>NC_091251.1:96256500-97651000 GCF_042477335.2 Ovis canadensis
GCAGAAATCAGGGACGTGGACATGCTCTGCACTTTCTGAGGCTGCGCTGTCCCGTGTCTAATGCTGTAGCCATGAGCCGTGCTGTGCTCTGCTTAGTCACGTCTGGCTCTTATGACCCCATGGTCTGGCTCTTACGACCCCATGGACTGTAGCCCGTCAGGCAAGTCTCCCCCTGGGGATTCTCCAAGCAGGAATACTGGAGTGGATTGCCATACCCTCCTCCAGGGGATCTTCCCAACCCAGGGATCGAAGCTGGGTCTCCTGCATTGCAGGCAGGTTCTTTACCTTCTGAGCCACCAGGGAAGCCTGTAGCCATGAGCAATACAGGGCTACTGACAGTGAAACTGATTAAATAAAATTTAAAATTCAGTTGCACTAGCCATATGTCAAGGGTTCAACAGCTAAAGCAGGCGCATGGCTACCATGTTAGATGGCAGGATACAGAGCATTTCCACAGAAAGTTTCCACAGGAAGTTGTATTGGACAGCATTTTGCAAAGCTTTTAAAAATAAAAAGAAAGCTTTAAAAAAAGAAAAAAAAAAACCCACACCCCCAGGGATGGAAGCAAGAGGGCTTCTGGATTTCCCTGCCATGACCTTTTTCCCAGGAAAAGGCAATGACAACGTGGGCCCTGGTTACAGAGATGTAACATGCACTGTGGTGCAGTGGTAGGGCTGCTTCTCAGGTGTTGAACACAGCCGGCCTCCTCCCCACCTCCCACCCTCATCATGTAAGCCTCTTGTCATCAGCTCTCTCTCCTGGGACTTAGAGATGCCTTCTCCCTCCATCAGTTATCCATTAGGTGAGGCACTGACTTCAGGGTGTATGGCTTAAGCCCGCACCCTCCTCCGAGGCCTCCAAGCCCCCCACACGCTGTCTTGTCTGGGAGACAAATCTAGCTTCCAGATTAGACTCTGAGCCCAGCACCCCCACACCCGAGGCTCTTCAGCAGCCCCTCAGATTAAACTGCCATCTTTCCTAAACTCTGCCTCCGTGGAACTCTAGTACCCGAGTACCCGGTCCCTCCCTCAGGACAGGGCCCTGTCTCTTCCATACCTGGGGGCCTCTGCAGGCAGGACAGTCTCCTACCACCCTCAGGACTGTGCTTCCCTCGCACCCCACCTTAGACCCCTACCTGGAGCCTCAGTTTGCCTCCGGAATTCACTTCACTGGGGGAGGGGTGTAACTATGACCCTGAGCTGTTTCTCCACAGCCTTGACCTCTGGTTCCCAAAGAAAGGGGACCCTGATGTCAGAGCCCCCCACCGTCCCCGGGTCCAGGAAACCCCTCACTGGCCTTCATACACTCTCAGAATCCATGGAGGACTCGTCCTCTCCACACTCAAACTCTGCCCAGGGGCTGTGTCCCCCCACCCCCAGATCCCGACTTGGCCCCAAACTGCCAGGCTGTGGGAGAAGTCAGGTCCTCAAGGACTCGGCTGCTCCCACCACAGCTGGGCTGGGTCGGCAGCTCAGGAGGGCTGGAAGCAGCCCTGGGGCTCAGGGGCCAGCCAAGCGCCCGGCTCCAAAATAGCAGTTGTGTTCACATAAAAGCCTCTAATGAGAGAAAGATGCCGTTCTTGGCCCCTCGCGCGCGCTCTGCAGACGTCGTCGTCTGGCAGGCCGAGTGGGCCTCTACCGTTTGGCGGTCGGAGGGGAGGAAGGGGAGGTGTGAGTCAGACCTTGGCCCCCAGCCCCTCGGCATGGACCGCCCTGCTAATTGCATTAACAAATGCCGAGATGCTGGGCCAGCTGGGGGCCCAGGGGCTGGGGCAGAGAGCAGCCTCGGTTCCCATCAGCTCCAGCAGGCATGAAGAAGGGACCACTGGGTAGGACTCGGGGGCCTGGGGCTGAGGCCCGGGTTTGCCACAAACTCCTGCCCTAAAGCAGAAGCTCACCTGTCCACCCACTTCACAGCCTCGAGGGCTCTGTCTAGAGGAGGCAAGAATTTAAAGAGGGCCCCTGGAGATGGGATGGAATCCTGAAGCAGCCCTCCTCGGGGACATGCCCAGGGACCCTGTCTTTTCCAGGGGAGCCGCTCTCGGACACGGAGGACAGGTCTGTGGCCGACATGGAGCCTTCCAAACCCTTCTGCAGACACACTAGCTCCATGCCCAGGACCCACGAAGGTCAAGAGGGAAGGAGTACACCATTCTCACTTATAACTCAGCCCAGGCCAGGGCAGACGTGTGGAGGAGAGGGCAGCCTTACAGTCAAAGAGACCTGCATTTGAATTCCAACCTGGTGACCTCAGGCAAGTTTCATCACCTCTGCCAGTATCGTTTTCTCTAGAAAATAGTCATGCATCCAACATTTACTCTTTGCCTAGGACAGTAAACAAGAGTTTACCGTCCTTTTCTTTTCGGAGAGAAAGAGGTCCTTTTCTTCAACAGAGTCTCCAGCTCAGCAAGATTCATAAAACGAGTAAACAAACAAGCAGAGGAAGCGACGCTGGGATACGAAGAAGGATGGAGGAAACAGTCGAGGGGCTGAGATCCAGAAAAACAAGGCTACTGGGGGCAACTCTCCACAGAGTGGCTGGGGGAGCTGGAAACAGTGACCGGAAGGGGGATGAGGAGGCAGCCACCTACAGAGACGAGAGAAATCTCGTGGAACAGCCTGGAGGCGGCACATCCCAGGAACCCAGACTAGATTCAGTGAGGGAGGGGCTGACACACAAGGCTGGACACACTGCTGCAGGAAGGTTTGACTAGCGATGTGTGAATATCTGGACTTCCCAGGTGGCGCCAGTGGTAAAGAACACGCCTGCCAATGCAGGAGACATAAGAGATGCGGGTTCCATCCCTGGGTCAGGAAGATGCCCTAGAGAAGGAAATGGCAACCCATCCCAGTATTCTCGCCTGGAGAATCCCATGGACAGAGGAGCCTGGCGGACTAGTGTCCATAGGGTCTCGAAGAGTCAGACAAGACTGAAGCGACTTAACACACACGCACGTGTGATTATCGAATTTACGAAATGGAACCGGAGGGAAAGGGGGACGGTAGGAGCAGTCAGCCAGCTGCAGCGGTCACCTAGGAGGACATGCTATTGCCTGGGACCACAGACTGGAGAAGCATTGGTTAGGGGGTGGGGGGTGGGAGAGTGAGAAGCAGAGAGGCTCCCAAGAGATTCAGGAAGTGAAGCACACAGGGCTCGGTGAAGGACTGGACTAAAACCTGAGCAAGAGAAAGGTGTCCTAAATGGTCCCCAAGAGGGCAGCGTGAGCATTCGGGTAGACAGGTTGCCTTTTAACAGGGTGGGTAAGACCTGGTCAGGGACATTGGCTCAGAGGGAGGGAAACCATGAGTTCGCTTTGGTAAAGCTGGGGTGGGGGCTTGTCTGGAGGCATCAAGAGCACCAAGATGTCAAGGAGGCAGCAGGATGAAAGGAGTCTGGAGGTCGGTGGAGAGGTCTGGCTGAAGACGCACATAAATCTGGGCATCATCAGCCCAGAGACAATGCTCACATCCGTGGGAATGCATTAGATCACTCCAGGACGGTGCAGTGAGAAAGAAAGGAAAAGGGCCCAGAACTCAGTCCAGTGTTTAGTTGCTGGGCAGAGGAGAAGCAGCAGCCAAGGGACATGGGAGGAGCCGGCAGAGATCAACGTGGTGGCCGCTCGCAGGGCGGGGGTGCTGAAGGGTTTAGTGTGGTCCCTGGCACAGAGCGAGTACTGCCACTCTTATTATTCTTGTGTTTTAATTGTCTGGCACAGTGCCTACTGGCACTCAATAAATGGGGGGGGGCAATTAATGCTGGATTTGCTTCACACGGTCCCCCCTCTCTGGGAGGAGGATTTGGAGGATCTGGAGAAAGTTAAAGGTAGCCCAACATTAAGATGTTGAGCAGGAAAGGCAAAGCCAAGGAGATGAGAAGAGGCAGCTGGGGATGGCAGAAGGAAACTGTCAGATCACCCAAGTAATTCACCCACTCAGTCCTTTAATACACATGTACTACTGGCACCCCACTGGCACCCCACTGGCATCAACAGGACACAGCCCCGCCTTCAGGACCCCCTGGGGAAGTAAAAGTGAAAGTGTTAGTCCCTCAGCCGTGTCCAACTCTTTGTGATCCAAGGACTGTAACCCACCAGGCTCCTCTGTCCAAGGAATTCTCCAGGCAAGAATATTGGAGTGGGTTGCAATTCTCTTCTCCAAGGGATCTTCCCAACCCAGGGATCGAACCTGCAACTTCTGTGTCTCTCGCATTGCAAGCATATTCTTTACCACCTGAGCTTCCAGAGAAGGCCCTGGGTAAGAGCATCTCCTATATACTCCTTTGAGCAAAAAGACTTGAGGGCACACACCTGCTCAACAGGAAGATCTAAGATACCCCCACATGGAGGGGGTACAGATGGGCAATGTTTCTTGCTAGGACTGTACCATTTGTGTTAGCTGGGTCTCCACGGCAGTTGTGTGATAACCCCCCTTAACACCTTCCACTTTCCTTTCTACCACTCCCACCAGCTACTGAATCTCATCAGACAATCCACCTAGAGATGAGCCATAGGTAGGCTTGAGCCTCTAGCTCCTGCTGGTTCCTAAACAATCAGTAATTAACCTGCAAATCCCACAAATGCCCTGACCCTTTTCCCTAACATTTGCTCAGCACTTACCATTATGAGACCCTGGGGCCAATTTCTTTACAAGTATCTCCTCTAAAGAGTCTCACAACAACCACTGGTACCAGTCTGACCCTCATTTGACATATGGACAAACTGAGGCCTAGAGCAGTCCAGCAACTTGTCTGAGATCTCCGTGCAAGTAAGTGATGGAGCAAGAGTTTGAACTCAGAGAGTCTGGCTCCAAAGTTGGGGCTCTTCCCCATCTGGCCACAGTCTTGGCCTCTGGGGTGGGGTCATTTGCAGGGCTGGGCTGGGGGAGGCCAGAAGAGCTCCTTCAGGGAAATCCAGGAGAAGCTCAGATCAGAAGGGATGGGGATCCTTACAGCACTGAGATGTGGTCCAGAAGTGCTGTTGTAATGGCCCCACAAGTAGAGAGGCTTGGGGCCAAAACACAAGAACAAGTGCCCAGGCCATTCCAGGGTCTCCTGAGCACAATGGAGAGTTTTATGAAAAGGCTGATGAGCCCAGAGCAACAGGAAGAGACCTCTCTGCACAGGCCTGGGAAAGGCCCTGTGTTGCTCAGCACATTGTTGGTGAGCCTTGCACCTTGTATCCAATGAACGCTTGCACTGTGCTGCAGGCCCAGGGGCCATGAGATACAGTCCCTGCTCTCACCATCAAGGCCAGACATGTATACAACACCCAGAACATGCCAGGCTTTGAACTAAACATTTGCCCTAAGCTATCTCTTTGTTCCTTAGAATTATGTGAGGCAGGGACAAGTATTAGTCATATTTTATGGAAAAAGAAATTGAGGCACAGAGAGCTTAAACATCTTGCCCAGGGTCCTGCAGCTAAGCTATGGAGCTGGCATTTAAACCCAGGCAGGCAGCATAGCCTCCTGGATTGAGATTAAGATCACAGCCAAAGTTACCCTATGCTAGGCTCTCTGTATGCACTCACTCGTTTCCCAGGAGCGTGGTGTCAAGCCCTGTCCTCTGGACCAGGCTACCTAAATTCACACCCAGGCTCTGCCGATTCCCAGCTGCATGACTTGGACAAACAGTTAACCTCATCTGTAAATGGGGATAAAGGTCAAATCTGGTTTACAGGAGGGTTGTTTTCAGGGTTAAAAATTAATAATCAAGTTCCGACCCTTGGTAAGATCTTGAGTGTGTTACTATTATTAGAAGCAGCTCTATAGAGACTGTTATCCTCACTTACTGGGTGTTATACTCACTGGGTGAGGCTCTGGGGCTGGGAGAGGGCCAGGCACTTGCTTGAGGACACAGAGCTGGGATTCAAAGCCATGACTCCTTGAATCTGGCACTGGAATCTAAAGTACATTTTCTCACTCTATGCCTTACTCCCGGTGGGGACGTGGGGGAGGTAATCCTCCTAGCCCCTTCCCAAGAGCCTTCTGCCTTCCCCGGAACAGCCCTGGCCCCTGTGCATCTAGGCTGAGATAAAAGGAGAAGCCAGAGAATTCTTTAAATCCTCTTCCCCAGGATGAGCCTTTAGAAGTCCCCGCAAAGGCTGTGTGTGTATTGGGGTGAGTCAGTCTGGGAAGACTGGACAGTCTTCCAAAAGCCCTAATTCTAAACAGGATCCAGCCTCCCCACACCCTGCAGTCCTTCGCCTTAGCCGAGTGGGCCGGCAGGCCCCAGCGAGCTGCCTGCACAAATGCATAAACACATAAATTGTGTGGCAGGGCTGGCAAAGCCACAGAAGGGAAGGAGGAGAGCGAGACCAGAGGAGGCGGCGAGGGCCCAGCTCCAGACCCCGCCAGGCTGCAGAGAGCAGCTGGGCTTCCAGCAACAGACACCTGCAGACACTGTGGCTCCCCAAGGCCCAGGGACCAGACAGAAATAAAGAGAGAGGCTGCCAGGGAGATGGCTGGTATGTTACGGCAACCGAGGATTCCATAAGAAGAGGGAAGCTGGGGGTCGGGGGAGACCCAGGGCACAAAGGCCATCACTCCTTGTGTGTGGGCAGTGGGCTGGACCCACAGGTCTCTGGAAGAGACCAGAGGATGGATTGACTCCCTGTACCCTTCTGAGACTAGACTTGGAAGTTGGGGGAATGTCCCACACCCCTCCCTGTCACCCCCAACCTTGCCAGACCAGGAGAGTCACCCCACATCTGTGAAATCGCTAGGCCAGAGTCATGAGCACTTCCCAGTACTGGCAGCCTTGGCTCCAGCCAGGGGAGCAGAGCATGGGGAGGGGATAGGGAGACGCACACCACTCAGGGGAAGCGGGACTGCCAGCTGACAGGGTGTGGTAGCAAGAGCCCATACTTGACAGAGCTTCAGACCAGCCATCCAGGGCCAACACCCTGCCATCCACGTGGTTCTCATTAGGCTCATTAGCAGCAAAATAGCAACAAGCAAACAGCACTGGGCCCAGCTAATTAGTACACAGACCTTCAGTGGGCAAGTCGACTTCCAGTGGGAGAGGCTAACACCCACTGGCAAAGTCCTCCCAGAGCGCTGCCAGCCTGCATGCCAGAGTCCCAGAGACACCTAGAGGGGCAGCAGAAGACCGGGGAGAGAAATAACAGGGCTGAGGACCCCCAGGGTGGAGTGGGTACTGACGGCACACCGGAGCAGCTGCCCCCTGCTCAGGGCTCAAGGGTGCGCACACATGTCAGTTCTGACAATCAGCAGACTCACCCAACCTCGAGTTTCCAGTGTTGAAACTCCAGATTGGCAGAAAATGATGCTGGGAAGTCATGAGCAAGTCAGGAAATCGAGAGCCTTCAGGCCTGAGTGAGGCTCGTGCCCAGACCCTCAGGCAGCTAGGGAGAAGGCCACCCACTCTGAAGCCAGCCTCCTCAACTTCAAACCTCAGCAACACTCTCTGCTAAGCTCCCTAGAACTTACGAGCCCTCCTCCTCATCTCTAGCCCCATATCCCTCCCCAGGCCTCCAGAGGCCGCCCCCCGCCAGGGCTTGCTACTCAAAGTGTGGTCCGTGGACCAGCAGCATCAGCATCCCCTAGGAACTTGTTAGAAACAGACTCTCCAGCCTCACCCCAGACCTGCTGAGTCACAGTCTGCACTTTAATAAGATCCCAGAGGAGAGTGAAAAAGCTGGCTCAAAACTCAACTTTCAAAAAAACTAAGATGGTATCCAGCCCCATCACTTAATGGCAAATAGAAGGGGAAAAAGTAGAAGTCACAAATTTTATTTTCTTGGGCTCCAAAATTGCTGCAGATGGTGACTGCAGCCTTTAAATTAACAGATGTTTGCTCCTTGGAAGGAAAGCTATGACAAACCTAGACAGCATATTAAAAAGCAGAGGCATCACTTTGTTGATAAAGGTCCATGCTGTCAAAGCCATGGTTTTTCCAGTAGTCATGTATGGATGTGAGAGTTGGACCATAAAGAAGGCTGAGTGCCAAAGAACGGATACTTTTGAACTGTGGTGCTGGAGAAGACTCCTGACAGTCCCTTGGACTACAAGGAGATCAAACCAGTCAATCCTAAAGGAAATCAGTCCAGTTCTTAATATTCATTGGAAGGACTGAAGCTGAAGCTGAAGCTCCAATACTTTGGCTACCTGGTGCGAAGAACCGACTCATTGGAAAAGACCCTGATGCTGGGAAAGACTGAGGGCAGGAGGAGAAGGGGGCGACAGAGGATGAGATGGTTGGATGATACCAGCGACTCAATGGACATGAATTTGAGCAAGGTCCGGGAGTTGGTGAAGGACAGGGAAGCCTGATGTGCTGCAGTCCATGGGGTCACCAAGAGTCAGACAGAAGTAAGCGAGTGAACACCAGCAACAGAGGATTCGTGGGAACCTTCAAATTTGAGTAGGGCTCCCCAAAGCAGATCTTCCCATGATTGACCCCAAACTCTGCTTAGCAGTCTTCAGCCCTGGTTAGAATCACCTACGGAACTTTAATAACATACTAGCCCCTAGCCCCAGAGCTTCTCCTGATTGTAAACTTACTGGGCTACCCACATCCTTGGCTTCTCTGCCCAGGGGAGTCACCAATTTCAGGTCTCAGATCTTCTACTAAGGAGCTGTGTGACCTTGAGCAAGTCATCTGAGGCACACAGTCCTTATCTTTCAAATTATGAAGAAGGGTCCCTCCCCCAACTGTGCCCCTAGTCACTGAGTACCTAGCTTCTGCAAGCCCCGCTAATTCCGGTTCCCCCAAAAGGAAAGAATTTTCAGGTAGAAATCTGCATTGCTGTTCGTTTCTGAGTTTGGAGTTTTGTCTTCTTCCTCTGGAGATCCTTTCTCTTTCTCTGAAGATTCTGCCCAGGCTTCATCATCAGACTGGGAGAGGGTCAAGGCCACGAGGTCAGAGGCAGAACTGGAAGCTTGGTAAGCCAGCCCCATAGGAATGGAAGCAATCCCATTGCATCCCTGTCTATCCCCATCTCAGAAGGCATCAGGAGGCCAGAAATGAAGGCATCCATCAGGGACAGGAACACCATAGGTTTCATCACCCCGCTGGACCACTAGCTGTGAAACTCTCACACTGGAAAGGGCCTAGGGCTTGTCATTGGGCGGGAAGGGGTGCTGGTGAAACTAGGGCTTTGCAGCCAGGCTTAGGGCAGAGGGTAGAATTGGATCCTGGAGGAACAGCTGGGCAGAGCTCCTCGTACTGCCACAAAGTCTGGAGTGGGGGCGTGCGGTGCTGATGAAGGCTCGAGAGGAGCCGCGGGGTATGACGGAGGAAGATCCAAGCTCTCTGAAACTGTCCAGTCATCACCTGTGGGGCTCCCAGAGTCCAGAAGGCCCTAAACTCAGTTAGTATTGGGAGAAAGCAAAGCCCCACAGATAAAAGTACGGGGTTCTGGGTCAGGCTGCCTAGAGTCTGCCTCCTGAGCCAGACTCAGAGCACTGTCTCCTCGGGCACATTTCTTAACCAACCTGAGCCTCAGTGTCCCAGGCTGTAACTGCGATGAGCAGTAAATACTCTTGCAGGACTGAGAGACTCGAGTAAGATGATGTATGTTAAGAGCTTAGCACAGTGCCGGGTATAGAGTAAGGCCCCAGCTGTTAGCTGGCAGCAGTCATCGTCATTGTTGCAGTATCAGTGGTGATGGTGGTGGTACAGTAACAGCAGCAGGAGCAGCAGCAGCAGCTGTGGCTGTAATGATGGTACTAGAGGCAGTAGGAGGAGCAACGGCGCCAGGGGTAGTGACGGTAGCCGCGCTGCTGGTAGCAAAGGTGCAGGCGGGCAGGCAGTATTTTTTCTAATCTGGCCCAGCCTGTCAGGCTTGGGAGAGGTCCAAAGGAAGACTGCTGCAGACACAGAAGCAGAGACTCATCTGCCCATGCTGGTAGAATGCCTGCCAGGGGGCAGAGCAGAGGTGGATCCCCACAGCACGCACTGTGAGTGCCCTCTTCCCACGGAAGGTGTGATGCAGAGGCTCTGGGGCCAGGTGTGTTCTGCAGACCCCGGGGCAAGCTAGGGGTGAGCCCCAACACAGCGGGGCATCAGAAGAGGCATACAGGAAGCTTTATAAACACGAGTGGGGATTTATCTGAGAAGTCATTTTCAGTTCAGTCATCGGGAGGCTTTTTTTTCTTTTTTTTGCCATGCAGCTTGTGGGAGCTTAGTTCCCTGACCAAGGATTGAAACCGGGCCTTCAGCAGTGAAAGCACAGAGTCCTAACTACTGGACTACCGAGGAATTCCCTGGAGGCACTTTTTCATCTTCTCCCTTCCACTGCTTCCCGCTGGAGAGGGGCTGCCTGCTCAGGAGGTAGACTGGGGAAGACACATGCTCCAGGTTCTAGAGATGCCACGCCCGGCCCAGCTCAGTGGAGAGAGAGAGAGAGAGAGAGGGTGGATGGAGTGGAGGCACTCACGTTTGATACAGTGGTTGGTGCTATTTGCTGTTGTCCATCCCGGGCAGCACTGTCCCCCGCAGACATTCCTCCTGTGGGGCCACCAAGACAGGGTCAGTGTGGGATGCTCAGAGCAGAATTATTCACAGAGCTTGTGTGATGGTCCTGCCCTTTATAGGCAGGGCCTGGGGGAACTCTGCCAGGCTGAGCACTGTCCTCCTTCTCGAGGGAGGCTGCACGGCCCAGGGGCGGGCACTAAGACAGAATCCTGATTCTGCCACTGGCGGCATGATCTTGGGAAGCATCACTCTCAACACCTGTACAAGGCAGATAATAATACCTGCCTCGTGGGGTTATTGGGAGGATTCAGCAAGATAGGGATATAGGGCCCCTGACATGAGAAGGCACTCCACTGGCACGAGGATCACGAAGACGACCAAAAAGCAAGCTGAGAGTGTCTCAGTCCCTTGCCAAGACTAAACAAGAGGAGTCAGAGCCAGACTCCAACCTAGGTTGACCCAACTCAAAGTCATGCTCCAAGTCCACGTGGCCTCTCACCAAAAAATAATCACCATGGCCCTTGCCAACAAATGCTGATAATCCAAGGGAAGCTGGAAGACACACACACACACAACAGCCTTAAGGACCTACATCTGTATCCCCTGCCAATGAATGCACACTGGGAGGAGCCTCAGCCCTCAGGCAGACTGGTACAGGGTGAGACCAAGCAACTGGGAGAGTGATGGAAAGAGCCAGGCTCCAGAATGTCCTTTAAGAGGGGCTGAGGAGGTGGAAGCCTGGTGGGACAATGGGGCTGGGGATTCGGGGTAAGCCGCTCTGCATGGCGAGTACACTTTTTATTTGGGCAGGCAGATGGAACTTACTTGAAGGGGGGATAGTCCCTCCCCCCAGCACAAGGACAGTGACCCCACAGGAGACGCTGACCAGCGGCTGCCACCAGGGCCATTCACCCAGTTCACCCAAACTCTGCCCTCTGGTTTCCGGTGGAGCCCTACAGCACCAGTAGCTTTCATCCACTCTGACTGTCAATCTACAGATCCACATGCCCAGACCCGGGTGACTTCCCCAGAGGGCTCTTCTTGTAGAAGACCTCTGGGGTCTTGCCTCCCCAGCTCAGACTGGGCTGGGCTCTGGCCTCACATATCCCATGGTTTCCATTAGAAATTGTCTACAGAGCACTCACTGAAATGCAGGGTAAGCAGGGCGGCAGAGGTATGGAGTCCGAGAATCAGGATGAAGGGCTGACCAGCAGGCCATTCCGGTGACCTCTGTGGCCAGCATGGGGGCATCTGGTCCCACTTAAGAGTTTGGTTGACGTTTGTGTCAACCCCAAAGCTGGTGTGGTTTTTGAAACCTTACGAAACATTCAAAATAAATCCTTGGCGTTTGAAAATGCTGAGGCCCATTTCTGGCCCTTTGGCCTAAAACTGTGGGGAGCTGCCTCCCAGGGAGCTCGCAGAACGTCCTCTCGGCCGAGGGCTGTGCCATCTCGGCCACTTCGAAGCCTCCCTGGACCGCTTCCCTCAGCAGTTTACTGGTTCCCTTAAGGCCTGCTCCCCACCAGGGCCCCAGTCAGTCACTGGGTTCTGCAGAAAGGGCTGGTCCTCCTATCCATGGCTTCTGTGTTGTGTGCCCTGGTGGGAGGGGGAACAACCCACCCGTTTGTAAGTCATTATCCCTGGTGGTGGTGACAAGGCCTCTGAGAGGCCTGGGAGGTCTTTGAGAGGAAAAGCAGGCAGCAAGCCCTGGGAGTTTTCTAAAGTCTAGCGTCCGCGGGAGCCCAGAGAGCGCAGACTGAGGAGTCTGCCCAGCTGAGAGGTCGTGGCACGGAGCCCAGCTCCAGGAGGCCCCCTGAGCCTACTGTCACCCTAGATACCCTCAGGATGGCCACAGAGCTGACTGTAGGAGGGCAGCGGCTCAGCCTGCCCTGCCTGCCCAGGGTAGAGCCTTCAAGGCCACCAGGGCCACTGGGAGAACTGGTCAGGATCAAAGCTGCCAAGCAAGGGAGCCACGCTCAGCTAACAGGGCCTTCCAGAGAGATCCAGGAGACTAGCCAGAACCTTGGGTGCAAGCTCCGGGAGGTGCCTGGTGGGGGATGACTGTTCAGTGGGCTCCGGTTAGCTGGAGAGAGCAAATGAGACTGACTAGCTGGGGCAAATGACTCAGGGGTTCTGGCTCTCTGGAAGATACCGCTCAGAGATTTTTATAAGTCCAGCCTTTGGGGCGGCACTGCTCCGCAAACATTAGCCCGATATCCAGCATCACTGCCCAACCCCTGGGAACACATCTGGCTAACAGCCTAGGACAGCTGCTGTTCCACCTGGAACAAACCTGGTCATTCTAGTCATTCTGGTCTTTTGTTACAGCCGCCGCCAGGCTCTCCACTGGCCTCTACAAAGCCAACCTGACCCCACCTGTCTGTAGGGTCTAACTGCCCCCATCACCCCTCCCTTATCTCCATGGCCACCCACAACCAAAGCCAAGCCAAGAGTTTGCTGTCCCCCCACCGCACTACACTTGGGCACCGTTTAATGCCTTTGCTTAAGCTGCTCTCTCTGCCTAGATGGCCTTCCCTCTCTTCTTTGCCAACTGAAATCCTTGGCATGCTCCAGATCAAACGAAACCTCCTTTGGGTGGACCCTCCCCTGACGTCTACCCAGCCTTCCCTGTTCTCCAGCCTCCACACCACGTGGTGCTGATCGGCTCAGGCTGCTGGTATATGTGTCGAGTACCTTAAGGGGTCTTTCTTATTCCTCTTTGTGCCCCTAAAGTCTAACACAGGGCCTGGCATGTGTGGCACCTTTAATACCTCTTTGTTTCACTGGATCCAGTGTTTCCCTAAAAGGTGAATGAACAACACCGAGGGTAGAAAAGGGGATTTGAGGTTTCCATACTCAGAACTTGCAGCAATGCTGAATCACACAGGGAGAAAGTGATTCCCTTTTTAGCGATGTTTCTAGTCTGATTAGATCAGTGAGGAAAAATCTCTGTCCGAAGTTGGGACTTTGTGCCAAGTCCTCTCCCCTCAATGCTTGCCAATCTCCCTTTCCAATAGGGAGAACTCACCACAGGGCTGAACTTCCTATGATAATGGTATCTGACTAGACTTGGAGAACATTTTGTTTTCACTTCAATTTTCCTACAGTTACCTTCTCTTTATGATAAGTGGTACTATCTTCAACTTAGGATAGTGATACAAAGTGTCCTTGCAAATGGATTTATTTGTTTAGAAAAATGAGTCATGCACTGTTTTAATACCAAAATATGTAACTCCTCTAACTGTCCAAAAACAGAAGGATGGATAAATAAACTGTGGTATATTCAGACAATGGCAGAATATCCAACAATTAAAATGAATAAGCCTGGGCTGATTATACTAACTTAGTTAAATCTCAAAAATCTAATGAGGACAAAGCAAATTGTAGAAAAATAATGCAGCATGGTATCACTTATCTAAAATATGCAAAACAATGTTATGTATGTTATGGATGCATACATCTGTAGCAATGGTATAAAAACATAGGTTGGCATCATTAGTAAATTCAAGGTAGTGGTTAATATCTGGGGAGAGGGGAGATAAACTTGCAGAAGATATTTCAACTAAAAAAAAATCAGAAGCAAACTATGCCAAAATATTAAAGTTTGAAAAAATTGGATTGTTAGTTGTATTATTTCCAATACCTTTTGTAGGTTTATAGGCTTGTATAATACTCCATAATATAAAACTCTTGAAAATAAATAAAACACAAAATCCTGTTATGTTTAACAGTTTATAAATTTAAAGACAATAATAGAACAAGAAAAAAAGAGGAAAATATTATGAAAGTGGTATGCTGTGAGGCTAAGCTTAATAAACACTGAATACTGGGAAACAATGGCTTAAAAACTCCCCTGTGGACTGTGAATTTCAATAATGCAGGAATTGTTTCTGCTCTGGTTACTCTGTGTCCCAGACACCTAGCGCTATGCCTGGCACACACTTAAAATCTTCATTGTGTGTAATAAATCCCCACTACATGGCAAGTTCCACGAAGACAGAGGCTGTCTTGGCCACTGCTGTATCCCCATGGTCCAGCAGAGTACCTGGCATACAGGAGACCTTCCAAATATTTGTTGAATGAATGAAGAATCCCCAGTAGTAGTGATGCAATTCCAAGATTTATCAGCAGGTGGCACTTCGTCCTTGCATGCATGCAAGCTTAGTCCCTTCAGTCCATTCTACCCCATGGACTGACTGTAGCCTGCAAGGCTCCTCTGTTCATGGAATTCTCCAGGCAAGAATACTGGGATTCTCCAAGGTGCCCTCCTCCAGGGGAATCTTCCCGACCCAAGGATCAAAACCATGTCTCTGAGGCCTCCTGCATTGGCAGGCAGGTTCTTTAACTCTAGCACTACCTGGTTGGCCCTGAGCAATTCTCAAGGCAATTGCCAGAAAGGTCAGCCTGGCTATAAGCCATTAGTCAGAATGGACTTAGGGAGAAGAAGTCGATGGAAGATTGCCACTCAGTCCCTCCCAGGTTACCTTGGAGTGGCTAGCTGGAGTGCCTGCGGAACCCACCCTTCATCAAAGCTACAGAAAATAACTTAAAGGAGGAGTCAAACCCAGCACGTGCTGGGTGATGTGTGCACCTGTGTTTGGCAGGTGCTTGTGGGTGGCATCCAGCCCAGGCACTTACACACCTGTGCACATCTACCAGCCGTATCCTGGCAACAGTCTGCTTTGCTCATCACCACCTCCTTTCACGGCTGCTAACAGTGCACCCTCCCACCTCCACTCCACTATTCCTCCTCCCCCCAACTCCTACTAGAATGCTGACAGGGTAAGCTCTCTCCATGATCTGGCCCAAATCTATGCCTCCAGCCTCAGCCCTGTGGCTCCCCGACACCAAGGTACAGACCTGCCCCTAGGCCACTGCCCACAGTTAAAAAAAAAAAAAAAAGCCCCTGTCCTCGGGCAGTGCAACATCTCGGGGTCCTACTCCTGCTACACCCCCTCCTTCTTCCCCACATGAACCCCAGGAGCTGGAGCTCACAGGGCTTCTTTTTCCTTTGAGCACCTCAGCCCCAATCATCCTTTCCTTTATGCTTTAACAGGAAGCTTCTGGTACTAGAAAGCATGTTGGCCGGTGCATATGTGTTCATTTCTCCAATTTGACTTGACATAATTGAGCTGCTCTCCTGGCAGGAGCAATGTCTTTGTCTTGGGCCACATCCCCTGTCCCTAGCTTGGCACATCTGCTCTTAGGAAGCACGTGTTCACTTGCACAGCCATTACCGCTCGCTGACTGATCCTCTGTGTAAGCTACTCGGCAGTGCCCAGGTCTCCTCTGCGTCTGCCTTAAGCCAGGCCTTGCATGGACAGAGAGACATTCCTTCACCCATTCAACAGGTACTTAGCAAGCTGCATGTAAACCCGAGCACTGTTCTAGGCACTGGTGACCCAGCAATGCAGAATACAAAGCCTCTCTTTTCCTAGCGCTGACATTAGCGCGCCCTGGGAGGCCAGACCATAAAAGCAGAAACCTAATATGTCAGATGGGAATTAGTGCTGTGAAGAAACATAAAGCAGGGAGAAGAGAGAGAGGGTGGGGCCTCTCTAAACAGAGATTTGAATGAAGGGAGAGAATCCCGCTGAAATATAGGAGAAGAGCGCTGCAGCCAAAGAAAACAGGGAGTGGAGAGGCAGTAAGAAGAGCCTCAGGAGTAGCCCTGGGGTGCAGCGCCCTTCATGCTATGCTCCGGGGGACTGAACCCAACTGGCAAATCGGGCCTCAGGCCCAGAAGGGCCGCCAGGTTCCTTCTCAGCCTCCCCGATGGTGCCCCATACCGGGCACCCGCACTGCCCCGGCTCGCTCGCCCTCCATTCTGTAGACACCTGTGCCACTCTGGCCAGGCCCAGCGCCCCGCAGCCGTGAGAATCCTCATCTGGGGGTGGGGATGGCTGGGGAGTGTCCCCTACGCCTCAAGGGCTCCCTCGGCAGGCAGCGGGTGTTGCATCGGGAGCGGGGTTGGTGGGGGGGGGGGCACTAAATGGCAGGGTTGAGGGGAGACCTAGTCCTGCAAAGTCGTGCTGACACCTAGCTGCACAGGCGCACACACAGACCCACTCCGCCATGGACCCACAGTGTCACAGCCACATCCGCGGACAGGTTTCCTGCCCAAAGTGCCCCGAGTCCACGCCCACTTCCTCGTCCAGCCGTCCGCGGACCCAGGCCGGCCTGTGCCCCAGCGCACAGCTTTGTCCCCACGAGCAGGCGTCGAAGCCTCGTTCCTGGAGATGCATCAGCCCTCGCGCTCTGGAGCCCCCACCACCACCCCCGACATCCTCCACCCACCGCGCATTAAGGCCGCTCAGCTTCTCCCGGTTCTCAAGCGCCTGGAACACCCACTCCGATGCCCTCTCCGCGATCCCCTTCGGATCCCCGCACCGCTGCGGGCAGCGGGCGTCAGCAGACACCGGTTAAGGCTGACGGGAGGAGCGCGGGCGAATGCACTGCCGCCTTGGTCAAGGATTTAACGTCGGGTCTGGGCGAGAGCTGGTACGAAAGGGTGTGGACGGTGTTTCTCTTTCCTCTCTACTCTTTGAAAGCGAGTCAGATCGAGCCCCACCTTCAGGACCTCGGTCTGTTTCCCGCAGTACTGAGGACAGAGGGAGACAGGCAGAGCCCCCGCCCTGTCCTCTCGTCTACACATCCCCATCCCTCCACGAACGAGTGTTCGGGAGTCCGACCCTCGCTCCCTCAAGCCCCCACCCTTCCCTCTCCAGCGCTCACCCCGTAAGGCGCCCTCGCGCAGCCCGCGGCCGCTGCACTGTCCCGAGACGCGGGAGAGCCGGCGCGGCCCGGGCCCGGGGTGCGGACTGCTGCTGGCCCGAGGGTCGGCTTCTCCAAGTCTGCGCAGGTGGCTGGACTCGCCGCGGCTGCTGCACGCGGGGCGGCCTCCTGGCTTCCGCCTCGGTGGACCTCCTGGGGCTCCCCCAGCTAGGCTGGACCAGCTCCGCGGGCGGCGAATCCCGGACGGGCGCGTCTTGCTCCCGGAACAGACTGTACACCTTGGCTGTAGCCGCTACGGGGCTGCCCCCGGGGCGCCGCAGCCGACTCGCGTCTCTTCCAGCCGACTCGTATCTTCCCACCGGGTCCCTCTGAGCCTGACCCATGCCCACGAAGAGAGCCAGGATGAGCGGCCAGAAGCTCCTCCAGGGGTTCCGCAGGACACGCCCAGGGCAGCGAGCGGTGGTTGGGGGCTTCATGGCGCCGGGGCGCCTGGAGAGCTGCGCGCTCGGGGAATGGCCCCCGGGGCTCACAGTAGGTGCGCCCGTCGCTCGCTGGCTGCGCTCCGGTACCCTGCCGGTGGCCCGCCTCTTCCCGTCTAGGGGGCCCCTAGTCAGACTGCGGGCTAGGCTCTCCCTGGAGCCGGAGCCAGGCGGCGGGAGCGGCCGAGGGCTGAGCGCACCGAGCCCGGAGGCCGCGCTGCGTCTCCAGCTGGGCGCGCACCGCTGTTGCACCTTCGCGCCGTCTCCCGGTCGCTGTAGCCTTCGGAAGGAGAACTGGAGGGTTTTATTTTTGGAAACCTCCCCCTGATTTTTCGTCTCTTTTATCCACACCATGCCCCCTCCTCGGAGGGACAGTTCAGCCCCCTTATTACGGGAGAGGGAGAGAGAGGAATTCCAGCAACACCCACTTTGGCACCGGGAAGCGAGCGGGCGGCGAGGGGGGTTAACCCGTGAGGAGCTGGGGGCGGCGCAGGGCCGACCCGAGCGAGAGATGGCAGGCGAGATGACAACTGTCGGGACAGGGGCACCCGAGCCACCTTTCTGCTGTCCTGGGCAAGCTGAACTGCTGACCTGTCCAGAACTGATCTCCCGCCCCTGACCTCAAGGACACACTCCACGGTTGGAAGACTAAGGCTGCAGCCTCGAAGGTCTGAAGGAGGTCGGGAGAGGTACCAAGAAGGGCATGCCAGAGATCGGACCCTAAGGACGGGCTCCGGACCCTTCGCTTCCCGCCCGAGCCCCTGGGGGGCTTCGGCCCGGGGCTGCGGCTGGAGCCGGGGCAGCGCGGGGTAGCTCGCCTGTCTCCGCCGCGGCGGGACGCGGGAAGCGCGCGCGGGAGGGTCGTCTGGAGGCGGGCGCCCTCTGGTGGACCTGGCCGCGTCCTTGGCCGTCCCGCGGCTTGCCCAGACCTGCCGCTGCCGGCCGCCCTCGCTCCTTGATCTTAATCCCCTTCCTGCTGCGTCAGGGTCGAGCCTACAAGCCCGAGGCGGTGATGGCGGCGGATCCCGCAAGAGGTGTCCTCTTTTTTTCACCGAGGAATAAACATGGAGGATCTGGAACAAGGTCACTTAAGGAGACAGCGTGTGAGCAAGAGGTGAATGAATTCCAGTCCTGCAGCCTGGAGTTCAGACCCCATTTCTTAGCCTCCCATTCCACCTCTCCCTCCCTCAGGATTGCTTCTGACTTGATGCAGTGTATGTGCTCTCATCTTCTGTGTCCGCAGGGAGAGGGCAGGGGTGCTAGAAGGCCAACGGCCACCCATCTTAGTACCCCTCGGCCATCAGCTCCTCACTCACCCCGGTGGTGCCCCGCCCTAAAGTCTAAAGGCCTGGCAACCACCCCTGCTCCCACCCGCTGCATTTCTGCAGCCTACTGCTTCTTAGGGCTTTCCCTGGGGGCTCAGATGGTAAAGAATCTGCCTGAAGTGAGGAAGACCTGGGTTTGATCCCTAGGTTGGCAAGATGCCCTGGAGGTGGGCATGGCAACCCACTCCAGTATTCTTGCCTGGAGAATCCCATGGACAGAGGAGCCTGGCTGGCTACAGTCCATGGGGTCGCCAGAAGTCAGATACGACTGAGCACACTGCTTCTTGAGAGGCAGAGACCCAACAGGCAGGAAGACACTGGTTTATAACATCCCACCCCACACAAAGGACAGACCCAGTAAATACCTAATGTTGAAAATAAGCCTCAACTCTTGACCCTGGCCTCCAAAGCCCTGCACGACTGGCCCCCTCCCTGATGTATCTCACCTTGGCCTGGAGAGCTCACCACACTGCGGCTGTGTTGGTCTCCTCTCTGCTTCTTGAACAGACTAAGTTAATGCCCACTTTTCCTCTCCCTGAAACACTCATCTCCAAGATGTTTTACAGGATGAGCTCCTCACCATTTCACCTCTCAGCTCAAACATCACCTCCTGGAGCAGCCATCCCTGACCCCCTAACCTAAGAGCAGCAGCCTTCCCACTCCCAGTGAAGTGAAAAGTGGAAGTGTTAGTCGCTTAGTCCTATCCAACTCTTTGCAGCCTCATGGACTGTAGCCCGCCAGGCTCCTCTGTCCATGGAATTCTCCAGACAGGAATATGGGAGTGGGTAGCCATTTCCTTCTCCAGGGTATCTTCCCAACCACCTCCCAAGTCATCGCTTTCTCATACATCACTCTGTTTCACCTTCATTGCTCTAGACTAGTTGAAATTATTTATTTGTTTGCCTAGATAATTGATTTATTGAATGGGCTGAACTTGAAGAGGGACAAGCAGGAAGCAGCTCTGTTTTTCTCCCCTCACTGCCACAATTCATACTGTGGTGAATTTCTCTTCTCCACCCTTAATGACATCTCAAGCAGAGTCCTTGGCTGCCCATCCCCACCAGTCACAAAAACAGTTTCGTTTCTATAATTAAGACCAATTTTTCAGGCACTAAAATGTCTGGTCCTGTCCAAATCAAAACCTCATCCAATTTAATCAATCTTGTATCCAATTTAATACCCCTCCTCTCCTGCCACGGGCCTGTCCCCTGGCTCAAGATCCTGCACTGGGGAGTGTGGGGTGTGGTCTGATTTTCTGACCTTCCTTTTCTGCAGTGGCTCCTCCAAGTGTCAGGGGAGAGGTATTAGAGGCAAAAGGTAAAGTTCTATGTGACAGGTGCCCTTAGCTAGCAGGTGCCCAGCTCTCTGGCTTGTTCATGGGCACATTTGTGGGTTCTTTGGAAGCTCTCTGCAGGATCTCTGCCCTGCACTACCATAGAAAAAGCACTCTCTGGACAACTTCCCTGTGTCTCCTATCTGCCACGGGACTTTCCTGTCCCTGCCAACAAACCAGTGCTGAGTTGGCTGCATCTCATCCTGCTACAAGAGCCATTGCAGCCAGGCTCCACAGGCAGAATTCTCCAGATAAGGGATGCACACACTTTATACTTCCTTTATGTGCATCCCCAATTCCTGAAGACATAGGCTGAGTTCTCCCAAGAACTTTCTTGCTGTGCTTTGGTGCATTGGGGTGCTTGCAACTTCTAGCACCTCAGCTAGCATCAGTAGAGGCAGAGTTATGGGGAGTCAAGCTAGTTTCTGCTTCTTTGGAGGCCCCCAATCTTTGTGACTGGTTTTCCTCACTTGGTCAGCTTGGGGAGGACCCTCAGGGGAAGTCTCAGCCCTGCTTACCAACACAACTGTTCTCTGACTCAGTGACTTTCTTCACTCCCTTTTTATTTGTAGACTGGTATCTGAGGATGTAGAGAAGGAAATGGCAACCCACTCCAGTATTCTTGCCTGGGAAATCCCATGGACAGAGGAGCCTTGTGGGCTAAGGTCCGTGGGGTTGCAAAGAGTTGGACACGACTGAGCGACTAAGCACATAGCAAATCCAGGGATATGTCCTGATAGTTATTGGACTGGTTCTGCCTTTGCTAAGATGCCTAGTACTTCTCTTAATCTTACTGTTCCAGCCTTTGCAGCTTCAGAAGAAGTTTGAAGACCACAGAAAAAAGTCCTGTTCAACAACCTATGAAAGTCTTGTCTGACTTCCCAAGCCACAGAGATAGCTCTAAAGGAATAGATATCTTGCCTGCCTGGCTCACCACTGTTTCCTCGGAACCTAGAACAGTGCTTGCCTCTCATAGACAGACAGGAATTACATGTTCAGTGGATGGCTAACTGAATGAACCACAGAAGAATCCCATCAAGAAGGGCAGGCTGGTATCATTATGCCCATTTTCAGAGAGAATAGCTGAGTTCCTGGTGGTGGTTCCTGGTCCAAGTCCATGGGCTTGCTGCCTGCAGGGTTGGCCCCAAGGATCTCCTTGAATTCTGCACTTGTGTGTTGGGATGAATGCCATCTCACTTCCCAGAAAGCACCGCTCTCTCACTGAGACTCTGCTCCTTTGTGGCTATGGGAAAGCCTCAGCGCCACACTTCCCTCTCCTTGCCCCATCATCCACCCAGTTCTTTAGCTCTGGCTTCCTTTCCTCACCTCACGACCTGCCCAGTTCCTTTAGGATCTCTCGTCTTCATCCCTCAGCGCTCACCTCAAGTCCCCGTGAGCCTCCCAAGGCCAGAAACCTTGGCATCCCCCTTCGTCCCTGAGCTATTTTTTCCTCCTATGTGTCCAAGTCATTATTACTGCTCCGTCTCCTCCGTCTGCACTTCTGGAAGTCTGCCGCCCATTCAGCCTCGCGCTGCTCCGCCTCAGCCAAAACCCTCGCGCAGACACTTCGCTCACCACTAGGCGCCCCTCCCACTCCTTGGTGAGGACAAGTGGTCCTTGGAAATTCCCACCTTGTTCTCCTGGGGGCCCACAGCCAGGCTAGTCTGCTGTAAAGACTGGCACCTCCTACTCCCCCATCCCAGCGCCATCCCCCTGTCCTGCCTCCCACTGACTGTCCATCATTCCCTTTCCTTGTAACTGCTGGAATCTGTGGATACAGCTCTTCAGAATCTCCAGTCCCGTAAATGGTTGAGTTTTTTCTTTGTTTTTCCTTTTTGAAGCTCCCAAAATCTATGTGCTAAGCATGCACATAAATTGAGTCATTGAAGAAAAGAATGGAGGTGTTGTCATTTCCAGGTACACAAAGGAGGAAACTGAGGCTGGGAATAGGACCTGACTTGCCCACAATCACAGAGCTGATAAGTAGCAGAGGAAGGGTTCCAACCTTGGTTATCACCCACCCGAGTCCAAGCTTTTAAGACAGCACCATCTTGCCTTCTCCCTGGGTTTGAGCCTCAGGAGTCTTCCTGACTGCTGAAATGATTGATAATTTTCCCAGTCATTTCTGCAGCAGTCCCCA
Source organism: Ovis canadensis (assembly GCF_042477335.2). Lineage (NCBI taxonomy): Eukaryota > Metazoa > Chordata > Mammalia > Artiodactyla > Bovidae > Ovis > Ovis canadensis. Next base: position 96,278,950 of record NC_091251.1, read on the forward strand.
CCTAAACCCTCCACTGCACACCCCCCAGCCTCTTCCCTGCTGGCTAGCCTACCACTCAGTTCCCAGGGGATGTGGAGGTAGCAGAATTTTCTGTCTTCTACCGTCCTTGTTCAGTGAGAGAAGGGGAGCTTTTTCCAGCAAGGTCTCTGACTCACCAGGTGCTGCTTCCTTATCCCTGATTCCCACTTCCTCCCTAAAGAGGCACAAAATGATGCTAAGGCTACTAACCCATCTCTTGGGTCTGGGGAAAGGAATCATCACTGGAAAGCCCTGCAGAGAGAGTCCCAAGGGGTCAATGAAAAGAGTCCAGTGGGGAGAGGTTTGCTGGGACATGTGCGCCACAAAGGGAGATGGCAGTCTGCTAGTCACCGGCGCAACTGAATTGCTTCCCCGTGTCTTCTTGTTGGAATAACGCTGGCAGCCAGAGAGCTACCAGAACCTGAACTAATTTGGTAAATAAAGACAAAAAACAAGGACCGAATTTCTGTTCCCTTGGCTGAGACCCAGACTTCCGACAGAATTCCAGGGATTTTTCTTCCTTGGAAGTGACTAGACCTCCAGTCCTGAATTCCTCTCTCTAGGAGAGCTTGTTCCCCTGCTCAGAACAAATAACACATTTCCCGGTTAATCAGTGGGTGGAACAGCTGAAGGAAGGTTGATTGGGCCCCCAGCCTTCCAGATGGGAGCAGCTCATGGGCTAGGATACCTTTGTCCAGAGACTGGGCAGCTGGAACCCAGCACTGTGCAGCCTCAGCCTCCAGTCTGGAAGGTGGAGGCTGCATGCAAAGGCCCCAGCTCTCTGCTGCGTGAGGCCTCCAAGGCCCACAGGGGCTGCCAAGGCCATGCCACTTCAGACACCATGACCTGGCACCCCCCCAGTACTCATAACCACCCTGCTCTGGTCTGCCAGAGCTGTCCCCACTCTGGGCACACGTGAACGTTTCTGCCTTCGGTGAGCTCAGGGCTCAGCTATGCTTGGCTTCTATTTTCCCATCTGAAAATAGAGATAATGCTGCATTTCTTGCCATCCCCACCTTCAGGGCAAAGTAGATAACCGGCCCTATCTACCCTGGGATGGGAGGCGGTCAATTACTGTTCCTTCCTTTGCCAGCTGATATTTCTGGAACGCTTAAAAAGTACCAGGCACTGTGCTAAGTGTTTTCCAGTCCTTCTCCTTTAATCCTGGTGATAAGTACTGTTACTTCCTCATGTAACAGATGAGGAAATGCAGGCTCAGAGAGGTAAAATGAATCACAAAGCTAGTACGTGGCTACAGGAGGAGTCCCTCTTGGTTTTCCTGGTGAATATTATACTGATGCCAGCTTCGAGCGGAGCAGTTCTCTGGAGTCGCATCTCCGGCTGCAGTTCTCTGGGAACCGGAAACATTCACAGCTGTTTGTGGTGTGGTGGGGGGCAGGGGTGTGGGCTGATGGTCACATGAAGTCGCTGTCACGAGCTGGTCCCCATCAAGCCCATCCCACCCTTCTCAGGCCTGTTTACAACTAGGGGTCTATTTTAGGTCAAGGGCAGACAAAAGTCACCGTGGTGAGGTTCGGTACATCCAATTCCTGCTCACCAAGGAGAAGGAAGGAAATAAGCTTGCCCTGCATCAAGTCGTTCTCCATTGCCAAGTAAGACTCATCTCAGCTTTTCTCTCCGGAAAAGAGAAGTGACACAGACAGAGACTCAACGTGGCCCTATGAGGTAGGCATTGCAACTTCCATTTCACAAGCCCAGAGGGATGAAGTCTCTCGCTCAAGGTCATGCCGCCAGGAGTCAAGCCAGGATTTAACTAAAAAGTCTGACCGGCTCCAAAGTCCGTGCTGTTTCCACTACAGCACACTGCACTCGCTCCAGGATGTCCTGCGATGATGTGAAATGGGCAGCTCTTCAAAATAACTGAGTTCACTCCGTTTCCCTTCATTTCCAATCCCTGATACAAGGGTGGGCTGATCTGAAAGCTTTGTGCATTTAGCTGAAGTTCAGACCACATTTCCTATTTATCTGGATAAATCCCTTTAGCCCTGACTGGAGTGGAATCCTCTAGAACCGCAGTCCCCAACCTATGGACTAGGGACTGGGAGGGGGTGGGTGGTTCAGACAGTAATGTGACCAGTGGGGAGCCATGGGGAGCAGCAGATGAAGCTTCACTCACTCATCTGTTGCTCACCTCCTGCTGTGTGATCCGGTTCCTAACAGGCCATGGGCTGTACCAGTCTGAGGTCCAGGGGTTGGGGACCCCTGCTCTAGAACTCCTAGAAGGCTGAAGCATAACTTCTCTCCAAGCAGAGTCTCTGAAGACCTGAGCAAGAAACGATGTGAGCAGCCTGGAAATCCTCCTTCTTTTAATTCCCGCCCTCCCCCCCCCCTGCCCCAGTAAGACCACCAGTCAACCGTAAAGGAAATCAACCTTGAATATTCCCTGGAAGAACTGATGCTGAAACTGAAGCTCCGATACTTTGGCCACCTGGTAGGAAGAGCCAACTCATTGGAAAAGACCCTGATGCTGGGAAAGATTGAGGGCAGGAGGAAAAGGGGATGACAGAGGATGAGACAGTTGGGTGGCATCACTGAATTATGGGCAAGAATTTGAAGAAACTCTGAGAGACAGTGAGGGACAGGGAAGCCCCGTGTGCTGCAGTCCATGAGGCTGAAAAGAGTCAGACACGACTTAGTGACTGAAAACAATAGTAAGACCTCAGGGGCCTCAGTACTCTCCTTGGGGCCAGGGGCTTGTTCAGGTGGGGATAGATCACACACTGTATTATCTTCTCCAAATCCCCAGGGAGAAATCCCTGTGGGCTGAAGGACAACGCATCCCTGCCCTGGATTCCGGACTGGTGGGCAGGAATTTGAGGGCAAGCTGAGCAGGAAGCAATTGCCCTTAGCGGTTGTCGGCGTCTCCCAGCCTGTCCCCACCTTGGTTTCCTGATGGGACACAGTGACATCTGTCACGCCCCAAAGGATAGGAGCTTGGGGGGACAGAGGACAGAAGCTGCTGTGGGGTCCTTCCCAGAATAAGTCCATAGCAGCTCACTTGCTCATCATCAAGACAAAGAAAGAAGGATGACAGCTTCTGCCACCATCTTCAGATACCCATTTGCCTCTGGATTGTATGTTGAGGATCCAGATACTCAATGAGGTTTTCCCTGGTGCCCCCCCCCACCCTCTCTCTAGGACCCCAAGCCCTTAGGGACAGGCCCGGACTCCTAAACTCCCCAGGACAGGGTACAGACACCAGGCTGGGGGGGTCGGAGGAGGGGCAGCCAGATCCCAGTGGGCCCCAGCCGGTCTGCATGACTCATTCTTTGTTTCCGTCCACTCTGGTCTGAGTGCCTTGGCCCAGAGGCCTCTGGGAGGTTGTAACACAGGCTGGCCCCTCGCCCACTGGGACTCAGCAGACAAAAATTAAAGATCTCACTCCTCAGGAACTCACACAGACAGCAGAGGCATGCTCTGTGCTCTGCCTCACCAGACCAGACCTCAGGCCGGAGGAGGCTGATGGCCAAGGGAGGAAGGGGAGGCGTCTCCAGCTCCTCCCACTCCTCCTCACCCTCCACCTCCGGTCCTGAAGCCCCGGCCACCACCCACTGTCTTCTCACTCCTCCTCAGGTCCTGGCCTGAAGATAGCGGGTGCCACCAGCAACCTCCTGGGCTCCACTCTACTGCCCCCCATCTCTGTCCAAAAAAACAGTGAGGGAGAAACAGACGTGTAAACAACTAATCACACGTATTTTCTTTCTGGCTGCACAGGTCCGATGAGGCCAAAAACCTGCTCAGCAATCTTCAGTGGCTCCCCAGTACCTCATAAATCCAGCCCAAACTTTTTACCGGGTCCTCCACACAAGTGGGTTTCATACCCTTCCCCCTCTTGTCTGCCAGTATTCAACACAGTCCCACTCAGAACTCCCTCACTTCCCCACCCACGTCCCTTTACCCCAATTCCTCGGCTCAGGCCATTTTCTTCACCTAGAATGTTCTTCCCACCCCTTGCCTGCCTGTCCTTTAACGCCCCTTTCAAAACTCCCACTTCTTTCAAGAAGCCTTCCCAGAACACCACTGCCAAGTCCAGAAAAAGCTCACTCCCTCAGCTGAACCCATGGATCTCACTCTGCCCTATTTGCTATCCGTCCGGAGCAGTGGGAAACACATGGGGCTTTGAAGTACCACTCCGCAGCACCATCGTTCACCAGCTGTGTGTCCTTGCCTAAAGTGACAGCCTCTCTGAGCCAGTTTCCTCACCAACGGGAGACTGGAGTAGAAGTCCTTTAAAGCGCCACCCCTGGATGGGGCATTGGGCTTCCCTGATGGCTCAGAGGGTAAAGCGTCTACCTGCAATGTGGGAGACCCAGAGTTGATCCCCTGGTTGGGAAGATCAGCTAGAGAAGGAAATGGCAACCCATTCCAGTACTCTTGCCTGGAAAATTCCATGGACAAGGAGGAGCCTGATAAGCTATGGTCCACGGAATCGCAAAGGGTGGCACATGACCGAGCAGCTTCACTTCTAAATAGAGCAACTGTATTCGCCAACACAGCCCTCCAGGCCACAGCTGATTGGATCAGGGATAAACACGCGACCCAGGGGCAGCCTTTTCATTGGCTGATCAGTGACCTAAGACTTTTGTGGTCTGATTTGAATGCATGCACTGGACATACAAGATTCTGTCTTGAAAATCTGAACTAAGCAACTTGACTTTGAAAGTTAAGCCCTGGGCTTAAAACAGCAGGTAAGTCCTCGTTTCTGAGAGCTCACAGTCCAAAGTGGTCCATATAACCATGGAACAATAAAGCCAAAGAGGTTTAGTGACTTGCCTGGGGTCAGTAACACAGAGAGGGCCGACACTCAGGTCTCTAGACCTGGTTTTGGGCCAGGGTGGTGGGCCTCTGGGACAGGCTCAGAAAGCAGCGGCCCTGAGCTGACTGCCTGAAAAAGACCAAGGCTCTACCGTGCCTGGCATCAACATTCTGGGCAGCCTGGGAACAAGGCAGTCCTGAAGGGATAAAGTCAGGTCACAGCAGGGAGCACAGACCCTGATTCTCATTCTGCATATGCCCCCAGTGTCTCCCTGTTCTGCCCTTGGCCCTTCCCAGATTCAGTTTCCTCATGTATGATAGAGAGGGTTTTATTGGATGAACTCAAATTCCCTGTCAACACTAAGAGTTTGATTTGAGGAGCAGACAGACAAGCGACGGGCATGGATCCAAGAGCGGTAGGATCCACAGAATGTGAACCCTGGAGGGGACCTCCCTGAGAAATCAGCCAGCTGATTCCTTCAATTATGGTTGGAGAAACTGAGACCCGAAGCAGGAGAGGTGTTTGACCAAGGTCACATGACTGGCTACTGGCAACGCCAGCACTTGACCCAGGGTCTCCTGACTCCCAGGCCTCTCAACCCTTTCTCTTTCAACTCCCCCAAGAAGCTGGGAGCCTTTTGGCCGTCTGGGCCAGGGAAGCCAAGAATGGCTGTACATGTCAGCAGCGGGGCCTCTGGGCCTGGGAACATCTCTGACAGGGTAGGTGCACGTGCCAAAGCCGCTGGTGGGGAGGGACGGGACTGGGAGCCAGAAAGGCGTATGGGAGATAATCTGTCAGCATCTCCCTTCTTCCAGATGGCAGGAAGAAACATTGACACGTCCGTGATGAGTGAGGGGAAACAGTCCCCTCTTCAGATTGAGCCATTGCTCCACAGGGGACTTGCCTCCCTCTCTGCCCCTCTCTTTGCTTGCTCTCTCCTACACACACACACATACACACACACATACACACACACCCCTATTTAGCTGCTGCATTCTGCCACCTGCAACTTCAGTCTCAGGATGTGTACTGAAGGGACTTCTCCGGTGGTCCAATGGCTAAGACTCTGCGCTGTCAATGCAGGGGGCCCGGGTTCGATCCCTGGTCCGGGAACTAGATTCCACATGTCACAGCTAAGAGTTTGTACGCTGCAAGTAAAAGATCCTGGGTGCTGCAACTAAAATCTGGTGAAGCCAAATAAATACTTCAAAAAAACCCCAAAAATGATGTGTACTGACATTCTCAGGCATACTGTCTGGTGGGACCTGGAATTCTTTTTGCTGCCTGAGCTGCCTCTGAGCTCCTGCCTACTTTCTAATGCTTAGCCTATTTGGTTGGCATCATGAGCGCCCCCCACCCATTCCACAGACATTTTTGGAGCACCCAGTATATGCCAGGCACTGTGTTAGCCACTGGAGGTGGGTAGGCATCCTCATTGCCTGTGAGATGGGAATTACCAGTCTGGTGGGGACACTGTAGAAAAACCACTGACCGGGCAGTTGGGGTTGGCTCAAGAGTATTTCTCAGAGAGCCCTGACTTTGACTTGAATCTTTTTTTTAATTAATTTATTTTTAATTGAAGGATAATTGTTTCACAATATTGTGTTTGGTGTCTGCCATACATCAACATGAATCAGCTGTAGGTATACATATGTCCCCTCTTTCCTGAACCTTCCTCCCATCTCCCACCCCATGACCTGAATCTTGAAGGCTAAGGATGATTTCACCATGTAGGAGTGGGGGACATGTCCCAAAGAAGCACTTCGTAGGGAAAGTCGTGGATAGAAGACAAAACCTGAGCTATTGAAGGGAGTTAAAAGTAGCTTAGGTGGCTGGAGTTTGGGTAGGAATGAAATAAAGGTAGGAGATGAAGCTGGAGGGGTAGGCTGGGGTCAATGAATGGCATGCCTAGTTCTAGTCAGCTCCTTTTCTCAGACAGATAGACCTGTTCCCCACATCTAAACCAACGGGTGGCCCTGAAGGGGACAGAATATTTATCTGGAATTCTGAAACGGATGCCTTCTGGTCAATTGCAAGGAGTCATTCCAGCGTCATCCCAAATTATCACCAGTTGATATAAAGCCAGTGAATTTGCCGTGCTTAAAATCAGTCCCCAGCCCTGCTTCCAATTAGTCTGTCCCTCCACATGGCTCCTCCCTTATAAAACTGGTGCAGCCTGGTCCTCAGCCTTCTGATGCCGTGGCCCACCAACCTGACTGGGTCCCTTTTTGCCAACCCTTTCACCAGGTACCTCTGATTCCCTGCTTTCTCTGGGCCCCTGGAGACTCAGCCCCCCAGTTAGGCTTCTGTCCCTCAGTCTTACTCTTCCATGGCCTCAGGTCCCTCCTACAATCCCACAAGCTCATGTTGCTGAACTTGTATCATACCTGTGTCATAATCTATATATCCAAGCCCATCCACCCTGCAGCCTCCCTCATAGCTTTGCCCCAAAGTGAGATAAGCCACATGTGTTGGATATCAAGCAGATAGCTGGGGAGTGCCCTGTGCATTCCAGCCATCCTTTATTGAGCACTTGTTTGTCAGGCATCGGCATCACCAAGAATAAAGCTTAGTCCCCATCCTCAAGGAGCTTCCATTGTAGTAGGAAAGGCAGAAACACCTATCATGGTAAGTGCTGTGATTGAGATCATCTCAGAGAGCAACTGAACACAGGACAAAGCACCCCAGGCTGGAAATATGGGACAGTTGGTCAGGGAAGTTCCCAGAGAGGATTCTATCTGAGCAGGGTCTGTAAGACAGGACAAGTCTCAGGTGGAAAGGACGGTGAGAAAGAAGCGCAGTGATGGTTACCAGAGTCAAGTTTGCAAAAATTAAAACACATCAGGGTCTAATCCATTTCCTTTTTCAATGAGGTTCCGGATCAGAGAAATTTTGCCAGATTTCTGAATGATAGTCAAATGAAATTCAAGAGCTATTCAGTGTGGATAGGTTGGGGGAAATATGGAGCCTCCAGTAAGGCAGTTATATGGGAAATGATAATTCCCCACATGGAAGAATGGATGGGAGGTCCTTGAGCTCTACAGGAGCACTGAGACAGGCCTGGGACCTGTACAAGACCTCTCACAATTTGGATGAAGTCAGAAAAAGCATTTTTATCAAATTATCACATGACATAGAACTGGAGGAATAAACGATAAAATTGGAGGATAGAAGCAAGATTTATACTGATACAGATAAGTTGAGATTTAATAGAGATAAGTGAAAAAGTCTTACATCTTAGTCCAAAAAAAGAGAACGACAGAGATGTTTCAGTAGCAGTTCATGTGAAATGACTTTATTTGGGGGGTGGGATCGGGTGGGGGTGGACAGAGACCATTGAAAAGGAATATCCTAGTTTACCACTGGTTTGAAATAAACCAACAATGTAAACTTCTAAAAGGTCTAGTGCCATCTTGGGTAGAATCCAGGACTCAGTACAGGAAGGGTATCAGTGTACTCCAAACTATGATAACACAATGGCAATTTTGTGCTTACTTCTTCTGCCATATCTTAAATGGCTTATTACAGCCCTGAAGTGTATCTAGGAGAAGATGACCTGAATGAAGATAAAAATAACCTGGAAGGAAAAGTTGAGAAACTGGAGAAGAGAAATCTTGTTGAAGAGTCTGGCAACCTTCAACTGTTGCAGAATTGTCAGGTAAGAGAGGGATTCAGTTGTTGCACGTTTATATTAGTCATAACGGGTTAACTGCAATAACAAGCAATCCCAGAAGAGTGAGTTTATTTTTATTCATGTGAAGTGGGGCTCTAATCCACACGGTCATGTAGGGCTATCCTTCCATCATGGAGCACCAATGTGGAGATTCTTCCTCCTTGTCATTCAGCCAATAAATGAAAGGAGAGAAAAGTGCAGAGGATAGCATAGGTTTTCTAAAGGTAGTATCTGGAAGAAGTAAACATCATTCTGCTCACATTTCATTGACTGGAACTCAGTTACAAGGTGGTAACTTACCACAACAAGGAAGGCTGGAAAATGTATTCTAACTGTGTGCCCAGGAGAAAAAGGCTGTGGGTGTGGGCTTTAGAATTGTGGATTTGGAAGAGACTACCTTAGGAGTGAGAAGAGTTAAGGATTATAATATATTTACACAAAGACTTACACATGAATGTACTCAGTGGCTCAGGTGTCCAACTCTTTGCGACCCCATGAACTATAGCCCAACAGACTCCTCTATCCATGGAATTTTTCAGGCAAGATACTGGAGTGGCTTGCCATTCCCTACCCCCATCCACATGAGTAAAACAGATGTAACAGCATTATTCATAAAAACCAAAAGTTACCTATTGTCTAAATGCCCACAGACTGGTGAATGGACAGACAAAATGTGGTATATCCATACAAAGAAATACTATAAACAGAAGTGAATTATCAATATATGGATGAACTTCAACTATTGCATTGATAAACTTCAACCACATTATGCTCAGTGAAAGAAGCCAGTCACAATGCCATATATTTTATGATTGCATTTATATGAAATATCTGAAAAGGGCAAGGCTATAAAGACAGTAGATTCAAGGGATGGGGTGGAGTGGGTGGAAGGATATTAACAGTAAATGAGCACAAGAGGTTTTATTGGGGAGATAAACATGTTCTAAAATCGATTAATGGTAATGGTTGTACAATTTGGTAAATTTACTAAAAAACAATTGAATTGTAAACATAAACATGGTGAATTACATGATGACAAAATATGCCTCAATAATGTTATTTTTTGAGTTAAAGATTTAGTAGTTTTTAGATTGGAGGAAAGAGAATAATCCTACAAGGGAAATAATAAAGGATTATTCAAAGTAGAAGGAGGAAGTGATACAGAACCCAAGGGAAGAGAAGATTCAAAGAAGGAAACATGGTTAGTTCAACTCTAGTCAAAACTATTGAGAAATCACATAAAATGAAAGGTTGGAATTCTTGTCTGTCTTAATAGCGTGCACATATTGTTCCAGATCCAGAGACAGGAACGTGGAAAACAGGAAACAGATTTCCACTTAACAGTAAATGCAACCTTTAGAGATGTTTAACAACAGGACAGATCCCATTGCTGAGTGATGTGCTCTCTGACAGTGGAAGTATTCAGAGAGAGGCTGGATGGGCATTTAGGAAGGATTTCTACACAGGAGGAAGACTTCTAAGGAGCATTTCAGTCTTTGAAAGACCCAGGGTATTCCGAAGACTTCATTACTTCTCTTTGCTCAAGGCCTCCTCTCCACTTTTGGCCTTGGGCTCCTCATCTCAGACACTGAGAGTTGACCTTTGGGAAGAGCCACTTTGGAAAGTGGCTCTGACTCTTGAAACCCTAGGCACCCAACTGCTATTGTCCAGGAGTTCTTCAGCCACTGAGAGTTCCCTTGAGCTTAGAGGTCAGTGGTCATACAACAGAAGGTTTTACCGAAGTTAGTTCAGAGAACTGAGTAATCCTGGGAGACCAGGGGAGATAAGCTGAACTGCCAGAAAGGACCAGGGCTCATTTTAAAACGTGCCAGAAGGCCAATCCCACAGTTGCCTTTGTGTCTCTGCCTCACTCTCATCCAACACCCCCAGAGGTAAAATACAGGAAGGAGAAGGTGAACCTATCATATGAGTGGGCTCAAGAAGAATTGAGTGAAGCTTTCTTAATCAGGGCTTTGTTTGATACTCTTAGTCACCCACCAGGAATGGCCACAGTGATGTAGAAATAAAAAGCCAGCACCCAGAAGTTGGAAGAGCCTTATTTTCAAAGGACTTGGAAATCTGTGTGGAGCTTCTGTGTGGCCCCCATTGCCAGCAGCCATGACCGTAGCTGCTGGCATTACTCCAGCGTGGACTCTGACTCCATTGCAAAGGGGAAGGAGTCCTACTTAACAGCCCCTGGAGCAGATGGCAAGCTGTGTTACTGCCCGCTCACCAAAACAGACACTCAAGAGGTGATTTATTTGCCCAGAAAATATTTGTGGGGCATCTTCTACACGCCTGGTCCCCTCCCAGAGCCCACAGTCTATTCATTCTGAAATACAAGGAGAATTGCCCCAAAGTGCTAAGGGATTGGGATGGCTTAATGTTTTTTCCAGAAGACAATGGAAGGGCTAGATGGCTGGAGGCAGTCCCATCCAGCCCTAGGAGTCATGACCTCTTACATTCACCCCAACAAAACCTGCCCCTGGACTCTCACACTGCTTCCATGTTGGCTGAGAAAGACTGGGCTGGATCCATAGGATCCCCACAGAAAGGCCTCCCCATTTCCAGACCCTGGAAAGATAGCCAGGCCATGGAAAACCAGAGAGAGAAACTGTGGGGTGGGGGAGGGGAGAGGGCTGGACACTGAGTGCCAAGTGCTCCAGACTGGGTGGGAACCCAGGGGCAGGGAAGCAGGAAGGAGCCGCCCAGGCAGGAGCAGACCCCTAAGCCGAGGGTTGGGCAGGAGACAGGTCTGGCTCCTGGCGTACCTGCGCTAATGAGCTGGAAGCAGGAGGAAATGGCCCAGCATGTGAAGGCCAGCTAAGGGAAGGGCCTCCCCATGCCAGCTGGATGGGAGAGGGCCGAGCAGGGTGGGCACAGGGCCCAACCCCTCTCCACACCCTGAATTCTCAAGCTGGAACCTGGAACTTCCAGGAGAAGGGACTTAGGAGGTGCAGGCAGATCGGAGAGGCTAAAATGAGACCTCCTGGGGGAAAAGGGATTAGAAAGATGCCAAGCTGCAGTGGCATGAGGGGGAGAGAGAGCCAAGGGGCTGCAGAGGCACCCTGCCAACCCTGGGGAGGGAAGAGGCCCCAGGGCAGTCGTCAGCTGTAGCTGAACGGAGGCAAATCTGACGGTCGACTGACTTAATAAGGGCAGTCAGGATGGATGAGTCCTCCCAGTCCTCCCGGGCGGCAGAAATGGCCACAAGTATTCACAGACTGTAAACACCAAGAGGGACCAGCCTTGTCTGGGTCTGCAGGGACCTGGCGAGGCTGAGTAGAGAGGGGCAAGGCCAGGACAGAGGCCTGAGCCTGGCATTTTCTGCAGTGGACCGTCCAGAGCCCTGGATGAGGGTCACTTTGGGAACCCCAAGGCCAGCTCAGAAAGCGCCACCAAAGCCAGAAGCTGGACACAGCCCCAGACAGGTCCATCTTGCAGGGATCCAGGATAGGGGGACTCGACACTGGCATATTTGTTTGAACCCTGGACATGGGCTTCCCAGGTGGCTCAGTGGTAAAGGATCCGCCTGCCAGTGCAGGGGATGCAAGAGACGCTGGTTTGATCCCTAGGTCAGGAAGATCCCCTGGAGGAGGAAATGACAACCCACTTCAGTATTCTTGCCTGGAAAATCCCGTGGATAGCGGAGCCTGGTGGGCTATACTCCATGGGGTTGCAAAGAGTCAGATGCGACTGAGCGACTAAGCACGCATGCAGTTTAGAAGTGGGGGAGCCCACTTTTCCTCCTAACACCAGGGTGGGGTCAGGGCAGTTGGACAAATACTCATAGAGCATCCCCTTTAGCCTTTCCCATACAGGATCCTAGGACCCTTCCCAGTGGCATCCATAGGGACCTTCACCCCTATTCCATTGCTGACGTGGAAAACTTCTACCAGAGGCAGAAGCCTAGGGGTCCAGTCTGACTTTCTGTGTGCTCCTAGCTCAGCACTGGCTGCAAATTACAGTCGAGGCATCTCCTGTCTCCAGACCTCAGTTTATCCACCTGCAACATGAAGAGACTGCATCTTCTCTGTGCAAAGTGATTTTCATTGGCTTTTGCTCAGCTGGTGGTTATCATGGGAACAATTCAAGTCAAACAGTGGATCCAGCAGAGAAGGTATCAATCACCCTCTAGCTTGTGACTAAGGAGAGCTTTGTTATTTCATCTACCCAGCATCCCTTCTCTCTTATTCTGGTATCAGCATCCGTTTTCCTTTAGGTAACTGTCCTTCCACGTTCTATAGATCATTCTGATGGGGCAGCCAATCACAATACCTGCCATGTGTCACATGACCTAAACTGGCCAATCAGATTCTCTCATGATTTGACCCAGAGACCCACACTTCATAACTGGAACACTCAATCTCAACTCCCCAAACAGACATACTCCAAAGGAGTTTCTGGGCCTGAGAACCGTGTTGCTACCTGGATTCCTTTTTGACACTTACCTGTTCAGTTCTATTCTGTTTACTCCTAAAATCTTTCTGATAACTCTGTTCTTTTTTTTTTTTTAATGTATAAATTAGTCAGAGTCCTTGTTGTTGCTTGCAAACAAAGAATCCTATATATACACAAACCAAGAGAGGAAAGTTGGGTGGATTAGATGACAGGACCCTCCTCTCTGCTGCCCTCTCTCTTTGTGGTCCCAGGGCAATTGACTCAGCTCTCTCGCAGCACTCAGCTCATGTAGGAGAGACATGGTGGGGTGGCGTCTGCTCAAAAAGACCCCGAACATCAACTAAGCACGTTTGTATCCTGGATACGAATGGTTGAGGGTCTTGCACACTGTTAAGTGCTCAGTTGCACTGAATTAAGATCTTACAGCTTGAAGCAGGTAACTGCAGTGGGAAAGAAATTTAACAAGTATCAGAGCAGCTTCACAATTATCAAGATGTAAGCAACTGCTGGAGAAAGCCATTCCCACTGCATGCAAGTGATGAGTGTGGGGTGAGGAGTGGTCAGAACTCATTTCAGGGTGTTGAGGGAAGGCCCACTCTGTCCCCAAAGTGTCTCTCCTACCTCTTCGTGAGTACCTCTCATTCCTGAAACAAGAGACAAAGGCACTCAATGAACATTTAGACACGGAGCTAGAAATCCATCTTCCCCTAGAAGAGCAAAACAGTGTTTTCATTCACTCTGAAGTGTAATGATGGGTGTAGACTCTTTTCTGAGAGCAGACCTGGATAGGAGAAATGGTTTGGAAATACTAAGGTTTTCAGGGTGTGGAAAGTGAAAACGGGCCTGCAGGTGGGTCAAGAGGAAGGGGAGGAACTCGAAAGCAGGGGATACAAGCATATGGGCTACACATCAGCTTTGACTGTAAGTTCTAGGGGCCGACTCCAGTAAACCTAAGGGGGGAAAAGAATTTATTCAAAAGAGACAGGGTTCTGAAGGATGTGTTCAACGACTAGGCCTGGGAAGCCAGGGACCAGAGCAGCTAGAGAAGCCAGGGTGGCTCTAAGCCAGTTGCCTTCTGTGGTCAGTAGTGACTCCATCCCAGATTCAGATTCCCTAGGAGAGAGTTTGTTGGATGTGTCTGGGATCCTGTGCCCACCCTTTGAGGTGGATGGTTGGGAGGGTCCCCGTGGCTGACAGCCCCACCAGGAATGCCTGGAATTGGCAAGGCAGAGTTCCCTAAAGGAAAATTGAGTTTCCTTTATCCAAGGAAGGAGAAGGAGTGCTGGGCATATTCACACAACAGATGCTCACTACACATGGCGTGTCGATTTACAGAGGAGGGAGACGAGTGGGGTGGGGGATAGGAAACTGCAGGAGACTCCAGAATCTGCCATGGGGGCCAAGGCTTTTTCTCCAGCCCTGGATTCCATCTCCTTCTCCCCCACCCCGCCCCCCATAAAAGCAAGCACAGAGAAAGAACGCTGTTTTTCTGTTCTTGACAGCTTGATAGAATTGTCTCCTTAGCTTCCAGTCACGCTCGGCTCTCCTGCTAGAATCATTACCACCCACCTGTTCTTCGTGAGAGAATTCACAGCCAGTGGACACACATCTGGCCTGCAAAAGACATGCTTGGAAATCTCCCCAACTGCCTGGAACAGGCTGGGGACAGCACAGGGTCAGCCACCAGTTCAAAGGCAAGCAAACAGCTGGCCTGAGAGCTGTGGTCATTATGGCTTGAGCGGCTACCCATCCTTACCCCACCAGGCAGCTTGATGAACATGGGACAGATGTGCCCTGGGACTCAATACTGGGTCCTGTACCTGGCAGTCCTCCCCACCCCCACTTGCTTCACCAGTATTGGTTTTAGGGGAAGGTGGGGCCTCTTACCTTGCCTTTCTTGGATTCCTTTATTTTTCTTCCCATTACTGTCTGCATCATTCCCTTCTGAGTAACTTGGAAGTTAAGAAAAAGCCAGGTAAGGTTCTAATGGGAAGGGCCCATTAAATATTGTGTTTTGGTGATGAAAGTAACAGCACCTAAGTTTTAAAGATATAAATGCAAAACTGGACAGGGCCTAGAGATTGTCGGTCCGTGCTTCTCGAACTTTTTCAAAAAATAGCAAGAACCTTTGTGTAGTATTTCAGCATTCAACAAAAACTTGCTGAGTGGCTACTGTGTGCTAGGCGCTGTGCTAGGGAACATGGCAGTAGCAACACAGACCAGACCCTCACAAACCTCCTGAGTTTACAGTCTAGTGGGGGAGGCAGACATTGAACAAATAATTGGGTAAGTAGATCAGTAATGAGTTACAACTGAAGTAAAGCTATGAAAAAGGTGGATACAGCTAGGTGGCCTATCACAGAGTTGAGAGACATTGGGAAAGGCATCCCCAGAGAAGTAGGAAATAAGCAAAGAGCTAGAGGGAAGATGGTCCAGACAAGGCACATTACAAGAAAAATCCCAGAGGCAAGAAAACGCTTGTGTTGGAGGAAGTTGTAGAAGATCATTGTGGTGGAGCCAGGCAAGCAGGGTAGCTCAGATGAAGATGAAGGGATGTAGGCACCGGACCACCAGGGCCTCATGGGTCAGCTCAGTGATGACACTGAAACTGGGGAGCCACTCCAGCTGAAAAGCAGCCCACCCCTTGCCTTGCAGCCTCCGAGGCATCTCAGAGGAACCATGCAGCTTATCAGAAACAGCTTGGAAACCACTGATCCAGCTCTACTTGGCATTTCCAGATGAGAAGAATTGAGTCTTAACAGTCGTCCACTCCCCTAGTATCCTCTCTCTTAACTCCGGGCACCTATCCCAGCCTCCCTGGAGAGAAGGCTGGCAGGGTGTGATCTAGGGACAGGCTCCCAGAACACTGCATGTCTGAATGCTTCAAGAAGGAGCCTCAGGAGCCAGTCCAGCGTCTGGCATGAGGAATGGGCTCCAAGAATGGGATCTTGTCCCTTGCCTGCCCCTGGGGCTCTCAGAAGATTCCCCCTGTGCTTGCTGCCAGAGTGCCTGACCTACCCCTCCTAGACCCCTCCCCATCACTCATTCTCAGTCAGGGGAAGGCCGCTGGCCAGGATGGCAGATCCCGATCAAGCTCCGGCCTCAACATTCCTCTCCACCCGGGGGTCAGGGTCAGCTGTGGGGTATTTTCCCAAGCCATGAGGAACAGAGGCGCCTCCTGACATGTACAGTCACTGCCCCAGGCTGGAAGGGCAGCTACCAGTGAAGATGGGCTAGAGAAGAAAGCGGTCAGCTGGCTCTTGAAGAAGAGCTGCAAGCAGAAAAGGGTTGGGGAGGAGGGGCCTGAGAGGAAGTAGAAGTAGAACCTGGTGATGGGAAATGGGGTGCATGTCTGGGATCTGAGCCGAAGTGGGGGTTTTCCTGCCCCAATCTGGTTGGTCCTCATCTAATTAACCCTGGAGTCTGGCCTCTCTGAGACCCTTGCTGACCTTTGCAATTCCTGGGACAGGTGCCAAAGGCAGCCACCAGCCTGTAGACAGCAGCAGTACCCCAAGCCTCCAGCAGGGTCCAAGCACACAGGCATGGCCGAGCCCTCTGCAGCCCTGCAAGGGGCCGAAAGACAAGCAGGTCAGGCCAGTGAGAAGGTTCTGAAGGTGAAAGAATTTGCTGCTCCCTGTTTTAGCTGTGAGATCTGCAGCAAAGATCACAACCAATCACAACCACCTTTCTGAGACTCCACTTTCCCTTCTGTAAAAATGGGATGAATACTTCTAGACTATGACATACTAGTGGAACCTTCCAAGAGGTGGTGTTCAGCAGGCAGAGTTAATTAAAAAAAATAATAATAGTGAGACCTACCTCATAAGACTGTAGGAATGACTTAATGAGAAAACAAGGGAAAGACCTCAGCAATCATTTAGTTAGCCATGGTTTTAAACCCCATCTCCAAGCTAGAGAGGCTGGACTGGATGGTGGCTGGCAAGGGCCTGAGGTTGGGAAAAGAAAAGAGAAAGAGGGAAGCCAGACCTCACAGCATACCCCAGCCAAGAGCCCAGGCAGACAGCGTCTCCCCTGGAGGAAGGGCTGGTGTTCTCCGCTCCGTTGCCCTCTGGCAGGCACTGAGTGCCTGTTTTCCTCATTAAGTGTGGCTGTAACCTGGCTCCCTTAACACTGCTGACACAAGGTCCAGAAAACAGTTCAGAGTCCCCGAACAGACAGCATCACCTGCTTTCAACATCACCTCCCAGCTGGATCAACAAGGCTGGAGGTATGAGTGGCTGAATTTAGGGCAGATTGCAGGGAATCAGAGCAGACGCTACTGGGAATGGAAGCCACGATGTGGGTGCCCAGCGATGCTCAGCATCACCACACTGCAAAAGAGGAAAAGCAAATAGTTTTGAGTGTACACTATTTGCCAGGCTTTGTGGTAAAGCACTTATGTGTATTATCTCATTGAATCCCCATAACAGTAGTTGACGTCCATTGTACAGATGGAGAAACAGAGGCAGAGGGTACTTAAGAATTAAACCAAAGGGGCTTATCATCTGTTAGGGAGGCAAGACTATAGGTTAATGTCCCCATGAGAGAAGAGAACAGAATCTGAAATGGTCCCCCACCAACCCAAGTAGTCGGCTTCTCGTCTTCCCATTGACACCTGCCTCAGTTTCCCCAGGCTTCCAGCTGCCACCATGCTGACCAGGCTCAAAAGGCAGCCCTCGCCCACTGTTCTAGGGCTAGACATGTTCATTTCCCCAAAGTTCAGCCAAGACATGGCTAGAATTTTTCAAAAGGAGCTTATCTAGAAAACTTGAAAAGAGAACAAAATTAAAATATAAAAAGCCAAGAATCTGGGGAGAGAGGAGTTTATAAAGCGGTTTTCACGTTCCAAGATAAGGAAAGTAATGACAGCTACTAGTTGTGCCAAGTGTCCGACACTATACTATGCTCTTGATATATGTTATTTTCTTTTATCCTCAAGGGCAACCGATGAGACAGTTATTATTATCCATGTTCCGCAAATATGGAAACAGATGCTCAGAGAGGTTAAGCAACTGGTCCATGTTACACAGTTTATAAGCATCGGAGCTGGGAGCCAGACAAGACTTTGCACTTAACCACCTAAACGTAGAAGATGAACATGGTGGGCATGACTCTCGCAGCTAGCAGGCCTCATTTAGGTCTCATGGAGGTGTTTGACAAAGCTACCCAAACTCTACACTGAAGGGTTGCAGCTTGGCCCCACTGTTTCCTCTGATCAATCTGTAACTCTCGCTCAGGAAAGAATTATAACACTTTTCCTCCTAGGCAAGGATGGAAGGACCTTGGCAAGTCTGTGCCTTTCATTTCTCTGTGTTCTGGTGCCAACTTATGTCGACCAAAACAAAACAAAGCAGAATCAAAAACAAGCCAATATGCTGAAACCTTTGTACTTTTCCTTCATTTCAAATTACCCTCATGACATATTATGGTTTCCGCAATATTCCATTGGTTAATGGTTGGACCAATGTTTCCTGAAGTCTGGAGATACTGTGAGTGAAGCTTTTAACCCAGTGTTGGGCACATAATCAGCATTAGATATGTTGTTGTGATTATCATTATTGAGAGAATGCTTCCTGTGATTACATCCCGAAGTCACTTGATATAAAACAATATAAAATTAGGTACTGATTGAATGGGCTTCCCAGGTGGTAAAGAGCCTGCCTGCCAATGCAGGAGATGTAGGAGACGTGGGTTCGATCCTTGAGTCTGGAAGATCCCCTAGAGGAGAGCATGGCAACCTGCTCCAGTATTTTTGCCTGGAGAATCCCATGGATGGGGAGCCTGGCAGGCTACAGTCCATAGGGCTGCAAAGAGTCAGACACGAGTCTGACCTGGCATGCACACATGCACTGATTGAATAGCTGATACCAATAAATATCAGTGAGTAATGTTTACCGAGTAGTTACTGCAGCCAGGCTTCAGTCTGGGTTGCTTACGTACATTATATCTTTTTAATCTTCCTAACAACTCAATGAGATAGGAATTATTTTCATTTCCTTTTAACAGATGATGAAACTGAGGCCTGGAAATATTAAGTAACAAAGTCACACAACTCCCAGATGGTAGGGCTGAGATCTGAATCCAGACAGCTAAGTTCAGAACCTGCCTAGAAAACCTCTAAGCCCTATACCTCCGATGATGCATCCGACAATAAGACTATATTACAGGGGAGAGAGGGGAGATGTTGTTGTGTGCTGAGGTGGTCAGAGAGTTTTCTGGAGGCTGTGAGCTCTATGGGACCCTGAAGAAAGGACAAGATGCGTAAAGCAAAAGAGAGACATGTTTTAGAAAACAAACTTATGGGTACTAAAGGGGAAAGGGGTGGGGGATAAATTAAGAGTTTGGGATTGGCAGATACAAACTACCATGTATGATATAAATAAACAACAAGGTCCTACTATATAGCATAGGGAACTATATGCAGTATGTTGTAATAAACTATAATGGAAAAGAATATATATTATATATTTCTATGTGTATGTATATATGTAACTGGATCACTTTGCTGTACACCAGAAACTAATACAACATTACAAATTAACTTTCAGTTCAAAAGAGAGAGAAACATGTTTTAGGCTGGATGGTGATCCCTGAAGTCCCATGCGACCCCATAATGGGACATCAGGAAGTCCCCCATCCTTAGAACACAAGGGACTGCTTCCCCTCTGAAGTAGTGTCATTTGGAAAACTTGACTGTTCAAGAAGGGACTCAGAGCACAAGCAGGAACCTGTGAGGTCCTCCTGGAGTGTCTAGCATCAGTACAGAGAGAAAGGCTGGCAACAGCTCCCCTGGGAGGTTTAGCAGAGGATTGGCCTGAGTCAGACTGACTGATCATCACCTCCGCCATGATCATCTCCACACTGACCACTGGTGCGCTTTGAGAAAGTGGTTTTGTTTTGCCATGACTGTGGTAGGGTTGCCCCAGCATGCATGAATGCAGAAAGGCCTGTGGGCCTACAAGCCTGTAGGATTTTACAGAAGCCTTAGGGAAAAGCTCACACGTCTTAAGCCCTAGAGATGGTGGGACTGGGGCAGCCGTGGAGGTGGAATTTAACCCAGGTAGTCCCACAGCGTTTCCTTGCCAAGGAGCTGGTTAAGGGGATGGCTCCAGGGAAAGTGAGGCCGATGCCGGCCAACAGAGGTCTGAACGGGAACATGTGTGCAATCCCAGGCCTGGCTCTCGCAGACCTGATGGAATTTCTGAGTGCATCAGTAGCGCCACACCTGTCCCTTCTCACTGAACTCCAGGCTGGGCAGGCCCAGAAAGGCTGCAGCCTAAGGCAGCCTGGAAAGAAGCGGCCAACACTTCTGAGCAACATGCCGAGGCCAGATGGAGTGAAGAGCCTGGAGCGCATGGTCTGGAGGCTCCTTCTCTGAGCAGGAACCCACATGAGAAGCCGACGACTCCCGTCTTGTGCGCCCTCCAGGTCTCACTACACAGCGCACTCTCCTGCTTTCGCTGTGGCCCCGTGTGTGTGTGTTTTGCTCTCCTGTTATACTTCCAGTTGTTGTCACCCTAAGTGTGGTCCATAAACCAGGAGCAACAGCATCCCCTGGGAGCTCGTTGGGCATGCAGACTCTCATCACGGACACACTGGAGCAGAATGCGCTTACTAACAAAGTCCCCAAGGATCTGACTGCACATCGAAGTCTGAGAAACACTGCTCCTTGGAAACAGGGTTTATCCCCAGCAGAGTTGTCTTTGAACAAGTTTTTTTATTCCTGGTGCTCAGCAGTAGGTAGGTGCTCACTAAACATATGTTTTAACTTTTTGTTTTGAAATGACTTATACTTAGAGAAAAGTTGCAGAAGTTGCAAAAATAATAGGATATTCACACGTGCCCTTTCCAGCTTCCCCAATGGTCACAGTTTAAGTAGCTATGGCACAATGACCCAAGTAACATGGGTAAGCTAACAGAGTTATGAGACCATTAACAGAAGCGCAGACCCTTTCTAAATTCATCAGTTTGTCCCCTAACGTCTTTCTCTTCTAGGGCCCTTTGTGGCATTTAGCTGTTGAGTCTCTTCTGCTCCTCTAATCTGTGATGGGTCTTTAGTTTGTTCTTGTTTTTCATGACCTTGACCGTTTCAATGATTGCCTCTCAGTTCTTTTTTTAGCCTGTCTCTCAACTTGAGTATGTCTGATGTTTTCCTGTGATTGAGGTCGTGGATTTGGGGTAAAAATACCATGGATCCTCCTCACCATATGAAAACATGTCTATTACTGATGACATGAAACTTGATCCCTTGGTTAAGCTTATGTTTGCTGGGTTTCTCCACTGGGTTTCACTACTGTAAAATTACTGTTCTTCTTCCTTTTGTAGTTAGGGGAGAATTTTTGAAATTATGCGAATATCCTGATTCTCCTCAAACTTTTTCCCACTGATTACAGCATCCATCACTGGTGGATCTCGCCAGCGATTATTACTATTGTTTTTGCCTAATGGTGATTTTGTATTTCCTTCATGACTTCTGTATTTATTGGAATTCTTCCATTAAAAAAAAAGGAGCTGTTCCTTCTTCCTCATTTTTTTTCAGTATTTTTTAGACTTCAGTTGCAACTCATGGCTACTTATTTTATCCTATGGGTTATAATCCAATGTTATTATTTTCGTTTGTTTTTCAAATTGCTCCACCCACTGGAAGCTCCCACAAGTTGGCTTCCTGTTCTGCCATGCCCCATCATTTCCCAAAGACTTCCTTCTTTTCTAGTACCATGAGATGTTCCCACCTCATTTGATTCAGTAAATATTTTTGAATGACTGAATGATAGAATGAAAAAGGTGCATGTATAGAAACTCAGCCCCTCTGCGATTCCCCAACTAGGAAGCTATATCCAATTCATTTTTTTTATTGAATTATAGTTGCTTTACAATGTTGTGTTAGTTTCTGCTGTACTGCGAAGTGAATCAGCTATATTCACTGATACACTGATATCCTCTCTCTGTTGGATTTTCTTTCCATTTAGGTGACCACAAAGCAGCTGGGAGGAACAACAGGAGCTATTCCCAGGTTGCACAGAATCACTTACTTCTAATCCCCTATGAGGGTCGAGGAAAGCTGGAGGAACTTTTAACCTAAAGATAAAAGAAGCAGTATCCATAGAAATTATAGTCTTGGAAATTCATCTGCCCTAAAAACCCAACATGTGGACTTTCCACATCTGCTGAGCTGTATGAGGTAGTGCTTACGAACACATGTGCTGGAGCCAGATGCCTGGATCAGAACCCTAAGGCTGCTTCTTGCTGTGTAGCTTCCTTGTGCCTCTATTTCCCCATCAGGCGATAACAGTAACTTGCCATGGAATTGCGTAATGGCTAAATAACTTTAAATGTTTAAACTGCTTAGAACAGTCTGCTGCTGCTGCTAAGTCGCTTCAGTCGTGTCAGACTCTGTGCGACCGCATAGACGGCACTAAAGAGTGAATAATCACTAGCCAGTAGTCTGGGGTTTCCAGCAATTAGCTCTGCCTGCTGAACTCATTCAGCAGTTATTCACTGAGCATTGCAGCATGCACTATTGTGCTGGGTTTCCATCACTGAGCAAAGGTGCCTGTCTCTGTTCTCATGGAGCTTACATTCTGCTGGAGTAAAAATAGTCTGCTGCTGCTGCTGCTGCTGCTAAGTCACTTCAGTCGTGTCCGACTCTGTGGGACCCCATAGACGGCAGCCCACCAGGCTCCCCCGTCCCTGGGATTCTCCAGGCAAGAACACTGGAGTAGGTTGCCATTTCCCTCTCCGATGCATGAAAGTGAAAAGTGAAAGTAAAGTCACTCAGTCGTGTCTGACTCTTAGCGACCCCCTGGACTGCAGCCTACCAGGCTCCTCCGCCCATGGGATTTTCCAGGCAAGAGTACTGGAGAAAAATAGTCTAGCCCAACATAAAGATCGCAATATTTTTTAAAGACAGTAGTGGGCCGATGGGAACAGCTGTGTTTCAAAACCATTTACACTTTTCTGGTGAAAGTAATTTTCCTTGTGGTGTCATGGGATGGAGACCTTAGCCAATCAAAGCATTATTTATATTGCCTTAGCCACAGGGTTTAGTTGAGGCCAGGATACATCCCCTCAGCACCAGAGAGGCTTTTGCGCTGGGGCTCCTAATGGTTAGAACCTGTGAGCAAAGAGCTGTGGGGCAGAGGACTTGGCCTGAGAATAAGCCACTGCCATTGAGGGTGGAGCCAAGAGTGGAGGGAAACCAACCCAGATGGTGTTGAGAACAAACCTTAAGTCTGTCCTGTTCTGCACCTTTCAGGCATGCAGCCAGCACATTCTCTTTTACCGCTCATTACTGAGAAAGTCCTGAGTTTACTTCAGTCCCGAGAAAGCTGATGCCTAAGCAGAAAGCTGGACACTGTTCTGAGCCTCTGCTCTTGGTCTGAGCACGTCTTCATCTCCTGCCTCCTCCCCAGGTGTAAGCCACCACCACCCCGACACACACACACACACACACATACACACACACACACACACACACACACGCACTCCACCCTTCTTCCCACCTCTGGCTAGCTCACATCTGCTTCCTCCCCAGGAGACCCCCACCCCAGGATAGTAATCAGCCTCCCCTCCACCTCCCTCCAGAGCTGGAGCCCCTCTCTCATGCTCACCCAGACCCTCCCATCCCACAAGCTCTTCCACCCAAGCCTCTCCTTGGAGCTTCTGGCTGGATTCCTAGCCTTCAGTTTTGCCCACAGGGCAGGGCTGAGGGAGCCACGGCCAACTCCGCAGTCACACTGAGGCTCACAGCCTAGAAGCCTCCTCTTCCATCACCTGATCTGTCCCGGGGTCTTCCTGCGTCAGGGACGTCAGAGCTCTCCTGCCTTCAAGTCCTGGTAGAAGCTACATCCTAAGGGCAGACCAGGGGAATCCAAACCTCCAGTTCCTTTGGGAAAATCTCCATCTGCCTTCTTCAAGAGTCTC
Source organism: Ovis canadensis (assembly GCF_042477335.2). Taxonomy (NCBI): domain Eukaryota; kingdom Metazoa; phylum Chordata; class Mammalia; order Artiodactyla; family Bovidae; genus Ovis; species Ovis canadensis. The sequence continues at coordinate 96,302,742 of NC_091251.1, forward strand.
AGGAATTTGCTGTCTAAACTGCTTCATCATACTTTGACTACAACCTTTCCTGTGCTGGCCTCTAACTCCTCTTGTGTTAACTTTTACCCTATCATCCTCTTTGACTGACTGGGGTCTTGATCAGCTTGGGCTGCCATAATGAAATTCCACGGACTGGGTGGCTCAAGCAATGGAAATCTATTTCTCACAGCCTGGAGGCAGCGAAGTTGGGGCTCAAGGGCCAGCAGATCCAGGGTCTGCTGAGAGCCCCCTTCCTGATTTCTTGCTGTGTCCTCATATGGCAGAGAGAGGGGTGTGAGCTCTGGCCTCTTCTTTTTCTTAGAAGGACACTGATTCCACCATGTGACCTCTCCCCTACCCCATTTCCAAGATCTCATCTAAACATAACTACCTCTCAAACCCACCTCCAAGTAGCATCAAACTGGGGATTAGGGCTCCAACATATGAATTCTGGGGGGACGCAAACATCTGGTCCACAGCAACTGGACTGTAAACCTATGGGACTGTTCAAGGAACACCGAATGAAGAAATCAGTGGTTGAATACATAAATTATTATTTGTATTTATTTATTTATTGACTGTACTGAGAGCTGTGTGGGATCTTAGTTCCCTAACCAGGGTTCCCAACCAGGGATCAAACCCAGGCCCACTGAACTGGGAGCAGAGTCTTAACCACTGGACCACCAGGCAAGGCCCGAATACATGAATTATTGGATGGATGGTGAAATGAGTGAGTGAATGGCTAAATGAATAGACCAATGAGGAGAGGCAGTGGTAGGACTGGATCAAAAAACCCCTAAAGAGAGGATGGGGCTTGGGCCCAGGGAGGGGAGAAGCAGAGAAAGGAGACTCGCAAGAGGATGGGTAGCTACCAGGGCAGAATAGTGGGAGGGAGACACGCAGGGCTTGGGCCTGGACTTGTTTACAGAGCCCGTTTATTAGCTTTTCAAATTCTTTTTTTGTTTCTCATATAAGTGTCATTTGTCCAGAACATTGTGCCTCTTGCTTTGCCCTGGCCAGTCTGGACTGCAGGGGGCTCTGCTCTCACTCATTGCTCCCCGAGATGTGGGGAGGACAGCTGGCCACAGTGCGATTGGGCCCTGGGAGGTCCAGGGGTCTTGGGGCACCTGCCAAAGCCTTTCAGCGCGGACTCGCAGTCCTCTCCAGCTCAGAGCCAGGGAGGGAGGTGCTGTCTCTCCTCCCCTTCTCCACCGTCTCCCGCCTCTTGTCTGATTCCACGGTGGCACTGCCAGAACCTACGGGACGCGAGCCCACACAGCTCGAGAGCCATTGGCCATCCGCGTGGATTTGCAGCTCCCAGTGCAGAGCCGAGGTTTGTCCGGAGTGGACTGTGGCTCTGGAGACAAGGCCTGGGGGGTGCACGTCCGTCATGAGCGGGGTGCAGCCAGGAAGCAGGTGGCGCTGTCGCTGCGCCCACCCCTCAGGCCCACCTTGGAGAGCTCGGTCCTTTCCCTGCAGAGGTCTGATGGGCGCAGCTGCGCTCAGACATGGGAGCCTCAGCTCAGGGCCCCATCCTCTGTCTCTCCTTCCCACACATTTCTCCTCTGGCATCCCCATGGGATGTCTCTGTTTCCCCACCTCTCCTCTGTCCCCCTCCCTGCCTCTTTCTTTCTCTCTGCGCACCCCCACCACCTGCCCGCCTCAGTTTCTCTGTTTCTCTCATCCCATCCCTCTGTCTTCGTTTCACGGCCTGCTTTACCCCGTGTCTTGCTCTCAGACAATCTCTGACTCCATGTCTGCCCTCAGTCTCTGCTTCGCCCTCCCACCCCCTTCCTGGCTGCCTCCCAAGGCTCCAGTGCCCCTACCCTCCCTGCTTGGACCAGTCTGCCCGTCAGCGTGGGCCCCTGGAATGAGGGACAGGAAGAGCAGGCCAAGGGCAGACTGCGGCCCCTGTTCCATGAAGGAAAGTGATTTGAAGCCAGGGAGGCCTGGGCAGGCTGAGGCCAAGAATTTCTCACTTACCCGCAGGGCTGTATATTTAGTCTGAGTTGGGGAGGGCAGGTGGCAACCGGCCTGGAGCTCCCTGGGGGCCTGCAAGTGCAGCTTGGCTGCGGCCCCTCCCCAGCTTGGGGTCCCCTTCAGGGTGACATCCCTCTGCCTCCTGGCCCAGACCCCCCACCCCCTAACTCCAGCAGCAGTTGAGAGGTGGCAAAGGCAGGTGCCAGGGTCTCTGTCTCCCCCGACCCAGGACACAGACCCAGATGAGGGGCAGGCAGGACCAGATGTGGTGGGCTTTGTACTCCTCAGTGCTCTCCCAAGAACTGGGAGCAACATGTCCCTCTCAACCCCGGCAGGGCCTCAGACAGTCTCCAAAGGCCAGTGTGCTTTTCCTCTGGCTTGCGTGCCATCTAAATACTTTGTCCAATTGCTATGGCTCCACCTCCAGCTGCCTCATTTTCCTTTATGGGGCCGTCCACAGCCCTCTGAGCTCCCAGGCAGGACCTTGGGACCACTGGGGGCACATTACAGAGACCGCTCGTGAGCTCCCACCCTGATGTCAAAAACTCACATACTGGCTGATGCTACGAGTGGTTTGGTGGGAGCTGGAGGAATGCGTTGAAAACCATCCCCACATAGGCCGCTGTCAATCCCAGGAGACCGGGATGGTTAGAGGGCAATTTCACAAACGCTTCTACGGGATGTGAATGAGGGTGCTGTCAGAATACAGCTGGGGCCCGTCTCGCCTGCCGGCATCCTCCAAGCCTCTGCTCAGGGGACTGAGTGACTTCACTTTGTCTTTCTTTTGCAGGGGTTCCCTGTCATCCCTGAGCCGGCGCTGAGGGGCGTTGCCACGGTGCCATATCAGGAGGCAGGCCCCTGAGGCCTGGCATTTAGTGAGATGGCCTGAGCCCTTGGTTCTGGAACCCTTTATGAACTGGGTGCCTATTTCGTGCCCACGCTGCGCTAGGCAGTGCGTAGGAGAAGTGAGCAACCCAGAGTGCCTCGGCCTGGGGAGGAACCAGACGGGGCGGAGAGGCCTGAGGTGGTGGGCAGGAAGGGCCTGGGGCAGGTCACCGCAGCGGTATCTGACTTCAGTTGCTTCACCCATGACATGGGGGCAATATGGAGCTGTTTTGAGGAGTCACTGAGATAATCAGTACATGGTGACTGGTCGTGATAACAAACTGCAAGCAAGGACCAGGCAGGTAGAGTGGTTAGCAGCAGTAGACGGGGTGGGGCACAGCATGTGCGGTCAGTGCCCTGTCCACAGGTCCTGGGGGCCCTGAGTCACTCCAGGACCCCCGTCAGCACCTGTCCCCGGCTGCTGCAACCTGTCCCCAGCTGCCTGCGCGAGGCCAGGGAAGTGCCTCAGTCTCTGTGTGCCATGTGCTAGGTTTTCCAGTTGTGTCTGACTCTTTGTGATCCCACGGCCTGTAGCCCACCAGGTTCCTCTGTGGCATTCTCCAGGCAAGAATACTGGAGTGGGTTGCCATGCCCTCCTCTAGGGGATCTTCCAGACTCAAGGATCAAACCCGTGTCTCTTGCATCTCCTGCATTGGCAGACAGGTTCTTTACCACCTGGGAAGTCCCTCATTCCCTGTGGGCAGCCCCTAACCCCTAGCTGTGGTGAGGGCTACAAACACCTCCGTCTCCCAAGCTCCCTGCACGCTGGGCCACTCCCCTTCCACCTCCTGTGGCCTCTTGCTTGGCCTCCCATCCCTGCTTGCTCGGCCTCTCTCACTTCTCAATCTCCCTCCCCCACTCCTGGGAAGATAGAGAAGAATTCCACTTTCACACAAATTCTTGTTGCGGGGCCTGCATCTGGGGAAGCAGGGTGCAGTAAACACCCAAGTGCCAAGTAAACATTAGGCAGTGTCCCCTGCACTGTGGGAGCCAGTCTTCCTGCAGAGCCTCCCTCTGGCCCAAGAGGGTCCTCCGGAGTTCCTAAGGATCAGTCCCAGTAGCCTTCTGACTCTGCGGAGATCTGTGCTCCCTCTATTTGAGCTCGGCAAAGGCCAGGGCAGTGGGAAGTGTGCCTGTAGCTCTTAGCTCTCAGTTCAGGAAACCCTCTGAGCTGCTGGCTTCAGGAGTATCTGTGTCCACCCCCAGGGGCCTGCACAGGGTGCCAAAAGATGGCTAAAATTCATATTTAATTATTGCCACCTTTCTCTCCTGGGAACTCCAAATGGGTAAGCTGAAGTTAGATCTTTTTTTTTTTTTAATTTTATTTTTTAAAATTTATTTGGGTGAACCAGGTCTCAGCTGAGGCCCACAGGATCATCTGTCTTCACTGTGGAATGCAGGATCTTTAGTTGTGGTATGTGAGATCTAGCTCAACAGATGGAACCCAGGGATGGAACCCAGGCCCCCTTGCATGGGGAGCACTGAACCTTAGCCGCTGGACCACCAGGGAAGTCCTGCTGAAGTTAAATAACTTTATTGTCCCTCTGCTCACATCCCATCAGAGGGGAAACAGCAGGTCTACACGCAGTGCTGGCAAGGGCGGACCCAGATGCTGGTCTGGATTATTTTTCTGGACGTTGTGATGTTTGTGGTATTTGCTAGCTTCTTAACACTTTGTGACTTGTGATATTTTTTTCTTAGTCTCAGTAACTGTTCTCCTTTGTACCTAATTTTTAATTGTTTTTCTTAAAGTGGGCTCCTCAAATTTTACAAGCTGCAGACAACAGAAAATGTCAATGCACTCTGACCATCTGTCGCGTGGGAGAATGTCTCCCAGACAGGCTCCTGGCCCCGTCCACCTCAACCCTTGTTCCTGACCTGCACACTTCGGGGGCCGGATGTGATAAGGTTCTGCCCCTGCACCTGTCACTGCATCAGGTGAGTCCTCACAGTGTGTGATGGGAATATTCTAGAAAAGCCATTTCTTTCTTCTATTTGGTCACACCGAGTGGCATACAGTATCTTAGTTCCTGGACCAGGGATCAGATTTGTGCCCCCTGCAGAGTCTTAACCGCCTGCCTGCAGGATAAGCTCCCTAAGAAAGCCATTTCCAACCAAACTGGCTGGCAATAAATACATTACGTGACATAAGTGCATTACACATGACCCAAATGGATATTTTCCCAGCATAACCAATGAGTATATGCAAGTGAACCCAACTGGACGTAGTCCCAACTCAAATTCCCTTAGTCACATCTCCAAATGCCACAGCCACATCCCCTCACCTGATGTGAAGGGAGGTGTGACAGATGAGAAACTGGGGTGGAGACAATGGTCTAAACCTACTACAGTATAAAAACCTTACTTTCCAAGTGTTATAAAATTTATGACCTTGAAAAATTACATAATCTTGGAAGGGACTCATACAAGTGAGAGGCCCTAAGTATAAGCCTCATTAGCTTCTCAGGACATCTGGCCTCGGTGGCCAGACTCTTGTAACACTGTAAGGTCTGTGGGTTTCAGCCCCACCCCGAGTGGGTGTGTGTGTAAGGAACTTGGCTTGCTGTTGTTCTGGGCTCTCCTTTCTTTGCTGCCTCTCAACCCCAAATCCACCAGGCAAGGTTGAGGCCTGTGGTCAGGGCTCACAGTGAATTTGACCCCTGAGTTTGGACTTCATAGCAGGAGACATCAATATTAGTAAGTCCACTTACTCCTCCTCTTTTGCATTTTCTTCATTTCATTTACCTCTGTTTTTTAAAATTAATCTTTACTGGAGTACAGTTGTCTTACAATGTGGTGTTAGTTTCTGTTGAATAGCAAAATGAATCAGCTACGTACCGCCTTCATTTTTTAAATCAAAGCTTCTTCTGAAAAAAAATCCACACTTGTTTTTGCTGACTAGAAAGACCAAGGGACTTAGCCATCCCCAGGCTAGGCCCCAAGAGGACTACCACCTTTCTCGTCCCACTCAGCGTCCGTGTCCTTCAAACCCGCCCGTGTCAGAGAATGTGAGGCTTCGTGAAAATTTGTGAAAAGCACTAGCACAGCCTGACACATATTCAGCGAGGCATCAACATCATTGTTATTATTAACAATGGTAAACAGATCTCCACAGCGATCTTTGGCTTTATTGTAGATTTGAATTTGGAAGATCTGGGTTCAAATTCTGACCTTGCCACTTCTACTCTGGATAAACTGCTCAGTCTCTCTTAACTTGAAAAGATAGGTTCTAACAAACACACGGTGCACCCCACAGAGGGAGTGTGAACCTCAAATGAGATAAAGGCTGTGAACACTATTTTGTGAATCACAGAACCTGCTACAAATGCTGGCGCAGCCATTCCTGCCTTCCAGCCTCTCGTTCTCGGGGGGCTTTGGGGCTGGTTGAACCCCCTGCCTGTACCATGCCGGCCCTTGGGATGACCTTATCCCTGCCACTGGCCTAGCAGGGTAAGCTGAGCCTGGTCAGACCCCACTTACCACAACTGCAGAGCCGCTGTCCTTGGGCCTCCAGTCCAGTCAGGTGGGCCTCCTCAGACAGCTCAGCAGCTGGAAGAGGCCTGAGGCCTGTCATAAGCAAAACGGAGGCCTGCCAGGGTGAGCTGGATTTCAGTGAGGCCCTGAACTCTCCAGTCTAGCGATGGGCCTGGCACCCACCCCAGGGCTTTGGAGTTTAATGGGCCTCCTGGTCCTCGGGAGGTGGCCAGCTCCTTGCCTGTATATAGCTCCTCTTCTACTCCCCACTAGGGGCCAGGAGCCCAGGCAACTCCGGGAGGAAACTCCTGCAGCTGGTTTGGGTCTGGAGGTGGAAGAGTGCCACCTGCCCTGCAGGCAGAGGTGGAGAGTGAAGGTTCCAAGGGCAGCAGAAGCCTGAGAAGGCCCTGAACTGGGGGGAAGCGGAACACTGGCTGGAGAAGACCTGCCAGACAGGCTCTCTGTGGCCCCAGAAGTCAGAGGCCCGCACACTCTGTCTCTGGTTTACAGGATGAACAGAACACTCTGGATTTCACTGTCCTGCCCCCAAACTCCACTTTCATTGACCTCGTGTTATGTAAGGCATCAGGGCCCACTTGACACCTTAGACTCATCACTGGACATGTACCCTTGGTGAGTTGTTTTCTTGCCTCAGTTTCCTCATCTCTAAAATGGGAATGGTAATTGGCTTTACCTTATAGACTGAGGTGAAGATTAAATGAGTTAATACAGGCAGTGCTTAGGCATAGCAGGCAGGGCTAGGCATAGCGTTAGATGCTGGCTATTATTATTTTTTTAGTAAGTTTTGAGATTACTCCCCTAGACGCCCCAGCGTTTTCTCTTGGGGTGTTTCTGTCACTTAAAATGGATTGGGATTTCAGGGCAAATACCAGAGAAACTGAAATCTCTTCTAGTGCGATTCTGAGGCTGCTGGGGCTGGCTGCTAGCACTGGCTCATTTCTCTTCTGCCACCTCCAGTCCTAAGCTTCTGGTTCCACTGCTCTGCTCCCGGGCTGTCATCCACCACTGCTAGCTGGAGAAGTGTTTAATACCTCGTTAGCACCTCCCCACGGCTCAGCTCGTTGTGGGCACTAATCACTTGTTCCTTCTGGAGTGACTCTGAGCTACCTTTGAAAACTGTCCATGTGATCCCCAGAGACTTCCCCAGCTGGTCCTAATTCCCACCCTGGGTTGCTCCATCTACCCAGAGAGGAAGACAACTAACTGGTTAGATTTTGGTGATACATAGGCACATTAAACAAACAAACAAAAAGTCAGACCCTTCTGTGGCACCTTAAGCAAAACCCTTCAGCAGCTTTCCCCAGAGTTCTCCTTGTCTTCTGCCCCGCCCCACACCTGCAGACCTGCCCCATCGGCCCTGCCACCCGCAGTTTGGTACAGGAATGGCGAGAAGGCAAGGGCCCAAATCTGAAGCAGATGTCTGGGACGAGGAGCGAGGCTGGGGTGGAGACAATAGGAAGGATGTGGACCCCGCTAGAACTGCTTGTTGCCCTGACCTACTGCCAAGGCTGAGAAAAATAGAACAACTGTTCCTGGTTAAATACCCAGCATCTATTGGTGCCAGACTTTCCTGGGCCCCAATCCTCAGAGTCTCTGGCTCTGCTTCCAGAGTTCTCCATAACATTGTGCCAACTACTCTCTTGCCCCCCTTTTCCCACCACACCAAGCCCCTGAGCCCAGTCTGACCCCCTAAAAGTCAGCACTGGAGTTTGGCTCTATTTTTATTGTTTTCATCTTCCCATGGTTGGATGACATTTTTTGGAGCCCAGACTCAAGATATGATCTGACAAGAGCTTCGTTCTGCTTCCAGGTGTGTGAGGCCGTCTGGAAGACACAGCTTGGATGCTAAAACAATAGAACTTTCAAGGTGGAGGGGGAGCTCAGTCGGAATTGTTGAAACCAGGCCTTTATGGAGCAGGCAAATGCATGGCTGCAGTATCCACACCCAGTCTGGCCATCTCCAAGAGAGGCACACATGATCCTGCCAGGATCCAGCAACATTTGTCTACCCTGACTGGGATAGCGAGTGTCAGACCTGGAGGGGCATCTAAGGGTCTTTCCGCAGCTTTGACTTGAGGAGACGTGGCTGGCATCATCATGACAAGGTGTCAGGGAAATCCCTCTGGGGAAAGGAGCTGACATTTTTCCTCAAGGCAATGGCCCATCTAGCTGTGATCCAGCCCAGAAGCTTGGGGGATCCACTTTAAGAGCTGCCCAATCCCCAGGAAGAACTAAGCATCAGCTGCAGCTCACTACAAAGAGATGACCAAGGACTCCAATGTCCTGGGTTTGATAAGCATCAAGGGAAATCGGAGTGAAGTCATGTTTCCATCTGTTGTGACCACAGCCAACTCCATGGCTACTCATGAAGCCTCTGGGTTCCTAGAAAATAACAACTGTCTTTCCTCTGCCACCCCCTAGTTATTCTGACCATAGCAGGAACCCTTTGATTGCTGTTAGTGTTGGAGATACATCCTTCTTCCCATTCACTCAAGATTTTAATTTCATTCACCGATCTGCAGGCCAGCCCCGGGCTGCCAAAGTCAACACCTCATGTCTGCTTTGTCTGGGAGAGAAAGTTAAAGGGGGAGCTGGTCCCAAGATGACGGACTTCCCTTTCCCAGCCTTTCCCTGGATCTGCTCAGGTGCAATGGCTTGTTTATGGCACAATGAGGGGCTTGCTCCTTGGCTCACAGTTTGGAATCCATGTTGCAAGCGTTCTTGCTTTTTTGAAAATCAACAGGGAGATGAACTTCCCTCCCTTTGGGTATGTGTAAAAACAGCTCAACAAATTTCACTTACAGCTGTTATTCGACACTTAAAGACCTCCAAATGCATAAGCAGAAATATCCCCCCTCCCCACTTAAACAGGAATGACAGAAACTATGGGAGTGGGTGGTGATGGTTTTGGGTGCTTAAGCCTTGAGGGAAGGAAACTCTCAGGAAAACGAATTGTTTCTATGTCTGTCTCCCCGCCGAGACTGTGAGCTGTTCAGAAGCGATGATCACATTCTGTTGTGTGTGTCCCTAGCTCCCTGCCCAGTGCCTGATCCACAGCTGTTTACTGAAATGCAGAGATGCAAAGAATTGAAGGGAAAGCAAAGCTATAAAACCAGGGAAGGAACAGAAACATCAGATTTGTTTTTGATAGTGGCGGCAAGGGAGGCACTTTAGAGGAAATGAAGTGACAACTTAAGAGTTGAATTAGACCCAGGATTTATGAGAACTAGCACAAAATGACAACACACATAACCTTCCTCTCACACAATAACGCAACATTTTGTTTTCTACATAACATAAAAACCATCAAAGGATCTCCAGCTGGCTTGCAGATAGTGCTATCCCTGACTCTGTCCCAGGACATTCTTCTATGGGCAAACAGAAGAATGTCTTGGCAACCCTTTGGAGTGGGAGTTCTGAGTAGAGAGCGAGCATTGTTGTTCGATCAAAAGATGAGAAGATTCAGAAACTTCTCCATGTGCAAATCCCTAACGCAGATGAAGTGGCAGTGGTTGAAAACAGTGACCTCACCCTAGAGGTACTGGACCCCTCACCCTGCAGAAGATACTATGCTTATAGTCCCAATAGAATCGGTCTTGTTTGAGGTGTGTGTCTCCCTTTAACTCTGGCATTCTTGAAAATGTTTGCTTCCTCAGCAAGATAACCACCAGAGATTTGGCCTTTGCTGAACAGTGCTGTTTCATGTAAGGGGAGTTTAGAGACAAAAGATTTAAATGAGACTTTTTCTGCAGACTTTGTTACCAGGAGATAAACATCAGGGTATTGTGCACCATGTCTGACCTCATTCTAACATTTCATTTGCGTGCGATCGATGGATTTTCATCCAAAGTGGGGATATTAAAATTTGAGGCTTTTCTTCTTCATTTAAAGCCTCGTGAGTGTCACGTATACTTTATACAAGATTCATTTAAACTTGGAAGTCAATTCACTCGTCTTTAGTTGGTATTCTATGGAACTTTCAAACACAAAAGATTTTAAAGCTATTGCCAATAGCTGAATCTCTTAGAAGTTCTGCTGAATCAATAGGGCCTTCTCCTCAGAAATCCCAAATCCTCAAACGAATAACAAGTTAACAAAGTGTTCATCCATCACACAGTGTCACCAAGTGTGTGAGACAGAATCTGTGAACATAGACAGGTGGCCCAGTTGCCTGGGTTTTTTCTCAGTCTAAGCTAACCTTAGTGTAAGCTCGACACAAACCAGCCACGTGGAAAGAGTCTGGGCTTTGACATGAAAGACCCATGTTCAAATACCACTCTGCCACTTACTAAGGAACCCTGGCAGCTGCTTGTCTTCTCTGAGCCTCAACTGCTTCACGTAGAGTGGAGAAAACAACTTACCTTGCAGGGTCATCGTCAACATGAGACAAGATATGTTAAAGCTCTGAGTGTCAGGGAAGAGCTCAAAATATGGATGCTGCCTTCATGATTCAGTCATCAGAGAGTTAAAGAAGGCCAAAGGGATTAGGTTGCCTACCACAGAGCGCGGTTTGAGATGCAGTCCCCTCAGATACTTCCTCTGGCCTTTGGAGGTTCATATGAAGGAGAGAGAGGAGGTCTCTTGTGACCCAGGGTCTTCGTCCCTGAACACTCATTCTCTTTGGCCTGCCTGGACATGGCAAGGTGGGGAAAGAACCCCAGCCCATACCAGTCATCCACTTTAGCATCCCCTGCTGCCCCCAGATCCGTATCACCTCCTACTCTGGCAATTACAAGGGCCCTGAGCTATAATCAAACCTGAAGAATGGATGCTTTTGAACTGTGGTGTTGGAGAAGACGCTTGACAGTCCCTTGGATGGCAAGGAGATTCAACCAGTCAATCCTAAAGGAAATCAATCCTGAATATTGATTGGAAGGACTGAGGCTGAAGCTAAACTCCAATATTTTGGTCACCTGATGTGAAGAACTGACTCAATGGAAAAGACCCTGATGCTGGGAAAGATTGAAGGCAGAAGGAAAAGGGGACGATGGAGGATGAGATGAGTTGGATGGCATCACCAACTCAATGGACATCAGTTTGAGCAAGCTCCGGGAGTTGGTGATGGACAGGGAAGCCTGGCGTGCTGCAGTCCATGGGGTTGCAGAGTTGGACGTGACTGAGCAACTGAACTGAACTGAGCTATAATCAATATGGTATGACACACACCTATGTAGGAAAACTGTTTTCCAAGGGCTCCAAGTTATTAGCCAATTTCCTTTAGTTAACAGTATCATTTTGCAGGTCAGAAAACTAATGTTAAAAGATTGTCTTGCTCAAAGCTGAACCATGAGTTTAAATCAGTTCATGGCTCTCTATTCTTTTGAGGGTTCCATTCTGCACACTTGATGCCAAAGGATTCATGGGCATCTTCTTTGAGAAAAGGCCAAATGACAGGAGAGGCCTCTCCCACAGGGGAGGCTGGAGGCCCAGGAGCGTTGGAGTCAGAAACATGGAATACAAGTAGGTTCCCAGCGTCAGGAAGGGCCACTTGGTCTAGGACACAACAACATTTAGAAAAGAAATTTGTATCTTTGCCTAGCTCCTTGAATAGTCCAAGACTGACTTCTTCTTAGAATCACCCCTAAGAAATCAAGTCCTAAGACCTTGCTCACTCAGAGTTGCCTACTTGGCCAGCCAAACATAGTTTAAGGCATTCATGGCCATCAAAGACCACAAAGGCCATACTGGCCTGCTAACTGGGGACTCCAAGGAAGTAGCAACCACATACATGGGCTTCATCCTGAATAAATTATCCAATTTAGAATATCTGGGGGAAACTTTGCAGAGACTGGATGGTCTCTGAAATGATCAAATTTCTGGAAATTTGGATGGTCAAATATCTGGAAATGGTCAGTTTTCATTCCAATCCCAAAGAAAGGCAATGCCAAAGAATGCTCAAACTACCGCACAATTGCACTCATCTCACATGCTAGCAAAGAAATGCTCAAAACTCCAGGCTTCAACAGTACATGAACCGTGAACTTCCAGATGTTCAAGCTGGATTTAGAAAAGGCAGAGGAACCAGAGATCAAATTGCCAACATCTGCTGGATCATCGAAAAAGCAAGAGAATACCAGAAAAACATCTACTTCTGCTTTACTGACTATGCCAAAGCCTTTGACTGTGTGGATCACAACAAGCTGTGGAAAATTCTTCATGAGATGGGAATACCAGACCATCTGACCTGACTCCTGAGAAATCTGTATGCAGGTCAAGAAGCAACAGTTAGAACTGGGCATGGAACAACAGACTGGTTCCGAATCGGGAAAGAAATACATCAAGGCTGTATATTGTCACCCTGTTTATTTAACTTATATGCAGAATACATCATTGGAGAAGGTAATGGCACCCCATTCCAGTACTCTTGCCTGGAAAATCCCATGGACGGAGGAGCCTGGTAGGCTGCAGTCCATGGGGTCGCTAAGGGTCGGACACGACTGACCAACCGACTTCACTTTCACTTTTCACTTTCATGCATTGGAGAAGGAAATGGCAACCCACTCCAGTGTTCTTGCCTGGAGAATCCCAGGGACGGGGGAGCCTAGTGGGCTGCCGTCTATGGGGTCGCACAGTCGGACATGACTGAGGTGACGTAGCAGTAGCAGCAGTAGCAGCAGAATACATCATGAGAAATGCTGGACTGGATGAAGCACAAGCTGGATTAAAATTGCTGGGAGACACATCAATAATCTCAGATATGCAGATGACACCACTCTTATGGCAGAAAGTGAAGAACTAAAGAACCTCTTGATGAAAGTAAAAGAGAGTAATAAAGTTGTCTTAAATCTCAGCATTCAGAAAACTAAGATCATGGTATCTGATCCCATCACTTCACAGCAAGTAGATGGGGAAACAATGGAAACAGTGACAGACTTGATTTTGGGGGCTCCAAAGTCACTGCAGATGGTGACTGCAGCCATGAAATTTAAAGACACTTGTTCCTTGGAAGAAAAGTTATGACCAACCTAGACAGCATATTAGAAAGCAGAGACATTACTTTGCCAACAAAGATCCGTCTAGTCAAAGCTATGGTTTTTCCAGTTGTCATGTATGGATGTGAGAGTTGGACTACAAAGAAAGCTGAGTGCTGAAGAGTTGATGCATCATATCTGGAAATTTGGATGGTCAGATGGAATGAAAATGGGTCTTTTCCAATACTTTGGCCACCTGATGTGAAGAACTGTCTCATTTGAAAAGACCTGATGCTGGGAAAGATTGAAGGCAGGAGAAGGGGACAACAGAGTATGAGAAGGTTGGATGGCATCATCGACTCAATGGACATAAGTTTGAGTAAACTCTCGGAGTTGGTGACGGACAGGGAAGCCTGGCATGCTGCAGTCCGTAGGGTCCGCAAAGTCGGACACAACTGAGTGACTGAACTGTACTGATAGTCTTTGAGTATGACTGATTCATCAGATTCAGCATCAGGAATCTGAACTAGATTCTCATGGGGCAATGATGGTTTCAGATGACTTTTAAAATGAAGTGTGGAGAAATTTACCTTGGTTAGCATCTTGCCTGGAGAATCCCAGGGATGGCGGAGCCTGGTGAGCTGCCATTATGGGGTCGCACAGAGTCAGACACGACTGAAGCGACTTAGCAGCAGCAGCAGCAGCATCTTATCAAGAGACCACATGGACTCATTTCCCACCCTCCTCTCCACTGTGATTTTTGGGACAGGCTCATTGAAAAGGGAATTGGTGAAAAAAGTATCCTAAAGTCAGGACAACAGTTACCTCCAGAAAGGTGAGGTAATTGCTCTGCAGTACTGTAATGCACTTTCTTTCTTTCTTTCCTGGATGAAGGTTGCATATGCACTTCCCTTATAATTATTTGTTAAAGTGTATATGCTGCATGCCTTTTTGGTATTTATGTTCACCTCCAAATAAAAGAAGAATTATTAATTTTTAAATGAAAGTATATTACAGGATACCTGGAGCTGGTCTGTTATGCTTGAGGGTCTAAGTGAAATCAAAGCAGAGGTAAGGAGCCCTCTGGTCAAGCCACCTGCTGGAGAACCTCCACTGTTTAAGAGAATTGTGGCTGGGTAGAGGTCTCAGAGCTTGAGCTCCTGTGGCTCAGAGGTAACACTGCATGAGAAGCTGAAGGCAGCATTTTATTGTGTTAATTCAAGAACAATTCTACCAGCCTCTTGAGCCTTATGAATAATTTCACGAAGGGATGAAATCACTCAGTGATGAATGTTCATAGTGACCCAGTCAAAGCCACAAAAGCAGCAAGTATAAAAGATTTAAGACTGTCAAATAACCTGAAAGTGTAAAGCTAGAGGGAGAGAATTTTGTTTTGTGTGTTTAAGACATCTCATACCACTCAGGAGAGCTTGATGAGGTGGGAGTGGATTGAATGTACTCTAAAGGAGTAATTTTCAAGTTAAGATTCCAATTTGCTGAGTTTGGGAGGTGGGGGCAGAAAGGGAAAAAAATCTGTATTTTTAAAAACAATTACAGGGGAATTCCCTAGCAGTCCAGTGGTTAAGCCTTGGTGCTTTCACTGCTGGGTCTTGGGTTCAATCCCTGCCTGAGTAACTGAGATCCTGCACGGTATGCAGTGTGGCCAAAAAGACAAAACAAGCAAAACACGACAAAAGCACATCAAAACACAATTACAAAGGGGAATCTGTTTTGATTTTCCAGAATGGGAACCAATGTCAAGGACATGTTCACTTCCACAAGAAAGCCAGGGTCCCTAACACTTCTACAAGGCCTGTATCCAAGGTCTGGTTTTCTCTGCCAAGCTTATCTATGGTTGGAAAAAGAATTCATTCCACCTGCTACCCCAAAATTTTTGAGGAGCAGGTTTTATGGGTTCTTTCCCCATACTCAAAGCACTTGTGGGAGTCAAGGGTTGAGAGGATTTTGAGAAATACATGTGCAATATGCAAATAAGACCACCCACCAAAGTGTTCTTCCCTCTGGATGGCAAGTAACTTATTTTCTTGTACTATTTTTTTTTAATTTCCAAATTTTCTACCCTGAGTTTCTTATGTAGTAAAACAATAACGAATTAACATTTAAAAGACTGATGAGAACAGACATCCTGTTTTTGCCAAACTGGTTTCTCCCTCTGGAGCTGAGTACAAGCACTTGTCCCAGCTGTTAGCTCTCTGTGCAAGGAGGCACCAAGGCCTTGCGTGGCACCACGGACAGCAATCAGGGAAGGGTGAGAAGGCAAGCAGGTCTGGACCAGGCCAGGGCTCTGGGAGTCCAGTCTACCCCAAGTTGACTGCTTCTGAAGGGTTACTGGGGAAATGCAAAAACATTTCTACATTTTTCTTTCCCTTCCCCACCTCCAATTTAAGCCCTGAATCATCACATAAAGCAGTCACTTGCTTCTTAGTCCTTTTAAACATTCATTTATTCACTGTACAAAATATTTACACTACTGCGCAACTGTGTGGCCCTTTGGTCTGGCCTGACATTTGCAGCAGGGCTTGGTCTCTGCTGGAGTTCTAGAAACACACCGACACTTTCCTTGGTGTTCACTTGGTGCCTGGTCTCCTTCATTAGCCAGGAGGTTAGCTGGCCGCCCAAGTACCTGGGCCACAAGGGCATAAATAAAAGAACTGAGCAAAATAAGAAACGTGAATAGGAAACACTTCCAGTAACAGGCACTCTTTCTTCTCTCCGACATGGTGTACCTCTCCCCACACCGGCTAATTCCAAAGCAGGATTAGAACAGAAGGTCAAAGGAAAGGGCAAAAGAGCAAAGATACTTTTGAATAGTTAGGAGACAGAGAGAGCGAGCACTGGAAGAATACAAAACCACAACAGTACCAAGGGGTTTTGTGAAACAAAGACCCTGGGGCTAAGGACCACCGAAGGCTGCAGCTGCGGTGCCATGGTACCCAGGATGCCCTGAAAAGTGCTATGACTAGAGCTGAGAAAGGACAGATGGAGCCAAGAAAATCAACTCACACTCCAGCATCAGTATCTGGAGGGGCGGGGGGCGGGGGGGGGGAGGGGACGGGGGGACACAGGATTTAGAAGAGGAACAACGGCCAAAGACAGCAGAGCCAGCCCACGTGCCCCCAGCTGGAATCCCTCTCTGGGCCCAAAGGGCAGCACTGTGCTTCCCAGGGGGATGATGACACTTGCCTGTACGTATCCCACGGGGCAGCACCTTGTCCTGGTCCCTGAGGAGAGCAGTGACCATGTGGCGTGGAGGACCCTGGGGTACAGAGGGCCCCAATGCTGGACCCTGGACCCCAAGGGTGAATGAGGTCAGCACCCATGCCAAGGACAAATGACAACTGTGAAGGAGTGAGGTCAGGCAGGAACTGTAGCAGCTCAGGAAGGCTTGTTCCTCATGATCCCTGGGAACAGGAGGGCTCAGACGTGCTTCAAGCAGGCCAAGGCATGGCCTCAAGTCTTGCCTCATCTCTGGACTCTTTGTACTTGCTGGTTTTGGCAATAAAGATGGCTTGTTAATATTCTCAGAGTCGAAAGCCCCATTGGGAATGGTCGCTTGCAGCAAAGCCTTCTTAGAAACAGAAACTTCGGAAATCGAGAATCTGAGTCTCGAAAATGTCTTCATTCAAATCGTTAATGGAAAAGGTTGTCGCCATCTTCCAAGAAATAGCTGTAGGCTCTCTTCAGTCACGCCACAGTGAACCTACTTGTCTTCCTCCCTCCTGAGGTGCCCTTGCTGGTAACTGAGGGAGTGACAGGAAGTCACTGGGACAGCAAGGCATTTCTCGTCTGACACAGCTCCTCGATGTGTGTCCCTTGTGTCCTGACCCTAAGGACCTCTGAGAAGCAATTACTGATCCCTTCTCCCTTGCCTTAGTGCTGCCAGGGAACACCAGGCAGAGAGAACCAGGAATCAGTGGCATGCTATCAAACTGTCCTAATTTCTTGCTCCAAAATTTTCTTCAGCGGAAACCTAAAGAATGCCCAGCTCTTAGCAGACAGCACAAGTTGGAGGTAAGGAGCCAGGGCCAGCCACACTCAGTGTAAAGAACAAACTCAGGACAAGCATCAGTAGTCTTCAAGCCAGTCACATGCCAAGAAATGCCCCACAACACTAAAGGAGAATCGCCTTCAGCACTGGAGGCCACAGCCTGGCTAAGCTTTCACATTCTTAGGTCTGTCTCACAGGTTTATTATACTCAAAAAAAAAAAAAAAAAAAAACCAGCTTACTAGGGAGTTCTTCTTTATGAATGATACGATCATTTCCAGAAATGCTTGCACAGAAAAGCTCCTTTTCCAGTTCTGACGCCACAGGAAAAAAGGACCCATTGGTGCTATCAGTAACCACGCGAGCTAGTCCCGTGCCTGAACCGGCCATTGTGCAGACAGACAAAACTCAAGGCTGTCTGTCGCTGTGGGCCACCTCGGGTGTGTGCCCCTCCTGGCTAGCAGACGTAGGCACCTGTCCCCGAGAAGGACTCACAGACCCCAGGTCAAGGGGACACGGAGGGAACCCCTGCGGAGCGTCGGCAGAGGTGGCTGGGAAAGGCGAGGACCCCAGCGCTCCCAGAAAGGCCGAGCCTCCATGTCGCCTCCCCTCAGCGGCTGGGGCAGCTCCCGCCACTGAGCTCCTCTGACAACCGAGGGCGAGCGCAGCAGGCCCCCACCCTCCTCTGCGACCGAGCGAGCTGTTCAGGGTAGGGGGCTGCCAAAGGGGGCCGTGGCGGGGAAGGCGGGAAGGGAGGGGGCGAGAGAAGGACTAGGCTGGGGGGTGACCGACTCCTCCACACGCTGGGGGGCGGCACGCGGCAGCTTCTGGCTGATGGTTCTGTGTCAGGGTCAGCAGTCGTGTCTGTGGCGCTTGCCGCCTGGAGGTTCCGGGAAGCCACGGGAGCCGAGCAGATGGCAGGGAGAGCGGTCAGAACATGCCGAAGCCCTCGCAGCCCTCGCTGATGGCCAGCTGCAGCATCCTGTGCACCTCTTCGTAGGAGTCATACGTAGGGAGGCACAGCTGGTTGAAACTGCAAGGCCGAAGGGAGGGAAGTGATTAACTCATACGAGCAGACCATGCCAGCGAGGGCTGCAAAGATAACCCTCTGTGACAGCCTGCGCCGGGCCGTCGGATACCCACCACGTGTGTGCAGTTGGGAGCGTGCTGTGGGTCGGGGCCGCGATAATCTGGAAGGAGGGACAGAGGGCAGCAAAGCCTCCAGGTGGCAGCTGAGAGGAGCCTGTGGTGAACTGCAGTAGCCGAGCCAACTCTTCCTGCGTCAGACTGGAAACCACAGTCCAAAACCACCTCATGACCTGTGGGGAGAGCACGAGGCTGGGGTCACACCCAGGTGTCACTGTGGATCTGACCCCTGGGGGAAGGAACGGGATGCTCTGAAGTGGGAGGAGGGGGCCCCGGTAACTTGCACGCAGCTAGAATCAACAACCTCTCTAAAAGGGAGTGATGCAGACACAGCCAGGCGGGCAGTCCCTGACTGCTTGGTTCTCTCTCTCCGGCTTTTCAACGTTATTGCCTCTGTGGACACAGCATGCTAAGTCGCTTCAGTTGTGTCCAACTCTGTGCGACCCCATAGACGGCAGCCCACCAGGCTCCCGTCCCTGGGATTCTCCAGGCAAGAACACTGGAGTGGGTTGCCATTTCCTTCTCCAATGCATGAAAGTGAAAAGTGAAAGTGAAGTCGCTCAGTCGTGTCCGACTCTTAGCGACTCCACTGACTGCAACCTACCAGGCTCCTCTGTCCATGGGATTTTCCAGACAAGAGTACTAGAGTGGGTTGCCATTGTCTTCTCCGCTTATATATCTATTTGTATATAAAAATAAATATATATTTAAGTACACACTGCTGCTGCTAAGTCGCTTCAGTCGTGTCCGACTCTGTGCGACCCCATAGACGGCAGCCCACCAGGCTCCGCCATCCCTGGGATTCTCCAGGCAAGAACACTGGAGTGGGTTGCCATTTCCTTCTCCAGTGGACGCAGCATGAATAGCCCTTAAGGACGAGGGTTCCCATCTGTCTGGATGACCATCTGCCTTTCCCCACCATGTATCGCTTTTGCCAGTTGACCTGTCTGCTTCTCAGCTTTTTCCCTCTGAAACTTTTTCTGTATAATATGGTACAAATTCAACTGAAAGAATTTTGGCTCACTTACCTTTTCTCTGAAATGCCACGAGCCACCAATGACCACTGCGTGGGCTTTGAAGTCAGACACACTGATGTCCCCAGTCCCACACATCAGCAGCTGGAGAAGACAGTCAGGTGTTTACTGGGACAGTCAGAGAGGTGAAGTCCCATCATAAGGTCAAAATATGTTAATATGCAAAGTGTGGAATACAGAAACATCAATAAAAAGATGTATGGTGAGGTCCTAATCCAAGAATACTACTTTAGGAATATCAATTATAATAGGTCAATGGTTCCTAACCAGTGCAGTAAAACTCACAGAGCTTTAATATATATAGAGAGATAGATAGATGCCTGTGGCCTTACCCCAGACCTAGTGAATCAGAATCTCTAGGGACAGGTTACAAGCTTTTGTACTTTGAAAAAGTTTCCCAGGTGTTTCTGATAGGCACCCCTCATTAAGAATTGCTGCTACATATATTATTTTGATGAAACAAAGGACAAAAAGGGAACCAAGTGTTTACTGACTGCTCTGGATGTGGCCTGGGAATACCAGGGGGGAAAGCAGGCCCTTCCCCTTTGATGAAGACCCCAGCCCCATTTACTAATTTGTTAGGTGGCCTTTCCTTTCCCCCAAATCCACCCTTTCTTTTATGGACTGAACTTTTACTACTGTGCCTTCAGCTCCACCTCTACTTGATCAGATAAATGAAAAAGAATGCCAAAAAATGAGAACATTAATGACATCAGAGCCCTAAACATCTTGTTGATGTCCTAATTTGGTTCAGGATCCAGCAAGTTACTTAGCAGACTGTGAGTACTCATCCAATAGCTGTAAAGGCAGTCCTAATCAAGAGACAAGAGAAGCCCAAATGAAGCCTGAGAAGCTTGGTTCCTTCAAAAAGAACTTGCTAACGAGTAACTAACAGCAGGACGGGGAGCAATCCTGAAAGGCTGCGCCTTCCTCCTACGCACTTTACCAACTGTTAACAAACGTTTTGCTTCAGGATAAAATCCACCAGTGGCTGTTTCTCAGCCCGGAAAATGCTGGCACTAGGTGACAGGTCTGCCGGAAACTTCGGGTCTGCGTTATTTGGATTTTATACCTAAAGGTACAAAATGTGCTGAAAATTATGTAAGACGTTGATTCTTGTTCTCAAAGCCAGTTCAGTTAATAAGTTAATAAGGTGCAAGAGTCCCTGAAACTCCTGTTTCGTTTTTTTGGGGGGAGGGGGAGGGGGCATACCTCATGGCATGTGGGATCTTAGATCCCCAACCAGGGATCAAATCCATGCCGCCTGCCTTGGGAGCACAGAGTTGTAACCACTAGACCACCAAGGAAGTCCCCTGTCTCCCCATTTTTAAAGAACTTCCTCACTGCAGCAAACAGTTTACAGAAACTTTAATAAAGGCTATGGGACTGGTTCCAAATAGGAAAAGGAGTATTTCAAGGCTGTATATTGTCACCATGCTTATTTAACTTACATGCAGAGTACATCATGAGAAACGCTGGGCTGGAAGAAGCACAAGCTGGAATCAAGATTGCCAGGAGAAATATCAATAACCTCAGATATGCAGATGACACCACCCTTAGGGCAGAAAGTGAAGAGGAACTAAAAAGCCTCTTGATGAAAGTGAAAGTGGAGAGTGAAAAGGTTGCCTTAAAGCTCAACATTCAGAAAACAAAGATCATGGCATCTGGTCCCATCACTTCATGGGAAATAGATGGGGAAACAGTGTCAGACTTTATTTTGGGGGGCTACAAAATCACTGCAGATGGTGACTGCAGCCATTAAATTAAAAGACGCTTACTCAAAAAAAAAAAAAAAAGAAAAATGAAAAATAAATAAAAGACGCTTACTCCTTGGAAGGAAAGTTATGACCAACCTAGATAGCATATTCAAAAGCAGAGACACTACTTTGCCAACAAAGGTGCGTCTAGTCAAGGCTATGGTTTTTCCTGCGGTCATGTATGGATGTAAGAGTTGGACTGTGAAGAAGGCTGAGCGCCGAAGAATTGATGCTTTTGAACTGTGGTGTTGGAGAAGACTCTTGAGAGTCCCTTGGACTGCAAGGAGATCCAACCAGTCCATTGTGAAGGAGATCAGCCCTGGGATTTCTTTGGAAGGAATGATGCTAAAGCTGAAACTCCAGTACTTTGGCCACCTCATGTGAAGAGTTGACTCGTTGGAAAAGACTCTGATGCTGGGAGGGATTGGGGGCAGGAGGAGGGGACAACAGAGGATGGACTTGATGGACGTGAGTCTGAGTGAACTCTGGGAGTTGGTGGTGGACAGGGAGGCCTGGCGTGCTGTGATTCATGGGGTCTCAAAGAGTCGGACACGACTGAGTGAATGAACTGAACTGAATTGAACTGATGGGACGTTAAAGCTAATAACTTGCATTATATGTATCATGTGTGAGCAGCAGGTAAAAACAAACTGGTTTTACTTTTTGCCTATACTCAAAGTTCATGGAACTTCAAGTCTGCTCATTATAGCAAGGTATTTACCATCTTACAGTGCATTCCAGTTGTCACAGGATCTAAGGGAAGAATATATTAACTCTGTAGTGTTGCCACCAAAGCTATGACAGGCCTCACATCCTTTGGACTGTCTTCACTAGAATGTGGCTCCATGACCCCTCAGTTCCTCAAAAGCACAGGCCATATACGAGGTACTTGATATAAATAGTCTCTGAACAAATAAATGCTTCTAACGCCTTAAATCAACTTAAAAGGTCATAGGATTTAAAAAGACTGTACAAGATACCAACATTCTTTACTACTCAACCAGTATCAATAATATTTGATGAGCAAATAGTCATTATTACTATTCATCAATAGTTATTCCACATTTATTTTTAAAAGCTGGAGAAAGGGTCCATGCATGGAAGAGTAACAAAAGTGAAACCAACTCTCACAGGGCTTTCCTACCGCATCTCATAACAGAAGGTGTAGGAAGCTGGTTCCTGTGGGCATAACAAAATAGCAAGCCAGGGACAGGGAGTTCCAATTGTAAGCACTTACCTCAAGCTCATTCTCATCAAAAATAGCCAAGAGGTTTTCAGGGACTAACTCATTCAGGCCTGAAACAAAATACCCAAGTTAAAGCTATATCCACACCATGTGATACAAGTATTTACACCTCAAAGCCAAGAGTCAACAGAATCCCACCTTTTAGGAAATGTTCCACCTCCTCTTTCACTTGGCTGGCCAGTCGATACTGGGCCAGCAAATTTAAATAGAAGATTTTATTTGCGTTGGTGACGGGGGTTTGAGCTCCACCTGTCATAAGTTCTACAACCTGAAAGAAGCAAAAGACAGGAAAAGCGTGTGGATGGGAGTTTAAAAGACAACAGCTACCCGCATGTCCCACAAGCAGCAAGTTACTGAACTGCATTTAGGTTCTCAACACACTCGGTTTTACTCAGGAACTAAACTTCAGGGTTCCTACCACTATTGCTATATTCTACTCACTACTGTTTCTGAAGCGGGTGTCTCAGGGAGTCTTCTCTGACCTGGTCAAATAGTGGCTATGCAACAGGAAGATATGTATGTTTCCTTGTTAGCAACATTTTAACATTCCTCTGATCCAAAATTAAACCATTACTGACTCTTCTCTTAAACCCCTGAGACAAATGAGACTCTATAAAGCCAGATAAACAGTAAAGAAGCATAATCTCAGAAATTCCAAGACATGCACAGATGTTCCCCTACATTCTTCTATTTCTAACGTGAGGCAATAGAAAAAGCCATGGCTTGATACTTGGAGACTAACTTGCTATGGGGTTTCAGTCACTTAGCTATTTGGACTCCCGGTTTTTCTATCTGTGAAGAAAAGGCTGAACTGTATGATTTTCAAACAGAACTGGCACCCTCCTCCAATAAGCAACTCCTAAGGGAGCTTTGAGGAAGCCCTGAAACACAGTTTAAAGCCACCCTTGAAAACCTATGCACAACGAGCAAGATTGTCTTCACAGGTGAATGAAGGCCTCCATTTAGTTACAAGATCAGATTTTAAGGTCCTGACCATGGCATGGGAGGGACAGAACTTTGGTCCAGAGCAAAGATTCTCAATGGATCTAAACATGTAAGACTTTTTCTATTGGGCACAGTCTGGTTATTTTTATTTTACACGTGTAAGCACTTCTAACTATTAGCCTAAGTAGTAAATGACTAAGATTTAATATTCATATCAAATCCAATTAAAATCAGTACTCCCCTAGGCCCGCAGACCCTAATTCAGTCTTCTATTGACTTGAGATGCCTTGCAGTGCTGGGTCAAGAAAACGGGCTCCACCCACACAGGTGTGAAGGCCAGCAGCTAAGACCCTCACAGGGCTCACAGGGGTATCTGATTATCAGTTCAGTGCTACCAGCGATCACAAACTTTTAGTCATTGCTATTTTGCTTTCAATTATTTATAACTGCAACTTCAGGTTTGTCATGATCATTTGATATTATTTAACCCCAGAATGCAAACAAAATCACGTGTTCATCAGAAATACTTTTGGCCGTTTTCTAATAAAAACCTTAAAAATAAACAGGCACAGTGTTAAAATGGGAGTCAACTACCTCCCTGCCCCTAATGTTGAGACAGACACTGTCATCCCTTCCAAAACTGCCTGTGCAGTGACACTTCACTATCACTTCGTTCTTTTCCTACTGGAAAGGAGGGACTAGGGGGAAGGATGGTGTATGTGTCTCTGGCTCCATTTAAACAGGCCAAGGCCATTCAATGCGGGATACACTGCCCCAAAGCTACGCTGTCCAACACAGCTCACTAGTCATAGGTAGTTAATTTAGAAATCCAGGTATTTGGTCATACCAGACACATTTTGGGCATTCAAAAGTACAAACAGAGAACACGTCCATCATTGCGAAAGCTCCACTAGACAGCCCTGATACAGAGGAGGCTGATAAATGGGACCCACAGGCTTCAGTTCTCTGTCTCACCTTATCCAATTGACCTGATTTATTATATTTCTCTTCTGCAAAGACCAGCTCCATCTCACTCATGTCATTGTTGAGGATGAAACAAACTTTAGATTTGTAGAATTCTGGGTCATCTGTTTCAAAGTACTGAGGAGACAGAAAGACACAACACAGCATGACCACTCGCACCCAGAAATAAAATTTATAACTGCTTGGAACCACTTACCCCTTCAAACCTCAAAAATAATAAACAGAGGGTGGAGAGATTCCACAGTTAATGGCCAGGGGATTTAGCAGAAAATACAAACCCAAGACCTTACCTTGTAATGCATACGTAGTCCTATGATTTGGGCCAAGAAAGAACGGGTGAAGCGAGCTCGGACCAACTGCTTGTAGGCTCCTCCTAGAGAGGACTCATAGAGACACTTGCCCACCAGGCGCCCTGCAAACTCATACATCTTTAGGCGCAGATGAGTGGGGCGATTAGGGTTAGGGTGCACCTGTCAAAGAGAGAGATTAAAAGGTCCTGGGTCGTTTTTCTTCAAGCCTAGTTCTGGAAAGATTCTCCTTCCACAACTCTATTCCAAAGGAGCAAGAATTTCAGTGTTAGGATCAAGGAGCCCATCCAAATGGCATTGTTTGGTAGCCACCACTGAGTAATTCAAAGTGACTGGAGCATAAAGGACAAAGATCGACTTACAATAAACTGAAGAATCGTCTATTGATTTTGTGGTCCCTGGCTACAAACAAAAGTCAATTGGTGGATGATACAATGCCTCTTCCCTAAACCAGAACCTCTTTCAGCCAGAGTCTACTTCCCTACTCCCCTAGTCAAAGACCTCGTACAGAGTTCAATTGCTTCAGGGATGTTCTGAAAAAAGTGGCTTAATTATTAAAATACTAAGGAGTAGAACAGCCACTGCACTATAATGCTTTTATTCATCTGTCTGCATTTTCTCTTAGAGATGAAATAAGGAAGGCAACGAGGAGGGAGGTAATCTGATTAGTTCAAATTCTTACTAGTCTCTCCATCATAACACAATCCACATTTTGCTCCCACCCCCGGGAAAGTCACAGACTCACTAATGCTTGGTTGGTGTCACTGAATCGGGTGAAGAGCTGATTGGTGGTGTCAAACAGTGCTTTGCAGATTAACTCAAACCATTCCCGACGAGGCCCTCCCCAGTCCAGAGCTGGAAAGTATAATAAAAATAAAAAGTAATGCTGGCTTATCACCTTTTATCATCTTTGTTCATTTAATCATCATTTTATACTCTCTGATCCCTCTTCCCTCCATTCCACCACCTTGGTGTTCCATATTCCAATCCACCTTAACTGTGGACATTGTTTTTTTTAAATCCCACCTCATTCTATAGGATTAAAGGTATTCTGATCACTAAGCTGATGCACTCTAGCATGGGAACACAGATCAGAGATCCCAGGAACTGCTGCTTCTCTTGGTACTACAAAGGTTACTCTGCCCTCCTGCTTCAAACTCATAAGAGCTCACCCTCCAAATCCTTGTCCGTCTGTGCTCTACAAGCTCAACCAAGCCATCTAGCCAGTAAACACCACCCTTTTGGACTTGACTCATTACTTCTTTTTCCCAGGGCTGGAGCAGGGGTGGCAAGCATGCGTAGGAGGGTTGTTTTCAGTTTCTGTGGATGTACTATAAGGAGATAGGGAGGAGTGGGAAGGAGAGTTAAAAAAGATGAGTGGGAAATTTCAAAACTGACCTTCTTCATCCTGAAAAACCACTTCAAAGTTCTTGCTCCAATCTGAGATGGAAAAATTCCGAGTGGCTTTCAGAGACTGAAAAGCAGTAAAAGAAAGAAATTGTCAGAACACTGGCCAGCACCTCTGGGTGTTAAAGACAAAAACACGAGAACATTACCCCTGTCCATTTAACAGTCACAAGTTTTTGGAGGCAATATATTACTCAAAAATAAGCTTTAATAATACCATCTTAAATTTAAAATGCACATATCTCCAGAAGAAATTTAAGATAAAAAAAGTCAAATTCATATTTATACCATTGCCTGGCTGGAAAGTTGAAACATTATTTTTTAACAGTCCTCATTTTATTGATGAGAAAACTCTTAAAAGAAATAAAAATGGTTCAAATCAGTAAGCTGTCAGCAAGAGAACCAAGGAGTCTTGGTTTTCAGTCAAGTACAGTCTACCCACTAGACATCTTAATCCACAAGGCTAGGTTCAGACAGGGAGCCATGCCACAAGGAGAAAGTGCCTGAGAAAAGGGGTTTCCAGTCACACCTGCCAGAGCCAAACATCACAAACACTTTCTGGACAGGGACCAAAGCCTTCTCATTGTCAAGGAATGTGAGAACTATGCCAGTGTCTGTGTAGTGGAGACAGAAACACATCAGGTGTTCCTTTTCCATCAGACCAGAGTGACAACAAAAATCATTTCCTTTTAATCTCGTAAGAGCTCTTCTTAATCCTGGGATTCAATAACAGGAACTTTCTTCTATAACAACAACTTAATACCTGCCTTCCATAGGAAGTCCATGAGATTGTTCAGGAACTAGTCAAGAACAGATTTTACAGCCAATGTGTCAACTAGTCTCTCCCCTCAATTAACATACCTCCAACAAATCTGCCCCAAATTCAGTATAGCCAAACACAAAGAACAGCGCTTAACATGTTTAAAGAAGACACAGATGTATGTTTCATAAAAACAATAACCTGTAGGATAGAACTAAATAGCACAGAGGTTTCTAGCTGGAAAATTTTGATAACTGTTCAACTGCTAATATGAAAGAAACTTTACTCACCGATTCCAACAAGGCATGTCTGCTGACCTTCAGGGTGACTTTAGAATGTGGTCTTTTCATATGTACCTGCCGAAGCTCTCGATGGAAAAAGTTCACCTTGTCCTGAAAGGTCTCGGAGCCCCCTAAGGAGCAGTAGGATCCATCATGGTTACAGCCTCTTTACAAGTCCCCTGTGCAGGCCACCCCTACACCCTCAGGCACTCAGGGTATCTGGGGTCGCTGCCTTCCCCATCAGATTCCCTGTCCAACCTCACCTATGTTCTTATGGAGCGAGCGGATAAACGTGGCTGCTAAGATGTTCCTTTCCTTACAGCTGAGTTCCACAGGAGGCTGAATGCCGTCATCTACCACAAGGGTGAGCAGCTTATGGACAGGGTCAGGGCCAAGGTATGAAAACTAACAAAAGGGAAAAAAAAGAAAGAGTTACTCTATGAAGCCCTCAAATCCACCAAAAACCCTTCACATCCTTACCCTTCTGCACCAACCAACAAAAAACAAGTTAAGCCTAGTTTCTCCAAGTAAGTAACTACCAGGAGTACATTTCCTTGCTTTTCACTTCAGGTGGGGGGTGCAACTCAGTGGTAGAGCGCATGCATTTCATGTATGAGGCCTGGGTTTCATCCTCAGAACCATTTTGAGGCTTTGTCCTCTACCACTGTGTCAGTGGTAAAAAAACCCGCCCACCAAGGCAAGAGACACAAAAGACGTGGGCTGGATCCCTGGCCTGGGATGATCCCCTGGAGAAGGAAATGGCAATCCACTCCAGTATTCTTGCCTGGAAAAGTTCATGGACAGAGGAACCTGATGGGCTAGAGTCCATGGAGTCACAAAGAATCAGACATGACTGAGTGACTGAGCATGCTCTATGATTCAGATTTTATGTTAAACTGAGTCATAGAGACCACCTGTAAGGGTCACAGGTAAGGTCAGTAAGGGTCACAGGTAATACTACAGACTTTCAAACATAAAATATAAGAAGTGTGAAAGTTGTAAGGATATGTAAAACAGCAAATGAATACCTGAATAGGTTGGGCAAACTGGCTGGAGGAAAATGATTTGCCAGTAGATTTCAAAAGCTCAGAAAAGTTAAAAAAAATTTTTTTTTTTTTTTTTTAAATAGATGAGACTACTGGTGCTGAAACAGTTAGTTTGGGCACATTAGGAAGCCAAGTTCAGGTCAGAGCTCTAATACCCTCTCCATTAGCTTAGTCTTAGGGGCAAGACAGAATTGTTGAAGTATTTTGACTTCTACTAACTATTGTTTCTGTAAGCATGTGTCTTCCTATAACTATAGCCTTCACGAGGAGGTAGCATCTGCTTCTTTATTTGGCAATGAATCCTGTGTGCACAATGAGAATTTCCAGAAACACCAAAAACCCTTCTGGGAAAAAAATAAAAGGTTGAGACGTTGGAGGCGGAAGCCTGTTCTACATGAACCGGATGTAAGGTTCAACTTACTTTGGTTCCAGGGCATACCCGGAAGGTGTAAAGGCGCCAGGGAATGATCTTCAGGTAGAATTCCTTCACTGAGAATTGCTGGAGGACCAACATACAAAAAATGAAATGAATGATTAAGAGGTTCTGTTTGGGTATTGTATTTCAAATACCTGTCCCCATCTGTATTTTCCATGATAGCCCTTTTCCTCTCTAAACAAGGAGAATAATTTAGTCAGGACTGAAATCAAATAGAAAACATCAATTCTACCTTAAAACAGGCAAATTTAAAATATTGTTGTCACACTGCAATTTCACAAAGATGTCTCATAACCTTAATACTCAGGTCTTACTACCATTTCCAAATATCTGAGATCAGGTTTTCACTTTACAAGTAGAGAACATTTCACAATCAACATTTCATTTCACTACAAACAATCAGACTCTCCTCCTGCTTAGCCAGATACTTCTCAGAGAGACTTCTTCCAAATTAGTGGGGAACACCAGTGGCCCCTGCCCACTGCTTTATCCCTATCAGAATGCCACTAAGGATGTGCTGGGGATGATGGTGTGGGGGGCTGGGAGGAGTCGCATACAGAAGAGTTCACAAAACCCTATATGTAACAATAAAAAGAAGTCTCTTGCCATTTACAAAAAAAAAAAAGAAAAGAAAAGACAATGCAATAACTTTTTAATCTAAAAAGACCCCTCTGTTTTCTGAACAAACAGTAGGTCAGGTTTTTTTCTTGACTTTTTAAAAAAATTCTTCATTAAAGAACATTTCAAACACATACTAAAGAAAACACCACACTGAATTATCACCAGCTTCAATAATAATCAATTCATAGCCAATCTCACTTCATCTCTACCTTACCATTTCCCTCATCGCCATTCTCCAGGACAAATGAAGGCTGGATGTTTAAATGATGAATGGTACACAGTGAAGTGTTCTGAAGTAGAACAGAATTAGAACTCAGTTTTTGCTATGAGATTAAAGGAATGTAATGGGATGGTTCGAGTCTCGTTTTTCTGAGGTCTGTATAAACAAGCAAAATACAAACACTAAAAAAGAAACTCCCTAACACAAAGCGTCTCTCAGCTCAGGGGCCTTGGGAAGTTCACCTCCCTTGTCTCTGCCAAAATTTCTCTATTCTAGCCCTGTACCCCAATGATGACATCTCTTGTGATTTCAAAAATCAAAGCATGAAAGATCAAATTGTTCCCAAATGGCACAAAGGGCCAACAGTAATTTTACACTAGTGAGAAATTATTAATGGTTAAAAGTAGCTTTCTTTAAAACTCTAGAGCCATCCCTTGAAAAATCTTCCCAGGAGCGATCAAACAGCAGAACGCCCCAGATGCTTCAAAGTACCAAGGCACAGACTCTCTGGACAGAGGTATAATCCAGTCCAAACCAGAAAGAGGCAGCAGAAGAGCTGTTACAGCCTTCTGCTCAATGGGAAGCCGTCTCAGTATCCCTGAACCCCTACAAGGTGATGACCGCACCCTGATTCTCAGACCACTGTTGGGTGGGTTTTGTTACCAAATATGAGCAGGCTCAGGCAGGGGACAAGAGTGGGAGTGCGAACCTTGGGTGACACGTAGCAGTACACCTTCTTCGGTTTCTTCACCTTCTCAGGGGTGTGACACTCAGAGGGTGAGTCTTCATCTTCTTCCTCCAGAGCTGTGGAGGGCCGGCGCTGGGCAGAGCTCATGTGCATGGGTGGGAGGTGCCACGGCGTGCTGGTGCAGTTGGCAGCATTATACAGATAAGCTTCAAAGTAAATGCTTACTCCTGAGGTGGACACGTTGCGTTCAACGATATTCCTCTCGTTCTCTGAAGTACAACAAGGAATAAGGTTTAAAGTGCAAGACAGGAGAAGAAACTGCCCATCACCAGACCTTCAGTCCACAGGTCTCTAAACCAAGTTTTGGTCCAAATACCAAATATTTGGGGTGGGGGGCTTGGTCAGATGACTGTGGATGTGCAAAGGACAAGTGGCTTAGGAAGAGGACTAATTCACAGCTCTCCTCTCAACTCACCACTTAGGACAATGATGTCAAATTCACCATTGTTGATTGGCTGGTTTTGGTATGAGATGCAGGCATGGAAGCAGCCTCGAGAATGCAGGGTGAGCCGCAGGAATACCTGGCAGGTCTGCCGGTTGGACGTCACTGACTTCTCAAATGAGACACCAGTACTCTCCTCTTCCGGAGGACCAAGCTACAGGAGGAAAACGAAGCCATCACCAACCACACATAATTTTCCTGCTTGCACAGAAATTTACAAAGAACTTTCCTACCTTGAGCTAATCTAAGTCTCAGAAGGCTGGCACAATGGCCAGGGAGAAGGAGACTGACTTAAGTGACCTAGATGGGAGCCTGCTCACCTCATGAATGGACAGGCTGTAGTTGTGCTCATCTCTCAAGGACATGGAATTGTTGGTAGGGTTGTCATACTCATCTCGGGGCACTATTTGAAGAGTGTGCGGCTGCCCACAGGTCAACACCAGGGTAGAAAAATGGCACACAATTTTGGTCTTGGAAGGAACCACCATTCCTGGAATAAAGACAAGGGAAGTTAACATCAGAGAGGTGATTTTCAGGACACAGAGATCTACTCAGTCAGTGAGTCCTAGAAAGCTGGGTGCCCGCCCAATTCCTAGGTATAAATAATACCATTATGAGCCAGAGAGAAAAGAAAGAAAACAGAGAGATTAACTCAAATGAACTTTTGGGAACTCATTTTTACAAATTCCTAACCACTGCAAGCACTAACCACAATGACAGAATAAATTGGAGGAAATAGAAGTGAGAGTTACAGATATAGTGCCTAGAATCCCACTGGGAACCTACAAGTGAAACTGGCCTTAAAAATAAGTGAATAACTGTAAGACAAACAAATTCGAAATATTTAGGGGCAAATCTAACAAAACCCGTGGAAAACTTGTATATTGAAAACTACAAAATGCTGATTAAAGAAATAAGTTCAGAGGCATACCATGTTTATGAATTCAGAGACTCAACATAGTAAAGATGCCAATTCTCCCCAAATGATATGAGGTTTAACACCGTTCTTTGTTTCTAGGTTTAACACAGTTCAGTTCACTTGCTCAGTTGTGTCCGACTCTTTGCGACCCCATGAACTGCAGTAGCCAGGCCTCCCTGTCTATCACCAACTCCCAGAGTTAACCCAAACTCATGTCCATCGAGTCGGTGATGCCATCCAGCCATCTCATCCTCTGTGGTCCCCTTCTCCTCCTGCCCCCAATCCCTCCCAGCATCGCAGTCTTTTCCAATGAGTCAATCCTTCGCATGAGGTTTAACACAGTTCTTATCAAAATCTCAAAGATTTTTTGATAAATTTAGACAGTATTATTCTAAAATTTATATGGGGGGTGGCTGTGGCGGTTTTGCTGGAGCACTGGGCGGCAGAAGATGGTGGAGCTCGGCAAGAAGTACTGCGTGTACCGCCTGGCCAAGGACGTGGCAGCTCAGGTCGGTGCTTCCTGGAACCCCTAGAAAGTGATGGAGCATTAAGTAAGCATGTACATCCACGGAAACCTGGGGAAGGCTTGCATGCCCAACCGGGTGACCGACCACACCTGCCCCAGTGGGGGCCCCTCTCTCTCAGCCTCATCACCCCCTTGCCACCCCTAGACATCTCGGTGGCCGAGAAGCAGCAGCTGGGCTACATGCTGCCGCGGGACAACTAAGAGATCGAGTACAACCAGGACGCCGAGGCTCATCAGTGGGCTCTCGGTCAACTAAGACGAGGACACCATGGAGATCAAGCTGAAATGCGCGCACACGGACATGTACCTGCACAAGCTCCGCAAGCGGAAGTGGCGCAAAAACATTGCGCACGACTACAACCTGGTGCCCGCCTTCCCGGGCAAGGACTAGGAGAAGGAGCGGGTGTCGCAGCGCAAGGTCACCAAGGAGGAGAAGGAGCTGCGGCCGCTCTACCAGTTCATGTCATGCAAGGAGTTCAACGACTTGTTAGAGAACATGCACAAGGAGAAGATGCTGCATGACAAGATCCGCGAGCCATAGCGCTACCAGCGCAACGGCATCATCAAGATAGAGGGCTCGGCCAAGTACCACGTGGCCTGGCACAAGCACGAGAAACACGAGGCGGTGGCGGCGGCAGGAGGCGCCAAGCGCAGCAAGGAGGATGGCTGGAACGGCGAGTTCATGGCCATCGAGCACCTGCCAGGCTTCGAGCACCTGTTGGACCACAAGAAGGTGCTGTGCAGCATGCTGAACCTGAGCCCCACACACTACATGACCGTGAAGGCCATCATCAAGGACCACCTGCAGAAGCGCCAGGGCATTCCCTCCAAGAGCCGCCTGCCCAGCTACCTGGACAAAGTCCTCAAGAAGAGGATCCTGAACTTCCTCACTGAGAGCGGGTGGATACCCATGGATGCCTTCTGAAGCCCGCCACCCGGAACACGGAACACAGACAGACGGATGGACAGCGAAGAGGGGAAAAAAAAGCTTTCTGAGCCAAAACGTAATGGGGTGGGTAGGAGGAGGAGAGGACACACTTTTCCGGCCCCCCAACTCCCACATTGTTGCACTTTTTTAAACAAATCCAGTTCTTTTTTTAGGGTATCAATTCTTTTTAAGGTCCTATTAATAAATGGATAAACAGTGGAAACAGTGTCAGACTTTATTTTTTGGTGCTCCAAAATCACTGTAGATGGTGACTGTAGCTATGAAATTAAAAGACACTTACTCCTTGGAAGGAAAGTTATGACCAACCTCGATAGCATATTCAAAAGCAGAGACATTACTTTGCCAACAAAGGTCCGTCTAGTCAAGGCCATGGTTTTTCCAGTGGTCATGTATGGATGTGAGAGTTGGACTGTGAAGAAAGCTGAGCGCTGAAGAATTGATGCTTTTGAACTGTGGTGTTGGAGAAGACTCTTGAGAGTCCCTTGGACCGCAAGGAGATCCAACTAGTCCATTCTGAAGGAGATCAGCCCTGGAATTTCTTTGGAAGGAATGATGCTAAAGCTGAAATTCCAGTAGTTTGGCCACCTCATGTGAAGAGTTGACTCATTGGAAAAGACTCTGATGCTGGGAGGGATTGGTGGCAGGAGGAGAAGGGGATGACAGAGGATGAGATGGCTGGATGGCATCACCGACTCAATGGACGTGAGTTTGAGTGAACTCCAGGAGTTGGTGATGGACAGGGAGGCCTGGCGTGCTGCAAATTCATGGGGTCGCAAAGAGTTGGACACGACTGGGCAACTGAACTGTAAGAACCAATAGCAACAGTTGGATCAAGGGGAAGACAAAACACATATATATTGTAACTGAATCCCTAAATGTAGTACTTTAAGATGACGATTTGCCTTTGAGTGTTCAGTTGGGAACATATGATGATGAGATTGGGAAATCTCCTTTTTGTTTCTTCCCAGTGGTACAGGACTGTAAGATGGGCAGAGAGGAGCCCTTCCCTGCCGGCTGCTGGCTCACCTTCACGACCTGAGCTCTGCCACGGCTGCCCTCAGTGTCAGGCAGGTGGCACTTTAGGCGGAGGGTGCTGGGCTAGGCAGAAGAGGCTGGGGAAGGGTGGGACAGGTATCCATAGGGACTTGCAGGGAGGAATCTGGTGAACAGTTTGGCCAAATTGAGCTTCCCCACGACGGCTGGCAGTGGCACTTGGAGCCCGTAGCCCACCCAGTCCGGCACTGGGAGCTCACTGCGGCTCCTAGGGCAGGGAGGGGGGATGCGAGGCAGACTGGCAGACTGCAGACTGGCAGAATGTGGAGCCTCCCCCCCTGGGGCTGCTTCTTGGAGGGCTTAGAATTTGGCCGTGCGTTTTACTTGGAAGAACTCATTTTAAATGAAGTTCCTGAGTGCTGAGAGTTCTGGGTTTGGGGTCAGCTCCTTCCAGGGTTCTCACCCCAGGGGCAAGCCCCTCTTTCTCTGAGACTGGCCACGTGTTTTGTCTTGTGTGGTATCAGGTGCTGGGCTAGGTGAGAGGGACCCCTGTGACCTCGAGGCCCAGGCACTGCTTCTCTGGGCCGCCGTTTTGAACCAGATTCTGGCGTGGCTCTGCCCAGCCCGGTTCAGAGAGGCTCTCAGGGGCACCCTTTTGTGACAGGCACAGTGCTTTCATGTGGGAACCTGAGGAGTCGTGTGTCTTCCAGCTGCCCGGGGCTCTTGTGTCAAGGCCCTGCTGTAGAGTCAGTGGAGTGGCCAGACTCCAGTGCTCCTCCTGTTGTCCTGGGGTGCATCCTGCCTCTCATCCCTCATCCCTCGTAATTACCAGACTGTTTACCTCCCAGAATGTTGGGCTTGAAGTTACATTAAAGAAAAGGAAAAAAAAAACCCTCATCATTTCCAAGGACGGCTTAGTTATGGTGCTTTTTCCTTTCATTGCCTTCTGTCTGTCCCGTAGGGTGAATTTCCAGCATTAAATACACACGTCATGTATATTGGGGGCTTCCCTGGTGACTGAGATGGTAAAGAACCCAGCTGCAATGCAGGAGACCTGGGTTCAATCCCTGGGTCGGGAAGATCTCCTGAAGAAGGGAATGGCAACCCATTCCAGTATTCTTGCCTTGGAGAACCCCCACGGACAGAGAAGCCTTGGCGGGCCACCGTCCACAGAGTCACAAAGAGTTGGACATGACTGAGTGCTTGATGCTCAAACACATTCTCTGTGGCTTTAGTTGTAAACCGCATGGCATGCTGGCAGAGCAACACTCCATGTGACCTGAGCGCAAGCCCAGGACCTCTCTCTTCTGACCATAAGGCAGCGGGTGGTGGTGTCACTCCAGAGCACCACCTCCGGCTGTCGCCCACAGAGTAACCACAGCTGATGAGAGTGCGGACACGGTCTGCGCCGAGCAGAGGCGGAGACAGTGCTACGTCCTTCTAGGGGTTCTGAGCCAGGGTTCCTGGAGCAGCAGCGCAGCTCCCCCCGGGGAACCCGCTGGCCCTTCAGGGACTTGGGCCTGCCCAGGCCTTGGACACGCGGGGCGGGGCCTCGAAGGTCACTGGGAAGCAGGCTGAAGTCTGAGAAGTACCGGCTTTAGCCATTCCGGGGTCACCAATTTTCTACATCGGACTCCTAGTTTGGTGAGGTTTTAAATTTAAGTCTTATTTTTATACAAAATGATTGGCAGACTTTCACTAAGCTTGAGAAGCAAAAGCTCCCTGTAAAATGTGCGTGGCCCTGGCCAAGAGCTGTCAAACAAAAAGTTCTGTACTTAAGCAGGTTTTCAGTGTATCTTTTCTCGATGGTATGAAGAATTTATTTAGGCTTGACTGTTTTTAAAAACCATAATGAATGTATAATTTATGTTAAAAGTGTGAACCCTTTGTTACAAAGGAAAAGTAATTTTATGATTGGTTGCCTCTTGCCCCATCAACTCCACCTATTACTGTCACATTAGTCCTACCCCTGCTGTTTGCTCGGAGCCTTTACATTTCTGTATTTAATTCTTATGATAAATGAGTCACCATAATCCCATGGAATTAGGTCTTTTCATAACTGAAACTCTCGAGTCACAGAAGATAATCAGCTGTTCAGAATGATGCTCTGGATGGCCAGCATTCTGAGAATGTATTCAGACCGAAACTCTGCCTACTTGCTCTTTTTTCCCCTTTACACATTAAACAGGTTGAGAACTAAAAAAATAAAATAAAATAAAATTTATATAGAAAGGCAAAAGTTCTGGAAGAGCTAAAACAATTCTAAAACAGAAAAGTGGAAAGAGTCAGTTTACCCCATTTCAAGACTTATTACATAGCTACATCATTAAGACTCCGGTATTGGTGGGAGGATAGACAGACCAAAGGAACAGAATGAGAATTCAGAAACAGGTCACCACAAACATGCCCAACAGATCCCTGACACAGGTGCAAAACCAATGTGATAGGGGAAAGACAGCCTTTCCAATAAATGATGCTGGAGCAACTGGACATTTATAAGAAAGGTACTGACCTAAATTACAAAAGTTAACTAAAAATGAATTACAATCTTAAATACTAAAACTGGAAGATTTTACAAAAAAAATAACACAGGAG
This sequence comes from Ovis canadensis, assembly GCF_042477335.2. Taxonomy (NCBI): domain Eukaryota; kingdom Metazoa; phylum Chordata; class Mammalia; order Artiodactyla; family Bovidae; genus Ovis; species Ovis canadensis. Next base: position 96,339,383 of record NC_091251.1, read on the forward strand.
AATATCTTCAGAACCTAGGACTAGTCAAAGAGTTCTCAGATACCAAAACATGATCCATAAAATGAAAAATTAATAAATTGACTTCATCAAAATTAAAACTTGTTTTGTGAGAGACCCCATTAAGGAGATGAAAAGAAAAGCTAAGAAAAGAAAAGACTGAGAGAAAATATTTGCAAACCACATCTGTAACAAAGGACTTAAAGAACTCTCAAAACTCAATAGTAAAAAAACAAAAACTCCCATTAGAAAATGGACAAAAGACATTTCATCGAAAAGGACACACAGATGGCAAATAAGCACATGAAAAGATGTTCGACACTGTTAACCACTAGGGACACGCAGACTAAAACCACTATTCATAATGGCCACAAACTGGAAAACAACCAAGATGTTCTTTAACTGGTGAAAGATTAAATCAAGTATGGTATACTCACACCAGGCAATAATACCACCCAGCAATACATTTTTAAACCATTAAATTGTGCATTTTAAATGAATGAATTATAAAGCATGTGAATTAAATTTCAATAAAGGCACTATTTAAAAAGCAAAGGAGAAAAAAGGAAAAGAAAAAGGAAGGAAGGAATGAAGGGAGGGAGAAACAAAAAACCTACCAGGCTGAAAAATCTTGTAGTAGGGACTATAGGCCACGTTTAACCCACCAAGCTTCACTGAGATTTCATACCGCCCAGCTTTGCGCACAGTAAAGGCCACCTTGACCACATTGGAACTGGGCTCCTGGAGGACCTCCTGGGTCACTGGAATTTCCACTGCCAGCTCAACATGAGAGATGTGGACTCTTAGTCCCACAGGCCGGTGTGCAGGGAAGGGCTGTCCGTTCTTATAGAATAACTGTGGTGGGGAGAAGAGGGACACCCATTGGTGAGCAGAGGGACAACAGCTGTGCAACTTGAGAGAGTGTGGGGTGGGAGGGGGTGGCTGGTAAATCCCCACACCCACCTAATCCTACAGTCCTGCTCACACAAGGATAAACAAATTCTCTCTATGCTCTGAAGAAAACCATTAAATCACAGACAAATTCTTAACCATTTCAGAGGAAAGGGGTGAAATATACCATTGAATCCACTTCAACTTGACACTTAATGAACCACAGAGGCCGCCTCCCCTGTCTTACTGGCCCTTTTTTCTTACATTTATCACTGCTAGCTCAAACATAAAGGAAGTCAGTGGGTATCACTGGCACTGAGCGAACAAAAGCTCTAGGCAAGGCTGGGGGTTTCAGACTATGAAACCAAGATGAAGGCTGCAGTGCAGAAGTCACTGCAGAGGCAGTAAACTTTCTGCAAAAGGCCAGAGAGTAATACTGTTAGTTAGCAGGTCATACACAGTTACTCAACTGTGATTAACGTCTCAAATGTGACAGCGTCTACAGGCAGTACAGGAAGATGAATGGGTGCGACTGTGTTCCAATAAGCCTGTATTTATAGAAGCAGGAAGTGGGCTTGATTTAACCCTTGGGCCACGGTTTGCCAACCCCTAATCTACAACACCTACCCTCTTCAGTAACATTTTTCTCATTGTGAAAATGTAACATTAAGCTTTGTACTTCTTCTAAGCTGAGCACCTATTAAAGCCAAATGACAGAAAAACTGACTCTTTAGATGTTAACAATTCCCAAGTTCCTGGGGAGGGTAGGGGGGCGAGGTGGAGGGAATTGAAAAACAAGGGAAAATATTAACAGTCCAGACCAGACCAGACTGTGCTCTGGAAGGCAACTGACTCAGAAACCCCAGTGCATACAGAGACAGAAACATTCCCTTACATGCACTCGGAAGGCCATGCTGTGGCCCACCTCATAGGGGTCCTTCCAATCCCAGGAGACTTTGCAAGACCGGGGATCCAGGTAATTTCCCCGCACGTAGTCATATATAGTCCGGTCCCCTCGGCGCTCGCGGTCCTCATTCTGAAGGAAGCTGACTACACGTGCGGCAAGCTCAAAGAGGAACTTAATTGTGAAGAAGAATGCAACCACAGACACTGTGATGCCACCTATGTGAAAGAGAAAACACACACCACCTTCCAGTTACACATCACAGCTTCTCCTTATGGAACAGGCCAGCCATCAGTCAGGGGAGAAGTCAAAAGACCCACTCTACCGGGTCACCACCTCTGTGGGTGAAGACAGGAACTTCCTTCCATACCAGGGTCAAAAACGAAGGTCCTTGGGCCAAATCCCACCCACTGCCTGTTTTTGCAAATAAAATTCTACTGAAACACAGCCCCACCCACTCATTTACTATTGTCTAGGGCCGGTTTTGCCCTAAAACCACAGAGTTCAGCAGTGGTGACACAGAGTGTATGGCCTGGGAAGCTGAAAATATTTACTCTTTGGTCGTTCACAGAAGTCTGCCAACCCTTGTTCTATACCAGGGACCATATACAATGCCTACCCCCAAGCTCCCTGCCTGTGCTGGGCCCTGACAAGAGTAGTAAAAAGAACGTGTGTTCTGCTCTCTCCAGTTGGAAGCCCTCCCCTTCCTTGTCCACTTGGCAAAAGCCCCCCTAACAGTCCCTACCACAGTTAGGGGTTCCTTCTTCTGGGCTACCTCAAACTCCTGTACATCCATTCATCTACTCAACGTTTCTCCCTCTTTGTGTTACAAACTTCATGGAGGCAGATTTTTGCCTTATTTGACTTTGACTCGACAGGAAACACTGTCTGGCACCGGCTATAATTACTCAATAAATATTTCTCAAATGAATGAATTCCGCTGCTAACTCTGTGAAGGTACATTCTGGCATGATTGGAAATATTTCTGAGTCTCTTTTCAAGGACCAAGAGGGAGGCAGAAAAGGATATAAGCAACCCTAACCAAAAAAATGAGAGAGGGCTCTCTCCGTGACGTACCAATAACGTAAAACATCAGGTCCCTTCAGTGCCAACAGACAGCCGAGGATCACAGCTGCAGCTGCAAAAGAAAACTTGTTTAGTTTTTCCTGATTCTTCCCTGCAGCCGTCTCAGGAAGAGACAAAGCAGAGCATGTGGCTTGAGCCAACCATCTCTGGCCTTCCTGTCCCTGCTCTCTCTCTAGCTTGACAGGTGCCCTACAACACTGCAGAGAAACAGACTGCATCATTGCTCCGAAAGATTTCCAATCTACCGACCACCCTAGGAATACCACAAACAGCCACTTCTAATTAAGAAATGCAGTAACAGGGCTTTCATCTTCCCGGATCCAGGGCCCCAAGACAGTTTCCCTCCCCCATGCAAAGTAGTGCTAATTAACACAAGCAAAGAGGATAATGGAGTCACTTTCCCCTTACATTTGCCTTCTGGAAGTAATTCATCTAAGTAGAAATAGTTATATAAAATGTGGATTTTTTTAAAAGCAAGGATTATTATCATCATGTTGGCATTATGTAATTAAAATGAACTCTGGGTCATCTCAATAATAAGCAGTGGGCATGTAAGAGAAGCTGGGTTGTTTTTTTTTTTTTTTTGCTGTTACCAATCAGACAAACTAATGGCCTTGTGAAAGATGAGCCCAGCAGAGGCCAAGGAGAGGAACCAGAGAAGGGGACTGGACTTCTCATCCCAAGTGACGTCTGCCAAGGTCAGAACAATTCAAACAGGGGCCAGAGTCTGAGGGGAAACTTTCACTATTAGCAGACTTATTCCAGAGTAAGACTTCAATCTTATTACTCATTTGAACCACCCAAGGTACTGCCAAGGAAAAATACAATGCACACTGACATTCCTATCTCATCCCTGAGTTCTGACCTTAGCAGGCTATACGTGCTCTCCAGTTCACAGGGCACTAAAGTCACTCTTTAAAGTCAATAGATATTAAGGTTATCAATGTGATCTCAAGCCAGCACCTTTCGTCACCACTAATATATAACTCAGAGACAAGACATGTGAAAATTTCTTTGCTCAGATTTGAGAGGAACCAAATCACTTTTATTTTGAACAGCTTGTGCTTTGATGTCTAATTGTGCTAGGAAAATTTAAGAGAAAGAGTGGCTGAAAATGGCCATTAGATCCTTTGATAACAATATATCCAATGGAGACCATAGGGAGCAGGTAATCTGAGGAGTGACCATGTTAAGTTTCTTAGAAATCACTATTGAGACTGGTATCTCAAGTCCTACCAGAAAAGAAATCCACATATGGAACATTAGCGGTATCAACACACATGGGTTACACTGCTCTCCAAAGGGTCTACAGAGACAATACACTAACTCAAAATTTGAGATCACAGCTAGCAAGTCTCCTTCCCAAACAAGTATCTCATCTCCGAGGCTGAAAAGGTGTTATCATCTCTCTAAAAGCATCTGTCTGCGCCTTACAGGATGTACTAGGGGAACTGGTGGAACCAATACCAGCAGTTTAATTGTCTCAGACACTCTCTCAGTTAGATGTCATTCAGTCTGATCCTGGATGTGAACACTTAGTCCTCAGCAAAGTTACAGCACTCAGTAGAAAATGAAGTGTATGTAGGTGATGCTACAGACTTGTGTCTAAGTCTCTGACTCCCTGGAGGAATAAAAGCAACACTAAATTTATGGCATACATCATGAGGCCTGGGGAGATTCCTATGTGCTATCTCTCTGACAACTGCAACAACATTTCTGTGAGAGGCAGCTGACAAGCAGTAAGTCAGAGCCGAGAGACCAGTTCCAGGCTGCAATCGTATGACCTGTCTAAGCTTCAGAGTTCTCACTGCTGTAAAGAGTTGAGGTTTAGTAATTCCTATGGTACCATCTCCTTTAGTGTAATAGGACTTCAGTATAACTCTCCACAACTCTCAAGACTCTTAAAAAAAAAATACAGAGAATGAGGGCATAACTAGACTAAAGCTAGACTACCTGCGTTCAAATCCATTCTCTGCCACTCACAACTTATTTAATCTCTCTATAATTTGCCAGTTTCCTTAGCTTTCAAATGGGGCTAATATCTGTGTGTACTTCTTGGGGTACTGTGAGGATGAAAAGGGTTAATACTTGTAAACAACCAAGAATGGGGCCAGTGAGTTCTCAGTTTTAAAACTACTACTATAACTATTATCAATAATAGTAGCAGCATCACTACTTCTTTGCTTCAGAGCCAATAAGAAACTGAGGGAACCCCTCTATAGGGTCACACTTCATTCAGAGAGAAACGCATCAGAACTACACAAAGAATGGCTTCCTTAAGCCTTCCTAACCATACTTATATCCTCTGCCTACACTGGCATTCTTTATACTGTTCTAACTTCATGTTTGAAAATTTTTATAATCAAAAGTTTAAAAAAATTCATACTAAAATCATTCATCCAACAAATATTGAGTACCTACTTCATATGCCAGATACTGGGGAAATGGTATTATATATCAGCCATAGTCTCCGTCCTCATGGCTGATAATAATAAACTTGACTTTGTTAAGACCTTGTCCATCTTCTTGCCATTCACTTATTGCTCAACCAAATCACCACCACTGACCTAGATCACCTACACCTTTTCCAGTACATCAATTCTACTTTTCTATTCCAATTTCCTCTATTATTTAAAACTCAGCATACCATTTTTTTTTTTTCCTAAACTCTCTTCTCCAAGAAGCCGCCTGTGACCAGGGAATTAGCTCTGTCAATTCACTACTCATTAATGTGATCTTTATGAACTATCCCACTTCTCTACAATACCATTCCAAAAAACACCCCAACAATACTTTACCCAGCTCTCAATTTTGCTCATGGTCACCTTCTAAACTTGCCTTCTGCATCTTCTCCCTCTGGATGCTATCACAAAGCCTCCATGCCTTTAGGTACAGGGTTTCCTTTTAGGGTGACCCCTCAAATCACTTTTATTCCAGATTCACTAATTCTGTGGCAGTTTCTATCCTTACTGTACCTGTGGTGTGCTCTCTGCTCCTTCTCTCCTTCCGTCCCACCTCACAGTAGTAAACCCGTAACTTGCAACTCCCCTTATTGAGTCATTACCACAGGCCAACAGTGTACTAAGTGTTTCATAAGTTAGCCTAAATAATTGTCACCAATACAACTTGGTAAAATGACCATTATTATTCTCATTTTACAGAGTTGAAAAAAAAAAAGCTAGGGTTGGAAAAGTTGACTTGCTGAACATCTCCCAGCAGGATAAGTGACTCAAGCCCATGTCTAACTCTGAAGCCCAATGTTCTTAACCTCATATAACTGTGAATCATGAATCATGAAAAAAGAGTGGAGTCATACGGATAATGAAGTATTTGGGGAGAGAAAAGATTTAAGAAAACAGGTAAAAGAAAGTATGAAAAACATTACCCAATCTTACTGAGGCTAAAATTAGAAAGATAAATGTTTATGGCCTCCTTTTTAATCTTTTGAAATAAAAATAAAGCATTACAAAGGAAAATGGAATGCAGTACCGATTATCTAATGCAGAAATGCCGCTTGCTTACTAAAAGATCCCGGGCAAGCTGCTTAATACTACAGCACTTTGGCTCACATTATCTACAAAAGAGGGAAAGGGGAAATACTTGAAGCTATTTGTCTCAGGGGAATGTTAGAAAGTTGACTGACATACATATTCTAAAACTCTTTGCCTTTTTTTAGTACAGAGATTTATAATTACAGTATCAAATAAATTTTAGCCCTAACATTGAAGATCTAGTGTGAAAAAGTCAGTTCCCAGAAACGGAGAATCGATTTCTTCATACTTGAATATGCCCTGCTGGGAGTAAAGTCAATTCTGACTGCAACTGTGCACATCAGTGCTAGCTAGCCCTTGCTCAGAGAACTCAGAAACTGGTCACTGAGTCCATATTCTCTATCCTAATAATAAGTGAACCTTAACTAGTCTATCACCTTACCTTTAAACGAGGGCCCATGTTCTAAGAACCGAGGGGAGCACGTCTATTCACCAAAGCAGGTACTTTCGGCCACTTTCACCTTGTCTTCCAACTTCCACGTGAAAAAACAGCTGCAAGGTCAACAGAAAGTGTCCATCAGATCTTCAGGAAGGGTGTGTCACACGAGCAGAGGATCAATGTTTCTGGAATGAACTGCATGAATTCCTGGGTAGAGAAACATAATCCCCAAATACATCATCCCTGGACCTCTTTCTAATGCAGGGTGCAGTCAGCTGCAGAAGGGTGCATCGGGTCTGCTGTCTTAGGATCCTATCCTACAAAGGAAAAAAAAAGAGTCAGTGGGATAGGTTTTCATTTCTCAAAGAGAACTCCCAGCAAACAACAAAGAAGAGGCACCGAACAGTCAGTAGAAACCCTGTGGCACTAAAAATAACCAAAGGCAGGTGAACTCTGACCAAGCTTTTCCCAATTAAAATCACGAGAAAAGCCAAGAGGCGATCTCACCGCCTTAGCTGGTCACTTCCCAGAAAGGAGCTCTGGCACTTCAGTTGATTCCAACCCTTCAGTAGAAGCAAACCAGAGCACAGACTTAAGAGTGAGTCTCTTCCCAACCACACAACCAGTTTCACTTTAATGGGACTGGGAACAAGATGAAGAGAAATGAAAGGAGACGATACGTGGGGCTGGGTCGCAGGGGGCCTTATAAGTCATGAATAAGGAACCAAGGTAACACTCAGCTGGAAAGGGGAAACCACCCAAGAGCTTGAAAATCTAATCATCCAACTAAAAAGTAATTTAAAAAATAACCTGATCAGTCAGCCTATATAGAGTTTGCTCCCTTTGTGCCTATGTATGCATTTCAAAGACAGGGTTAAACAATACTGATTTTATCTTTACTTTTAGTACTGACTTTATCTTTAAAACTTTAGTAAAATTTGCTACTTCAGGTGAGGGGGAGTTTTCTGTGAACATTCAAGATAAAGACACTGAGTAATAAAGTTGAGTACAGTCAATCTTTACTGACCAAAGATATTCATGAACTAAATGTAGCAGAAAAGGAGTTCTTGCTAGAACAAGAAACTACTGATCACTAACTGAAAAGAGACAGTCCCTTTCCACATGGCAGAAGCTGTTCTCAGTCCTTCACATGTACTAACTCACAACCCTAAGACATAGATACAACTGTCTCTATTTTACAAATTAGGAAATTGAGGCATTCTCTCAAGGAACTTTCTCAAGATTACCACAGTACATAGCAGACTCAAGTCAAACCCAGACAACGTGGACTCAGATGCCATGCTTTGGATGACCACTCTACTGCCTTTTTATAACGGGAAACTAAGAAACAAAATTAAAAAATGCTAACAAGAGCAAAAGAACAGAATGGGTGAAAGCCACCAGATCAAACAAGTTGGCAAACTTTTCTAATGAAAAATAAATAAGCATGTGTTATTATTTTAAAATATGGTGACAGACTTGCCAAGTACATCAGCCAAAACCTGGGTCAGCTAGCAATTGGAACCAGTTCAAACGAGCCACAAACAAGAATTACATAAACTATAAGAGATCCATCAGAATGTAATATAAGCATTTAAAAAATGACACTTTTAAGGAACAACACCACAGTGAATCACTCAAAAAATGTTAAATGAAAAAGCAAGCACAAAATTATTTACATGAGTTTAATTGTTAAAATATTACATTATATAAAGAAGACTGGGAAGAGCAACATAAAAATGTTCATAGTGGTCATTTCTTGGTGTCTGGAATTACAGACATTTTTTTTTTCCCTAACTGTACCTTTCAGCGTTTTCTAAATTCTCTTTTTTTTTTTTGGTCTCACCATGTGGCATGTGGGATGGACTGAATCCGTGCCCCCTGCAGTGGAAGCAGAGTCCTAACCACTGGACTCCCAGGGAAGTCCCCCAAATTCTTCATGATAGGAAAACATATAAGAAGTTTCTATTTCTGAACAAATACTGTTTTGTTTTGTTTTGTTTTTTTCTAAAAAAGGGAGAGAACAGGCAAGAGATCTTTATTTTTCAAGCAGGGAAACAGTATTTTACAACTAGTTAGATATAATAGAATGTACTGAACTTTTATTTCTACTCATAATGATCTTAGCGGGTCTCCAACCCTATGATCAGCTATTTGATTATTACATCAAGTAACTCCTAGATCTTACATCATCTTTATGGTGCCCCACAAGAACTGCCACACTTACCTCTGTTCCCCATGCTTCAGTGCTTCTAGTGAGCTTCAAGACTCAATTCAAGCCCCCGGCCCCTTTCCTGGTCCAATTCCTAAGACCCTCTGAGGACTCCCCACACCAGGCAGAACCAATCACTTCCTCCTTTGTGATACTCCTATGCTGAAGATACCTCTACTGAAGCATTCATTAGTCTGTATTATAATCATTTGTTTATACAGTAGTCTCTCCTAATGAACTGTAGACTCCCTGAGGACACTTACTGGGTCTTACTCATCTTTGCCTCCCAGTGACTAACATGGTGTTCAAAGTCATCTCAGAGTCCATACTTTTACAAGTTCCCCAGGTGATTCCTATGCATGTTAAAATTCAGGAAGCATGGCCTTGACTCTAGAGCAGCCAGCCTGAGAAGGCACCTACTATTCTGCACCTCTCTATGAGGTTCACGGGTGATGCTGACACTGCTGGTTTGCAGACCATGCTTTCAGGAGCAACAAGGGTCTATAGCAGGAGAAGTTGGCAAACTACAGCCTGCAGGCCGAATCCAGACAGTCACTGGGTTTTGTTTAAAAAAAAAAAAAAAGTTTTGTCAGAAAGAATGAATGCAGCCAAGTTCCTTCGTTTACATTCTATCTTTGACTGCCTTTGAACTACAACACAGAGTTGAGTAGTTGCAGCAGAGATGTATGGTCTACAAAGCTTTCCTATCTGACTGTCTACAGAAAAAGTTTTCTGGTATAGATGACTTAGTTTTAAAGTTACATAAATGTGTAGTATTAATAAACTCATTTTTATGTATCAAAAAAAGGCATTAAAATCACCTTCCAGTTCTACTGTCCCCTCTTAAGAAAACAGCTATAAAACTGGTGATTTTATGCAAATGTGTCTCCTGGCTAATTTCAACTGTCATTTAAAAGTTTTATGCCTTCCATACCCCAAATAGGCATTTTATACAACCACTTCCCAAAGTATGTGCTTCATACAATCATGCTTAGATTTCACCAAGGCTACAATTTCCTAAAACCAATGAGTACCTCAGGGACCAAATACTATACCTGGATTTCTAAAATTATTGCCATACATACTGACTCTGTCGCTACTTTTAAAGTGCTGTTCTAAAAAGCTGTGATCCCTGTAGAGTACAGGGAACTCTATAGTCAGGACTCAGTAATGACCTACATGGGAAAAAAAATCTAAAACAGTGGATAGACGTACATGTATAACTGATCCACTCTGCTGTACACCTGAAACTTACACAATATCGTAAATCAACTATAATCCAATAAAAAATTAATTTTAAAAAAAGTATGTGAAAGTCCACTTCAGAATTCTGGTCCATAAAGGGATAAAGAGATAGGCAGCACATAGGAGTCCCAAATAATAACCACTGAGTCCCACAGAGTGAGTCAGGACAAGAGAAAGATGCGTGCTTTGTAAGATGTTAGTCTCCAGCATTCTCTACACAGAGAAGTGCCGACCGCAAGTCCAGGGAAGTCGAATAAAAAACACAAATCATTCAATTAGCCAAAGGCCTGCAAGTTAGAGTGGCCCAACTGAGGATGTTCCAAGAAATAAAGTGCACTATCAGACACTTGAGATTATTAGTTTACCTTTTCCTTTGCTTAAATTTCACCCTTGGTTTATTCTCCCCACCACTAAATCCCACCATAAAAGACGACCCTCCCCCGTCAAGTTTATACTCTTGAGATATTTATACAGTTGTGTATTCCTGCGACCTTGGTTCAGCCAAGTTATAGTTTTCATTTGTATTCTTTCCTCATCCATCAGCCCCTCCAGTCTCTTAATCATTCCTGTGGGTCTTCTGTGAACTCTCTCCAGCTGCTCCCCAGCGATCTGGTAATGAGGTGCCTCCAAATGACTGCAGCCCTCCAGGAACAGCCTCGTTAGTCAGAACAGGGTGAGCTCACCCTCCTCGGTTCCATGACATAATACTCCCAAGCAGACGATCCCCCCAAACAGAAAGCTAGAATGCTGCTGTATTAGACTATCACCCATTCCGTGTTCCTCGATCTGGGCACTGGGGCATGCCAGAATGTGGTAGGAGACAGGATAAATGGACACATTCCCACTTGCATCCAGCTATCAGAGGATGAGGTGGATGGGGAGAAAAAAGTATTTTCATGTTATAACAAACTCATTTAGATAACAAAATAGAATGCAAAATGTGCATGAATTTCTAAAGATAAAACATGGACACGAACATGGACATGTTCAAAACATTCATATGCTTTTTATCACTGAGGCAGAAAGGCGACTTCAGGCTCTGTTCCCAGCCCCCAGAGGGTTACACACCCACTGTCCTCTACCATTAGAGGTACCTGAGCTGAAAATTCTGAAAAAGCACTACAACCCCCTTTCAACTTACTGGTATACTACCCCATTACCACTCATTTCATATACTCACATTTTATTTTTTCTATGTTCCTCCATCCCTAGACATCTGTATTTTCTCTTACCTTAAACACAGTTTTAGCAAATTCACTACTAACATCTTTAAGTTCAGTTCAGTTTAGTCACTCAGCCGTATCCGACTCTTCGAGACCCCGTGGACTGCAGCACACCAGGCCTCCCTGTCCAACACCAACTCCCAGAGTTTACCCAAACTCATGTTCACTGAGTCGGTGATGTCATCCAACCATCTCATCCTCTGCTGTCCCGTTCTCCTGCCCTCAATCTTTCCCAGCATCAGAGTCTTTTCAAATGAGTCAGCTCTTTGCATCAGGTGGCCAAACTATTGGAGTTTCAGCTTCAACATCAGTCCTTCCAATGAACACCCTGGACTGATCTCCTTTAGGATGGACTGGTTGGATCTCCTTGCAGTCCAAAGGATTCTCAAGAGTCTTCTCCAACACCACAGTTCAAAAGCATCAATTTTTTGGCGCTCAGCTTTCTTTACAGTCCAACTCTCACATCCATACATGACTACTGGAAAAACCATAGCCTTCACTAGCCGGGCCTTTGTTGGCAAAGTAACATTTTTAGTTTCTTCTGTATCATTCATTCTTCATTCATTTCATTTTTTTTTAAAGACTGTGTGCTAAAAGCTAAGGTCACAAGGATAAGTAAGACAAAGTCTTTTCTTAACCTCCATTAACCCTGTCCAGTGCCGGAATCAGATAATACAATGTAGCAAGGGTACAAAACAGGAAAAAAACAATGTGTGGAAGGCAAAAGAAGGAGAGAGGTTATCTTGCCTGAGTGGGGGTCTTCACAGGAGTGGTAATGGGGCTGTTACCTAACAATGAGTAGGCCGATTGCAAGGCAGGGAAGAAACAACCACCACCAGGATCCTAGGTAGAGGGAACAGCCTAAGTACAAGTACTGAGTCAAGAGAGAGTGATGAAAAGCATTATGAAAGCAAAGTGCTTGGAAAACCATGGGGCTAAACCGGGTGCCTGAAACTAAGTACAGCACAGTGCAGCGGTCAAGAGCATGTATTTTACAATTAAGGGATCCTGAACAAGCTATTTAGCTTCTCTTCTGTTGCCTCAGGTATAACATGGAGATGCACTGAGAAAAGGAAGGAATTCAGCTGCCCTTGGGGAGCAAGACTTGGAATATAAGAGAAGGGAAGACCTGTTGAGACTGGAAACTAGGCCCAGGTGACTTGGCACCACAGGAGAGCCCCAGGGGATATGGCTAGATGTGCTACCCAGGCTTCGGGCCTGCCAGGTTATGATGGCATTTTGTGCCCAAGCCACCCAACCCAAATAAATAAGGAAGATAGCACTGAGTGTACCTGAGGGAATTTGGTTCAGCCAAGTTACACAGCTTTCATTTCTATTCTCGCCTCATCAGGAAAGATGGAGAGATCCAGAGAAATCTCATTTTGAACCAATGACAGCAACAATCCAAAACACTAAGTTTTCTGAATTCTTTTTCCAGTATGATGATTAAAACAAGAATCCACCTCTACTGAGAACTTACTACATGTCAGCGCTGTTTGAAGTATTTCATGGGTCATCTCATTTAACTGTCACAGCAACCGTATACGGTAACCGTATTATGATGCCTATTTTATAGATTAGGGAACGGAGGTACAGACAGCTAAAATAACTTGTCTGTGGTCACTAAGTTGACAACTGAAGGAACCAGGCAATGTGATCCCAGAGCCTACCTTCTTATCCAGGAATACTGATGCATCAAGAACCTCCAAAATGGGTGGGGAGTGAGAGACATTCTTGGGATAGGAAGAATGAGAGCTCAGAAGTATTTAATTTGGAATTTTAAAGGAATATGACTTCATTTGATTAGACTCTAAGCAACAGCAACAAAGCCACAAGAGAAGTTCTTTAACTAAGGGATTAACAGGATCACACATTTAAAGAGAAGTAACTCTGGGGGCAATGTAAAAGAGGCTCTGAAGAGAAAGATCAACGGCTGAGAGACAAGAGGATACCGTCCAAGGAAGCTTCTAGGCACTGGTCATGACACAGAAAGAGACCAGAGTGTGCTTTGTTTCTGTTAGAAGCAACAGGATCAGTGATCTTCGAGATAGAAAAGCCCAAGGGGAGCAAGAAGCCAAGGACAAGTCAGGATTTTCTATGCTTGGGAGCTTGGATGAATAACGACAGAGAATTAAGGACACAGAGCAGATATGGAGGGAAGGTAATGAGTGCAGAAGTGAACTTAAGTTTAAAGTGTCCACAGGATATCCCCTGTCAATGCAGGAGATGTGGGCTTGATCCCTGGGTCAGGAAGATCCCCTGGAGGAGGAAATGACAACCCACTCCAGTATTCTTGCCTGGAGAATCCCATGGACAGAGGAGTCTGGCGGCCTTTAGTCCATGGGGTCCCAGGGTCGGACATGATTGAGCAACTGAGCAGGCACATAACAGAACATATCCAGATAAGAAAATCCACAAGGCGAGTGGAAATCAGCATCTGAAGCTAGAAATACCAGGATCCGGAGGGCAGTCAAAAGACATGGGAAATGGGGAAAGACTGCTAGAGGGGACCAACTTTAGATATGTCCTGCCCTTGCCTCCTCAGAGGAGCCAGCAATCAAAATGAGAAGAAACTCGGAGGAGAAAAAATTTTAAAGTAATTTATTGGAGGCAAAAGGAAGTGACTATTCCTAGAAAGTGATGGTGAATTGTACTAGACCAAGTTAAGATTTAGGCCAGAAGGGGGAATTCAAAATCAGCCCTCACGTTTTTTTCCTTAGTTATTTGGAACTCTCATTCTCTGATTCAACGACTTCTTCATGTAAAATTTATATTTTATCTCCATCTGTTTTTACGAATAATATTAATTTAAACTTGACCCAACACATAACTAGTAAGCTCTTTGCAACTCAGTTCAGTGATACTATTATTTCAAAATTATTTTAATGTTTATAACGAATTCAGATCCAAACTTTAAACCCATTCTCTAATCCTATATAATTACACTAGTAAAAAAAAAAAAAAACTCTTTGTCAAATCTCTTGTCAAAATCAGTTTCCCTAAAGTGTCATTTATATGTAGTAAGTCACCAATTTAAAGCATACAATTAAGAGTTTTGACAACTGTATAAGGTAATGATATAAAATACATAATCCCCCAAAGCATTTCATAATCCCCCAAAGTTCCTCAAGACCCTTTGCAGTCAGCCCCCCTCCTCCACCTTCCTGCACAACCACTGATGTACTTTACTTTGCTATAGTTTTGCCTTTTGCAAAATGCCTATAAATGACATCACATAGAAAATATAGTCTTCCATGCGTGATGTAACACTTTTGAGCTCCACACATGCTGTTATTTGTATCGGTAGTTCATTCCCCTTTGTAGAGTCACCCATTATGTGGGCATAGTTTGTTTATCCATTCCCCAGGAAAGGACATTTGGATTCTATCCAGGTTGGGGCTATTACGGGTAAACATTCAAATACAAGTGTAATGTGGACATATGTTTTCATTTTTCTTGGATAAACAGCTAAAAGTGGGACTGTCAGGTCATGTAATAAGTATACATTTAATTTATAAGAAAACTGCCAAACTATTTTCCAAAGTGGCTGTACTACCTTGCATTTCCACCAGCAATGTATGAGAGCTCCAGTTACTGAATTGACCTATGCTTGGTATTATCAATCTTTTAAATTTTACTCATTTTAATAGGTGTGAAGCGGTATCTCACTGTGGTTTTAATGTCCCTGAGAATTAACAATACTGAGCATCTTTTCCTGGGCCTGTTGGCTATTTATAAAGCTTCTCTGGTACCCAAATCTTCTGTCATTTTTAAAAACTGAGCTGTCTTCTTACTATCAAGTTGTAAGAGTTCTTTTAAGTTATGAATACAAGTCCTTTATTAGATGCACATTTGGCAAATATCTTCTGTGACCTGCGTTTTCATTTTCTTAACAGTGCTGTTTAATGAGTAAAAGTTCCTAACTTTCCTAACTTGATGAAATCTAACTTATAAATTTTTTCTTCCTTCTATAGTTTGTCCTTTCTTGCATCTTAAAGATTTCTTTAAAAATCTTTGCCTAACTCAAGGTCACAAAGATTTTCTTCTAGAAATTTTATCTAAAAGCTTCATCTAAGAAAATCTCGTCAAAGTTTTTAACAAGATTTTTCTTTAAAACGCCTGCATTCCATTTATCTCATAATTAGTCACACAATTTTATCATCCCTTTGTTTCTTTTAAAATCAACTTCCCACATTACCAAGCACTATTGAAGTTATAGTCTATTTCAAAATTGGAAAGATTTTTATCTTTTAACAGATGTTCCCCTTCTTCAATCTAATAAATGGCATTTCTAAATGTAGGCAAGATTTTAGTCCCTCGGGTCTCTTCAAATTGACATAAAACTTCTGGACCCCTGACATTGGTTCTTAAAAGCTAACTTTACATTTCTTAATTCAACTTGGATTCCATTATATCAATCTCTTTAAAATAAGCCAGAGTTCTTCAGACTCAAAATTAAATGAACAGGGTATACGAATTTCTATTCTATGCCCCTTGGAATAAAATATAGTTCATAGAAAGGAGGAAATAGGTATATAAAGCTAATGTGACTAAAACAGGGAGAAATGAAATGAGAAGTTATCATTGCTCGTTTCCTAATTTCACAGGACGTCTGGAGAGAAACAAAATAGAAAACTGGCTCATCTAGGCCCCTGTCACAGACTTTAAATCAAGAAAACAGCAGCTCTGATTTACAACTCCCTCTTACCCTTATGTTTTTTTTTTTCTATTTACCAAGCTGATCTACTGTACCCGATCCACAGATTTAGAACAGGCCCCTGTGTTCCCATACCATGGCAGCTTTTATGCTTAGGTGACCCTGGGCCACCAAATCTTGGTTGTAACAGGAAAAATTTTAAACTAATTCTCTGAATCTGACAAGCCGTCTCCCTCAATAAATCTAGGAAGTTTTTATTTCATTAACTGTGCATGAAATGGCAGGCAAACAGCCAGATCTACAGCCCAGTGGGGTGAAACTGCAACTATCACACATATACTCAAAAGCTAACACAGTTTCTACCTCTACTACCATCTGTTGGGCTTCCCGGGTGGCGCAGTGGTGAAGAATCCACCTGGCAATGCAGGAGACCAAGAGACGTGGGTTTGATCCCTGGGTCGGGAAGATCCCCTGGAGGAGGAAAGGCAACCCACTCCAGCCTTCTTGCCTGGGAAATCCAACAGACAGAGGAGCCTGGTGGGCTACAGTCCATGGGGTCACAAAGAGTCAGACACACTGAGTGACTTAGCACCTGCATGCATGCACGTGCACACACATGCACGCACACACATACACACACACACACACCACTATTACTTTCAATTCGACTCTTATTTTTTTAAGGGAAATAAATTGTTTATATAATCAGAAGAAAGAGCAACCTTAAATGAGTATTTTATACTTCTCTGATCAAGATTCTGGAAAGAAAAACTCAACTAGCCACAGAAATGGCCACTTAAGAGGGCTCAGTTTGAAGGAGAAACTCAACACATGTGGCATTCAAAACAAAACTTCTGTTGACCTAATAACTAATCAATGTTACCAAATGAGGACTTACTAGTTTCAGATGTGTATTAAGAACCTACTACATGCCAAGCAATATGCTGGATGGTTGTTGTTGTTGTTCAGTTGCCAAGTCATGTCTGACTCTTTGCAATCCCATGGACTGCAGCAAGCCAGGCCTCCTAGATTCCAAAATAAGTAAGACAGTCCCTGACGCCTTGGAGACACACAGTTTAGTAAAGAGGAAGACAAGAAATAATTGGGGATAGTTCCATGTAGTAAAATCTACGAGGTAAACACACAGTTTTAGTAGAAGCTAAGAAGGGACCCACAATCAGGATCAGCTCTTAAGCTTCTCAGGAAACGTCACACCACCCTCCTGGGAGCAAAGCCAACTCTTCCACTGGCTTAACAGTGCTTTGAGCATCAAAGGCTACAAAAACCACCTATGTGGTACTGTTTATTCTCAAGGTCAATGACTTTCCTCAGCACTGGTCAGAGAGGATTACTGGACCACATACATGGCACAGAAAAAGCTCACTGAAAACCCCAATCTATTTATCAAAATCATACATGATCTAAATGCAGTGTGGTATTCTGGAACCGAAAAAGGATATTGGTGGAAAAGTTTTGTGAAATCCAAACAAAGTCTGCAGTTCAATTCATACCAATGTTAACTTCTTAGATGTGACAAAATGTTACCACGATTATGTAAGACATTAACATTAGGGAGAGATTTGGGTAAAAAGTACAACAGAAACTCCTTGTACTATTCTGCTTCTTTTCTATAAACCTAAAATGATTCCAAAATAAAATCTGGGTTTAAAAAAAGTACATATGGTTCCCCACTTTCCATTCACACTCTTCCTTAGGATTCTGATCATGCCTCCCAAGTCATTGCTCCAATTCAGGTAATGCTTGCTTAAAACATTTTTCAAAACCTTATCTGTTTAAATGGTTTTCTATAAACCATTTATGTAGCCCAGCCAGGTTTCCTTCTTCACCAGGATATGAAAAACCAAATCACACTTGGAAGATTTTAACTGTTTTCCTAACAGTTCTACCCCATACACCAAGGGGTATCCTTGGAGCTAATCCTGCAAGCTAGGCTTCAGCAGTACGTGAACTGAGAACTTCCAGATGTACAAGCTGGGTTTAGAGAAGGCAGAGGAACCAGAGATCAAACTAACAACAAATTCTCTGGATCACAGAGAAAGCAACAGAATTCCAGAAAAACATCTACTTCTGCTTCACTGGCTACACTAAAGCCTTTGACTGTGTGGATCACAAGCTGTGGAAAATTCTTAAAGAGATGGTAATACCAGACCACCTTACCTGCCTCCTGAGAAATCTGTATGCAGGTCAAGAAGCAACAGATAGAACTTACGTGGAACGACTGACTGGTTCAAAACTGGGACAGAAGTAAGACAAGGCTGCATGCTGTCACCCTGTTTATTTAACTTATATGCAGAGTACATCATGCGAAATGCTGTGCTGGATGAATCACCGGCTGGAATCAGATTGTTGGGAGAAATATCAACAACCTCGGATATGCAGGTGATACCACTCTAATGGCATAAAGTGAAGAAGAACTAAAGAGCCTTTGATGAGGGTGAAAGAGGAGAGTGAAAAAGCTGGCTTGAAGCTCAACATTAAAAAAACTAAGATCATGGCATCTGGTCCCATCACTTCATGGCAAAAAGAAGAGGAAAAAGTAGAAGCAGTGACAAATTTTCTTTTCTCGGGCTCCAAAATCACTGAGGATGGTGACTGCAGCCATGAAATTAAAAGACACTAGCTCCTTGGGAGCAAAGTTATGACAAACCCAGACAGCGTATTAAAAAGCAAAGAGACATCACTGTGACGACAAAGGTCCTTAGAGTGAAAGCTATGGTTTTTCCAGTAGTCATGTGCAGATGTGAGTTGGACCACGAAGAAGGCTAAGTGCTGAAGAATTGATGCTCTCAAATTACGTGTTGGAAAAGACTTTTAAGAGTCCCTTGGACAGCAAGGAGAGCAAACAAAGTCAATCCTAAAAGAAATCAACCCTGAATATTCATTGGAAGGACTGATGCTGATGCTGAAGCTGAAACTCCAATACCTTGGCCACCTGATGCAAAGAGCCAACTCACTGGAAAAGACTGATACTGCGAAAGACTGAAGGCAAAAGGAGAAGAGGGCAGCAGAAGATGAGATGGTTAGATGGCAGCACTGACTCAATGGCCATGAGTTTGAGCGAACTCCAAGAGATACTGAAGGACAGAGAAGCCTGGTGTGCTGCAGTCCATGGGGTCTCAAAGATTCAGACATGACTTAGCAACTCAACAACAACAACAATCCTTGGAGTTAAACTTTCCTAAGCCTGGGCTAGATCTCTGGATAAAAACAAAGGGAGGGACACAATAGTAAATGTTGTGTTTTATTAAGTTATCTTTACCTAATCTCCGACCAAAAAGAATACTGAATAGAAAACACAATGAAAGCATGAGGAAGGACTTTTAAGGAAGCCAAGAGCAAACTTAAATCTCTCATTGACCAAAACTGAATCGCATTTCTTCTCCTAAATTAGAGACTGGTAAAGATGGATGGAATTATTCTTAGCCAACCAGGCCCATTCTTTGGCATGAAGATGTGGTTGGCTTCCCCTAAAGCACATGGCTGCAAGGGAGGAGAGAGAATACAGGGAAGAAAATCTGCTGGGAGGAAATGGATGCTAGGGGTAGGAAGGTGGAAAAATCAACAAAAAGAATCCTCCGCACTTTATAACCACAGTACGCTAGCAACTGAGGAATTTTAAATGTAAAAGCAATTTTTACAATGCAATTACTTTTGCTAGCATGTGTATTTTCTCTTGCTTTGTCAAAGTTCTTGGGGTGGACAAGGGAGCTTATACAAGTGCAAAAAAAAAAAAAAAAGAAAGAGAAGAAAAAACCCAGAAGTATGGCTAGTAGCTATCTAAGAGTAGTGGGCTTTGTGTCTGGTGGGTAGGATATGTGGGCCACCAAATTCAGGTTCCTTGTATGGTTCAGGTGGAATCAGATGGCCTTGAAGACATACAGAAGCATAGAGACAAGTCATTTAGTTAAGCCAATCCCAATTTTTCAAGGTAGAAATATACTTTAAATGCTTTTTAAAGGGTTTTATTTCATTCTTTGTTTTTAAGGCTAGTCCAAAAAGGACTACCATTTGTTAAAAGATAAAAATAGATGGATATGCATTGGGAAGAGAAGGTAGAAAGCACACTGCTGCTGCTGCTGCTGCTAAGTCGCTTCAGTCATGTCCAACTCCATGAGCGACCCCGTGGACTGCAGCCTACCAGGCTCCTCCGTCCATGGGATTTTCCAGGCAAGAGTACTGGAGTGGGGTGCCACTGCCTTCTCCTAGAAATCACACACTGTATAAGATCTTAAAAGTACCTAAGTGAGAAGGAATCTCAAAACCATTAGTCGAGTGAATACACTAGACCATTTAACCTTTTAATAAAATGTACTGTGTCAGTATTTTAAAAAACACAGCGAACAGATGTTGACAATTAGCATCTCAACACCAAAATGCAAACTGCAGTGAAATGAATGCTTCAGCTAAAAGCTCTGAAAAACATGGTACAAATTCCTCAACTTCTCAAGGTAACAAAAATACATATTAAAATCATATGATACTGTTCCAATTCAGGCTAAACGGCAAGCCATATACCTACCATAACTGTTTGGTTTCTAATAACTAGACAAATACTTATCTCCTTCTGTTAAAACACATTTTGTAGTACAGGCTTCAAGAGTCCCATCAGGAAAATGTCATGGAGGCATAACACCGCACCAAGCCTCAGGCGTGCTCACATATACACACTCGCCACAATAAGGTTAAACAACCTCAGAACTTTGGAAACTACTATGCAAAAGAACATTAGTGAAGCGTGAACAAAGAAACGAAAGAGAACTGAAATTTACATCTTAACTATTTAATGACTAAAGTCATTTAAAAGATTAACTGATATACTAGAATCCATTATGGTCATAAAATCCAATCTGTTATATGTTATAGCACTAAATAAATATTACACAACAGTACTCTGACCTGGTCCATTTCCAGAAAGAAGAACAGGTAGAATAAATTCTCTAAAATATTTCAATTCGCTACCCCCAATACAAAATAAAAAAAATTTTTTTAATAAAAAGTTTTTTAGTTTAAAAAAATAAAATATTTCAATTTGCACACCTTGGTTCAACCACCTACCATAATTTGTCTGTTCACAACTCTTTCTCTAATACAGGCCTGAGTTCTTGAAGAATAACCAGCACACTGCCTGCAGCAGAACACCCCCTCCAATAAATGCCTCTGAATGAATGAACATGCAGCAGTAACGTACTTCTCAGGTATCCTGACAAACCAGTTCAATATCGGTATCTTAGAAACAGGGACTGCTGTACATATACCATGCTACCACATGTAGATGCAGTCAAGCTAACTGAAAAATAACGACAGCAACTAATGCTTGTTGGGGAAAAAACTATCACACGAGACATTAAAGTTAGTATAAAGGGACTTTCCTGGTGGTCCAGTGGCTAAGAATCCACCTTGCAACGCATGGGACCCAGGTTCAATCCTTGGTCAGGGAACTAAGACCCCACATGCTTTGGAGCAACTAAGCCCTCGAAGCTCAACTAGAAAGGCTGTTCACAGCAACAAAAGATCTCACATGACATGACGAAGACCCTGAATGCCACAACTAAGACCTGATGCAGTCAAATAAGTAAAGAAACAGATACATCTTCTTTAAAAAAAAAAAGTAAAAACCAACTTGAAACGGAAGAAAATATATGTGATTTTTTTTTCTTAATGGCCACAAAGTGAATACACATCAAACTTTCTAACACTGACATACAAGATTCATCATCCAAAATTTTTAAAAGCAACTTGTTAACAACTTACATTAGTAAGTTAGGCCAATTAGTGAATGGAATGAAGTCCAAGCCCAATTATGTGTTCAAACTGTGGGTCGAATGCCTTGAGCAATTCTTTCTCTTCAAGACTGCAAAAAAGATCCAAACAACCCTCTTGACTGCTGAGAAGGACTAAAATCACTTATTTTTCTCACAAGTATGTAATCAAAATCAATTACTTTCTGCTCCCACCCAACACAAAGCAACACCATCTGTCCCTCCCATCACTCCAAAATATGCTATAGAATATCCTGGTACTTTATAATCTTAGAACATAAGAATCTTGGATTGGAACAAAATTACATAGCAAAAAAAAAAAACAACACAAAACCATATTTTCCTAAGTATGTTCTCATCCTCCATAGTGTTCCCACACTAATTTAGCTCCCTACCAAGCTTTAACAATCAAGGAAATCAGAAAAGTCTCAGAATAGATATCACACACTGCTTGTTTTTTTTTAATTTGTTATTGTTCATGGAATTCAAAATTCAGGGTACACATTACCAAGAGAGTGTTTTTCTGTCGATGCCTGAATTTAAATGCAAATTACTATTTAATTATATGCAATTTTCTCTCTAAACCTATATATAATACTAATCAGTCTCCAAATGTTCAAAATAAACACACGGATCATGTTTACTTAAAAAGCTTATTGCCTAATCACCATGAGGTTCTAATACATCAAAAAAGTTGTGGCTATCATGTCACCATGACAGCTTGGCAGAAAGGCTGTTCCCTAAAGATTAGGAACTTCTGGTAAACCACAAATGGGGTAAAGCAGGAGGCATACACAGTATCTGTAGATGCTTCCATAACAAAGTTTTTTCAATGTCAAAAATTCAGAGCCTACAAGGTCAAATAGGTGCCCTACAAAGCTATCTACATGCATGCATGCCTAAAAGGGACACTAGGAAGAAAACTGTACTCCAATCAACTCAAGAAATCACTCTGCAAATGAGCTTTTCAAGAACTGAAAATGTAATAAAGTTCTTGAAGTTATAACACACTCAAGTTCCAAAACTGAGCAACTATATTAAAATACCATTGGCATACTTTGACAGAAGACACACAATGATAACAGAAAATACTTTAATAAGGTTTACTCGTGAACACTCTTCTAGGGACTTCATGCTTTAACTCACTTAGTCCTGATTACTGACAGACATTTCTATAAGATAGATACTATTCATTTTACAAATATACTGAATCACAGATAAAATCACCCGATAACATAAAGTAATTAGAGGGCAGAACAGGGATTTTTAAAATCCCATCAGTCAGACTCCAAAGTCCATGTTAATACACTATGTTTCATAATAAAGCTTATGCTGCTATGGTCAGCTTTTTTTTCTTTAACCTCATGACCTTTTTGGATTTCAAACATCAGGACAGCTTTGTGAAATAAGTACAGACTGTGGAATTAGACCCAAACAAACCCCTGAACAAAGTCTAGGCTTCAGCTTCCCATTATGTAAAATGGGGGTACTGAAGTCACTGTGAAGGTCAAAGAAGGTAATATAGTTAAAATGCCTAATACAATATACAGGATCGGGGTTCTTAACGTCAAGCGCAGAGACCTAGAGGGTTCACAGATAGGCTTTGAGGTCACCAGTCTCATAATCGTGTGACAAATTTATAACGTGTACCCATTTATAAAAGAACTGTCCCTGGATCTTCGAAAGGTCAAGAACCACCAGAGTACCTAAACAGGTACTAAAAAAAAAAAAAAAAGGAAGTTATCTTACTCTTCTTGTTCTCAAAAGCTCTCATCTTTCCCATGAAAGATAACACACCAAGGCTTCAGAATACAATGCTAATTATTTCCCAACATTTTACTGGCTTGGTAACTAGTAACACCGGCAAGTCTGTCTCGATTTTTCTAGAGACAGTCCAAAGAAAGCCCTCAAAGCCCTCAAATGCTGCTCCATCCCTCATCCCTCCTTCCCTTATCCCTCATGGCTTCACCAAGACGAATACACTGTATGCACTCGGAGGAAATCACGAGAATCGTCTACTCTGCTACCCCAAGCACAATGCCGGTTGGGAGAACCAAGAAGGAACCAGAGCCTCCGCGGAGCACGATAAAGACCTGATGCCCGCCGCTGAAGGTTGAGGAGAACGTGTTTTCCCCAAACCTACTGGGCAATCCAGAATGTCGTCCCCTCTACCCTGGTCCTCCCTCTCTCTAGAACTCTATATAATGCAGGCAGGTCCTCTGCCTCGTGCCGGAGTGATGCAAGAGGGAAACATTACCCAAACTGGGGGTGCAGCACGGCGAAGTCGCAGCTCTGCTACCCTGGGAGGCGGTGGCAGCACCAGCAGAAAATACGGCCCTAGACCCTCCCACTCAAGAGAACCCAGTACAGATTCCCCAGCCCGGCGGCTAGGAACCCGCTGCTGGGCTTTTCCGTTTCCCAAAACGGCTTCCGCTTCCGGGCTAGCCTTTGCCGGAAGTGGCGTACGGATGATGCAAACGAGCCGCGCCGCCGGTGATTCCGGAAGAAACAAGAGCGCGGCGTGAACATGGTGAGGCCCCCGGGAGTCCGAGAACGGGCATTGTCAGACCACGTCTGGGAGGAGATTGAGGGAGTGGCTTTTGGCCAAACTTCCACGAAAGTCTCCTTGCTTATTTTCATTCCGATCTCACCTTTTAAACTGTGGGAGTAGTGCTTCTATGTTTTAGCGAGTTGGGAGGATGGGTTGAGGCAGTTCAGTTCAGTCGCTCAGTCGTGTACGGCTCTGCGACCCCATGGACTGCAGCATGCCAGGCCTCCTTGTCCATCACCAGCTCCCAGAGTTCACTCAAACTCACGTCCATCGAGTCAGTGATGCCATCCAACCATCTCATCCTCTATCGTCCCGTTCTCCTCCTGCCTTCAATCTTTCCCAGCATCAGGGTCTTTTCAAATGAGTCAGTTCTTCGCATCAGGTGGCCAAAGTATTGGAGTTTCAGCTTCAGCATCAGTCCTTCCAATGAATATTCAGGATTGATTTCCTTTAGGATGGACTGGTTGGATCTCCTTGCAGTCCAAGGGACTCTCAAGAGTCTTCTCCAACACCGCAGTTCAAAAGCATCAATTCTTCCGCGCTAGTCCAACTTTCACAGCCATACGTGACTACTGGAAAAACCATAGTTTTGACTAGAGGAACCTTTGTTGGCAAAGTAATGTTTCTGCTTTTTAATATGCTGTCTAGGTTGGTCATAACTTTTCTTCAAGGAGCAAGCATCTTTTAATTTCACGTTTGCAGTCACCATCTGCAGTGATTTTGAAGCCCAAGAAAATAAAGTCTGGCTGAGGCAGATAGGAGGAATTGGGTATTTGAGGGAAGAAGGGTGTGGACAAAAGAAAAGGAACTCAGGAATATGCGGTGTGTTTCCAGCTCCTTTTAACTAAAATTTTTGTTTCAAGGGGAAGCAAAAGAAAACACGGAAGTATGCGACCATGAAGCGAATGCTTAGTCTCAGAGATCAGAGGCTGTGAGTGCCTAGAATCACCTGGCTTCCTAGACTGCCCAGAGCTATAGAAATCACGAGGGGATAAGTAGTAAAAGTTTCTGTTGTTATTTTTGTTGTTCTGTTTACTTTTGGTGTTACTATGTCTTGGATTATTATAGGGTAATAAAGTACAACAATGGCTAAGCTGCTGAGCAGGTACACTGGTGAAATGGGTTGGGAATTCAGCATCTCATAAGTGTTCAATTTGTATCACTGTTTCTATATACTGTATGTGCCATATCACTTTTAAGCCTCCTGACTGTTCGGTGAGGTAGGTAGAGTTTTCTTTAGGTTTTTGTCATTACACTGCTACATTCCCCAGGAGGGGAAAAAGGTTTGTTATAATTTTTGAAAGACAGAGATTATCATTGTCTTGTGTACCAGCACCTGATAACTCAAGTATTTTTGAAAGAAACAATGGGAATACACCTAGGCATCTCCATTTGATAAATCTTACAAGATTTATGACTGTGGAGGAAGAGAGTAGAATGATATTCCCTAGTATAAGGAGGAACTAAACAGCTTGTCAGCTTGGTTAAGAATGGATGGCATTATTAAATAAAGACTGGGCTTCATTGTGTTTAAGAGTCTCAGTACAAAGGAGTAGTCCTTAGAGCCTTCATTGTGGTTAAACTGTATTCTTGACTTTTAGTATGTATTTATTATGTAATTTTAAGGAAATTTGACCCACTAATAATATTTTGTTTCTAGTTAAGGTTAAATTCTGTATATATATTGTCACATTTTAGCCCTTTATAAGAGACATGTGGGAGAATCCTTTTCTTCCTGCTGTTGAAGCATCTGAGTCTTCAGAGGATAAATGTCAGCCTATTTACCCACTGCTTGGAAGTGGATTTTTATCCTTGATATGAGAGCTTCTGACAAGGAAAGAAATAATATAACCAACATTTACTTAACCACTAATAATTTATATGGATTATTAGCTAATGATTTTAAAATTTAATTAGGTTTTACTGATTAACTGTGTTAATTCCAAGCTACTTCCTACACAGTTATTTGTGCACAAGAAGCCTATGCTGATTTTAATATGGTGATCTCACAAAATAGGATTTCCTTTGTAGACAAAAAAGAAGAAACTTTTAATAATAATCACTGCTGTGGATTTTTTTCTCTCCTACATTGAATTTTCTTTCTTTTTTTTTTCTAGTAAAGAAAAGGATAGATTAAAACCAAAAAAGAAAGAAAAGAAAGATCCTAGTGCACTCAAGGAAAGAGAAGTGTGAGTAATCAAAAATTTCAAGTTTTCCTTTAAAACTAGAAGTAAGATTCTAAACCTATAGACCTCTGAGAAATTTAGGCATCCCCTGAACTGATTTGCTCAGTCATTTGTAAGTCTGGCACAGCTGTGCAAATGAAGTGATATTGATGAGCATAAACCAATTCTAACAGTTCAAAGGTTTTTGGACTTCATGGAGCAGTAAAAGTTTCCCTAAAATCCTGGTAATTAAATCTAATATCTTTTTTTTTCTTCTTTGCCAAGAAACTTTCAAAAGAAAGAGACAGCATATCACCAAAAAGTAGCAAGGGCATAGTTTGAGAATAAAGGTTATTCCTTTTAAGTAAGTACATTTAACTTTAGGAAACCTCATCACATTTTTCTTATTTTTCTCATTTTGCCCTAGATTGGTGATGGATATATCATCACAGGATTTACTTTCAATGAATGGGGGGGAGGGGAGGAACAAACTATTGCAAGCAGAGACTTCTTTTTTGTTTGTTTATACCAGAATATCAGTGTAGACATTACTTCGTGTTTTTTTTCTTTTTCTTCCAGCCCCCAACACCCTTCCTGCTTATTTTTCCAATATAACACACAGCTGGGCCCACCTTACCACATCCTGGTCGATACCAACTTTATCAACTTTTCCATTAAGGCCAAACTGGACTTAGTGCAGTCAATGATGGACTGTCTGTATGCCAAGTGTGAGTATCAGACTTTTCCATTTCTCTGACATTTGTAAAGAATAATCATACTTACCCAAATACATTAAAAGAGGGAAATGGGGTTCTAGTTTACCAAATTGCTGGCCATTTAATTTGCTCACCATAGCGAGGACCCTTTTCGGTGAATTGAAATATAATGCAAACTTGATTGAGAATAATTAAACTTTCACAATTGAGAAAACACTTAGTATGTTTTGACCATCGTTACAGACATCAACTTAGAAAATAGGTGGGGAATTTTCTGTTTTAGGATTTAGGATTTTAAAATTCTGGATAAATGAAAATTTATTTCATTTCTCACTATGTATATTATTTACATTAAGTAGGAAACATTCTCCTATCCACTTCAGTGTGGAAAAGCTAAATAGGACATTTTGCCATTTACAATCACAGAACTAGAAATGATTATGGTCAACTGTTCCTAAGTTTATTCAGTCTGGTGTTTATTTGTACCACAAAGGATCTGAGGTAGTTTATTTACACCTAGATATGTAGTTTACCATTAATAGATTTCCCTTGGGTATTTGGGTGTCTCCTCCTTCAAATGGTCTTCTTTTCCTATCATGAGGAGGAAAAAGATAGTTTAGGACAAGTACAGGGGAATAACTTCCTAATAGTGAGATCTGTTGTATTTTGTGGCGGGTTTATATTCACACATTTTCCAGCTAAAGGTACAAATGAAACAAAAGTACAAAAAAACATCTAGTTAAAGGTACAAATGAAAATTAAACTTACACTTTGCCATAAAGAATAAATTATTGGAATCAAAGGAAAAACTTCATACCTTCTTTAATATATATAAAAGATACTACATAGTGAACATTTACAGAGTGATAGTAATGTGAATGCTGTTTATTGATTTATTAAAATTAGCAAGATGGGATAAGGGATGTGTGATGGGTAAGAGAGGTCAATTCTTTAAATGCCTAAAATTAATATAAAAATTAACTGCAGAAGTTTATTATATCAAGTTATGCATGTAACCACCAAGTGAGAAAAACAGCCAATGAAATTAAAATAGTCATCTCTAAGGATCAGAATCTGTTCAGTCACTCAGTCATGTCTGACTCTTTGCTACCCCACATACTGCCACACACCAGGCTTTCGTGTCCTTCACTATTTCCCAGAGTTTGCTCAAACTCATGTCCATTGAGTCAGTGATGCCATCCAACCATCTCATCCTTTATCTCCCCCTTCTCCTACCCTCAGCCTTTCCCATCAGGGTCTTTTCCAATGAGTTGGCGCTTCTACCATGTGACCAAAGTTTTGGAGCTTCAGTTTCAGCATCAGTTCTTCCAATGATACTCAGGGTTGATTCCTTTAGGATTGACTGGTTTAATCTCCTTGCTGTCGAGACAACTCTCAAGAATCTTCTCTAGCACCACAATTTGAAAGCATCAATTCTTCAGTGCTCAGCCTTCTTTATAGTCCAACTCTCAGAATTGGTGGAGTGGGAAAAGATCAAGGGATCATTATTTTTTCATATAGGCCTTTTTGTATTTTTTTAAAGCTATGAACATGTAATACTTAAAAATTTCTTAAGTCTCTTGGGAATAATAAAGAGTAGTCTGAAGCTAGAGCACGACCATGCCTAAAAGTGGACTAGGGTGGCCTGTATGAGGGAAGAAACTACTTTTGGTGGACTTCTTCTATTCCCATGGTGTTTCTTATAGTTGTCTTAGCTGCTGCTCCAGGAATGCTGTGACCTATTTATGAACGAAACGGATGGAGGGTTTAAGCATGGCCCCTTGGAGTTGCATTGCTTCCCTGGTTCTCTAGCTCCACTATTATTATCTAAATGGTTCAGGGGAAGTCCATGGTGGTCTAGTGGTTAGGACTTGGCACTTTCACTGCCAAGGATGCAGATTCAATCCCTGGTTGAAAAACTAAAATTCTATAAGCCACGTGGCATGGCCAAAAAAAAGATGATTGTTTGGGATAGCATTGGCATTATAGTTAGGTCTTTCTCCAGTTGTGGATACCACAGAGTACAGCTATAGTGCATACAGCTAATTGCTCTCACAGTGCCTTTTCTGAAAGAAAAAACTTACTAAGGAAAATGCCACTTTTCTGTGTGACATAATATCTCAGCGCAAAGGCTGAGAAACATTCAAGTGCATTACAAGTTCAGTTACCTAGGAGATTCCTTAACTGTTTTAAGCTCTGCTTATTTAATTTTTCTTTACTTGCCTTTATTCATGAAAGAAGGCCTTTATCGTCCTTTTGGCTTGGAGATGCCCCTTTGACCTTTTCATAGCTCTTGGTCCCTTCCATTTCTGTTTGACACTCCCAACAGAGGAGGATGGCTAGCTACCCATGGGCTTTCTTTTCTACTGAGAGTCCTTTTTGTAGTGATCTTCCTGAACCCATTTCCGTGCCCCAGACGCAAGCTCTTGCTTCAGTGCTGCACGGCCCTGAAATTGACCCTTTTAAGGGATGTATTGCCCTCTAATTCCATGATTATCTGCTCCTCCTATCTTTTTCCCTCCATTTTCCAACTGCTTTTTCTTCTGCGCATTGTATTTTAGTTTAAGATATCTTAAGTTTGTTCTCAAGAGTGTTAGTGTACTTGTGAAAAAAATTAATAATCTAGCATAAAGAAAATGAAAGTTCCCTGTTATGCCTTTCCACAGAAAGGGGCAGTTTTAAAAAGTTATATACAGTTTCTATGGGGTATTTTTGTTCATAATAAATAAACCTCATTCTGTGAGGTTATTTTTGTTCATGAATAAGAATAGATCATGCATTATTTACTTTTTTATTTTCATGCTATTTAACAGCTTTAAGATTCAATCCACATACCATATAAGTCACTCATTTAAAGTATATAATTCAGGGAATTTCCTGGTGGTCCAGTGGTAAGGCTCTCAACAGGATATAATTCAGAGAGTAAAATCGGTTCCTTCACAAGTTTGTTACTAATTTTATTTTTCCTGGCAGGTATCCCTTGTATAACTGACTGTGTAATGGCTGAAATTGAGAAATTGGGGCAGAAGTATAGAGTGGCTTTAAGGTAGGATGGAGCTGATCTAGATTTGTTTTAGATTGGTGCACTGAAGATTATTTTGACCCTCCTTCTTCTGTTTGCTCTCCAAAGATTTCTTGTCTGGTTAGTTTAAATAAAAATCATACAAAATTAGTTAACTATTCATGACTTAGAAAGCAGACATTTGAAGGTTAGAGTTTTCCAGCTTGAACTAAACTTCCTTAGTAACACAGGTCTCCTGGGCCTCCTCGTATGTTCCTCTGGATTTTCACTTAGAAAGCGTCTTTCTATTAGTTTGTTATCTGGTTATCTTCTTCAGAATCTCACACTTAAACAGTCTTCAGTTTACTTACAAGAAGTTTTGAGTTTACTCTAGACAGTGCCTTTCAGTTTAGTGGTTCCCAAGGTGTGGCAACCCTCCTCCACCCCCGGAGTCCCAGAGACCTTTGCAGGGAGTTTGCCAAACTATTTTCTTAATAATACCAAGGTGTTGCCTTTGTCCCTGTGCTGACATTTGCACTGAATGCAAAAAAAATGGCATTACCTCAGTACAAATCAAGACATTGGGCCCATATAATGCTAGTAGTTTTTTTCTTCACTGGCAGTTTTTTTTAAAATACCACAGTCACTTAAGAATATCCTTAATAGAGTAGTACAATTCATTAACAGTGTTAAATCTCAGCCCTGGAATACACATCAGTGTTCCTTGTGGTGCAGTGAGAAGTACACACGAAGCATTTCTGCTGGTGGGTACACCTTAACCTTTCTACGGCGCTGATTTCATAATACGTGTGAACCAAGTCACTGTGCTGTGGACCTTCAGCTCACACAGGGCTGAACGTCGCTTCCATCTCAGGAAAACTGGAAGGAGAAGGAAAACAGAGCAAAGGATGAACGTTGTCTCAAGGAGAAGCATTTGTGAGCTGAATGAGCTGCTTTTTCATGAAATACCATTTTCATGTGAAGATCAAGTGACAGACACTGAGTTAGGGAAAATCATAAGCTAATCATATTCCCAGTGCTAAGGACCCGTCTATTGAGACCAGTGAAAACATTGATGAATGTCGGTTTTTTTAATGTTATACACGTGTGTGTCTGTGTCTGCTTTGTTTATTGTATGTCCTCCCACATTGGTACATACAGCTCTACCTCATTTTTTAAAATAGGCTAGAAGGACCAAAGTAACTTTTACCTTGCTGATGGATATTCAGATTATCTCCAGTTTTCCACTATATAAACCGTTTTGTAGTGACCATCCTTGCACCTGTATTCTTGTGTATTTGTGTAAGACAACTTCCTAAAAGCAAAATGGTTAGGTTTAGTTTGATGTAGTTTTGAATCCTGGCTTTTCCCAGCTGTGTAGCTTTGAAAAAATTAGTCAAACTCTCTGAAGCTTCTACTTTATCTGTAAAGCGGAAATAGAATAAGTCAGATTTCTGTAACAAGTACATGATGTAAGGCTTGGCAGCTTTCAGTCAGTAAGCTTTAATTCCCTTTTCTATAAATTGCCTTTCCAATTATTATAGAAAATAAGCTTCAAGGGGAGAACGGTGTCTTGAAATCTCCACATAGATCACATTACTCTTATTTCACTGATTGAAAGTTGTAAAGTTACTCAGTTGCTTGAATGCTTTTATTAATCCACTTTTATAATCCTGTAATCCATATAGGATTGCCAAGGATCCAAGATTTGAACGATTACCGTGTACACACAAAGGAACCTATGCAGATGACTGCTTAGTACAAAGAGTAACTCAGGTATCATCCTTTTTTAATATTTACTCTGTTCTACTAAAACCAAGATAAGCTATTATTTCCTGAATGTTCATGTAAAGTATCTAGGAATATAAATGATTAAAAAAAAATTATATAGAATCCCTTCATGGGAAGTATCAGTGTCCTCATTTACTTGAGAGAGTGGAATGGAAGTGTATACTGTAACCATAATGGAAAGATCATGGGTTTGGGGAGGAGACATGGTTTCAGATCTTGGCATCTGCATTTATTGGAGGTGTAATTTGGAGCATTTATTGATTCTTTATTCCACATATCTCCTCTATAATATGGTTTAAGCGGGTGAGTGCAAACATACTAATATATCAGGTTCCGTCTCCCTGTGAATCTAAAATAAGGTTCCGGGGACTTGCCTGATGGTTTAGTGGTTGACTATGCACTTCCAATGCAGGGGGCACAGGTTTGATCCCTGATGGAGGAACTAAGATCCCATATGCCACGCAGTGCGGCCAAAAAATAATCGAGTAAAGTTCCATTTACGCCCTATATAGGAATTTTGTTACATCTGAGTCTCCTAGAGTGCTGTTTTCACACATACCCTAGAATAAGTAGGTTTTTAATTCGTCTGTTCTTCCTTGTCAAACACTGCAAGAACTTCTGTTGCTGATTGACCTTAAAAAGCCTGTCTCTGCTGAAAAGAATCATCTCTATGTAGTGACCACACTGCCATCCCTTGAGCCACTTCATCTCTTGGGTGGAGCCAGCATTTCCCTTAATTCCCCATAGCATGGCTGGCCCCAGCCTACAACTATAAAACTCAGCAAGAGATTTGGGTAGGATGGAAGTAAAGTATCAATATAATACAAATTAATTCCAGACGGGTTGCTAAATTTTAGTGCTTTCAGAGCTGTTTGACTCCGCCTTGTCCTGGAGATCTTCCTGTTCTGGCTTCAGAACCCAGGAGATAGCCTACCTCCATCACAAGGAGGCCTCCAGAGTAGGACCAGCCCCAGAGATCCTTCTAAAGGCAAAAGCTGTGCCTTCGGATCTAAGGCTGTAACCCTGCCTTTGCATTGTCTTTCTGAGAGTGTTATCTGAAAACCTAGAAATTGTCTGCCCTAGATAGGAAAATCCCTTCCACTTACGAGACAAAAAACAATTTGTAGCTTTTAACTAGTTTTTCTATCTTCTCCCCCTCAAGACTCTTAGAGCTACAATCAGCCCAAGCAACTTATTATGTTTTATGTGATAAATATGAGCTCCTTGATCTAGAAACTACTCACCAATTTGTTTTAGCCTTTCCTTTCCTGTTCACTGTAAAAATGAGTGATTCTTCAGACTAACCAGTGATTGTATCCAGTATCATTTAGTGAGCTCTGTAGGAACACCCAATCCTGTCTTTTCTAGCACAAGTGTTACATTGTGGCCACAGTTGACCGGGACCTTAAACGAAGAATCCGGAAGATCCCTGGAGTTCCCATCATGTACATTTCTAACCATAGGTGAGAAGTTTCTCTTAGAGAAGCCATTAACTGTATATAGTTGATGTCAAGATATAGAAGGATTTGGGGAAAAAAAATTGATGTATCAAATATTTACATAGTTCTATTTGAATAAATGAGACAAAGTGTTCATGATAAGAACACAGACAAAAGATAAAGCTAGGATTTAGGAATGAGGCATACATTCACATTGTTGCAGTAAGATCACTAGCAGGAATAGGGAAATGTGTTGGCTTAAATATTGATACAAAGCAGTAACTTATCTTCAGCTAGAAATATTTTTTTTTTTTTTGAAAACCTAGTGCAGGTGATTAGCATCTTATTTGGGAAACTGAAAGTTTATTAAAGAAAAAAAGAAAACAAAAGCTGCTTTTTATCCTTCTTTGATATTCCTGTGTCAGTCTTCAGACTATTATTGGCCAACTTTTTATCCTGGGACAAATACAGCAAAATGGGAAGAATATAGGTGAGGGGCTTGGGCACACCTGGACTCCGTACCTGGCTCTCCAACTTGTTAACTTTCTCATTTTGAAGAATAAAGATAAAATCAGCATTTTGCTGTAAATCATTCATTATGATAGGCCTTTAAAATGTTCCCACTGACAAAAAGGATTCACAGCAGGAGGTGAGAGTGATATAATCAGTAAAGGATGGGCTTTTACAGTGAGTTCTGGACACAGGTTTCTAACCAGTGTTAATTTTTTGTCCTGATCAGGTACAACATTGAGCGGATGCCAGATGATTACGGAGCCCCTCGGTTCTAATGAAAAGAGAAAATTT
Source organism: Ovis canadensis (assembly GCF_042477335.2). Taxonomy (NCBI): domain Eukaryota; kingdom Metazoa; phylum Chordata; class Mammalia; order Artiodactyla; family Bovidae; genus Ovis; species Ovis canadensis. The sequence continues at coordinate 96,373,775 of NC_091251.1, forward strand.
CTCCACCTTCCTTTGACCCGTTTTCTCTTTTGCAAGTTCATTAAACATGCTATAGTGTGAATTACTATTGCACTCACCACTTGCTCTATAATGAGCTGAGTATAGTTAAATATATTCACTTTTCAATGTTGTTTTTAAAATTATATTTTGTGTCATTTTAAAATTTGCTGCATCTTTTTATAAATCAGAAAATTGCTCACATGATATGATGGTCATATTATATTGATTTATTCAAATATTTATTAAGGTTATGCTAGGCATTTAATAACAAGTGGTCTTATCCTCAAGATAGTCATATTATGGTAAAAGACATGTAGATGAAAAAATACAGTAAAATAGTGATGCTAGGATAAAAGTATGAGGGAGTAGACAAACAGGTAGAAAGAATGATTTCTTTCTCCTTGGTTGGGATGGGGAGAGACGGAGGACTGAAGGCAGTTATGTTTGAGTTAATCTTGAAAGAGAGCTAGAACACAGAGGGGAGGAGTGTGTCCTCACATCTGAGACTCCAGAGGTAGGAGGTGGGAGGGAGGGGGCTTTACAGGACAAGCTGAAGGGTTTGGACTTAATCCTGAGGTCAACAGGGAGTCATTAAATTTTTAATTAGGATGGATAACATGATCAGATTAGATGTTTTACATGATCACAAGACAGTATAAGAATGAACAAATAGATCATTGAAACAGACTAGAAAGTCCATAAATAGACCTGTGTATTTATGGTAATTTAGTATGTTATAAAGCTGGTATTAAAAAATTTTTAAATCTATGGGAAAAGGAAATTGCATTAGAAGGCCAAATATTGTGGGATTTTCCCACTAGGGTTAGGATCCTGATTTCAGCAGTTAATATCTGTATGAATTGGGCAAATTACATAAGCATTTGATGCTTTCCTTGCTTCCCTTTAAAATGTTTTATTTAGCGACTTGTTTGGCACTCTAGTAGCTAAGACATTGCACTCTCACTGCAGGGGGCCTGGGTTCAATCCCTGGTTGAGGAACTAAGATCTTGTATGCCAGAGATAGCCAAAAAATAGAAAAAAAAACTTAAATGTTTTATTTAATCCTCAAAACAACCCCAATAAGATAGTATTGAATTGAACAGTACCTGATAGAAGTGGTATTCAGTAAATGATAGTGATGATTGTATTATAATAACAAGTTGGCTATCCACTTGAAAAAAGGTTTATATTTCTGCCTCTTATCCTTCATGAGATCCTCATAGCCTTCAAGTGGATCAAAGTCTAAATATTTTTTAAGCCATGGAAGTATTCAGCTCAGTTCACTCAGTCTTGTCCGACTCTTTGCAACCCCATGGACTGCAGTACTCCAGGCTTCCCTGTCCATCACCGACTCCCAGAGCTTGCTCAGACTCATGTCTGTCAAGTCGATGATACCATCCAACATGGAAGTATTAGGAAAAGAAAAAGGAAAATGTATATAAGCTCTGAGTAGACTTCTTAAAGAGGGCCTCCTGGTGGCACTAGTGATAAAGAACTCGCCTGCCAATGCAGGAGACATAAGAGATGCAGGTTCAATCCCTGGATTCGGAAGATCAGTCCACTCCAGTATTCTTGCCTGGAGAATCCTATGGACAGAAGAGCTTGACAGGCTACAGTCCATGGGGTTGCAGAGTCGGACATGACTGTTTGAAGTCGTGTCACTGAAGTGACTCAGCAGCAAAATTCTTGAAGAAGATGAAGAATGTAAAAGCCATGAAAGGAAAAATAAGTGTGGAGACATTAAAATTAGGTTTATCTGCAAAAGACTTCCCCCAAAATTAAGACAAATGACTGACAAAATTTTCCAATGTATATGATAAGCGTGTAAGGACATGGGTAGTCCTGTAGTGCTGACAAGAAGGCAAGTAAGTAAAACCATTTTGGACAGCAGTTAGGATCCTTTGGGCTTCCCTGATAGTTCAGTTGGTAAAGAATCCACCTGTAATGCAGGAGACCCTGGTTCAATTCCTGAATCGGGAAGATTCCCTGGAGAAGGGATAGGCTGCCCACTCCAGTGTTCTTGGGCTTCACTTGTGGCTCAGCTGGTGAAGAATCCACCTGCAATGTGGGAGACCTGGATTCGATCCCTGAGTTGGGAAGATCCCCTGGAGAAGGGAAAGGCTACCCACTCCAGTATTCTGGCCTAGAGAATTGTATGGACTGTATAGTCCATGGGGTCGCAAAGAGTTGGACATAACAGAGTGACTTTCACTTCACTAGGATCCATTAAAATAAAAATTACAGATGTCCTGTGAGCCTAATTCTATCTTTTGGTTTATAGGTATCATATAGGTGATTTCCTTTAAAATATATCATCAGTATGAGATGAATGCGTGATAAATGTGTAAATTTCACATGGGTACAAGGAAGTGTATAGAAAGAGATCTACTGTACCACTATAACAGAAAAATTGAAAAGAATGTAAATATCCATCTAAAAGTTTTAACTGTTACATCTATACCATGGAATGTCATAAGCACTTAAAAACAACGAGATAGATTTAAAAGTAAGACAAAGGACTTGAATAGACAGTTCTCTGGAGAAGACATACAGATGGCCAAAAAGCACATGAAAAGATGTTCAGTATCCCTAATTGTTAGGGAATTGCAAATCAAAATCACAGTAAGTTACCACCTCATACCTATTAGGATGGCTGCGGTTAAGAATAACTAAATAACAAGTATTGACAAGGATATGGAGAAACTGGAACTATTGTGTACTGTTGATGGAAATGTAAAATGGTACAGTTGCTATGAAAAATAGTACAGTTCCTTTAAAAATTTTATATAGAACTACCATATAATCCAGCAATTCCACTTTGGGTTACATATACAAAAAAAATTGAAAGCAGGATCTGAAAGAGATATTTGTATACTCATGTTCATTAGCATCACTATTCACAGTAGTCAAGAGGACAAAGCAATGCCAGCATCCTCAACAGATGAATGAATAACCAAAATGTGGTATATACACCCAATGGAAAGTATGCAGCTTTAAAAAGGAAGGAAATTCTGGCACTTCCCTAGTGGTCCCCTACACCTTGCAATGTAGGGGATAAAGGTTTCATCACTGGTCAGGGCACTAAAATCCCATGTGCCACAACTAACATTCAACTCAGCCAAATAAATAGATGGAAAAAAAAGAAGAATACACCACTGGAGATCTGTATATTTCACTATATGTAAGTTTTAAAAGGAAAAGAAATGGAGAATCAGAGAAGAAGAAATAACGGTAAATAGAAAACAAAAGTAAGTTGGTAGGAAGGAATCCAAACAGTACCCATGGTGAATGTGACTTAAGTTCCCTTATTAAAGACAAATACTCAGATTGGATGTTTACAAGATGTGCCTAAATCAGAATGACACAAAATTGTTGGAAATAATTAGAAAATACACTTTGCACACAACCCAACAACTCCATTCCTAGGACTAAATGGACCTTTGTTGGCAGAGTGACATCTTTGCTTTTTAACACACCGTCTAGGTTTGTCAAAATTCTCCAAGCTAGACCAGCAATACGTGAACCATGAACTTCCAGATGTTCAAGCTGGTTTTACAAAAGGCAGAGGAACCAGAGATCAAATTGCCAACATCCGCTGGATCATGAAAAAAGCAAGAGAGTTTCAGAAAAACATCTGTTTCTGCTTTATTGACTATGCCAAAGCCTTTGTGTGGATCAAAATAAATTGTGGAAAATTCTGAAAGAGATGGGAATACTAGACCACCTGACCTGCCTCTTGAGAAACATATATGCAGGTCAGAAAGCAACAGTTAGAACTGGACATGGAACAACAGACTGGTTCCAAATGAGTACGTCAAGGCTGTATATTGTCACCCTGCTTATTTAACTTCTATGTAGAGTACATCATGAGAAACGCTGGGCTGGAAGAAGCACAAGCTGGAATAAAAAATACCATGAGAAATATCAGTAACCTCAGATATGCAGATGACACCACCCTTAGGGCAGAAAGTGAAGAGGAACTAAAAAGCCTCTTGATGAAAGTGAAAGAGGAGAGTGAAAAAGTTGGCTTAAAGCTCAACATTCAGAAAACAAAGATCATGGCATCTGGTCCCATCACTTCATGGGAAATAGATGGGGAAACAGTGGAAACAGTGTCAGACTTTATTTTGGGGGGCTTCAAAATCACTGTAGATGGTGATTGCAGCCATGAAATTAAAAGACACTCCTTGGAAGGAAAGTTATGACCAACCTAAATAGCATATTGAAAAGCAGCGACATTACTCTGCCGACTAAGGTCCGTCTAGTCAATGCTATGGTTTTTCCAGTAGTCATTTACGGATGTGAGAGTTGGACTGTGAAGAAAGCTGAGCGCTGAAGAATTGATGCTGTTGAACTGTGGTGTTGGAGAAGACTCTTGAGAGTCCCTTGGTCTGCATGGAGATCCAACCAGTCCATTCTAAAGGAGATCAGTCCTGGGTGTTCTTTGGAAGGCCTGATGTTGAAGCTGAAACTCCAGTACTTTGGCCACCTTATGCCAAGAGTTGACTCATTGGAAAAGACTCTGATGCTTGGAGGGGTTGGGGACAGAAGGAGAAGGGGATGACAGAGGATGAGATGGCTGGATGGCATCACTGATTCGATGGATGTGAGTTTGAGTAAACTCTGGGAGTTGGTGATGGACAGGAGGCCTGGCGTGCTGAGATTCATGGGGTCGCAAAGAGTCGGACACGACTGAGCGACTGAACTGAACTGAACTGAGGTTTGTCATAGCTTTCCTTCCAAGGAGTAAGTGTTCTTTAATTTCATGGCTACAGTCACCGTCAGCAAGAATTGTATTTGTAAATTACAAATTGTATTTGTAAATTATACCTCAGTAAATTAAAAGATGGGAAAAGTTATGCAAAAACAATATGCTGCTTAAATATACAATATGGAAAATAATAAGGTTTTCTTTGTAGCCTAATGTGGTCAATTTCATGAAAATCCCATGTACATCTGAAAATGAGATGTATTCTGTATTACCTGGTATTATCAGGGTAAAAAGGTTTGATATTTACCCATAAGATCAACCTGATTGTTTTCATCTTCTGTTATCTTTATATTTGTTTTTAACTCTTTGACCTGTCTCGCACTGAGATAAAAAGTTTTCTAATATTAATATATTTTGTCTATTTCTCCTTGCGCTTCTTAAAGTTTCCACTTTTTGGAAATTGCTACTGTGTTGTTTTGTGCTTGTATCCTCATTACCAATATGCTTTTTTTGTGAATTGTAGCATTTAGCATTATAGTGTAACCTTTTAGTTTCATTTAATGCTCTTTAGCCAGAATTCTATTCTTTCTAATATTAATAAGAACAGGATTTTTGCTTTCTTTTTTTCTTGTAATGCATTTGCCTTATATACTTTAAATTTTTATATTTTATTGTTTTAAAACTTTTTATTTTATATGCCTTATATACTTTTGCCTGTCTTTCTATGTTTAGCTTTTCCAAAAAAGCTAAAGGTGCCCTTGCATGGTTCATCTTGTAGTCAGAATTGCTAGAGACTAAATGGCAACCCACTCCAGTGTTCTTGCCTGGAGAATCCTAGGGACGGGGGAGCCTGGTGGGCTGCCGTCTCTGGGGTTGCACAGAGTCGGACACGACTGAAGCGACTTAGCAGCAGTCACCTCTGTGTGTTTTGTTTGGTTTCCTTTTCTGAATAGGAGTGTTCACTGTGGTTGTCCTGTTAGTATTTCACCAACTGTGTATTTGGTATATGTGCTCAGTCACTCAGTCATATTCAACTCTTTGCGACCCCATGGACTATAACCCGCCAGGCTCCTCTGTCCATGGGGATTCTCTAGGCAAGAATACTGGAGTGAGTTGCCATGCCCTCCTCCAGGGGAACTTCCCAATCTTGGGATTGAACCCAGGTCTCCCACATTGCAGGTGGATTCTTAATCACCTGAGCCGTCGGGGAAGCCCATATTTGATGTATGGAGGCAGATAATTTGCCTTCTGGGTACAGAAATCTCTTGATCAAAACACAGCTCCCAATTCTGTTACTACTACATGCACTCCTTGCTGTAGAGACTACTGTGCCACACACACCTCGATATCCTGGGCTTTGAACATGATGTTGTGATTGGACAGGACTGTGAGAGTGTGTCGGGGAGGGGGTTGTACTGTGTATACCTGACTTGTGGAAGAGAAAGTGAGATCAACATTTGGTAACTAGAAGGGCAGAGTGTAGCGGCTGTTTGTGCTGTTCACCAAATATTTCTGGCTTTCTGCTATTTATGAACCCAGGGTAGGAAGGCTTTTCTCCACCACCTTTGAAGTGAAGTGTGGCAAAGAGAGTGAAGATGACATGTGTCATTTAGGTAGAAGTTGTAAAAGTCATTATGTGGGGCTTCCCCAGTGGCTCAGTGCTGGAGAATCCACCCTGCCAGTGCCAGAGACACAGGAAGATCCCACATGCCTCACAGCAACTAAGCCCCTGCACCACAGCTATTGAACCTGTGCTCTAGAGCCCGGGAACCACAGCTACTGAGCCCTTGAGCCACAGCTACTAAAGCCCACACACCCTAGAGCCCAAGCTCAGTAACAAGAGAAGCCACCACAATGAGAAGGCCACAGGCAACTAGAGAGAAGACACCTCTTGCTGCAAAGAGAGGAGAGCCCGCACAGCAACAGAAACCCAGTACAGTAAAAACATAAACTATTGAAGCCTCATGTGTGATCAGAGGCTCATACTAGAAAATAACTTTTTTTTTTAAAGATCACTATGTGTTGAGCTGTGCTCCCTTTGGCCTGCCTTGACAGTCACAAAAACAGAGATGCAACCTTGCTTTGCCTGAGTCCCACAGAACATCTCAACCAAATGATGGGAACACTAGGGTAAATGATAAATAAACATTTGTTCTTTTAGCCACTGAGATTTGGGTTGGTTTTTTGTTTGTTTGTTTTTTACTCCAGCATAACTTAGCCCACACTAACTGATAAAGCACATGTTGAAAAGTCTGGGTTAGAACAGTTGGAAAAGAAAAAGAAATAAAAGGCATTCAAATTGGAAAAGAAGAAGTAAAATTATCTCACTTTACACGACATGATCTTACTGGTAGAAAACCCTAAGGAAACCATTTGTAAAATGTGTTAACAACTAATTAATGATTTCAGCAAAATTTCAGGATACAAAATCAACATGGAAAAATGAGTTGCATTTCAGTACACTAACAAAGACCAATCCAAAAAAAAAAAAAAGAAGAAGAAAAGAATCAAAGAATGAAACTAAGGAAACAATCCAATTTGCTATAGCATCAAAAAGGATAAAAACCTAGGAGTAAACCTAACTAAAGAGGTGAAAGGCTTGTACACTGAGAATTACAAAATATTGCTAAAAGAAATCAGAGAAGATACAAAGGAATGGGAAGACTCAATAGCAATAAAATGTCCATACCACCCAGAGCAATTCAATGCAATCTTAAAAAAATCCCAATGACATTTGTTGGCAGAAACAGAAAGGAAAAAAATGCTAAAACTGATAGGGAATCTCAAGGGATACCAAACCGCCAAAACAATCTTGGAAATGGAGAACAAACTTGGAGACCTCAGGCTTACTGATTTCAAAACATACTACAAAGCCAAGAAGTAATCAAGACAGTGTTGTACTGACATAAAGACAGATATATAGACCAATGGAGCAATAAAGAGCCCAGAAATAAATCCACACACATGCAGCCATCCCTCCGTATTAGCAGGGGATTAGTTCCAGGACCCTTCAGATGCCAAAATCTGTGGATGCTCAAGTCCCTTATATAAACGGGTGATCTGTGTATAACCTATGCACATCCTCCTGTATACTTCAAATCATCTCTAGATTACTTATAATACCTAATGCAGCGTAAGTGCTATGTAAATAGTTGTCAGTTCCGTTCAGTCGCTCAGTCATGTCTGACTCTTTGTGACTCCATGGACTGCAGCACACGAGGCTTCTCTGTCCATCACAGTTGTCAGTGCTTGGAAAACTCAAATTTCACTTTTTGAAATTTTCTGGAACTTTTTTCTCCCAAATATTTTTATCCCCAATTGTTTGAATCTATAGGTAGAATACCTTCAGATGTGGAGGGCTGACCATATTACCAGGTGATTCTCTGCAAGGGTACCAAGACCACACACGGGAAGAGGACAGTCTCTTCAACAGATTCAAAAAACTGAATAACCACATGGAAAAGAATGAAGTTAGGCTCTTACCTTATGCTCGACACAAAAATTAACTCAGTGGATTAAAGATCTACACTATAAAACTAGAAGAAGACGTAGGGAGAAAACTTCAGAAAATGGGATTTAACAATGATTTATTGGATGTGACGCCAAAAGCGTAAACAGCAAAAGCAAAACTAGACAAATGGGGCTACACCAAACTTAAAAAAGTTTTTGTGTATCGAAACGATGAAGAGAATGAAAAGCAATCTATGGAAATGGAGAAAATATGTGGAAACCATATATCTGGTTAGGGATTAATATCCAGAATTTATAAGGAACTTTCATTGCTCAACAACAATAACCAACCTGAGTTTTAAAATGGATAAAAGATTTGAACAGACAATTCTCTGAAGATGCACAAATAGCCAACAAGCACATGAAAAGGATGCTTGATGTCATTAATCATGAGAGAAATGCAAATCAAAACCACAATGAGGTATTATACATCCCATTAGGATAGTCACTGTCAAAAGAACAGAAAATGAACAAACGGTGAGGATATGGCCAACATCTTATTAACTGGAACACTCTGCACTAGAAATGTAAAATGGTACAGCTGCTATGGGAAATAGTAGTTTTTCCCAAAAAGCTAAATTACAGAATTACCGTATGATTTGGCAATCTTACTTCTGTGTGTGTGTGATAGAATTCAAAGCAGAATCCCAGAGAGATATGTGCACACCTGTGATCACTACAGCATTACTCACAATAACCAAGAAGTGGAAGCAACTGAAATAGCCACTTAAAAATTATAAAGATGGCAAATGTAATGTGATATACCTTTTACTACAATAAAAAAAAACACCACCTCATCACAAGATCGAAGCAATGCTCAGTGAGAAATAAAAGTTTAAGGATCAAATGAAGTCACATGCCCATTAAGAATTGTTTCTTTGTTTGCTACGGTCCTGTGGGACTCATGGACACAAGCTCTGCTGGCTTTCAGAGCTAGGTGTTTTAGGGACCCATCCCAGGGGATTGCTTAAAAGTTGGGGTACTAGATGTGGGTCCAAACCCTTCACTCCTCAGGCAGAAGCTGGCAGTTGGGGGCTCCCTCCCAACTGTATGGCACTGGGCTGAGAGTGAGATTTATGGTGAGAGTGCATCCCAGCCTTTCCTACTCATTTTGAGGTATTATGTACTTAGTGTGCAGAAGTCACTGGGCTAGTTTCTGGATTTTTCTCGGAGGGAATTGCTCTGTGTGTGGTTGTACATTCTGTGTGTCCAAGGGAGGAAGGAAGTTCAGGAGCCTTCTGTCACTCTCTGTCCCTCTTCATAATAAGGACATTTTTTAATTATAGAAAAATGCAAGGAAATACTCAAAAATTAATGGGGACTTGCCAAAAGAAACAGGAACCAGCTTGAAAAGGCTGATGTTGGCCAAATTCAAGACAATTTAAGGATCAAAATTAATAATGATAGTAGTGGATTATCATGACTATTTTTAATTTTATTGATATATATTTGATGTATAACATTGTATAAGTGTAAGGTGTATGATACATTGATTTTTTAATAAGGAATCCACGTGTCCATAAGACATTAGAATAAATAAAGAAAATGGAAGAGATAGAGGAGTTTTTTTGTATAGGAATTTTACAACTAATAAATGTAGAAGGGATGATAGAAATATAAAATCATTTATAATCACCACTATTATAACTGATTCAGGCAAGAATCATCAGTGGATGCCAGAACCACTGATGAAAAACTGTAGGGAACAAGGTATTTTCAGATCTTCAAAGTATTACCCCATAGGATTATTATAGGTAACAATAGAGAAATTTGACAAACACTTCTTTACCCAAATGATCAAACTTGATATCATTACTGATGGGACAAATTGACATAATGTACATCATGATGTGAGGTACAAAAGGATACATTAATTATGTGTATTTCCACACCCAAAGTTAAAAAAAAGAAAAGGAAATCTCACTGTGAGGAAACTGTGAAACCCAAAATTGAGGTACATTCTGCCAAACAGTTGGCTTGGAGTCTTAAAAAATGTCAGTGTCGTGAAAGAAAAAAAAAGGGCTAGAGAACTGTTTTATATTAAAGGGACTAAGTAGGCATGAAAACTAAATGCAGTATGTGATCCTTGATTATACTCTGAATTTAATAAGAAGAAATTGTAAAGGATATTATTGGGACAATTAAGGAAATTTAAATAATGGGCTGATTGTTAGATAACATAATTGTATTTATGTTAAATTTATTTAGCATGAACATTATATTGGGGCTTCCCAGGTGGCACTAGTGGTAAAGAACCCACCTGCCAGTGCAGGAGATGCAAGAGATGTGGGTTTGATCCCTGGGTCGGGAAGATACCCTAGAGAAGGGAATGGCAACCCTCTCCAGTATTCTTGGCTGTAGAATTTCGTGAGTGCTTAGTCACTAAGTCGTGACTCTTTGCAACCCCATGAACTGTAGCCCACCAAGCTCCTCTGTCCAGGGAATTCTCCAGGCAAGAATACTGGAGTGGGTAGCCTATCCCTTCTCCATGTGATCTTCCCAATCCAAGGATCGAACACACGTCCCTGCATTGCAGGTGGATTCTTTCCTGGCTGAGCCACCAGGGAAGCCCTGTGGTAATTGCACGTAAGGAGAATAGCCTCCTTCCTAGGAAATACTCTGAATGTTTAGCTGTGAAGTGTCACAATATCTTCAAGTAACTGTTTAATGATTTGGGGAAAAGCAGATAGATAAATGAAAGAGGGAGAGAGAGACAGAATGCAGTGAAACATCAACAAATGTTATGCCTAGATGAAGGCTATAGGGTGCTTTTTTTTTTTTTTGGCTGTACCTCGCAGCTTGCAGGCTCTTAGTTCCCTGGCCATGGATCGAACTTGTGACCTTGCAGTGGAAGTGTGGAGTCCTAACCACTGGATCACCAGAGAGTTACTGTATTTACTTATTCTGACAACTTTTCCACAGGGTTGGCATTTTTGAAAATAAAAAATTTGGTGAAAAAAGTAAGTGAAAAATATAGTAGAGAGAAAAAGATAACTGACAAAGTAGGGTCAAGAGATGGGATCTAGAGCATGAAGGCCAGGATTAACTTGGGACAGAAGAGCCACTCTGAAACTGGAGACTAGGAGGCAGGAAAAATTAGTGTGTGTCAGAAGAAGTAGGAGTTTGCACCTACTGATCTCAACTTCCTCCACTTTGTGATGTTGAAAACATCACATGTGGATCATGCTGATCTCAACTCTGTGATGTTGAAAACAAGGCCACTTATTGAGGGACAAAGCTTGGGGTAGTGGTGAAGGATTGAAATAGCCATGCGGTGAATGAGAGATGCCAATGACATAAATGGCAAAGTAATGTTGAATACCCAGGCAGAACTGCAGAACCTGAATTAGTAGTGGCGCCAACTGTGTGTTATGTAGTTTCCACAGACGTATTTAACAAAATCCTTCTAGATGGGTGGAATGAACTACGCTTGAGAGTTTACAGGGCAAGCATGACAGTAGAAAAAAGAGTTGAGGAAGCATGCGAGAGAGGTTGAATAGGTATAACACAGGTTCCAGAACTGACAGGGGGCTTCCCTGGGGGCTGTGGTAAAGTCTGCCTGCCAGTGAGGGAGACACGGGTTTGATCCCTGGTCAGGGAGGACCCCACATGTGGCTAAGCATCTAAGTCAGCCCCCCACAACTGTTGAGCCTGTGCCCTACAGCCCAGGAGTCACAGCTACTGCGCCCATATGCTGCAGCTACTGAAGCCTACGCCTCCTAGAGCCTGTGCTTGGCAACAGGAGAAGCCACTGCAATGAGAGGCCTGAGCATTGGCACCGGAGAAGCAGCCCTCGCTCACCGCAGCTAGGGAAGGCCCGTGCACAGCAGCGAAGACCCAGCACAGGCAAAGCTAAATACATTAAAATAAATAAATAAACAAAAAAGAATTAACAGGAAAGTGAAACTGTGAGAAGAATGTTGATTGGGAAAAGGGGAATCAGCCAAGGGACAGGAGGCTCAAGACGGTTGGTGTACAGATACATTAAAAATTAGGAATTGAGAGGGCTACATAAATAAAAGATTGAGATAGGTCATTGGAATATAGGATAGTAGAAGTGGAACTATTCCAGCAAAGATAAGGACTAATTCTGTATTATGGGTACCAATTGTGATAAAGATTTTGAGACTGGCATGGTAAAAGAACTTTGAGCCTAAATTGTTCAGTGGGTCATCCATCTGTGTATTGAACAGAAAGCTAGCATGAATAGTACACCTACAGAGCAATCACCTTCAGTATTAATTGCCAAATTGGTACTTCATGATGCTGGAGCTCTACACCAAGGTCACAGGTGTGGAGCCCTGTACCAAGGTCACACAATAAAAATCTCTGGAACAGACCAAGCCCCATAACAACTATTGCCATGATCCTTTGGATCCAAACCAGCCCATTTCCTGATCCCATACTGTGTAAAATACCCACCCTATTATCCACCTTATAGCATCCTAACTAATCACCTAATGCCACCATTCCAGTAAGAATTTTCTCTGTCTTGAGGCTATAAAACTTGGCTGCTAGCCTGCAAGAGGGTTTGGCTCTCCCACTCTAATAAACTTTATTCTCCTCTCACTCTGTCTGGTGTCTGGAAATTCTCTTCCAACCCACACATGGACCACGACAATAATTATCAAACTCAACTACTATTAATTGAGTAGAGGGTAGGGCATCTTACCCACAAACATCTAACACAGAGATTGGCAGGCAGTTCATGAGACAGTGTCTGTTAAGAAACAGACACTGTCTTTGGGGAACTTAGATCTCAAGGCATGGAGAGTTGAACAGCTATGGCAAGATTAGAAATCGTACATAAACACAAGCAGGGATACACTTGCCACAAGAGGAGCAAGATGGCAAAGTCCTGGGATAAGAAGTGATCAAGAACTTACTAATGCTGAGGGAGTGACACTAGGTCTAAGTATCTCTTCTGGATTATGACCTTAAAAGGCAAGCTCCTTAAAAGGTATGCACCCCTAACCCATTCTACCTCCCCAGGGACTGGAGGCAGATTTGCAGAGCAGCCGCTTTGAACCCAGAGATGGACGCTTTATGCTGATGATGACAACTATGGACTGCTTACCTCTGAACTGTTCTATGAGTGAAAATGAACTTTGGTTTAACCTATGGTACTTCAGTTTCTCATTGCTACAGGAGTTTAGACTACTTCTTAATTAATATATTGATATTATACATATTTAAAAATCATTCCTGGTTTACCCTTGCTCAGAAAGCTTGAGTTTCTTCTCTCTGAAGATCTTTTTGGTGGTGTTCTTTTTGCATTTGATTGATAATGCTAATATCCTTTTTTTGCCTGGACTTTGAGTCCATTTGCCTGAAAATGGAGGCCCTTCCCCCAGGGGAGTGGGTATTTCTTGCTTTTGTTTGCTCATATCCACTCCTCCTGACTGTACCTAGACTTTTTTTCTTGGGGTGTTAATACTTTCCCAAATTGTGTGCAGTTGTATTAGGATTTATATCAGAATGACCAATTTTTTCACCATAGAAGTTAAAGAGAGAACTGGAGGCTCCTTCTTCCAGATCCTTCCTTTCACCACCCCATAGATCTGAGAAGGCATTGAATAGCTGAAGGGGGGAAAAAAAGAGCTTAACCTTGTTTTGTACAGTATCCAGCGCTTTAATAGTTGGATAGCTCCTGGCCTGGCTTTTTGCTTCTAGGCCTAGTTGTAATGGCCATCTTGTCTATTCTGTGCCTTCTACAATATCTTTCCAAACACATTTCTTTTAAAGTTTTAGCTGCTGTTACGGACAACATCCAAAGAACTGTAACAGATACAGGTTACAGGCTGTCCTAAACTGTGCAGATCTATTGGAAATGGAGGGCTGACCACATGCAATAGAGACTATTTCTGAACACTTATGGGGCTTGCCAGGTGGCACTAGTGGTAAAGAACCTGCCTGTCAAGGTAGGAGACATAAGAGACAGGGGTTCGATCCCTGGGTTGGGAAGATCCCCTGGAGGAGGGCCTGGCAGCCCACTCCAGTATTCTTGCCTGGAGAATCCCACGGACAGAGGACCCTGGCAAGAGAGTCAGACATGACTGAAGCACACACACACGAACACCTATGGGGTTTTTTTTTAGAATAAAGTGAAAGCGTAACATCAGGGTTATAAGAAGGGAAAGAAGTACTCAAATTGGCAAGGTTATGTATGACCAGGTTAACCTGAGTATACACACTATCCTTCCCAAATCTTAAGGGTGCATAGATCCAATGGCAGATAATTTGCCTTTAGATCCTGTTGTTTAGAATGGTACAAACTGCAAGGAGGGTAGCAGGGATTTCTATTCCACAAAATAAGATGCAAGTCACTAGCCAATCAGAATACAGCTGCAAACCACTAACCAATCGAATGTTATCTCCTCATCCCAGCCCTCACCCAAGACTCCCTAGTAACAGCAAGAATGAAACATATAAGGAGAGAAGTGCAGCTGGATTATAAACCTAATCCAGAGAAGACTCATGTGTTGATTTTGACAGCCTTGGCAATTAACAGCTGACTTCCTCTAGAGTTTCCCACACAGAACCTTCCATGTGATTTGTGCTTTAATTCATCCCTTACTTCATTTTGAATAAGATTATGTTTTTATGGTTCTTTTCAGTTCAGCTCAATTGCTCAGTCATGTCCGACTCTTTGTGACCCCATGAACCGCTACACACCAGAACTCCCTGTCCACCACCAACTCCCGGAGTCTACCGAAACCCATGTCCATTGAGTCGGTGATGCCATTCAACCATCTCATCTTCTGTCGTCCCCTTCTCCTCCTGCCCTCAATCTTTCCCAGTTCAGGGTCTTTTTAAATGAGTCAGCTCTTCGCATCAGGTGGCCAAAGTATTGGAGTTTCAGCTTCAACATCAGTCCTTCCAAAGAACACCCAGGACTGATCTCCTTTAGGATGGACTGGTTGGATCTCCTTGTAGCCCAAGGGACTCTCAAGAGTCTTCTCCAACACCACAGTTGAAAAGCATCAGTTCTTCGGCGCTCAGCTTTCTTTATAGTCCAACTCTCACATCCATACATGACTACTGGAAAAACCATAGCCTTGACTAGACAGACCTTTGTTGGCAAAGTAATGTCTCTGCTTTTCAATATGCTATCTAGGTTGGTCATAACTTTCCTTCCAAGGAGTAAGTGTCTTTTAATTTCATGGCTGCAATCACCATCTACAGTGATTTTGGAGCCCCCCAAAATAAAGTCTGCCACTGTTTCCACTGTTTCCCCATCGATTTCCCATGAAGTGATGGGACCAGATGCCACGATCTTAGTTTTCTGAATGTTGAGCTTTAAGCCAACTTTTTCACTCTCCTCTTTCACTCTCATCAAGAGGCTCTTTAGTTCTTCTTCACTTTCTGCCATAATGGTAGTGTCATCTGCATATCTGAGGTTATTCATATTTCTCCCAGCAATCTTGATTCCAGCTTGTGCTTCATCCAGCCCAGCGTTTCTCATGATGTACTCTGCATATAAGCTAAAAAAGCAGGGTGACCATATACAGCCTTGATGTACTCCTTTTTCTTTTTGGAACCAGTCTGTTGTCCCATGTCCAGTTCTAACTGTTGCTTCCTGACCTGCATATAGGTTTCTCAAGAGGCAGGTCAGG
Organism: Ovis canadensis; assembly: GCF_042477335.2. Taxonomy (NCBI): domain Eukaryota; kingdom Metazoa; phylum Chordata; class Mammalia; order Artiodactyla; family Bovidae; genus Ovis; species Ovis canadensis. The sequence continues at coordinate 96,389,612 of NC_091251.1, forward strand.
TGGTCTGGTATTCCCATCTCTTTCAGAATTTTCCACAATTTATTTTGATCCACACAGTCAAAGGCTTTGGCATAGTCAATAAAGCAGAAATAGATGTTTTTCTGGAATTCTCTTGCTTTTTCAATGATCCAGCAGATGTTGGCAATATGGGTCTTTAGGTTTTGCATTCTAGATTAGAAAAATTAGTCTCTAAAAAATGGGCTTGGGGTTGGATTGCAGGAGGCCAGGGGTCAATCTCTGGTTCAGGAAGATACCCTGGAGAAGGAAAGGGCAACCTACTCCAACATTCTTGCCTGAAAAATTCCATGGAGAGAGGAGTCTGGTGGGCTACAGCCCATGGGGTCATAACAGTTAGACATGACCTAGCAACTAAACCACCACCACCACCACATTTTTGTTCTTTACTCTTTGCATTCTAGATTAGTAAAACTAGTCTCTAAAAAATGGGCTTGAGGTAGGTCATATAATGTGAAATCAATGTTATTAAAATATCATGAGAAGAGTATCACACAAACAATGAGGCTTCCTTTAAAGAATTTTCAGGAGACAGGGGTTCTGTATAATGAAGATTGCTGTGACTTCTGAAAATCAGTTGTGCAAGCTATAAGACTGGAATGGCCAACTATACGTTAGTTCCCCTAGAGTAAGAATGTAGGGGATAAGATTTCCTTTAGCATCTAGAACAATGCTGAAATTTATCTCAAAACAATGAACTAAATGTGGAAGGACCTGTTTTAAACATCAGTGCGGTTTCCCCTTGTGGAAGAGATGAAAGACCCCTGTTGAGGGAGGGGTTCTGGATAGATGGCCTGACAGCAAGAACCTACCATGCCAGGTAGGAAAGGAAGAGGCCAAGAGAAAGGTTCCCACCTTTCGCCATCTAATCTCATCTTTCTCAGTTTACCACCATCATCACTTTTCTACTCCTTCCCATTCTTTTAAAACTTAAAAACTGTGAGGTATAAAACACACAATCAGAAAGCGGCAAAGGATAAATTTACAGCTCAGTAAGTTTTAACAAGGAAACATTTGCATAATTACCACTTGGTTCAAGAATCAGAACATTCTTAGCCCTTTAAAGCCTTATCTATGGGACTTCCCTGGCAGTCCAGTGGTTACCTTCCAATGCTTCCAATGCAGGGGACGTGGGTTTGATCCCTGGTTGGGGAACAAGATCTCACAAGTCACCCTGCAACTGGAGAAGCCCACATACTGCAACAAAAAGATTCTGCATGCAGCAAAGAAGATCCCACCTGCCGACCCTAAAACCAGATACAGCCAAATAAATAATCAAATATTAAATACAAAACAGAAAACTCTACTTGTGACCCATCCCAGTCACTAACATTTTCCTTCTCCCCAAAGAAGAGAAGAAGGAAACATTTACTTCAACATTATGATTTAATTTTGCCTATTTTTGAACAATCTGTAAAGTCAATTTTACAGTAAATATTCTTTGGAACTTCTGTCTTTCACAGTCTTCCTGGAGGTACATTATTGAATTACACAAACAGTGAAGTGTTCAAATAAAAAATAGTATAGCTTGATGAATTGCTCATAAACCCAGCCTAGATATGCAACCAGCACCCAGATGAAGAATCAGCATCAGCAAGTCCCTTTCTGCCCCCTTCAGTCACTGTCCCTCCACTGTCCTAAATTCCAACACTATATATCAATTTTACCTATTTTTGAATGTATGTATGTACAAACGTACAGTATATATTCTTTTCTGTCTAGCTTCTTTTGCTTAACGTTGTGAGATTCATCTGAGTTTGTTTCATGTAGTTTTGGATCATTCTTTCTCTTTGATGTTTTGTATTTCCTTGTAAAATATACAAACTTGATTATCTATTCTAGTGCAAGTGGACATTTGTGTTGCTCTCCAGTTTCCAGTCATTACAAGTAGTGTTTGCTATGAATATTCTTATACATGTCTTTTGGTGAACATATATATATATATATATATATATATATATGCATTTCTGTTGGTTATATGCTTTGTTGGAGTGGGATTCCCAGGTCATAGGCCCTGGGGCTGTTCAGCTTTACTAGATAGTGCCACAGTATTTCAGAGTGAAGTGAAGTGAAGTCGCTCAGTCTGTCCAACTCTTTGCAACCCCATGGACACCAGGCTCCTCCGTCCATGGGATTTTCTAGGCAAGAGTACTGGAGTGGGTTGCCATTTCCTTCTACCAGGGAACTTCCCAACCCAGGGATCGAACCCAGGTCTCCTACATTGTAGACAGACGCTCTACCATCTGAGCCACCAGAGTGGTCATCCCAAGTTACACTCCCACCGGCAGTGTTTGTTCCACCTGATCCATCCCTTGGCTTGCAGCTTCGTGACTCCATTTCTGCCTTCAGCATCACATGGCATTCTCTCTGTGTGCTGTCTTCAAATGGTCATCTTACAAGGAGACTAGTCACATTGGATAGGGGCCCATCCTAGTCCTGTATGACCTCATCTTAATAAACGACATGCGGGACAACACTATTTCCAAATGAGGTCACATTCTGAGGTGCTGGGGGTGAGGACCTAAAAATCTTTTGGGGGTGGGGGAGGAGGAACAAAATTCAACACATAACAGATGTGATAGTAGTGAACATCTGTTCTTGATCTCAGTGGGAAAACGTTCAACTTTTCAGCATTGTGATGTCTGCTGTAGTTTTCTTAGTAAGTACTCTGTGTATAAGATCAAGGAAGTTTCCTTTTATTTCTGACTTGCAAATCTTTTTAAAAATTATAAGTGGATGGGACTTCCCTGGTGGTTCAGTGGCTAAGATACCATGCCCCCCACGCAGGGGGCCCGGGTTCCATCTCTGATCAAGGAATTAGATCCCACATGCCACAGCTAAAGATCCTGCATGCCACAACTATGACCTGATGCAGCCAAATTTATTAAGAAAGTAAATAGTTTTTTAAAAAATCATAAATGGAGAACTTCCCTGGTGGTTCAGTGGTTAAGAATCTGCCTGCCAATACAGGGAACACTGATTTGGTCCCTGGTCAGGGAAGATCCCACATGCAGTGCGGCAACTAAGGCCGTGTGACACAACTGTGCGTCTGCATGCCTAGAGTTCGGGCTCTGCAACGAGAAGACATCGCAAGGAGAAGCCTGTGCATGGCAACTAGAGAGTAGCCCCTGCTTGCAACCAGAGAAAGCCTGCACACTGTGGGCCCCAAGGCAGCCAAAAAAAAAAAAAATGAACACTGAAATTTATCACATTCTTTTTCTGCATCTAATGAGATGATTTTCTTGTTAATCATAAAAATCTTTCTCCTTAAGCCTGTTCTATAGGAAATTACATGTATTTCTATAGTTTTAAAGGAGAATTTCAATTGTAAATATTAAAATTACAAGTAAGTGGGTTTCTGAGTTGGGTAATGTTCTGCCTCTTGATCTGAACACAAGAGTGACTGGTTTGTGAAAATTCACTTAGCTGTATGTATGATTTGTAATTTTAGGTATGCACTTTATATTTCAATAAAAATTAAAAGGCACACAACTAAATTTCTATTTGAGAATGAAAAGCTCTTATGAAGGATACTTAGTTGCCCCACTTTCTACTCACATTCACCTCCTAAGAGAGGTGAAGATCTGGATTGTTAGGATAGAAGCAATGTCAAATCTTTAAGCGGTGCACAACTGACACATTGACACACTTAACTGTCTCATAGTTTTTTGTTTTGTTTTTCAGAATTCAGGGTGTATCAGTTTTGTTTTTCAGTGATTCTTCAAGCCAAAGGAGTTCCTGTTTAGTCTTACTTGAGACTGGATTATTTTTTAAATCCAATCTAGTCCTCTCTGGACAATCTTGTTATTTGGCATTTACTCTCTTCCCCTTGGCTGATATTCTCCAACGTAAATTTTTCTGCATTGAATTATTCTAAAGAATTCCCTTTCTCCGCTTTTACAATACCTGCAGGGATTGAAGATTTACATTCCGTCTTCCGAATACATCTTCACAGATTTGTTCCCATGTTAGAACTGACTGAAGTCTATTCACTTAATTTGAGAACTGACATATTTACACTTTTTCTTCTTTTCATTCAGAACCATGGTAAACATCTCCATTATTTCAAGTCTAATTTTATTCCACTCGGATATTATTCGCTACGGTTCTGTAGTTTCCTTCATATAGATTCTACATATTTCTTTTTAGTGTTAGTCCTACCTGCTTCATAGGTTTATTTTTCTTTATTGTTGTTGCGATCGTTGCTATTGTGAATGGAACCTATTTTTTTTTTTTTTCTCCATTCAAAAATGAACCCGCAGAGCGATAGGATCTCTACCACCGTTTTCAGCGATGAGACTCTATGGTTCTACGGCAACCTTCTACTCGCCCCGACATTATCCTAACCGGAAGAAAGATGGCAACCGAGAGTCGCTGAGGACGGGGCCGCTCTATCTCGCCTTTGTTCTCCGATCTGTGGCCACTGCGCAGGCGTAGTCGCGCTCGTACGTTTCCCCAACCTTCCCGGTCGCGGGCCCAGCTCGGTAGCGCCGGCGCACTGGCGCGCTCCGTTTACACGCTCCGGGGCCTGTAGGCGCCGCGAGTTCCGGCTGTCGCCGCCGCCGCCGCCGCAGCTCCTGGAGGGTCGGTTGCGACGAGTAACGGCGCCGGGACGAGCGCCGCGCCCTTCTTCTCCCGATATGTACCCGAATTGGGGCCGCTATGGCGGGAGCAGCCACTACCCGCCGCCGCCGCCGGTCCCGCCGCCGCCTCCGGTGGCGCTTCCTGAGGCCTCGCCGGGGCCCGGGTACTCGAGCTCGACGACTCCCGCCGCCCCCTCCTCCTCCGGCTTCATGAGCTTCCGCGAGCAGCACTTGGCTCAGCTCCAGCAGTTGCAGCAGATGCACCAGAAGCAGATGCAGTGCGTGCTGCAGCCCCATCACCTCCCGCCGCCCCCGCTGCCGCCCCCGCCGGGGATGCCGGGGGGCGGCTACGGGGACTGGCAGCCGCCGCCGCCGCCTATGCCCCCGCCGCCCGGGCCGGCCCTCAGCTATCAGAAGCAGCAGCAGTACAAACATCAGATGCTCCACCACCAACGAGACGGGCCTCCTGGTTTGGTTCCCATGGAGCTGGATTCCCCCCCGGAGTCGCCCCCGGTGCCGCCGGGGTCCTACATGCCTCCGTCTCAGTCCTACCTGCCCCCGCCTCAGCCGCCGCCCTCGTACTACCCTCCGGCCTCATCTCAGCCCTACCTGCCCCCTGCCCAGCCTTCCCCTTCCCAGTCTCCACCGTCCCAGTCCTACCTGGCGCCCACCCCGTCCTACTCCTCCTCTTCGTCCTCCTCGCAGTCATATATGAGCCATTCGCAGTCCTATTTGCCCTCTTCTCAGGCATCTCCTTCCCGCCCTTCCCAAGGCCATTCTAAACCCCAGCTGCTGGCTCCACCACCGCCGTCCGCCCCTCCTGGGAATAAGACAACTGTCCAGCAAGAACCTTTGGAGAGTGGGGCCAAGAACAAGAGCGCTGAACAGCAGCAAGCTGCCCCTGAGCCAGACCCCTCTACGATGACTCCACAGGTAAGAAAGCTCCTGCCCAGAGCTGAGTCTCTCACCCAGAGGGCCCTAAGTGAGCTGGCCCTGGAGGCTATACCTAGTTCCTGGCCTGATTCCCTCCCGCCTCTCCCCCAACAATAACGAGCAAATTTACACTCCAAAGGATTTCACAAAAGTCAGGGATCTGACACCCCAGCTTTTTAACCGGCCAAACGTGGATTATTAGAAGAACAGTGTTTGAGGATGTTTCTAGACACCAGGGTAGTTGGGTGGATCAAGAGTTAGTTACCATACATTCTTTGGTTTCCTTTAACCAGCCTTTTAGGTTTTGTTGCTGTTGCAAAGGGCCTTTCTCTCCCCACCACAATTGTAACTTAAAATTGTATTTGAGAGGCAGTGTTAAAAAAAAAAAAAAGCTTCTCAAAGGGCTGACACTTGAATATAGATCTTATGACCAGTTAGTTCCTTTAAAAGAAAGTTAAGGGCCACTAATAGCTGTCAGTTTCCTGAGTTAATCTCAGCAAATGGAGGATGGAAATCTTGTTCTAATCAGGAACATCCTAATTGCGTTTATAGATATATATGCCATACCTAGGGAAGTCTACATATATGATCTTTTGGGGATTCTGTTGGTCATTTCAGGAATTGACCCCATACATCCCTTTTCTCACATCACTTAAAGGTAGTTTTAAGACATGACCAATTTGCTGCATTGCATTATTGTTACCATTTACTCCAGAGTAACAGCCTTGGAATTTGGCCAAGCTGTAAAAAAAAAAAAAAATTTCATGACATCTCTCCATTCATGAGAGAGCCCTTCTCAACTTCTGTTTGAAGTGATGCTTCCATGTCAAAGATTGATAGAGTAGCAGTAATAAATGAATTCATTTCTTAGGAAAGAAGATGAAGTGGAAAAAATCATTTGTTTTGATTTCTTAAAATAGACACTTTTAGCAATTCCTAATCTACCTAGCTTCTCTAATGAAAAGAGAATCTTTTAATCTACAAGCTCAGATGTGCATATAAAAGATTTCCAAAAGATGGGAATGCAGTATTCTAATTTTACAGTGGTTTGGCTTTAGAAATTAAGAAAAGACATGAGTTGTTTTAAGTAAGTAATATGTTGTGCTTGGCTCATCATCAGGAGAAAACAGCTGAGAAGCTGGGGTAAAACAGTAGACTGAGAGATTCTGTTAGTTTACACCAAATTAGTACCATCCCATCATGTTATTTCCTCAGATTCCTCTATTATAGACAGAATTTCTCCCCCTTTACCACCCCTCTCTGAAATTTCCAAGGTTTTTTGTTGTTACTGTTGTTTCCATTCTCAGAGTTAGTCCAAGCCAAAATAGGACATTTATATTCCCATCTCTACTAGACTTTTCTGGCCTTTTAGAGAGACAAATGAATTGGGGGTTTTTTGATAGTGGTGGGGGCAGATCAAGCCAGTCCTTAATATAAACATGAACACTGCTGTTCTGCCTTTGTACCCTTGTCTATGGTGAACATCTTTAGTGCTTTGACTGTTCAGTGCCTCAAATTCTTTGATGACAGCCAGAAAGAAAGTGGTGGAAGATGAGATTTGAGAGGTGTGAATGGGTCAGAACAAGAAGGCCTTTGCTAAACCTCTTAAGGTGTTGTGTTTTTTTTTAAACCTCTGTCTAGAATTTGTCCCAACTTCCTCAACCCTGTGATATCAGGCTGTCTATGAAGCCATGCCTCAGGTTACCCATGTGGTTTGGTTCTGTTCTGTTCAGATTATGAGTCCCCTTGCAGAAAGAGACTGTCTCACCTTTTTAAAAAAAAGTTTGTATTTTTGATTGAAGGATAATTGCTTTATAATGTTGTGTTGGTTTCTGCCATACAGTAATGTGAATCAGCCATAAGGATACATATGTCCCCTCCCTCTTGAAATTCCCTGCCACCCCCCCACCCCAGCCCACCCCTCTAGGTTGTTACAGAGCACTGGGTTGAGCTTCCTGTGTAATACAGTAACTTACCACTAGCTATCTGTTTTACATATGATAATGTGTATATGATAAAGAGTGCTACTCTCTCAATTCGTCCCACCCTCTCCTTCCCCCTCTGTGTCCAAAAGTCTCTTCTCTATGTTCACCTATTTATCCCCTGTAGCACCTAGGACAGTGCCTTGCAAACTGTCAGCTTTCCACTAAGATGTGTTGAATAAGATACAAGAGTTGTCATGTTCTAGACTTAGGATACTTTGGTTTATTAGATAATAAACATTTTCTTCATGGCAGTGCCAATCCCTGACAGTTAACCCTTCTTTGTTGATTCATATTTTGTTTTTGGAGTATGTCATTAAAATTTTTTTTATGGTGAAAGATTTTACATATGCACAAAAGTAGAGAAAATAGTATGATCCCCCCCCCCATACCCATCACTCAGATTCAACAAGTATCAAGATTTTGTCATGTATGCTTTACCTGGCCTTTATTGTAGTTCTTGCTGAAATATTTTTACATGACTCTTAGATCTTACGTCATTTCATTCCTGCACTCTTAATTAATTGACGTCTTTTTTTTTAAAGGACTTTCTTCTAAGGTAAATATACATTATAACACCTGACAAAATTAGCAGGTTTCTATGTATCATCTAATACTTGACCAATTTACATTTCCCCTATTGTCTCACTGTACTAATCAAAATAATTCCTTGATATTTTCCGTGTTACAATTCCCAACTGGACTCAATAGTGTTTTGAGGGCTTGTTCAAATTGGGGTTCAGTCGAGGCATTTTGGGGCAGGATAATTTTGTTGTAGCGCTGTATTGTGCATTGCAGGATGTTTAGCAGCCTCTCCCTGCTAGAGGCCAGTAATAGCACCTGGTTGTGAAAACCAAAAATATTTCTAGATGTTGCCAAATGTCCTGGGGGCAAAATCACTCTCCCTTAAGAACACCTGATTTCAGTCAGTCTCTCCTATTCTTTTTCTGCTCCTGTCATTGATCTTGATGAAATATCTATGTTGGTTGTCCTAGAGAATGTCCCACGTTATGAATTTGTCTGTTGTCTGATGGTGGTGTTTGGCTTGTTCCTCTCTCCCATGTGTTTTGTAAACTAGACATTAACCATGAAACCCTCTTAGGTTTAAGTTCACCTTTTGGCAAGGGGACTTTGTAACCTAGGGAGCGCCATGTACTTCTTTGGCATCCCATCAGGAGGCACTCAGTACCCGATTATCCCATAGTGGTGCCAAGATTGCTCAGGAGGTGACAGTCTGGTTCCTCCACTGTAAAGCTTCCCATAAATACCGCATCTAATGTTTCATTTAGTGGTTCACCCATTGATGGTTTTTGAGTAAATCATTTCTTAGTTAGAGGTCACAATATGGTGATTTTTTTCTGCCATTTCTTATACATTTACCATCAGGCATGTCATAAAGAAAAACTTTATCACTCATAAACTAGGGCTATTTGATTGGAAATGCAGCTAGCATATAAAGGATAAATGCTTGATAGTCTTCCATTTAATTTCTAGTTTTCATCGTAAAGTATTGATTTAATGGAATATGATTTTTGAAGAATTAACTTTTCTCTGAGTTTAAAGGACTGGCTAAGTAAAATGCATACTGGTCTTTTATTTTTTCATGAATTGTAATTTATTTTTTTATTCTCAAAACTTAAGTAAAGTTGTTGACTTTGATTAGAGTTTTTAGTCATTATTTAATATTCAAATATTTGTTAACAACTCTGTGCCAGGAACTGCGCTTAGTACTGGAGATGAGATGGTGATCAAATAGGCAAGGTACCTGCTCTCATTGGATTTGTTCCAATGGGAGGAAAAGACATTTAAAAAGTAATTAAGAGAAGCGTAAAGCGCTGAGGAATTACAAAATAGAAAATATCACTAGACTGCCATAGGAATAGGAAAAGGTGAGCTTTTGTAAGTTCACCATTATAGTCACAGTGCCTTGTTCAGGATCTAACACATAGTAGATGAATAATAAATATTTTTCAAATGATTGAATATAACTTGGAGCGCTGACCTGATTGGAGAGGTCTCCCTTTGCAAGTAGTATTTAAATGAAATCTGAAGAAGGGGTAAGGAGTTCAGAGAATTAAGTTCAGTAAGGTTGACTGAAGGTCAAGGTGAGACTTTGTCTTAAGGGTAGTAGGAAGTCATTGAAGGGTTTTATGTAGGCCGTTGTGCCAGATTGGCCTGTTGAATGTTCATTCTGCTTTGGGGAGAGTGGAGTCGAAAAGCGCAAGAGTGATCTAGAGAGTGATCCAGGCAGGAGTTAACAGTGGCTTGGACTTGGATGGTGATGGAGAAGATGAAAAGAAGTGGAAAGACTGGAGAAATATTTAGGTGCTAGAATCCAATTGGAGATTGAGTAGTAGTGGAGAGGGTGGCATCAGGGATGCTTCCTGGGTTTCTGAGATAGGAAACTGGGTGGATGATGGTTCCATATACTAATAGCCTACAGGAGAGGGAACAGCAGGTCTGGGGATGAAAGGAAAATGATGAATTTAAGTTATAGATTTACTGAGTTTAAGATCCTTGGATACAAGATTCCAAATGGAGATGTCCAGTTTGAAGTAAGGTATGGGTTTGGATTCTAGAAGCCAGATCTGAGAGACATGATGGACTTGTGAGTCACCAGCATAAAAATGATATTTGAAGGCACAGAAATGGATGAGGTCTCCTGAGGAGTGTGTGTAGAGTAAGAATCAAGTTTAAAGGACATTGAGCCTAGCCCTGCAGAACCGCAGTATCTAAGGGAACCACTAGGAAGAGAGGCCAAATAAGTAGATGGAAAATCAGGACAGCGAAGTGCCACAGAAGTGTGAGGAGGACTGTTTCTAGGAGAGAGTGGTCAGCTGTGTCACTGCTGAGAGGTCAAGCAAGATGAAGACCGTGAGTTATCTTTTGCATTTACTGACATGTAGATTATTGTTAACCTTGGCAGGAGCAGTTTCATAGTGACTGAAGCCATATTGCATTGATTTGAGGAGTGATGGAAGGTGAGGAAATGGGGATGGTGAGTATAGATAACTCTTTCAAAAAGTTTGACTGAAGGAGAGAGAGAATGTGAGCAGGAGCTGGAGGAAGAGGAAAGTAAAGGAGTTTTTGGTTTTTTTTTTTCCCTAAAATGGGATGAAGATTATCTGGTGACCTTAATTCCTGGAATAGACTATGAACTTTAAAAATACTGAAAATAAATATATTTTAAGTAAATTTTTAAAATGGAAATCCATTTCATCATTTTACCAAGTCTCCTCTCCCTAAACCACTTGCTTTAGGATGGGGCATTGAATAGTGTTACAGGCACTTATCCTAATCATCCTGGATAGGAAAGGCAGCCTTTCAGAATTAATCTTTAAAGCGTCACATACATATACACATATATTCGTTCATTCATTCTCTGTCTCTCTGTTCCTCCTCCTTTATATTTCCCTACTTGGAGAATCACTCAGTACCTAGTTCCTTACTGTACTGGTAGCAAGTAGTCAGTAAGTACTTGCTGAATTAATTAGCATCTTTTTGGTAATGGTATTTGTGGTGAATACATCCTTACTTTTTAACTCCATTCAGTCTCTTTTTGATTGTGATATGTACTATGTTTTTCCTCTACAAATGAACTAACATCCTATATGAAATGGAGTTGTCTGATACAATGAGATATTCAGAAGAACTGGCTACTATTTTAGCTTCATTATCAAGTCCAGGCACGTTTTTATTCGTTTCTAAAATAGAGATAAAGCAGCCTTCTCTGGGATCACTGAGGACATTTCTGAATGATTTCATCATCATTCATTTGTAGAGCTTTAAAGATGTGCCAGAACCTCGTCCTAGGATTGAATTAGAACTGGGTTCTGCTTATTGGGTTCATATTAAATGGAAATAGACCTGCAGTGCATGCTGTCTGTAAACCAACAAGTACTTGAGCTCCTAACAAGGTTCTTAACCTCAGACTAGGTCTAAGACAAAGATAGAAAGCATGAAAATAAGGTTGGTACAGATTGATAAAGAATCTAGACCTGAAGAATCTTATCTATAGCCACTGGCTTCTAGTTTTATGAAAGATGCTTTGCAACTTTGTATCTTTTGGTAATGCTTTCAAAAGCAACTTTGAAAAGGGAAGCCTTTAACTTCTACTTGAAAGAGTTTATCAGTTTTTTTAAAGCTAAAAGATAAGTCTGCTTTTCAGTATTTTCATAGAATAATGGAAGAGAGTTGAAAATGTTTTAATAGCACATTATTGTTGACTGTCATGGCAGTGGTTTTTTTTTTTTTTCATGTTGGATAGTAAAAGTAATTACATTCCAGGAGCTGATGATTATGTGTATGATAATCAGAAAGGAAAAAATCTAGTTGTGTTGTGACCCAGACTTTAAGATGGAGTTAGTGAGATGGCATTTATTCTTCCTAATGGATTGTCGCAAGTTTCAGGTCATAGAAATTAGTAGTCTAGAAAAGAAGTCTTTAGCTGATCAGCAGTCACTGACATTCTCCTGGGTGCTCCAGCAGTGTGCTTAAGCACCAGGTAGGATATGAGAAAAGCATGAGACGTATCTCTCTGAAGAAAATTACATTCTGTGAATGAAAAAACAGATAACAAAACAGTATGTTCAGTGAGAAAAGAATATAATGTATGTTTGCATGTGGAAAATTAGAGAGGCTATACAATAAAATAGTAAAAATATAGGAAATTCTGGTTATCCAAAGATAATGAATCCCAGTGAATTCAAGTAAAATGAATCCATTTAACACAGAACCAAAAGTTTATTGTAAGAAGTAAAAAAAAAAAACCCTTGATTTTGGACACAATCTTGAAAAATAAAGCTCAAAAATTGTAAAGAATGGCTGAGTCTTAGAGTTTATACAGAACAAAGTTTAGATCAGGTTTCTGTGCTGTAGTTTTTGTGACAGAATTGTATGACAGCACCACACTCGTCATTCATTTTGTCTTTGGCTATGTGGAAAAAATATTTTAGGGATTCATGCATTTTTCCAAGGACTGTTCTTCAGCCTTTGATATTCATGTTATTTCTTTTGCAGTTCCTGTTATAAGAATTCTTTTTGGTTGTTAACTGGTAGTGCTTCTGCTCCATCCTCCCCTATCATTAATGAGTTCTGAAGTTCTCCAGTATCACTTTCATAAAATCCTGCATCTTTATAATTGTAATAGAAATATATGCTGTTGTTAATTATAGAGGTATATAGGGCAGTTCATTAGTGAATATTTTAGTGTTATGACAGCTTTTTTTTTCCCCCTTATACAACCTTGTAACCATGGGGAATTTTATAACACTGGGAAAATGAAGATCCTATAGTTATTTCTGAGTGGTGGGTTTTTTAAGTTGATTTTCATTATTGTTTGTTTACTTATTTGTAGTTGAGTCTCTTATTTGAGGTATTTTATGTTTTATTAAGTTTTCAAGAATACTGAGTTAGTGAAATCTGAACCATTGCTCCTAGTTGGGAAATGTAGGGTTAGGTGTCTGTGGGCCTTTGGTCACATTGGTTGATTGCATCAACCAGTCAGTACCTAACTTTGTTTCATTTGTGTTTCTGTTTAGACACCTTGTTTAATGTATACTGTTGATTCATGAACATTGAACTCAGCAGCCAACAGCACTATAATACATGCCTGAAGGAAGCTTATCCAATGCAAATATATTTTCTCCATAAGGCACATCACAGTCTTTGTGCACGTAGGACAGTAGATAACAGTTCAGCACTGTGCTTGCTGGGAGTGGGGGGGTGTGCGTTTTAAACAGAAAAATCCTCAACAAAAAGTACAGAAATATGAAAAATGTGGCTTTAAAGAGACCTTGAAAAGGACACTCATTTACAGTACAAGAGCTAAACAAAAAGGCCAAGCATGGCCATTTTCTGCCTCAGCTGGTGGGAACATGCAGTTCAGGTAACTCAAATTTTTTTGCCCATCTCTGAGTGTCCACAAGTGACTGTGAAAGTTCCCTGAGTGTTGATTTTGGAGTTAGAGATAAATTTTAGCAAATAGGCAAATTTACAAATACAGTCCATGAATAATGAGGATAGACTATATTTTCTAATTTTTTTCCACATTAAACTTATTATTGTTGTAGTTTTTAGAAAGTGGAAGCACAAAATAAGCATACAGAAAATCAAATTACAGTAATATTTGGAAGACGGAATGAAACTTTTAAAATATATACGAAGCATTCTGAAACAGTGTATTTTCATTTATGCATATATCCCTTGGTATGGCATGATTAATGATAACAGGGCTTCCATGGTGGCTCAGTGGTAAAGAATCTGCCTGCCAGTGTAGGGGACATAACTTCAGTCCCTGGTCTAGGTAGACCCCATGTGTCACAGAACAGCTAAGCCTGTGCACCACAGCTGTTGAGGCTGTGCTAGAGCTGTGCTCTAGAGCCCGGGAGCCACAAATACTGAGCCCAGGTGCTTCAACTACTAGAGCCTGTGCTCCACAACCAGAGAAGTCACCACAGTGAGAGGCCCATGCACTGCAACTGGAGAGAAGCCTGCCTAGCAACACAGACCCAGCATAGCCAACAATACATAAAGAAAATTAGAAGAAAAAGGTTAATGATACAGCAGGGGTTTAAAAGAGGGAAGGACAATGCAAAAGAGAAGACCAGGAAAGGAGGTAGGACCGTTTGGTTATATTCATTAATCATGAGACCGCTATGGATAAAACTGAACAAACTAAAAGGCAAGTTAAAAACAAGTAGCTGTGAATATTAGAAGGATTTACCCTGGTCGTTTATGAGAAAGACTGCTTTCACCTTCAAAAGCACGTTTGTTTTTTTTTTATGACAGTAGAGAAGTATATTGAATTAATATGTATAGTTTAACTTCAGTTCAGTCGCTCAATCGTGTCTGACTCTCTGTGACCCCCCTGAACTGCAGCACGCCAGGCCTCCCTGTCCATCACCAACTCCTGGAGTTCACCCAAACTCACGTCCATTGAGTCCAACCATCTCATCCTCTGTCGTCGCCTTCTCCTGGTTTAACTTAATTGTATACATTTGGGGGGGAAAAATGGAAAGACCTTGTTTGTTTGCTTTTTTCAGTTCAGCTTTGCCTTTGATTATGTATAAGTGCGTGAACACAGACACAGATGTAGCTCTCTGTCAAAACCAAATTGCAGATATATAGGATTGTCAATTAAAATTCTTAAAAAAAAAATGGTTTCTGTTGTAGGAACAGCAGCAGTATTGGTATCGACAGCACCTGCTTAGTTTGCAGCAGAGGACAAAAGTGCATTTGCCAGGACACAAAAAGGGTCCTGTTGTAGCAAAGGATGCAGCTGAGCCAGTGAAAGAAGAAGTTACTGTACCTGCTACCAGCCAAGTACCAGAACCCTCTGCATCTGAGGAGCCCCCGTTACCACCCACTAATGAAGACGCAGCACCTCCTCTCCCACCTGAGGAGCCCCAGGTAACCATGAAATTAATTACTTGGTATTTTTAAATTGTTCAGCTTTTTTTCTGATTCATATATATATACACATACATACATATATGTATGTGTATATATAGACCTTTGTTTTAAATGGATTTTTTTTTTTCATTTTTTTTAAGTGCATGTAAAATTTCTTTTGTGGAATAATCAGATGTATGCCTCAAGGTATTTAGAAAAGAACATTTTTTTCATGGTTTAAGTGAAATTGAAGAATTAGACACTCTTCTGAATTGAGTATCTCTAAGCACTAAAGGGATGCCAGGGTGGATGTTTTCATGTTGATGGCACAGGGCAGTAATTCAAGAGATTCAGCTTTATTGTTAAACTGCCTGGGCTGTAGTCCAGGCACTGCTACTTACTGGTTGTGACTCTGAGCAAGTTAGTTCACCATTCTGTGCTTCAATATCCTCACCTAAAAAATGGGCATATTTAAATTGTAGCTTTCTTATAGAGCCATTGAAGCATTAAATGTGATAATCCTTGAAGCTTAACCTACTGACTGGCACATGGAAAGTCCTCAGATTGGTCCAAAGGTCATTGTTCTCCCAAGAGCCTTATGTGGAAACATTAATGAAACATAATGATTACACTGTAGTCAGCTGGTGAAAAGTGACTAGCTGTAAAAAAGAGGTTTCTCATATAGTGGAAAGGACACTAACTGTGGATTACTTCCTGCTGTGGAAATGGTTATCCTAAATAGGAACAGTGAGGTGACTATTCTAGCAAAGACTGTGGGATTTGTAAATTCCTTTGTGGTAGTATTCATGATCCCAGGATAAGACACTAAGACTTTAATAGAACTAAGTATTTTATCTAAAGATAGACTAGCTTTTCTCAGCCAGAGCTGCAAGGATTCTTGACTTTATGATACCATACTGCTGCTGTTGCTAATTCGCTTCAGTCATGTCCAACTCTGTGCGACCCCATAGACTGCAGCCCGCTAGGCTCCCCCGTCCCTGGGATTCTCCAGGCAAGAATACCAGAGTTGAATGCCATTTCCTTCTCCAGGCAAGAATACCAGAGTTAAATGCCATTTCCTTCTCCAGTGCATGAAAGTGAAAAGTGAAAGTGAAGTCGCTCAGTCATGTCTAACTCTTCAAGACCCCATGGACTGTAGCCTACCAGGCTCCTCCATCCATGGGATTTTCCAGGCAAGAGTACCTGACTAGGTTGCCATTGCCTTCTCCTGATACCATACTATTATAGCATAATACTCTATAACATATTCATGTTTCTTATTTATGACTTAGAATAAAGCTGTTTATGGTTAGAATAAAGCATATCCCCTCTTTCACCTTCAGTCTGAGGACCCAGAAGAGGATGCCAGGTTAAAGCAGTTGCAGGCTGCAGCCGCACACTGGCAGCAGCACCAGCAGCATCGAGTTGGCTTCCAGTACCAGGGAATAATGCAGAAGCACACTCAGCTCCAGCAGATCCTGCAGCAGTACCAGCAGGTTATACAGCATCCGCCACACATCCAGGTGAGAGCTTCCCTCACGGACACAAGGGAAGTTGTCCCAGATGTTTAAGGGATTTGTTTCTCATGAAAGAGATTTAAGTGTGATGAAGGAAAAGTATCAGATGTTCCCCCTGGAGTGCCCAAGTAGTTATTTGTTACATTTGTCACCTGTGGATTTTAAAAGATAACACACTACTGTCTGTAAAATAGGTAAACACTAAGGACTTGGTGTAGAGCACAGGAAATTATATTCACTATCTTATAGTGGCCTATAAGGGAAAGATTTTGAAAAAGAGCCTGTGTGTCTATGTGTGTGTGTGTAGCCGTGCACCTCATACACAGTATTGTTAATTAACTATACTTCAGTTTAAAAAAACACAGAGAATTCCCTGGCGGTCCAGTGGTTAGGACTCTGAGCTCTCACTGCTGAGAGTGTAGATTCAATTCCTGGTCAGGTAACTAAGGTCTTGCAAGCTGTGCAGACTGCCTCCCCCACCCCCACCCCCACCCCCAAAAAAAATTAAAGAGAAAAGAACCAGAACTTCCTATGTTGCTTCAAGTTAACCTGTGTTTTGCCTAAAAAATACGACAAGCAAAAATCTACCAACAAGATCAAAGCAACCACCCTAGAAAGCCCATGAAAATACACCACAAAAGATGAAGTGACTTAGATCCTTGTATGTCTTGTATCTTTGAGGTATAAACTTATGTCTATAACAGATCATTTTCAGTAATAATATTAAAATGATCCATAGTAATATTAAAAACTTGAAAAATAGGTGAGATAGGTGTTTACTTTAGTGATTAGTTGATTTTTTTTAAGCATGTCCTTTTATTTTTTTGAAGCATTTATTTATTTTTGGCTATGCCTGGTCTTTGTTGCTGTGTAGGCTTTCTCTAGTTGCAGAGGACAGAGGCGACTCTAGCTGCGATGCACGGGCTTCTCATTGCGGTGGCTTCTCCTGCTGCAGAGCCCAGGCTCTAGGCACATGGGTTTCAGTAGTTGTAGCACGTGGGCTTTGTTGTGGGCATGTGGGATCTTCCCCAACCAGGGATCAAGCTCGGGATTTCTTACCCACTGCGCCACCAAGGATGTCCAGTTGATTTTTTTTTTTTCGATTCTGTGATAACTTACATAATTAAGTTAAAAGGAGAAAGGCAAATGGTCATTATTGAAGGGATTTAACAAGCTTATCCTGAGCCTTCCTTAGTCTTGTGCTCCTAACGCTTCAAACGCCCTTGACTCCTTGATATTTCAGCTTAAAGTTACTTCTCTTCTGTGAGTGTCTTAACAGTCACTTGCATCCCTGTTTGCAGACCATGTCCGCAGACGTGCAGCTGCGGCACTATGAGATGCAGCGGCAGCAGTTCCAACGCCTCTACCAAGAATGGGAGCGGGAGTTTCAGCTGTGGGAGGAGCAGCTCCACTCCTACCCTCACAAAGATCAGCTCCAGGAGTATGAGAAGCAGTGGAAGACATGGCAGGGACACATGAAGGCCACTCAGACCTATCTCCAGGACAAAGTCAGCGCACTTCAGAACGTGAAGAACCAGTACATGGGGAACATGTCCATGCCGCCCCCATTTGTCCCCTATTCTCAGATGCCACCGCCCCCGCCAACAATGCCCCCGCCAGTATTGCCACCGTCACTGCCACCGCCGGTGATGCCCCCGGCCCTGCCATCAGTCCCACCACCTGGCATGCCCCCACCCGTGATGCCACCGTCTCTGCCGAGCTCTGTGCCCCCGCCAGTGATGCCTCCGTCTCTCTCTTCTGCGGGGCCACCGCCCGTCCTCCCCCCGCCTTCCCTGTCTTCAGCAGGGCCGCCGCCCGTGCTTCCACCACCTTCTCTGGCTTCGACCGCACCTCCCCCTGTCATGCCCCTCGCCCCGCTCTCTTCAGCCACACCTCCTCCAGGCATCCCTCCCCCTGGAGTTCCCCAGGGGATGCCTCCTCCCTTGACAGCAGCCCCAGGTCCACCCGCCTCCAGCTCCCAGAACTCACAAGTCCCTGAGAAACCTCGACCAGCGCTGCTGCCCACCCCTGTGTCTTTTGGTTCAGCCCCACCCTCGGTTTACCATCCTCCACTGCAGTCAGCCCTTGGCCCATCAGACCAAGTGAATTCCAAAGCTCCCCTGAGCAAGTCTACTTTGCCGTACAGTTCGTTCTCATCCGAGCAAGGACTTGGGGAGTCCTCAGCTGCTCCATCTCAGCCACTCGCCGCAGTCAAGGATATGCCAGGGAGGTCAGGTGGACTGCTTCCAGATCCTCCTAGAAGCAGTTACTTGGAAGGTCCAAGAGGCCCAAGGTAGGTCTGCCTTTTTATTTGGGGAGGGGGTGGGAAGGGGTGGCGGATGGATGGTGGCTGTTTTGCTGCTGTAGGTTGAGTAGGCTTTTACATTCTCTTTGTACTTTTATATATATTCCTGATTTACAATGCATAACGTTAGTATTATTCACTCATTAGACATGGCATAATGAAATCTAGAAATGGCAACATACCCCCTTTCCTTGATGTCACTGCTTTTATCCTACATGTAGAGATTTTATTCCAGGATGAATGTAGTGGTTTTAAAGTAATGCTTACCAGTTTCTTAGTGACTTTGACTTTCAGCTTCAAAATCATTGTTTATTTATTGATCTTTTTTACTCTTTGTTGATTTGACAAATAACTGGATTGGTAACTTCTTTTTGTGAGATGATATGCTAGCTGTTAGAGATAAAAATGAATAAGTATCTAGTGAGATAGGCAGTGAAATTTAAGGGTAAATAGGACTTTTATCCATTTGTTCAGTAAATATTTATTAAGTTTCTGCTCTGTGCTTCTAGCAGTGAATATAACATAACAGATAAAATCTATGCCCCCATGGAACTTTTATCCTTTATATTTTCCTCTATTAAGGAGATGTTTTTCTCTTGTCTGAACCACATTTTTATTTAGAAAAGCACAAAAAATATTTACCAGTAGTTTCTAAATTTTTTCTTTTACCTTTTAAAAGGGCTTAAACTTATTTTTCCAAATTTGTAGAAATATTTTTCCCTAAAGTTGGCCTAAATGATAATTTTCTTATAGAAAAACATTTTCAATCAGAATTTTTTCCAGTTGGAAATTGTACTGGAAATATATACTCCTTACACAAAATTTAGACAGAATAGGAAAGTACTGAAAAAAGTAAATGTCACCTAATTCTACCATCTGGAGATAATTTTTAAAACATATGTTATAAAAAAATTGAATCAGACTAAGTAATATTATTTTGTAACTTGATTTTTCACTTATCAGTATTGATTAGTTTTCCCATCTCAGTGTCGATGGATCTACATTAGCTAAATTAAATATTTGAAAACAAAATATGTCTTTTATTTATTCCCCAAGTTTATATTCAGAAAACAAAACTCCATCCAAAAATGAAAGTTATTTAGAGGCAATTGACATGAATTCCTCTGAGTACCAGAAGTCTTCTCAGAAGCGTTACATATATTACCCATGGAGTCTTCTCGATAGCCTGTGAACTTGACAGGTTTATGCCTACATTTACCCTTCATAAACTAGGGCTGGAGAGGATTGGGTATCTTGCTCAGGATCATGAAGTGGGAGAGGTGAACCTGCATCCAGCAGTGGGGGCTGAGACCAGAGGGTCCCAAGAACAAGAGCGCTAGTTAAGCACTGTGTTTAATGCTGTGATTCAGTGATGTTCATCCTGTCAGTGATGAGAAGTGCATTTGTAGTCTTGGTTTATTTGGCATGTGTTTCATCTTGATTTGAATTCCTGCTTAACTCCTGGATTGAGAGCATTACCTTTTAGATCTGGTAACTGACTTGCTGTATGACATTCTTGTAACCTATGTTGTTCCTATGCAACATAGGTTTCCTGCTCCCTTTCTTTCTGGCATAATGTTTTCTCTCTTCTGCCTACCAAAATCTTGATTTTGTAAATTTAGGACCTATTTTAAGTTTTTTCTTGCCTTAAGGTACAGTTAATAATTTCAGCGTTAGGAGGATCTTAGCAATTATCCAGTGCAGTTTTTCCTCTTTAGCAACTCACCTTGGTGTTGCGTTTTAGTTTGTCATCCTGGGTCTTGCACATGTTACCTAATTTGTTCTTCTCCGTCATCTTATGAAGTAAATGGGTAAAGGGCGCTGAGATTGGGAGAGGTTACAGATACACTGCCCTGGATGTCATAGCAAATGAATGGTCGAGGTGGGGTTTGAACCCAAGGCTTTCTGATCCACTCTGAGGTCCTTTGCTCTTCCTGTGACAAGCAGTTGGTGGACTCTGCTTCAGCATTGCCACTGCAGCAAGCAGCACTGGCCTATAGTTTTCTGGAAATTTTGTTTCTTACATTGAGCATCAATATGGTACCTTGACTTCTACACGTTGATTCTAGATCTGCCTGTGTGGCACAGTACATAATGAATTATCCTGTTCTTCTTCAGTGTGTACACACTACCATTGTTTAGAGACCATCCTCGTGTTTCCGTCTACTGGCCTTAACTATTCTGCTCTGCCATCACGTAAGCTGAAGTTCTGTTCTTTTCACACTAACATTGTTCTAGCCTTCTCTGGCTATAATGCTCGTGGTGCCTAGCTTTCTCCTGCATTATTGTTTATGGTCCTTTGAAGAGCTTTTGGTTTGTCAGTCTGCTTCAGAATGAACACTTAGATGGAGCAGACCATAGGCCTGTTACTAACTTTGGCATAAAGAATGTAACATATAGCTGGACGTACTGCTTTTTATGTTGGGGGGCGGGGCTTCAGTACTCTCATGGTGTTGACTTGTGTTGAGCATAACATCAGTTTGGCCTCCTAGGTCTTTTTCATCTTACTGTTATTAAACCCTTTCTCTTTCACCCTGAACTTGTACAGTTTTTTGTCTTTTTTTTTTTTCTTTTTCTAAAACTTTGCATTTTATCTAGTTAGATTTGGGCCTGCATTCCAGTCTGCTGAAATCTTGGTGATTGGAGGTTACATTGCTTTTAGGTATGAGATACCCTTTCCCAGCTCTTTTCCACCTGCAGCTTTGATACGAATGGCATTTTTTTGTCCCTGAATTAGATGCTGCTCACATTTTTTACCTTAATCCTGCTCACAGTTTTCTGAAAAATCTGGATTTAGACTGCTTTCTAAAAACTGAAGGTTTACAAGAAGTCAAGTAACATAACTGCATTATATGTAAATAGCATACCACATTGTTAAGCATCTGAGGCAATGTTTTGAAACTGTATATGTGTGTATGTATCATTGAATTCACCAAGTCTTGTAGAAGACTACCGCTGCTCCAGTAAACTGCCATGTTAGTGGATGTTGGTTTCCAAGAGTCTTAGTTTCAATAATAAAGCTTTTTTATTGAAGAGTAACATACAGAGATGTACACAATCATAAGTGTATACCTTAGTAAATTTTCATGAATAGCTAGGCCCATGTTATCACTACTCAAATCAAGAAATAGAAATTAGTAGTGTCTGATGTAGTCTCAAAAACGACAGAATGATCTCTTCGTTTCCAAGGCAAATCATGCATCATCACGGTAATCCAAGTCTCTGCCCCAACTAGTAGTACTGAAGAAGCTGAAGTGGAACAGTTCTATGAAGACCTACAAGACCTTCTAGAACTAACACCCCAAAAAGATGTCCTTTTCATTATAGGGGACTGGAATGCAAAAGTAGGAAGTCAAGAAACACCTGGAGTAACAGGCAAATTTGGCCTTGGAGTACAGAATGAAGCAGGGCAAAGGCTAATAGGATTTTGCCAAGAGAATGCACTGGTCATAGAAAACACTTCTTCTAACAACACAAGAGAAGACTCTACACCTGCACATTACCAGATGGTCAATACCGAGATCAGAAGAGAAGCAAAAAGGAAAGCTATACCCCCTTTGAATGTAAGTTCTAAAGAATAGCAAGGAGAGATAAGAAAGCCTTCCTCAGTGATCAATGCAGAGAAATAGAGGAAAACAATAGAATCGGAAAGACTAGAGATCTCTTCAAGAAAATTAGGGGTACTAAGGGAACTTTTCATGCAAAGATGGGCTCAGTAGAAGACAGAAATGGTATGGACCTAACAAAAGCAGAAGATATTAAGAAGAGGTGGCAAGAATACACAGAACTATACAAAAAAGATCTTCACAGCCCAGATAATCACAATGGTTTGATCATTCACTTAGAGCCAGACATCCTGGAATGCAAAGTCAAGTGGGTCTTAGGAAGCATCACTACGAACAAAGCTAGTGGAGGTGATGGAATTCCAGTTGAGCTATTTCAAATCCTATAAGATGATGCTGTGGAAGTGCTGCACTCAATATGCCAGCAAATTTGGAAAACTCAGCAGTGGCCATAGGACTGGAAAAGGTCAGTTTTCATTCCAATCCTAAAGAAAGGCAATGCCAAAGAATGCTCAAACTACTGCATAATTGCAGTCATCTTACACGCTAATAAAGCTGAAAATTCTCCAAGCCAGGCTTCAACAGTATGTGAACCGTGAGCTTCCAGATGTTCAAGCTGGTTTTAGAAAAGGCAGAGGAACCAGAGATCAAATTGCCAACATTCATTGGATTATTAAAAAAGCAAGAGAGTTCCAGAAAAACATCTATTTCTGCTTTATTGACTATGCCAAAGCCCTTGTCTGTGTGGATCACCACAAGCTGTGGAAAATTCTTCAAGAGATAGGAATACCAGACCACCTGACCTGCCTCTTGAGAAACCTATATGCAGGTCAGGAAGCAACAGTTAGAACTGGACATGGAAAAACAGACTGGTTCCAAATAGGAAAAGGAGTACATCAAGGCTGTATATTGTCACCCTGCTTATTTAGCTTATATGCAGAGTACATCTTGAGACACGCTGGGCTGGATGAAGCGCAAGCTGGAATCAAGATTGCCGGGAGAAATATCAGTAACCTCGGATATGTAGATGACACCACCCTTATGGCAGAAAGTGAAGAAGAACTAAAGAGCCTCTTGATGAAAATGAAAGAGGAGAGTGAAAAAGTTGGCTTAAAGCTCAACATACAGAAAACTAAGATCATGGCATCTGGTCCCATCACTTCATGGCAAGTAGATGGGGAAACAGTGGAAACAGTGACAGACTTGATTTTTTGGAGCTCTGTGCAGATGGTGACTGCAGCCATGAAATTGAAAGATGCTTACTCCTTGGAAGAAAAGTTATGACCAATCTAGATAGCATATTAAAAAGCAGAGACACTACTTCGCCAACAAAGGTTCGTCTAGTCAAGGCTATGGTTTTTCCAGTAGTCATGTATGGATGTTAGAGTTGGGCTGTAAAGAAAGCTGAGCACCGAAGAATTGATGCTTTTGAACTGTGGTGTTGGAGAAGACTCTTGAGAGTCCCTTGGGCTACAGGGAGGTCATACCAGTCCATCCTAAAGGAAATCAATCCTGACTATTCGTTGGAAGGACTGATGCTGAAGCTGAAACTCCAGTAGTTTGGCCACCTGATGTGAAGTGACTCATTTGAAAAGACCCTGATGCAGGGAAAGATTGAGGGCAGGAGGAGAAGGGGATGACAGAGGATGAGATGATTGGATGGCATCACTGACTCAGTGGACATGAGTTTGAGTAAACTCCCAGAAGTTGTTGACGGACAGGGAAGCCTGGAATGCTGCATCCATGGGGTTTCCTTATCCCAAGGTAACCACTATACCAACTTTTACATGATAGGTTATTTTTGCCTACTTCTGAACTTTGTATTTTGGTAAATGGACTCATGTTATATGTACTCTTTTAAGTCTGGCATCTTTTACTTGACATCATATTATTGTGAGATTCATTAGTGTCGTTCATTCTCATTCCTGTACAGTATTTTATTGTGTGAATATACCACAATCTGTTTATCATTCTAATTTGATGGTCATTCAAGTTTTTTGGCATAACACTGCATTGTTTCTTTGGTGCTATATATGTCCCTTTAGATATGCACGTGTGTATGTGTGCATGTGTCTTTGTACTTAATTTTGTTTAGATGTATACACCAAGGATTAGAATTGCTTTGTCATAGGAGTATGAATGATATTGTACTTTGATAAGTATGGTCAGTTTTCAAAAGTGGTTATGTCAATTTATACTCTCATCATCAGTGTTTCTGTACTGCAATTTTTTTATACCCTCATCAACACTGGGTATTATTGAACTTTAAAATTTTAGCAATCTTGGTGGGTGTCTAGTGATACTGTAATATGGATTTAATTTATATTTCCCTGGCGTGCTGCAATTCATGGGGTCGCAAAGAGTCGGACACGACTGAGTGACTGAACTGAACTGAACTGATGATGAATGAAATTGACTTCTATTCTATTTGATTATCATTCAGTTGGATTTCCTCTTTTGTGAAATGCTGGTTCAAGTCTTTTCCCTATTTTTCTGTTGGGTTATGTTTTTTTTATACTAGTTTGTAGAAGTTCTTTATATAGACTAGATATCAGTTCTTTGTATATCCTATGTCTAAATTGGCTTGACTGTTTCTCACTCAGTAGCACTTTTTGCATTCTTATCCTTCAGGATACTAGAAGAGTAGTAGCCTTCACTATTCCATCTAGATGGTCCAGTGGAACCTTTTTATTTTTTTTTAATTTAAAGGTAACTTTATAAATAACTTACAGAAGTACGAATAAAGGGATAAGGAAAACAACTTACTAGAAATTTTAATAAAACTTGAAAAGAATAAAAATCCTTGCATCAAGTAAATTTTGGCACAGACACATTATAGAAGATGAAATAATTCTGTCATGTATTCTTTGAGCAAAGCAAAATGGTCTAGGTTCTTGCCAAAGATACATGAGGAAGTCTTTCTGTTTAATAGCTGGATGACAATGCCATATTTCCTTTTTGTCCTTAGAAATATATTGTTCACATCCTCTCTTGAGTTTGAGAATATTTATCTAGAATATTGACATCCAGGAGATTCGCTTGTATGATTTCACATTTTTATTAGAACCTAGAGTATAGCTGTCTCTGCATTTATCGTTAATACATCTAATAATTTTGACACAACTTTCTCTGACACTTTGTCAGGATATGAAAATGTCTCAATTTTCAATTGTGCTCAATGAAGCCTAAAAGCAAACTGCAATATTTTGGGCGATCCAGGAGGGATGACAGCTTATTTCACAATTCGGTCATTCTTCTGTTGTCCTCATATTTTAACCTTTAGCATAGTTGGGGGTAATTGATAAGTCATGATGAATAATAATGAATTCTAGGATAAGAAAACCACAAAATATTTCATTATATAGAAAAAAAGTCACTGAAGACCCCATAATATATCTTAGATTTATGAAAGAATTCAATGAACCTATATGGTAATTGCAAGATAATTCTGTTTTTCAAAAGGTGAATTTTCTGTTTGTTCTTAGGAAGGCCTGTAAGAGATAAAGTCATGAACTTTATCAATCCTTAAAAACAGAACTGTTTAAAAAAAATTTAAAAACTAAAATTGGACCCAGTGAGCCGAAATGAACCCTAAGAGTTAATGATATCTTTTGATTAATAGATACTCTTGGTTTTTTAATTTAATAATCTAATTTACTGATCTTTTCTTTATGATTTGTGCTTTTTCATGTCCTGTTTAAGAAATCTTTGCTTACTCCAAGGTCATAAATATGTTATTGTATTTTGTCTTTTATTGTTTTACCTTTTATTTTAAAATCAACAATCCGTATAGAATTGGTGTGTTTGTTTTTTTTTTTGGTTAACGTATGGTATGAGGCAGGGTATAAAGTTCATTGTTTTCCATGTGGCTATCAAGTTGACCCCAGTACCAACTATTGAAAGAAAGCATCCTTTTCTTCCTACTTTGCAGTGTCTCCTTCATCATAAGTGAATGCATGTGTGGATTTGTTTGTGGACTCCCTTTCTTTGGTTTGTTTCTCCTTCCACCAGTGTCATATAGTTTTAATTTCTATAGCTTCATAATGAATCCTGACATCTCTTAGCGTAAGTCCTCCAGTTCTGTGTTTCTAGATCAGGGGTGACCAAACTGTTTCTGTAAAGGGCCGGATGATAAATGTTTTTAGGTTTTGTGGGTCATGTTTAGTCTCTTTCAAACATTTTTCTTTGTTCCTTTCTTTAGCCTATAAAAATATTTTTTAAATTACTGTTAACTGGGTTTGATCCATGGGCCATAGCTTGCTGACCCCTGATCTAGATTATCTTAACTATTCTTGGTCCTTTCTATTTCCCCTATAATATAAGCAGCTTGTTAGTTTAAAAAAAAAAATGGTGGAATTTCGATGAACATTGTATAGATTCTATTGATGATATTGAGGAAGAACTGACATTTTTATAATATCAAGGTTTCTGATCAGTTCTAACCACTTTTGGTCAGTTTAGGATTGGAATTATGACCTCTTCCATCCTGTAGCTATTAGCAAGGGGCTATTAACACTGTACTTTTGCTTAATTCTTCCATTTGTCATGGCTGTTTCTGTTTACAATGATTACTTCTCTTTGGAATTTTGATTTTAAGATCTTAGTTATACATATTAGAAAATGGAATTTGACGTGAAAATCAAAAGGGCAGGCATTCAATTCCAGAATTTAGCATCTTGTGATTACCATGATCTGCTGATGTGAGTGTGTTATATAAATATTGTGATAATCAGACATTATTATTGTTTTTAAGCGTATTTATATCTCTGTATCCCTCTTAAGTTTTTGTACCCAGTTTGGATTCTATTTTTTGTATTGCATTTTGAAATTTTTGTTCCTAGTTCTAATGGTCTCATGCCTAGTTTCAGGATTTTCTTTAATGTTTACAGTAAATATTTAATGACATAGAGAGAGACTTACAAATGAAGCTAAGAGGGAAAAAAACAGGATTAAATTTATCTTTTAGAAGTTTCTGAAATACCTAAGTATACAAGCAAAAATTTTCAAAATATTTAAACACTACATATTTGTCTATTTTTCATTTCATCTAGCCAGTGTACATTGCATGTGTTTTGTGTGATTGTATTGAGCAAATGTATACTATGTTTGTACTTTATTTCCAGTATGTTTTTATATGTTAAAAAGGTCATAGTATTTCATTGTATTGATGTGAAGATGGCTTATTTTTGTACATATGTTTAATATGAGTAACTTTTAATATATTTTTTCCAAGGGCCGAAAAGTTCTTTACTTTTATAAATCAAAAGGGTTTTGATAGTTTGACATTTTGTAACATCTTTGAACTTTGAAAAATTTCAAGTGCAGTATTGATAACTATTAGTGGTTGCCATTTGTATGTAGTGTTGAAAGTATATTTCAGTTGGTTTAACATATTTCTGACCACCAAAATAAAAATAAAGTGATGCTTGGCTGCTGGTCAGCAATTTCATGTGAAAGCAAAACACCCTCCCCTTTCATGGACACTATTATATATGCAGGCGTGAGGTTTACAGAAGTGCTTTCATTGCCTTTCACAGCTTTTCTGCCTTGTTCATTTCTTTATTTTCATACCTTTTAGTGCTTCCTGCTTCCTTTACCCTTTCCTCTGGCCTTTGCACGTGCTCTGCTCTCTGTTCGTAATCCCTTTTCTGTTATCTTTTGCTTTATCGGTTCATATTTTTCCTGCCCTGGGGATGGGACTTCTACAGTTAATGTGTTGAGAACCTTCAGTGAGTCAGACATTGGGAATACTTCAGTGAGCAAGACCAACATGCCCCACATGTATCAAATTCTGTTCTGATTGCTGATTTACTTGTCTCATTCTTCTTATGGACTCTGAACTCCTTGTGGTTAGGTATCAGTTTATTTACAGCACTAACACAATACTTGACAATTAGTAGGTGTTCAATAAATGTTGCATATGCCAAATATCTCAGTTACGGGTAAAATTCTCAAGGCATTCACAGTTTAGTTAGAAAGTAGTTTATTCATTCTGAAGTTGAGTATAACACTACCTAACATATTAAAGAATGTTCCTATACTGATTTGTGCATTGTGCATAGTCTTCTCTTACCACTGATAGGACCTAATAATTCCTGAATTGAATACAGAACAGATGATTTTACATATCTTTAATGGCCTAACGTGTTATTCTAGGCACTTTAATAAGTTAATGAATGTAACTTCAAGAAAAGGAACCAAATCATCACAGAGCCTGAAATAGCATACTTTTTTCATTCATAAATATGTAGTCTCTATCCTTAGCATTGAGACATACTGTTTTTTTGGCTGGGATATTAGTTGCCCAACCAGGGATCAAAGTGGAAGTGTCGCATCCTAACCTGGACGTCCTAACCTGGACTTCCTGTGGTGTACCTTTGACAAGCAGTTGGTCAGCTCCTTTCCCCTTTGTCCAGCAATAGCTGTGTCAAGCCTTCATTATTTTCCATAGACATTCTGTGCTAATGCTGCCTTCTCTGTCTCAGCAAACATTATTTCTCTTTGTATCCTTAATTTTGCTCCCTGCCCCAGAGAATCAAGGCTTTCAGGCCCAATGAAACTTCTCTGCCTTACCACTAAAGTTGCCATCCTCATAGTTCTTGCGGTCTCAGAAGAAGCCCTTTTCCTGGTTAAAGCTAACACTCTGTGTGTCTGTTAAATACATTGTTGATCAAAATGATACATACATATGATCTTTTTTTAAATCAGGAGAAATAACTGCCTACTGCTCCAAACCACCCTCAATGTGTTTCCTAAGGACAGCTTCTAATTTTTCAGCTGTTTCTTTTGGTAATTACCTCATAGTACTAAAGAAGGTGCTGTTCCTTTTGTCATTTATACATTTGAGATACTACTTATTTACTTCCTGTTCTGATAGGTAAAATTTAGTTCTTTTACTGTTCTGTAACCCCATCTGCCCAATGATATTTATATCATTATTTTAAAATAAGTCAATAAGTAATATTGTTCATAGAGGTAAGCAGTATACTGTGATTACATTTTCTTTAGTGTAATAATTTTTTTTTTTTTTAGAATTTCCAGTTGCTGTTCTTCCTGCAACATCTTTAACGTAATCCTCTTAACTCCAGTCCCCAAAGCAACATCTTTTTCTCTTGAGATCTCTCTCCCAAATTCATGCATCCTCTTGCTTTTACCTGGGTTGGTTGGCTGCTCTGAAGATCTGTCGTATGGGTATTATTCCGTCATTTCCTTTGACTATTATTCTAGATTGGATTCACGGTTTGTTGAGTCTCATGGCTTTCTGTTTGTGGTGTTGCTGCTGCTAAGTCACTTCAGTCGTGTCTGACTTTGTGCGACCCCATAGACGGCAGCCGTCCAGGCTCCCCGTCCCTAGGATTCTCCAGGCAAGAATACTGGAGTGGGTTGCCATTTCTTCTCCAATGCACGAAAATGAAAAGTCAAAGTGAAGTTGCTCGATTGTGTCTGACTCTTAGTGACCTCATGGACTGCAGCCTACCAGGCTCCTCCATCCATGGGATTTTCCAGGCAAGAGTACTGGAGTGGGGTGCCATTGCCTTCTCCGTTCAAGGCTTATAATGACCCACAAATCAACCTGGACCAGGAAAACTGATCTAAAGCCCAACATATGTAATGCCTCCTTTTCCTGGAGTGCTTGTTCAATTAACTAAAAAATTGTGGGTTGGAAGTAAGTTCCCCGAACTCTTGTATGCCTGAAAATGTTTTAATCTAACCTCGCAGTTGATTAATAATTTGAATATATAATTTGAGGTTGAATATATTTTATTATAATTTATTTAAACTAAAAAACAAAAGAAAATGAAAAGTTTACCCATTTCTCCCACCTCCCACACCCCACCTCTGGCAACTATCAATGTGTTCTCTGTTTCTAAGATCTTGGTTTTTTAATTAATTAAATTTTTTTCTAAGATTCCACATCTAAGAGAGGTCATATGGTATGCTTTTCTCTGACTTATTTAACTTAGTTAGCATAATTCCCTGGTGGTCCATTTATATTGTCAGAAATGGCAAGATTTCATTCTTGTAACATTCCATCCAATGTGTATGCTACATCTTCTTTGTCCATTCATTCATCAATGGACACGTAAGTTGTTCCCATATCTCGGCTATTGTTAAGTAATGCTGCAGTGAACATGGTGGGGGTCTGGGGGGCATGTATCTTTTTGAGTTAGTTTTTTCATTTTCTTCTCCAGTAAATACCCAGAGATGGAATTGCTGGGTCATATGATAATTCTATTTTTAGTTTTTCGAAGAGCCTCCATACTGTTTTCCATAGTAGCTGCACCAATTTACATTCCCACCAACAGTGCACAAGGGTTCCCTTTTCTCTGTATCCTTACCAACGCTTGTTATTTCCAGTCTTTTTGACAATAGCCTTTCTAACAAGTGTGAAGTAGCATCTCATTGTGGTTTTGATTTGCATTTCCATTATTGGTGTAGGAAATCTTTTCATGTACCTCTTGGCCATCTGTATGTCTTCTTTGGAAAAATATCTGTTTAGATCTTCTGTTCATTTTAAAATCAGGTTGTTTCATATTTTGCTTTTGAGTTTTATGAGTTCTCTCTATATTTTGGAATTAGCGCTTTATCAGATACATGAGCTCGCTCAGTCGTGTCTGACTCTTCTTGATTCCATGAACTGTAGTCTGTCAGGCTCCTCCATCCATGGAATTTCCCAGGCAAGAATACTGGAGTGGGTTGCCATTTCCTTCTCTAGGGGATCTTCCTGACCAGGGGATCAAACCCAAATCTCCCACTTTGCAAGCAGACTCTTTACCAGCTGAGCCACCAGGGAAGCCCATCAGATACGTGATTTGCAAATATTTTTTACCATTCAGTAAGCTGCCTTTTCATTTTAGTGATAGCTTGCTTCACTGAGCAGAAGCTTTTTAGTTCGATGCAGTCCTACTTTTTGATGTAGGCCTTTCGTTTCTTTGCTTTTGATGTTTAGAATCGAAAAATCATTGCCAAGACCTATGTCAAGGAGCCTACTGCCTTTTGTTTCTCCTAGAAGTTTCATGATTTCAGGTCTTACACTTGTCTTTCATCCATTTTGAGTTAATTTTTTTGTATGACATACAATGGTAGTCCAGGTTCATTCTTTTGCATGTGGCTGTCTGTTCTCAGTAACGTTTATTTAAGAGACTGTCCTATCTCCATTGTATGGTCTTGGCTCCTTTGTTGTGAATTAGGTGACTGCATGCGCCTGGGTTTGTTTTTGGGCGCTCTCTTCTGTTCCATTGATATGTATGTTTGTTTTTGTACCAGTGCCATACTATATAATAGTTTCCAGTTCACTTCAGTCACTCAGTCGTGTCCGACTCTTTGTGACCCCATGGACTGCAGCACGCCAGGCCACCCTGGCATCACCAACTCCCGGAGTTTACGTAAACTCATGTCCATTGAAGTTGAACATAATTTAGGATCAGTGTTTAGGGTCAGCAAGCATTCTCTTTTCTTCTGTTACCTAGTATAACTGTTGTGTTGTTCTGATTCATTTCCTTTTTAGATGGTTTCTCCCTACTACTAGAAAATTTTTATTTAATCTTCATTATTTTAATAGTTTATAGTGGTTTGTATTTGTTCAGTATTATTAACTGTACTGGATACTTAGTGAACTGGGCCCTTTCCATCTGGAAATTAGAGTCTAACTCTGGGAAATTTCTTTGTCCTATTTCTTCATTTATTTCTTTTTCTCTTGTTTTCTGTTTTTCTTTTTCTGGAACCCCTGATTTGTAGGATTTTGAACCTGCTATATTTCTTTCTGTTCTCTCTCATTTTGTTAAACTTTCTGAGATACTTCTGGTCCTTTTATTGCCTTTTTTATTTTGAGAATTAAATAATTTCTATAGTTCTTCTGGTTCTGATCCTTTTTTATATATAGCAAATTGTTCTTGATTTACTGATACTATATCTTAAGAATTCTCTCTGAGAATACTAATTTGAGAGTTTTTTTTTTTAAGTTCTCTTCTGCTTTTTTGCATTATTGCTCTTTCTTCCAGATCCATATTCTCTTCCTTTCGTTTTGGAGGCATTCCTCAAATATATTGTGATCTTTAGTTGTCCATTTATACTTAAGAGAGGAAGACAGTGAAACTGATGGGGCATGATGTTTATGCATGTGGAGAAGGGCTCATCAGTTGTCAAACTTTGCTATAGGAGGCTAATGCTAATGCTAGGGGACCCTCAAATTCAGGCATTTAGAGACAGTTCAAGCCCAGGGAGCGGCTGATCGATGGTTTAGAATATGGATTTTAATTTACATCATTTTAACCCCAGGTCTTACCTAGTCTTTTCCCCAGCATCCCTGGCATCTGAGAATCCTGACCCTCCCTGGGTTTCTGTGGGCAAGCCAGACCCATTTTGATTGTATTCTCCTCTGCTCCCGGCAGTCTAAACTGCAGCTGCTTCTTGCTCCATGTGTTACCGCTCATGTTTGTTCTTTGTCGTCCAGAGTTTAAAAACAATCCTCATCTGCGGGCGGCCCTTTCTCTCTGTTTATAGTGAGTTTATGCATTTTTCAATTCCTTGTGGTGATTCTGTGTCAGCTTGACTGGGCTGAAGTACGTTTCCCAGAGTTCTCTTGCTTTTGTGTTTCTGGTTAGGGTGGGTCACGGGGTGGGGGGGATTTTGTATTTAACATGAAATGTTTGTCCCTGGACAACCAAAAGCTTTATAACCATTCTCTCAGAAAAGAAAGTCTCTGTTTTTTTTGTTTTGGGGGAAATCAACTTCGTTCTCTCTAGCTGGCTCACATCTCCTCTTTGATAGTTTGTGACTGAAATTCTGAGATGTAAAGCTAGCTAGTACTAATACATCTTATGTTAGATGATAAGGAAGAAGAATCAGTCAGAAATATCTGGCTAATAAATATGTATATATTTAAACATTTCATAGCAAATGTTAAGGAAGAACTACTCTGTCACACCCATTATTTCTGCAGCTGGTCATGTAATTTCAGTTGGTGTTGATAACTACCTTCTTTCTCTACTTAATCCATATTCTCTTTGCTCTCAGTGGGTACCTCAGCTTGTCCAGGTTCCTTGCCTGGTTCCTTGCCCAAACTTTCATTCTTGAAAGGTCTAAGGTATTCTCAGCCCTGCCTGGATTGAGTAATTGTAGTTTTGTCTTGACTTTAGTCATAGGACATTGAAGGTAGTAAGGAGTGTCCTGGAGGATCTCTTCCATTCCAGACATACCCTCACCCTCACTGTATAAAAAGTACCCAATTTTCCCTTGAAAGACAGTGTTACTCACCCCAGCCAGTACAGTAATAACTCCCTTCTTTGCCTGTCGATTCAGAACCTGAAGTGGCCAGATGGCAGTCTGAATTGAAGTTTTAATAGAGTCCTTGTTGTGTCTCCCGATAGAAGCATTCCTTCATTCCTCCCTTTGAAACTGAGACTTCCAGATCAGCAAAGCCTGATGTCACAGGGATAGGAAGTAAATATTTTGCTGAAATTGAATTTATTACTCTCATTTATTTCCCTAACTAATGAAAGAAAAACCCTTCTATTTCTCTTCAGAGGCATGAAAGGCATCACTATCACCTCAGTCAGAAACCTTGGAACCATCCTAGTTCTTCCTTTTCCAGTATTTTAAATCGCACCTGTTAGAAAATTTATCAGCTTTACCTTCCTTCGCATCTCACTTTTATCTCCTCCTTTTCATCCTCATATCAGTCACCATCTTAGAACAGATTTCACCTTCACTTACTTAGACTGTAGAGACAGTGTACTGTCAACTTTTCCCACTTATCCATCTGCTACTTTTCTGCTAAAGCAATCTTTTAAAAATAATCTTTCAAAAACTTAGTGTTTTGAGTGCTTAAGGTAATTTCTAACTCTTTGTGCAAGCTCAGTCACTTCAATCATGTCTGACTCTGCGACCCCATGGACACTACAGTCCACAGGAGTTCTCCCTTGGCAAGAATACTGGAGTGGATTGCCATGCCCTCCTCCAGGGGAATCTTCCAGTGCGGCTCTTGTGTCTCCTGCATTGGCAGGCAGGTTCGTTAGCACCCACACCACCTGGGAAGCCCTCTAACTCCTTACCCAGCTGAATTGATTCATCTGTTATAACAGATCCAAAGTCACACGGCTTTAACAAGTTGGAGGTTTGTTCTCTTTTAGGACTTATGTGGTGACTCTGCAGTGTCAAGAATCCAGATTCCTTCTCATTTGCTACTTTACCATCTCTTGTTATGTGGTCCATATCTACATGGTTCAGGATGCCCCACCACTGTATCAGAGCCAGCATGAAAAAGAGAATATGAAGAGAAGAATGTGTTCTTCCCTCTAAGTTTACCACCCAGACGGATGCGTAAATCATTTTCACTCTCAGCTCATTGGCCAGACATGGCTGCAAGTTCTCCCTGCAAGAGAGTTTGGGAAAGAGAGTCTTTAGTCTGGCTATCCTTATGTCTTGCTGAAAATGGAGAGGTTCAATTACAGTAGGAAAATGGAAATGCATACTGGAGGAGTACCAGTAGTCCGTGGCGCCGAGGTATACAGGGTCTTCTGGGAGTCGGCCCTTGCCTGTCCCTTTACCTTGCCTCTCATTGTGCTGCTATTCCACTTTCCCAGCCGTCCTAGACTTTGTCTCCTCTTTGCTTCAGCCATGCCAAACTGCACTTCCAAACTGGTATGTGTTTCTCTCCTTTTCCTCATCACACTTCCTTAGCCTGAGATGTCCTTGCTACCCACTTGCATCATCTCCAGTATTCTCTGTTAACCTGGTCTCTGAGAATTTGTTTCTCAAGAATTAACTAAAGCATCTTCTGTTATAGAAAGCCTTTATTGGACAGCACCACCTTCACTCTCATAGAATTGACCATTCTCTCCTCTGTTGTCCTTATTATATACAGGTAGATGTTAGTCATTGCATCTTGTGGCAGTTATTTACACTTAGATTCTTTGTCTTCTGTTGTAAGCCCTTTGAGGGCAAAGAACACATTTTATTCTTGTATCTCTTGGATTTAGCATAGTACTTAACAGAGGATATATGCTAAATATTTATCCAATGTACAAGTGGGTCCATAGCAGAATATCTTGGTCCAGATTTTTAAATGTTGGGGCATGCTCTTAAGACACAGCTGGCTGCTGTTTTTTAAACTTTTGTCAGTTAGTCAAGATGATAATATTAGCTCCAACAATATTTATACTCATCCTATGTTAACATTGCTAATTGTTTCATTTTTCGTTTTTAGTTATAATTTAACTCTAAAAGTACTCTTAGAATTAGCTATGGGACTTTTCCCCCCCTGTTTGAAATGAATGGACTTTTCTGTCTATTAAGGCACAATATTAATCATTGCTTTTTAACAATTCCGTATGTCAGTGACTTGCTGCAGGAGATTTGTCCTAAGACCTTCTGAGCTCTGCCACCTAAACATAATGGTTCTAAGATATTGGTATCTCAGGATTTGTTTAATGACTAACAGTCATTTTTGTAAAAAAAATTCTAAGGCAAGATTGCCTTAAATATTTTTACATGGAAAAAATTTTTTTTCTGCTTTACTGTCTTGAGTAATATCTTTTGTTTCACTTGTAGATTTGATGGTCCTCGAAGATTTGAGGATTTAGGGTCAAGGTGTGAAGGACCGAGACCTAAAGGGCCTCGTTTTGAAGGAAATCGCCCCGATGGGCCAAGACCCAGATATGAAGGTCACCCAGCAGAGGGCACTAAAAGCAAATGGGGAATGATTCCCCGGGGGCCAGCATCTCAGTTCTATATTACCCCCAATACATCCCTCAGCCCTCGACAGAGTGGACCACAGTGGAAAGGCCCCAAACCAACTTTTGGACAGCAACATCAGCAGCAACCTAAGTCACAAGCAGAACCAGGAAACAAAGAACCATTAGCAGACACCAGTAGTAACCAGCAGAAGAATTTTAAAATGCAATCAGCTACATTTCCCATTGCTGCAGATGTAAAGGATGCCAAGGCGGCTCAGTCAAATGAGAATCTAAGCGACTCTCAGCAAGAGCCACCTAAAAGCGAAGTCTCGGAAGGGCCCATAGAGCCTTCTGATTGGGACCAGGATTCTCAAAGTATGGAGACTCAAATGGACAAAGCCCAAGCTGTTACTCAGCCTGTACCCCTTGCAAATAAAGCTATACCTTCTCAATCTACTTTTCCCTCAAAAACAGGGGGGATGGAGGGAGGAACAGCAGTAGCAACATCATCATCACTAACTGCAGATAATGATTTTAAACCTTTGGGTATTGGTCTGCCCCATTCAGAAAACAACCAAGATAAAGGGCTACCTCGGCCAGATAACAGAGACAGTAGGTTAGAAGGCAATCAAGGCAGCAGCTCGTCTTACAGAGGTCCTGGGCAAAGCAGAATGGAAGACACACGGGATAAAGGACTAGTCAGTAGAGATCGAGGCCAGGCAATCAGCCACGGCCCAGGGTTGGTCAAGCAAGAAGATTTTCGTGATAAAATGATGGGTAGAAGAGAAGACAGTCGAGAGAAGATGAGCAGAGGAGAAGGCAGCCGGGACAGAGGGCTGGTGAGGCCAGGAAGCAGTCGGGAGAAAGTGCCAGGTGGTCTGCAAGGCAGCCAGGACAGAGGCAGAGCTGGCAGCCGAGAAAGGGGACCACCCCGGAGGGCTGGCAGTCAGGAGAGAGGACCCCCTCGAAGACCGGGGAGTAGAGAGAGAGTGCCACCCCGGAGAGCTGGGAGCAGGGAGAGGGGACTGCCTCGAGGGCCTGGTGGTCGGGAGAGGGGACTGGGAAGACCAGACTTTGGTCGTGACAGAGGTCCATTTAGACCAGAACCAGGAGACGGTGGGGAAAAAATGTATCCGTATCACCGAGATGAGCCTCCTAGGGCTCCTTGGAACCATGGAGAAGAGAGAGGGCACGAAGAGTTCCCATTAGATGGTAGAAGTGCTCCAATGGAACGAGAAAGACTTGATGATTGGGACAGAGAGAGATACTGGCGAGAATGTGAACATGACTATCAAGATGATACTCTAGATTCATATAACAGAGAGGACAGGTTTTCAGCCCCATCTCGATCTCATGATGGAGATAGACGAGGCCCGTGGTGGGATGATTGGGAGAGAGATCAGGATATGGACGAGGACTACAACAGGGAAATGGACAGGGACATGGACAGGGATGTGGACCGCATCGGAAGACCCATGGATATGTTTGATAGAAATTTGGATAATGAGTGGGACAGAGATTATGGGAGACCACTGGATGAACAAGAGTCGCAGTTTCGTGAACGAGATATTCCGTCTCTTCCACCTTTACCACCCCTCCCGCCTCTCCCACCTATGGATAGATACCGGGATGATAGATGGAGAGAAGAAAGAAACCGAGACCATGGGTATGACCGAGATTTCCGTGATAGGGGTGAGTTGAGGATCCGAGAGTATCCAGAAAGAGGAGATACCTGGCGGGAAAAGCGAGATTATATTCCTGACAGAATGGACTGGGAAAGAGAACGATTGTCAGACAGATGGTACCCATCTGATGTGGATAGACATTCCCCCATGGCGGAACATATGCCCTCACATCATTCTTCTGAAATGATGGGGTCGGATGCAAACTTAGACTCTGACCAAGGCCTTGGAGGGGTAATGGTTCTCAGTCAGAGGCAGCATGAAATCATTCTGAAAGCTGCACAAGAGCTGAAAATGCTTCGGTAAGTTGACTACTTAAGATCATTTCTTCTAGAACAAGCCACATGCATACCTCTCTTTTTAAAACGATGATGTGATATATTTAAATGGAATCATTTTACTTGAAGTTCTTACCACATAATTTTAATTTCTAGTCATTGAGTGCTGTTTGAGGGTAGGATGGCTATTTAGGAACTGTGTTAATTATAAACTTATGTCCTGAAAAATGAAAATTTGGTAGCCATTCTTGACTTTTATAGATAATGTTG
This sequence comes from Ovis canadensis, assembly GCF_042477335.2. Taxonomy (NCBI): domain Eukaryota; kingdom Metazoa; phylum Chordata; class Mammalia; order Artiodactyla; family Bovidae; genus Ovis; species Ovis canadensis. The sequence goes on from NC_091251.1 coordinate 96,427,808, forward strand.
CTGACATGTCATACCTGTGATTATGTCAAGTTCAGACTTCAACTTTCTAGTACTCTGGGTTTCACAGAGCTCATATGTAAAATCTTTTTTTCCCCCCTCTTTGTTACTAGATCTGATAGACTTCATATTCACTAATCTTTGGTATAACTTTGGAAAGTGGTGGAAGGATTTATATTTTTCTCTTTTGAAGCTAAGAATGGTTTACCTGGCAGCAGCCTCAGATTTGTCTAACCATTGATTCTTTTGGAAATGTTTTATCTTTCATTATAACCAGAAGCAGCTATCTCTGCTTGAGGTTGTTACTTGTTTCTATATAATCAGATTTATTCTTTGTGAAATGGAGAATAGAATTTAGATTTCTTGATTTATAATCACCTGTATATAGGTACCTATATAACACTTCCCATCAGTAGCAGTAATAATAAAGGTTAACATTTATTGCACATTTGCTATATACCAGGGACTGTACTAAGTGCTTTGTATGTATTGATTCATGTAATCCTTATACCAACTATATCTTGAGAGAAGAATTTAGGAGTCACTGACAGATTACAATGAGAAATTACTTTTTGAATAATTTCTTAGGAATTAGCAAATATTTGTAAAAATAAATTAATGGTTAGTTTTTTGTATATTCCAGTATATTGTTTCTTTCATTTTTCAATTCTGGTCTATATTTGTGGATTATGACAATTAAAATTATAGCTGAAGCTTTATAACTGGGAAAGTATGTTGAGGAAAAATACATATAAAATGAAAGATCAGATGCCTCAGGCAACACAACAAATTTCTGTGTTTTCTGTGGTCTACAGAAGATACACTTTAAGGGATTTGACTTTTCCAGATTGCTCATGAAGATGTAGAAAGCATGTTATGGAACACTTAGCTACTACTATTTTCACTTTTAAATTATCGATACCTTGAACACCTACTGTGTGCTGGCACTGTGCTGATAATTTACTATGTTATCATCTCAATCCTCCTATTTCAAATCCTTATCTCAAAGGACTGCAAAGATTAGTAGTATTCTCGCTTCGCTAAGACTCAAGAGAGTACCACTTGGCTACTAGAATTGGTAAACCTAGAATTTGAAGTCTGTCCAACTCTAAAGTCTTTTTGTTTATGGAGAACACTAAGCAGATTGATGTTACTCAGCTATCAAGGTTTCTTTCCTTTTTGAAATTTCCGTTTCATCCATTATTGCTTTGTATAGAAATGCTGGATAAAAGTTACTTCATCATTCCTTTTAAAAAGCTCTTTCTAGGCCACATAATTAAAATATCTGAAGTGATGGGTAATAATGGTCACAGTTGAATACAAGTCAGCCATATTGTGTCAGGAAAGTCATAATATGAGTTACATGAGGCAGAAAGTAATCTTTTTCTTACACTTGACCCTTTGTGTTCACTTGGGTCATTACACTTTGCAGAATGGTAGGGAGAAAATTGTAAAAGGTCTGAAGAGGTTGTGGTAGATGTTGTTATATGTTGATTGTGGATGTAAGACAAAGTGAAAGGAATTTGACCAGCCATTTAAAGAGAATCTTGAAGAGGTACATAATTACTCTTTAGGAACATGAAGTGGTGTTTTTAAAGGTATAGGCTAACCGTTGTTCTCACCGTATACAAGAGGGGCCTTCAACTAAAATGCCCACAAGAACCAGGCAGGGAACTACAATGAGTGAAAGTGGGCCAGTATAACTCTGAGTGTGAGGATTGTGGCAAAGCGCTTCGTCCAAGTCTGGCAGCCACCACTCCACTGAGCTGATTGCTGGCATGTGGGAGTGTAGGCCCAGTGTTTCCAAATTGCAAGTTTGAATTTTTATTGAAAAGTATGTATTTTTTTGCTTTGTAAATAGTGTCAACTAGCACAGATTTTTAAAAACTGTTAATGAAAGCCAAATTGTAAAAAGCCTTTTTGTGTGTTCATATATATCCAAATACATTTGGCCCATGTGCCACCAGTTTTCAACTGCTTATCTAAAGACTATGGAACAAAAAAAAAAATCAGCAAGAGATTTTGGTTGGATGAATGAAAAACATGACAAGTAGATGAGATGCTAAAACAGACTAAAGAGGCAGGGTCTAGAATTGATCCCTTCTAGATCTTCAGTAACTTATAACTATAACTTCGGTTGTAGATGTCTGATAAATTAGCTTGTAAAGTCAAAAAAGTATTACCCTGGAGATGTTTTATGAGTACTCTAGAGAGTTTGAAACAAGGTTTTTAGTTTCCTTTTTTATTTTTCGATATTAATTATAGTTACTTAGGAACAGAGAACACATGCCTTAAATACAATGGCAATTTTATTTGTTTACAGAGAACAGAAAGAACAGCTTCAAAAGATGAAAGACTATGGGTCTGAGCCTCAAATGCCTGACCATCTGCCACCCCAGGATTCAAGATTACAGAATACACCTTCAAGACCTGGATTGTATCCGGTATGGGAAAATAATATACTCAGAAAAATGAAATGGTTCTTACTTTGTATGTTTGTATGTCGTTTGATTTGTTGTTGTTGTTGTTTTATAATAAGTATAATTTTCCTCTGTAAAAAATGAAAATTTTGGAAAAGTGAAAAACACTAATGGTAATGGACCTTTGAGAATCTTAGGAGTATGGTCGGAAGCATGACAGAAACGCTTTTCCCCTTACAGTTTAAGTACACCAAGCACATCAGAACTGTGTATATGGCCCTGTGTTCATAAAATTGTAAAATTTTCTTGGTAATCCTTTTTGTTCAGATAGTCCTGTTCTTCATCTGGACAATGCAAGGATTCCCTGCGAGCCCTGCTCATGTGAGCTTCCTAGTCTCCCTACCTGTTCAGACTCCTAGTCCTTAGCTAAGGAAAGGGATAGAACATCATGCCCCACTTCAGGCAGTTAAGTTATGCTAAAGAGTCACGTGATTAAGTTCTCTGCCAGAACCCTTGCTGCTGCTAAGTGGCTTCAGTCGTGTCCGACTGTGCGACCCCATAGACGGCAGCCCACCAGGCTCCCCTGTCCCTGGGATTCTCCAGGCAAGAACACTGGAGTGGGCTGCCACTTCCCCTTATCATCCTGTATTTTGATTGTCTGTTTTCTTGTCTGTCTTGCCTTCTATCTTATTTTGCCTGTTCTTCATAAGGATAGGAACTATGTCTTTTATCTTTGTATTTCTTAGCAAACAGTAGAAGCTCTAGATTATAAATCCACACTTCTGCTTTATTTACTTGATAAATCATAAACATTTTAATGTTTTGCTACATGCTTTATATTTTTGATGCATAACAGTTTATTAAAACTATTCTGTTTCTGTTAGACCTTTGTTTCTAATCTTTTACTTTTATTAATGCAATGGTAATGAATGTGTTTGTATCAAATTCATAATAGTTTCAGTATTTTTTTTATTAAAGTAGAGTTGGTTTACAATGTTGTGTTAATTTCTGCTGTATAGCAAAGTGATTCATATATATATGTATGTCTGTATGTGTATATATATGTGTACACATACATGCATGCATTTTAAAATGTGTTGCGGTTTGTCTCAGGATATTGACTGTGCTGTGCAGTAGTGCCTTGTTATTTGCCCATTCCATATATAAGCTCACATCTGCATTCTTTTTTTCTACAAACCACCATGCGTTATGCTTCAAATTCTCATTTTAGGTATCTTCTTAAAACTACTTTAAAATTCCTAAAGTGGATCCTTTTAATGACTAAAGAGCAAGGACATTTTTAATGATTCCTGTAATGTAGCCAACAGCTCTCTAAAGCTATGTTGTAGCCTTGCAAACATCAGATACTTAATATTTTTGGTAGATTGAATAGTTTAATAAAATGTTACAATATGTTTGGTAGTTTTGATAATTAGTGAACATGAATATTTTCCAGTATTTGTTAATTACATTTCTGGTAAAAAAAAAAAAATCCTATTTTTTTAATCTGTTTGACTCTTCAGGTTTTTCTTATGAATTTATGGTATAGATATTAATCCTTTCTAATGTAAATACTGTAGGGGTGTTTTGCTTTTCACAAATGTGCTGCTATCACTGGGTGCTATAAAGAATACACTTTTTACTTATAGTCCAAAGAGTTCCTAAGATATGCACAACACGTCTGGACGGCTGTGCTCCAGATACAGTAGCTTTGTCATACAAAGGCATTTTCTAACACAGTTTAAAGTGCCATAATCTAAAATTTATCTTTAGGTAGTAGTCATTTGTCTTTAACTCTAGCCTGTATTGGCCTCTTGTTAAATAATATTCCTAACATATTAGCCAAAATGTAATTTTGCTACTCAGAAAGTTTGTTTTTAAAGCCCAGCCTGTGTATGAGTAAATATGTAAGTAATGTGCATTATTGACTCCCTGGTGGTGCAGAGGTTAAAGCGTCTGCCTGCAATATGAGATACTGGGTTTGATCCCTGGGTTGGGAAGATCCCCTGGAGAACGAAATGGCAACCCACTCCAGTATTTTTGCCTGGAGAATCCCATGGACGGAGGAGCTTGGTGGGCTACAGTCCACGGGTCGAAAAGAGTTGGACACGACTGAGTGACTTCACTTTCACTTTCACTTTCAAGGCCTGAAGTAACCATCAGTGTGTTTGTCAATAGAACAAACAAGGCAGAAACATAGAAATAAATGGATAAAGAGTATTCAAGTCAGAGATTACTTGCAAAGATTAAAATAAAATTTGACAATTGGGTTTCAGTATTAAGTAGATAGGACCTATCTGCCCAGAGATTCTACTGTTTCCATAATACACATTTCAGTTGACATCCGGTGCTTGTCAGAGAGAATACTCAATGTCCGTTTGGTTTCTTTGTTTTGTCATCTCCCGTCACTGATGTCGTGTGTTGCTACAGACAGCTGTTGTCAACCAGATGAACTGGATAGAAGTGAGGGAGCCAGCTAGAATTTGTTTCTCTCACTGGAAGTTCACCATTTTTGTGGAGGAGATAGGTCACTAGAGTGGAGAGAGAGTTTATAGCAGAGATTCTTTTTTTTTTTTTTTAATTTTAAAATCTTTAATTCTTACATGCGTTCCTAAACATGAACCCCCCTCCCACCTCCCTCCCCGTAACATCTCTCTGGGTCATCCCCATGCACCAGCCCCAAGAGCAGAGATTCTTAAATGAAGTGGTGAACGTGAGAATTACACATGGAGGTTTTGTTTTGTTTGTTTTACATGGAGGTTTTGTTTTGTTTGTTTTAAACCAATGCCAGAACCTCTCTCACAGAAATTTAGTAGGTTTGAGGTCAGCCAATTCAAATTGACTACCACCCTAAATTTTCTGGAAGAAGAAAAAGAGGGTGGTTCATTCCAGAGGGAGGGAGGAGGTAATAGTTTTGAGGAGTTTTTTTTTTTCTTCCCTTTTTTAAACCAACCTAATTGAGGTATAATTTACATACATCTAATTTGTCCATTTTTAAGTGTGTAATTCAGTGATATTTAGTAAATTTACTAAGTTGTGCAGCCATCACCATAATCCAGCTGTATAACATTTTCATCACCCCAGTAAGATCCCTTGTGCTAGTCTGCAGTTAATCCTCGTTCCTACCCCAGGTCCCAGGCAACAGCTAGTCTACATTTTCCAAAATGGCTGCACCATTTTACATTCTAACTGTAAGTCCTAAGAGTCTTTGTGTTTCTTTACATCCTCGACATCGTTTGTTATTGCCAGTTTTATCAATTATAGCCATTCTATTGGGTATGAAATCTTACTTTATTGTGGTTTTAATTTGCATTTCTCTAATAACTAATGATGTTAAGCATATTTTCATGGGTGTATTGGCCATTTATACATCTTCTTTGGAAAAATGTATGCAAATCTTATGGCCATATTTTTTGATTGTCTTTTAAAAGATTTTTATATTCTCAATACAAGTCCTTTATCAGATATGTGATTTGTATATATTGTCTCCCTGATGGTGTATTTTAAAGTACAGAAAGTTTTGAAGTTTGAATAACTTCAATGGAGTGAGAACCAGATTTCTACTGATACGTGAACATATGATGGTATGCTCACTCATTAAGCCATTTACCCTGTTCTCCAGCCTCCAGGGTCCTACAGACCACCACCTCCTATGGGTAAGCCACCAGGTTCAATTGTAAGACCTCCTGCTCCACCAGCAAGATCATCTGTTCCTGTGACCAGGCCACCTATCCCAATACCGCCACCACCACCCCCTCCTCCTCCACCACCACCTCCTCCTCCAGTGATAAAGCCACAAACTTCAGCTGTGGAACAAGAACGCTGGGATGAAGATTCTTTCTATGGCCTCTGGGATACCAATGATGAGCAGGGACTGAATTCAGAATTTAAATCTGAACCTGCAGCAATTCCATCTGCTCCAGTGTTACCACCCCCACCTGTTCACCCTTCCATCCCTCCTCCTGGCCCAATGCCTATGGGTATGCCACCCATGTCCAAACCACCACCAGTGCAGCAGACTGTTGATTATGGCCATGGCCGAGGTAGGTAAAAATGGCAAACTTGTATTTAGGATTCTAGAGGAATTGTTCGCTTCAACTTTGGCTTCCTTAAGCTACACTCTTACGGTGTTTTATCCTTATTTTTGTTTACCAGACATATCCACTAATAAAGTTGAACAGATACCCTATGGAGAAAGAATAACTCTGCGTCCAGATCCACTACCTGAAAGATCAACTTTTGAAACAGGTAGAGGTCCCAGGGAGATAAGTATTTTTAAACCTTTTCGGACCCATTTATCATATGATTTTCCTTTTGGTAAGATTATCTGGGCCTCCCTTTAATATAGCTAAAGGATTCATAAGTTGAATTTAGGGCAGCAATTTATACTAGTTCTAAAATTAGATTTGTATTTTTCTGCTTTTATTTCAGGAGAAAAGGGATGTAGTTCTTAACTTTAATTGTTTTTGCAGAGCATGCAGGCCAACGAGATCGTTATGATAGAGACAGAGATCGTGAGCCTTATTTTGATCGTCAAAGCAATGTCATGGCAGATCATCGAGATTTCAAAAGGGATCGGGAGACGCACAGAGATCGAGACCGGGATCGTGGTGTTATTGACTATGACCGGGATCGATTTGACAGAGATCGCCGACCTAGAGATGATAGGTATGCCATGAAAACTATCTTTGCTGCGTGTGCAAATTACCATACACTTAAGTTCAGCAAAAGTCAGTGTAGTTAAGGGAAATTTAGTAAATGATGTATTTTTCTCATGCATGTGTGTATATAATTTGGAGAAGGAAGAGTACCAATTTTTAGGAGACTCGATTCTTGAGTTTTGCAAGCTTGAATTTCAGAGAGTTAAATGGGAGATGGAGAAAGGAAAGAGTATTGTCAACAGAGTTGTAATCATTGCTTAGTTAATAGGCAGACAATTAATTTTTGCTATTTGTGAGCTCTGTGGATGTGTGTATGCAAGGCAGATCTAAATGGAAAAGGAAAATAAAAATATAAATATTGATTATGAATGGTAACTACCCATAGAGAAAATCGGGGATATAATGGTTTTTTTATTTACCAAAGCACTTCCTGTTAAACTTTCTAGGACTCAGTCATATCGAGACAAAAAAGACCATTCCTCATCCAGAAGAGGAGGGTTTGATAGGCCTTCCTATGATCGAAAGTCTGACCGACCAGCCTATGAAGGACCATCCATGTTTGGAGGTAGATTAGTACCTTACTAACTATTAAGATGCTGAGAATTGAAAACTACAGGAGATGCTTTTGATTGTAGCTGTGGGTTCAAACTTTCAGAGTGAAATATACTCACAGATTTCTCAGAGATGGCAACATCATCACCAAAAAGAGTCATATGAAATAAAATGTAAATTGCCTTTTTTACATTATTAAAGAAATTTTGGAAGACAGAAATAAAATCATTTATAATCCCACCACCTACCTACCATACCACAGCCATTGCAGTTTTATATATTTCCTCGCATTCTCTCTTCACATACATATTAATGAAGTTGTAGACAAAGTCTGCATACAGTTTCTTTATTGTGCTTGTTCTCACTGATACTATACTGTATACACTTTTCTATATGTAAATCTATTATATTAATGGCTTTATGATAGTTCATCAGTGAATAAGATATAAGACTCATTTTTGAACACTTAGATTGCTTTTAGTTTTTCACTGTTATAAATTAGACTTAAACTAGAAATTATACCTGTTTATGTGAATAAGTTTTCCTAAGCTGGACTCGTCCTCATATATATTAACATATATATATTAGGAGGAGTGGAGAGCATTAAAATGTTAAATAATTACTATATAAATAGTAATCTTGTTCATCCGCTGGCATTCTAGGAGAACGAAGAAGTTACCCAGAGGAGCGAATGCCCCTGCCAGCTCCTTCAATAAGCCACCAGCCACCTCCAGCTCCACGGGTTGAGAAGAAACCTGAATCTAAGAATGTGGATGATATTTTGAAACCACCTGGCCGAGAGAGCAGACCTGAGAGGGTGAGTCCTGTGTGGTTGACTAGTTTTATTGCAAATCAGAAGCTGATAAGAGATCTTTTTAGTATCCTGAACAGAATTTCTGTACTTTTCCATGACATGGTAGTTTTGGGTTTTTTTTAACTTATTTTATTGGAGTATAGTTGATATGCAAGGTTGTGTTAATTTCTTCTGTATAGCAAAATGATTCAGTTACATGTATAGATATATATTTTCATATGCTTTTCCATTATGGTTTAATCACAGGATATTGAACATAGTCCTCTGTGCTATACAGTAGGTAGGACCTTAGTGTTATCTAGTCTGTATATAATAGTTTGCATCTGCTAATCCCAAACTTCAGTCTATCCTCCCCCATTCCCCACCTTGGCAACCACAGTTCTGTTCTCTATGTATGTGTGTCTGTTTCTGTGCTGTAGATAAATTCATTTGTGTCATATTTTTGATTCCACACATAAGTCATATAATAATGGTATTTGTCTTTCTACTTCTGACTTACTTCACTTAGTAATAATCTCTAGGTCCATCCTAGAGATGGTCCATCTCTAGGTCCATCTAGGCATTATTTCATTCTTTTTTATAGCTGAGTAGTGTTGTGTTGTATGTGTGTATCTTCTTTATCCATTCATTCATAAGTGAACATTTAGGTTGTCTCCATGTGTGACATAGTATTAATATCAGATTCAGGGCATCTTGCCATCTCCAAATCATCATTTCTCATAAACTGCCTACCCTTTAGAATCTAAGAAATTAGAGCTTAATTGCTTGGCAAAAAGAAAGTGTTGACTATTCCCTAATTAAACCTTTTTTTTAAAGTGTTAAATTATAGAAAATAAGAAGAACTCAATTAATTGCACTTTGAAGAAGGGGAAAGAGGATTTGATCTCATGGCATGTGGAATTTAAAAGGAAGAATTAGGAGAATTTGATTAGTTTAGACTTACTTTCCTGGTGACCTCCATATATATATATACATTCTTACATTTTCCCTGTATTGCAAACTAATTAGATTCCATTTAAATAAACTGATACTGGGATTTCTATCAGAGGTTTGACCCCATGTATGTATGTATGTCACTGTTTTAAAGTCTGTTTCATCTGTTATTGGTATAGTTACTCCAGCTTTCCTGTGGTTGCTGCTACCTTTTTCCATCCTTTTAATTTCAATCTATTTGTGTCTTTCAGTCTGAGACATGTTCCTTCTAGACAGCATATAGTTTAGATCATGTTTTTTAGCAGTCTGATAATTTTTGCTTCTTAATTGGATTGCTTAAATCCATTCATGTGTAATGTTGTTATTGATGTAGATGGCTCAAGTGCCCCATGGTTAGAATTCAGTGCTTTTGACTGCTGTGGCGCAGGTTCAGTCCCTGGTTGGGGAAATGAGGTCCTGTAAGCCACACAGCAGGGCCATCAAGAAAAAAGAGATATGGATGGCTTAATTCCATTCCTGGCTTGCTCAGCTGTATTGAAATACAGTTGGTTTTTGTATATTGATTGTATATTGCTCCACATTGCTGAACTCATTTATTGGTTCTAATAGACTTTTAGTGGATTCCTTGGAAGTTTTCCTGTATGTGAGATGATATCACCTTGCAGATGGAGATAGTTTTACTTCTTACTTTTCAGTCTGGATGCCTCTTTTCTTTTCTTGCCTAGTTGTTCAGTGTTGAATCGATGTGGTGGGAGTGGGCATCCTTGTTTTATTCCTGAACTTAGAAAGAAAACTTTCAGTCTTTCACCATTAAGTACTATGCCAGCTGTGCATTTTCGTTTGATGTCCTTTATCGAGTTAAGGAGGTTCCCTTTCATTTCTAATTTGGTAAATGTTCTTATCAGGAAAGGATGTTGGATTTTGTTAAACGCTTTCTCTGCATTGAGATTTTTTTGTTTTTTATTGTATTGATATAATGTATTATTACATTAACAGATTTTAGATATTAATTGGTATCTCTGGGATAAATCCTACTTGGTCATGTTGTTTAATTCTTTTTATATGTAGCTGGATTCAATTTGGTAATACTTTGTTGTGAAGTTTTATATCCATATTCATAAGAGATACCAAATTTTCTTCTGATGTCTTCGTCTGGTTTTGGTATCAGACTATATGCTGGTTTGAAATACTGGCCTCATAAAATAAATTGGGAATTGTTCTTTCTTATTCTTTTTTTTTTTTCTGAAAGTGTTTTTGAAGAGTTGGTAATTTTCTTTAAATGTTTGTTGGAATTCAGTGAGGAACCTGGGTGTTTCTTGTTGGCAGTTTTTTGACTGCTAATTATGTCTCTTCACTTGTCATAAGTTTGTTCAGGTTATCTATTCTTCTTGAGACCATTTCAGTAGCTTGTGTCTCTCTTAAGAATATGTCCATTTTTTCTGAGTTATCTAGTTTGTTGGTATGCAGTTTCATAGTAGTCCTTTATAACCCTTTTAAAATTTGTGTAAGGTTGGCACTCATGTCCTCTCTTTTTTTCTGATTCTAGTAATTTGAATCCTATCTCTTTTTTCTTAGTTTAGCTAAAAGTTTGTCAATTTTGTTGCTCTTTTCAGAGAACCACCTTTTGGTTCCATTGATTTTTCTTTAATTTTCTGTTCTCTATTTTAATAACCTCTGCTCTAATGTTATTTCCTTCCTTCTTGCTTTACGTTTAGTTTGTTAGTACTAAACGTTTGTTAGTACATTTAGTTTGTTCTTCCATTTTCTTATGTTGTGTCTTCATTTTTATTAATCTCAAAGTATTTTCTGATTTTTGTTTTTATTTCTTCTTTGATCTATTGGTTATTTAAGAGTATGGTGTTTCATTTTTACATTTTCCCAAACTTTTAAATTTCTTTCCATTGTGGCCAGGGATATGCTTCGTATAATTCCTGTCCTCTCAAATGTGTTAAGGTTTATTTCATGGCCTATGGTATGGTCTCTCCTGGAGAATATTAGGTCGTTGTTAACTCTAAGATCAATTCATTGTGGGGAAAAAAAAAAAAAACTAAGTGATTTTTTTTTTTTCTATAATTGTGTTTCAGATTGTTGTTATAATGAGAGGATTGCCAGGCAGTGGAAAGACACATGTTGCAAAACTTATTCGAGTGAGTATGGAAAAGTGAAAGCATCACTTGCTTTTGTTAGCCTTTTGCCTTCTTAACAAGCAACGTGATGTTGATACAGGTATTTCCTGTTTGATCCACTCTAGTTGGCCCAGGTGGGTGCTGTCTCATTTTGATCTGCTGAGGCAGATACTTTTGCCCCAGCTTGATTTGAAACCATAAGAAGATTGTGTGGTATTTAGCCATAATAAAAAACTTTGTGCACATTTATTAATTTATTCCATAAATTCTCTTTAACTTTCTTGAATATCTGATACTTAGGATAAGGAGGTAGAATTCGGAGGACCTGCACCCAGAGTTCTAAGCCTGGATGACTACTTTATCACTGAAGTAGAAAAAGAAGAAAAAGATCCAGATTCTGGAAAGAAAGTGAAAAAGAAGGTATGCTATATTCCTCTCAGATTACATCCTAATTCATAAATAGTGTTGAAAGCATGTTCAGAGAGAAATAATTGACTTTTTTGAACATAAACTTCAGTGCTCAGGTGTGAAGGAAAAGACTACACCTGAGAAAGAAGGAAAGTTATCTTTATCCAAATGGTAACTAGGGAAGAGATGTAAGGTGATTCCTGCTTTTGCTAACTCTGTATCTCTTTTGTGGGGATCTTAGGTAATGGAATATGAATATGAAGCTGAGATGGAGGAAACCTACCGTACCAGCATGTTCAAAACTTTCAAAAAGACTCTGGATGATGGCTTTTTCCCTTTCATCATCCTGGATGCCATCAATGACAGAGTTAGACATTTTGACCAGTTTTGGAGTGCAGCAAAAACCAAGGGATTTGAGGTAAAGATTTAAAGAACTTTAGAGTATTTTGTGTTATCATGTAAGTCTTGCATTTGTTTGCTTAATCAATATTCGTTTCTTCTTAGGTGTATTTGGCTGAAATGAGTGCAGATAACCAGACTTGTGGCAAGAGGAATATTCACGGACGAAAGCTTAAAGAAATAAATAAGGTGATTATTATTATTTTTTAAGAAAACATAGAGGGCATAGCATGGTCTCCTGGTCTTTCCTTAAGTAGCTTCCAGAGATAACTTGAGCTCCTGAATCTCTCAATTAGATGGCTGATCACTGGGAAGCTGCACCTCGTCATATGATGCGTCTGGACATTCGTTCTTTGTTGCAAGATGCCGCTATTGAAGAGGTGAGTGTCCTTTGGCTTGAAAGCAGTGCAGAAGCCACCTTTTTCTCCACTATTTTTACTTTGAAAAAATTTTAAATTACAGAAAAGCTGCATGATTAGTATAAGAACACCTGCGTGACTTTCATTGAGATTCACTGATTGTTAATATCTTGTCACATTTTTCTCTATTAGATTTCTTGTTTCTTCTTCTTGTTACTGTTAGTACTATTCCTATTACTATGAAACCATTTGAGAATAAAAATGCAGACCTCATAAACCCTTTATCCCCTAAGTATTTCAGAAGATACCTCCCAAGAGCAAGGGCATTCTCTTACAGAAGTAGAAATCTCAGTTATCAAATTCAAGAAATTTAACATTTGATAAGATCCCATATTAGGTAATATAAATTTCCTAAATTCTTTCATGTACAGTCCATATTCATATTTCACCAGTTGTTTCTGTAACGTGCTTTATAGCAGTTTCTTAAAATCCAGGATCCAGTCCTTTAATAGAAAAAATGGTTTCTGAGCTATGTCACTGTCATGAAAGACAAAGAAATCTTGAAGCATATTGGTCAGTTAACTGTTTTGTTAGCTCCCATCATTGTGGGTTGTCATGATTAGCTTTAGGTTAAATGTTAGCAGGAATGCTACATAAGTGACATGTTCTTAGTGCATCATATCAGGAGTCATATGATGTCAACTTATTTTATTATTGTTGATTAAAATGTTGATCACTTGGTTTTGGTGATATCCTCAAAGTTTTCTACATTTTTCTCTTTGTAATAAGTGATCTGTAGGGAGATACTTTGAAACTGTTAATATCCTGTTCCCTGACAGATTCTCATAGATTGATAATTCTTATCTAAATCAATTATTTGTTTGGTAGAAATAAATCTTTATCATGGAAAAGGTGCGATCTTTCTCTTTTAATCAGTTATATACCTCTGCTTTATTTGACTTCTTCCTGTGATTGAGAGTTATCGATACTCAGTGTTTCCACTGTGTTTTTATGTGTTTTTGCCTCCTTTGCCACTCGTCAACCCATTTCCTTTTGGCTCCTGTGCCAGCCATTCTCTAGAGACTCTCACCAGAGAGTTCCATGACAAGGAACAATTCTCACTTCTCCTGTTGCATAATTTGCAGCCACATGTGACTGTGTCCACCTTCTTGAAGACGTTTTTTTCTCAGCTTCTGTGAGTCTGTCCTCTCCTGATTCTCTTCTTGCGTCTCAGGTCATGATGCAGGTCTCCTCTCCTGGCTTCTCTTGCTACCCAGTCTTTAAATGTTGGAATTCTTAAGGGCTGTATCCCAGGCTCTGCTTTCAGTCTGCACATTCTGTGTAGAGAGTCTTTCTGGTACCTTGAATTGCCTCTTATATGCCCTTAATATTAAATTGTAAAGCTTGGAATGAATTTTATCAATATGTTAACAGTAATTATATCTGAGCAGAGAGGTTGTGGGTGAGTTTTACAATTCTGCTATCATTTTTCAATTTTGTACCAAAAGATATGTATTACTATTAACCTTAAAATACCTCAAACTCAGCCTATTCAATGTGTAATTCATCCAAACCTGTTCCTCTTCTAATAATCTCTTATTTAGTAACAAGACCCATCAATCACTTAGTTGCTGAAACCCTGACTCTTTTATTCTCCATTATTTTTGACTCCCTTTATACCGCTGTTTGACTCTATCCCTTCACCATGTAGTCAGTCTATACAGTCTATAAATTTTGTCAGTTTCATCTTATAAATACTTCTGTAGTCTATCTACTCTCTATTTGCATTGCTGCTATTCTGGGCCAAGCTCTCATCCTGACTTCTTACTATACCCTTTCTTACATTTTGAGATTTGAATTATACATGTTTTACGTGATTGAAAAAATACTTGCTAAAGGTTTTCAAAAGAAATCCTAGTAATCTATAGCCATTCAAAACAGATAACCATCAACTTAGATCATTATATTCAACTTCACAGGGAATTATACAGATAGATACCCCAGGAAAATGAAAGGCAGGAATATCATCTTGTCTGTCAGTTCTGTTTCAAAGTTTAGGGTATTAGAAATTTCTTAGTATGTAACAGCGAGTCTGTGCATCTTGCTCTGGGCAACTGTGCTCATTTCAGATCTCAGTGAGGGACTCAACATTTTCCTGAATGTTAACTCAGCCTATTTTATGTGTGATTATTGTGGTGGTGTAGGTGGAGATGGAAGATTTTGATGCAAATATTGAAGAACAGAAGGATGAAAAGAAAGATGCAGAGGAAGAGGAAAGCGAACTGGTAGGAGACAGAACAACCACTTTGAACAAAGTGTCTCTTTATTAAAATTCTTAAGGGTTTAAATTCATCTCTGTGGTCAGATTACTATTGTTGATATACACCTTAATGGTAAAAGTTTCCAGAATCATCTTCACGGAGACTTTTGGATACTTTTTATTTTTACCCCGACCAAAGGAAAAGAACCCTCTACTGTGTTAACAAGAAAATTTTAAGAATGCTAAGAAACGTACCCTTGTATTCACTCAACTATTTGTGGGTGGCTCTAGGGGAATATGCCTTTTAAGAAAATCAGTTACATATGAAAGAGCATTTTTACATTCCAGCAAATACATGGTACAACCTATCTAACTTACGCATAATTGTCTCTTCTTTGCTATAAGAGCTCATAACTGAGTTTCTATAAACTGAGGCAGAAGAACTGATTGAATGAGGAGGCAGAGGGTTGCCACTGACTCCCGGATTTGTTCTTCTGCATTTTATCCTATTAAGTGATGGTGAAAATGATTTGACTGTGTAGGCAATGCATTTTGCTTAGGCTAATTAAAGGCTTACGTAAGTGTGAATTCAGAGTTCCCATGTACCTACTGTAAATGCTTTTGATCACACCTCTGTTGTGATGTCTGCCTTACCCTGTCATTCAAGAGTATGTGACTTCCAGACTTATGTTATTTTCAGTGTTTGCTAATGCGGTACAGAGATTAGCAATGCCTTGAAATAGTGTTGCTTTTTTAATTCGAAATATTATTTGTTTTATTTAATACTTCAGCCCTTGCTAAAGTTGCTTTTCATATTCTTCTGAAAATGTACAAAGTGAGAACCCTGATTCCTCCCCCTAGAGAATACATGCTAAGAAGTGGTTTCATCGCCCCATGTGTGTTATAGAGGACTCTGGATAGAAACTGTGTGTTTGCATAGAGATGGTGTCAACCTCTACATTCCTAGATTTCGTATGTGGATTAAAAAATAAGCTTTAAAGTTAATGGCATTTGAGTCTCAGTATGTTTTTTTTTTCCTTTAAACAAAGTCTTTTTATTTAATTAGATTGTATTTTAACATACATGATCTAAGGTGTAGGTAGGAAATTCACTTAAAGGTCCACGCTGTCCTGGAATATGGCTAATGGCAAGTTTAGTTACCTGCAGCGTGCATACTAGAAAGCCATCATATGAGAAACCTATAATGCCAGCTCTCTGAAACTCTGTCTTCCTTTGTAGA
This sequence comes from Ovis canadensis, assembly GCF_042477335.2. Classification (NCBI taxonomy): domain Eukaryota; kingdom Metazoa; phylum Chordata; class Mammalia; order Artiodactyla; family Bovidae; genus Ovis; species Ovis canadensis. The sequence continues at coordinate 96,443,977 of NC_091251.1, forward strand.
GATTTCAGTTCAGGATATGGTTCATAACATCTGACTTACTTAGGTGTAGGTCAAAACTTGGAAATTTTAATTGAATGTACCATTATTTTTTAAAGTGAAACACACTGTAATACAATATTTTTTCACCAGAAACATGGCATTGAAACTTTAGAACTCTACCCTGCTGAACTATCTCTTTTATTTCCAAGTAACCTAATGTTCCATAGAGTGAGAAGATGATTTTAAGTTTTAAGGAAGAAAAGGGTAGTTCCAGCAGGGAGAGCTTAACATACTCATTTTACTTAACCTTTATGTAATAAAACTTCTCTTAACCTTTTTTCAAAATGCAGAATCCAGATCTCCTATTGTTGGGTTCTATTCCAGGAGTAAAAGATTCTTGGAAAATTTTAATAAAAGGGTTAAGAGCAAGTCTCCTGTCATTCAGACCATTTTAATGGAATCTTCACTCAACTTTATGTTTTCTGCTCTGTACTGATTACTACAGCTGTGTGAAATCCATACTTTTCTTGGTCAAGAGACTCCTTTGGGGGGATCATTGGTATGATATTTTGTCTTCTTTAATGCCTCAGTGGACCTTGTAGATATGACTCAGAATTTTAAAATATATTATTCTAGTGACACTTAAGGTTTTTAGATGATTTTTGAGATACAACAGTACAGATTCCATCAGTACCAAACTTTTAGCACCATCACTTCAACCTTTGTCTTCATTTGTTATTGAAAATGTATTTGGAAAAGATAATATAATTTATAATCTGAACTACTAGCTGATTAGTTGAAGTTGAATTATTAGTTTGGCTTAAAGACTACAAATGTATAAAACCTGTTGGATTTCCTGGAAGATTGATAATGCTCTAGTAAACTCTTACACAGAAGCTGTTGTCATGAACTGTTCAACATACTTTCCAACTTTACCTGTGTGTCAGTGTATTCTGTGAACTTCAGCATTCCCGACAGTAGAAAGATACATTAATTCTTAAAAGAAGATGCTGACACCTTTGATGAATCTGTCCTATATAATAAGTCCTAATATTAAAGTTCTGTATGTAAAGATCTAATAGAGAAGAACACAGTCCAAATGCAGTGAAACCTGTTTTACTTCAGTGAATTATATGGAAATTAATTATAAATCAGTGAATATTTGGAAAAGGCATACATTTGCTAGGCAAATAAACGGAAAGGTTTTACTGCATAGTTAAATAGGTACGTTGGGAAATTTGCAAATCTTTATAGGACTTTGAAATAAACCACTCAGTTATTTTACTAAATAAGCCATAAATTGCCTGTGGAGATTTCTGGTTTTTTATATAATAGAAAACGTGTAATTTTTAAAAAAACATCAGAAATAATAATCTAGCTTCCAGTTGATGAAAAAGTAATACTCTGAAATCGATTCAGTAAAATTAGTCTTTGTAAGATCTAACTGGTAAATGGATTGAATCATTTTAAAATGAGATTGAACTTAATAATTGTGTTCAGTGATACCCAGTTTCCTCCTTTCTTTTGAGTATCTAAAATTACACTGGAATACAAAGTAACTGTCTTGAAGAATACTCCTTGGACCTCATGGCTACTATCACTTGATAATAGCAATTGTATTTAGAAATAACTTGGCTAGTATGATAAGTTCTCTGCTATTCTGAATGATATTATTTAGCATAGTAACTACCATACATTCTTACTGTATTTGCTATACAGCTGTTTTTCAGACTACAGTTGTGTGTCCTGAACTGTAGTTGCCTCAGAGCGCCTCCATGATACTATTCTAAAGTGCCTGTCCTAAAATCTGGGTAGTGAAGTTCGTGAATTTGGTAATTCAGTTTCTTCAGAGATAATGAGACTGTTTTCCCTAAGGATATATTTATAAATAGTGGAAAGTGAATCCATTCCCAGTTGTAATGCTTTTCCAATTCAAAAGTGATATGCATGTATGTGTCTCTTTCTAACCCTTCGAGCTTCTCTCTGTGTACGATTTAGGGTTACATTCCGAAAAGCAAATGGGAGATGGACACATCTGAGGCAAAGCTAGGTGGGTATTTCCTTTTTCCTGTTTTTATATGTGATACCTGATGGTAATGGTCATAGATCTTTCTGCTGTAGGAAGAACAAATTCCCCCAAATCTCTGCTTAAACAAAGATTTTAGGCCTACCTTACTACCTCCTCAGTCTGTTTTGCTGACTTTCATTTTATATATTGTGACAGTAAATGCAAATATGTGATAAATTTAGTAATAAAATATTGTCACTTCTAAAATCCATTTATTTACATTAATCAGAAATGTCACTTCTAAAATCGATTCATTTATATAATCAGAAATGTTGGTGTAGATGAGATTTCTACCTTTATGAAAGAATATTTAACTGCAGTTCAAAATTGAAGTTGATTATGAATATTTTGGATAATAGTGATAGTAAAAATAAATATTGAAGTTTAAAAATTAATTAAAAAGCAGTTATTTTCTTTGTATAATAAAAATTTGTAAGTGGGGGAGGTAGATATATAATTTAGGTTTTTGAGGAGCCTGGCTTGTAAGTTTCTATTTAAATTTTCCTCCAGCTGGTCTTTAGTGCAGGTTACAAGGTAAATTGGTGAAAATTATTGTCTAAATAAAATATTCGAGTTGCTTAACGTGGGGTTCTTTGTCAAGTAGAAAATCACATATATCCAATGGATTTTCCACCAGTATTTCATGGTAATATTACAGAATTTTTTTTTAATCTCACCTAAAGAGAACCATTTAATATGTTGATTAAGATGTATTAGTAAATAATTTAAGCTGGTGATATAAGATTTTTTTAAAAGATGGACCATGCTACTGTATGAAGTATGACTGTTGGTCTCTGCATTTCTCTTCTGTAATTATGCTGTAACCCCCAGAGCTGAAGTAACCATAGAAACATACCTTAAATTTGTAGAACAAATTTGAATAATTTAGCTGCTTCACTGTTTGGTATATACTATCTGTGATTCTGACATCAGAGGGGTGCACTTTACACACAGTTGCATAGACTGTGCCTTTTATTGTGCCCAGTTGATCATGTGAGCCATTGATGTTGACCAGATCTAATGTTAAAACATAATTCTGTAAACGGTAGTATTACCATATTGTTGGGATAGATGCTTTGTTGCAGTCTAGAATTTTTTTCTAGTGTACGGCATGTGAAAAATTTATGTGGTTATTGACATATTCTTCCATTCGTCCTTCCTCTGTGGGAAATCCATTTTAATAATAACCAACTATCTCCTTCCCTGAACTTTTAAAGCATTCAAAAGTGCCTAAATGCAATTAAGTATGTAGGAAAATGATAACAACAAATTAGTTTTAAATAATAATGCTATAAATATGTTTATTTTAACATTAGTTTAAATCTGAAGTTCTGCACTTATAGAATAACCTATAAGACTGTAAAATCGTTTTCCTCTTTCTTGCTTTTCTAAGTAGTGATTATCTTTTGGGGCAAAGAGAAATGGTAATTAAAGAGATATGGGAATTATACAATATTTTAGCTAAGCGTATAATCTTTAAAAGGCCTTTGTAATATATTATCTAGGATAATGCTTTTTTTAACTTTACCTTCTTACTTTCCTTTCTAATACCTAAAGAGAAAGGAAAATGTAATTTAGTTACGATGATTATCCAAGATAATATGACATTAATCTTGATATCACTTTCCAGAAAAAATTCTGGCCTGTCTGCTATTTGCTTCTCAGAAAATACATTTAATACAAATTCAGTCCATTTTAGGCTTTTTTATTTTTTTTTGGCTGTGAGGCGTGTGAGATCTTAGCCTCCTGACTAGGGATCAAATCTGCACTGCCTGTATTGGGAGGCCAAATCTCAACCACTGGACTGCCAGAGGAGTCCCACAGATGCAGTCCATTTTAAAGACAATGCCAGAAATAGAGTTGTTAAATAAACCATTTCAGTTAAAGGCACTGAAGATCCAGTAATGAATCTAGGAAGTAAGTTCTTAAATGGTTGCAGCTGGGTTTGTTTTTGTGACAGTGATGTTCCATATAATGACTCGCCTCTTGCACCACCTTGTTATCTTGAGAGCTAAATCATCTGTCGAGGAAGGAGTATGAGCCTTCCTAAAAGTACTTCTTTGATATTGGTCCACGGAGCCAATTGAGAAGAAGAAGAGCCTAAAGCACGGGCCTCTGTTCTTTTATGTCACCTTCCTTATCACAACAAATTCAATAGATTTGACTACCAGGTACAACTTTATTTTACCAACATTTCTTAAATATCTCTTGGTAACATAATTATGCTGGGTGGACACATATTGAGCTTTAGTGGTGGCATGTATTGAGCTAGACAAGCTGAATCTGTAACTGAGAAATTTTGACTTACAGATGAATTGGCCAATGAGAAAATATTCACTTACTTGTAATCTTTCAAGCAACTGTTAAATCTTAATGTTGAGTCTTGATCTGTGTTCATTAAGTAAGTATAGTATTCAGTTCAGCCTGTGTGTGTGTGTGTGTGTGTGTCTGTGTGTGTGTGTGTTAAAGTAGAAGCGGTGTAATTTTAGGAAAATTCACAACTAGCCTAAGTTGCATCGGGCTTGGCTGTCATGGAGTTGTTGAGGACTGTCTGTGACCCACTCTCAGTAGCACTTTGCTTCTTTTCCAGCTGGGACACAAGCACCCTAAGGCAAGGGTGGGTGTTACATGCCACATCAAATGCTAAGATTCAGCATTCAAGCTGCTTAAATTCCACTGACATGATTTTGGTTTCTCAAACAGTGAAAAACCAAAAGTATACTTGAGACTGTTGTCATCCTAATTTAGGTTTCTTCATATAGCTTACTTTTGCTTTTCTCATCTCAGTGTCATTTGTCTCTGTTTATGAGTTACTGTGTACTGGCCTTCTACATGTCAGGCAGTTACTGTATACTGGCCTTCTATATGTCAGGCAGTTTCATCTCTTCCCAGTTGGAATGTAATTATTATTTTGTATAGGCATGTAACCCTTGTGTGTTCATCATGAGCAAATTTTCAGAAATATCATTTATGTTTAGAAAACATAGATGTATCTAAAAAATTTTTTCTGTTGTGCTATATATAATATACTGTTTTGAAGATATGGTAAAATTCTGTGACCTGCAGAGTTGGATATTTAAACTTTCATCTTCATCTTCAAACTTCATCTTTTGAAATTCAAACCCCTGAAAATCATTAGTATGAGTGTATTGGATACCAGTCGTCTTCTGTAACTAACAAATACCCCCAGATTCCTCTTCCTTCATCTTATGCCATACATCTGTGTGTTTGAGTTTCCAGGATGCCATGTGGAAGAGGTATGAACCTTTCTTCAGCTCCAAGAAGGAAAGTTTAAACTTGTTGTGCACAATAAAATTTCAAATTAAACATTACAAACAAGGGTGTTCAGACTAGAAATACATATGCTTCTGAACTTCCATGTTGCAAATGTGAAACTGCTGGTGTGTAACTCCTGTCATACACCCAGTGTATGAGGAAGAGTTCTTGTAGTTTTCACACTGTCCTTCTGTAATTGCTGCCTGACCATGTTCTATTCTTGGAATTGAAATATGAAATTTTCCTTTGAAGTATGTTAATGTCGAAGTTGATCTTACTAAGTTTGGAAATCCTTTGACGTTTATTCAATAAGTGTGTTGGAGCGGCTGATACTTTACACTATTCAACTGAGAACAGTTTTACTATTTGTGGGGCTTCGTTGGTTTTTCTAATACCATATTCTATGTCCCTGTGCAATCAAGGTGTCACCTGTAAGATCTTGTGTAATATGGCCTGTCCTGTACATATAGGTTAGAGCCCCTTGGTACGGCATGTGATTTACAGAGGAGGTTAGAAGACTTTCTGTTGCACTCATCCATGTTAAAAATTTGCCAAAGTGATATGATAAAAATTTCTTGAGTTTTGTAAAGTGTTGTAGTTTGCCTTGCTGATTTTTCAATAATATTGCTTTTATAGGGGTGGGGCTTAGGAAATAAAAGCTTTGACAAGTATGCAAAATCTTACTGGTTTTTGAGATCTGTATGGTATGCACAATTAGTTGTGTGTGTAACTTTTACATTTGAAGCATAAACTCACCTTGCCTCCTGCTTCCACTGTACTTTTCTTTCACGTTCTGTCTGCCTTGTTGCCTAAAAGGTTTCTATTATATATACTTTTCACCATTTATAGAGTTAAATGGAGTGTGGTTATTGTATGTTTCTGAAGTGTGTAGGTTTTCCTTTATTGAGCTACTTAATAATAGTGTGGTTTTATAACTGTAGATGATCCAAAAGTTTAGTGCTTCAGTGTAGCTTTTATAAATATATATATGTACATATATATGTGTGTGTGTATATATGTATATATATAACTCATAATATTTCACATGTAGAATTCAAGATCACAACTAACAGCCAATAAAAAAAGACTATACACATTTCCATCATGTGTTCTTGAAGACACCTAAACTCATATCTCATAATTTCTGAATCAGCACTCCCTGTTAATTTAATTGATTAACGTTTGGGACCTTTGGAAAGCCTCTCAGATTGAGGATTCAGAAAGAAAATTCAGATCCAGCCACTTTGGCTGACTAGCCCTCAGCTTCAGAGTAGTCAGCAGCACTTTAAAGTATAACCGAAGAAAGTGGTGATTTGTATGATCGACTTACCTGTAAACATTAACTTACGGCAAATCCTGTCACAGTGGTCAAAATCCCAAGAAACTGTTCATCTAAAACTTTCCCAAATGTTAGCTTGGCTCATTAAGTTCTTGTACACCTGTTTTTCATATAACACGATATCACACATGATTGCAGATCGAATGGGTGGTGTTAATGTTGTGTTAAAGAAACAAAAACAAAAAAGAATGGAAGAAATTGCTTTTGGAAGAACTCACCATTGCTTTTCATCAGAACATGAGAGCTGAAGTGTGATTTTAGGTGGGTGGGGAGGATAAGGAGGCCAGTAAACAAGTGTCTTCTCTTGCTCTGCCTGTATTTGTTACTTAAACCAGCATAGTAATGTAAAGGCTGCCGGTATGAACACCAGATAAAGAGTGGAAATTGCACAGAACTTGATACTATCTCAGCCAAGAAGAGAGTTTGGATCTGCAAATGGTGCTGCCCTCAGAAAGGCGGATGCGCCCTCCGGCGGTGTTCCAGCCTTCTTTGCCCTTGTGTGTGTGTCGTGTGCAAACCCACACTCCTCCTTAATGCTGCGGCTCTGTGTTTGTCCCTCAGACAAGCTGGATGGCTTGAGAACTGGCACAAAAAGGAAGCGTGACTGGGAGGCTATTGCCAGCAGAATGGAGGACTATCTTCAGCTCCCTGATGATTATGACACTCGTGCTTCTGAGCCTGGGAAGAAGAGGGTAAGAGACCATGAGTGATCACCAACAGTTAGAGGCCCGGGTAGACACCTGGTTTTAGAAAGTTAAAGTCAGATAAATATGAATGCTATTTTTTAAAGTGGTTTGGTTTATACTGCACCAGAGTCGGACATGACTTAAGTGACTTAGCAGCAGCAGCAGCAGCATCATTTACACATTTGCAAAAGAGACCTTACAAATTATCCAGTCAAAATGTACAAAAAACTTAAATAATGGAGAACAGAGCCTCACGTGGTTAGCACGTTATCAACCTTAAAGGAGTTTGGAATGGCTGCTTGTGCCATTTTGCCATGGAGCAAGAGAGTCAGGTGTGAAGTAGAGTATTGAAGAGAATCTGTGGGACTTCTTAATGGATCAGATGTAGAGGGTCCAGATGGATGGGATCAATGGTGGCTTTTCAGGATTCTGGCCATAAGCATTCCATGTGTGTGGTGCCATTTACTGAGTTAGCGTAAAGTAGGGGAGACATATAAGTTTGAGAGTGAAAACTCAGAAGTTCAGCAAGGTGCCAGTGAAGTTAGAAGTGGTAACAAGACTCAGGACTCCAAAATTTAGAAGTTCAGATAGAGGTAACTGTTTTAAGAAGGAAAGAATAGTCCATTGTTAAATGATACAGAGAAGACAGGTAAACTGAGAAAAGAGACCTCAACCATTGAATTTGGCAACGTGGTGATTGTTGATGTTTGGTCAAAAAAAAAAGTCAAGCTTTCTTAGAGAGTTGAGGGGAGAAGCCAATTTCGAGCAGATTTGAAGAATAGGAAACGAGGAAGTGCAGAACAGCAAATGTAGATAAGTTTCTGAAGAAGCTTAGCTACGATAGGGAGCAAAATAATGAAGCCAAGATGTTGAATAGGTCTTCCACACAGATGGCAAATTCAATAAAAGTGATATTTGTATGTATCCTTTAAAACACAATAAAGTAAGAGGTGTAATATTGTACATGAGCCACATAAAGCTTTTCCAGCTAATCTGTCTTGATCTTTCTTTTAAGTATATACCGACCTCCCATTCTTTTTAATTTATTTTATTTTTGGCTGTACCGCACAGCAGTTTCCTGACCAGGGATTGAAACCTGGGCCCTTGGCAGTGAAAGCTCTGAGTCCTAACTACTGGACTGCCAGGGAATTCCTTACCCTTCTTTTTAAATGGCTGCCTAGTGTACCATCATTTGGTTGAATAATCAGTTATTTATCCATTTTCTTATCAGTGGATGCTTATGCTGTTTTCGTTTTATTGCTAATGTAATACTGTAGTGTAAGTTGCATGCGTTTGTCTTGGCAGCCTTTTGACAGTGTATCTCTAGGGTGTATTTTTAGCCTTAAAGCTGCAAACCCATAGAATATGATGTATCATTCTGAAAGCTATTATGAGATTGTTTTCCAAAAAGGTTGCACCTATTTATACACCCGCATGGAAGTAAATGCCTGTTTTTTTCACACTTGCACCAGCAGTGCTGTTACTGAACTTTTTAACTTGACAATCTGATAGGTGAAAAATGGTATCTCGTTTTGCATTTCACCAAGTAAGAATGAAGTTGTTTATCATTTCTTTATCTTTACATATCATTTCTTTTTTATGAATTCCCTCAGTACTTGAATAGTAAAAGGATGTTTATTGTAAGAGAATGAAAAATGCCACTTCATTACAGTGAATACCATTACAGGGGACTCCAGGTTTCAAATAGTGCAGACAGTCCCTGGGCCTGCCCTTGTTTGTGTGTCTTGAGACCTAATTAGTGGCCTTCTGTGTCTGGGTGGCCTAGCTCTACCCAGGGACTACGTGTCTTAATATCTCTTATTGCAGTTTTAAGGTTGGGGCAACAGAAGCAGAAATAGCCCTTTCTTGGGAATAATAATTTGGTGTAACAGTGAATAATCTCAAGTGAGAAATATTTTTCTCTAGTTTATTTTTAGTTAGGTAACTATTACTCTCTTCAGTAGGGAGTGTGTAATCTCATATAATTTACTCTGTAAGCTGAGTGGACAGAAGCGTGAGCTGTACACATCCTAGTTCATTAAGTGGCTCCTCTTTTCACTCCTCTCCCTGTCTTCCTTCTTCATTTCAAATTGTTTTTAACATTCAAGCCATTTTCCAAAATCAACTTCTGAGCACAAGGAAATCCTGCAGGTAGCATGGAATGCAGGACTCATTACTCATTCCTTTCCTGGCGTTGTTTGATTTCTATAATCCAGCTTTTTATAAATATTGGGTAGATTCCTGGGATTAATTTACACTGAAACACAAAGGTAGTTCTGTAGAATTGATCATACTAGAGTTTTACCAACATGGCTAGGATTTAAAATATAATTTAAAAAATTTTTTTCCACTTGCTTAGTTTTGTATAAAATGACTTTAATTTGTGTTTCTTTGATAACTGTAGAAAAGTGAATATTTCCCTAGTTTTGTTTGAGAACTCAAACGTTTTAGAGATTTTTTGTGACAGTGGCTAAAATGTACACACATAAACTTCTGAGTATTGGTCAAGAGTTTTCTTTATTATACCTTTTTTTCCCCCCCTTAACAGCTAAGGTAAATGGCAGAAAATTGAGATAAATGTCAATAAAAGTACCTCTCTAGGAAGGTTAGGAGGCACACTTGACATTTCCAAAGCCATTTCTAGTTGCAAGTCATTCTGCTCCTTACATTTTTTTGTAATCATTTCCTTCCTTTCACAGAATTGTATATCTATATGGCAGGTCTGTGCAACTGCGGCCTCTTATATTTTCATTTCAGCTTTAAAATTTGGGGCATTTGTGCTGAAACATATTGCTTTTTTAAAAAATAACTGCTTTTCTCCTAATTCCATATTCTTTATTTTATCTGAGTTTTAAAGACTCAGAGTTTAAACTTCAGATGTAAAGCACTGATTGGTGTGTTTACCTCTGTTCTAAGGATGTGGGCTGTCTTCAGTCCGTTTCTTTGTTTGATGGCCATAGTTCATCTGTCTGTCCATCCATCCATTCTTCATCCCCCTTAACCATAGTCATCTTTTGCTAAAATGTGTACCCTTGATCCCAAGGAGAACTGAAGAGAGGGTGCATAAATTTATCAGAATAAATACATCAGCATTAATGGGCAGAAAGCACAAAGATCTTGGTATTCAGATACCCACATTATAAGAATCAGGTGTTATCAGTTTTCCCCCATAGCTGTTACCTGTGTGTATTATCTTTAGCCAAGTGGTTGATAGAAGCAATTATCAGGGGAAGAAATAAAAAAGAAGCCAGTCCTTTGATTACCATTCCTATAGACAATAATAGGGAGGGCCATTTTACTTCTCAGAGCAGTTACACTTTTCCAGGTACAGTGTGGATGAACGTGCTCTGGTTCCCTCTCCTTGTTATAGATCACAATCACAACAGATCACAAGCCATATTTAAAATACAGTCTCTGCAGACTTTGGTTCTAGGCAACTGCAAAGCACAGTTAAAAGTATTTTATCTTTTACAGGTTAAATCTGCTTATATTTTTAAAATTATTACTGTAATACATACAAATCCATATTTTAAAAATATCAGAATACCAATAGAAAATGTCCCTGATTCACATATTTGTAGGGATACTCTTGCCATTAATGATATCAACTGAGTCTGTCTCTTGGTCTCTTGATCTCATCAGTAAAAGTAATGATACCAGCTCCCTGTTTTCTAAGAATAAATTTCAAAAACTTTTATTATGTGGAGATGAGACTCAGTCTTTGATCTAGGATGTTTATGGTCTGTTAGGGAAGAGAGATCTGTCAGCGGATAATTGCAATATAATGTGAAAGTTCAAAACTAGACATGTCAAATCTGAAAGTAACTCCAGGGAATCAATGATTATTTGATTGGTAAAGGACAAGAGGGATAAAGCAGGGTTAATGCTAGGTGGATCAGGTTAGAGCAAAGATGTTTTCAGGAAGAGAGTCTAGTTTATGCAGGGTTACAAAGGTGGGAATGACCCAGTGTGCTCTGAGAGCTGAAAGTACTTTTGTAACTGGTGGGCTACAGTCCATAGGGTTGCAAAGAGTCAGACACAGATAGCGACTGAACACACATCTGTAAAGTGTCATAGGTACTGCCCAGAGATGCTGCAGGAGGACAGGGCCAGATCCAGAGGGACCTGTGCACTTGGATTTTATTCTGTAGGTTGGGCAAGGATTTAAAGTTGTGGCAGAGTGGACCAGAGGAAGTGAGAATGAAAGTAGGAAGACTAGGCAGAAGTTAGTGCTTTATTCTTTACTTCAGGTAAAAAATGAGGCTGGTGAACAGAAAAGGGGTGATGGGAGGTGGAGGGGACAGGGCTGAACTGTTCACGAGCTGGTGTGGCTAGGACTTGTGATTGACTAAAGTTTTCTTTCTGTAACTTAAGATGTATGACTGTCTTCAGTTCTCCAGTTAACTTCTAATTTTTTAAACCCCTGGCCTCAAATTAGTTATCCTACCCGTTAAACTATTCAGAAAGCTAAGAGACTCTTTGCATATTTATTTTTTTCTAAAGCCCAGCCTAACACTGTGTTCTTTTTAGGTGAGATGGGCAGACCTGGAAGAAAAGAAGGATGCAGATAGGAAAAGGGCCATAGGTTTTGTGGTCGGACAGACTGATTGGGAGAAGATCACAGATGAAAGTGGTCACCTGGCTGAAAAAGCCCTCAATCGAACCAAATATATATGAAACTTAGTTTTTGAATGGAGTCATTACTCCTCTAAGGTAAGGGTACACAGTCATATAAATAGCCTACTGTGTGTTGTTTTGAAGAGTTTGAGATAAAGAAGACAGCATGCTTTGCTAAAAATGCTTCTTTTCCTATATTATTTTCTGTTTCTAAGAGTAAGTATGTGCCAGTTGCCAGCATTTATAGTACAGGGTATGAGAAAAGGAAGCAATTTTCTGCAACCTGGCTTACTTATAAAAATATAAGACTTAGGATAAGCTTGAATTCTGTAGATTCGGGAAGGAGTGGCATGAGAGGCTGAGGGCTGCTGAATTTTCTGTCTGCTCCTTCCTGCCGTGACGGCCTTTTCTTTTCTTTGCAGGTGGTTCGCTTTGAGGTGATCTGAAGCCACGGCCTTGTGGAGCTTCGTTGTGTGTCCCCTTGCTGCCACGTTTCAGTTTTTGTTTTGTTTCTACTGCTTTAGTTTTTTAAAGTTCTCCAGTGCCCCCAAGAGGTATTAGAGTCTTGCTCTACTTGAACAAGACATTAATTTTTCTTTTTAACTGCTTTGGGGAGGGAGGGAGTGATAGCATAACTGCTGAAGCCAGGTGGAGATGTGCTGGAGGACTCCACCAGACAGTGTTTCCTCCTCTGTACAGTTGTCACAGACTATCTCTATCATCATTGCTTTGTGGCTGTTTCTGTTTTTTACTGTATGTAACTGGTAGCTGATTGTACTAGGATTAAAAAAAAAATAAACTTTCATGATAAAGCCATGAGATTCATGGGCTATACAGCATGAGCCCCTTTCTCTTGTTTTCTTAATTTTATTTTTATTGCTTTTTTAATATGGTGTGTTCTGATTACATGCTAGTTGAACATCTTAAAAACCTCGTTCGCATCTATGATTCCATAACGCATGTTGTAAACACAAGGCTCAGCAATGTTCACAACACTTATCTTTGTTTTATAGCTGATTTCTTTTCCTGTCTTTGTGTCTTGAAGACTAATAGAGACAGTTTCAAATATTTATCTGTTCCCTGGAGCACATCTGTTCTGTATCATGATGTTTTATTGTTGTGTTGGGTTTTTTTTGATCCTTTCTTTGCTCTTCCCTATTTTCTTTTCCTTCCTCTTCTTACTTTCTCCCTTCATGTTCTCTAATGTTTTGATTTTTCTCTAATCTGACTTTGACTCCTGGGTGGACAAAACTGATGTACTCTGTGAAGCTTTGGAGCTTGTTGCCTGACTGCTGAACTTGAATTGTTGGTTTTTTAAGTCAAGATTGCAGGGCAGGAATATGGCAATGTAGAGCGCTCTGGCAGGCAGCCTTTAAGTCTGTCAAGTTTTCAGGTTCTTGCCAGATAGCTCATTATTGGAAAGCATGGCCTTCTGCTTAAAATTTTATCTCTTGTGAATGGTACCAGGTGGAGCTTAGAAATTACATAGAGCTAAAACCCAAGTATCGTTCCTGTTTAAAAACAGAAAAGGAGCTCCTTTCCCTTTTTCATTCTGCAAAGGAAAAAAAAATTTGTTTCCAGCATGAGAGAAGACTAAGAAGAGACTTCTTTCTCAAGCATCATTTCCACTATGTAATCTAACTCAGTAAGCTGCAAGTTTGTTTACAGAAGGCTTGAATATTTTGAAATGTTTACCTTTGTCTAAAAAACCAAAAAACCTTTTAATTACCTACATTAAATGTTGTGTGAATAGAGATAATATTGCCATTAAATATTAATAGTATTATTTTGGGTTCAAGAACTTCAAAGCACTGAAGACTAGTGGGAAATTCTGATGAATCTCTATACTTTTTAATCTTTCCTACAATTTTGAATGTTTAACGTAAGAGGCTTTATGTTATTAACAAGTCAATATTGAATGTATAATTTGCTACATTAAGTAACTTCTGGTGTTTGTAGTATTTGAGTAACTACTTTGGTTGCTTAATGGCCGACGGAACATTTCTATGTAGTGATCTTTCTCAGCCACCTTTATTATGTTGAGTGAAGGTACGTCACAAGATGGTCAACAGAACTATTGTTTATACAAAGACCAACTTATTAATTATTGAATCTACCAAATGTCTGTTTTCAACAAAAACAAAATTTCTAGAATGTGCTCTTTAGGTCAGGAGGTAGGTATATATATATTCTTATAGAAGATGCTTTCCTTCAATTTCTTAACCTTTTTATGTTCTAACAGCATTCAGAATGCCAGTGAAATGAGAGGTGGTAATCACTCACGAATCACTTTAAATCTGTCATGTTTTTGCCTTGCAGCCATGGCTTTGTGTCTGTGATCTTACTCCAAGGGGTGGTAGGGAAAAGTGAACAGGGTCAGAAATAGCCTCTGCTGATTTTCAAAAGATACTGATTAATATTACTGTTAGGTGTTTAACATAGAATGTTTCCTGCTTTAGGAAATTGGTATAATATAACCCAGTGAATGGGATTAATAAGAGAAAGATCAGGCACCAAAAGCAAGTATTAGTCTGTTGACATTTGAGGAACGTCTAGTCTGATACGGAACTGGTAAGAAATTCTTAAATTTACTTTTATCACTTGAAGCAGAATAGAAGAGAAAGATCAGGACTATGTTGGAGAAATTTGGGTGTGAGCACAAGTTACCTTAGAACACAAATATTCTAAGTTTATTAAAAGATGCCCTTGGAATACAAAGGACTAAACTTTGGTTGCATTTATTTGCTAGCATTTTATGAACATGCTCAGAAAGCTGCTTGGTATGTTTGTTTTTATTTTTTATTTTAAGCATATTAAGTTTATTTAAAATTGGTACTTAATACAAAATACTCTGATGTTGGAAAAGTTCCAGTTATCTTTTAATGTTTCAGATCTTTTAAAGTAAATGTAAAACCTCTTTCTGCAGCAGTTGAATTCTGCCTGTAAACTCCCTGTGCAAGTAACATGGATAAGATGCAGAAATCTTTCTGTTGGGGAATTGTTTATTTAGGGTTAAGCTGGCATGTTCAAAATATGTTGTGACTGATTACAGAAACTGAAAGCTGTTGGGTAGTCTGCTTGTTGATACTTATTTGATTCACATAATTTTCTAGAAGTTTGTATTTGGTTAAGATGTCAATGGTTAATTCAGAAGGTTTTTTCTTTTGGATAAAGATAAAATCTTAAATTTACTGGCTGGATCTTAAATTTACTGACTGGGTTCATGTCCCTTGTGAAAATCCTGATTGTTGATTGACCAGATCAAAGTAAGCTCCGTTTCATTTGGAGACTAAGTATTACGTTCTGAATTGGAGTGACTAAAAATTTATTTCTTTGAAGGCACCTCTGCTTCTTTTGTAAAGTACTTTATTTGCTAGCTACGCAAGGTGCAGATATTTTGGTAATAATAGACATCTGGAGTCAGCTTACTACTAGGACTGTAAAAGCAGCAGGTTGTCAGGTATAAAGAGACCATTCAGATGTTTCAGACTGGATTTTAGAATTCAAAGTTACCAAAACTGAGATGAATTTTACTAGGCTAGAGAAAAATGATTCCTCATTTCTAGCCTTGACTGGTCCTAATACACATTCAGGTTCCTTTCTTGAAAGCTGTATGATCTTAAGTTATTTACTTAATCAAGTTAGAAAGTAAAAGTCAACGAAACTCACTTATCAAAGGTTTATGTGAGGAGCAAACTAGATAACACTTATAAAACTGCTTGGCACAGCACCAAGCTCAAAAATTGGTAACTGGCCACCGTCATTATTTTTTTGACTTGTTCTTTCATATGTGCTTTTAAAATTAAAACTTCTCACTTGGCTTGAAGATAATTGTCACCTTTTACAGTTAGCTACCATAACTGAGCTAGGCCATATGAAATAGTGCGGTGAGTGTAGGTTAGAAGAGTAATAATTTAGAAGCATTTTCAGGTAACCACTGAAACTGATCTTCAAAACCAGTATGGAGGTTTGTTTAAAGGAATCACTGAGGTGCAAAGGCTAATTAATAAGTAAGTACCCAGGAGGAAAGTGAAAGTGTAAGTCACTCAGTTGTGACCAACTTTCTGTGACCCCATGGAATTCTCCAGGCCAGAGTACTGGAGTGGGTAGCCTTTTCCTTCTCCAGGGGATCTTTCCAACCCAGGAAGGGATGAGTACTAATGGAAAGCTGTTGCCAGACCACACGTGTGAACAAAGGTGAAGGCGCTAAAGCATTGATTTTCCTTGTCACATATTCAAAAAGAAAACAGTAATTTTTTATGAATAAGTAATACAGTCATATGGTATAAAATTCGGAAGGTTTAACATCATCTTTCCATCGCCGTCCTCAGCCTCCCACTATCCTGTCTACAGAGACAACCGATGTTGACTTTCTTTTGTGTCCTTTCAGAAAAGTTCTGTGGATAAGCAGTTAATTTCGCTTTACCCAAGTGGTGGGGTGCTGCCCACGTTGGCTCGCTGTGTCTGTTACAGTGTCCAGGAGGGCTTCTGGTCACATGGGACAGTCCCATCCTCATCCGGCTCCTACTCTCCCCTCCCCCTTCTCCCTCTCTCCTCTTCCCTCCTCCTCAATCTTCCAAAGGTACCTTCTAATTATAAGGAGCTTCACTGACAGTTTTTAGAAATTTACCTGTATTTCTGTTCTTTACAGGTAAATGGCACAGAATATGTATGTATTGTATGGATCTGTCTCGATACAGTTTTATCATGTGTAGGTTTGTGTATCGACCCCCGTCTTTCTCCGACTCCTGCGGCCACCTCTGACCCTAGGCAACCACTAATCTGTTCTCCATTTCTATAATTTTATCATTTAAAGAATGTTCTATAAGTGAAATCATGTAGTAGGTAACCTTTGGGGGTTGTTTTTTTTTTTTTTTTTTTTGGCCTTCTTCACTTCCTGTAATTCCCTTGACGTTTATCCAGGTTGTTATATGTGTTATCAGTATTTTGTTCTGTTTATTGCTAGCATTCATAAATGCTGTTAATGGGTGGAATTGATAGCATTCCATCCCATTCTCTTTTATAGCCTTAGAATGTTTTATGTCTTTATCATAATGTAGCTCACCAGGTCTCTGTTGATGGATATTTAAGCTGTCTTCTGCTGTTATAAATTGTGACTTGTATGCACTGTTACCATTACACCACTCCTGTACTTGCCTGACTTCTAGCAATGAAGGAGCACTGGTTACGGCATCAGTTACATAGGCATCCTTGAGGGTGACAGGCGCTTAAGAGCCAGCACAGCACATCACAGCGATGAACTGTCAAGGGAAGTGACAGTAACGAAGTGAAAAAGGCAAATCCTGTTTCCTGGAAAATCCTGCAGTATAGAATTCTGACAGAGTAAAGAACCCCAGTGGGTCTTTGAGGGCTTAGAGTGGCCAGAGTCAGATGGGTTCCTGGTCCACACATAACAGAGTTTAGACCTTAGTTCACTCTCTTCTCACCTAGGTATTTATTCTTCTGCATCTCCATGGCTGATCTGAACTCAGTTCTCAGGCTCTATTGCCTTCACATCAGACTGCAGTCAAGGAGCATCCTCAGGACTGAATTATGGACAGCCCTCGGCCTGCCAGCAGGAAGTTGCGCTTGTGATACTAAGAAGATCCATAGACTTAATGGTTTACTATGTAGTTGATGAGACTTGACTTTGACTCCTATACCCAAGTTTGAATTTTCTACCAGATATTCACATTCTTAGATTTGACAGTACTGATGTAGATTATAGCTCCCTTTCCTATGATATTTAAATAATTAAAATAATTTCTTCCACTATGACTTGAAATCCCACTCTCAGATCTATTGTTTCTGACAGTGAGTTCCTACTTCTTGGCATGTCTAATTTTTTTTTTTTTCTTTTACAGCATCTAGCTCAGTACATGGCTCATTTATCTGTAGAGTGAATAAATAGAGGGGATGTCTCCTATCTGTATGGCAGTGGTCACTCATTCAGAGTCGGACAGGTAACAGATGTGTGAGGCAGAGGGTGGAGATTGTGGCAAACTGGAGAACAAGGTAGGTCCTGTTGCAGGATACGCAACACCTGCTCGGCCACAGCAGACTGTGGCTATCTGGGGACTTGGGTCTTGTGTTGCCAGATTTTTCTAGGATTTCCAGAGAAGTGAGAAAACTGGATTTTTATGTGAGATCTTCAATATATTAGCACCAGGAAAATTTTGTTTCTTGTTTGGTTTTTTGGTAAGCACTTCAGCCCACACCACCTACCTGTCATTTCATACTTGAAGGCTGCCAAGTTGAAATTGTTGATATTTAGATAAGAGGTTGAAGAGGCCTTAAAAGTTCATTCCTGTCGAGTTCCTTCATTTTACAGATGAGGTTTCTTGAGGCTGAAAGAAGAGAAGTGACTTGCTCAGTTACTGATGGCAAGAGAAGGCTAAATCTTAGTTTTCCTGGTCTGTTTCTTATAGGAGTAAGTATGTTTCAGTGCTTTATAATTGCTTACATAAGGCAACTAGCCTGTTTGCTTTGGCTCCAATGACAAGTGTTACTCCTTCACTGAGAAGTTCCCTATTACCTGCCTTGTTAAGGACAGATGCGTTCAGCTTGGCAGTGAAGTCTGTCAACAACGTCATCCAAACTACCTCTTGGGCTTCCTTTTCCACTTCTCTTGCCACATGCGCACTGCACGGCGGGTGCGTTGTGTGGCTTACCCTCAACACTCCATAAAATTTCTTGGTTTACTGCCTCCTTTTATCTTATCTTTTAGAAATTGTAACTGTAAGGCCCAGCACACATGCCGCCTTCTTCCTGAAGCTTTCCTGTCTTGCTCCCTCCAGCTCTCTTAGGGCTTTGCTTCTGTTGATATTTGTTCCGTGATCTTCTCTTACTTTGCCTTTCTAGGAGAGTAACTCATATACCTCTCTATTCCATTTCCCCCATCCGTTCCCACTCCCAGATGCAAGCTCCTTGAGGGTAAGAACTGTTTTGTTCATCTTCATCCTTATAACACTGAATATGCAGTACCTTTGGTATAGTTGGTGCTCAACAAGCATATTTATTTATTTTTATTTTTTGTTTTTTTTCAGTTAGCATATTTAGAATTGATAGCATGGTTTATTTTAAATATGAAGTTAATTCATATCAGTAAAAAATATGTAATTCACAAAACTCCAATTTTTGTTTGCTTCTTCACTGCTTCTGTATCTTTTGGTTGGTGACATATGCATAAGTATTGTATAAATCAGACATCAGATATGCAAATGCCTACTATGGACAGGAAGATACCATAAGTGAGAGAATTGGCCAATAGTTTTATAATGGCATGCTAAGTTCTATTCTTTCATCAGAAACACACTGTTTTGTTATTGGACCTGTCAAAATATTAGAAAAATATCCTCTTTCCCATTTTTCTTGAAGCATCTGACATTCTGTATCATTAGCTTTCCCACATTTGGTAGGAATGTAAGTACAAGTATTCTCTTCTAACCCTACTAGGACAAAACCAGCAATGGAAGCAGAGTGATATGGGCAGCTGACTCTCAGCCTTAGTATTGAAGAGACAGTAAGGCATGTGGGGCCTAGGATGTTGCAGAGTGCTTGCCCTGTCTCACTGCGATAGTTCTTCCCCAGCCATGGTTGCCATGAAGTAAGGTAGACCCAGTGTTGCCAGGTGAAGGTGAGGTGGAAATCTGGATCTTTGTGTGAAGGAGTCTTTTCAGAGTACCATGGGGGCGATACAGTAGATGTAAACGCATCACTTCTGGAAGTCTCATCCTTCAGCCATCATTTTGGGACATGCACCATAAGGGGTGGTGAATCCTGGCACTAAAGGAGATACCTATGGGAAAGGAAACATCAAGTTATATCACATAGATGGCATAAAAATATTTTGACAAACACCTTTTGACGGATATTTTGGAGTGAGCAGTTCTGTTTTCCTTGAGCCAGATGGTAACACATACATAATGTACTGATGCTGAATTTGCAGTGGGTTGATTTTTATCCATTTCTTGCTTTGACGTGGAAGCATGTGAATTGCCCCCTTCCTTGGCTAACATCCTTCCAATGACTCCGTTTATCAAGATGCAGGTAAGCACCTTATGTGTGCACAGTTAAATAGAGGGCACACACTCCTGTCCCAGAGAAAGAAGACAGCAAGAGTTCCCTTTGGTTAAGTGAAACAGCTAAGCAGCCATACTTGGATGCAAATTTGAACCAGAATGTTTTCTTAATTCTCCATTGCATTCTACTATTTTCACTGAGGAAAGAGGATGCGTGTCATTACAGCTTCTTTGGCACCTATCCGTGTCAAGGTGGGTATACTTTTGATATATTTGATTTCTTAAGTATGTTTTGGGGCATTATCTTTTCGAAATTCTCTTCAGCCATAAAATATAAGCTCATTATTTTTAAAAGTGTATCAGAGATAATACTAAAACCCTCCATTGAGCAACAAACACCTAAAAGTCTTAGAAGTAGTTACTGTTATCATTTTGGAATGTGGCTTTCCAAACCATTTTCTGTGCATCTTAATGACCCAGATAACCATGATGGTGTGGTCACTCACCTAGAGCCAGACACCCTGGAATGTGGAGTCAAGTGGGCCTTAGGAAGCAATACTGTGAGCAAAAAACTAGTGGAGGTGATGGAATTGTAGCTGAGCTATTTCAAGTCCTAAAGATGATGGTGTTAAAGTGCTGCTCTCAATTTGTCAACAAATTTGGAAAACAGCAGTGGCCACAGGACTGGAAAAGGTCAGTTTTCATTCCAGTCCCGAAGAAGAGCAGTGCCAAAGAATGTTCAAACCACTGTACAATTGCGCTCATTTCACATGCTAGCAAGGTAATGCTCAAAATCCTTCAAACTGTGCTTCAACAGTATGTGAACTGAGAACTTCCAGATGTACAAGCTGGATGTAGAAAAGGCAGAGGAACCACAGATCAAATTGCCAACACCTGTTGAATCATAGAAAAAGCAAGATAATGCCAAAAAAAGTCTGCTTCTAAAAAAAAAAAAAAAAAGTCTGCTTCTGCATCATTGACTAT
The DNA here is from genome assembly GCF_042477335.2 of Ovis canadensis. Classification (NCBI taxonomy): domain Eukaryota; kingdom Metazoa; phylum Chordata; class Mammalia; order Artiodactyla; family Bovidae; genus Ovis; species Ovis canadensis. Next base: position 96,464,947 of record NC_091251.1, read on the forward strand.
CCTAGTATTTGACAGTGTGGGTCACAACAAACGGGAAAATTCTTAAAAGATGTGAATACCAGATCCTTACTTGTCTCCTGAAGAACCTGTATGTGGGTCTAGAAGCAAGAGTAAGAACCAGACATGGAACAACAGATTGGTTCCAAATTGGGAAAGGAGTACAACAAGGCTATATATGGTCACCCTGCTTATTTAACTTAACATGCACAGTACATGGTGAAATGCTGGGCTAGATGAATCACAAGCTGAAATCAAGACTGCTGGAAGAAATAACAACCTCAGATCTGCAGGTGATTCCACTCTAATGACAGAAAGTGAAGAACTGAAGAGCTTCTTGATGAAGGTGAAAGAGGAGAGTGAAAAGGCTGGCTTGAAATTCAACATTCAAAAAACTAAGATCATGGCATCCAGCCCCATCACTTCATGGCAGATAAAAGGGGCAAAAGTAGAAGCAGTGACATTTTATTTTCTTGGGTTCCAAAATCACTGTGGACAGTGATTGCAGCCATGAAGTTAAAAGATGCCTGCTTCTTGGAAGGAAAGCTATGACAAATCTAGACAGCGTATTAACAGGCAAAGACATCACTTTACTGACAAAGGTCCATATCATCAAAGCTACAGTTTTTCCAGTAGTCCTGTACAGATGTGAGAGTTGGACCATAAAGAAGGCTGAGCACCAAAGAATTGATGCTTTCAAATTGTGGTGCTGGAGAAGACTCTTGAGAGTCCCTTGACATGCAAGGAAATCAAACCAGTCAATCCTAAATGAAATCAAACCCTGAATATTTATCAGAAGGACTGATAGCTGAAGCTGAAACTCCAATATTTGGCCACCTGGTGTGAAGAGCCAACTCATTGCAAAAGACCCTGATGCTGGGAAAGATGGAAGGCAAAAAGAGAAGAGGCGGCAGACCCTGAACATTCATCGGAAGGACTGATGCTGAAGCTGAAATTCCAATATTTGGCCACCTGATATGAAGAGCCAACCCACTGGTAAAGACCCTGATGCTGGGAAAGATTGAAGGCAAAAGGAGAAGAGGCAGCAGAGGATGAGTTGGTTAGATAGCATCACCAACTCAATGGACATGAATCTGAGCGAACTCCAGGAGATAGTGGAGGACAGAAGAGCCTGTCTGGCTGCAGTCCATGGGGTTGCAAACAACTGGACGTGAATTATTGACTGAACAACAACAAATATACGTGTATCTATAAGGATATATTTTTATTTTTTCAATGAGTGATATTCTTTACACATTGTTTTGTAGACCCACTATGTCATATACACATACACACTTTATGTATGTGTATATCCTATTATATGTATATAACAGATTATTGTATTTTCCCTTATTTGTGACAGTTTTTACCTGTTGTCATAATGTTGCATTGAACATCCTTGTAAATGTCCATTTTGGGGGTATAATTTCCTATTTTCCAGATAAAAAAGTAATTGAATTACTGGGCTATAAGGAAACAATCTCTTTTTTTATGTCCTCCTAATAATTATATATATGTGTGTGTTTTAGAGAAAGTCCTAACTTAATGTCCAGGGTTTCAAAAGAAATGCTTTTGGGGAGTATTTTAGAATTCTAGTTTTAATATTACTACTCATTTAACATCTGCCTTTTGAATCAATTTGAAATTGATACAGATAAGCAAAATAGGGTCTAGGAAGTAGCCATGTTCAAAATTAGTAAGCTTTTGAGTGATGTGTTTCAGTGGTGGGGAAATGAAATTTTCAATTGAGAAAATAATCTCCCTTAATCATGAAGTTCCTTTTTCCAAATCTTTTTCTGCTCCCTTGGGAATTACAACTGGATCCATGGGAGCTGTGAAAATATTTTTTCACATCACACATTTTAAAAAATACTAGTTTGAATAATCCTGGAAAGTGTAGGTTTTTATACTGTGCCCTTACAAATCTTTTTAAAAGAGTGTTCCTTAATACAAATTACTAATACCAGAAATGAAAGAGCATGTCACTACAGATTCAGTGGACATTAAAAGGGTAACAAAGGAATACTATGAACAACCCTTTCCCACAGTTTTGACATCTAGATGAAACAGATCAATCACTTGAAAGGCACAATCAGCTAAAACTCACACAAGAAGGTATAAATTTGAATAGACCTGTGCAGTATCTATTGGTTTGTCCAAAAAGTTTGTTTGGGTTTTTCCACATAACTGTGCAGAAAAACCCAAAGGAACTTTTTGGCCAACCAGTATTTTAAAAACCAATAAATATTAGCCTTCCAAACCAGAAAGCACCAGGGTCAGATGAATTCACTGGGAATTTTGTCAAACACTTAAGAAAGATATTACATCAATTCCTTATGATCTCTTCCAGATGATAGAAACAGAGGGAATGCTTCTTAACATTATGAGGCCAGTTACTGTCCTAATATCAAAAGCAAAAACATTACAAGAAAACTGCAGACTATAGCCCTCTCACATGAAATACAGAAATCCTCAACAAAAGACTAGCAAATCCAACAATGTAGGAAAAGAATTATATACTATGACCAAGTGGGAAATATACCAGCTATGCAAGGCTGGTTCAACACATATGAATAGATGTGGTAGAAGCATCTAACAGAATCCAACACCCATTTAAGATAAAACCCTCAGTTAACAAGGGATAGAGGGGAACTTCCTTAACTTTATAAAGAATGTGAAAACCCTACAAACTAACATGTTTCATCACACTTAATGATGAGAGACTTGAAGCTTTCCCACTAATATCATGGGCAAGACAAGGATGTCCCCTCATACCAGCACTTTTCAGCGTTGTATCTGATGTCCTAGTTAATGCAGTAAGGCAAGGAAACAAAATGTATATACATTGGGAAGAAAGAAAACTTTGTGTACAGAAGATGTGGTTATTTCTGTAGAAAATCTGAATCAACAAACTCCTGGAACTAAGAAGCAATTATAGCAAGATTGCAGGGTACACAAGATGGATACATAAAAGTCAGTTGCTTTCCTGTGTACCAGCAATAAACAAGTAGAATTTGAAATTTAAAACAAAACCATTTACGTTCGCCCCCCGCCCCCGAAATGAAGTACGTGGTATAAATCTGACATGACGTACAAGATCTATATGAAGAAAAGGAACTCTGATAAATAAATGCTGATATTCCATGTTCATGGATAGAAAGACTCAATATTGTCAAGATGTCAATTCTTGGGTTTCCCTGTTGTCCAGCGGTTAAAAATCTGCCTGTCAATCCTGGGGACACAGATTCAATCCCTGATCTAGGAAGATTCCACATGTTGTGGGGCAACTAAGGAGGTGTGTTTCAAATACTGAGCTAGTGCTCTGGAGCCTGTGAGCCACAACTGCTGAGCCTGTGTACCGTAGAGCCAGTGCTCCCCAAGGAGAGAAGCCTCTGCAGTGAGAAGCCTGTGTACTACAACTCAAGAGTAGCCCCTGCTGCCTGCAACTAGAGAAAAAAGCCTGCTCACAGCAATGAAGACCTAGTATGGCCAAAAATAAAGGAAGAAAAAAAATTTTAACGGATGTCAGTTCTTTGCAAATTGATCTATAAATTCAATGCAATCCCAATCAAAATTCAGCAAAATTTTTTGTGGATGTCAACAAACTGATTCTAAAGTTTATATGGAGAGGCAAAAGATCTAGAATAGCTAACAGTATTGAACAAAACTCAAGGACTAGTCCTACTTACTTGGAGCTGGACTTCAAGACAGTGTGGTATTTATGAAGGAACAGACAAAATAAGTAAGTGGAACAGAATTGAGAGCCCTAAGTAGACCCACATGAATGTATAATCAGCTGATCTTTGGCAAAGGAGCAAAGGCAATGTAGTGGAGCGAAGATGGTATTTTCAGCAGACAGTTCTGAAACAGCATTGACATGCAAATAAGTAAACAAAAATTAACTCCAAGTGGATCACAGACCTAATTGTAAAACACAAAACTATACCTCTAGAAGCGAACATAGGAGAAAAGGTAGATGGTCTTGGTTTTGGTGATGACTTTTTAGATCAAGGGCATAACCCACAAAAGAAAGAATCGATAAATTAGACTTCATTCAAATTAAAATTTCTGCAAAAGACATGGTCAAGGGAATTAAAAGGTCACAGACTGGGAGAAAATACTTGCAAACTGCATATATCTGATAAAGAACTATTATCCAAAATCAGAAAGAAAACTCAACAATAAGAAAAAATCCCAATTTTAAAATGGACCAAAAACCTTGTCACCTCACCAGAGAAGATAAACAGATGATTGATAAGCATATGAAAAGATGTTTTACATCTTGTGTCTAGGGACTGCAGGTTAAACAATGAGGTATGTGGGTCAAGAAACAACAATCAGAACCAAACATGGGACAACTCACTGGTTCCAAATTGGGAAAGGAGTACAAGGCTGTATATTGTCACCCTGCTTATTTAACTTACATGCAGAGTACATCATAGGAAAAGCCAGAATGAATGAATTACAAGCTGAAATCAGGATTGCCAGGAGAAATAATCTCAGATATACAGATGATACCACTCTAATGACAGAAAGTGAAGAACTAAAGAGCCTCTTGATGAGGGTGAAAGAGATGAAAAAACTGGCTTGAAGATCATAGTATCTGGTTCCATTGCTTCCTGGCAAATAGGAGGGGAAAAAGTGGAGCAGTGACAGATTTTATTTTCTTGGGCTCCAGAATCACTGCAGACAGTGACTACAGCCATGAAATTAAAAGGTGCCTTCTCCTTGGAAGGAAAGCTATGACAAACCTAGAAAGAGTATTATTAATAAAAAGAGACTTTGCTTTGCCAACATAGGTCCATATAGTTAGAGCTCTGGTTTTTCCATAGTCCTATTCAGATGTGAGAGTTGAACCATAAAGAAGGGTGAGCACCAAAGAACTGATGCTTTCAAGTCGTGGTGCTGGAGAGTCCCTTGACTGCAAGGATATCAAACCAGTCAATTCTAAAGAAATCAAACCCTGAATATTCATTTGAAGGACCATTGCTGAAGCTGAAGCTCCAATACTTTGGCCACCTGATGCTAAGAGCCGACTCACTGGGACAGACCCTGGGAAAGATTGAAGGCAAAAAGAGACTGGGTGGCAGAGGATGAGATGATTAGAAAGCATCACTGATGCAATGGACATGAATTTGAGCAAGCTCCAGGAGATAGTGGGGGACAGAGGAACCTGGTGTGCTATAGTCCCTGGGGTCGCAAACAAACAGGCACGTCTTAGTGACTGAAGAACAACAGCACAACTACACATCTAGACAGCACAACATCTATTAGAATGGCCAAAATCGAGAGCAATCGAGAACATGCCAGTATCGAGTGCTCGCAAAGACGTGGAGCAACAGGAACTCTCATTCATTGCTGGTAGCAATGCAAAATGGTATAGCCACTTAGGAAGACTGGCAGTTTCTTACAAAAGTCAGAATGTTCTTAACCATACAGTCTAGCAATCACACTCCTTGGTATTTACCCAAAGGAGTTGAAAACTGCGACCACGCAATAATCTTCACATGGTGGTTTATAGCAGCTCTGTTCTGTAATTGTCAAAATTTGGACGCAATCAGATAACTTTCTGTAGGTGAAGGGATAAATAAACTGTGGTACATCCAGACAATGGAACGTTGTTTAGCAGTAAAAAGAATTTATCAACCCATCAAAAGACATGGAGGAAACTTAAATGCATATTGCTAATTGTAACAAGCCAGTCTAAAATGCCACACACTGTATTGGTCCAACTATATGACATTCTCAAAAAGGTAAAATTATGGAGATACTAAAGATTAATGTGATTGCTAGGGGTTAATGGGAAGGGAGGGATTTTTAGGGCAGCAAGACTATTTTGTATGATACAGTAATGGTGGATACATGTCATTATATGCTTGTCCAAACCCATGAGATGTACAACACCAAGAGAATGCTTATTAGACTGTGATGCAGATATATCAGCGTAGATTCATCATTTGTAACAAATGCACCACTCTGGTGGGAATGTTGATAATGGATATTGAAGCCTGTACTTACATGGAGGTAGGGAGTATATATGGGAAATCTCTACCTTCTGCTCTGTTTTTCTGTGAGCTCAAAATGGCTTGAAAAAATAAAGTATGTACATATATATAGAATGAGGGATTTCCTAATTTTCATATGAGCCTTCTGCTCTCATTAGATATGGATCTGAGTGTGGTCAGTAGGATCTCTAACAAGATCTGAAAGGCAGTCCCAAAGTTTATTGTCAAGGAAGGGTATTGACAGTGGAGGCCCGACCAAGAATTGTTATGGTTCCAGTTGAATAATTGATAATTGCTTATATTCCATGACCACTGAAGCATATGATTACTCTTTTCCTTATGCATGTTTGGAAGAATGATGAAATATGAGAAGTGTTCTGTGTGAAGAGTTGTGTGCTAAAAGCAGTAGTTATCAAACTGCATGTAAGAATTACCCTAGGGATCTGTTAAAACTCTCAAAGTTCAGGCTAAAGTTCCCCAGGTGGTTCCAGTGGGTGGCCAAGTTTGAGAACTGGTAGGCCAAAGATTTTAAACTTTAATTTATCTCTGTCTGAAGATAGTTTTATTAATTACAATTCCGAAAGGCCCTTGTCCATAACTTTGCAAGTGTGGAAGAATTTGGAGGTGTAGGAATGCTATTTGTTAATAACAAACTCCTAAAGTGAAAAATAAAATCCACCTAAGCTGGAATCAAGATTGCAGGGAGAAATATCCAATAAACTCAGATATGCAGATGAGACCACCCTTAGGGCAGAAAGTGAAGAGGAACTAAAAAACTTCTTGATGAAAGTGAAAGTGGAGAGTGAAAAAGTTGGCTTAAAGCTCAACATTCAGAAAATGAAGATCATGGCATCTGGTCCCATCACTTCATGGGTAATAGATGGGGAAACAGTGGAAACAGTGTCAGACTTTATTTTTTTGGGCTCCAAAATCACTGCAGATGGTGACTGCAGCCATGAAGTTAAAAGACACTCCTTGGAAGAAAAGTTATGACCAACCTAGACAGCATATTGAAAAGCAGAGACATTACTTTGCTGACAAAGGTCCGTCTAGTCAAGGCCATGGTTTTTCCAGTGGTCATGTATGGATGTGAGAGTTGGACTGTGAAGAAAGCTGAGCGCTGAAGAATTGATGCTTTTGAACTGTGGTGTTGGAGAAGACTCTTGAGAGTCCCTTGGACCGCAAGGAGATCCAACTAGTCCATTCTGAAGGAGATCAGCCCTGGAATTTCTTTGGAAGGAATGATGCTAAAGCTGAAATTCCAGTAGTTTGGCCACCTCATGTGAAGAGTTGACTCATTGGAAAAGACTCTGATGCTGGGAGGGATTGGGGGCAGGAGGAGAAGGGGATGACAGAGGATGAGATGGCTGGATGGCATCACTGACTCAATGGACATGAGTCTGAGTGAACTCCGGGAGTTGGTGATGGACAGGGAGGCCTGGCTTGTTGCAAATTCGTGGGGTCGCAAGGAGTTGGACACGACTGAGAGCAACTGAACTGAACTGAGCCTGAAAGAGTTTCCAAAAGTGCTTGATATAGCCAAGGAACAGCTTAGGCACAGGAAGAATCTGGCTTATACTGGGAGCAAATAAAGCCAGTGTTTAAAATGTGTTTTAATCTAAAACACATATGTGCCCCTGGGCTTGAAAACAAGCCAAGACTTTCACAGTTGTGGTGAAGGTTCCTAACAACAGATAGAAATGAGTTGCTGTACAACATTACTTCAGCTTTAAAGTTTAGAGGGGAAATATGATTTGTGAAGGGGTGTTGTAGACAGGGGCTTCCCAGGTGGCTCAGATGGTAAAGAATCTGCCTACAATACAGGAGACCTGAGTAGAGGAGTGAGGTGGGCATGCAGGACAGGTTATTTTGTGACTTCTCTCTGATCCCAAAGAGAACAGAACTAGCTGATAGTTCTAATTCTCTGTGTACTCAGAACAAAACCAAATAAACCCTAACAAAATGAAAATTGTGTCCTTTTAGAAGCACTCCAATCTGTGCTGGGTATGAACTTTGATATGTGTCTTCCTTAGAGTATATTACTTCTTCAATAGAACCCTTTCTTAAAGATTCTGACCTCTGTAGGTTTGTTTTTTTTTTTTAAGAATTATATAGATTCATAGGAAGTTAAAAAAATGCACAGCGAAGCCCTCACGCATCCGTGGCCCAGTCTCCACCATGACAACATCTTACATAAGCAGAGTTTATGTCTCAGAACCAAGAAATCAGCACTGATTACTCCATGGAGGTTGTTCAGACTTCACCAGTTTTGTAAGCACTCAAGTGTGTAGGTGTCTATAATTCTATGCAGCTTTTCATGTGTAGTTTTGTGTAACCACTACCATACTCGTGATATAATGCTTCACAAGGGATTCTGAATAACTGCTAAGGGCTATGGAACGAGTCACTTTGTTTGTAGTCCCATCCCGGGCTTGAGTTCGTAACTTTGTATTGCTGGGGGCTGCCACATAGCTTTTGAAACCTCAGATGGCTTTTGGTCTTTTTTTTTTCCCCCATGGGATCATCAGTACAGATGTGTGTCTCAGTTACTATGCTTCGAGGAGGTAAATTGTGATCACTTATATTTAAAGAGAGTGAACTGATAAGTATACCCCTAAGCATAAAAATCTGCTATTGATCAAATAGCAAATTGGGCAAATTCAACAGTTCTGTCACAACAAAGGGACTGAATGTTTGGAAGTTCTTTTCCTGCCAATTTTTAGAACATGTGAGATTTGCTCAATAAATAGTGTCTTTCTAATCCCTAAAACAGAAGACTGTCCACCTCCCAGAGAAATGCCCTGATATATTTGAAGTGAATGGGCATGATTCTATAACACTTGAAAACTGTCACTTAACAGCATATTCTGAGCGTTGTCAACATATTAAACTCTGCCTGTCATTGTTTAGGTAATTAGTGTCTCCAGAGCTGAATGATACATAATCATATTTACCATTTACATGGTATGGGGATTTTAATTATCTTTGCATCCAGTATGGCAAAACTAAGGTGTTTAGGAATGTAAGTCCAGTGTTAAGCTTTCTGTTCCCAGGATTTGCAAATAAATCTACAATCTAGCAAAAACTGTTTACATGTGTGCTCTGCACCCCATTCTCTTCCATAGAAACTCTTATTTCTGACACTCTTTTTGGCAAGAGTTCCATAGGAGAGAATAATTCTGGAGTTTGTTCTGGTTGGTTCAGTCAGTGAGCTCAGCCCTGATGAAGTAATGGGATGTATGATAAGGGATGAAGTTTCTAAATACCAAGATATTCATCTTGAATAAAAGCAGCGTTGGGGTATTTATAAAGAATATATTCTGCCCTATAAAATTGTAGGATATTTGTTAGGGATTTGATAGACTGTGAGTTCAGCAAAGCATCCAGTTGATAATCCTATTGTCATAGAGAAAGCAAGAGAATTCCAGAAAAATACCTACTTTTGCTTCATTGACTACGCTAAAGCCTTTGATTGTGTGGATCACAATAAACTGGAAAATTCTTAAAAGAGATAGGAATATGAGACCACCTTACCTGTCTCCTGAGAAACCTGTATATAGGTCAAGAAGCAACAGTTAGAACCTTGCATAGAATAACTGGTTCAAAATTGGGAAAGGAGTGCAACAAGGCTGTATATTGTCACCCTGCTTATTTAACTTAAATGCAGAACACATCATGTGAAATGCTGGGCTGGATGAATCCAAAGCTGGAATCGATTGCTAGGAGAAATATCAACAAACTCAGATATGCAAGTCTGATGGCAGAAAGTGAAGAGGAAGTAAGGAACCTCTTGAGGACGGTAAAAGAGGAGAGTGAAAAAGCTGGCTTGAAACTCACTATTCAAGAAACTAAGATCGTGGCATCCAGTCCCAGCACTTCATGGCAAGCAGATAGGGAGAGGGGGAAGCAATGGCAGATCTTTTGGGGGAAAAAGAGGGCTCCAAAATCACTGTGGACAGTGACAGGAAATTAAAAGACACCTGCTTCTTGAAGGAAAACTATGACAAACCTAGACAGTGTGTTAGAAAGCAGAGACATCACTTGGCAGGCAAGGTCCATATAGTCAAAGGTGTGGTTCTTCCAGTAGTCGCAGATGTGTGAGTTGGACCATAAAAATGGCTGAGCACTGAAGAATTGATGCTTTTGAATCCTGGTGCTGGAGAGGACTCAAGAGTCTCTTGGACTGTAAGGAGATCAAAGCAGTCAATCCTGAAGGAAATCAACCCTGAATAATCATTGGAAGGACTGATGCTGAAGCTGAAGTTCCAATACTTTGGCCACCTGATGCGAAAGTCTAACTCTGGAAAAGACCCTGATTTGGGGAAAGATTGACAGCAAAAGGAGGAGAGGGCAACAGAGGATGAGATGGTCAGATAGCATCACCGACTCAATGGACATGAACTTGAGCGACTCCAAGAGATAGTGAAGGACAGAGAAGCCTGGTGTGCTACAGTCCATGGGGTCGCAAAGAGTTGAACGTGACTTAGCAACTGAATGACAACAAATTGTCTCATAAAGCTTGATTTGAAAAAGTCAGCTTATTTAGAACCAGTAGGCAAAAAAATCTAGAGTCTTAAATATTCTGAAAAAAGTAAGCACCAACCCACATTCATAAAAGAGCAGAGGAAGAAAATAATCAAATTTAATGACTCTAAAATGAAAAGAACCAGAAGAGACTTCAGGTTATTTTCAATTAGAAAGCAAGCTTATCTTTGTGGAAATGTAGATTTTAAATATTAAGAGAGGAAATATTAAGAAATACTAATTTCCTCTCAAATATTAAGAAAGGAAAGCTAGGGTTATGTCATTAAATGCTCCCTGAACCCACCCACCCAATCAAGAAAGCAGTGAGACAACCTCTTTAACAAGTGGAACAATTCAAAGATGTTTTGAATAACTGTACAGAACTTAATTCATAAAATACTCAAGCCAAGAACTGTCCAGTGGACAATGATACAGCTTTAAAAAGCAGTTGCTAAAGACAGCAAGTAGGATAATTTTAGAAACGCTGTCAGTACATCAGTCACAAAGTTTATGGTTAAAAGGATGTCAAAAAAGTAATGTATCAGCCTGTAAAAAAGAAAAGCTGGTTGATGTATTAGCAACCAACTAGACAACCCACTCCAGTGTTCTTGCCTGGAGAATCCCAGGGACGGGGGAGCCTGGCGGGCTGCCATCTATGGGGTCGCACAGAGTCGGACACGACTGAAGTGACTTAGCAGCAGCAGCAGCAGATAGCAGTGATCATGTCATATGTCTAGTAAGTAGCGCGTCAACATGCAGTTTTTACAAAAAGTAATTGAGAATGCATATGAAGTTCACAGTACAAGGCTTTTTTTAAAGCTGGGTTTTGTTTACCTCTCAGGAGATAGCACTTTAAAGCTGCTTTATGCTGTCGTCCCCTAAATCAGTGCACGTTACTGCATGGTTGTAGTGAAAAGAAAATTTAGAATATGTTTTGTATCAGTAATGTCATACATCAGTGCCATTCTTAAGAAATAATTACTTTTCACTGGTAGGAGTTTATGACTGCTGAGTAAGAACATAGCTACTGAGCACCTACTGAACACTCGGAGTGTGCCAAGAATTTCATGTGTATGACTTTACCTAAAACTTAGAACAGTTTTATTGAGGTAGTTACTGTTTTATTATCTCTGTTCTACAAATGGGAAAGCTGACGCCAAGGGAATAAACAGTTTGCAGAGATCATAGCTGGTAGGTGCGTGAGCCAGAAAGAAAAGACGCTCTAGAACTCATGCCCCAACCACAGTACTCTTCTTCAGAAAGGTGTTGGTTTAGGGGGAAAGTGAATGTAAGGAGACTGCAGATCAGATCACTGAGAATAAAGTGGAGGAAAATGAGACATTCTGGCCTAAGACTGCTTTTCTAGCCTAAGGTACCCAGTGCTTGTTTACTTTTCAACCTTAGTTAAGGAGAAGCAGTGATCAAGGAGATAGGAGTCTGGGTGGGAGAAATATGAGGAGAACAATATGAGGGCACAGTAAAGGACACAGAAATGGTAGAGACCCAACAGAAGCAGAAGATACTGAGAAGAGGTGGCAGGAACACACAGAAGAGCTGCACAAAGAAGCTTCACGACCCAGAGAACCAAGATGGTGTGATCACCCCCTAGAGCTGGACATCCTGGAATGCAAAGTCAAGTGGGCCTTAGAAGCATCACTACAAACAAAGCTGGTGGAGGTGATGGAATTCCAGTTGAGCTATTTCAAATCCTGAAAGATGATGCTGCACTCAATATGCCAGCAAATTTGGAAAACTCAGCAGTGGCCACGGGACTGGAAAAGGTCAGTCCAATCCCAAAGAAAGGCAACGCCAAAAAATGCTCAAACTGCCTCACAGTTGCACTCATCTCACATAATAGCAAAGTAAAGCTCAAAGTTCTCCAAGCCAGGTTTCAACAATACATAAACAATACAACAACTTCCAGATGTTCAAGCTGGTTTTAGAAAAGCAAGGAACCAAAGATCAAATTGCCAACATCGATTGGATCATCAAAAAAGCAAGAGAGTTCCAGAAAAACATCTGCTTCTGCTTTATTGACTATGCCAAAGCCTTTGACTGTGTGGATCACAACAAACTGTGGAGAATTCTTAGAGAGATGGGAATACCAGACCACCTGACCTGCCACCTGAGAAATCTGTATGCAGGTCAAGAAGCAACAGTTAGAACTGAACATGGAACAACAGATTGGTTCCAAATCAGTCAAGGCTGTATATTGTCACCCTGCTTATTTAACTTATATGCAAAGTACATCATGAGAAATGCCAGGCTGGATGAAGCACAAGCTAGAATCAAAATTACCAGGAGAAATATCAGTAACCTCAGATATGCAGATGACATCACCCTTATGACAGAAAGCAAAGAAGAACTAAAGAGTCTCTTAATGAAAGTGAAAGAGGAGAGTAAAAATGTTGGCTTAAAGTACAACATTCAGAAAACTAAGATCGTGGCATCTGGTCCCATCACTTTATGGCAAATAGATGGGAAACAGTGTCAGATTTTATTTTGGGGGGGGGCTCCAAAATCACTGCAGATCGTGACTGCAGCCATGAAATTAAAAGACACTTGTTGCTTGAAAGAAAATATGACCAACCTAGACAGCATATTAAAAAGCAGAGACACTACTTTGCCAACAAAGGTTCATCTAGTCAAAGCTATTATTTTTCCAGTTGTCATGTATGGCTGTGAGAATTGGACTATAAAGAAAGCTGAGTGCTGAAGAATTGATGCTTTTGAACTGTGGTGTTGGAGAAGACTCTTGGAGAGTCCCTTGGACTGCAAGGAGATCCAACCAGTCCATCCTAAAGGAAATCAACCCTGAATAGTCATTGGAAGGATTGATGTTGAAGCTGAAACTCCAATTGTTTGGCCACCTGCTGCAAAGAAGTGACTTACTTGAAAAGACCCTGATGCTGGGAAAGATTGAAGGCAGGAGGAGAAGGGGACGACAGAGGATGAGACGGCTGGATGGCATCATTGACTTGATGGACATGAGTTTGAGTAAGCTCCAGGAGTTGGTGATAGGTAGGCCTGGCGTGCTGTAGTTCATGGGGTCACAAAGAGTTGGACATGACTGAGCAACTGAACTGAAGGGAAGACTCGGATCTGACATTTAAGGGGTCACTCTGAAGAATTCCGAAGTGGCAAAGCAAGAGTTTATGAGTATGAAGGATAAGATTGTGAGAAACAATCCCAAGGGACTTGGTGAAAGGGAAGGCAGATTCCTCAGGGAATGTATGAACATGTGAGATTGGTGGAGTTTGGAGGTGGGTGGGTGGGTGTTCCTGTACTGACTGTTTTCATCATCTGTACCTGTCCTCAACGTTTCATCAGACATTCCCTTCCTTCTCTGGGGCCTCACATCTGATTTTCTAAAACAACATGATTGAGCATCAACTCCTGGGTACTTGGTTGTACTATTTAAGTTTATATAATCTGAAAGCGCTCCTTCTGTGTAGGAATTGTCTACCCTTTAAAAATGCCCTTTTCATAAATTATCTTATTCTACAACTGAGCACTTAGTACATCTTTTTAAGTATAAGCACCATGATTGACCTCAGAGATACGGCACACATTATCAGTAATCTCAAATAGGTAACCAGAGCTCATGCCTTACAGTGTGCATTGTATATACTTAATTCTGACCAGGAGTAATTTTATACTTTCATGAGCATTTACACTTTGCTGTACACCAGAAACTAACAAACATCAACTATACTTCACTTTTAAAAAGAGATTATGAACAATTTAGGATAACACTTCATCCGGGAAACTGGTCACCAAAATTTCAGCAAATTTTTTAAGGATTTGACTTTAAAAGATGTGTTTTCTTAAAGGCACATGTAAAATTATGGAAGCCTTATTTTAAATTATTAATTTCTCTCAAGATTCTACATCATTGAAAACAAAGACACGTTTTAAAAAGTAGACCCATGTGCCTCCGTGGGCCTGGGGGATGCAGCTTTATTAAAGAGTGGTGTGCTGTCTCTGCCAGTGTGCACTTTCTCTGATGGAAAGAAAATGGTTCAGGTGCCCTTATGTACCTAGGAGATGCCTTTGGACTTTTACTGTATGAATCTGGTCTGGAGCTGTGTATACTAAATGCAACCATGTTTGAAATAAAGGGTCCTAATGAACCTCTTTCTGCATGGAATGCCAATTAACTGCCTGCTTTTAATTGATAATTAGACATTAACCCCTCAGTAGTACCATCATCTTAAACCACAGTCCAGCCCCTACTGTCCATCAACGAAGGATTATGCAGTATTTGACTAGACACTGGGCATGTTTAATTTGGGAGAGAATAGTACCCATATGCACCTTAATGGGAAGAAAAAGGTGAATAAACAGTTGACCTTTGGCAATATTATGACTGCTAAAAGAACACGATAACCAGCTCAGCTTACACTCCGAATGTGTTCCCTCCATTCTTGGTAGAAACAGAAAAATAAAATAGAAAATTCTTCTGTTGGCAGAGAACATGTATTTATACATTCTTGTGTGTTTAGCTCAGTGGTTAGAGAACACTTCCTGGAAAGATTGTGGTACACAAGTGTTTTCAATTTGAACTTGTGCATTTCAAGGTTCACTGCCCTGGAGGTGGCTTGGCTCAGTGTTTAAAACACACAGTAATGAATTTCAGGTTTGGGGCAGAAAGTGGCTGTTCCACATTGGACAATCATGTGAACTTGGAATTGCTTCCCCTAAATGTCTTAAATAACTATGTAATGTCACTCTGGACAGCAGGTTCTCCTGTCTCCAAACACAGATAACTGATTGCCTTTGCTCAGGATACTCAGTGCTTGCTTACTTTTAAAACTTAGATTTGGCAGAGTCTTTCATTTTTGTAAAGGGAACATTGTGGGAGAAAGTAGGGCAAAGATCATCTGAGTGCAGTTGGATGTACTGAAGGACACTTACAAATAACCTTGAAACAACCCCAAAAGACTGGTTCGGGCTGAATATTTTTCTTTTTCTTTCTTTCTTTCTTTTTTTTTTAATTTTGCTTTTCCTCTTGGCTGTTTGGAGTAAGAGAAAATTAAAAAGAAAGTCACCTTTCCTACCTTTCTGTGTTGATACATCTAGCAATAATTTAGGAACTTCACCCTATCTGATCCAGCTGACCTCAAAAGGAAGCAGGGTAGTTGGCATAGTAATTTCTGTAGAGGAGAAAGCAGTAAGCTAATGAAATCACAGACACTCCTTAGTCAGAACGAGCTCTGAGGGATGCCCTCCCTGGCCTGTGCACTTTCGGCATGCTTTCAAAGACTTGATTTTCTGACTAGCTGGGATGCTGCAATTACCCAGCATTCCAGAGGTCTTGCTTATATGCTCAGAGCAAGTCACCATTTGCGTTGGACCAGCAGGGGGGAAAGAAAAAAAAGTTGATTTCCTGAATTCCTTTATCTGTGAAAGATTGACCATGGGCTGTAAGGTCCTTATGGAGCAGGGGAGTTTCCATTTCTGTGTGATGCTGTATTTGTCTCAGTTACACCATTCATCATCTGTGAGGCTGTGTACAAACCTCCCGTCTGAGTTGCAGTTTCCTCCTTCCTCATTTAAGCAAGCGGGGCCAGATGAGCCCCCTCAGGCCCTTTCTAGCTTTCGTGGCCTGAAGTTCAGTTTCTTCAGAACATAGGAGCTTGGGGCATTCATTACACTGGTCGACTAGAGATAGTTTGGGTTATTTAACTGCTGATGAACTTCCACCTGATGACTGTGAATGTATAACAACTCTCAAATCCTGCAGAAAGTTTGTGTTGGCTTTGCTGAAAGGATCGGTGGACATCCGGGTGACAAAGCACTCCTAAGTGTCAGGCAGGGGTTGTCAGAAGACAGTGGCGCATCCGTGCTGGATGCTCACCGGGGACAGTGGCCTGTTTGAGAGCATGGGCGGCAGCATGAGGTGGTCCCCATGCAGCCTGGCATCAGAAGGTCATGGGTGCCTCCATGCTCCTGACCACCCCTCCCAACCCAAATGCCCCGGCCTCATAGCCTTTGGCAACTTACCTCACAGTTCTAAGATTCTATTTGGCTATTTTTTAAATGAAGATAATATCGACTTTTCAGGATAAATAGCTTAAAGGTAATGTACTTTGGCCACCTCATGCGAAGAGTTGACTCATTGGAAAAGACTCTGATGCTGGGAGGGATTGGGGGCAGGAGGAGAAGGGGGCGACCCAGGATGAGATGGCTGGATGGCATCACTGACTCGATGGACGTGAGTCTGAGTGAACTCTGGGAGTTGGTGATGGACAGGGAGGCCTGGCGTTCTGCAATTCATGGGGTCGCAAAGAGTTGGACACGACTGAGCGACTGAACTGAACTGAATGTATTTGAAAGTGTCTTGCAAATCAGTGAAACTTGATAAATAGATAACTAAAAACAGCAGTTTGTAAGAAAGACTCCAAATAAGATAACTTTATCTGAAAACTGAAGGGGGGAAGAAAAGAACATTTGTGTAGTGAGTAATAAACATTTCACAGAGTACTCTCAGACATATCTCTATCCTTACAACCTCGTTTTACAGATGCAGAGATAACTGCAGGTTCCCAGGGTCATGATACCTGGAAACAGTGGAGTGGAGAGTCTTCTGGTTCCAAACCGTTGTGTTCCTTTTACAGTATTTTATAGTTAATGTTAAACCTCTGGTTATTCTGGAAGAGGAAATAAATGATCAAAAATGGTTGTAGTACCTATTTGAGGGATTTCTCCTTATGCCCTCTTTATATGACTACAGCTGTACTGACTTCCATTTGAGAACCAAACCCAGGAAAGCCAGACAAGTCACTCCTCACTTTGTGGGATCTTAATTCTGAAACAGTTCCTGGGGATAGCTGGAAGATTTGAATATCTCTGGGATGTCACTGTCCAGTTTCGAAATAATTTTATAAATGGGTTTCTTCCAGGAAGGATCTGCGTCTTTGCCTGCGGAGACAGCCCTGAAGAACTCCTGTAAAGTCAAGCTGGCGATTTCCAAGAAGCAGTCTGGGACCTGCATTCCCAAAGAGACCCACGAGAAAGAAAAAACGTGAGGCTGTGAAGCCTGGCGCCATCCAGACCTCACTGCCTGATGCTGCCATTTCCTTGGGTTGCAGGCTGATCGGAGCACCCCCACTCTACTGGCCCCTGGCTTTTGCAGCCCCAGGAATCCCTTGCTCCCTCATCAAATATAGACCTTAAAATGATGATCCTGATGAGACAGACCTGGGAAAAAAACGGATTAGGGACACTCCTTCTGTAGGCGTAGCTGATTCCGTTAATGGGTGACATTTTTAGCAAGTGGGAAATGCTGACTCTGGTTGAAATGAAATCTGTGGTTCAAAAGAGGTTTTTAGTATTCTTTTCCTTAGTGCCTCACATGGAAAGAACCACCCCCAAGCTTATGACTGTCGTACCTCATTCCTCCTTTTTTGGGGATTGGATTCAAAGGACTTGGAATCATTCCTGCTTCCAAAGCCAACCTTTGGCTTGGGGGTGGAGAGGGCTCAAGACTACGTTCCAGGACCTCACCCAAACTGGCAACATTAATGATGGGACATCCCACAGGGCCTCCAGATCCAGCCTGGCTGGGGGCTTGCCCCCACTGCCTGCCAGATGACCACCCCCACATAGAAAGACGCAGTGCTGCCCCCAACCCACATGCCTGGACCCCCACGAGCCTCTCAAAGGAGGCATGGTCCACTTTCCCCACAGGTAGGCTTAAGTTTCTAAACATATTTCGATGGGGCATCTGAACAGCGGATGCCAGCAGTTCTCTGCTTCCTTGGAGGTGTCCATACACTGCTCTTTGTGACCACACAGTCAAGGGAGAAATGTGAGAAGAGGGCAGTGTGCTCAGTGACCAGACACACCGGGCACCTGCAGAACAAGATGCCAGCTGAACAGAGCTGTTGGCCACACACAAGGAAGATTGCAAGCTCTCACTGATGACACTTGGGCCACTTGCTCACCCTCCACCGATGCTTTACCTCTAAGGTGCCACCAGTGTGCCTTCACAGGGATCCCCAAAGGACTGAGCAGCTTAAGTATTGTGTATTACTTCCAGAAAGGATTTGAGATGATTTGCCATGGAAGGCCCACAGATAAAACTGTTCAAGGGAGAATAAAGAAAAGAACCAAATGATGAACAGAAACTGGTGTAAAGAAAACCTTGGCCAAGAACTAGTGCTGCAGCCAGAGCCCGGCATTTACCCTGGGCCTTCTGGTGCAAAGGCAAGAAGGCTCTCAGGGTATAAAACCCGGTCATTACAGAGTATTGTCTAAAATGGCATAACACTGGCCCTCTGCCCATGTTTCTGAACAAAGACTGGCTGGAGATTCAGTTTGGCATCTACCTGTTGCCTACGAGAAGATGCAGAGGCTGTCACCTTTGTGTATGGTACAGAGATGGGTCCCAGGCTGCCCTGCTCTCAGTGACGTAAGGACAGACATGGAAGGGGATCTTTTCTAAAACTCCAATCACAAAGGGAAGGCACTCATCAGACCTCCTGGGACTCGAGTGCATGGTCTTACCTCAAAGTCGTTTCCCTTGTTATAGTGCATATTGAGAGCTCGAAAAAGTTCTGAGTCACGGAGAACCACCAGCATTTTGGGATTTGTGATACCATCTGAAATCGCTTGCCGGGCAAATTTCTCCATCTGTATGTAATAAAACTCACGGAAGTTGCTGAACCACTTGATCATCTGGGAGGTGATGCAGCGGTTGAACTGTGCAAACAACAGGATCCATGAAGTCAAACATTTACCACGAGGTGCTCAGAGTCAGAACTGTCAGCTTCCAATTCAGCACGGGGGTTAGCAAGAGTGGCTTCAGTTCACACTAAACAGGGCTTTCTTTAAAAAAGAAGTCACAGCTATTTTCTAAGCCTATACAGTTATACATGGAAAAATCTGAATTAGCTGTAATGCCCAGTAGAAAACAAATGTATTTTATAGCCTAGACTTATAAAGGTTTTTCACTCCTTAAGTGTGACTTTGGGAGGGCTCAAGGTCAAGATCAATGTGGTCCCAGTGTCTGCAGCACCGAGGTAGATTACATCGCAGCCCCAGTGCCCTCTGCCAGGTAAAGCGCCAAGGGAAGGGGTAATGGTATAGATTGGAGGACTGTGTATTGGCAACTCAGAGTTGCAGAATGAATCGCTAATGAGAACTTGGTTCAGGAATGAAGCAAGCGATTGGGTATGAGGGAAATAGCTCAAAAAAAAAAAAAAAAAGATGTTGAGATACAAAGGATACAAAGTATTAACAGCCCCTCACCCAACACCCAGGGTAAAGGAGGCCCTCTGAAACTATGGAAACAAGCAAGGCCTGGTTCCAACCATCAGAGCTTGATTTGTCTCATTGTCACGTTGATTTGTATGCTCCTTCACTCAGTTTTGAAACACCAAAGTTCAAAGGTCAATTTAACAGCCGCAGTGTCCAACTCTTGATATACTCTTTCTTTTTTATAGTGGCCCCAGCAAAGAGAGCACACTGGGCTAAAGATGCTGTTTACTCGTGGTTCTGTAACCCCGCCTCCCTCCCCAAGTGTTTCTGGGTCTTAACTATAGCTCAGAAGCTTAAATCCAGAGACCCAACCTTCCTATCCCCAAAGTTACCCCTGTTTATTCAGTTTCTCAGCCCAGGACAAAAATGCCACAACAAGAAGAGCTAAAGTGCACAGATGTTGACCTAGGATTTGACTCAACGTGGGAAACACCTGCGGCCACTTGGGAGTTTTGCAGAGACTGAAACTCAGTTGAAGGACTTTACCTGAACATCAGGGAAGTAAGCCTTCAGGAGGTTGGAGCTGGGGTAGCGTGTGAAGAAAAACATTAGTTTGGCCTTCTTCAAGTGACCAGGATTGAGGCCCTCCTGGATTTGGCCCAGGGTCAAGGAAAACTAAGACCAGTTTATCAAATGATTCTGTCAAATTTTCCAAATGGTAAATTGCCCTGTTCCTTATGGTTTCTATTTAATTTTTTTCTGGTTGAATGATGTATTTGCTTCATTTTTCTGTCTCTAGCAAGTATGATCAGATAAACTTCTTTCTTTCCAGATGCTGAATACCATCTATGTACAGTAAAGCTGCAGAGTTTAAAAAACATTTTGATGTGTTAAAGATCTGTTGCATATGTGATAGCAAATACAATTTGTTGTATTCAGTGTGTGTGTGCGCGCTTTCACGATAGGGTGGGAAGAGATGGCAGCTGTCCCCCAGATAAACTATTTCAAAACCCCAAGTAGAGACTGACTTCTCCTCTCTGTCTCAGTTTCCTCGTCTGTAAAATGAGAGGAGTCAGCTTTCTGGCCCTCATCTTTGCGTTTGTGGTGGTGATGCCAACGAGCACCTAACCTGACTGAGTACCAGATCACGGTTTACTTTGGCTCAAGAAGCTCGAATTGCTGGGCTGCACTTCTCTCTGTTTGCCTGGCAGAAGTTCCCCCTCACCCTCCCCACCTCAACTCAGATGCCCCCTCTGCTGTGAAACCCTTCCTTGCCGAATTAGGCCTTCCTTACCCTGGGCTACCAACGTTCTTTGTATAAGCTGTTTTTTGTAAGAATGACGTGATTGGGATTTTTATTGCATGTTTGTCTCCCCATTTAGACTGTGAGCTCCTTGAGAGCGAGGGCCTTACCCTTTCATCTTTTTATTCCACGTGCCTAGCCCGGTGCTAGGAGCAGAGTAGGTGCTCAATAAATGTTTGGTGAATGAAGGAATAAGTGAGTGAATTGTCAACTTTAACCCACGATTAACTATGGCAGTTCTATTCCAACCCATGCCTCTCACTCTGGGAACAGATCCCTTCCCCTTTAATGAGAGTAGGGGATTGTGGCCTGAAAACCTAGCACCAGGGTGGTAGGGAAATAAAGAGTCTTACGCTAAAACACTTAGCATTCCCAGGAACAATCCTAGGGCTGTGTGGGAAACACACAGGGTAACCTTGGAGCTGAGGCTGAGAGCTGTAGCTTTAGGACAATGAAGGCTTCTCAGTTTACCCAAAGGAAACCAGACAACTGATCACAACTGTATCACGCTGTCCAGGAGGCCCCTGCCCCCTGCCTCATTAGCCCTACTTCTTATCATTTATAAGTGCTGTGGAAAGAATCCTGGATTGGGAGTTCAAACACCGAGCTTCAGATAATAGATTTTGCCACCTAGTCCCTGTGTGACCCTGGGCAAGCCGCTTACCTTCTCTGGGCCCCATTTCTAAACTGCGGAGTGTAGTGGTTGAAACTTGTGCTGGGCAGTCAGATGCTGGCTTTGAACCCTGGCTCTGCGTGTGTCTGTCTTTGACTCTGAGCAACTTAGTCCGCTTCTCTGTCCCTCTCAGATACTGATCTAGAGTGGATACTGGAGGATGGTGAGGTAACTCGGGCTCGCAACCCCTTATCTGAAACAGTGGGCCGAATGGACGCCAGGTTTCAGAATTTATTGTATCAAGGCAATATGGTGCGTGTATGACGTGTTAGTTACCGCCCACAGCAGGGTCTGTGGCAGCTGTCTAATCAGATAGTTTATAAAGTTCCCACAGCAAAATCAATGACTAATTGTGCTAAGTGAGATAGTCTATAAGAGGCCTCCTATCAGCACAGGTAGGGCTTCCCAGGTGCCACTGGTGGTAAAGAGCCTGCCTGCCAATGCAGGAGACACAGGAGATGTGGGTTCCATCCCTGGGTCAGGAAGATCCCCTGGAGGAGAGCATGGCAACTCACTCCAGTATTCTTGCCTGGAGAGTCCCCATGGACAGAGGAGCCTGGCGGGCTACAGTCCATGGGGTTGCAAGGAGTCGGACACGACTGAAGCAACTTAGCCCACAGCACAGGTCAGGTTTTGCAACCAAGAGAATCTCCCATCAGCCTTAGGAGAAAGAAATCATAGAGGTTTTCAGAGCGTTCTGAGTTCCAGAACTGTGTCTAGGTGGCAGTGCAGAGGGGCACTGTCAGTCCCAATGCCTGCCGCCCAGGAGGTGTGCGGTCACTCCTCATTGTCTCATCATGATACCCGCTCCACCTGTTCACAGGGGTGTCATGTGAAGGGAAAGTTCATTTATACTTAAGCATCTTGCTCTTCCGGGTTTTCAAGGCCCAGAAGAACAAATTTATAATTCTAGAATGAGGGAATAATTGGGGCCAGGATGCTGCCTGGGGGCCCCAAATCGTTCCAAAGGTAGTCAACTACATGACCGGGGCAGCCAGGCCCTGTGAGTGGCCCCTGAAAAACCTCCTGAAGTTCTCAGAGCCCAAGCCTCATTTCACGAGGCAGGGCCAGGCATACAGGAGGTGCTTTTCTGAAACAGCAGAATACCCTTCCCAGGGGAAGGTCAGTGGAGTATCTTTGGGGACTGAGTTCCTGAGGTTCTTCCACAGCCTGACTCTGACAGGGAGACTTAACCAGCGGCCTCTTATCAAAGACCCGGACAGATAGCTTCTCTTACAGAGGGCTTTCATCTGACAAGAAAATCAGTCTATGGTGATATCTCCGTGTCTGCTGCTGGAGAGGTGTGCTGGTGGCTGTCGAGATGCTCTCAGCTCTGGGTTTGTTTGTGGCTGTTGCTCTCTGCCTGCCAGGAAAAGAACCCAGGGGTGTCCAAGCTTGGGCAGTGTTGCCAACACTTGTGACCAGCAGGTGGCGCTCATGCACTTAGGACACAAGAGCCAGCCTGGTGTGGCCCTGTGCTGGTTCCACCCCATTCCTGCCGCCTTTGCCACAGCTTGCCAGGTAGAAGAGGCAGGACTATTCACCCCTGCTTGTGTGACTCCACAGAACCCAGGAGATGCAATTTAAGGCTGTCCCTGAGAAGCAGCAGCGTGAGCTTGGCTCACTAAAAAAGCCACATCCAAAATATGTTCTCAGGAGCTTTAATCTCACAAGATGCTGGTTGAAAGAGGGTTCTTTGGTTTTATGCATGTGGGACTGTATACATTCTCCTCTTAGTGTTTTTCATCGGACTTCATGTTAAAAAGGCTCTGAGCAGTCCCACAGAAATAGAATTAACCCAGTGTTTACCCAAGCAACTACTTCTCTTGCTTCAAAAACTTTTACATTCCTGAGGGAGCGTTACTCTGAAGAAATGCCTGTTTCTGAGTGGGATCTCTCTACGGCTTGCAAAGGTGATGCAGTAAGATTCAGACCCCCTGCAGACCAGCCTGGGCCCCACAGCCTGCCTGGCGGGGGCCCCCAACCCTGCTCCACACCCACACAGCACCCAGCTCTCTCCTCAGCTGCAGCTTAGAAGCTAGTCCTTAAACTGAAGTCTTCTTACCCCTTTCACCTGGCCTCAGGTCTTGTCCCTGAAGAAAATCTCCCCTTTCCCATCAGCCCGGCAAGTTTCTGGCCCCTCGTGTATTGCCCATGAGTTATCTAGTTGGTGCAGGTAGAAGGGGCAGGACTATTCACCCTGCTTGTGTGACTCCACAGACACAAGGAGGTGCAATTTAATGAGATGTCTCAATTAAGCAGATGTCTCTTTTTGCCTGAAGAGACAAGAGGTTCCGGGAGCCACGCCTCAGTTAAGGCCATTCCTTTGGCCTGTTTGGCCGAGGGGTGTGAGCAGCTGACGTCTCAGTGATGGGGTCCCTCCTTCCACAGCGTGTTTTTGTCATATTTTGGGAGCCCATTTGGGTTTAAAAATAAACAAACCCCTTCCAGACCCAAAGGACTAAGTCAGTAGTGATAGAATCTATGTTACAGAAGAAGGTAAAGGAGCTCTCCCAGACCCTTAGATCTCAGAACTGGTCACCACTTTCTCAGGAACCTACTAGCTATGAGCCACAGGGGAAGGAAGCCCCAGAATGAACATTGAGAAGACCCCCTCTCCTCTGGAAGAGCAGAGCAGTTCCCTGTGCCAAGCAGTTATGTGTCCCCTAACCTCCCCTCAGCGTCCAGAGTTCCTGTCTCCCTGGGCTGGGACAAACGAGAACCCCAATTGCCCAAAAAGGATATGTGGGCCGCAGAGAAAGGAAGCGTGTCCATGACGGCCTGCCGGCCACCCGGCTCCATTTTCATTGGGGGAACAAGGGGCAGTCTTTCCAAACAGGTGGACGTGAAGGGCCAGGGGCACTGCTGCTGGCTCAAGGCCAGAGGTCGCAGTTTGGCAGCTCCCCAAGGTCGCAGGGCCACCTCGGAGGAGGGCTGGCTCGGGGCAGACGGGTCCTGAGGAAGACCACCCCTCCAGCGGCCACCGGGCCCATGGCCCAGTAGCTGGCCGAGAATCTGCTCCTCCTGGATGTGGGCAGGTGCAACCACCAAGGAACAGTCTGCTGGGGAAGCCTGATAGGGTTTGGGGATCATTCTCAGAGAGACGGGGTACCTGGGAGAATCTAGAGGTTTGGCTAGCGATAAGCTTCCCAGCGGAGCCCCCGCTGGCGGCTGGGCCCGTCTGGGCAAGGCCGCCAGAGGAAGCGGATCTTTACGGGCACTGCCCTCGGGAGGCAAGGGCTCGCTTCTCCCATCTGGCACCGGCTCCTGGAATCTCCCACCCAGCTGAGTCAGGTGCCCCGATGGATCCACCAGTACCTTTTGTAACACCGAGTCCACAGCCTGGGATATGGCCCCCGTCAGTTCTTTCTTCAGACTCTCCAGCAAGGCCCGTGCTTCAGAGGGAAGAAATCTGGGCCCCTCAGACAGGTACTGGACCTCAGACGCTCTGTGTTTCTCCACCCTGGAGAGGTCCCCGATGGACCCCTGGCAGTGGTCGCTGTCCACCCCCCAGGGCCCAGACCCAGAGCCGTTCCTCTGGCCTGCTGTTGGAGGGCCCTGGGCTGCGGCCCTGGGCTCCACGGCCTGCAGGATACGCTCCTGCAGGTGTCTCATCTGCTGCCTCAGCAGGTGGAGCTGTCCTCTCACCCGAGGGCCCCCCTTCCTGCCGCCGCCCCGGTTCCCTGCGGGGCCTGCCTCCAGGGGGTCTTGCTGCATGGGAAGGCTCTGCTTCCTCTTCCGCCCCCGGGGCTTCTCTGGGCGGCTTGGGCTGTCCCCAGGGGGGGCCCTGCCTGGCCCCAGAGAGGTTGGGGAGAGGAACATGCCTCGGACGATGGTCTCTACTCTGGCCCTCTTTGCCTGGATGTGCTCATCCCCAATGCAGTCAGGGTCGGAGAGGCTGGAGCTGGGGACCTGACTCCAGGCAAAGGGGGAGCATCTGCTCTGCTCTCTGGGGGACAGGCTTCTTCCACCTTCCATACAAGGTTCTGTCAGATACTGGGCTGGACCCAAAAGCAAGCTGGAGTTTGGATCCATCTCTTGGCTCCACAGATGCCGTAGTCAGGGTTCCACCAGAGAGTTCCTCCTCCGGAGGCTCTCAGCTGGAGGTGCACCTCCAGGGAGCTGGGGATCTCTCCTCTCCACTTAGAGGAAGGATTCAGACTCTGGGATTCCGGGCGCTCACCCACCTCCTGTGCACTCTGAAAACAGACGGGAGAAAACAGGACCTGTGACTTTGAGCGGTTCCTCTCAAACTTGACCATGCAGATGAATCAGCTTGAATCCTGTTAAAATGTAGATTCTAAGTCAGCAGGTCTGGCGTGGGGCAGCGATTGTTTCTGTATCCCCAGCCAGCTCCCAGGTGATGCCGCTGGTCCCAACCACAGTTTGAAGACATTCCCAAGAGCAGGCCTCCCAAGAGAAAGTTCTTGTCCTGCCAGGACATAAAAATAAAATAATCCATAATAATGATTGTGGCAGCCAGTTGCCTAACTAGCATTGCGCCAATAACTTTACACCCATTACCTGATTTAATTCTCCTAACAGCTCCGTGGGAATGCTGGCAGTCCTATTTTACAGATAAAGGAAACAGGCTCAGAGGAATTAAGAAGTTACCTCCCTAAGGTCATATAGTTAGTGTCAGGCTGGAGTCAGAATAAGATTTATCTTGATTTAGAATGACTTTCTGCAATAGAATCACCCTGGGGACTTGTTAAAAATAGCAGATCCAGTAGGCCCACCAGTCCTGCTTAATCAGAAGTCCTTGGTACTGTGTTAGGGCACCTGCCTTTGAAACAAGCAAAATGAAGTTTGAGAATGTGCTGTTTGACCACTATGCAGTCCTGCTCCAGGAAGAGTTGGATCATGCATTTATCTTTCAACATTCTCACCGCTGCTCTTTAAGCATCTATTGTACATCAAGACTTCTTCTGGATGGTTGGAGAGTCTGTGGTGAATAAAACAGCATAGTCTTACTCTCATAGAGGAAGATGTATAGCAGGGGAAGAGAGAATAAATAAGTACATTTTCAGGTCATGATAACTTCTATGAAGAAAAAAGACAATAAGGGACTGGGATGAAGGTATGGGAGAATGAGGGAGCAATGTTAGAAAAGGATGCATAGAGCTGTTTTATTCCCATGAATATCAAAGTGCACTGCATTTGAACCAGGAGGTAATTCAGGTAGCAGGTATAAGGCACTTCGAGTTTATGAAACATTCATATGTGTAGTCATTACATCACGCACCAATCTTGACAGTTGGTGTAATTCTCCGATTTTGTAGGTGAGGAAACTGAGGCTCATCAAGGTTAAGAATGGCTCTCAGTTACTAAGATTCCAAGTCTTCTAATGCAAACACACTTCAGGTCCTTCCTCAAAGATAAGAAGACCTGCACAAGAGACTGACTTCTCTGCCTGTTAAGCAGATTCATCCTTTCCTAGAAATTTTAAATGAATTTCTTTTTTCTCTACAGATTTCCACTCTTGATTGCTTCTCTAGTACAAATGCTGGTGGGAGAGACTTTGCTTTCTTCCCATTTTCATCTTGAAGCTTGCTTGGAATTCTCTGCTTCAGGAAATCCCAGCTCTTCTGCAGCCAATGGATTCTAGTTGGTAGACTTGACCACAGCCTCCACTTGGAGCTGGCTGGCAGCTGGCAGACACACAACACAAGCTCTCTGAGGGCAACTTCATGCCAACACTAGAGTGAAAAGTAGGAGGAAATGGCAACTGCATGCCATTTTGAGGGAAATGCCACTGAAAGAAGGCTAGGTTCTCAGGTCAGTTAGAAGATTCTGGCTTTGAATAAGTAAGACATTTGTAAATTACTAAAAATAAAAATCAGTGATTTGCCAAATTAATATAAATGAAAGAATTTGCTATTGCCAAGTTTTACCAATAGTTTGGATAGTTTACCACCTCTTGGAAAGAGAAACATTTAACTTCCTGCGATCATTTGGCAATGAATATACACTATTTGTATAACATGAAAAAAATATTTAAAAATCATATCATCTAATAAGTACAACTTGATCATTGCATATACATTAGCTGCTTCCTAACCAATAATGATCACTGCTGCTGCTGCTGCTGCTGCTGCTGCTGCTGCTGCTGCTAAGTCACTTCAGTCGTGTCCGACTCTGTGCAACCCCATAGATGGCAGCCCACCAGGCTCCACCGCCCCTGGGATTCTCCAGGCAAGAACAGTGGAGTGGGTTGCCATTTCCTTCTCCAATGCATGAAAGTAAAAAGTGAAAGTGAAGTTGCTCAGTTGTGTCCGACTCTTAGCAACCCCATGGACTGCAGACTACCAGGCTCCACCATCCATGGGATTTTCCAGGCAAGAACACTGGAGTGGGTTGCCATTGCCTTCTCCAATGCATGAAAGTGAAAAGTGAAAGCGATGTTGCTCAGTCGTGTCCAACTCTTCACGACCCCATGGACTGCAGCCTACAAGGCTCCTCTATCCATGGGATTTTCCAGGCAAGAGTACTGGAATGGGGTGTCATTGCCTTCTCCGAATAATGATCACTACACTGGCACAATTGATATTTTAACTTAGAGGGACTAAATAACAACAGTACAAACCATGTATATTTTCAGTTAAAATATACATGGTATATTTCCTGGTAGCTCAGCTGGTAAAGAATCTGCCTGCAATGCAGGAGACCCTGGTTTGATTCCTGGGTTGGGAAGATCCCCTGGAGAAGGGATGGGCTACCTACTCCAGTATTCTTGGGCTTCCCTGGTGGCTCAGACAGTAAAGAATCTGCATGCAAGAGACCTGGAGGAGGGCATGGCAACCCACTCCAGTATTCTTGCCTGGAGAATCCCCATGGACAGAGGAGCCTGGTGGGCTACAGTTCATGTGGTCGCAGAGAGTTGGACATGACTGAGCAACTAAGCACAGCACAGCTTCCAAAAAGAAGGGCTTGGTTATAGTTATTCTTAGTGACCATTTCCTAAACTCAACATTTTCAAACCCAGAGTCTATGACTGCCCTCTGCCTTACCTCTCTGCAACCTATCTTCTTGTTCAGTCCAGAAGCTGGAGAGCTTCTTTGACCCCTGCCCATCTTCTTATCCTCAACATGTGGTCACTATGGCTGGTAAATTTTGGGAAAAAATGACTCTGAACCGCATTCTGCCATATTGTTCCCATTATGTTTTCCTGACTCTGCATCTCATAATTTTTCACCTGGGCAATTCCAATACCTCATGCCTGGTCCCCATCCTCTAGCCTCTTCTCACTCTGGTCCTTTTTCTACATTCATTCATTTATTCATTCAACAAATATGGGCTGAGTGGTGACAACCAACAAAATCCTCTGCCCAAGTGGAGCTAACAATCATGCAAAGGGAGACAGATGTAATAACTTAGGAAGGAATGGAAGGCCAATATACAGGGCCTTGTTGATAACTGTGAAAATACTGGCCTTCACTCTGAGATAAACGAGGACCCATTGGAAGGCTATGTGCAAACGTGACCTGACTTAGGTTTTAAAGGCTCATTCTTTACTCGGTGGGGAATAAACTAGGGGTGGCGAGCAAGGGTTGAAACAGAGAGATGGCTTAGGAGGCTCTAGGGATCAACTAGATGATAATAATTCAGATGAGATGGCTTGGACCAGGGTGACGGCAACAGAAGTGGAAAGTGGTGTCAGATCCTGGATGTATGTCAAAGTTGAAACCAGTGGGATTTACTGTTAATAACAAACTGGATGTGAGGCCCAAGAGAAAAAGAAGCATCGCTGATGATGGCTCCAAATTGTTCGGCCTGGAAGGATGGAGTTGCATGAACTGAGACGGGGAGGGCTACAGAAGAAGCCGACTTGGGGGGGGAATATCAGGAGCCCAGTTTTGGAAGTGATAAATGTGAAATAATGACCAGACATCTCAATGAGGATGCTGAGAAAGGAATTGGATAACTAGGCCTTGGGCTCAATGGGGAGATCTGGGCTAGAAATATACAACTGAGAGTTGCTGGTAAATAGATGGATGGACTTATCAAGGAGCAGGGGGCTGAAGTCTGAGTCCTGGGACTTAATAGCATGAAGAGGCTGGGCAAGAGGGGACCTAAACGGGAAGCACAAAGAGCAATCAGTGAAGTAAGAAGAAGTCTAGTCTAGTCTGGTCCAGGGGTGTGTGAGGTCCTGGGAGCCCAGTGAAGGAAGTGTTTCTAGGAGATGGGAGAGGTCAAGTCACATAAGGATTGTGAATTGACCGTTCAAGTTAGTAATTCCAGATGTTACTCAGAGTCACTTGTGGTGTTTATCAGAGCAGTTTTGGTGGAGTGGAGGGCAGGGGAAGCCTGGTTGGACTGAATTTTAAGGAGAGGACAAGAAGAGGAATTGGTGACATTGACTGTGACAACTTTTTCAAGGTGTTTTGTAAGGAAGAGATCAATGGGAAAGTAGCTGGAAAGAGAAGTGGGCTCAGAGAGGGTTTCTCAAAGGAACCCTCCCACGCCATTGGTGGGAGTGGAAATTGGTGCAGCCACTGTGGAAAACAGCATGGAGGTTCCTAAAATGACCCAGCAATCCCACTCCTGGGCATATATCAGCAGAAAACTCTAACTCAAAAAGATACATGCAGGGAATTGCCTCCAGTGGTTAGGGCTCCAAGCTTCCACTGCAGGGGGCACAGATTCCATCCTTGAATGGGGAACTAAGATCCTGCTTGCTGTGTGGAAAAAAAGATACATGCACCCCCCCACCCCCGCCATATCTGTAGTACTTATAGTAGCCAAGATATAGAAGCAACCTAAATGTCTATCAACAGATGAATGAATAAAGAATAAGTGGTACATACATACAATGGAATACTACTCAGCCATACAAAAGAATGAAATAATGCCATTTTCAGCAGCATGGATGGGCCTGGAGATGATCATACTGAGTGAAGTAAGTCAGAGAAAGACAAATATATGGTATCACTTATAATTGAAATCTAAAAAAATGATACAAATGAACTTTTTTATTAAACAGACTCAGACATAGAGAACAAATTTATGATTACCAAAGGGGAGATGGAGGGAGGGATAAATTTGGAATTTGGGAGTAACATATACACACTACTACATTCAAAGCAAATGAGAAACAACAAGGACTTACTACATAGCATAGGGAACTGTATTCAATATCTTGTAATAACCTATAATGCAAAAGAAGCTGAAAAGGAATAATAGATATGTATAACTGTACATGAGAAACTAAGACCACATTGTAAATCAATTACATTCCAATAAAAATTAAATTAAAAAAAAGATAACTTCTCAGGATAGGAGGCATCACAGGATGTTTGTAGGCTAATAGCAATGATGTTGTAGAAAGATAATGTTTGTTAATAAAGGCAAGAGGGGGAGAATTTCTGGAGGTTTGTCTTTGGGTAGGAAGGAGGGGGCGTGATGTGGCGCAGACGATGAGGGCTGACTTTAGAGAGGAGAACCCTCAGTTCATTGGTGGTGGCATGAGAAAGGCAGGTACGTGGGCAGGAGATGGCAGGTGGGTAGATGCGGTGATGGGAGCTCGGTGGGGGAAGTCCCTTTTGATGGTTTTTCTCAGCAACATTGTCATTGACATTAATTTTCTAAAATGTAGGTCTGCCTATGCCCCTCCGTGGAATCAAAGCCTTTGCTAGCTTCCTATTTACAGTAAGGTGCAGATGTCTTGGCTCCTGGTAACCCCGGTCTTACTCTAACTCCTCTGGAGCCCCTACCTTCAACCCTTACCTGGGCTGTGCTCTCCTGGGCTGTGTTTCCTGAGCTCACCAAACTGCTTCATGCCTCCAGATCTTCGCACCTGCTGCTCCCTCCAACTGGGGGGCCCTTCTGCTTTTTCACCTGATGAGCCTCTACTTTTAAAATCGAACTGAAATGCCTGCTCCTTTCTGAAGTAGTCAGTGTGTCCCCCACCCCACTTCACGCTCTAAGTTCTCCAAGTAGTGCCTGATCACCAATTGTCACCACACAGGTTTGTGCTCAGTTACATATTCTCTCAGCACTTTATTTGGACTGACTTTTATCTCCTCATTAGAGGCGCGGTATTTCAGATCCCCCCAACACCAAGCGCAGAGCCTTGTGCATGAAACAAAACCAACACAGCGAGACCAAGAGGCAGAAACAGACAGACAGAAGGGCATAGAACCACCAGCTGCCAAATCTCCCTGGGTTGTTGACGGTATCGTTTCTGGTGCTCGGTATAGTCCATGTGCCCTGCACGGCACAACCACTAAAGTAAAGGACAGGACTTGGTATATTTGATGAAGCAACAATCAGCAAGAATGTTTTGATGTCAGAAACTGGAAGTCTAGCCAGACACTACCGTGGCCGGTTGCCCAGAGACGGTCACGCCCATCTCTGTAGGACAGTCATGGAAACTCTGCATCCAGGCAGCCAAGAAACAGGAAACCTCTAATGCTGGGCCAGCCTGCGGCCCCAGCCCCGGGTCTGGGTGTGGCTTGAAGCAGCGATGCTGTCTGTTTGAAAATTAACTAGCAGCACTCTCACACACACTGATAGAAGTGACCATTGTCACAACCTTTTAAAAACAGGTTTACTGCTTTTCTTGAAAAGTGAAAGTCATGAAAGTAATACAGGATCATTTTACTTCCCAAATACAGAAATGTGTTAATAGGAGAAGAGAGACACTTATAATGCTGCCTCCCAGGAAAAAAAATTCAGAGCCGACATACTGGTGTTCATCATTTTTTCTCTGTGTATAAAGCTCCATAATTTTCATAATTCTATTTATTTAAAAATAAAATGGAATCATAAATACCTAATTCTGTAGCTTTCCATTGTTCCCTTTTTTTGTGTCAAAGAATATTAATCTACAGCAACACTGTAAAAGCTGATAGTAGTCCATTGTATGGATGGACCATAACTTATTTGGTAAATTCTCTTTCTGTGTGTGTGTGCTTAGTTGCTCAGTCCTGCCCAACTCTTTGCAATCCCATGGACAGTAGCCCACCAGGCGTCTTTGCTCCTTTCTAGGGACAGTTAGAT
The DNA here is from genome assembly GCF_042477335.2 of Ovis canadensis. NCBI lineage: Eukaryota > Metazoa > Chordata > Mammalia > Artiodactyla > Bovidae > Ovis > Ovis canadensis. The sequence continues at coordinate 96,497,654 of NC_091251.1, forward strand.
TCATTCCTCTGTTTTCATTGTTATAGCCGTAGAGAGGCGTTGAGAGCATGGACCCTGGAGTCTGCTTGGATTTTTTTTTTTTTTTTAATTTTTTGCTTGTTGACTTTCCACTTGGTGTCAGGCACAGAGTTATGGGGTGTCGGGAAGGTTCTCGTGTGGCTTGAGTAGTAAAGGAGATCCTCTTAACTTCCTTTTTGGAGTTCTGCTGTTTTGATATTAAAGAATGGAGCTGCTTCTGCTGGCTACTGCCCGTGAAGCCTTGAGGTCGGGGGTTGGGGGAAGGGGAGGGGTGGGGCAGGGCTGTTAGTGCCTAGAGCCTTGGAAGGAAGCCTGGTGGCTGGCGGTGACCACTCTGGACGGGGGGCTGGTGTTGGTTTTGTTGGGCTGGCCACCAGGCTGCTGCTTCCTCATGGTTTTCCAAGCCAGGTCACAGGTGACCATGCCTCTGGATGCTGGGGGACTGAGGACTTCAACACCATGGCCATGAATAGGGGTGTGGACTTCTTGAAAAAGAAGGTGGCCCATCAGTGCCCGAGTCGACCTTGAGGGGCCTGGGGTGGTAGGGGCTGGCGTCCCCAGGGTACTGGGCACCTCTGCAAAAGTTGTTACTGAAAGTGAAACCCAGGGAATCCTGGTGGTCATGGGTGACCACTGGCTGAGCCGCTGGAGGGGCTGGCTGCCTTGCTATTGTTTGTGGGCTGGTGGGAACCTCGACAGAAACCCACGGCTGGCAGGGATGAGGGCACTTGATGATGGAGCTAATTTGCAGAGGAGACCAAGAGTGGCCACTCCATGACCCAGACATGGGGCTGCCTGCCCAGATTGAATCCCTAGAGCCACTTACTAGCTTTGGGACCTCTTGGTACTCAGCCTTCCTCTCACTAAAACAGGAATAACCATAATATGCACTGTTATCACAGGGCTGTTGTAAGGATCCAATGAGTTAACGTATGTCATGGATTTAGAACAGTTCCTGGCACATAGTCAATTGCTGATGTGTTAGCTGTTTTTATTATTGAGATGGTATTGAGATGAACATTCCTATCTATATCCTTGGGAACATATTATTTTCTTATGTTACATTTCTGGAAGTGGAAATTCTGGGAAACTAGGTATATGTTGAACTTATGTTCAACATATACTTTCATACTTGTCACCCACCTGCCCTCCAGAAATGTATCAACTGATTGGGAGTAAAGATGAGGGTCTGAAGGAGAATTTTTAATTGTAACTGTATATTTCTGTATTAATTGAAGTTTCATCAGAAGGTACTCATGCATTACTTGTACTTGTATACTTTTAAATAGTTTGCTCTCTTACCAACGTATCTTTACAAGAACACATATGATCTCATCCTCACCAACACCGAGCATGTCAGTTCTTTATCAGTGTCAGTCTTTTAAATCTTCACCAACATGACAGGTAAAAATGTTATCTCATAATTTGTATCTCTTGCTCATTTTTCATATAGTTTGGGAGAAATAGTTATGTTGCATATATTATGAAACTTAAACATGTTTATGTCATTTGAGTCGATGACTCTACATCTAAGAAGTAAAATCAAGACATTATTAAAAAATAAAATACATTTTTAAAAATTAAAAAAAGAAAATTGATGTGATACCCACAGATTTATGTAACAATGATTACCTTATTATTATTTATAAGAGTAGAGAATGGTTAAATAAATTATAAAGTATGGTATCATCTATGTGATGCTATGTCATACAGTCATTTAAAAAATCATGTTTGAGAAGAGTCTGTAGGATATTATTTTATAATAAATAGGGGGAGAGAAAAATCACATTAAAAATACAAAGGAAAAAAGCATGAGAAGGAAATATATTAAATTGTTAGCAATAGTTCTTTGGGGGTGATGGAACCTTAGGTAATTTTTTTCTCTATTTCTTTTTTTTTTAACTTTTCTATATTTTCCATATTTTTAAGGGGTATGTTCTCACTCTTGTAATTTTAAAAAAGGATCCCTTGCCTTGAATAATTAAAAACTTGCATTTATAGGGGACGCTGTGAATATTTAGGGGCAGAGAATATATAGGAAATCTCCGTACTTTCTGGTTAATTTGCCAGGAACTTAAAACTGCTCTAAAAAATGGGATCTATTAAAACAAACAAACAAAACAGGCATTTTTCTTTCCCAGACATACATTTCTGGGCACCAGACAGGAAAAGCAAATTCAGCTACAAACACAAGCATAGAACTCAGGCCTCATAAGATCACTCCAAAGTTATAGAGGATTTTATAACTAGAAAGGGCGAAATGCGGGCGAGGTTGAATTTCAAGTAAATAACAGATATAGGCAAGAAGCTCTGTGTCATTTCTTTTCAGTCGAAGTGTTTGAAGTCATGGCACCAGCTTAAAAGTCAGTGTCTGGGGTATTCTCAACAACACAGATCACTTCTTAACCTGAGAACCTTTCTCTCTGTGAGTTTGTGCCCTTCCACGGAATCGCTCTTGAGTTCTCCCAAAAGCTCTTCCCCAAGAGGACAAAGGGGAAGAGCTGCCCACAGGGTAGGCTGGGGTGAGACCAGCAGCTCACAGGTTATGTCTCTCCTTCTGTGATGTGTCCACGCTTGTGGAACAGCAAACACTTCTGACAGACTCCAGCAGGGCCACTGAGAACCAGTCAATAAAACAAGGTTGGCCGTAGGGAGTCCTTAGATGAGAGGCACCATGTGAAGCCCAAGAGATACTGACTCATTCTCATCCCTGTGACTGATGCTCAGCCCAAGGTTTATACGAGGTTTATTGTTATTTCCTTGATAATGTTCCTGCCAAGTTTGGGTTGGGAAAATTTAGTGTTTGTCTTTGCAGGATTTTGTTCATTCACTTCCTAGACTCAGTTGGATTTTGACTGGACCAGCCTAGTAGATCACTGCCCCAAGATGGTTGGAGAAATATGGAAGGAAGTGGAGAAGGCAATGGCATCCCACTCCAGTACTCTTGCCTGGAAAATCCCATGGATGGAGGAGCCTGGTGGGCTGCAGTCCATGGGGTCGCTGAGAGTTGGACATGACTCAGTGACTTCACTTTCACTTTTCACTTTCATGCATTGGGGAAGGAAATGGCAACCCACTCCAATGTTCTTGCCTGGAAAATCCCAGGGACGGGGGAGCCTGGTGGGCTGCCGTCTATGGGGTCACACAGAGTCAGACATGACTGAAGTGACTTAGCAGCAGCAGCCTTATCCTGAAACAGCCTCTCCTGAGCAGATTATCATGGGATCTAAGGGCCCACCACCAGTGAGTCATAATAATGATCTCTTAATCACACACTTATATACAAATGCATTTTTGCCTGACCCATAGTATTTCTGAACAGCTTTCCATCCAAGTCCTTAGCAGGCTCAGCAAACTTTAGCTGCCACCTAAGACCTGTGCTAGGTGGTATATCTCAAGGACATACAGCATTTTTATGTTCTACTAAGGTGTTTTCACATATGACCTCACCTCTGCTTCATCTTCTTGTGGCCCCTGCATTAGTTTCATGTGGCTGTAGGCAGGAGCGGAGGCACCCATTCATCTCCGGTCCAGCCCTGAGTAGCTCTGCCTGCTGCACTGGCCAATAGTGGAAATGGTGAGAGGAGGTCAGACTGATGGCCCAGTAGGCACAGCCCTGACCACTGACAGACTGAGATATAATCCCTTCAGAAGCCCTGGTGGTCCGTGTGACCAGTGCTCATGAATTATGGAATCATCTACTGTGCTGGATTCACCAGCTCTCATACAGGTTAACTTTGCCTCTTTCCTTAGTTTCTTTGTCTGTGAAATGGCGTTGATAATGCCATTTCCTAGGGATTTGGTGAGGATTACAGATGTTAACACATGCCCAGTACCTGAACTTGCACTCTCCAGCACTGATAATAGGTGTTTCTTAAATTGAAGCTTCCTTTCCCCCTAGGGCAGGTCTGGGAGGCCCCATAGTCTTGGCACTTTAGCACTGGAATGGGCTTAGGGAATGCCCTGGTACAGTAAGTGTTTCCAGACTTTTAGATTTCAATCATTAATAAAATAATAATTTAAAAAGGGATTCATGTTGATGTATGGCAAAACTAATACAGTATTGTAAAGTAAAATAAAAAAAAATAAAATAAATTTATATTAAAAAAAAAAAGGATCAGCCTGAGAGTCGCTGACACTTTATTTGCAGGTAAGGGCACAAAAAATAAGTGTACAAAGACTGAAATCTACTCTCATTTTATTTCATAAAAAAAGAATCTTAACCACCCTGTTTTTAAAAATGAGGACTGGCATAATATCCAGCTTCATTAAAAAAAAAAACAACTCTTTACATTGTCTTTTCTGAAAATCAGTGAAAACATCACTGACGATCCGTGATCGTCAAGCCAGGCCTTTGCTTTATGGATGAAGCCACTGAAGCCCAGAGAGGTGGCATGACATGCCCAAGGTTAGCCAGTGGCTGCCATGTGTCAGTGCTGTCTAGAACAACACAGCTCAGCGGGAGAGTCCATTTCTTGTGGCTGAGATGGGTGCTCTGAGCTGACGGTAGGTCTGGGCTCCACTCCCAGCCATTTGCCCTCAAGGCACGTTTTCTGCCTTGTCTGCTTCTCTAAAATAGGGATGATTATCACCCCCTCACTCAAGACTGTCTAAGGATCTAATGAAAAAAGAGCTTCAGAACTGCTTGGAGGGACTTTCCTAGTGGTCCAGGGGTTAAGACTTCACTTTCTAATGCAGGGTGTGTGGGTTCATCCCTGGTTGGGAAGCTGAGATCCCACATGCCTTGGGGCCAAAAAACCAAGCCATAAAGCAGAAGCAATGTTTTAACAAACTCTAGACTTCCACATCAACAAATCTTAAAAAAAAAACAACAAAAAAACAAACCTGCTTGGAGATGCATTCCAGGGTATTAGAGAATGAGGTATTAGGAGTGAAAAGTTTCATGGTCGGTGATTTGCTTAAAAGTATTTCAGCCAACAAAAGGAGATGAAGCAAATATGGCAACATATGAACAATGATTAATCTAGGTGAAGGGTCCATAGATGGGTATAGTTACCCTTATCTCTACAGTTTTCTGAATACTTGAAATTTTTCATAGCAAGCATTCCATCGTCATCCACAAAAGTACTCGAGCAAGGTAAACCGAAGAGACGGTGTTACTTACGGAGAAGATGCCCTCAGGGAGGTCCAGTCCTAGGTTCTTCAGCCAGGTGGGGTTCACCACCCCAGGAGCTGCAGCAGCCCACCCTTTACCAGCCTTGGGCACAGAGCCATGGTCAGGAAGTGATTTTGGTTTCCCTGCTTCCTCCCCAGGCAGGCCTGGTGCCTGTGGCTGGGTGAGGGAAGCCTCCCACCTCTTCTCAGTACAAGGCACTATCTGACAGACCCAGCTCCGAAGCAGCCGCAGGCACTGGGGACAGTGGGGGCTGCCTAGCACATCCGACCGGTATGGGGGTGGGGGCGGGAGGGGCTGATGAATATGCAGATAGAGGCCGGAGCTGGTTGGCTGCCCCCTGCCATCTCCCATTCCCACCCCAACTCAGATGCGCAGAAGAGCCAGCTCAGAGAGGACCTTCTTGAAATACCATCTCTTCTGCTGTTGCCTAAGGATCCACAGAGCCTCTTGAAATTTTGAGACTGAATTATCCAGCTTCTCCCATTACATAGCGCTCTCGACCTCTGCTTCCAGATTCTCCAGGGAGTCAGCACCAAAGGGATCATTTTTCTCCCTGTCCCTCAAGTTTCTTGAGGAAACCAGCTCAGCACCAAAAACATGGCATCTCAGCTCTGCAGGAAAGCTATGTGACTTCTCCCTCCAGCAGAGGTCTGGGGAGGTCATTTGCTGGGCCCAAAGCCCCCTTCTCTGGCAGAGCTGGGGAGAACTCACTGGCCAAATCACTTCCCCCAAACATCACTTGAATTTTAGCAACTTCTCCTTCATTTTGGGAAGTAAAGTGAATGTTGTGAAACACAGCAATGAAAGTTGATGAGCTTAAAGCTCAATTCACCATGGATAAGTCCTCAAAGCATAATGTTGAGTGAAAGACTTAAGTCACAGAATGATACAGGTACTGTGATTCCATTTATATTGCATTTAAAAATAGGCCCAAATGTGTAGATTATTGCTGAGTACATATCCATTCATTATTTTTAATTACAAATGAATGAAGAGATAGATGGATGAAATCTGGGTATCATGAGAATAGAAAGAGAATATAGGATATAGTCTCTATGGACCCCAGGCTCTAGCTCCATCTACCATCTGGTAAATATTAGGAAAAATGTAAGAAAGGATTGAGTGTGAAGTTCAGGACACACTTATGAATACTGGAGGATTTCAGTTAGAGAAAAATTAAACTGTGTGTATTATTTAGGCTGAGCTGCTCTCTTTGTGGGGCTTCCCAAGTGGCACAGTGGTAAAGAATCCGCCTGTTGATGCAGGAGATGCAAGAGACACAGGTTCGATTGCAAAGACCCAACGCCACTGAGCACGCACGCACATGTCCTCTCTGCGGTGTTTTTTTTTCTTAATTAACTGAGCCATTTATTCTTCCTAGAAATACATATTTTTTCCTTGTACAATTTGAAAGGAAATACATATTTTCCTCAGTTTAAAGAGCCAAAAACATGAGTACAGTTTAGGACACATGCAGACTGAAACTGCGATGAAAACAAGGAGATGGTTAATATACAGTCCAGTATAGCAGGGGTTAACTCTGGGATGACCAGCAAAGGAGGGTCACACAGGGCTTTGTCATTTCTTAAGTTGCATGGTGAGCATGGGTATTCTTTTTTATTCCTTTCCTTTAAATCACACACATGTATGCCATATTGAATATATATTTTACCATAAAAATTTAAAAATTTTCTTAGGACTCCTGCCATAAACACAAGTTTATGAACTTGTAGTCATCAACTCCTGTCCCAACAGATGATGCTATGTCCTGGGAGGCTTTAAATACAGAAGGTGTAAGCTGATTGGGGTGGACCTTGGGCTCCACGGAAGCTTATATGAGAATTTCAAGAAAATTAGTTTCTACCTTTATCCTGTGAGATAAATTTTGCCTGTTACCAGATGCGTGTGTACACACACATGTACACTCCTACATGTGTGCAGTAACTGATACTGTAACATCTAATTAACTTGGGTGATGACTGAAACTCCAGGAGAAATGCTTTGCCACATTTCCAGGCTTGAGCTTCTAAACTGTCAATGAGAATCTCAAAAACTAATTATTGAAAACTGCAAAAATTAAGTAGCTATTAAGAAATATTAACAGCTACCCCTGCAAGAGATTGCCACGACTTCTGATCACTGTTTTTGGACTCTTCAGCTGCATCCGTCAGTGTTGTCAGCATGGCAGTTGTGTTCATTCCACTTGTATTTATTGAGTACCTACGGAATACCAGAGACCGCATCCTGTGCCGAGCATTCAGGAAAACAAAGTCTACGTTTCCTTCTGCTACTCTGCCCAGTAGAGGATACAGACAGGTAAAAATGACATTACAATGCAATGTAGAGATACAGGCACATGCTTTGGAAAAGCGGAAAAGATATGTTAATTCTGTTACATGGGATTTGGAGGGGATTCACAAGGTATGTAGAGGATGATTAGGAGTGCCTAAGAGAAGGCAATGGCACCCCACTCCATTACTCTTGCCTGGAAAATCCCATGGATGGAGGAGCCTGGTAGGCTGCAGTCCATGGGGTCGCTAAGAGTCGGCCAGGACTAAGCGACTTAACTTTCCCTTTTCACTTTCATGCATTGGAGAAGGAAATGGCAACCCACTCCAGTGTTCTTGCCTGGAGAGTTCCAGGGACGGGGGAGCCTGGTGGGCTGCCGTCTATGGGGTCGCACAGAGTCGGACACGACTGAAGCGACTTAGCAGCAGCAGCAGGCAAACGGGAGCTGGGAACAGTCCAGGCAAAGATGTGAAGGAGTGAAAGAAAGCTACGGAAGCTCAGAACCTGTGCAAATGAGGGTAGGCAAGTAGAGAGAGGATTACAGCATAGCCAGAGGCCAGATTATCTGGTCACACTGAAGAGTTTGGACTTTATCCCACTGATAGGGAGAAGCAATCTAAGGACTTTAAGCAGGGGAGTGACAGGATTGGATTTGCATTTCAAAGACATCTTTGACACAGGTGTGGGGAATGAGTTAAGAGAATTTGGGAATGGCCCCCTGGGTCCTTTCGGGAAGCTTTTTAAAATAATCTAGGTGAAGGATGTTGAGGACTTGATCAGGGGCAGCGGCAGGGCAAGGATGTTTTCTCTATTTCAAGTTACGGCTTCTGCTCATCCCTCCAGAATTCCAGGGGAAGCGCTTTCAGGGTTTGCATCACTGAATGCACCATAAAGTTCCTAAAGACCAGGCAAGAGGACTCAACTAAAGAAACCAACATGAGTAGGCACCAAGTGGCTCATTCATTCATTCTTAATTCAACCAGAAGCGTATAGAACACCTTTTCTATTAGGAGAGTGAACTATGAAAGTGAATACTCAGGAGCCTGGGACTTTAAGGGGAGGGAAAGCTAAAGAATAGAGGGAGTGCCATGTGCTTTCAGTTTGAAGCAGGGCAGTACAATTCAGCCCAGAAATTTTTACTGCACATCTAAACTATCGCAATCTCTGTTCTAAGTGCTGGGGATACATTATATTTCAAAAACAAACAAACATATAGAGAGATCTGACTTGTGGTTACCAGAGGAAGGGGGATTGGACTTCCAGTTATAAATAAGTACTAGGGATGCAACATACAATATGATAAATTATTTTGTATGTTGTTAATATATATAAATGTTTTAAAGAGCATAACCGCTAAGAGTTCTCATCACAAGAAAAGCATTTTTTAAAAAAATTTCTTAAATTTTGTATCTATATGAGATGATTTGTTGTTCAGTTGCTAAGTCATGTCCAACTCCTCGAGACACCACGGACTGCAGCACACCAGACTTCCCTGTCCTTCACTATCTCCCAGAGTTTGCTCAAACTCATGTCCATTGAGTCAGTGATGCCATCCAACCATCTCATCCTCTGCTGCCCTCTTCTCCTCCTGCCCTCAATCTGTCCAGCATGAGGGTCTTTCCCAATGAGTTGGTTCTTGCACCAGGTGTCCAAAGTATTGGAGCTTCAGTATCAGTCATCCCGATGAATATTTGGGGTTGATTTCCTTTAGGATTGACTGGTTTGATCTCCTTGCATTCCCAGGGACTCTCAACAGTCTTCTCCAGCACCACAATTGGAGAGCCTCAGCCCTCTTTATGGTCCAACTCCCACAACTGTACATGACTCCTGGAAAAACCGTAGCCTTAACTAGGTGGACCTTTATCCGCAAGGCATGTCTCTGCTTTTCAATACGCTGTCTAGGTTTGTTATCCCTTTTCTTCCAAGGAGCAAGTGTCTTTTAATTTCATGGCTGCAATCACCATCTGCAGTGACTTTGGAGACTTTTATTAAGTCTGTCACGGTTTCCATTTTTTCCTCATCTATTTGCCATAACGTGATGGGAATGGATTGCCAAGATCTTAGTTTTTTGAACGCTGAGGTGATGATGCTCGCTAAACTTTTTGTGATAATCACTTCATGAGATACATAAATCAAATTACGCTATCTTAAATTTATACAGTGCTGCTGCTGCGTCGCTTCAGTCGGGTCCGACTCTGTGCGACCCTATAGACGCCAGCCGACCAGGCTCTGCCGTCCGTAGGATTCTCCAGGCAAGAACACTGTAGTTGGTTGCCATTTCCTTCTCCAATGCATGACAATGAAAAGTGAAAGTGATGTCGCTCAGTCGTGTCCGACTCTTCGCGACCCCATAAACTGCAGCTCACCAGGCTCCTCCGTCCATGGGATTTTCCAGGCAAGAGTACTGGAGTGGGCTGCCATTGCCTTCTCCGTATACAGTGCTACAAGTTAATAATATTTTAACAAAAACTGTAGTTTTAGTAAATGGCCAGAGATATAAGAAGTGAACAAGATAGACCACGTTCCTAATCTCACGGAGTTTATATTCGAGGGGTAGAATGACGAACAGCCTCCAAAACGCGCAAGAGGTATGGGGAACAACCAGCTCGGCTGGAGAGAGTTTGAGCAGGGATGATGAGGAGACAAGGATGCAGAAGGCTTGCTGAACATCTTCAGGTCAGTTAAAGGGCAACGGGAGCCCTTTAGAGGTTCCTCGGTGCTCCATTTCTTTGTTCCGGGGTTAGGGAGCGAGCGAAGTTTTTTGTTTTTTTTTTTTTTTTTCCCCCGCTCTATCTTTGAGGAACCTGAGGCTTAGGGAAGCAATGTCACCTGACCAAGGCCACACAAAGTGTAAGATCGCACAGGCACGTCAGCCAAGGTCCGAGTCCGAAGAAGCCCACGTCGCCTTCGGCTTTTTGCCCCCCGGGAATGCGGGGGAGGAATAGCGCGGTGCCCTGGGTGGGAGGGTGTCCCAAGAGAGATGGACGCCGAGTTTATCCGAAAGCTCCGCGGAGAGATACGGGGAGGGTGGGAACCCGGAGAAGGAGCGATCTGTCGCCAGACGGTCTCAGGAGCCTTCGGGAGGCCCGGCCTGAGCCGCAGCAGGCCCCGCCCCGTTCCTCCCGCCAGTGGTTCGGTCCGGACACCCATTCACCCCCCCTCCCCGCGCAGCGAGTGCCGCGGCCCGACCCACTTCCGGTTGCTGCAGGGGCCGATATCCGGTGTCCGCCCGCCCTCGGCTCCGCCGCCGTGATGCTGTCCCGGTCCCGCTGCGCGTCCCGGGCGTTCAGCCGCTCGCTCTCCGCCTTCCAGAAGGTACGGTCCGACCGGGCCGGGACCCCCGGCGGGTGAGAAAGTCGCCGGCGGGCAGACGGGGTGGGGTGGGGACGACAAGGGGCGTGGCGCGCCGGCCAGGCCGGGCACCAAGGGCACCGGGACGCGGAGGCCGCCGCCGCGGGGCTGGGCGGCCCGGAGCCGCTGTCGCCTCCGGGGCCGTCTTGTGGAGCCTAGCGGCCGGGAGCTCTTCCCGCGGCCGCCGGCGCCGCGGCCCCTGCCGGACCCCACCCTGCGTCCGCGCGGGCGGAGGAGCCGCCCAGAGCCGCGTCCGCCAGGACACCAGACTCTATTAGAGCTCGGGGACGCGGGGCGGGAGGCCCCGCGGAAGCCCCCGTCTGGATCCCAGGGCCTCTTTTCTAATCTGTTAAAAGGCGGTGGGTTATCACTCCTGTGGGGGAAGGTTGAGATAGTCTGGCAGGCCCGGCGTCCCGCCCGCGTTGTTGCTGTTGCCTTTGCCTTTGGGAGGAGGCCCGAGGTTCACCTGTCACCAGTCCCGGGGGCAGCTTTAGGTCTGTACTTGAAAAAGCTGTTTCTTCCCTCACTTTTCGTCTCGGGTGACCGACGTCTTCTTTCTCAACAGGGGAACTGCCCTCTAGTGAGACGTTCCCTGCCTGGTAAGTTCTGCCCTTTTGCCGTCCCCTAAAAATGCTCTCGCCTCCTCGTGGGTAGACCGCGTGTGAGGAAATTGGGTGCCTGTGTTTCTCCGCCTCGTGTTCAGAGAGAGAGAGAGAGAGGAGCGAAACAAAAGATTATTTTATTTTTTAAAATTATTGATTTATTTGGCTGCACCGGGTCTTAGTTGAGGCACTTGGGAATCTAGTTCCCCGACCAGGGATGGAACGGGGATCGCTGCCCCACCCAACCCCTGCCCCGCATTGGTTGGAAGTGCAGAGTCCTAGCCACTGGAAGCCACCCCAAATGCTATTTAGTAACAGCTGCCGTTTGTTCTTTTAGCACAGTTACTCAGTATCTACTCAGTGTCAGGCACCTGTGCTGCTAGGCACTCACAGGGGATATAGCAGTGAAGGGCGGATGGTGAGTTTCTCACCCTCCGGGAGCTTACAACCTAGCTAGGGAAAGAATATGTAAATTGCTCAACAAATGGACTATCCTGGATGCTGAAAAGGAAACAAGTGAAGCTGGACACTGAAGCTGTGACCCAGAGGATGTGGCAGGACAGGAGCCATCCAGATGAAGAGCAGGAGAAGGAAAGGGAATGACATGTATAAAGTCCTTGAGGAAGGAAAGCGCTTGTCGATATTTTGGAACTAGCAAAAGAGGTGATTTGGCCAGAGCATTTTGATTGAGGGAGAGAGTGGCATGAGATAGAAGATGGCAGAAAGACGAGTGGAAAGAATTCAGGTTTTTAATCCCAATAATTTCTTTATATGCTTGGCATAAATATTCATTGAATGAGTTGATTTTCTTATGGGCATTCTATGTGCCAAGTATTGTTCTGAGTGCTTTCTGTGCATTTTTTCAGTTACTCATCAAGAAACAGTAAAATAAACATTTTCTCTGTTTTACGAATGTATGACTCAAGGCCAAGAGAGGTTAAGTGCCTTGACCAAGGTCACTGTGCCAACTATTGGTCAAGCTGAGTCTGCTCCTCAGCCTGAACTCCTCACCCATCATATTATCATTTACTCACAATGAATAGATTATTTGTTGAATTGTCACTACATGCCAGACACTATGCTAGGTGGCAGGGATAGAGGTGGTCTCTACCCTCCAGGAGGGTACATAAGTACCCTTAATTACATAAGTACATAATTACATTGTGATTACTGTGAAAGAGAAGTAGTGGGTAGGATGATATAGCCAGGCTTGGGAGGGTGGTGAGTGAGGTGGCACCATCAGTAAAGGCTTCCCCAGAGAAGTGACATTTATGCCAAGTCTTGGAGAATATATAGGAGATGGCCAAGAGAAAGATATTTTAGGCAAAGGGAATGAATGGCTTAGGCAAAGTTTTCAGACAGAAAGAGGCATGACCAGTCATAGAAATGGAAAAGAAGCTTGTCTGGAAGGGCTGGACAGGAACGTGTAAAGGTTTTGGACTTCATCCTTAGAGTCATGAGATCATAAGAACCCAGCACAGTGTTAGCTCATAGGGGACTCTCATTAATAAACTCTTTACCTTGGAGTTTTGAAAAATGTCAGTAAACATTTTCTCCATTTTATAGACTGGCAGGACAATGGGAAGCGCCTTGTTCTTCCCTTTTGTGTTCTGGTTAAGGGCTTCTCCTTGGGCTAGCCACTTAACCTCCCAAAGCTCTGCTTATATATGAAATGAGAAGAATGGCAATGGTCATTCCACTTCAGGGAGTGTGAGATGAAAATCAAAATGAGGTCATTATATGAAAGCTTTTTATAAATTCTAAAGCACTGTACAAATGAAACTTGCTGTAGGATAAACTCTAAAGTGAACTTAGAGTTCCAAAAATCAGTATGGGCTGCTTGCTGGCTGCAAGCTCATCAACATGCTGTGTTTGGGATTTGTACTATAGTTGTTGGCTATTGATCATAAAGAGGTGACTTATTTGACTGCAACCTTGAGGATGTTTGTGGGAAGCTGGGACAAGAGAGAATTGTCTTCCAGTTGGTATTTCCTGTGCCCATGGTTCAGAAAGAGTTGTTTTTGATCTGAAAAAACAAGACACATGAAAGAATATAATCAGGTGAAGCAGATAGAGTAATTAGTTGTCTGTGGCAGCAGTGCGATTATTTGTAATAAGGACAATTGGTGGGGCAGAAAGAAGCTCTCACCTTGTTGAGTGTGACCAGAATGGAAGGTCTCAGCAAGAGTGGGAAGGCAATAAATGGAAAGGAGGTGTAATAGTTTGCTTGAGCAAGCTGAAGACCTTGGGCCAGAAGTAGCCTGGTCTTTGCTGTTGGGATTCAGGCAACAAAACTTCCAGTGCATTTTAAGTAACCAGGGAAACAAACTCGGACCAAACTTTCCACTGCTTCTTTAGGCTGTGTGTAGTCACAGGATAAGCTATCATGTGTCTCAGGCTTCCATTGTATTTGAAAACTTGGGAAGTAGAGGCATTCTATCATGAAAACATACAGGGATAATGAAAGTTTATGAATTTCGAGATAAATAAGATTATAGAATTCTCCCCTTTCTTCCTCAAACCCATTCCCCGCAGTCGCACATACCTGTTGTTCTCTGCCATTACGGTTACTATGGTGGAAAAGTTTAAGAGGCAGGACTCTGTGTGATACAGATTATATTATTGCCTGCTGTTGATCCTGCTCTATCTCAGAGTTAGGGGGTGAACAACTGCTTCTCCATTCCCAGCAGGTATCCTGTATGAGATAAAGAGTTGTTGGTTAAGAGTTGTTTTGTCTCTTGCAGGGATCTCCTTATGTCAGGGACCAGGTTACCCTGACAGCAGGAAGACTGTGTAAGTATCACTGGGGAGCACAGATATGTGGACCCGGGGTATTGAAGACACCAGTTTGACCATCTGCTTTCTTTCCTGTCTTTCAAGCCTAGTAATCAAGCTGGTTATATTGAGTCCCTTGACCTGACCTTGATGTTAATTTATGATATGAGCCTGAGCTTCAGCCCCATGTGAAGTATTGGACCAGGAGTGTGTCAGGACCAGGTGTTCAGATTATAATGAAAGTGGAGCTGGAATCCTCTTTTTATGGGAATTGTTAGAAGGATGCTCCTAAATATTCTGGTTGGCTACAAGTGAAGCTGAAGGACTGGAGGTTACGTTTATTGTGGAGGTTAAGAGCATCCTTTTGGTTGCATAGTTACGCATTTTAGAAACAGTAAAAGCAAGAGACTAGTATTTAACTCCTGGGACTTTGACTAGTGTAGAGGGAAGGAATGCTACTATTGCATAATGCAAAATTTGGAGAGAGGCCACCCATGTGTGTTTCAGATTAACTTCTGCCTATGAATGTTGCTTAATGCTACTTTGCATTCCAAGTATTTTCAGGGTGGTAGTAAGAGGACGCTCTTTAGTTTCCTGTTGAGCAGCTGTCAAGCTATTTTTCTCTATAGGTGGAATCTTTAAAATGAAGGGTCGGCAGATTGCTCCTTCTTCACTGTGCATTACAATGGCAGTTTGGCATTCATAAGTCTTTGAACTGTGTGTACCTTTTGATCTAGCAATCCCATTTCTAGGGCTCTGTACTGAACGCCTAGTGTACCCGTGTTTCTCAGAATGGTCAAACAACAATGGATGGGTTAGGCTATGCTATGCTATATGTTCATTCTACAAGTGGGAAAAAGCAAGTTATAAAATTATTCCTTTTGTATTGTATGGTATAGTCCCATTGTGAATGTTCTTTTTGCTCTTTCTAAGTTTACTACTGTTAACATCTAATACTTTTGTAAATTTAAAATTATTTAGGGAGTGTCAAAGTGTGTTTCTCATCTATAGTTTAAATGAAAATTAGAGCGACTACAAATCCTGTGCAATAAATAAGACAAATAACTATTTAAAAGTTAATTATTTTAAAAACCCCTAAACTTTGAATGATGAGGATCACAGATTAGGGTATTACTCTAATCTAGTAACTGTTTTTGTATTGTATCTTGTCTTTTTTCTGTGCATAAGGTACCCATTTTACTAAAAATCTTTTATTGTAAAACTGTGTTTGGTTTTTTGTTTTTATTTAATAGGTTACACATTTACATGGTTGAAAAGTAAAAAGAGTGTCCATGAGAAGACTTTATCCTGTTCTCCCATGCTACTGCGTTCCTATTCCCAGAGACAGCCGATGTGCCAGATTCTGGGTGTCCTCAGAGAGCAGTCTCTGCATTGACACGTTACCCATTAGTTATTGCCCATGAACATGTACCTATACATGGTTGGAAACTTTTATGCAGAACACTTTGTATTCTGTATTTTTTTAAATAACACATTTTCCCTTGATTTTACATAGAACTTAAAAATACCAAAGGCAACTTAAATCTGTTTCACTTTTTATTGTAAAGGTGCTCATTGTAGACTATTCAGACAGTCTTGAAGTATAGAAAGTGAAAGTTCCCATCAGTCCAAATCACTCTTCCAAAATGTATGTATATGACAGATAACCACAGATACCATATACCAGATACCATGATTCTCCATGGTCATATCATTCTCCAGGTTACGTTATTTCAGGTTAGTGTCATATCAGAGAATACCTTGCTCTTTTGAGGTTCCTCTTGAGTGAGTCCAAAGTGGACTGATGTGCTGCCTTCTGGCAGGAGAACACGTGATTATGAGGTTTTCAGTGGGGTTTTTTGTTTGTTTTTTTGTTTATTTTGCATATAACACCTTGTTTTACTTTCATCTTGCTGTCTTATCTAAATCTTTAATCACATAGACAGAAATTCTGTTTTACATGGCAAAGTGGCAAGTACCCTGAGGGCACACAGTTTTATCTTACTTGGATTTAGTTAAGAAAAAACCTAATCAGGAAGCTGAGTCCTTTTGTGATTGTGCAAAGGACCAAGACGCTGTCTTTTTCTTCAGAGATGCAAACGTAAGTCTGTTCTGGAAGAGCTGGCATTTCACTGCAGCACATTTCACTCACCCAAGGGCCTCACTGCTTGAGGCACCCAAGTAATCCAGGCTTTACTCTAGACCTGCTGAGTCAGGATCTCTGGGAATGGGGCCTAGACAGGTATGCTTTGAAAAAGTTCCGCAGGTAACAGTGATGGGCGCTCCTAGTCAAGAGTCACTGGTTTAAAGGGAAGGTGAAAGAATCTAAAAAAGAGTGGATATTTGTATAACTGACTCACTTTGCTGTACAGCAAAAACTAACACAACATTGTATATCAACTATACTCCAGTAAAAATTTATTAAAAATAAAGGTGATTCGTCATGCCTTATCTAGACTAAAATGTGAATGATTCACCTGTTAAAGGAGTTTACTTTTATGTTTGTTTTGTAGCATTAACAGCAGTAATATCTTCAGCGTTCGCTTCTTTAGAACTACAGCTGTATGCAGTAAGTACCTTCAGCTCCCTGCATTCTTGGGGATGGAATTTTAATGAGAAGAATAGCAATTGACTGAATTTAATGGCAGAAAAAAAAGGAAAAATATGGACTGTGTGATTTCCCCCCTCCCCTTTTTTCCTAGAGGATGATGTGATTACAGTCAAAACCCCAGCGTTTGCAGAATCTGTCACAGAGGGGGATGTCAGGTGGGAGAAAGGTAAGATTTACTGCCTTCTCACTTTTTAAGTTTAAATACTTTTGAAAAGTCCCCTTTACTCCCCTCACCTTCGTGATAATCAGTGGAACCTGTGGCTCCACTCTTTTCTTTACATGCAGTGTACCTTCCCCTGGCCTGTAGGAAAGGGGTCCTGTAACACCTGCCAAAGGGGATTTTATGGCTACTTTTCTTGTTACCCACTGCTCACCCCTAACAGGTAGCCTTTGACTGTCTTTTCAGCTGTTGGAGACACAGTTGCAGAAGATGAAGTGGTTTGTGAGATTGAAACTGACAAGGTAGGCTTGCCCTGTTAGTGCCATCTTTTCATGGTTTCCGCTTGGTGTCTTAACCTAATGAAAGGAACATGGACTTAGTTGTTTGAAGATAATTGTTAGTTGCCTCAGTAAAATTGTTGGAATAGCTCAGTAAAAAGAAGAAAAGCATTTAAAGTTTAATTTTAGATTGTTCTAGGTGTATGTACTATGTACTTTAGTAGCTTTGGTTTTATAGCTTTTATGTGTGTATACATGAACTGTTTCCAGTTGTTTTTTATGTATCATTTGGCAACACTAACTGAATCTTGCTTTAATGTTTCTGGGAAAGGACAGACAAGGTACATCTTCACAGTAGCATTGATTACTCTTATTCTGAAAGTGTGGCCTTGATGTTTATGCAGGGTCTTGTATATCTGTGTTGCAACTCTTGTGACTCATTTGAGATTCTATACAATTAATTTTCTAATGCTGAGTAAAACTTTGGACTCTTTCTCCATCTGTCTTCCTTTTGAAGACCTCTGTGCAGGTTCCATCACCAGCAAATGGCGTGATTGAAGCTCTTTTGGTACCTGATGGGGGAAAAGTAGAAGGAGGCACTCCTCTTTTCACACTCAGGAAAACTGGCGGTAAAGAAGTTCTCCTGGTTGTCAAGGTCTCCAGTGTTCCCCTTCGGAATTGGGGCTGAGCATAATATACTAATTCCTTGATACATCAAATATCATTTTGCACTCCCTCTGCCTTTAGTGAGGCAGAAAGAGGAGACATATATATATATAGTGTGAGCTTTAAATGTCAAGTTTTAGAAGAAAAGGGTTATTAGGAAAATAAACCTCACAATAGTGTTCTTTTTGGTGCTGGACCTTTTCTTAAATAGGAAGGAAGAAGATTCTAGAGATAGTGTTTTTTTTCCCATCCCCTTCCCCCACCCTGGCAGCAGAGTCACATGGGGGCTTTAAAAATAATACAAATGCCCAGATTCTGAGGCCAAGGGATTCTGATATATTAAATCTGGGGTTTTCAGATCCTGGTTATCTATCATAGTTTTTGTTAGTGTCTTTAACACTCTCCAAGTGATTCTGATACATAGCCAGGGCTGGGAGCCACTATTCTAAAGTGAGAAGTAGCAGTGTTTGATCACGTCTATTATGGAGAATTTTGGAGTAGTTTTTTCACATCTATTCTGTCACAACATTTTTTAGGAGGGTTGAATTTTTCTTGGGAAGAAATGAGAAATAAGGAAATGAATTTATATTGGATCTTATAGTCAGTATATTAGAGATTAGGAAAGAAGACTTTTGATTCTTAGTGAAATGCTGTAACTACTAAAGTCTATTTCATGGTTAAGATAGGTAAGCAGAAAGATGGTAGATGGCCTCATTATGTTCAATCAGGGTAAGATTAGAAGCCCAGAATGGAAAGAAAATACAGTAGAAGACTAGGGAATAAGATTGATTCTTCTGGTTGGAGAATTTCATCTTCTGACCATTCCTTAAGAGGATTGTTCTTCTGATTTAAATATAAACCCAGATGGTGATATCCAAATGGGTAAAGTAAAAAAATATTTAAAGTTGTGAATTTCATTGCTTGACCACCTCATTGGTTTCTGAGAGTTATTCTAGATAAAATGCTTTGAACTCTGAAGTCTAAATGTGACCTTGATTATTTAAGCGTTTATGTTTTAATAGTTAAGATAGTTCTTCCACATGTGATGTTAAAATAGGAGACATAGGAGACAGTCAGTATTACTGTAACTGGAAAGTTGTTGCTTTTATGTGTGTGTTTCAGCATCTTAAATTGCTGGGTTTCTTTTGCTTTGAAGTCTATTACCATTGACTTAGGTGCTTTGAAAGTACTGGCTGAATTTGATGACTAATAGATATTTATGCAATCAGGAAGGCAGCTGAATTCAGCCAGTTATCTAATGTAGGACGTCTAGGAGTCCTGGGGAAACAGTGCCTTAAATCACTCTGTGTATCTCATAGCCTTACACGTATAGCAGGTACTCAGGAAGCATTTGCTAATTGATGAGAGAGAGAGAGCTTTTGCTGCTAAATTCTACTTAGTATCTGCAGTTTGGTTGCTTTCCATTCCACATAGTGCCAGTGGCATCTATTTTTCTTGTTTTCCAGCTGCTCCTGCTAAGGCCAAGCCAGCTGCAGCCCCTGCTGACGCAGCCCCAAAAGCAGAACCCGCAGTGTCTGCTGTTCCTCCTCCCCCTGCAGCACCTATACCCACCCAGATGCCACCTGTGCCCTCGCCCTCACAGCCGCTCACTAGCAAACCAGGTAAGCCTCTGCCTCCCACGTGTCTTTCTACAGGAGACCATCTCATCTATTGCCATGTTCCCTCAGAGGGCAAAGTCTAAGACTAATTATGGCTCTGGACAGGTTTCATTGGCTGCATTGTAGAAGAAACTCTAGACTTTGTATCAGAAGACCTGAGTTTGCATCTCAGCTTTCTGTGTATAGCTGTGTGGCCTTAGACTAGTTATTTAACTTCTCTGACCAGATTGTTCATTTGTGAAGTAGGAATGACTAATGTATCTTAGCACACCTTGAGGCTTAAGTGACAAGTGCAGTGTGAAAGCACGGGCATATACTCAAGTAAATGTTTCTCATTTTCTGATGCAGTGTACCCTCTCTTCATTTACAGTGTCTGCTGTGAAACCCACCGCTGCCCCGCCAAGAGCTGAGGCAGGAGCTGGTATAGGTCTGCGTTCAGAACATCGGGTAAGCCTCTAAGGACCACTTCCAAGAAAAAAGCCGAGGAGCAGTGTTGAGATTAATAAAATATGGGTCTGCTCTGCCTGCCTTTGAGTGACCGGCAGCTGATTCCCTCGGCCTGGCAAGGAAATTCAGTTTAGGAAGTGGCTTGTTCATTCATATGACTGTTCATTCAGATGATGAGACTAGAACTGGAGGCCTTCTGAACACTTGTCCATTGGTTTTTCCCACTCTTTCGTGCTCCCACTGAAGTGCTGTGGGTGAGAAAGGTGCATGCGGGGGATGGTAGCCTAGTAACGCGTCTCCTCCCTCCCACACTTCAGAGAGGTGGTTTAGTGAGCTCTATTCCTGTTCTTCCCGGATGCTTAGCTGAGGGCTACCCAGTGGCAGTCAGGGGCAGACATAAAATCTCAAGGAAGTATGGTCAAGAGTGTGGGTTCCTCTGCCTGAGAATACCTCCTAAAAATACGATAGCCTGAGAAATGTGTTGCTTCTGAGTTTCCATTCTACAAGTAGCTATTATCATGCAAGTCTTTATCACCAGAAATTGCCTTGTCTATGACGACTCTTGGGCTGGCTAGCCCTACACCACACTCTTCCTTTCCATAAATTGGTTTTGGTTTATAAACCAAACCATTTCCTGGGCCTCTGTTCTTCATCAGACTTCAGGGCACATCTGAGTGAGTAGTTTTTGTCTGTATTTCCTTGTTTTTGCTCAGAGGAGCAAGCCACCCCAGGAAAGAGGAAGCCTGGATACAGTCCTTAATTATCCCCTCCCAGCAAGCCCAGTGCTCCTGCAGATTAAGTGGGAGGGCTAGGTCCAAAGACACCAGGTTGGCGATACTTGTCCCACTCCCTCTTTCAGGAGAAAATGAACAGAATGAGGCAGCGCATTGCTCAGCGTCTGAAGGAGGCTCAGAACACCTGCGCAATGCTCACCACTTTCAATGAGATTGACATGAGGTGAGCCCTAGTCCTCCTCCTCCCTGTGCTCTTTTTCTTGAAAAACACTTGAAGTTGCCCAAAATTAACGTAACAGGAAAGAAGTACTTCTTTGCACTGTTTCTTGACTTATACAGAGTGACCCACTGGTTTCATTCTCTGATTGACTTTCCTAATACTATGCCTGTCTCCTCTGTGACTTAAAAAACTTAGCCTTGTAGATGTATACCTGAATCCTGTGATTTCTGATAAACGAGGCTGGTAATAGTCTTAAGCTCTAATGACCACTATTAACAAGTAGAGAGAGGGGAGCCAGGCCAACAAGGCTCCCCTTCAGGATGGAGGATCGTTTGACAGCATGCCCAGAGTCAAGGGGCCATTCCCTGCTTCCTTCTCACTCTGACTGCTCCTTATGTGTGTTCCTAAGCGACTCAGGATTGAGTGGGTAGAAAGGCATAGGCTTTTTATATCTTTCACCTTTCTCAACTTTGACAATGAAATGGGAAGCAAGTTTTGCTTTTAAAGAAAAAGACCTCAGAATATTAACCAAACGGGCTGATTCAGTAAGCTTATTTCTATACTGAGCTAATTGTTGACTCACTTTTCTTCTTCAAGACTTTGTTTACAGATGTAGGGAAGAGAATGTAGTTAAAGTCCACAGACGGTTTTTGAGTGCTTACTGTGCACAAGATATTACACTATATTTTGGTGGGATGCAAAGATGAGTGATAAAGAACCCTTAGCCTGGAGCTACCATCTTGTTGGATAAATGTAAAGTAAAATCTAGAAAAACAAGTATCACAAAAATACAAAAAGTGTGAGGTGGAGGAGAGAATGAGATCATTTGTTTTTGAGGTGGAGGTAGGAGTCAGGAAAGGCTTCCTGGAGAAAAAGATCTTTGAGGGGCCTTAACGATTCACATTTTGACATAATGGAGGAACGTCGTTCCAGAAGATGTTAACAGTATGGACCTGGCACAGGTAGAAAAGTACAGGACACGTCTGAGAAACAGTCACTGTGAGGAAGAGGTGTAGGAAAGAATGGTAAAGAAAGTTGCATCCATATGACAGAATGTTTTCAGGGCCAGGGTAAGAGTTTGTATCTAATACACGAAGTAAAGTCATCAAGTCTTTAGGTCATCTCTTTGCTTCTTTTTATCCCAAGTGCTTAGTCTGCTAATCTGCATTTCACTAGGATAAACAGTTTTCTTTGGAAGGGGTCTGAAAAATGTAGAGAGGGAAAAGATTTAGTCACAGCATGCTGTAGCATTGTTCACAGAGTAGGATTCTGTGGTCCATTTCACTGGCCATCATCCATTCTATTGTGAAGCTCCCCCAAAAGACTAGACGTCATCCAAGCCAAAGATTTCTCCTGTATCCATAGGATGTAGGGAAGGACCTTGACTAATGAATCACAAAGGCTGCGGCTTATGTTTCAGTGCATTAGGGCCAAATTGTACACAAATTGAATTGGATTTTGAAATTCTACCCAATTCCTTAAGACAAAACATGTAAATATTTGTGGCCTTGAAAGATGCAGTTGGCCCAACAGCTTTGATTGGAAAGTAAGTACAGTAGTTGGATCTCCTTTCAGCAGCTAATTGAGGCCTCACTTAATGATGGCCTGGGGTCCCTCTGCAGTCGGTAATCTGGTTTAGATTGAGTGCCCTTTGGGTCTTGTGCTGATCAGCTAACCCATAAGGGGCCTTTCTGAGACTGCCTCCTCTCCCCTGTTGTCCCAGCCTCTGCCTCCAAGGACAGAACTCTGAAATAGAAACTACTTAATGACCAGACAATAGCATTTGGGCAGTTTTGAGAGCAGAGATGTTTATCGCTTCTCTTTCCCTCTTCTGCAGCTCTTGTGTCTTGGGAACCAGTAATGTCTTTAGGGTGGTAATCCTAGCACTAAATGTAGTTAGACTCAGGAAAACAAACATTTTAAACCCAATCGGTCCCCCTAGGAAAACTTCCGTTTTAAAAAACAAGAGGTCTAAAGAGGGGAGTTAAAGTTATACCATCTTATCTTTCATGCTAATGTCAGATTAAGCCATTATAGGGAGAAAGAGAAAACTGAGCATTTGGGCCTGAGATAAAGTTAAATTCAATTTCCGTCACACAACTGTCTTCCCATAAATACGGAGATTTCTGCAGCAAAATGATGGGAAAGCCATTTCCCGCTAACTCTAGTACACGTGTTGTATGTTTGTGAAAAACCAGCCCCAAAAGAACAAAGATTGGTCTCACTGCAAAGGTTTCCCAGTAGCCTTGTTGCTTATACTTTAAAAAGCTTAGGTCCACACATGGTCACTTTTCTAAATAACCAAGGAAACTATGTTCATTATATTAATTTTAAGGGCAAGAACTGTGTATTGTCTTTATGTCTTGGTGTCTTGCATTGACCACCGTGTGTGGTGGGTGTGAGTGCCCATTTGAAGGAACCAAGCAGATAGAACTGCTCACTCTGGGGGGATGCATGAATACACTGACTTCCTCATGAGCCTAACACAGCTCTGGATTGTATCCATCCATAGGTAGTCAAGACTGTTTTTGCTCACATGAAACCTGTGCACGTGTGTGGTTTGGGATTTTTTTTTGTTTTCATTTGTTAGGAATGTCACAAGAAAGTTATAATTAGGTTTGGTGGTATTTTGAAAATAAACAAGAAATAGTGAATGAAAAAGTTAGTCACTCAGTCATGTCCAACTCTTTGGTGACCCTAAGGACTGTAGCTCGCCAATCTCCTTTGTCCATGGACTTCTCCAGGCAAGAATACTGAAGTGGGTTGCCATGCCCTTATCCAGGGGATCTTCTCAACCAAAGGATTGAACTTGGGTATCCTGAATTACAGGCAGATTCTTTACCATCTGAACCACCAGGGAAGCCTGTTTAATAAAAAGAATGGTGCTTGTTTTGTGGACTTTATGCTTTTAAGAAAAAAAAAAACAAACTATTTTCAGAGTAGATAGCTCATAAATTCAGTGCAGCTAGAAGGCACTTTCTCGTCCAGGGTGAAACTGTTGATGTGCTATGAACTCATTCATTTTGTCTGTCACAAAATCTCTGACTTCTGGAGCATGAAATCATCCTTACACAGAGTGGATCTGATTCCCTTGGACCCAGGCTTTTAAAGGAATGAAGTAATTGTGTTAACCTCTAGTGGAGTATTTCAAAACTTGAACTTACATGGTCCAGAGTAAGGGAAAACTTTACCCAGTTGTATGCCTGACGTTAGAAACCAGTGTGAAAGTCAGAATTGAGGCTTTTGTGGTCAGTTTGTTTTGTAATGTGTTCTTGCAGTAACATCCAGGAGATGCGGGCTCGGCACAAAGATGCTTTTCTGAAGAAACATAACCTCAAACTAGGCTTCATGTCTGCATTTGTGAAGGCCTCAGCCTTTGCCTTGCAGGAGCAGCCTGTGGTAAATGCAGGTGAGTTTGTGATGGCCAGAATCAGCAGAGGTCCTGGAGGTATGTGTGTAAATACAGAAATTCTCCCCCTGCTTAAGACACAAAAATGATGGTCCTCTGACTGAGGCTTCTTATTTCAGATGTGTGAGAACTTGAGTACCTTTCTTAGGGATTTCTGGACTGACCTTCCTAAATGGGCATCATGAGTGCTTCCTCCCCACCAGCCGGGCAGAACAGGTTCCCGTTCCAGTGCAGAGCTTGGCAGCGGCTCTGGCGACAGGCAGTTCTGAGCCAGTCCATCTCTCCAAGTTTCTCATGTCAGTGTGGAAACTCTTGCTGTGGCTGGTGCCCACTCTCCCACAAGCCCTGTAACTTGGGACCTGACTTCTTGTACTTGGCATAGCTCCAGGGTAACCTTTGATTTCTGATCAGTGGACTGGATTGGAAGGCCTTGGGCTTGGCCCCTCTTTTGTGGGCTTGATGCTCATTTTCCTTTCTTTTTCCTCACCTACATCATTGAAATGTGGACTTAACAAGCAGTTCTCTTCTCCACTGAGAGAATTCTCTGTGTCCTTGGAAGATTATAGCACATTGGGTACTTTTGCAACCCTTAGCAGTGCAGGGTCCCGAAAGGACTAGAAATAGAAATCCTAATCCCTTCCGCCAGGTGGTGTGCCCTCAGGTAGGGGAAGGGCTTGGTTTCATCCAAATGTGAAACCTCTGAAATTCTTCTGTTCTTATGCTTCCTGATGACTCTCTCCATCTCTTCTGCTTGCCCGTACATGTAGGCATTTCTCAGAATTCCCTTGTCCTCTTTCTCACTTTATATGCTTTTCTGTGGTGTCTTATCTACAAAACAACATAGAATTCCTATGGAAAAGATTCTTGAGCCTGTGTTTTCTCATGAGCACCAGACCTAAATTCTTAGCTATTGGTTTGCTCTCTCAGGCTAGCATATTAAAGACAGACCACACCGCTTCCTACTGAGTCTTCTGGAAAGAGGCTTCCCTCGCTCCCTGTTGCAAGTGAGCAGCAGAATGGGTGACATCCCCCCACTTCCACTTCCTTTACTAACTTGCCCTTTCTGGGGGGTACTTTTAAACCTCAGCCGTTAGCTGAGGGAGGGCTGGAGTAGAGCTGGTGAATGAGAACTTGGGCACATACTTACCCTGTGTTAGCCCGTGTACCGATCCTTGTCAGGGCTGCGGAGTTGACGGATGCTCCTGTGCTCAAGCTTAGTCAGGACACTTGGGAGAAGTTAGGATTGATTGGCGTGGGAATAAGAGGGGTGCCGGCTGCCACTTGTAATGCAGTGGTTTTTGTCAGTCCACGCCGTACGAAGCGTCTCGGACTTTTACTCTATTAATGCAAATGTTTCCTCACTAGCCTCAGCCTGGGGAGTTGTATGTAATGTGTGTTTTCTCTCTTATAGTGATTGATGATGCAACCAAAGAGGTGGTGTATAGGGATTATATTGACATCAGCGTTGCAGTGGCCACCCCTCGGGTATGTTGGAGCAAGAAGTGGAGAGCTCTGGTCTTTGACTCTTACCCATTTGAAGAAGCAGACCTCTTGAGAGACTTTTTTCTGTACTTTCGTTTTTCTAGAAGGGAGTTGTTTGAAGAATAAACCCGTTTTTGACCATACCACATTCTTTTATCTTTTGCAAGTCTAAATATTTTAGACTACATTAATCATGTTGAGTAATTAAGATACTCTGGGGCGGGGAGACCTTTGGCTTGAATCAAGAGAGTTGTAACTATAATGGGTACTATTAATTTCCACCTGAAAAGAGCTTTTTACTCTCATCAGGGTCTGGTGGTTCCCGTCATCAGGAATGTGGAAACAATGAATTATGCCGATATTGAGCGAACCATCAGTGAACTGGGAGAGAAGGTAAAGTGGAAGGGTGTGTGTGAGCTGCAGGGCAGGTCAGGGAAGAGACCCTGGGAAGGTTGGGCCAGTGAGCGGTGCTCAGGGAGCTGGAGCTTCCCTTTGTTGTGAAAGGAGGACGTGGCCCCTGAGAACGGCAGTCACGAGCGAGAGTCGAAGTACAGCTCTGGTGGAGCTTATGGTGCTCTTGTGAGTGAAGATCTCATCTCATCCAGTTAAACCTGCTCGGAAAAGGAAAGATCCCGGAGTCCTTTCCTCTGGCCTGTAACTAGTCACAGGCATCTCAGTTAAAGCTAGAACTTGGACCATTAATCTCAGATGTGAGCCTTCGGGACTTCCTTTAGGTGGAGGAAGCTGAGTTGACATTACCTTTCAATCATGAAATCTGGTTTTAGGCCCGGAAGAATGAACTTGCCATTGAAGATATGGATGGTGGTACTTTTACCATCAGCAATGGAGGTGTTTTCGGCTCGCTGTTCGGAACGCCCATCATCAACCCCCCTCAGTCTGCTATCCTGGGCATGCATGCCATCGTTGATAGGCCAGTGGTCGTGGGAGGCAAGGTAGGAACCATCCCCATTAATGTCCCAGCAGCTACATGATGAGGTGAGGGAAGTCTTAACTAAACGTTCCTTAAAGATTCGCTGTAATTTCAGGTGTAAGTTGAATCTCTTCATTTTTAATTAATAGCTAAGGCATTGGTTCTCAAATTGTGTGTGGAACAGCAGCACCTGGGAACTTGTTGGAAATGCAAACTCTTGGCCCCTTCCCAGACCTAGTGAAGCAGAAAGTACAGATGGTTCTGAGGCACGTTAAGGTTTGAGCACCATGAAGCTGAGAAAGCTTGCTCCTTCATCTGGGACTAGTCAGCAGGCTTCCTTCTCTAGGGAGCGTGGGGGTGCCATCGAAGGCGTGGTCCTTGCCTCGGGAAGTGGAGGACTGCAATGCAGAGCCACTGCCAGCCTGCCCGCTTGTCGTAACGAGGGTTAGAGCTTTTCTGGGAGTCAGGGAATGAGGTCAGAGGGTCTTGAGCTAGCCTCGCGAGCTATGTTGATAGGAAAATGTTTTCTGGGACCCCTGTGTTTAGAACCTTTTGAAGTCCCTAACTCCTTGAATCCAAAAATTATAGATATCTGCTGAAAATGCTCATATACCCAAGCTTGCATAGAGTTTCAAAGAATTTGTGGACCCCAAGTTAAAAAAAATATTATTATGTCTTTAAAGAAAAAACTGCAGGTAGCCAAAATTGAAGAGGAACTTTTCCTTGTAGATGGCAGACAAGTGAGGGGGCAGAGCATGGTTTTTATTTAAAGACAGTTGTAAGGAGACTCCTTTTTTCTTGGGTTAAGCTTTTTGTTTTTGAGTATGTGAGTTTTGCACTCAGGGTCTGGCTTGGTCTTTGAACACATTGTATCTAGAAGCAACAAAGCAAAGTAGGAAAGTCTCTGGACCTGGGGACTTACCTGTGGGCTGTGCTTAGTCATCTCCCAGCTTCATCAGGGCTTTCTCTGCCCCACTGCAGACAAACCTGTTGACTTCTCTTCTCTATAGGTGGAGGTGCGGCCCATGATGTATGTGGCCCTGACGTATGACCACCGGCTGATCGACGGCAGAGAGGCTGTGACTTTCCTCCGCAAAATCAAGGCAGCAGTAGAGGATCCCAGAGTCCTCCTACTGGACCTTTAGGAGGAAGCCTTGTGCCCTACCCGTCAACCATGCAGGAACTGAAAACCAGTCTTACCCTGTCCCCTCACAGGCCCCAGGTTAGCCTGGTGACAGGCACATGCTGTTGGCCTCAAGCAAGGAAACCAGGGCACTATGTAACCAGCAGTCACAGGCCTCTCTCGGTGTTCCTGCTAGGCTCTCTCCCTCTCTGCACCCTCTCCTATGCGAAAATATCTGATTTCCTTAAGCTTGAGGGAGAGAGAGAGCCTTAATGGATGCTCGTTATTATTCCTGCCTTTCCTCCCATTAGCCCTCCACAGAGGTGATTTCACTTTCTTCCTGTCCAGTACACTGTAGGGAACCTGCCGGGGACCATGTGATTAAGTTTCTATCTTTTGAACGTCTGTTCTCCTGAGACGCCTAGGAGGGTGCTCTGCCTCCCGGGCTCAGAGCAGCCTGTGTCCTGGCTGTGCGCGTCCTCACTCGATTCCACCCGTGTGGAGGTACTGACCACAGGGCACGGGGTGCTGCTTTGCTCAAGTGGCACCTGCATTCTCAGCTGTCATTGTCTAAAAGCTGCCTCTTCTACCTCTTCCAGGAAGCACATGCTGGGGGATCTGGAGGGGCAGAGCCGGGGAGTAGGCAGCGTTGAGGTGGGAGAGGGCGGATTCTGAGGTCATGTGTTACGAACGAGACTGGAGCAGAGCCCAGGCCTGCCCTCACACTCTCCGTCATAACTGCACCAGGAAGACCCATTTTGGCCCAAGCACACACAGCTGAGGTGGTGCCGACCTTTCCCGGCTGCTAGGAACAGTTTCTCCCATCCTGTCCTCATGTAGATGCCAGCACCTCTTGGCAGGGAGACCGAGCGTGTCCCAGCCGCGGGCTCGCATGGCTCCTGGTAGAGATTGGCGTGGAGGTGACTTCCTGTGGACTGGCTCGAATTGTCTTGAGCTTTTAAATCCCGTTGGTATAAACCTGTGGGCTGCAGAGGCAGTTCAGTTCCTTCCTGTGTCAGTGCCCTTCAGGAGCGGAGCCTCAGCTCTTCCTCCATAGAACACAGGTCTGGTGCAGGATGGCTTGTGGTGGAAACCAGCCCAAGATGCTTGTACACAGTGGGGAAAAGGCCAGTGTCACCTCGGAGGTGCTGCCTTGGGTCTGGGCACCACATTGGAATTCTTCGGAGCATGGTTAAATGCACACATCTTGTCAGGAAAGTTACTGGGCTTCATCACATTGTATCCAACTGCATCCAGGCCTGAGGCTGCTGACCCTTGACCACCGGGAGCCATTTAGTATGGAATGCCCATTTGTATCTTGAGCAGAAGCAAGGCCTGGGGGTTGGGTGGGGGGAGGGGTGGGAGCCAGTACTGAGTGCCTGCAGCAGCTACTACGTCTTCACTATTCAGAACGTAACTAAAATATTTAAAGAAACTGATTTTAAATGCAAATTAAAGGGCAAATGTTCGCAAACAGTGTTTCTGCTTCTGTACTTCTTTTGGTTACTGAGGTTGTACTGATGAGGAAAAACTTGTTCCCCCCTGCTTGAGGCCCCTTCAAATGCTGACATTTACATTTTGGTGGGGCCTCTTGTTATTTCTGGGATGGACTGGGGAGAGGTGGAGCGACTCATAATTTCACATTTTCAGTTGATGGCCACGTGGGTACCCAGAAGCTCAAGGTTGGTCAGAACAAATGAGAGTAGATCATCTCTTGGGGCAGTGGTCTGTGAGGGTTAGCGGGTGGGGCGGAGAGCTGATCTGTGTGGCGTACGTGTGACAGTGCCTGGTAGTGTCCAGGCTGAAACAGCCTGGCTGTTGCCCACGCAGTCCCCGCCTGCGGACCTTGCTCACAGTGGTACCATCTTTGTATGAAGGTCGGTCACAGGAACAGAGTGGCTCCTAGAGGGCAGAACTAGAGCGAGTAGGGAGAAGAAACTTGGGTTCAATGAAAGAATTTTAGAATGATCAGATCTGGGGCATGGAGCTACAAGCTTTCATATCTTTAGTAAACCTACAAAGGAGATGTATTTAGCCCCATTTTTATCAAATGGAGACAGACTGTAAGCCCCGCTGGGACCACAGTTCTAAACCCAAGGCCTAGCAGAGTGCCAGATGTGCAGTGCTTATTGCACGAAGGAGGCCCAGAAGTTCCAGAGGCACTTCGGTGCTTAGGGGTGGTCTTGACGGAGTGTAGCAGAAGGAACAGACTTGGAACGGGCTCCACCAGGCTCTGGCCAGGCCCTCTCGTTTACCTCCCTGAGCTCCAACCTTCTCAGGAGCCACCATGTGTTCAAGGGGTCTCTGTGAGGATTGGACCCCCACCCGCAAGCACCACGGCCTTCTGAAGACTTTTCCGGTGTCCTCTACGTGCTGGGACTTCTCTGTGGGTTCACAGCTGCTCTGAGGGGTATAGGCTGGCATGCTGCTCACTACGAGCCCTGCTTCCTCCTTCCTAGCAGGTTCCAAACACACTCTTGGTTGTCATGGAGCTCCTCTGGGAGAACCCTCCTTTATCCCGTTCTTGCAGGGCCCCTCTCATTGTGTTAATAAGGCAAGGACACCAGAGGTAAGAGGAAGCTTTATTGGAGTGGGGGTGGAAGGGGTGGGCAAGCCCCAGGGAGAGCCAGCACCTCCCTGTGTCCTTTGCCTCAGACTCATCCCAAGGACCTCCCCACAACACCGGTCCCCAGCCCTTCACAGCCAGGACTGGAGGGTGGTGTCCCCCTGGTGGTGATGGAGACTCAGGCGAGAAGGAGTTGAGGGCAGAGGTCCATGGAAGTTTCTGTCTTGGATGCCACACCCCAGTGACAGGGTGAGTCCTAAGAGGAAGAAGAGGGCCCCCAAATCTGGGGAGGGAATTATCTTTGGGGGTAACTACTTATCCTAGCTCTTCAGAGACCAGAAACTTCTTGCTTCCGGCTAGAAGCTTGGGCAATCATTCTGGGTGATGCGTGGTTTCATTTCAAAAGGAAATGAAGTCACAGTGGGCAGTGGATTGAGTGGACCCTCAACACTGAAATGCAAAATGGTAAACAGGACAAATGTCCAAGAAGGGAACCCGAGTGGAGACAACTTTCCTTCAAGTGGCTTCAGGCTGGAGTCGGTTTTGTGGTCCCCCAGCTCAGACCCACAGGCCAGGGTTTGCTTTCTCTCCACGTGGGTGGGCTAGCTGGGGAAGGGAGCCCTTTATTCTGTTTATAAAGCTTCTGTAAGTGGCAGAGCTGTGCCTTCCCCTCTTTCTCCCCCTCCCTCCTTATCCTTATTTTCCTCCCCTCCTTTCCTTTTGCTCTCAAAGGTCTGTAATTACAAGATAAGCAGCATGGTCAGGAGGGGGTGGGTTGTCCCCCCCGCCCCTCCCCGCTCCACCCCATATCCGCTACAGACTTCTTCCCTGCTTCCCTGCCTCCCCCACCCCCTGGGGAAGTAGCCTTTGGTAGAAGGGGCACACTAGTTGCGTGGCTAAGATGACGAGCTAGGACAGCCCTGGTTTGGAGCCAGGAAGCCAGGGTACTAGTAACCTGAGATGAGTCTCCAGAGACACCCTGAGTGGGGCACATGGCAGATCATGAGTCAAGATTTCTCGGCTCAGCAGGTGGTCAGTAGCTCAGAGCTAATGCCAAGGAAGGCACCTTTTAACAGGGCAGGTCCCAGTTCAAGGTACAGGGTGTAGACACAGCAGGTGACTGTTGACTGATGGGTGGAGGGTGGACAGGTGGAGACGTTCAAGCTGTCTAACAGGCTGAGATGTCTGCCCCTCAGCACCGACTAGAAAGCATTTCTCCAAGAGGTGGCTGGGGGAGTCCACAAGGCCCTTCCTGGTCAGTGGTGATGAGACTTCTGAGGCCCAAGGGTGGAGTCCTGACCAGGAAAGGCAAGCTGCCTTGCATTCTTTGCCCTAGGGCCACTGCTGGGAAGTGGCAGGCAAAGAGAGGAGAGGAGATCCAGGCCAGTCCAGCTGCTCCCGTCGCTGACGCCACGCCCTCCTACCCCCCCAGTTTGCTCCACTGGATGGAACTGAAAAAGGGGTGGGCCTTGAGTTCATGGACGCCGCCTCCTCCAGCGCCCAGGCGCCGGGCCGGGTCGAACTGCAGCAGCTGCGGAGAAAAGCCCAGTCAGCCCTGGGCAGGCTGGCCAGGCCCCGGGAACCCTGTTACCCTGGTGGGGGCGGGCAGGGGGTCGACATTGGTGTTTGGCCACCGAGGTATAGAAATTTGTTGGCCCTATGACCCTCCTGCACCCATGCCAGACACCTAGTACATGGGGTGACTTGTTCACACACAGGGCTCTGCCCTCCCTTCTGTCCACCCTCAGGCCAAGAAGGCGCCACCGGGAGGCCGCCTGCACCTCACCTCAGTCAGCAGGGAGGCCGCCGGGCCACTGAGCCACTCGGGCAGCTGCAGCTGGGTGTGGGGCTGGATTCCTGAGGGGTGGCTCTGGGACAGCGCCTGGGAAGACACAGGGAGGCAGCCCCCAGGAGTCTGTACACTCCACTGGCGGCGGAGATTGCATCTCTTCACCCTGTGTTATACCTCACGGGCATGGCCATGACTCCATCGCCTTCTGCTTTGGATCTGCTGCCTGCCGGGCTGAGGAAGGTGCCTGACACCTGTGATCCCTAGTTTCTGCAACAACCTTCAAAGTAAGCAATTGGCACCCCCATTTTAAGGGCAAGAAGCAGGTTGACGGATTTGTGCTGAGTTCAGGGTTTGAACCCAGGCCCCTATGGCTCCAAGCTTGCTAGAAGCACCGGTCTTGGGTTGCCATCGGGGCAGGCACTCTATCAGGAATAGCACTGAAACCTGTCTCCTTGCAGAAAGCAAATCTCCACGGGCGGCTCCTTTGCCATGGCATGCTCCTGCCAGGGTCAAGGCAGGGCTGTGGTGGGAGAAGACGGCAGGACCTATCTGCGTTCCAGAAGGGTGCAGCTGCGGGGGAGCAGAGGGGTGTGTCTGGAGGTCAGGAAGACAGGCAAGAAGCCACCAGGAGGAGGGCCAGGAGCCCTGAGCTGGACAGGTGGGAGGGCCCTGGCTAATAGGAGAGAACCACTCTGGGCGGCTGTTTGCAGCCAGAGCTCTCAGAGGCCCTGGCCTCGGGACCAAAGCAGGAGGGAGCCAGGAGTGACCGGTCAGCTCTGAACTTCCAGTTACACCACATCCACTCAGGACATTTCCTGCTCAAATGGAGGTTGGCCTCTCCCTGCTGCCTGACTTAACCAGCCCCAGGTGCAGCACTGAGCTCATGAGGGAGGACAGAGAGCTGAGCCCACCACCCTGAGCAAGGTGTTTGCGAGGGGAACTTCAAGCTCTGGTTCGACCCAGGCTGGACAGGGCAGCTGCCGGCCTGGGATGATGGATACCCTTTCTCTGGTCTTCCAGCCAAAGTCTAGGGGTCACAGCTCTGAAGGGTGTGGGACGGGGTGTGAGGGGGAGTGGAGCGTGGTGTGAGCAGTGGGGAGAGGAGGCCTGTGAGGGATGATCTGAGGAACAAGGCTGCGTCACACTCAGCTGCCCTCCAGAGCTAGGCCCAGGCACCCTCTTCCAGGAACCTTCCCTGAGCACCGCAGCTCGACTCTCCCTCATCTAAGTTGACAGTCTCCCTAGCTATCGCCACTTGCCTGACGAGGGTCGGGGTGCAAGGTGTGGCCAAGGCCTTGGTGGGAATTGCTTCCTCCTTCTCTCACGGCCTCTGGGCTGGGGGAGAGGGGGCCTGTGCTGACAAGACATTGGGCCCAATGGCCAGGTATTGAGCGATCAGGTAGGCTCAGCCCCCAAGACTGACCGGTTGGACTAACCCCAGCCCATTCTATGCTCAGTGACACCAGCCAGGCTCCACACCCTGCCCACACAGAGCTCACCGTCCCAGTCAGCAGTTCATACAGGAGAGACCCAAAGCTCCACCAGTCGCAGGCTTCGGTCAGCTCCGAAATCCCACCGACCTCTGTGGGAGCCAGAACAGTCCTCAGCCTTGCTGAGAGGGCAGGTCTCCCTTCAACCCCTCCCCACCATCCCCACCTCCAGGATGGGCCTGTTGCCTCTCTCATCCTCAGTCCCCCGGCCCACCCACACACAGACACTCAGGGGCTGCCTCACCCTTCCCTTCTTGCCTGGGGCACTGTAGAGGTTGTGCGAAGCCTCCCTGCAGCACTGGGGCTCCACCTCTGACCACTGGCCAAAATACGTGAGCCGGATGTGGCCTTGTCATGCCGTGTGTGTGCAGGGAGGAGCCAGAGGGGGACAAAAACCACAGTTAGTCATCTTGGAGCCTTTGGCGTGGGGCAGGGGACCCCAGGAGCCAGTGGGCCGTGCTGGGCAGAGGTTCCCTAGGGGCTCGGCCCCCCAAGGCCCCTGGAACAACCTGGTCATCACAGGAGCGGCTGCCCCAGAGCTCAGGGTGGGGAAAGGGTGTGCTTTCCAAGCTTAACCACAGCTGGCCAGCCGGGCTTGGCCGAGGCCTTCCCGAAAAGGCAGGGGGTGGGGGTGGTCCAGGGGGAACAGTCAGATACCGTCTGCCTCCTCTTGGCTCTGGGGAAATCTCAAGGCTGTGGGGGCCTCCCTCCTGAGGGGTGGGGTGGGGTTAGGGCCCACTCCTCTGCCCCCAGCCCCTACACCCCGCCTGGGGCTCCTACCGGCCTGGTCCAGGAGCAGATTCCGGGGATTGAGGTCCCGGCACAGCACCCCTTGCTGGTGCAGCGCCTCCAGGGCCAGCAGCGTCTCGGCCGCCCACTGCCTCACCTGCTCCTCCTTCAGACTCCAGGCGCCCCCGCCGGACACCAGGCTGGCCCCTCCAGAGGCCGAGAGGCGGCTCGGGCCTCTGCCTCGGCTGCAGCCCCCCAGCACCCGGCCGGCCCCGGCCCGAACCCAAGGGAGCCCCCATGGGGGCGCGGGCTCCGAGCTCCGGCCAAGTCCTCGCCCGGTGTGGGAGTGCAGGCGGCCACCTGGGGCCTTTGGAAGGTCCCAGACGCGGGCAGTGCTCGTTCTGGCTGAGGCTTCACCCCCAGTCTCTCTCTGGGGTTTAACGGCCACCACCCTCCTGGCTGGGGTGAGGCTCTGAGAAGTCCACGGAGGCTCCAGAGGGATTCCGTCCCGCGGGCGGGTGTGCCCCGGGGGCACTGAGCTGGTCCCGAGGCTGAGACGGGAGTTTAGTGGAGCCTTCATCCTCTCCAGACTGGAGCCAGATCCGGTCCCAGACTGCTGGGGGCACGGCTGGGAGAGCAGGTGGGACCAGAGCGTACCTCCTGGGCCAAGCAGAGGGAGCCGCAAGCATGGGGACGGGAGAGGAAATGAGTGTGGACGCGTCTTTGTCCCACGCCTGCTCCCCCTCTGTCTTGGGCACAGACCCTCTGCCTTCAGATCCTCACTTGGCTCCCTCCCCTCCCGAAGCCCAGGATGCCCTCTCTCCTCCTCTCCACCCACCCGTGACGGGGCCCCAGCCTCACAAGATAGGTGCTTAACCCCTAAGAAGATGTAAATTATTCTCTAATGTCTTTGGTCTAGGTGGCGGGTTCTCCAGTGTCTGATGTATTATATATTTTTCAAAGGGAGAATCCTGGAGAAGGGCATGGCAACCCACTCCAGTATTCTTGCCTGGAGAATCTCATGGACAGAGGAGCCTGGAGGGCTGCAGTTCACGGGGTCACAAAGAGTCAGACACAACTGAGCGACTGAGCACAGCACAAAGGGAGAATAGTGTCATGAATTTAATTAAGTAAAATTAAAGAAGGCTAGGCATGGATCTGTGATGACTATATGTCACGATCCAGAGAGATGCACCTCATTGAAAACAAACAAACAGAAATCCTAGCTGATCAATAAATATCCGCTGTGGCCCAGTTCCTGTAATTACAGCTTTGGCACCATCATCCCATATGGCCACTCGGGGGGGTGGGCATGGACTAGAAGAGTGAAAAGAACCAAGACTGGGGGAGATGGTGACAAAGGGGACACCTGCATACGTGCCCTCATTCATCCAAGATGTGAATGTCCTCCTTGGACGTCTCCTGCCCCCTGGCATCACTGAGAAGCCTGCAGCAGGCTAGTCCTGCCTTCACCCTCCAGGAAGGCTGGGCCTGTGGCTGGGTAATGAGCTCCGAATTTTAAGGGGATGAGACAGGACAATCTCCTGAAGGCCTGAGGAGCCGATGGGGCCCCCGGGGTCCGCTCACCTTTCACGTGCTCCAGGTGCAGGAAGATGGAGTCATCAGTCACAAAGTACCGCAGCAGCTGGGTCATGTAGGGGACGCCGTGTGGGATGATGGTCAGCCGCTCCCGGCTCGCCACGTGGCACCTGGACAGGCCCTGAGGAGGGGGCAGGCCGGGCAGATCAGCTGGGGACCGGCCAGAGGCCACTCTGCTCTTCAGGGACAACCAGATGAAGTGTGGGAGCCCCCTCTGAGGAGCAGCTGCCTCCCCCTAGTTCCTGTCCTGACCCGCAACCCTCTTTCCACCATGGAAGGCAGGCCCTCCCCTCCCTGTCTGGGCCAAGGGTAGGGCAGTATATGTGTGTGTTTTTCTGGGAAGTCGGGCACATGCCCGGGGTGCAGAACTAGCAGCTGTGGGATCTGGAGGGAACGTGGGCTTCCCATACGGGTTCTGGGTAGAGGTTCCCCAGAAGGCAGGGGTTTCCAAGAGCTCCGAGAAGGTCTCAAGGGGAAGGAGGAATGGCAGGGGGTGGGGTGGCACCTGCCTTCACCACGAAGGTCCCTCCAGTCGCTAGGTCCTGGACCAGCTGTACCTGCAGAGGTCCAGGAGGCACTAGTCAAGGCACAGGCTAGTTCCCGGGGCTCCACACCCCCAACCCCAGGCCCCACGCTCCTCCACCCAGGCTAGGCAGGGATGTCAGGCTTTGGTGGTACAGAGTATATCCCCTCCTCCACCAACATGACATTGAACCTGTCCGATTCATCCACCCTCGTTAGACCTGCAGGTCTTATCAGGTACCACCTTCTCCAGGGAGCCTTCCCAACCTCAGATTAGGCCAGGACTCCTAATCTGTCTGCAGAGCTCTCCAGGCTCACCCCCAGCACACTGTGTGTGATTTCCTGTCGCTCCACTGGGCTGTGAGCTCCAAGAGCGCAGGGACCATGCTGTATAGCTCTGTATTCCCAGAGCCCTGCGCCACACAGGGAAGTAGTCAGGGCTTTCCACACATGAGGCGAATGGTTCATTCCACAGGATCTGAGGGTGTCATGGCTGGAAGGGACCTCAGGGCCAGTCACCTTCTCTTAACTCTTATTTCACAGGTGAAGAAGCCAAGGCTCTGAGAATGTGGCCCCAGTGGTGCCCCAAACCACACGGGCTTGGCTTGCTCCTTCAGGTCGCACCCCCTGCCCCCCACTCCCAGTGATGCGATGGTCTTTTGCTTTTTTTAAATGGTCTTTTCCTCTGGACTCTGTCTTTGGCGAGCAACCTCTTCCTTCTCCTGTCGGTTTTGTTTGGAGGCAGTGGTCTGCCAACTGCTGGGTCAGAGCCTTGCTTGGAGCTGGGCCCTAGACTCATCTCCATTATGGGCAGGGGTGAACCCCAGCCGTGGGAGAGGACCTGTCAGGGCAGAAAGGTAGAAGATTCAGCCCAGACAGGGGGGCACATGAGGGCAAGACCTGCACCCTGGGTCATAGCAGTACCTGCTTCAGAAGGCCATTAAGAGGGTGTTGTTAAGTCAGACAACTCAAGTATGGCAGCAGCTCAAGCCTGCTGTATAACGTGCTCTCTATAGTCTTTGCTGATGGCTATTAATATCGGCACAGGGAAACTTGTGCATAGTATTACTGTATAGTACCACTCTGTATAGTATTACTATAGTATAGTATAGTATTATATTGTATACTGTATAGTATTACTCTGTGCTAAGGGCCTTATCTGGAGAAGGCAATGGCACCCCACTCCAGTACTCTTGCCTGGGAAATCCCATGGATGGAGGAGCCTGGTAGCTTGCAGTCTGTGGGGTCGCTGAGGGTCGGGCACGACTGAGCGACTTCACTTTCACTTTTCACTTTCATGCATTGGAGAAGGAAATGGCAACCCACTCCAGTGTTCTTGCCTGGAGAATCCCAGGGACGGGGGAGCCTGGTGGGCTGCCGTCTATGGGGTTGCACAGAGTCGGACACGACTGAAGTGACTTAGCAGCAGCAGCAGTATAGTATTATACTGTATACTGTATAGTATTACTCTGTGCTAAGGGCCTTATCTAGTTTACTTAGTTTCATTCTTACAGCCCTACCCGGTGAGGCCCTGTGCTGCTGTGCTGTGCTTAATCGTGTCTGACTCTCCGAGACCCGCCAGGATCCTCTGTCCACGCGATTCTCCAGGCAAGAAGACTGGAGTGGGTTGCCATTTCCTCCTCCGGGAGATCTTCCCGACCCAGGGACCAAACCCACATCTTTTGCGTCTCCTGCATTGTCAAGCGAATTCTTTACCACTGTGCCACCTGGGCAGCCCCAAGTATTACGTGACTCATTTTATTGATGAAGAAATCGAGGTTCAGAGAGGTAACGTTGCCTGCGGTCCCACGGAGCCGGGATGCGAATTCAGATGGGCTGACCCGGGAGCCTTGAAGACATAACTGAAAACGGGCATAGCTAGGTGACCTGGCACATGCCTTCCCCTCTGGGCCTCAGTTTCCCCGCCATCAGTGAGATGAAGGTGGTGGATTCCGACGGCTGGGGCATCAGGAGTGAGGTACCCCTTATGACCACTAGAGGTCTCTTCTCCAACAGCCGGAGATGGAGTCCAGCCTGGTCCCTGTTGCTCCGCCCAATGAGTTTGAAAGAGTGAACTTTGGGGTCATTTAGGATAACACGGTTTCCCACAAGTGCTGACACCCCGGATAATTCCCTACTGCCTCTTGCCAAGTGGGATTCCCCACCACCTTGTCCTGGGCAAGGCTTCTCATTTACATATTCAGGAAAAAAAAAAAAACCAGCAGGGAATGTCAGAGAGGCCAGAAACAAAACTTGATCAGTACACTGAAACAGTGAGTTAAAAAAGAAAAGAACACACACACACACACACACACACACACACACACACACACAAGAATCAAGAAATAATTAGGCCACACCGTCAATGCTGGTTATCTTGGAATGAGGTGGGATGGTGGGCGATATGTGCTGTTGCTGTTGTTTCTGGCCACACTGAATGGCTTGCGGGATCTTAGTTCTCCAACCAGGCATCAGCTGTGCCTCCCTGCAGTGGAACTGCAGAGTCCTACCCACTGGACAACTAGGAAATTCCCATTTACTGTTTCAAACTCTTTTCTTTTACATCCTATTTCAAAAGAGTAGCAAAGGGGGCATCCCCCCTGCCACCATTAAACCAAGCAAACAAAACAAAAACCCCCTTCCTCTTCTGTTCTGTAATACGGGAGACAGAGCACTGGTTTGTCACTTGACCTCTATGAGCCTCAGTTACATTCTCTATGGAACAATGGTTAAAATGCAGCACTGCCCAGGAGGACCTTCTGCTGTAACAGAAATATTGTCTATTTGTTCAATATAGAAGCCATGAACCACATGTAGCTATCAAGCCTTTGAAATACAGTGGGTGCCACTGAGAGAATATTTAATTTTTATTAAAACTGGACTTCCCTGGTGGTCCAGTGGTTACAGCTCTGCGCTTGCACTGTGGAAGGTGTGAATTCAATCCCCACTCGGGGAAGTTCTGCATGTCACGCGGTGTTATAAAAAATTTTTTTTAAAAATAGTATTATGGGCTTCCCAGGTGGCACTAGTGGCAAAGAACCTGCCTGCCAATGCAGGAGATGTAAGAGACTTGGGTTCGATCCCTGGGTTGGGAAAATCCCCTGGAGGAGGGCATGGCAACCCACTCCAGTACTCTTGCCTGGAGAATCCCATGGACAGAGGAGCCTGGCTGGCTACAGTCCATGGAGTCGCAAACAGTCGGACACGACTGAAGCGATGATTCCATTCCATTCCATGTGGCTGGTGACTACTATATCTGACTGTACAGTATAATCCTTCTTCCCCCGCAGGGAGACTGAGCCGGTTTAATGCAGCAGCTGTGCCGGCTACAGTGGGCTTAACAGATGCCAGGAGAGAAGGCTATCAGGAAGGTGTAAGGCAGTTCTGAGTGCCAGCTCCCATCTTTTTAAAAAAGGAAGTCTCTTTTTTAAAAAATAAAACCCACTGAGCTCTTGGGATGTGTGGACAATTAAAACTTTGGTAAAACACATTAACCCTTTATTTTAAAATGTCCAGAGTGTCAAGGCCAGGAGGACTCCCTCCTGGAGCAAACAAATCCAGAAGTTTCAAATAGGTTCTCAAGCATAAAGGTCCCCAGGGGCTGTTCATGTGTGCCAGTGGGCAGGACAGGAAAGGGCTGGCCGAGCGCCTCATTAAAGCAGGCAGCCCTTCATCTGCCTGGGGTTGACAAGCAGGAATGTGAGCCTGCATTTCCAGATCCTCTCATTTCTCAGGAAAAGTAGGAAACTTGGGCTTTCTCTATGAAACCTGCCAATTTTCAAATGCTGATAAATAGTAATAATTTTAAACACCCTCATGTTTGAGCCAAAAACACAGAAGGGACTTGGCTGTCCTTCTCTTTCTTCCCATCCCTGACTCAGGGCCTAGCTCCTGGACGAAGCTCAGCAAATAGCCAGTGTTGTCTCCTAAGCCCCCCAAGGCTCCCTGAGAGTAGACCCTAGGCATCCTGGCCAGCTGCCCACCTAGTCCCTGACCCACCCACCTCACTGTTCTCTGCCGCCCCCTACCCTTGCAGGTATCTCTTCTGGCCCCAAGGAAACCCTCTTCAGCCCCATGAACCCTCACAGTGGGACCTCTCTGGGGGCTCTCAAGGCTTCCTAAGTGGGGCCCTTTGCTGCCCTGAGGCTGGGGCTGCTGCAGACTGGCACTGCTCTGCCAATCACCTGCCCTGGGCTGTCTGGGCACAGCTATGGAATGAAAGGCAGTGACATCCATCCGGGCGTGGCTGCAGGGACCTGGGCCCAGTGGCCCTAACATCTCTCCTAATTTGGGAGACTGATTTTCCTGGCTTGTGAATGACACAGGAAAAGGCCACAGGATTTTAGGAGGGATGCGGAGTGGCTAAGTTGAGTGCCCAAGAAAGGTAATAAAGGAAAAAAGAGGGCACTTGTAAGACAGAACGGTTGGGCTTGGCCTGAATCTGTTTTTCCCATATGCACAGGCCTCAGAATACAGGATTCCAAAAATGCTTTGCACATGTGTGTCTGGGGTTAAACAAATTCAAATTCGGGGAATTCTGTCATAGACCTCCCTCTTGGAGATTCACTGTGTACATTTGCACCCTCAAAGCCTGAAACTTCCTAGAATTAAAGCAATGAAGTAATGTAACTTTAACGCACTGTTTCTAAAGCTTATTTGACCCAGAACCCCTCTCTCCATAACACCATCGGTTCAGTGGGATCCCACACGGGCGAACAGTGGTGGCTGTCGCCTCCTTGGCCTGCCCCCCGGGGGCGGCCGAGCCACGTGGATGAACGCGGTGGGCGGGAAGGGCTGGGCAGATGGAAGCTGGCTGGGCCTTGGCTGACAGACCAGGCGCCTGCTCCAGGGAATAGGGAGCAGCCGCTGGAGCGAAGCCAGGGATGGGAAGCCTGCTTCCTGCTGACCCACTCTTGTCATCAGCCTTCAGCCATCGAACTTGTATCAGACGCTTTAGCGTGTGCCAGGCCTTTCCCAAAAATTATCTCACTTTAGTTCCCACATCCCCCTGGGTGGGTGGGAAGATCCCTTCCCCACTTCCAGATGAGGAAACCGGTGCCCAGAGAGGGCAAAGAGCTTGCCTGGGGCCACGTGGTGCCCGTCCAGACAGCACTTCATCCTCGGCAGTGTGTGAAGGAGCACACACCAGTCCTCTTTTCTCTGCTGGCTCCCACACCCGCCCGAATCCCCCGTGAGTGTCTTAAATGACAGATGCCTGGGTTCAACCCTAGAAATTCTCATTTGGTGGGTTTGGGATGGGGCCCAGGCATCTGTGTGGTTAGGAAACTCCCCCAGGTGATTCTGATGAACGGTTCAGTTTGAAAAAAACATAAAAACACTTAAGCAAATACTCCAGCTATCTCTGGGTCCAGGCAGAGAG
This sequence comes from Ovis canadensis, assembly GCF_042477335.2. NCBI lineage: Eukaryota > Metazoa > Chordata > Mammalia > Artiodactyla > Bovidae > Ovis > Ovis canadensis. The sequence continues at coordinate 96,539,584 of NC_091251.1, forward strand.
CAATCGAATATTGGCTCAAATCTCATTTGACCCAACCTGTCTGTCCTTCTGCTGAGTGTCCAGGTCCAGTTTGCACTGTCGACTCCTGTCTGCCCTGAATTAAGGGAGCCGATCCCAGATTGGGGCACCGCGGGAGAAGCCAGGAGACAGAGGGCAGAGCTGCCAAGGACCTGGACAAGGCAGGTTTCTAGCGATGAGCACATTCCTGCCCCAGGAACCTCTGGGCTGGGCTTGGCAGGGGAGATTCTTGGCTGCAGCCCCTGGAGGAAGCGGGAAGTGGGGGCGCACAAGGCAGCTCAGGCTGGCTGGGTGCCCCTGCGGCTGCTGTGCTGAACTGCCGAGGGAGCGGTTCTGTGTCTGAGCTGGAGGGTCTGTGGAGAGGCGCTGTCTGCCTCTGTGGCTTCCTCACTTTTTCCTTGCCGGGGCTGGTGTGTGCTGGGCTGGAGGAGGGGTGGGGCACCCCTGGACCCGGCTGCCCTTCTCTGCTTGGACCCCCTGACCCCTTTCCAGCACTGGCCACTCCCGGTCACACACACTGTGTCCTCCCACACCTTGGGCGTCGCTCGCTCACCTTCTCGATGACCCCGACCACCTTGCAGCCCCTCAGCTGCTCCAGGGCAGAGCTCAGCGTGCGGATGGGCCGGAGCCTCAGGCTGCTGAAACCCTGCGGTGGCGGGAGAGAGCCCCACGGCAGCCTCAGGGTCACGGCCTCCTCACCTAGCTGCAGCGAGCAGGGCTCAGCTTGCCAGGAGACCAGTGGCCACAGAGGGCAAGGACCAGGGTACGGGCAGACCCCCACCTCACAGAGACAGACCCAGCCTTGGTCCAGGGTGGCTAGGCCACCCTCTCAGCTCAGCGCCTACCCGGGCTTCCTCCCAGGCTCAAGGAGTCCTCTGAAACCCCCTCTCAAAAGTGGCACCCACAGGAGGCAGATGCTCCCAGGGGTGGGGAAATAACCTGGGCAACAGGCTTCAAAGACCAAGGCAGGCCCAGGTACCTGCACTGTGGGAAGCATCTTACAAGGTGCATCAGACTAGGAGTGTGTATGTGCACACCTAGGGGTTGAAAAGTGGGCGTGCATTCTCAACCCTCTCTGAGGGGCCTGCTGGGTCAGGATGTGGGGAGAGGATTTGTGCACATTTGTATATGCACGTATTCAGGTATGTGTATAGGCACGTATTCAGGTATGTGTATATGCACATGGGTATTCATGTCTGTGTATATGCATGTGGGTGGGTATTCATGTCTGCTCCAAACACTCACTGTAGCCCAGCAGAAAAGCACTCTGGGAGTCTGAGTATGTACACAGGTGAGTGTCTGTATGGGCTGTGTGGGAGGGTGAGGAGCTGCCTCTGTGTGTGTGTCTCCTCTGTGAGGGTGCGAGACTGGACTGGAGATGATTCACCAAGTGTTAGAATGTGAATGAGCTACGGAGAGTGTGGGAGAGAGAGGGAGGAAGCCAGGAGGAGGAGGGCAGGGCGGCAGCCCCGGGACACGCGCCAGCCTGCCTGTGCTCTCCACTGTCTGCCCAGCCGGGGATGGCAAGGCGACAGTTCCCTGGCCTGGGGGGTGGGGGCCTTAGTTCTCTTCCCCTGGATCCCTCAGTCTTCTGGGGGCTCCTCACCTCATCAGGGCTGGCTCCGCTGCCCAGCGTCCTCTGCAGGTGGCAATTAAAGATCTCCTCCGCCCGCCGCAGGTACTTGGTTATCTTCAGTTTGACAGCCTCACACCTCTCCTTGTTGGGGTCGACTGTGGGGAGAAGGGGTCAAGAGGACCCTGCCAGCCCTGGGAGGAGGCGGGGGTTTGGCTCCCACTGCCCACACTCTGCCCCCCACAGGAGGGCAGCTATTTCTGAGGCTGGTCAGTGGATTCTGACCCCTCATCTGTTCTTGAGTCCTCTTCTGGGTGGGAGACCAGCAGGGGAGGAGGACGAAGGATGGTGGTGGGAGAGCCTGGGAGCCGGGCGGGGGGGCGGCCCTCAGACTATAGCACCTTACAATTGGCATGCACAACCTCCTGGCCACTGTCACAGCCTGGGAAGGGATGGAACGGAGTTTCCCTGTCTGTTTTTCAGGAAGAAAGAGAAGCCCCCAGAGAGCACACCTTCTGCTATCTTTGATGCCCAGTATGAAAGAGGCCAGAACAGGCATTGGGCCTGGAGGGTAAAGGTGTTCATGGTACAGGCATGAAGCCAGCTGTTGAGAGGCATCATCACTGCAGCAACTAGAAGCGTGAATTGGGGCCTGACTCTTACCCCCAGGCTGGCCATCAAGGCCCTCGGGTGTCTCCAACTGGCCTCAGGGCCAGCCTCTCCCACAACTTGGAAATGCCTCCTTTTGCCCTGAACAGGCCTCCCCTCTTACCTTCAGGCCTTTGCCTGTGTTCTCTGCCTGTCCCCTCTCTTTCCCACTAAAGGCTCTTCAGCTGGACAGCATACCTACCATTCTTCAGGGCTCAGATTAGGGTTTTGACTTTTAGAAAATGCCCTGTGCCAGGCTTGTCTGGCCTCAGTCTCCTTTTTCCCTCCCTTTACTTCCTCCCCATTGTCCTTGCTACCTGGGACTATAATTGTCCATCATCAACTCATCAATCTTCTGCCATCAGAATGCAAGTACCCAGAGGGCAGGACCCTAGCCCAGCTCCAGGGGCAGGAGAGCTTAGTGGGCCAAGTTCATAGCCTCTAGAGCGCAAACTGTTCAAGTCTCAGCTTTGTCATTTGATAGCTGTGGAGTCTTAAGCAAGCTATTTAACTTCCCTGTGCCTCAATTTCCTCATCTGGAAAATAGGAATAAAAATCATTCTTGTATATTTGGAAGTACATGCCAGAACATACACAGTGGTTTGTATTACTGTGAATCAGAAATGAATTGATACAGGTAAAGCCCTTAGACCAGTGCCTAGTGTAAAGGAACTGCTTTATAAGTGAAGGCTATTATTATCAATACTACTGTCCTTCTCATAGGTCCTGCAGGGCCAGCACAGAGCCTTGCTCACCCAGCACAGATGGACAGATGATGGGATGGGCCCTTCCTCGGCCCCTGCCCAGCCCCAGCCTCACCGTGCATGCCTCGGAGGAGAACATCCACGCCGTTCTGGTAGTGGTTGAAGGCGGCCTCGTAGTCCTCACTGACGTCGCGCTCCAGGGCCAGCCGGATCTGAGTGGCTGCATCCACCAGGTAGTCGTGCTTAGTCATGTCAGGTGCCCCCGGAGCCACCCGGTTGCGAATCTGCTCCAGGTACACGTGAGCCTGGGACCGTGCTCGAGAGCAGGGCTCAGGCTCCAGGCCAGGGCCAGGAGGGCACTCACAGGCCACCAGGCTCATGGCTGCCTTGGGTCAGGAACCTGGAATGAGCAGAGGCATTAGGAAGAACCCAGTTGGAGACAATGTCCCATCTGTACCCTGGTTTCTTCTACTGAGTATTGTGGAGACTGATACTCACCTCCAAGGGCTGGAGGGATCAGAGCTAATGGGGGTAATACCCCTTACTAAACCAGATCTTTCCTAAGTAGTGGTCATAACAATAAAAACATGCTTTGGGCTCTGAGTTGTTTTTACAATTCTTTCCATTCAAATTCAGTTCAACACGTATTTCTGGAGCACCTACTATGTGCTGAGCATCAGAGAGAGCTGAAAATATTTGTGATACAGAGCTGCCTTCAAAGGGCCTCTGTGCACATTAAACATATGCAGGTCACCATACTTTGAGGCTGAAGCAAAAGCTTGGGGCCCAAAGGCCATTCCTTACACTGTGCCCTGTCCGCCCCTCCCTCCTCCTCCCATGGGAATCTCACTTATCCTTCAGGGTTCGGCTCCATGGTACCTCCCCGAACAGGAGGGATTGCCCCTGCTTTATTTCACTTCCCTTGGTCCCAAGATCAGTGTGGTCAAGGAGTGAGGACCCCCAAGGAGCCAGGTGGAGAGCTGGGCACCAGGCTTGGCCTTAAAGACTGCAGGCAAATGAAATGACTGACTGGCAGATTCAGTACCACTCTGGATGGAATTAGATGAATGAGGTCAGAGCCCAGCCAGCCCTAGGGAGGGGATGGCTCTGTCCCCCCGGCTCTGCTCTGAGAAGTCCAGGAGGCCACGTGGCCTCCAGGGACCGGAGGGCAGCTCCACCCTGAGCAGCAAGTGATACAAGCAGCCGCCAGGGTTAGAGCAGTGGCGGAAGGAGAGGAAAGAGCTCAGAGGCCAGAAAGCTGCCTCCATCCTTCACTGAAGCCTCTGCACCTTTGCTCTCTCAGGCCTCATTGGGAAAGGGCGGGGCCCAAACCCCAGGTCATTTCTACTTCTGTGGAGAGGGAAGAGAGAACAGGATGGGGAGTGAGGCAGAGAGGAAAACCCACATCGCCAAGCCAGCGGGCAGCTGAGCCCCGGCCAGGATGAGGCCAGGAGGTGGAGGAGGGGAGGAAGGGAAGCCGCTCCCTTCCCATTCGGCCCAGTCACCAGGGCATGCGGCTCGGAGGCCTGTGATCAGAGGCACCCAGGTCGGCAGTGTGTGCTGCTCTAAGTCAGGGCCTAGCTTCAGGGTTCACCCGCCGGGCCGGGTCCTCCTAGGCAGAGCTGCAAAGCTGCGTCTGGACCCAGAAAGACATGCATCCAGCCCGCGAGTCCCCTGCAAGCAAGGTGCACCGCCCCGTGAGGGTCGCCAAGGAAGGGGACTGGGGGAATGAGAGATGAGGGCATTCTCTCCTGGGGAAGAGGGTATGGAGGAGGAGCCAGGCTAACACCGTACCTGCCCGAGCCAGGAGCTCGGTCCACGCGGCCCGACTCAGCCCTGCGGCCACCTACCCTTCGCCCCCGCGGGGGACGTACCACCGCGGGCTGCTGCTTTCCGCCTTCCTCCTAGGTGCAGGGGTCTGGCCGGTGCAGCCTGGTCATTGGTTGCAGATGAGCTCATCCGCTATCGTTAGAATAAACCACCAATCAGCGCCCGGCTCGGCTTCTGCGGACTCTTAAAGCAGCAGCGCCGGGAAAGCGGAACTATGCGAGAGGCCATCGAAGGGGATGGGGATGGGCAGGGGGTGCGATGGAGATGGGGATGAGGATGAGGATGGAGATGGAGTTGGGGACGTGTGGGTGGAGCTGCGGAGAGTGGAGGTCCAGACTCTGTCAGGGATGTGGAAGGAGTTGCTGCGGAAGTTTAGGCCGACTAAAAGCACACGCGCCACTTTGGGGACTTTTCTCATTCGTTATTTCATGCATTTATTCAACTATTTGAATATGGTTGAAGATGGTGACTGCAGCCATGAAATTAAAAGACGCTTACTCCTTGGAAGAAAAGTTATGACCAACCTAGATAGCATATTAAAAAGCAGAGACACTACTTTGCCAACAAAGGTCCATCTAGTCAAGGCTATGGTTTTTCCAGTAGTCATGTATGGATGTGAAGTTTGGACTATAAAGAAAGCTGAGCGCCGAACAACTTTTGAACTGTGGTGTTGGCGAAGACCCTTGAGAGTCTCTTGGACTGCAAGGAGATCCAACCAGTCCATCCTAAAGGAAATCAGTCCTGAATATTCATTGGAAGGACTGATGCTGAAGCTGAAACTCCAATACTTTGGCCACCTGATTTGAAGATCTGACTCATTGGAAAAGACCCTGATGCTGGGAAAGATTGAAGGTGGGAGGAGAAGGGGAGGACAGAGGATGAGATCGTTAGGTGGCATCACAGACTCAGTGGACATGAGTTTGAGTAGACTCCGGGAGTTGGTAATGGACAGGGATGCCTGGCGTGCTGCAGTCCATGGGGCTGCAAGGAGTTGGACACGACTGAGCGACTGAACTGAACTGATTCAACTATTTAAATATTATGTATTTAGAGAATACTGTGCAGGAGGAGCTAGATGGCAAGATACAGCGACTGAGTAGACACTGTCTGTTGATGTCTTCCTGGGGTTTACAGTCTAAGTGAGGGGATACAGGGATTAAAGAACTAGAGAATACCATTGACATTTCATTCCAGGTGTGATCAGAGTTGTAAAAGAGAAGCACCATAGGGGCCGTGAGACTCACAGGAAGGGGAGTAACCTAGTTTTGGGGTCAGAAGACCTTTGGGAGGGGGTGATTTCTGAACTGGACACACAGACTTCATCTGCACCCTAGTGCTGCCTGGACTTATACTATCCTTCCCTAGTATACTTGCTCCCTGCTAGATGGCATTCCATTCCCTTCTGATTCCCAGTGCGTTCCTCCCATCCTTACTGTCAGCCAAAGAGCATGCTTCATCCATCCCTCAAAAACATAGGAACACAGACCCCTACTCTGCCTGCTGGCCAAGTCTGCATCCACATACCGTCTCCCCATCTCTTTCCGTAGATGACCTGTCTGTGCCGCATCAAAGGCCAGCCTTCCCCTTGGGGTCAATCTTGTGCCATCACCTACTCAAGGAACCTCCTCCAGCAATTCTCTCCTCTCTTTCCTGCACCATTAATTTTTGGCTTCTATTGCATCCTTCTTTCTCATCTGAAACAAACATCATGCTGATTCTTGCATCTTGAAAACCATACAAAAACCAGTCTTGGCCTCACTTCTCCCCTCTCTATCACCCCAGGGGAGAAGAGAAATTGGAGAAGAGAAGCTTCCCACTGGAGAAACTACTTGCTGTCCTTAGTTTCTCTTCTCCCGGTCTTTCTTGAACTCTCTCTGATGAGGCTTTCTTCCCCAGCATTGGTCTGAAATAGCTCTTTGTCATGTTACCATGACCTCCTGTTTGCTAAATCCAATGGTCATTTCTTGGTCCTCATCTCACTTGACCTCTTAGGAGCCTCTGAGACCCAGGGGATCACAGCCTTCTCTCCATGCAGTTTCTCCCTAGGCTTTCAGGATCCCCAGTCACTGTTGCAGACCCTTCTCAGTCTCCTGTGATAGCGTCTTCTCTTCTGGATGTTTAAGGGTCCCAGGGCTCAGGTGTCCCAGATGCTTGACATCTTTGTTCTCTCTGTGCTTACTTTCTTGATGAGGGATTGCACTTCATCTCATGATTTGAAATAGTGTTATTCTATATGTTAATGATTCTGTGCATCTATTTACAGATATCGTATATCTTCTTTATCCCTTAGCCCTTATCTCTCTACTGCTGCCACTCCTGCTGCTAAGCCGCTTCAATTGTGTCCGATTCTGTGCGACCCTGTAGACAGCAGCCCAACAGGCTCCCCTGTCCCTGGGATTCTCCAGGCAAGAACACTGGAGTGGGTTGCCATTTCCTTCTCCAATGCATGAAACCTAAAAGTGAAAGTGAAGTTGCTCAGTCCTGTCCGACTCATAGCGACCTCATGGACTGCAGCCTACCAGGCTCCTCCGTCCATGGGATTTTCCAGGCAAGAGTACTGGAGTGAGGTACCATCGCCTTCTCCGAACCTCTTTACTAGACTTAAATATTTAGAAGTTTAATAAAACACCTCAAATTCAACAAGTCCAGAACCTTGAAAACAGAATGCTGAGTGAAAGAAGCCAGACACAAAAGGCCACATGTTGTATGATTCTATCTACATATAGTTTCCAGAAATAGGGAAATTCATAAAGACAGAAAGTAGATGTCAAGGAGGGGGGAATGGAGAGTGGATAGTGGGTATAGGTCTTTTGAGGGAGTCAACGAATTTTCTGGAATTAGATAGTGTGGTGAATACACAACTCATGAATATACTGAGAAGCATCGAAGCCACATTTTAAAGAGGTGAATTTTATGATATGTGAATTATAATCAATAAAAAATCATCATAATGAAAAAGAAAAACAACTGAATTCTTGATCTTCCCCCACCTGAAACCTTATCCTCCTAAAGCCTCTTCCAATCTTCCAGCCCCATCCTTCCCATCGCTCAGGCCAAAGTTTTGAAGCCACGTTGGCTTCTTTTCTCATGCTTTACTCTAATCCATTAGAATATCATCATGGTATTTTCCTTCAAAATATACCCAGAATCTGACCACTGCTCAGCATTTCCACTGCTATGACATCTTCATCTCATACCTGGTTTACCATAGGGGATTCCTCCTATCTTTTTGTTTCTGCCCTTACCAGCCTACAGGCAGTTTTCAACACTGCATTGGGGGATCCTTCTGAAGCACAGTAGACTCTGTACCTCTTCTGCTCCAAACTCTTCCAGAGCTCAAAACTCATCAGCCCAAGAAAAACTCAAGTTTTTGCTATGACCTCCTCCAAGGCCCTCATGGTCAGCCTCCTCTACTATTTTTCCAGCTTCATTGCTTGCCAGGGTCATTCACTCAGTTTCAGCTCCCGAGCTTCCTCACTGATTTTAGAACCCACATGGCAACTCCCACCCTAGGGCCTTTAGCTCGCAGCTGCCCTCTGCCTGGAACAGTCTGCCTTTGGATACCTGCCCCTGTTTTGAGTCATTTCCCTGATGTCACCTCTTTGAGAGACTTACTCTGAGTGTACCCTCCCTATACCTCCATTTCTCCCTTGCCCTACTCTGCTTCTCTTCTGCTGTGTCCAAAACTATTGACAGGGACTTCCCTGGTGCTCTAGTTGTTAAGAATCCGCCTGCCAATGCAGGGGACACGGGTTCAATTCTTGGTCCTGGAAGATCCCACATGCCGCAGAGGAACTAAGCCCTTGCGTCATAATTACTGAGCCTGAGCTCTAGAGCCCAAGAGCTACAATTACTAAGCCCATATGCTGCAACTGCTGAAGCCCATGTGCCCTAGAGCCTGTGCTCTGCAACAAGAGAAGCCACCGCGGTGAGAAGCCCGTGCACGACAACAAGGAGTAGCCGCAGCTTGCCACAGCTGGAGAAAGCCTGTGCGCAGCAACGAAGATCCAGCACGGCCATCAGTAAACAGATAAGTAAAAGTAAAAAAGACTATTGGTCTGCATCTGATTTACTTATTTGTTTCATATGCTTATTTCTTCCTGCCCCTCAGGGTAAGGTAGATCCACAGGGGCAAGGCTTTCATCTGCTTTGTTCACTGCTGTCCTAAGTGCCTAGAATAACATCTGGCACATAGCATTGCTCAGTCAGTATTGATTGGATGAATGAATGAGCTCTAAAGAATGAGAAAGAATTAACAAGGAAAGTGTTTGAAGAGGACTGTGGAGGAGAATGTTTTAGGCAGAGAATCATCATGTATAAATGCCTTAACAAATTAAGGCAGAAAAACAATATTTATACATAAAACAGATGGCATAAAACCAGTTGATAAAATTTAACACTCATTTGTGATAAGGATACATTCTTTGCTTAATGAATTCTAAACAAACTCATGAACTTACTTCTAAACTTGATAAAGGGCTATCTACCAGAAACATAGAGCAAACACTGTATGTGATGATGGAGCATGAGGCACATTCCCGTGGCTCAGCTGTCTTTCTGACACATGGCAGGATCACGCCTTCCTACTCCTTTGGAAGTTAGACTTGGCCATGGGACTTGCCTTGAAATGCTAGTGGACAGAATATGAGTTACTTCAGGGCAGAGGCTTCCAAAGCCAGTGTGCAATTCCTTCTGTCATAGCAATCGTGGAAGCGCACGTCCATGGAGGAAAAGAGCCTACATCAGCTTGAGGCTTTGAGAAAGAACAGTAAGGAACGCCTCCCTTACCCACAACTTGTGTTGAATATGAGGTACAAGTGAGAAATAAAGTTTGATTGTGTTAAGCCACTAGATTTTGGAGCTGTTTGTTATTGCAGCAAGCCTTGACCTTTTTTGAATGATACCCCCAATGCAGTCAGGAATGAACGAATACCTCTACTCGTCAATAGTATACTGGAAATTACAACTAACACAATAAGAAAGTAAAGACAAAGAAGAGGTTTAAGACTGGAAAGGAAGAAGCCCTATTGCCATTATTTGTGATAATGTGATTACTCACCTTGAAAACCCAGAGCAACAACTGATGTGTTCACCAGATCAATGTTTGAAATCAAGAAACCTTTTCTATATACCAACAATAGCACTTTGATGGGACTTCCCTGGTGGTCTAGTGTTTTAAGAATCTGACTGCCAGTGCATGTGAGTTCAATCCCTGGTCTGGGAGGATCCCACATGCCGAGGAGCAGCTAAGCTCCTGCACCACAACTACTGAGCCGTCCTGCCTAGAGTCCCTGCTCTGCAGTAAGAGAAGCCACTGCAATGAGAAATACCCTCATTGCAATGAAGAGTAGCCCCTTCTTGCCACAACTAAAGAAAGCCCATGCATAGCAATGAAGACCCAGCGCATCCAAAAATAAACAAAGAAATAAATAAAAAAACTTTAAAGAAGTTTAAAAAAATAGTAATTTGAAAGTGTAATAGTAACATTAAAATTTCATTCATCAGAGTAACAAAAACTGTGACACTTAGGAAGAAACTAATTAGAATTATATAAGACCTTCTGCTTTGTTTTTGCATTTCTTTTCCATGGGGATGGTCTTGATCCCTGTCTCCTGTACAATGTCACGAACTTCATTCCATAGTTCATCAGGCACTCCATCTATCAGATCTAGGCCCTTAAATCTGTTTCTCACTTCCACTGTATAATCATAAGGGATTTGATTTAGGTCATACCTGAATGGTCTAGCGGTTTTCCCTACTTTCTTCAGTTTGAGTCTGAATTTGGTAATAAGGAGTTCATGATCTGAGCCACGGTCAGCTCCTGGTCTTGTTTTTGTTGACTGTATAGAGCTTCTCCATCTTTGGCTGCAAAGAATATAATCAATCTGATTTCGGTGTTGACCATCTGGTGATGTCCATGTGTAGAATGAAAACTGACCTTTTCCAGTTCTGTGGCCACTGCTGAGTTTTCCAAATTTGCTGGCATATTGAGTGCAGCACTTTCACAGCATCATCTTTCAGGATTTGAAACAGCTCAACTGGAATTCCATCACCTCCACTAGCTTTGTTCGTAGCGATGCTTTCTAAGGCCCATTTGACTTCACATTCCAGGATGTCTGGCTCTAGATGAGTGATCACACCATCATGATTATCTGGGTCATGAAGATCTCTTTTGTATAGTTCTTCTGTGTATTCTTGCCACCTCTTCTTAATATCTTCTGCTTCTGTTAGGTCCATACCATTTCTGTCCTTTATCGAGCCCATCTTTGCATGAAATGTTCCCTTGGTATCACTAATTTTCTTAAAGAGATCTCTAGTCTTTCCCATTCTTTTGTTTTCCTCTATTTCTTTGCACTGATCACTGAAGAAGGCTTTCTTATCTCTTGCTATTCTCTGCATTCAGATGCTTATATCTTTTCTTTTCTCCTTTGCTTTTTGCCTCTCTTCTTTTCACAGCTATTTGTAAATTCCAATTCCAAAGAAAGGCAATGCCAAAGAATGCTCAAACTACCGCACAATTGCACTCATCTCACACGCTAGTAAAGTAATGCTCAAAATTCTCCAAGCCAGGCTTCAGCAATATGTGAACCGTGAACTTCCTGATGTTCAAGCTGGTTTTAGAAAAGGCAGAGGAACCAGAGATCAAATTGCCAACATTTGCTGGATCATGGAAAAAGCAAGAGTTCCAGAAAAACATCTATTTCTGCTTGATTGACTATGCCAAAGGCTTTGACTGTGTGGATCACAATAAACTGTGGAAAATTCTGAAAGAGATGGGAATACCAGACCACCTGACCTGCCTCTTGAGAAATCTGTATGCAGGTCAGGAAGAAACAGTTAGAATTGGACATGGAACAACAGACTGGTTCCAAATACGAAAAGGAGTACGTCAAGGCTGTCTATTGTCTCACTGCTTATTTAACTTCTATGCAGAGTACATCATGAGAAACGCTGGACTGGAAGAAACACAAGCTGGAATCAAGATTGCTGGGAGAAATATCAGTAACCTCAGATATTCAGATGACACCACCCTTATGGCAGAAAGTGAAGAGGAGCTAAAGAGCCTCTTGATGAAAGTGAAAGAGGAGAGTGAAAAAGTTGGCTTAAAGCTCAACATTCAGAAAACTAAGATCATGGCATCCGGTCCCATCACTTCACGAGAAATAGATGGGGAAACATTGGAAACAGGTATCAGACTTTATTTTTGGGGGCTCCAAAATCACTATAGATGGTGATTGCAGCCATGAAATTAAAAGACGCTTACTCCTTGGAAGAAAAGTTATGACCAACCTAGACAGCAAATTCAAAAGCAGAGACATTACTTTGCCGACTAAGGTCCGTCTAGTCAAGGCTATGGTTTTTCCTGTGGTCATGTATGGATGTGAGAGTCGGACTGTGAAGAAGGCTGAGCACTGAAGAATTGATACTTTTGAACTGTGGTGTTGGAGAAGACTCTTGAGAGTCCCTTGGACTGCAAGGAGATCCAACCAGTCTATTCTGAAGGAGATCAGCCCTGGGATTTCTTTGGAAGGAATGATGCTAAAGCTGAAACTCCAGTACTTTGGCCACCTCATGTGAAGAGTTGACTCATTGGAAAAGACTCTGATGCTGGGAGGGATTGGGGGCAGGAGGAGAAGGGGACGACAGAGGATGAGATGGCTGGATGGCATCATGGACTAGATGGACGTGAGTCTGAGTGAACTCCAGGAGTTGGTGATGGACAGGAAGGCCTGGCGTGCTGCGATTCATGGGGTCGCAAAGAGTCGGACACGACTGAGCAACTGAACTGAACTGAACTGAACTGAAGACCTTCTGCAATGAGGGAGACCCAGGTTCAACCCCTGAGTCTGGAAGTTCCCCTGAAGGAGGAAATGGCAACCCACTCTACTATTCTTGCCTGGAGAATCCCATAGACAGAGCATCTTGACCCACTGTAGTCCCTGAGATCGCAAAGAGTCAGACTTGACTGAATGATAACGCTTGAGAACACACTTGAACTTTCCTGGAGAAAACAATAAAATTGAAAGTCACCAAAAAGGGAAGAGATGTGTTGTGTTGGGAAGATTCCCTGGAGAAGGAAATGGAAACCCACTCCAGTATTCGTGCCTGGAAAAATCCCATAGACGGAGGAGCCTGGTGGGCTACAGTCCATGGAGTCACAAAAAATCAGACACGACTGAGTGACTAATGCTGGACAGCTGTTTTGTTCAATAATGGGATAACTATCATCATAAAAATGTCAATTCTCCTCAAAGTAATGGAAAACTTGAATGCAATCTCAAACAAGATACTAAAAAGACTCTTTGTAGAACTTGATAGGATGCTTCTAAAATCTGTTTCTTCATTTCCTTAACAAAAACTTACGGAGGGCCTACTTCGGGCCTAACCTTGTTCTAAGTACTGAGGATACAGTGGTAAATAAAACAAAACAAAACAAAAAAAGGCTTCCTGGAGCTCTTATTCTAATGCAGAAAAAACAGTAGTAAACACACAGACATAGATACCTAATATCTCATGACGGTTTTATGCGGTATATATAAATGTTACATTAGCCTCCTAAAAAAAAAGACAAACGATGGGATCCACTTTACCAGATCTAAAGACTTACGATAAAGCTGCAGTTTTAAAAACAGCTGGCTACTGAGACCGTGTGCAACAACTACTGAAGACCACCAGTCCTAGATAGAGCCTGTGCTGCACAAGAGAAGCTACAGCAATGAAAGGCCTGTGCTGCAACAAAGAGTAGCCCTCCACCCCTGCTCATCGCAAACAGAGAAAGGGTTCAGCAACAAAGACCCGTGTGGCCAAGAATAAACAAATAAATTTGAAAAAAGCAGTTGGCATTAGTGCACATAAAAACTGTGTTGGCTAAAAAGTTCCTTTGGTTTTTAAGCTTAAAAACAAAAAGACACCTTTCTCATTTTCACCAAGAATGTTACTGAACAACATATTCACCGTTTTGTTCCACTACTTCTTGCCATTTTCCAGGCAACGTCACATTTCCAATTTCTCAAAACCAATACTTTTTGAGCAAAGAACCATTCCAGGTGACTTTTAGTTTTCCAGAGAATTGACATTTTTTCCATTTAAGAGAATTTTGTAAAGACTGAAATAATGGAAATCTGAAGGTGCAATGTCTGGTGAATACGGTAGATGAATCAGAACTCCCCAGCCAGTTTTTGCCTGGTCATCAAAGAAACAGGGTCCTGTGTTACCCTGATGGAAGATTACGTGTTTTCTGTTAACTAATTCTGGATGCTTTTTGTTCAAATGCTGCTTTCAGTTGGTTTAATTGGGAGAAATACTTATTGGTATGAATTGTTTGGTTTTCTGGAAGGAGCTCATAATAGAGGACTCCCTTCCAATCCCACCATAAACATAACATCACCTTTGGATGAAGACCAGCCTTTGATGTGGTTGGTAGTGGTTCATTTCACTTGACTCTTCTATTCTAAATCATTCTACATATCCACTTTTCATCTCCAGTCACAGTTTGTTTTTAAAATGGAAGTTTTTGTTATGTTTAAATGGAGAATTGCTGCTGGAAATATGGTCAAGAAGGTTTTTTTCGCTTAACTTATGTAGAACCCAAACTTCCATGCAATTAACATACCAAGCTGGTGCAGATGGTTTTCAAGGCTTGCTTTGGATATTTTGAGTGTGTTTGTTATCTTGTGTGGTATAACATTGATCATTCTCAATGAATGTCTAGGTTTGATTGCCATCAGCTTCAACTGGTCTACCTGACAGTTGAGCATCATTCAGTGAGACATATTCAGCACAAAACTTTGCAAACCGTTTTTGACTCTGATCAGTCACAGTACCTTCTTCATATGCTGTACAAACTTTTCTTTTTTTCCTCTGCATTTTAATTGCATTTTTACCTTTCTTGTGATAATAAAGCATATGCTGAAATGTTCCTTCTTTTTCCATTTTCATTATTAAAATGGCTACACAAAAATTCACCAATTTTGATAAGTTATTTTTAAAAACACATGCTAATATAACAGCTGTTACAATACAATCCAACAAAATTGTTTTGAATGAAATTAAAGACAACTATGTGCTACAAGAGGCTGCTAATAGAAAAAATTTTTTTTGGTCAACCAATTCTGTAAGAAAAGACTAGAGTCCAGAAAAAAAAAAAAAAACCTGATAAAAGCACTTCATGCGTCTGAGGGGGATTTGACTTAGGATAAGGAAGGCATTTTGAACCAGTGGGGTAAGGACAACTCTTCATGAGAGGTGTCAGGACAATTGACTTAAGGAAAAAAATCGATCTCTCCCTCACAATATATACAAAAACAAATTCATGTTTAAAATTCTAAAAAAAAAGAACAACCTCACAGTTTTATAAGAATTAAAGAATATCAGCAAGATCTTCAGGTAGAAAATATCTTTAAATATTCTTGGTGGAGAGGGATATATGAATTAATGCATTTTGGAGGGTGATTTATCAGAACTATTTAAGTGGAAATACACTTAACCTAAATTATCTATAACCTATCAATTCTACTTCTAGATATTGAAGGAAAAAAAAAAAACTAGCCCAGATTCATAAGGATATATGTGGATATTCATTGCAGCATTGTCTGCAATATTTAAAAAAAAAATTGGGAAAAAATTCCAAACACGTATTGTGGAATATCAGTGTAGACTAGAATTAATAAAATGAAGTATATTTATATATTGATTTGTTATTAGTTATTCGGCATTTTAAAAGAATGAACTAGGACTAAATCTATATGTACAAACATGCAAGATCTCAAAAATGTTTTGTTGAGTAAAAACAGTCAGTTCCTAAAAGCTACCTACAATTTGATGCCATTTATATTTACATTTTTAAAGTACACACCAAGACAACACTAAATGCTATCCACATTTTGCAGACTGTTAGGATTCTCCAGAGAAACAGAACCAATAGGATGGATAGACGGTAGATAGATAGTTGCTCTTACTGTAAGACATTGACTTGTGCAATCAGGGAGGCAATTGTCCCAAGGTCTGCTGCTCTGTCTGCATGCTGGAGACCTAGAGAAACCTGGCAGTTCCAGCCTGAGTCTTAAGACCCGAGAATCAGGTGCAATGATGGTCTAAGTCTCAGATCAGTGTCCCAGCTCAGTCAGGCAGAGAGTAAATTCTCCCCTCATCCATTTTATTGTTCTGTTCAGGCCCTCAGTGGATTGAATGATGCTCATCCACTCTGGGGGCTTCTCAGCTGCTCAGGGGTAAAAAACCCATCTGCCAATGCTGGAGACACAGGAGACGGAAGACATGCATTCAATCCCTGGGTCAGGAAGATCCCCTGGAAAAGGAAATGGCAACCCACTCCAGTATTCTTGCCTGGAGAATCCCCTGGACAGAGGAGGCTGGCGGCCTACAGTCCATAGGGTTGCAAAGAGTTGGATACAACTGAGCGACTGAGCATGCGCACACACCCACGTTGGGGAAGGCCATCTGCTCTACTTAGGCTACCAATTCAAATGCTAATCTCATCTGGAAACCCTCTCACAGACAGATCCAGACATAGTGTTTACCCAAATACCTGGGTACTCCATGACCCAGTCAAGTTGACCCATAAAATTAACTATCACCGACAGTCATAGCTAGCATCTATCCAGCACTTACTACGAGCTTGGCACTATCCCAATTATTTACCAAGGAACACCTTATGTGAATCCTAATCCTACACTATTAGTTACTATTATTAATCCTTATCTTACAGATGATAGAACTGAGGTTAAGTAACTTGCTTAATCTTACCCACTTAGGGAGGAGGAGCACTGGGAATCAAATCTAAGCAGTTTGGCTCCAGAACCAAGCTCTGGACCCCTATGGTGATCATATTAAGTTTCTAACAGTGGTGTTACCCAGGGAGTGGGGGAGGCAGGGACCGAGACTTGGGAGAAGAGATGGTCAGTGGGCAAATAAAGCTCTACAATACCTGTAATGTTCTATGTTTTTAAAGGGTAAAGTAAACTGGTATATTATTTGTGATAATAAATTAATTTTAAATATAGGTATTTAAAATGATATTAACTATTATATTGGGTGGGCCAAAAAATTTTATCTTACCAAGCCAATACATGAAATTAAAGAATTACTTTTTGGAACATGGTGATTCATAGGACTTCCTTGGTGCTTTCCAATGTACAGGGATGGAGGTTTGATTTTTGATCAGGGAACTAACATCCCACATGCCACAGGGCAACTGAGCCTGTGCACTGCAGCTAGAGAGAAGCCCGCCTGCTGCAACAAAGACCCAATGCAGCCAAATAAATAATCAAATATTTCTAAAAGCAGAATATAGTGGTTAATGCTAGTAGGTGGTGCTCCACAAGCCTCTAATGGTGGGCTGTACCCGGTTTGATGCGGAGTGGGGTTTGGGAAACTTTCTTTGAGCTGAGCGGTGGATGATGTGTATGTGTTAGTCAGCAAGGGTGAGGAGCGGGGTGTGGGCAGGGGGCGGGGCGGAGGGGGCGTAGATTTCCCGGCAGAGGAAACAGCATGAGCAAGAGCCCTGAGGGGGTCACCACACACCCCCGGAACTAAGACAAGTGTGTTGGAGTCTAGAGAAAGAGGGAACACGGCTTGAAGTGAGGCTGGAGAGGTAGGCAGGCGTCCGACCTCATGGAGGCTGGTAGGCTGAGGAAAGGCCTGAGAATTTAATTCTCAGAATAGTGTGTACTGTTGGGTAGGGTGAAAACTGAACGCTGATGGCATCACCGAAATCCCTGGAGTCATTTTTGCAGAGCTGTGTCCCGGGAGTGGGTAGACACGCCAAAAAAGAGACTGAAGATGTAGAGGTGTTGCAGTCACTAATTCACGTCTGAGTCTTGCAACCCTATGGACCAACCAAGCTCCTCGATCCATGGGACTGTCCAGACAAGAATACTGGAGTGGGTTGACCTCGACAGCTCTCAAAACATGTGGATCTGAAGGATGAGGCTGGGATAGAGAGGCACCTGGAGGGTGAACAAGCCATTGAAGGCTGAGGTTAACTTTGGCTGGCTGTCGTTATCTTTATGATGAGAAAGATTTACACCCAAAGACACATCCACAAGAATGTTCACCATAGCACGGTTTATTACAACACAAAGAACATAAATATCCAACAACAGTTCAATTAGCCGAATAATGGAGTATCTAAGCGATGCAAAGCAAACAATAGTATACTCAGACTCTTGTTTCAGACAGTGAGTGGTCACATCTTCCTCTAAAGCAATTCAGTGCTTAAAAAATCGTTTTGTAGAATATCTATTGTTGTGGGGGAACATATAAAGTTCTACAGCATATTAAGTTTGAGAAGCCAGTTATAACATAATGAGTATATTATGATCTCATTTTGGTATTGGGAAGTCTCCTCCATCTCTACCTTTTTCCCCGTCTTCATGCCTGGTGGGGTAAGAGGAGGGGGTCTTTTGACATAATGCACGGCAAAAATTATGCCATGGGAAGTGATCCACTTTATCAAACGAGAGATCTATTTGTCTTATGGATGCTTCACGTCGGTTCAGAAAGGAGCTAGGATGTTGTGGGGAGGGCAGAGGGGTTAGAAGGAAGGTCCTTCTGGCCCCAGCTTAGGCCAACTTTATACCAAAGCTGAAAAAAAAAAAAAGGTATTGTTCATTCTCTAGACTTTGGAGGAATATGTGATAGGTTATAAGAAAGATTTGGAGGTGGGGGGGGAGTTTTAAAGGAAACTGTGATCACTCACTACATGAAACAAAGGTCTTTGAGTCCACTGCTTGCTGTGGACAGCAACGGAGAGCTGTTCCTGAAAGGCAGTCTCTGAGCAAGGCAGAGGGGTCATCTCACACAGACTGTGGGGAAGTGAGGAGTACAGCACTGGGTCAGCTTTCAGAGAGTTTAGGAATGGTTGACCCTCTAGAAGCACGGTCAATGGAGTGAGGCTGCTGATACCTGGTTGTTCTCAGAAGAGTGGGCCATTACTGGTTGAGCACGAGATTCCAGGTTACTGAAGCAAGTGCTCATAGAAGTGAGGTTTATACCTAGTATTAAGAGTTCAGTTCAGTCGCTCAGCTGTGTCCAACTATTTGTGACCCCATGGACTGCAGCATGCCAGGCCTCCCTGTCCATCACCAACTCCCAGAGCTTGCTCAAACTCAGGTCCATCGAGTCGGTAATGCCATCGGTGTTAAGAGTCACCTAACAATTTATCTTTGTGTGTGTATGTGGCCGTGCTGCTGTGGCTTGTGAGACCTTAGTTCCCTGCTCAGGAATCAAACTCAGGCCCCTGGCAGTGAGAGCATTGAGCCTTAATCACTGGACTGCCAGGGATTCCCAGCAATTCATCTGTTCCTAAGAGGATGGGAAATGTTATTTCCTTAGGGGAGAAGGACTGAGACAGCAGGACAGTCTACACATACATGAAGATGAATGGTCTCAGTGAAATAGCCCAGGTGGGGCCTCTGTGCTGGAGCTAATCCCGATTAGCCAGGACTGGTTTCTAAAGAAGGATCCCAAAGACATCCAGAGTTTCCTGGATTTGGACTCAGGATGTGGTCGTGAGGGAAGAGTCTTACCCGCTCCTTACCTCCCCCAGTCTGGTGACAGGGTGTATTTCATGTTGATGGTGGGGGCGGTGGGGAGTAGCCCCTGGGCACCCCCCACCCTCAGGTTCTGACTGGGCCCTCCTCCCTCCTGAGTGATGCCCCCCTCCCTCCTGAGTGATGCCCTCCAGGACCCCGCAGGGCCAACCGCCCAGTCCACAAGCAGATCAGAGCCTGCGAGGCCTCGGCCTATGCCTCACCCTGCGTGGCAGCCGTGGCCAGCTGTCAGGCCCCCCTGACCCTCCAGAGACTCTGGGGCTGGAATTCCCTGGGCAGATTTCTCACCCTCTCAGTACTTCCTTCCAGCTTGTCTGGCAAACGAGAAGACTTCACAGACTTCAGAAAGAGGGCTGTGGCAGAGACAGATTTGAGAGGGATCAAGAGCTCAAGGAGGGGAGGATATCACTGTTACAGTCTAAACCTCAGGCCCCGCTGGGGGCGTCGGATGATCATATGTCTGTAAACAACCAGCGCTGCTGGCCCGGCTGTGTGAGTGCAGAGGCTCTCGTTACCGAGTGGCCCACATGGTGACTCACAGGTCCCCGGCTGACGGCTGGGTGGGTGGGACAGGGGCCTTAGAGGGGAGAGAAGAAGGGAGAGACTTCGAGATAGGGGTCAGGAGTGGGGTTAGGGTAGGGGGGTCTCTCCTATTCTGAGCCCAGTGAGAACAGGGGGCTGGACCTTCTGCCTGTCATCCAGGTGACACTCTCTCAAGTGAGAGAAATGGAGGCGGTGGGGGCGGGGGCTCCCAGCTCTGTGGGGAAGCCCTCACCCTCCTCCCTGTCTGGTGGTTTCTATGGTAACAAAGTTACCTCAGAAACTAGAAACACGCCATCTTGTTTGCCTGGAGCCCCATGGCCTGTGAGGTGGGGCCCACAGACAGCTAGCAGGGACCAGGCTCTCATCTGCCTCAGTCACAGCCAATGTTGGGTGGGCGGTGAGGGGCCGGGAGCCAGGCTCCCTTCAGGAAAGGGAAGGTTCAGCTTTCTTTAGGAAAAAACAGCTGCTGGGCTCCGGTGCTGACAGAACCTTCTTTCCACACCACGGCCCTGTCCTGTCACCGCCCTGTCTGGAGCCTTGGTTTCCCACCAGAGTGTGCGGAGGGGCCTGTTCTGTGGACCCACCTCATAGATGTCTGGCCTGCTTCTCAGATTTGGAGCAGACACCATTTGCTTCCCCGCCTCCTCTCCTCTGTGCTCTATCCTGAGATGAGATAATATGGTGAGGGATAGAGAGCACAGGTTCTGTATTCGGATCTGTATTCAAATCCATTCCAGTCACTGGTCAGTCATGAAATTCTGGCTCACTTAACTTCCATAGCTTTGGACACAACTGGTCCTCAGCTTTTGGGCTTCCCTGGTGGCTCAGAGGGTAAAGAATCTGCTTGCAATGCAGGACATCCTGTTTGATCCTTGGGTCTCAGCTTCTTCATTTGCAAGATAAGGAGACAGAAATGGATTATTTCTAAGTTTTCTTCAACCTTGAATGCCAAGATCATGCCACACTTAGGCTTAAAGCATTTCAGTGCCTCCCACTGCTTTGCAAAGTCCTAATTCCCTAGGATGGTATCTGGGGTCCAGCCCACCTTCCCCTTCCTGCCTTTTCCATCTGCTGGTACCTTAGGCATCACATCAGCTACACTGAACCACTTGAAAACCCCTGGCTTTTCTACCCTGGGTCTTTGTTAAAGGGTTTTCTCCAACCTGTTAATGGGTTCCCCAGCCATCTCTCCACACTCAATCTGGCCTATTCCTCTATGTCACTGCTTTTGTGAAGCTGACCCTGATTTTCCTCCTGTGTAAATTTGTTCAGACGTCTTTAATAGCACTCCATCTGCATCTGCTGACTCTACGTGGACTTTCCCCCTTCTATTGTGGTCATCTGTGCGTATCTGATTCCTTTGACTCTCTTTTTAGGGTCAGGGAAAATGTCTTAGCTATCTCTGTATGTGTGTGTATGCATGTGCTAAGTCGCTTCAGTTGTGTCTGACTCTTTGTAAATCAATGCACTGTAGCCTGCCAGGCTCCTCTGTCCATGGATTTTCCAGGCAAGAATACTGAAGTGGGTTGCCACGCCTTCCTCCAAGTGATCTTCCCTATCCAGGGATCGAACCTGCGTCTTTTATGTCTCCTGCATTGGCAGGGGAGTTCGTTACCACTAGTGCCACCTGGGAAGCTCTAGCCCCATATATATCTATATATACAGAAAAACATAGAAGCCCTGGCCCTATATATATGTCCATATATATAAAAATATATAGCGCTATGTATCTATATAAATATCTATATATATAAGAAGCCTTATATATATCCCTATATATATCTCTGTCCAGCTCTCTCAATATATATCTCTGTACACTCCAGGCTTTTCACTGGGCTCTGCTTCGCCCTAAGAACATTAGGGCTGGACATCCCTGGTGGTCCAGTATTTAAGAATCTGGCTGCCAATGCAGGCAACATAGGTAAGATCCCCAGTCTGGGAAGATTCCACATGTGCTGGGGCAGCTAAGCCTGTGCGCCACGACTGTTGAAGCTCATATGCCTACAGCCTTGTTCTGCCACGACAGAAGCCACTGCAACGAGTGACCTGCCCATTGCAACTAGGGAGTAGCCCCTGCTCACTGCGACTAGAAGAAGCAATGAAGACCCAGCGCAGCCAAACATAACTAAGAAAATAAATAAAATTTAAAGAAAAGAACACTAGCACCTTTGGGAATTCCCTGGCAGGACAGTGGTTAGGACTCTGTGCTTCCACTGCCAGGGGCTCAGTTCCAACTCCTGGTGGGGGAACTGTGATGCCACAAGCCGCAGAGCTAAGAAACCAAAGCAAAACAAAAAATTAGGGCCTTCAACATTAGCAAAGTAGTGTATCAACACTTCCCAAGTCACTTCCTTCACACCCCATACTTATTATCAGAAGCTCCAAACAGAACACCAAGTTCCTTCTCTAGCTCTGACCCTGATGTCTTTTATTTCCCTCTCCCATCGTGCCTTCTCTCTTTTGGTTCTCAGGTAGACAACTTAGCCTTTCTAACTAAGACCTCTCTCTTTATCCTTCTTTCTTCCAGAATGGGGTTTTCTTCAGTAAGTGGGAAACTGGAAAGACTTTGAGGAGATACCCCACATCCAAGGGCAAAGGAGAAGCCCCAGTGAACTCATCTTGGGAAATAATACAGTATCCATCCTTTCTGGCTTCATTATGTGGATTTTATAGCCACATATAACAAGAGATTATGTCTTCTTGCCAGTGGGAAGAGGAAAAAAACAATGAAGAAGAAGAAAAATTTTGAATAAACACTTCATGAAAGAAGATATAAAATCTGAGGCTCTGGAAGATGGCCACTGCATGACAGGAGTGAGCCTCAACCCCTGAATGGCACCATGGAGCAGAGCTGTCTCTCCCAATTTCTTCACCTTGGGTGAGACAGAAATGAAGAGATGTTTCTGAAGTTGGTTATTTCCCTTTCCCCCCATCAAAATACAATTTAAGGAGACATCCCACATTCAAAGGCAGAGAAGCCCCAGCAAGATAGTAGGTGCTGGAGCGACAGCTGTGTGGTGCTGGAGCGACTTTGAGGAGATACCCCATGTCCAAGGGCAGAGGAGAAGCCCCAGCAAGAAGGTAGGAGGGGTGAAATCACATTTAGAATCAAACCACATACCTGCCACAGATGCTCAGAGGGCTCAAACATACCTTGCGCACACCAGGACGCAGAGACCCTACAGAGACTGAGACAGAACTGTGTCTGGGTGTCTCCTGAGGAGGTACAGGTCAGCAGTGGACTGCTGCGGGGGCAGGGGCTCTGAGTGCAGTAGATCTGGGTATGACATAAGCCCTCTTGGAGGAGGTCACCATTAATCCCACCATAGAGCCGCCAGAACTTACACAGGACTGGGAAACAGACTCTGTGAGGACACGAGCAGAACCTTGTGTGCACCAGGACCTGGGGGAAAGGAGCCGTGACCCCACAAGAGACTGATCCAGACTTGCCTGTGAGTGTTCAGGAGTCTCTGGCGGAGACGTGGGCTGACGGTGGCCTGCTGCAGGGATGAGGGCACTGAATGCAGCAGTGCATGCATGGGACCTTCTGAAGGAGGTCGCTATTATCTTCATTACCTCCACCATAGTTTGGCCTCCCTCGAATAACAGGAAGGGAACACAGCCCAGCCCTTCGACAAAAAATTAGATTAAAAATTTACTGAGCATGGCCCCGCCCATCAGAACAAGACCCAGTTTCCCCCTCAGTCAGTCTCTCCCATCAGGAGGCTTCCATAAGCCTCTTATCCTTCTCCACCAGAGGGCAGACAGACTGAAAACCACAGTCACAGAAAACTAACCAATCTGATCACATGGACCACAGCCTTGTCTAACTCAATGAAACTATGAGCCAGGCCATGTAGGGCCACCCAAGACAGATGGGTCATGGTGGAGAGTTCTGACAAAACGTGCTCCACTGGAGAAGGGAATGGCAAACCACTTCAGTATTCTTGCCTTGAGAACCCCATGAATGGTGTGAAAAGGCAAAAAGATAGGACACTGAAAGATGAACTCCCCAGGTCAGTAGGTGCCCAATATGCTACTGGAGATCAGTGGAGAACTAACTCCCAAAAGAATGAAGAGACGGAGCCAAAGCAAAAACACCAGTTGTGGATGTGACTGGTGATGGAAGTAAAGTCTGATGCTGTAAAGAGCCATATTGTATGGGAACCTGGAATGTTAGGTCCACGAATCAAGGCAAACTGGAAGTGGTCAAACAGGAGATGGCAAGAGTGAACATCAACATTTTAGGAATCAGGAACTAAAATGGACTGGAATGGGTGAATTTAACTCAGGTGACCATTATATCTACTACTGTGGGCAAGAATCGCTTAGAAGAAATGGAGCAGCCATTTCTCCAAAAGAGTCAACAAAAGAGTCCAAAATGCAGTACTTGGATGCAATCTCAAAAAGAGCAGAATGATCTCTCTTCATTTCCAAGGCAAACCATTCAATATCACAGTAATCCAAGTCTATGCCCTGACCAATAATGCTGAAGAAGCTGAAGTTGAACAGTTCTATGAAGACCTACAAGACCTTCTAGAACTAACACCCAAAAAAGATGTCTTTTTCATTATAAGGGACTGGGATGCCAAAGTAGGAAGTCAAGAAATACCTGGAGTAATGGGCAAATTTGGCCTTGGAATGCGGAATGAAGCAGGACAAAGGCTAACAGAGTTTTACCAAGAGAATGCACAGGTCATGGCAAACACCCTCTTCCAATAATACAAGAGAAGACTCTACACATGGACGTCACCAGATGGCCAACGCCGAAATCAGATGGATTATATTCTTTGCAGCCAAAGGTAGAGAAGCTCTATACAGTCAGCAAAAACAAGACTGGGAGCTGACTGTGGCTCAGATCACGAACTCCTTATTGCCAAATTCAGACTTAAATTGAAGAAAGTAGGGAAAACCACTAGACCATTCAGGTATGACCTAAATCAAATCCCTTGTGGCTATACAATGGAAGTGAGAAATAGATTCAAGAGACTAGATCTGACAGACAGAGTGCCTGAAGTAACTATGGACAGAGGTTTGTGACATTGTACAGGAGACAGGGATCAAGACCATCCCCAAGAAAAAGAAATGCAAAAAGGGAAAAATGGCTGTCTGAGGAGGCCTTAAAATAGCTGTGAAAAGAAGAGAAGTGAAAAGCAAAGGAGAAGAGGAAAGATATACCCATTTGAATGCAAGTTCCAAAGAAGAGCAAGGAGAGAGAAGAAAGTCTTCCTCAGTGATCAATGCAAAGAAATAGAGGAAAACAAAAGAATGGGAAAGACTAGTGATTTCTTCAAGAAAATTAGAGATACCAAGGGAAATTTTCATGCAAAGATGGGCTCGATAAAGGACAGAAATGGTGTGGACCTAACAGAAGCAGAAGATATTAAGAAGAGGTGGCAAGAATACACAGAAGAATTATACAAAAAAGATCTTCACGACCCAGATAATCACGATGGTGTGATCACTCATCTAGAGCCGGACATCCTGGATTGCAAAGTCAAGTGGGCTTTAGGAAGCATCACTATGAACAAAGCTAGTGGAGGTGATGGAATTCCAGTTGAGCTGTTTCAAATCCTAAAAGATAATGCTGTGAAAGTGCTGCCCTCAATATACCAGCAAATTTGGAAAAGTCAGAAGTGGCCACAGAACTGGAAAAGGTCAGTTTTCATTCCAATCCCAAAGAAAGGCAATGCCAAAGAATGCTCAAACTACTGCACAATTGCACTCATCTCGCACACTAGCAAAGTACTGCTTAAAATTCTCCAACTCAGGCTTCAACGATACGTGAACTGTGAACTTCCAGATATTTAAGCTGGATTTAGAAAAGCCAGAGGAACCAGAGATCAAATTGCCAACATCTGCTGGATCATCGAAAAAGCAAGAGAATACCAGAAAAACATCTATTTCTGCTTTATTGACTATGCCAAAGCCTTTGACTGTGTGGATCACAACAAACTGTGGAAATTTCTTCAAGAGATTGAAATACCAGACCACCTGACCTGCCACCTGAGAAATCTGTATGCAGGTCAAGAAGCAACAATTAGAACTGGACATGGAACAACAGACTGGTTCCAAATTGGGAAAGGAGTACTTCAAGGCTGTATATTGTCACCCTGCTTATTTAACTTCTATGCAGAGTACATAATGAGAAGTGCTGGACTGGATGAAGCACATGCTGGAATCAAGATTGCTGGGAGAAATATCAAGAACCTCAGGTATGCAGATGGCACCACTCTTATGGCAGAAAGCGAAGAGGGACTAAAGAGCCTCTTGATGAAAGTGAAAGAGGAGAGTGAAAAAGTTGGCTTAAAAGTCAACATTCAGAAAACCAAGATCATGGCATCTGGTCACATCACTTCATGGCTAATAGATGGGGAACAGTGGAAACAGTGAGAGACTTTATCTTCTTGGGCTCCAAAATCATTGCAGATGGTCACTGCAGCCATGAAATTAAAAGACACTTGCTCCTTGGAAGAAAAACTGTGACCAACCTAGTCAGTTAGTCAGTCAATTCAGTTGCTGAGTCATGTCTGACTCTTTGCAACTGCATGGACTGTAGCACGCGAGGCCTCCCTGTCCATCCTAGACAGCTTATGAAAAAGCAGAGACATTACTTGGCCAGCAAAGGTTCATCTAGTCGAAGCTATGGTTTCTCCAGTAGTCATGTATGGATGTGAGAGTTGGACTATAAAGAAAGCTGAGCACTGAAGAATTAATGCTTTTGAACTGTGGTGTTGGAGAGGACTCTTGAGAGTTCCTTGGACTGCAAGGAAATCAGTCCTGAATATTCATTGGAAGGACTGATGGTGAAGCTGAAACTCCAATACTTTGGCCACCTGAGCGGACTCGTTTGAAAAGACTCTGATGCTGGGAAAGATTGAAGGCGGGAGGAGAAGGGAACGACAGAGGATGAGATGGTTGGATGGCATCACGGACTCAATGGACATGAGTTTAAGTAAACTCCAGGAGTTGGTGATGGGAAGGGAGGCCTGGCATTCTGCAGCCCATGGGGTCGCAAAGAGTTGGACATGACTGAGCGACTGAACTGAACTGGAAAGACTTTCATGTGCTAATATATTTTGCCCCTTCACACATGTATCCATTACAAAATGCCTGGTCTTAGTAGACTCAAAAAATGTTCAGGAATGAATGAATGATCAGGGTAACCAGCTCAAATGCATAATTAAGATCGAACTCTCTTCTGGCCTTCTCAGTGGTATTTGTACCTGGTCTCGTGCCCCTAGGGTCCATTCTCCACACGGAAGGCAGAGTGAGCTTTAAAAAAACGTGCAGATTATCACTTTGTTTCCTTGCTTGAACCCCTCCAATGGTTTCCATCCACATTATAAAAAAACTCAAACTCCTTACCCTGCAAAGCCCTTCATGATCTGCCTACTTTTAACATCATATGTCATGGCCCTTCCTCCCTTGCCCTTCAGGCTCCAGACACACTAGGATTCCTTCCAGGCTTTAGCATCAGCTGTGTTTTATGTTTGAAGAACTCTTGTCCTGCTTTGGAGTAATCGTCACATGACCATAACTTCACCATAAATGTCACCTCCACAGAGAGGCCTTCTGTGACCTCCTGGTCTAGAAAACTTTCTCCAAACACTGTCTCATCACCTTTCTGTATTTCCATGAAGCCTCCATTGCTGCATGACAACTGCTTCCAAATACTCTGTTATTATTTTATTTCATAATTCAACAATGAGGAAATCAACTAAGGTACAGTGGGTACAGCTTCTCTCTCCTCTCTCTTCTTAAATTTTGTTTAGTGAGAAACAATTTCATTATGTATTTGTTTGGATGTGCTGGGTCTTTGCTGCAGTGCACAGGCTTCTCTTGTGGAGCAGGGACTCTGGAGCGTGCCAGCTCAGTAGTTGCAGCTCACAGACTAAGTTGCCCTGCAGCAGTTCCTCAAGCAGGGATCAAAGCCACGTCCCCTGCACTGGAAGGCGGACTCGCAACCACTGAACCACCAGGGAAGTCCCAATCTGTCTGTTCTCTAGGGGGTCTGAGGCTTCATTTGAGATGACTGTAATGCCCGGGAGTTGGAACAATTGGAGGCTGATTGATCCCCTCCCCCCCGCCTCCTCCCTACGCACGGCTTGGGCTTCCTTCCAACATGGTGACCTCACCATAGCTGGACTTCTCACATGGCAGCTCAGGGTTCCAAGAGACCAAGGCAGAAGCTGCCAGTCCTCTTTAAAGGCCTTGGAACCATTATAGGGTCCTTTCTGCCATACTCTATTAATCAAAGCAGACCCAGGTCTACTCAGATTCAAACGAAGGGCCATCTCTAATGTGCCAGACCCATACTCTGGCAATAATACCATTTTCTCATTAATTTCTCTGTTTACATGTATCAGTTGCTTATTGAGCAAGCCGCAGGAATACAAACAAACCAGTTTCTTTCTCTCATCGTTGCTTCTAGATGAACTGTGTTGTTTCTCCTTTTCCTGTCTCTTAATAGCATCTTGGGCAGATCTTCTAATGTTCCTGTCACTTTAATTTATTAAAGGCCTGGCCTCATTTAAGCTGGTCCATCTAATTGAAGGCTAACTCCTTTCGCTCCTGGGCAGGGCCCGGATTGAACTCGAGCGAGCAGGAAGAGGCATGGTCTGCTCTTAGACCCCTCACCACTTTCCTGGCCAAAGTCCTTTTCTCTTTTTCACAGGGTCAGGAAGGAGAAATCAGGGGACAAGTTCCTCTTAGCAGGGGCCATTTCTTCTCTAGCTGTGAACGTACCTGGTATGGTAGGCATCGAGATGCCAGCTGTCCTGTGGGTGCACCGCAAGGTTGCCCCACTATTCTGGTCCCTATTATGCTCCTTTTCGAGGTCTGCACCTGACACCCCACTCAGTGATCGCCCCAACTCTATGCCCATAGCCGATAGCCTCTGGGGCCTCTTCACCTGCAGGTATCCCTCTTGGGAGACCATGGGCAAGGCAGCTCACGGCCATTCACCTTTCCCACATCCCCCAACCCGTGGGAAATAACTGCTGGATGTCCTGAAGTGTCCCCTCTCCCTGTCCCTTGCCTCTATTCAGTTCTCCAGCCCTCCAACCTCCAGCCAGATAGCACACAGGCTAATCTGAATGGCAAATCCTGCTCCAGGGAGAGGAGGGTAGACACCAGCAACCCAGGTATCCAACGACTGCCCCTCCCTCTCTCTCCTCCCCTCACCACCCCGTACCCTCCCCGACCCCTCTGCTTATGGAGGCTGTAGAAGGGCGCGCTGGGTGATGTTTGAGCCTAGCAGGACTACTTCAGCCATCTCCTATTAATCATAAATCCTGTAGACAGACGTGTCCCGCGCCAAATTGCTGCTTCTTTGTTTTAAAAAGTGTGGCGGTGCTTAAGACCCCTTTCTCCTAAATGCTGGGTCCAGTCTCCAATGTGAAAAGCAATAAAGTCCACCCCACATCCCAAATCCATGATTACGGTCCATCTCTCCACTCAAATAC
This sequence comes from Ovis canadensis, assembly GCF_042477335.2. NCBI lineage: Eukaryota > Metazoa > Chordata > Mammalia > Artiodactyla > Bovidae > Ovis > Ovis canadensis. The sequence goes on from NC_091251.1 coordinate 96,568,937, forward strand.
ATGATCCACAAGAGCAGGTCCTGGATGTTTTATTCCCCACTGGGTCTCTGGTGCCTAGGTACACAGGTGGGGCTCCACAAAGAGGTAAAGAGCAAAAGAAAAGGGCCTGCTACGTCCTGAATGACCTGAAAGGATGGCCAGGGTGGTCAGATGCGCCCGTCAGTTCCCTTCCTACTGGCTCCAGCTGTGAGGTTCTGGCCACAGATGCAGAGTTTTGCTTCTGGCCTCTGGCTGCTCCTCTGGTCTAGTTCTCTCCAGGGGTAGCTAGTCTGGGTGGGGAGACAGACCTCCACGTGGGTGACTTGTGAAGCCAAGAGCCTGGGACATGCTACGAGGGCTGGGGTAGTGTCCCTGGGGGCCCATCAGAGACTGACTAAAGGGGAGGGTGCTCTTCTTAGCTATCTATCCCTCGGAACGGGTGTAGCCCATGAGGGAAGAGGCAGAAGAGAAAATACCTTTCTCCCATGAAGCATGTCCTGCGGGGCTGGCCCACACCCACTCTGTGATCGCCGGCCAGAAGCACACTCTGACCGGGATGTCCTCCAAGGCGGCCCAGGCCTCAGTGGTGGACAGTCCACCAAGGGCAGCTGCCTCGGCAGCGCTACCCAACCCAGACCATCCCTGGCTTCCCTCCAAAGCCTGAGGAGGGCTCCGGCCCAGGCCCTGTGGCTTTATCTGAGCAGTCTGCAACCAGAGAGAACAGGGAGCACCCTGTCCCTAAACATAGCTGGAAAACAGACACACCTTGGGGGTCGGAGGCTAAAGGGAGTCAGATAATAAGTGGTTTGGATTAGGGGGGAAAAAGGGCATTTTTTCCTCCTTTCATGCCAAGGCATTCAGGAGGAGACAGAGGAAGATGGGAGGCCCAGGGCGGAAGAAATCAGGCAGCATCTGCCAGTCCCTGCATTCAGTAGCCGGAGCGGGCTGGAGGTGGCGTGGTTTAGGTCCCTGGAGCCAGGAACTGTGGCACCTGAGAGCCAGGCATTGGGCTAGGGGTAGGGTGGCCCTGGGGAAGCTGACAGGTATCAGGGGAAGAGGACTGTGCTCTTGAATTTGAGGGTGTTCAGGGGTGGCTGAGGCCTGGGCCCCCAAGTTTAGGGCCAAGTCTCCATTCTGGGAAACCCCTCATTATGGGAAGAGTGGGCCTCAGGGTTTTGCCTAAAGCTTCTGGAGAAGACACCCCAGGGACTGCACCCACCCCACACCCCCAGGCAGCCTTGGAGCCCACGGGCCTCTTTCCTCTGTCCCCCTTCCACTTCCTGCTGTCACCCGCTGCTCTAGCAGGAACGCTCCCCTGGAAAGCAGTTGCAGACTAGAATACTTTATTCAAGAGAATCTGGCTTGGCGGTCAGACAGCCATGCGAGGGCAGCTCGCTCCATGTCCAGCCTGGGGCCCGCTTTTTGCCTTTGTCCTTGAGAGGGGTGGGATGATGATGCCTTGGCCACAAAGAACAATGTTCCAGCACAAGCAGCAGTTAAGAGGTGAGGCGAGACTGAGGGGACGAGGAGTGGCAGAGGCCCCCCAGGCAAGCCCTGTTCTCCAGAGCTGAACGTCCAACGTCCAGGGTGCAGAGTGGCTGCCTGCCCACCCTCTCAGCAGGGCCAGCATGGCCAGAGCAGTGGCCTCCACCCCCCACTTCCACAGGAGCTGCTCCAGCAAGGGTTGCTGGTCTGCGCGGAGCCCAAGGTTCTAGGAGGGCAAGTGGTGGGTCTCCAGTCCTCCCTTCTCCAGCCTCCTGGAGACCCCCGGGGGCCTCTGGGGCCAGGCCTGCCCATCATCACAAAGCTGCAAGTCTTGCTCCTTCTCAAGCTGAAGCCACATGGGTCTGTCTTCTTTCTCTCACGTTCTGTTTAAGGCACTGAATTCCTGAGGGTCCTGTCCCGTGGAGGGAGTGAGTCATTCAGCAGGGATACAATTGGCTAATAAATAGAGGGCAGGTGCCAGCAGGGAGGTAACTGAGAATGTGACGGTAATAAATACACGAGCTGGGTGTAGGGGGTCTCTCTCCTCCGAGGAACTGGTTACCTCCGGGAAACAGTATCACCGCACCTGCCAGAGACCAAACACAGAAAGAGGGTATCAGCCCAGGGTGGGGGGTGGGAGGACTTCCTGGAGGGGAAGTTTGGACAGGGAGCATGGAGAGCCTGCAGTGCTCCTGGATCTCTGCTTGCACGAGGCTGAGAAGCAGCTAGGAAATGGTCTTCACCAAGCACTTACCCAGGTGCCCAGCCCTGTGCCAAGCACTCTCTCATTTACCCTTAATGATATTCCACGAGGAAGGGTGCAATTACTATCATCCTTTGGCAGATGAGGAAACAGAGGCTCAGAGAGGTTAAGAAACTTGCCCAAGGTCACACAGCAAGTTAGTGACAAAGCCGGCTTTGAACACAGTCTGGCTCCATGCACCAATGCCTTTGGTTACTTTGGGGCAGCAATCTTCAAACAAGGATACCGAAACCCCTGGATGCACATGAAGATTGTCCAAGTCCTATGTGAGTATTGGTAGTTTTAGAGGAATCTGCTCCCAGCCTCTACCTGCACTCTGCCCGAAAATTGTCTGCGACAGAGGTCTGCTTCCCATCATCTCGTTGCCAAAGGCCCTTCTCCCTCAGAAAGGAAGAAAGTTCCTGTTACAGTACTTTGTCCCAAGGTAAAAAGGATTGAGGGGGACACTGAATAAAAGAATAATTTGATAGATATTGGTGTAGGTGGTTGAGAAAAGAAATATGGTGAGCTATTGGGTAACCAAATCTTTTGCAAGTTGGGTGGTTTCCACATCTGCTTTCAACAAAATTGAAGAGATTAGCTAAATCGTCAGGTAATATGTCAAGAGAAGTAAATTCTTATAGCACATCACTTTCAGGTTTTCGGCAAATATTGATAACTTGGAAGGAGTTCAAGTGATTGAGTAACACCCAGCCCCATTTACTTATTTATGTGAACACGGTTTTTCAATCTTTTCATCTGCAAAAAGTGAACAGGAATGGAATTACTGCTGAATCCTGTCTCAGTCTGGCAGGAGATAACGTTCATGGCTGGGTTCATCAACTAATTGAAAAGAAGTAGCTGCAACCATCTCATTGAGATGCAACCCCAGTAAGATTGACTGTCCTTTTGTGCTTAGCATCTAGAAAAATATAATGTATTTGTGCTGTTTTAACCAATGGGTACTACTAACAATTACTGTGATAATTCATTCCAAGAAAAAATTTACTTTCGAGTTTTCTGCTCACAGGAAAATTTAAAATAATTCAAACTCATATACCATCGTTGTGGCAGATAAGTTAGACAAGGTGGTACATAAAAGATGTTTGACTATTTAAAAAATATTACATTAGGCTGAAATTCTGTGGGGAAAGTAAAATGGAAAGACATGTTCGAGGAAAAAGGAAGCAATGGAAATATGCAGCTATTAAAGGAGAGTGTTCATATACTTTTTGATGTTGTTAAACAATTTTTAAAAAGTGAATGATGGTATTAAATTTGGATGGCTTATTCCACAGGATACATCTGGAGAGTGATATGATGACTTTATATTAAAATATTAATATATTACATTCTTTGCAACTATCTGCAATGTTGATGAAAAAAAGGTTAATGTTGACTTAAAAATGAACAAGGGGGCATGTGGGCTTTGGAAGTTCTTTCAAGAGATTCCTGAATGAAACATTTGAAGGCTGCTACCCCAGCAGCTAGGACAGGACGCTTTCCATCTGGGGCTGCCCGGTTGGGGAGCCCTGTGGGGACTGCCAGCCCCTCCCCTAGTCACTGCTCGGAACCAGGGGAGAAATAAGGGCTACATGCCTGCAGGGACCAACCTCCCCAGAATCCCTAGCTTCACAGAGTGGGGTGGACGTGTCTGCTCCTGCAAGGACAGGCTCACAGGGTAGAACTTGGCCAGCTCCAGTCCCATGACATGAGAAGATCTGTGAAAAAGACAGGACTGGAGACAATTCTGTCACTGGGAGGAGACTGGTCTTGAAGGAGAACCGTGGTTCTGAGTTACTGCGCATGTGATCTCCTTTATTTTTACTATTTACTCTCACAGATTCAGGGTTGCCCTTTGCTAATTCTTCTCTTCCGACACTCAGGCCTGGACCCCAGCCACCTTCTCCAGAGGTGAAGCCAAATGGACAGGTAACATGGACAAAGAAAGAAAAGCAAGTAGGCCTCAAGGCTCCCTGGGAGAGTGAAAGAAATACTGGCCTGAGAGCCAGCAAGGGGCTCTACCTTCCCTAGGGCCTCCAGGAGGTAGTCCTGGCTAAATTTTTGGACTTAAAAAAAAAAAAAAATCTTACTTAAAAAAAAAATTTTTGGCCACACCCTGCAGCACGTAGGACCTTAGTTTCCTGACCAGAGACCCGTGCGTTGGAAGGTGGGGTCTTAACCACTGGACTGCTGGCCTGTGTGTGTGCTAAGCTGCTCCAGTTGGGTCTGACTCTTTACCACTCTATGGACTGTAGCCCACCAGCCTCAGTCCCTAAATTTTTGGACTTCCTAACACTAGAGTGTAAGCCCTGTAAGGGCAGAAATATTATTGGTCTGCCCATGAAAGTACCCGGCACACAGTAAGTGCTTGGTAAATGTTTGTAGATCGACCAAATGCCTGTTTGACCCTGCTGACCCTCATTCTACACACAGAAAAACTAGGCTCAGAGAGGTGATGTGACTTGCTCAAGGCCACACAGAGACTTAGAACGAAGCCAGGACGGCTTCCTGGTTCTTGTCTTGGCTCATCAGAGGCTTCCTAGGGCCTGGAATCTCTAGGTTCTGGCCCAGCCTGATGGCTTTGTCCCTCCCCGACCACTGACCGTGCTGGCAGGGTGGGGCTCCCCTCTGGCCCAGCCTCCTTGCCATCCCTGGGCACCCCCGTGCACTCACAGGTGACAGTCTTTGTGTTTCTGCTCCTCTCTCTTCCTCGGGCCCCTGACCCTGGATCTCCTCCTGCAATAAGCCAAAAGCGTCAAGACAGAGCAGCAGGGGCCCCCATGCTAGGGCAGGCGTTGGCAGGCCTGAGAACAGCCCGGTACCCCTGCCAGGCTGCTTACCTTTTTGGCTTCATCCTCCCTCGCAGAGGTCTGCAAAAACAGAGAGAGGAACAGAGGAGAATTAGGACAGCCGTGGGTCGGGGCTCCCTGGCCAGACTCCCCTGGCCATCACTGGGGCTGGCCCTGTATTTGGTGCTGAAGCCACTAGAGGGTAGCATGGAGCTAGTGAGGGAGAGATGCCCAGAGGCCTGGGGGCTTCCACTCCCACTCTAGGCCCTGGCGGCCCCACTACAAGAGGTGCGAATGCCCTCTTGGAGGTCCTCTCCACACCTGTCTGCTCTCCTCTGCTTCTTGGAACCAAATCTGGGGACCGAGTCTGCTCTCTGCCGCCTTTCTCTGTTCATTTCCTTCCCTTGCACCTGCCAGGGTGCCCTTTTCTTCCAGGGTGCCCTCTGGGAGTCTCCTCGCTGACAGTAAATGAGGGGCAAGGCCACCTGTCAAGGCACAACTGCCACCACTCTACCCTGGGGGCGTGTGGCGTTGCAGCAATCTCAGGGACTCAGGGAGTGGGATGACAGGAGGTGACTGAAAGCCCCACAGTCACCAGACTTGTCCTGGCTCTGTCTCCCAGGGCCGTGGCTGTTGGCCCAGAAGAGAGAAGAAAGGTGGCCCTGTTGCTCAGCCCTCTGGACGGCGACAGTCTTCCCTGGGAACCATGGTGGGGGCGTGGGACAGCGTGGTGACAGTCAGCTTTGGGCCAGGGAAGGCTGCCCTGGGCTGGCTGTCTCCCTTGGGAGTCAGGGCAGGGTACCAGCACCTCCTGGGACTGTCTGGTCCTGTCTTTGCCATCTGGGATCAGTCAAAGACACTCTTGGACCCTTAATCTTCTCATCTGTCTGCCCCAACATACAGGTTATGAGGGCAAAGGTGATGGGGAAGGTGAAAGGTCGCTGTCTAGCACTGCCAAGGAGGATTTGCTACTGAACTGCTGCTACATGGCCAAGCCCTGGCAAGGGAGGATGGGAGGAAGCAGATTGAGGGAGGGCTTCTAGCAGTGGTATAGGTCCAAGAGCAGTGGCCAGAGCCCTGGACACCAGGCAAGACCAAGCCCAGGGCAGTACTGGGGCTTCTGTAGAGTGTTGTAATGGCCATGAGAGGTAGCATGAGAAAGGGCAGGTTTAGGGGTCAACAGGCTGGGGTCAACCCACTAGCTGTGGCAAATCATGCAACCTTAGCAAGCCTTGGTTTCCTCATCTGTAAAATGGGTGGTTAGGAGACAAAGAACCTGGTCTGTCTTGCTCACCACTGTATCCCAAATATCTGAGACCATACCTAGCATACAGTAAGTGCTCAGTAGATGTTTGCTGATTAAATCAGAAAATACACTCAGGTCGGGTGCTTATGTTGGGTGAGGCACACAGCAGATGCACCATAAACGGTGGTTCTCCCCCTCTTCCTGCCCCAAGATACGGCTCAGGACCTCTGGTCCCGTGCCTCCATCCCACGGCGCAGAGGTATCAGGAGTGCCCCGGAACCAGTCGCCAGTGCCAGGCCTGCTGCTCCCGGTAACTAATGCTAAAAGTGCCCTGGGCACCAGCAGCAAGATGTGTTGGGGAGAGGCTCTGCCAGGTGGAGACTCGACTTTAAAGAAAGCCCGTGCCTTCTTCCCTCTGCCTCTTCCCTCCTACCAGGGTTTGTCTGTCTTTGAGCTCCTCAATCCCGTTGCCCCCTCCCGTGGGTCCAAGTGCCTCTTCCAGAGCCCTGGCATCCCCATCCCAGCTCAAGGAGGGAGACAGCGTGCCCAAGCCTGGCCAGTTTGGGAGGGACCCTGGCTCCCTCTGTCCCTGTGGCTTCTCAGTAGCTATGCTCCAGCTCCTGGGACCAGGTCCCTGGGCTGCCACTGGTCCCCGACTTCCCTGGCCTCCATCAGCTAGGGAGGAGGCACAGACTGCAGCACGGATAGGCAACCCCTGGCTGATGCCGCCAGGTGCGTGGGGGCTGTCCCGGCCGCACCCAAGGACCCACTTGCACTCGCAGCGGACGTGCTGAGAGAAGCTCATCTCCACAAAGAAGGGCTGGTCCAGAGAGTGGTACTTCATGAGCTGTGAGGAGACAAAGGTTGGGTGACTGGGCTGCAGGGGTGGCCTGCGGGTTTCCAATACTCCGTTCAGCCACCCCTTAGGGGAGGACTGGACTCCCTGTTTCCCACCAGCCTCTGTCCTACATGGGCTTCCCCGGTTGCTCAGATGGTAAAGAATCTGCCTGCAACGCAGGAGAGCTGGGTTCAATCCCTGGGTAGGGATGATCCCCTGGAGAAGGGATAAACTACCCACTCCAGTATTCTTGGGCTTCCCTGGTGGCTCAGATGGTAAAGAATCTGCCTGCAATGTGGGAGACCTGGGTTCATTTCCTGGGTAGGGAAGATCCCTTGGATGAGGGCTTGGCAACCCACTCCAGTATTGATGCCTGGAGAATCCCATGGACAGAGGATCCTGTCCATGGGATCGCAAAGAGTCGGACACAACTGAGCGACTAGTGCTTCCTTCCTTCTGTACTACACACCCTCATTCTGCTTGGAGCGTGGGGCAACAGCCCTCCTACCTGCCTGTGGACCCGAGGAGGCTCCTATCCCCCCTCTACCCAGGGCCATCAGCAAAGCACAGGGTGGGAAGGTGGCCCGTGCTCTGAAGGCAGCAAGACCTATGTTCAAATCTTGGCTTTTCCACTTGCTAAGTAGGTGAAATATCATCTCTGAAGCTCAGCTTCCCTCTGTGAAATGGGAATATCACTTGGCTCCAAGGATTGAAAGTTGAGGTAACATTTCTGAAGCATAGTGCTTGGAAATTTCTGAAGTTTCAAGTGCTCAGAAAAAACCCCCAACATTGTGAGTGTGAGTGTGGAAGCAAAGCTCAGGGCACCAAACACTCCTGGTATAAAAAGGGATGTCTTGAATCCGAACAGATTTCTTTCCCAACCTCAATCAGATACTTTGTGTCCTGGGGTAGGGCTAAGCCAGAGCCTGAGAAAGCTGCTAAGGGAGGAGGAGAGGGGGGCTCAAAGACGGGGTGGGGACTCAAGAAGGAGGAGTGCTGTGGGTAAGAACACCTGGGTGTCAGTTCGGGTCCTGTGGCCCTGGCCTGCCCTCTCCCAGCCCCACTCTCTAGGGGGGCAGGCTCCGTGGCCCTCTGAGTGGCTGTGGATGGCGGGGCAGGCTGGGGCCCGAGCCGGGGTGTCACCCTACCTGCATGGTGACGTTGGCTGTCTCCAGGGGCATGCAGTGCATTGTCTCATCGCTGCAGCAGCCGGTGCAGCGCATCAGGGAGACGCAGGATGGGCTGAACATGTGCTCCACCTCGCTGGGGTACTCAGACACGATGTCCACCAGCCTCTCCACCGGCCGGCAGTAGCTGCGGCTCCACACTTGCTCGAAGGGCACCACTGCAAGGAGGCACAGACAGCCGGCTCAGGTCCCCAGGCATGGCAGGCCCTCCCAGGTGCAGCCCACACCGCTCCTCCAGGAAGCCCCCAGCCTACGTGAGCTCTCCCCCTGCTCTGAACTCCTGATGTCAATTCTCTGGGACGACAGTTGGGCCTCCCCGCTGCCCGCCCCGGCTCATCTGCTAGATGGAAATCCCAGGGGAACAGAACTTCTTAGGGGCTTGCGATTCTTGGCTCTGTTTTCAGCTCAGGTGCCGGCACAGGCCTCGGGGGCCTTGGAGCTTGGAGGAGAGTGTTCTGGTAGTCTCCCCAGGCCTCTGGATCTTTCTCAGGGCCTGACCTGGTCCTCCCTTGGCCTTGGGTAATTGGCAGAATACAGTTAGCTCTGCAAGTTCCGTAAGACTGGCTTGCAGAGTCCCGCAGGGAGGGTGAACCTTCCCCTTAGCCCTTCTTTCCTCTAATATCTGGGCCAGCTCCTCCGCCTGGTGGCCCAGACTGCAGCCAACGATGTGCCCCATCCCCGCTCTCCATTTTCGGTTGGACCACCCTTGCATGGGCCCAGGGCCGCATCACTCAGATTCCCTCTTTTGGTCCATGCTCCTTGCCCCCTTCTCATTTCTAACCAAGTAAAGCCCACCACCCACGCCTCTGGCCCTGCCTCCCTGCCTCCTCTCTGAAGCCTTCTCCAACTTGTCTGATATGAACAGATGTTCCTCTTTTGAGCATAACTCAGCCCCAAGAGCTTGCTTTATCTCCGTCACTGGTGGCTTTTATCATTTTTACAAGCAAGTTGAGGCTCCTTGTAGACAGGCACCCAAACACCCAGTAAACACAGGCTAGGTAATTACTGATTGAGTAGATGATGGTTCACTAAAAATTATCAGGGACATCCCCGACCCCCACGATGTCCTGGTGGTTGTGACTGGATGTTTGGGGGCCTGATCTGGAGTCTCTCAAAAGATGCTGCTCCTTTCGAGGAGGGCCTGGGGCCTGGACCCAAACACAGACTCGCAGGAAGTGAATAGCCAGAGCCAGGAGACTGGCTCCTGGCCCCGGCCATGCTCTGGCTGTGTGACCTTGGGGAGGTCACTGCACCTTTCTGGGTGTATCAGTTTCTCCAGCTGGGGAAAAAGAAGAAGGCTGGGAAGAGATGGTTGCTAAGGGCTCCCGCAGCTCTGACAGGCGCTCTGTGTTTCTGGGTGCACTGCGCACACGACCCAGCCCAGCCTTGAGACTGCGGGTGGAGACACATCACCAATCCTGGGTCACCCTGCCCTGCACTGGATGGTCGTTCTCCTCTGGCAGGAGAGGACAGGGGAGCTGGACCACCTGGGGTCCCTGCAGCCTCTGCCCTGGTGCAATGGCTGCTCCCAGCAGCCCCTCACTTCCTTCCACAGCCCTTCCTAGGAGGCAGAAAGGGCTGAAGTCCATTCTACTGAGCCTGCAAGGACATGAGTCTCAGGGTAATCTCGGAGGAAAAATAAACTTCAGCCCTAGCAGAGGCCCTCAGGAAAGACTGCAAGCCGGTGGAAAATACCCAAGAGGTGGTGTGTCCACGTGGAGCTGGCTGGGGCAGCACAGAGCAATAAACCATGCTTATCTGGGCGTCTGCGGCTCCATTCTGCCTTGTCTGTTGCAGGGGCGCTAGGGCTGGGTCCGGGGATGAGAAGGGGACCAGAGGCCTCCCTGATCCTGCCTCTCCAGGCCTCTGGGCCACTCTCCCTGGACCCAAGCAGGAAACAAGGCCATGTCAGCCAGGCAGCTCCAAGCCCCAGGAAACTGGCCTTTGCAGGGAGAGGTCAGAGGAGCAGCACCCTAATGTACCTCCATGAGTGCGTGTTTAGTCTAAAACCTTCATGAGCACTACATAACTCTCAACGTTTAATGTCTGCCTTGGAAAACATAAATAACAGCAGAAGAATAGCCAGCTGCCAAAGTGCCATAGAAGATTCAGGGTCCCGCCCCGGGACCAGCCATCAGGAAGAGCATAGAAGCAGAGGAGGGGCCCCGAAGCCCCCTACCATCCCACAAGCAGACTCTAGCCCAGCCAGGCTGTGGGGCCACTGCCAGGCTAAGCAGAGCCCAGCAGGGCTGAGAAAGCAGAAGAGACTTCCTATTCCCCCCACACCCACCACATGGACTGTGTCAACAGGACCCAGGCTCCAGGGCCCTGAAGCCTGGCACATCCTGGGCCACACGGCCCAGACGGCGTTGGGAGAGGGCGGTGAAGGCGGTGGGCTGGGCCTGGTTTACCTGGTGGTCATCAAGGAAGAGGGCCGCTCATCCCTGGGGCTGCTGTCTTGGGGTGTGGGAGAAACAGAGGGTGCTGGGCGAGGGGCCGGCTGAGAGAGTGCGATGACTGCTCCCAGATGTGGGCTGAGCCCCTCAGCAAAGAGCTCTGCTCACCTGCTCCTGAGAGCACTTCCTTTGGCCCCCGACCTGCTTAGAGGCCAGGGTCCGAGAGAGGAACGGTGTGTGTGGGGGGTGTTGCCTGTGGCCCAGCCAGGTGCCTGGCTACCCCCAGGGCCATGAGTGGGCTCCCTTGCCAGCTCCTGGGCAAGCTTCCAGTCTGGCTCCAGCTGCCTACCACCCAGGACAGAGGAGATCCCTGGATGGGAAGTGTTTCATCCTGAGAGCAAGCTCCTGGGGAGGCCACGGGGTTGGGGTGGGGGGACAGGACTGGGCAGAGCCACAGGCCACCAGCCCGAACCCAGCAGGTATCCCCTCTGTGGTCACCGGCAAAGCACACAGCCAGCCTGCCTCGAGAGACACCCTGTTCATGCCTGCTCAGCTGTGAGCCACGGGGAGGCTTGGTGTCATAAACTCCAGCTCTGCCACATGTCCTGAGGGCTGTCTGAGCCTTTAGGCAACCCCAAGGGCCTCTCGGAGCCCCAGAGCCTTCATCTACAAAACATAGAGAATATGAGTGCTTTCCTAGTTCACAGCTTGTGGTTAGCATGGAGTCACAGTAAGTGGCCGATACTATTACCATGAATAGTAACAGTAAAAAAAATCAACATCTGTGGCTGCAGAATACAGAACGTGCTGTCTCTTGTCTGGTATTACGAGGGTATGTCGTTTTCAGGGTTTTGATAACTGGGGTCCAAAGTTCTTTCCCTGGTCACAATACAGGCTCCCTAATCAATGATGATGATGACAGGGGAGCTGCCCTAAGGGGCTAACACTTCCAAGCCTCCTCACCCAGGTCCCTGGGATATATATACTATTGGGACACCTCTATGGAGTCAGAGAATCCTGCCACCTGGGAAAAAGAACCTTTAGATATCATTTGGTCTAACACTCCCATTTTACAGATGATGAAACTGAGGCTCAGACTTCTTTGTCCAAAATATACTAAAAGGATCAAAAGGGCCATGGGGTGGAGCTAGGTGATGGGTCCTTCTCCAAATCCCAGAAAGCCTAATGTTGTGCCAATCCCAGAGGGGACAGCAGGGCTAGGGAGAGGGTATCAATGAGATCAGTGGCTGCTACTGCCCCCACCTTCTCAGTGCCCAAGGGGCCTGGGACTTAAGCTGGCAGAGCATGACCAAGTCCAGGAGAGGCTGGCTACCAGGCGGTAGAGGGAGGGTGTTCCCAGCACGCAGAGGCTACCACGCGTGTGCGTGCGCACGTCCCTACACGCTCCCTTTCTTCCGTGGGAAGTGGTGTGTGGCCTGCCTGCACGTCTCGGAGAGGCAGGGAGGGAGGAGCAAGGCGGGGGGCCTGGCATGGGCCTCCTGCCTTCTGCACGTATGTCTCTTTGGCAAATGTCTTGCCCTTTGAAGATTCTCCCTTGATGCAACCTAGGGTGGGGAGTGGAGGGCCCGGGGAGGGCACGACTCACTCTGTCTGTGTGTAATCAATGGAGAGGTCTCCTCAGATCCTTGAAGTTCCTCCAGCCTGGATGCTGGGAACTCTTGCCCCTCCCTGGTCCTCTTGATTGCTGACCCACTGCAGCCTGTTTCTGGACCCTCAGTCTGGCCCTTGGCACTCATCGCTGCACAGCCTTCCAAGACCCCATCTGCCCCCTTGTATCATGCTGGGAAAGGGCTCTGAGCCAACTGTTTGGACACTGGGTATATGCGCTCCTGCCCTATTCTCTGGGTGACCGGTGACCCTGGCCCAGGAAGAGATCTCTCTAGGCCTCTGGGTCACAATGGAAGGGGGATCTCTCAGGCCCTGCCAACTCTGTCAGCTAAGGCCTCAGCTAGCTTGCAGACACTTCCAACTTAAGATCGGCCTGCACCCACTCTTCATGCCAACCCTTTCCCATCCGCTGCTGAGCCCTGGGATGTGAGGGCTTGGGGAGCCCTGCACCACGCCCTCCCCACCCAGCCAGCTTACCTTCCACCGCCGATGAAATGTTCCCAGGAGACAAGGCCCACTGCTGTGGACAGAAAGGTGCAGAGGTGAGGGGGACGACCTTGGGCCTCTGTGCTCTGGGGTCCTGTGTGTTGGCAAGAGCACAGAGGCCCCCTCCGCCCTCCTGCCCACCTGCTGCTCAGACATGCGGCCCCATCTCACAGCTCGCTCTTTCCAGTGCAACTGACAACTCGAGGGAGCCTGGATGGGTCCCACTTTCTCTGGCCTCAGTTTCCTCATTCGGAAAGAGTGGGAGACTAGAGAAGTTTTTGGAGACCCATTTGCCTGCTATGTCCCAAAGATCTGGTGAGACTATGGGGGTCTCCCTTCTACCCAGCCTCCAGGCAGCCTGGCTAGGTCCTGTGCAGCTTGCCTTGGCTGGGTGCCAGAGCCCAGGGGGAGGCCATCAGCTGGTAGGAGCGGAGGCGCTGGAGCCGGTGGCGCCAGGAGCTGCTGCCGCCGGTAAAGTTACACCTCTAAGCAGCCCTGCAGCAGGCGGGCGGGTGGCGGGTGGTACGGCTCTCCTGCCCCCTCGTGGAACTTGCCCAGCCCACCTACTTCTGAGCCGGGCCGGGGACTCCCAGGGCAATGGGATAGGGCCGTGGGGGTACTGTGGTGGGAAGGGAGCTTCATTGGCTTTGTCAGGATCTCACTGCCCCAGCTGGCTTGCAGCCAGATTCACCCAGCTCCTGGGAAAAGGGCTCTGCTCACTTCCCCAGGCCCTGCACTCAGGACCTCCGGCTGCCCACCGGGGGAAAGAGGGCACAGTGGGACTCTTGTCTCACCCCCGCCGCCCCAGCCCACCCAGGAGCCCTGGGCTCGGCCTGGACCTTTGGCGGGGGCAGGGCCCAGCCTCCCCACCAATGGCCTCTTGGGCTGGCTTCCCTTCCACCAGGCCAGGTCAGAGGTCCTGGGGGCGCCTGCCTGGTCACAGGGCCTCGACCCTGACCACAAGGCCAGGGACCCGCCTGGGATTAGCAGAGAGATGCTTTTAGCAAAGCCACTGGGGGCTCCAGGGGCCAGACAGGAAACCTCCCTCCCTTCTCTGTGGCTTCCCTGCCCCCGCCAAGACAGACCCCGGGGGCTGGAGTCTGGGACAGTCCAGCCCGAGGTCTCCTCCCAGAGGACCGGTCCGGCCTGGCTCCTGGGAAGCGTGTGGACATCCTTGAGGGTGCCACTGCCCGCTGTGGGTCTGGGATTTCAGAGCCCCGCCCCTCCCCATTCCCAGGCTGGGGGTGGGAGTCTTACCGGCGCAGGCAACGCCAGCCCCGTCAGGAGCTGCAGGAAGCAAGTGAACAGTCTCACGGTAGGCATCTTCTCAGACGTACCAAGCCAGGGGACTCCAAGAGAAAACCACCATGCTCATCTCCAGGGGAAGCCCCTGGCGCAGGACCGGAGTTGGATGGGAGCTGGATGCCCCCCTCACTGTTGCCCCGAGGTCCCCGTGGGCGGCCTGAGCATCCTCTGAAAGTCCTGGAGATTCTGGAGGCCCCCGCAGGTAAGGCTGATGCAGAGTCCGGCGGGGCCGGGCGGCGTGGGGCAGGCGAGTCCCTGGGAGGGCGGGTCAGGAGCCCCAGCGCGATCCCGGGTCCTCTCTCTCTCCCTCGCAGCCGGCCAGTGATGCCGCTTCTCGCTCAGACAGCAGCTCCCTTCTGGGACTTAAAGCTTGTTGGCGGCGGTGTTTCAGGGGCCGCGGACAGGGCGGGGCCGCACAGACGCCCCGCCCACCGCCGAAGAGGCTCCAGACCCGAGTCCCAGGGAGAGGCCGAGCCCAGCGGGGCCAGAGGGCGGCCGGGCGGCGTAGATCTGAGCCCCAGCTCCCTCGGCCCGCAGTGCGTGGAAGGGGCGATCCCGACGCGGACTTGAAAGGCGGCCAGCCGGACCCGTGCCCGCATCCTCCCCGGCGACGCTCGGAGCTTGCTGCAGCCGCCAAGCACGGGGCACCATCGGATTCAGGCAGCACCCAGTGCGGGCCGCGGAGAGGGGACCACAGTTCGGCTCTGGCCACCTCGGGTGCGGGGCAGCCAGGTTAGCCCGCCGCTTGTGCCCAAAGCTCCTGATGTTAGCGGTCTCTGCAGAGATACCGCTTCAGACCCCCCAGGAAGGCAATGATTTGGTCTGGCACTTCATGGTGCCACCTTATACCATCGCCATAATCCTCCAGGGTGAAAGAATTATCAGCCCTATTCTATAGAGGAAGCCATGTCCGACTCTTTGCGGCCGCATGGACTGCAGTCGGCCAGGCTCCGTGGACAGAGCAAAGAGTCTGACACGACTGAGAGGCTAAGCACAGAGCACAGCACAGAGATGGAGAAACCGAGGTTCCAAGAGCGCCCCTGCCTGTATGTGCTGGACACACATATGTACTCTTGAAAAGTGTGTGTGTGTGTGTGTGTGTGTGTGTGTGTGTGTGTAACTAAGCCAAGCCATGTGGCTGTCTCTTCAGTCCAAGCACCATCCTCCTAGCCAGGCACTCAGACAGCAGGCACCGGCCAGGACTTCAGCACTATTTCCTCTTGTGGGAAGCAGTTTTCCCAGGCCTTGCCAGCAAACTGGCCACATGTGGATTGGAGAGAGGCCGAGTGCAGCATTTCCTCCAGGTCTCAGGAGAAGGAGGAGGTGTTCCAGTGCAGCAGGGGTCTGTGTGTGTGTCTGTGCCTGTGCCCGTGTGTGGGCATTTAGGTGTGGCTGTGAAGGTCCCCCGTGTGCTCTCAGTCACTGCGTAGTCTGAGTGTCTGTGTAAATGTCACTTGCGTGAGGGTCTGTTCTCTTGGTATCTCTGTATGCCTGTGTGATTATGTGTGTGGTGTGTGATTTTTCTGCTGGCTTTGGAAGTGTGTCTAAATGTGCCTTTCAGTGGGATTGTGAATTCGTATGCCTGCCCATGTCTTTGTGAATATCTGGGCCGGTTTCTGTGTGTGACTGTGCATCTCTCTGCATATCTGTGTGTGTCTTCAAGGGTTCATCACCGCCACCACCACCCTCTGCGCACAGCTTCCTGGACGCAATAACCTGGCAGGACTTGGGGTCACGGGTTGGCCTGGGCCTGGGGCTGGTGGGCGGCTGCGGGAGAGCGGGGAGGCCTGAGAGGCGGGCCCTACAGCTCACATTCCAGCCAGGAAAAGAGAGGCCAGAGCAGGCCCAGCCCTCACCCCAGTGACCTCTGCGTCCGCTGTCTGCCCGCCCACCCATGTGGGGCTGCCTCCTGCTTGGCTAGCCCCAAGCCCAGCGCTCCAGGAGCCAGAGGCCAGTCACCAGCCAGCTAGGTGGGGGCTGCAAGAACTCTGTGACGAGCTCCAACATGCTGAGGCTCATGGAGCAGACAGATTCGTTCCTGGGCCCAGGGTCTTGGTGGAGGATGTCTGGGCATCGCTGCTATGCATGTGTATGAGGGGTGAGTAGATGAGTGTTTGGGCATATCTAGATCATATATGTTTGCCCATAATATCTGTGTTTACCCATATGCATGTGTTTATGTGTGTCTTTTTTTGGATTTGTGATTGTGAGCACGAGTGTGTTTTGTGCATGAGTGGGTGTATTTAAATATTTGTATTGTACATGCTTTGGAGAAGGAAATGGCAACCCACTTCAGTATTCTTGCCCTGGGGAGAATTCCATGGACAGAGGAGCCTGGTGGGCTACAGTCCATGGGGTCAAAAGAGTTGGACACGACTGAGTGACAAACACACACATTGTATATGCTTGTCTATAACGGAATTTTTTGAGCACTTATGCACCTTTGCATATGTATTCAATTCAGTTGCTCAGTCGTGTCTGACTTTTTGCCACCCCATGAATCGCAGCACGCCAGGCCTCCCTGTTTATCACCAACTCCTGGAGTTTACCCAAACTCATGTCCATCGAGTTGGTGATGCCATCCAGCCATCTCATCCTCTGTCGTCCCCTTCTCCTCCTGCCCCCAATCCTTCCCAGCATCAGAGTCTTTTCCAATGAGTCAATTCTGCATGAGGTGGCCAAAGTATTGGAGTTTCAGCTTCAGCATCAGTCCTTCCAATGAACACCCAGGACTGATCTCCTTTAGGATGGACTGGTTGGATCTCCTTGCAGTCCAAGGGACTCTCAAGAGTCTTCTCCAACACCACAGTTCAAAAGCATCAATTTTTTGGCGCTCAGCTTTCTTCAGAGTCCAACTCTCACATCCATACATGACCACTGGAAAAACCATAGCCTTGACTAGATGGACCTTTGTTGGCAAAGTAATGTCTCTGCTTTTTAATATGCGGTCTAGGTTGGTCATAACTTCCCTTCCAAGGAGTATAAGGGAACATATATTTGTGTGTGCATATGTATGTGTTTGTTTTTATTCATTTGTTCTTTCATTCAACATGCATTGCTTCAGCCCTACAATACTCAGATGGCTGAGAATGCCACAGTTCCCTTTCTACTCTCTGGGGTGAGCCCAGTGTCTGGGCAGTGTCTGTGATTCCTGCAAGTGCACCTCAGATGTTTGTCACTAAACTGAAGACTGTATCATTCTATATCTTGCGCTGTGAGATGAATTGGCTAGGGTAGGCTAGCGGAAACCAATCAGACTTCAAAATCTCCATGGGTCAGATAGAGGTTTACTGTTGCTCACATCCAGTCCAGGGCAGGTGGGCTAGGGGCTTTGCTCCCCGGGACTGTGACTCCAGTCCTTATCAGCTGTATTACTTCAAGTCACTTCCTTTACTTCTCAGAGCTTAGACTTCCTCCATCTCAAGTTGGAATAAAAACTTGCTTACCTCATTGGTGAGGGCTGCTAACGTACCTGGAGTACAGGAAATGTTAGCTGTTAGGCATGATTTCTAATTCAACTTTTTATTTTTATCGGAGACATAAAGACACTACAGAGTAGAGTCCTTACCATCCTGGATGAGAGATAGAAAATGAAGAATCTCATGATTCTGAATTGCAGAGGCACAAAGTATGCAGGGATTTGCACTTGTGCAAACGTGCGTACCTGAGCCAGCAGGGATGGCAACCCACTCCAGTATTCTTGCCTAGAGAATTCTACGGACAGAGGAGCCTGACAGGCTACAGTCCATGGGGTCACAAAGAGTCAGACCTGACTGAGTGACTAACACACATGCATGCATACACACACCCACACACAGACACAGACACACACAACACTCACAACCTATCACCATCACCATCACCATCCAGGCGGTCAGTCCCCAGCTGTGCCTGCGGCCTTCTGAGTAGATCCAGGTGCTGAGCAGATCCACAGGTAGCACCGGTGTTCACAACTCAACATTTAGCTGCGGAGTGTGACAATCATTTGTCTTTGTTTCAGGGAGAGAATGAGTATTTGTTGAGTGCCTATCATGTGTCAAGCAGCATACTTGGTGCTTTTCACACTTCAAGTCATTGAATTCTCACCACAACCCTGCATGTGTGTGTGTGTGTGTGTGTGCCTAATCACTCAGTCATATCTGACTCTGTGACTCCATGGACTGTGTCTGGCCAGGCTCTACTGTCCATGGGATTCTCCAGGCAAGAATACTGGAGTGGGTAGCCATTCCCTTCTCCAGGGGGATCCTCCCATCCCAGGGACTGAACCCGGGTCTCCTTCATTGCAGGTGGATTCTTTGCCGTCTAAGCCGCCAGAGAAAATGGAAGTGCTGGGAGTTGAAGTAATTGGCCCATAAAACATTTAGCTACCAGGGAAGAAACAGAGATGGAGATAAAACTTAGGTCTTTCTCCAGGGCTCTTTCCAGTGAGCCATGAGGTCTGTCTGCAAGCAGATTGCAGACACTTTGAAGGTAGGGCTGATGTCCTGAAGCTTTTCTGGATCTTCCCTTTGCTCGAGTGGAATGGCTACTTGACTAACTATGAAGGCTGATGTGTGGGAGGGAAAAACCATCATCTCAGTCCTGGAATTGGCCCTGTTGCAGGTAAATACAGGTAAACACAAGGGTCTAGGCCATAGGAATGTTGATTGCACCATGACAATAGTCCCCTTGAGCAGCTGTGGGTTCTAGTCCTGCATGCGGGCTGCCTCCTGAGACTGCCCTAAGACACAGGGCTTCCCACACCTTGCATTAGTCATGGTCTGAGCCTGAAACACTTGCCCCAGCCCATCCCTATTTCTTGGCTTTTGGCTTCCTGACTCATTTTCTCATTTCGGCCTGGCCTCTTCATAGCCTTGACCCTCTGATCTATTTCCCAACTCTGATTTCTTCCTTCTCCCTTGATGACATTGATCATTAGCCTCTGGAGCGGTGTCTCAGGTGGCTCTGACCTTGTCCCTGAACCCCAGATGGTGTCCAGAGATGAGAGAGAAGCAGAGTATCCAAGGACGAGAATCTCCTGCTTCCTGGCTGGTAGGGAAAGGGGCAGCAGGCAGCATGGGCCAAAGGCCTTTGCCCTTTATAGCATGGACGTGTGCTGTGCCACCAGCAAGCCAAAGTCAGCAGCAAGAAGATGGTTGGCTGGCCTCTCTGCCTTCTCGTCCAGCCTCCTGGGCTGGTGGACCCACCCCAGGCTCAACCTTGAGTCTCTCTCCTTCTCTCCACGAACTTCATTCAGGCTCCGTTGGCCTCCCTGGCCACCAGCACTCCTAACCCAGTCTCCCTCTGCACTTTGAATTTCCCTTCTATAATGGCTCCTGGCCCTCAGCATCACCACTACCCAGATGCTGGTTTGTCTTCCCTCAGCTTATAAAACAGACACTTGTTCACCCTTGGGGCCCCCAGCACCTCGTACAGTGCCTGGCGCACGGTAGGGGCTCACTTGATGTTTGTTGAGGTGGGCCCATCCTCAGAGCACTCTCTCCTCTTTCCACAAGGAAAATGTCCCAAGCCTGCTCATTCCTTATCCAAAAGTCCTTCAGCCTTCAGAGGTAATCCTCCTAGACCCCATGCTCAAGACAACTTGGGTGGGCCCCTCTGGTCGGGTGGTGTGGGAAAACAACCTCCCATTACTATGTAATCCTGCCCTGGGTTGGTCACCACAGCCCCGCCAGCCCCCAGGGGACACGGCTCATGCCTTGGGCCAGAGACCAGAACCTGGTGGGAGGCCTAGGATAGGTCCGAGTTGGAAGAGAGACAAGAGTAGAACCCACGAGGGACCCAGGAGTGGAAAGCAAGATGGCAGCTGCCACGAGACCGTGAATGAGGGCAGCCAGGCGGGGTGCCCACGGCCTTAGCCCAGGCTTTTGGGGTGACGTGTTGTCACCAGAGGATCGGAAACCTGTACTTTGGGGACTTGGCAGCCGGGGCTGGGTTTTTCGTGTTTTCTGTAATTATTTCCCTTTTGTTCTCCCTTAGTATTTAGTAAAGTTCTTTGTGAAAATGCCAGCTGGTCTCAGCTGTGCGAAGTGGAATGACAAAGAGGTACTCTGTGAGTGCTTGGGACCTCGCTTAGTGGCAACAGCAAAGTCAAGGCGCAGCAGGGGCACAGGGGCCTCAGCCAGCACCTCGTGTCCAGCAGCCTCGCTGACACTGCCCTTCCTTCCAGGCTCTTCCAGGTTCCAGCCTGGGCTTTATCGAAACCAGAGGAGCTGGAGGACTGGCAGGCTGTTTTGAGGGAAGGCATTTGTTCAGATCCCCGAGTTACCAAAGCTCTCTAGAAATCCAGAGGCCAGCACCTGCTGTGCCCCGGCTACCCAACCAGAGCCCGTCCTCCCAGGGCAGGGGGCTGGAGGGCTGGGTGGGGGTCCTTGACCAGCTGTTCTCCTGAAACTGGGCCCTTGAGCTGCGCCATAACTGCCTTCCCGTCCTGCCCCCAGAGCTCAGGGCCCTTGCTAAGCCTTGGTCCCCCACCTGCCTGCTGCCTACTGGGATGGACACAGTGGGTCCCTTCCCAGCTGCTGAGCTGTTCGACGTCCCATGTCCTGTGACGATGCCCCCTTTTCCTCCCAGCCCCTCCTCTCCTTCCCATTGTGTGTCCCAGCTGCCCTGGTGAGAGGGGCCAGGAGACCGTCCTCCTAAGGAACAATCTCCCCTTTCTCTCTGGGGTGTAAGTGATACAAGAGGAGAGGAAGCGATTTGTAACTAATCGGCTGTGATGTGGAACAGAGCTCTCTGAGAACTGGAGGGCCTGTGACAGCTCGGGGCCGTCCTTCCCCGGCAGCAACAGCTGGGTGGCTGGTGTGGCAGGTCGGCCTCTTCCTCCCCCACTCCGTCAAGGAGGCCTGAGGGCAGAGGGCAGGGGGCCGCTCTTGCCCGCCCCGTGTAGCACCTCCTGTGTGCCCGGCAAGCTGCAGAAGGGAGAAGAATGGACGAGCACTAGGAGACTCGTACGAGGAGGCAGTGTCTGGCAGGGCTTGAGAGCTTGTCTCTTTCTAGCTGTGTGGCCTTGGGCAAGTCTTTCCAGCTTGCTAATCCCGTCTTTAGCGGCTGGGTTTAAGTGAGAAAGTAGAAGTCGATCACATAGCCGAGTGCATGGTACCTTGTGTTTAATAATTTCAGCCGTTATCATCGTTTCCTGGGGAGAGGGGGACGGCATGGGCCAGATTACCCCCTCTAAGCGTCAAGCAGACATCCCTTGGTCACCATGGTTACCATGGATGGCAGGAAAGCCATCCCAGAGGAGGCAAGGCTTCCAGGCTAGTCCTCTGACCTCCAAGGGGGTGGAGTCAACCTCACAGACCTCCTTGTCCATAGCATGGGAGTGTCAGGAGAGGAGAGGGCACCCCCAGGCACCCCCATCCTTGGGCCCCTTCTCTGTGCTGTTCACCTAAGGAGACAGAGATGCTCTCGGGTCATAGACAATCACAGATCATTGTGAACTGGCCTCTGAAGAACCAGAGTCCAGGTGCAAAGTGCTGTGGGAACACCGAGAGGGAAGGAGGATGCTGGCGTGTGTGTATCCACGTGTGTCTGCGCGCTCATGTAGGGGTGAGAGATCCAAATCAATATTGAATCTCCCTGGCCTGGGAACCCTGACCATTCCTTCCCCCAGGGGAGGCCTCCTCCCAGAAGCGAGAAGGGAGATGGGCCCTAGAACCAGGGCCTGACGCTCCTAGGGAAAGGATGCTGAATGCCCCAGCTGTGTCTTCCGGGTGACAGTGTGACAAAAGTCTTCTGCAGGGACTCCTCCCAAAGGAAAAGATTCATGCCTGCTTTCTGGTAGCAACCGAAGGACTTCCTAGCACCTGGTAGGAATGGGGGTACTTGGGGAGAAGTAGAAGAAAATAGCAACCAGAAGACCCATCCCAGCCCCTCACCCTCGAAGCACCATGTCCAGAGGCTGCAGAGTCTGGGGAGCTAGCCAGCCTGTCCTCCGTCCGGCCTCCCGGACTTGGCAGGGCACAAAGGACCTAGAGTCTTGGCTCAGCGCTCCCCCGATGTTGGGAGCCCAGGGGGCGGTGAGGGGCTTCTGTTCTCGTCAGGAATGACGCTGCCTCTGTTATGGGTCGAAAGGTTAGTGGAGACAGTATAGACTAAACATCTCATAATTGGAATGGTGTGGATCTGGGTGAGGTTTGCTGTGAGGGCCTGTATCTGTTCCATTTTAATGTCATCCTTTAGAGTGTTAGTCCCTGGTCAAGCTGTCATTCTGCACTTCAGAGGGAGGGGGCCAGGGCGGTGAATAGGCTGGACTCTGGGCTACAATGGGGAAGAGAAGGAGCTGCGTCTTCTGTGGATCCTTCACTCATTCAGCCCTACT
This sequence comes from Ovis canadensis, assembly GCF_042477335.2. Lineage (NCBI taxonomy): Eukaryota > Metazoa > Chordata > Mammalia > Artiodactyla > Bovidae > Ovis > Ovis canadensis. Next base: position 96,591,342 of record NC_091251.1, read on the forward strand.
CTGTGCCGGGCCCTGGGCTCACTGTGGGGGACACCAAGACCACGATGGTGCTGGAGGAGCTTCTGGTCTTAAATAACACCAAGTCCATGCAAAACAAAGCCGTCCAGGGTCTCTGCTGCAGATCCATGGACTGCATGCAGGTGAGCGGCTCTTACCTTCGACATCTGTCCGCTGGAGGGCATGCTAACATAGAAGAGCGTTCCAGAGACTTGCCAGGAGGTCCACAGAGCAGGCAAGGAAGGTTTCACATGGAGAAGGTGATGCTAGTGCAGCATCTCACAGGATGATGGAAGTTTATCAGGGATCGAAAGGGGGAAAGAGCTTTCTGGTCAAGGGGAGTAACCTGGTGAGGCATGGATTATTTGAAGGACAGAAGAATCTGGTGGGGCTGGACAGAGTGCACGCCTGGGAGAGTGTGCATCCGTACCTGAAGAAGAGGCTGGAAAGGAAGGCTGGAGTCAGATTATGAAGAGATTTGAAGGCCATACTGCGAGTTTGCAGTTAATTCCAAGGGCTCCAGGGAGCCACTGCAAGTTCTTGAATAAGAGAGTGATATGGCCAGAGGTGGAGGGTTGGCCTGGAGGCAGGCAGGCCAGATCTGTGCTTATGATACAGCTGAGAGAGGTTTGACTCAGGACAGTGGTTGTGTGAAGAGACGAGATAAGATCTATTGTCACCCAGATAGAAGAGCTCATTTCCAGCTGTCTCTGGAGCTGGCAGTGACCTTATGACCAAGTTTTGGCCAATACTTGCCCCTGAGGGCTTCTGAAGAGTTCTGGGTGTAAGGGAAAATTTGGAATTTGGACTTTGAAGAGTCCCCTTAAAGAAGAAGCATGCTTTGCTTCTCCAAGCTTTTGCCTGGAACTCAAATATGATGGCAGGAGCTCTTGCAGTCATCTTAGACCTTGAAGATGAGTTGAAAGGAAACTGGATCCCTGAAAACTTTGCAGAGTCTTCATACCAGCCCTGGCTATTAATGTCCAAACATTTTATGTGAGGAGAAAATAAACTTCCATCTTGTTTAAGTCATCACTTCGGAGTTTTCTGTTAACAAATGTGCTCTTCCACATTTTGCCATATAAAGGTAAGAGCATGAGTTCCACAGTTTTACATGAGTCTTATAGAAAAAAGGCTGTGTTCTTCCATGGCTTATCCTGGAGAGTGAATCAGATCACTGCTTCCTGGGGAGAACTGGTGCTCTCCCATCCCCTCTCAGTTCTTAGTTCGAAACAGGAATGGGGAGGCCACAGTTAAACATACAGATGTTGCGGCCCAGCTGAGCTGGACCTGCCTCTCCAGCCGCATCCCTCTTTTCCCAGCTCTCATCTTCTTCCAGAAAGCACAGGAAGGAAACTGTGTTAAGGGCAAGGGGTGCAGAGGGGAGCCAGATTAGTTCCTCTTATGGTTGGATTCCCAGGGGTGGAGGAGACAGAAAGTCTAGCGGAGCTTTCAGCAGACAGACAGAGGTCCTCCAGCCAGCCCCCTGGCCCCTGGCTCTCTTATGAGTCAAAGAACACTTGGCTGCTTCTCCAAAGATCCTCCTCTTCCTCCAGCTCCCGTCATCTTGGAGAAGAACAGGGGCCTCGAATCTATAGCCCAAGAGACTCTAAGAGGGCAGAACTGACTCCCGCCTTAGTAGCGTGGGGTGGAGGTGGGAGATGTGGGTGGAGGTGGATCTGACAGCTGCACTCTACTTTCCAGCTCTCGCTTTAGAACAGGACAGCTTTGGGGAGTCCCATTCTCCCCAATTATGAATCAAGTGCTCTAGATGACTTCATATAGTGTGAATCACTTCCCTATCTTTCTTCCAAGAACCTTCACGAGTTCTCCAGAACCCACATTTATCGAGCACTTGCTGTGTGTCAGATCGCATGTACACATGTGATATCTTCCTCCATCCTCACAATAGCCCTGAGCCTTGGCATCACCGCATCTTAGTGCTGAGAATGGTGAGGAACCAACAGGTTAAGTAATTTGCCTCAGGTCACCTAGCCAGTGAGCAGCCAAGCTGGAACTTGTCATGTGATACTAGACACGTGACTCTAAAGACCAGGATTTTTGTGCTGGACAAACCTGGGGAGCTCCGCTAGCAGCGGAGGCCTGTGCTCAAAGTCACAGAGGGCAGTTTCCAGGTCTTCCCAGCCCTAGATAAGGTTGTGAAGGGTCCTTGGCATCCTCCCTTTCCAGCCCTTCTGCCTCTCACCCCATTTTACCACCCTCTGTTCCTCCAGTCTCGTCTTCAATTCTTGTTTTCTATATGCAAAAGGGTTTGAATGACACTGGATTTGATTCGACCACACTCAGTGTGCTGAAAACATACCGTGATGCAGTCAGATGAGGGGGTGGAAGGGGCTTGTCCAGGGCCATAGATGTGAGTATAGGAGTTAGGACAGTGCTCAGGTTCCCAGCTCCCAGTTGATACTTGGATATAGCAAATATCTTATGCCCCACGAAGCCTGACCTCTGACCTCAAGTCTTTTAGCCCTTTGTGAATGACATTTATCCTGTTCCAGGCCCTGTACTGGGTTGTTCTGGGGGAGATTCTGAGACTTAAACACTCTCAGCCCTTGACATGTTCAAAACCTGGCAGTACGAGGAGGAAAAGTGAGAAGTCACCCCTAAGACCAGAGCCAGTATAAGCAGTGATGGGTGGGCAGGTGGAGCCTCAGAAGAGTCAACCTGAGGCATCACTCCCTGAAAGGGTGCCTGCCTCCCTCCAGGGACCAGTATCTTCATAACCACGTGCCATGATCATGAAGCTGGCCAAATCCTAGTACCGCCTACACTGTTGTTTTAGATTGATTTTTTTAAACTTATAAAACATTTTTAAAGGAAATGTTATATCACTACTTTAAATAGTAAAATAACTGTAAAAATAAATTATAACCGGATATTGCCAGTGAAGACTCTGAGTCTGAGGTCTGCTCTCTTTTTGTTTTGGACAGGACATTTAGGTGTTAGAGACATATTAACTCCTAACTGAGGTTTTCTCTTGAACTCACTAGAAGCATGGAGAGAGGATTGGAAAGGGAATAATTTTCCCACTTCATGACTCGATCGTATTCAGGGCTAGCTAAAATCATCTCAAACACACCCCAAATCATCTCATATGCTTTCCGTACTTTGAGAACCAGTGGCATAGAAAAATGAACATTCCAATTCCATAGTCAGAATAGGCATAATGTCTGGGGAGCAGACCCTCACTGGCAAGCTCCACCAGGCAATATGGAAGGCTTAAGTCATTTCCTCTCTGAAAAAGAGTGAAAAGGATAGGCAAGCTTCTCGGTTTTGGTACATGTTTTTACAACTTGCAAAGAGTTGTTTTTGTTTATTGTTTTTCCCCCGAGCATATGACACTCTAAGCCTTATGCAGCCCAAAAGATCTCTGGGTAATTTTCCTCTCTATTATGGCTGAGAAAGCTCAGGTAGAGGTCAAAAGGCCCACACAAGGTCATCCAGCAGGTTATCCTACAAAGGACTTTGCAAATGCCTGATGGTCCTCTCTAGTCACCCTGTCCTCAGGTAGGTGAACACAGCATCGCTCTGTGTGGGAAGCCTGTCCTGCATTACAGCAAACCCAGACCCACGGAGGCTGGTCCTCAAAGAAGAGTTTCTGGAAGAGCCACCCTGGGAGTCTGATCTCTGCCCTGAAATAGGATTCACCTTCTGGTGGGGATCTCTCTGTTCTTGGTGCCCACTGTCCCCACCCTGTGGGTCCCAGTGGGCACTAAGGGGAAAGAAGGACAAAGGAGGTAGAAAAACTGAGGGAAGTGGGATGGGTCATTGTCTGGAGGCTGAGATGTCTGCCCTCTAGTGTCAAAGGCCTGGGATGGGGGCCTCGGTTCCTGGCCTGTACCTGCCTCGCGGAGGACAGCTCATCGGCAAGCATACCACCTAAGGTTCCTCTGACACTTTGCATCCTCTTCCTGGTCCAGGTCCGAAAAACCCCATTCCCAGGCCTCTGGCCTGGCCAGGCCTTCTCAGCTCAGGGCAGGCTCTTGCACCGAGGGACACACCTTTCATAACTGGTCTCAGCGATGCTTTCCCTTCCTCTGAGACTCACCTCTTACATTCAGGGTGTGGCCTGGCAGTATAAACAGACACTCTGTTTTAATTAAACAAATACAGTCAGCCCTCCGCATCCGAGGGTTCTGAATCCAAGGATTCAATCACCCACGGACTGAAAATATTCAGGAGAAAAATTCCAGTAATTTCCAAAAAGCAAACCTGGATTTGCTGCACATTGACAACTATTTACATAGCATTTACATTGTATTAGGTATCATAAGTAATCTAAAGATGATTTAAAGTATATGAGAGGGATTTCCCTGGTGGTCCAGTGGTGAAGAATCCGCCTGCCAATGCAGGGAATGTGGGCTTGATCCCTGGTCCGGGAAGATTCTACATGGCGCGGGACAGCTAAGCCTATGCGCCACAACTACTGAAACCCTGAAGCCCTGAGTGTCCCAGAGGCCCTGCTCTGCAATGAGAGGAGCCCTTGGAGCCCTTGCAACGAGAAGCCCGCGCACCGCAACTAGAGCGTAGGCGCCCCCCTTGGAAACTACAGAAAACCCGCACGCAGCAATGAAGACCCAGCACAGCCCCAAATAAATAAATAACGAAATTTTTAAAACTACAGAATTTAAGTATGTGGGAGGATGTGCATGCGCAGGGTATACGCAAGTACTGTGCCATTTATATCAGGGACCTAAGCATCAGCAGGTGGTGGTCCTGGAACCAATTCCCCAGTAGCTACCAAGAGGTGACTGTATATCCTTTGTAGAAAATATGAGTTAACATAAAGAGTAAAATAAAAACCACCCAACCTCATCACTCAGAGAAAACCTCTATTAATATTTTGATATTCGTCTAGATTTCTTTCTAAGCATGCATAGCTTTTTAAAAATAAGAACGGCATCATATTGCTTGTGGCATGCTCTTCTTCATTTTATCATATTTTGATAATATCTTTTCCTATGAGTAGTAAAAATTCTATAGTCTCGCTGTTTGAAGTGGGTGGTCCAGGGACCAGCAGCATCGACATCCCCTAGGAACTTGCTGAAAATGCAGGATTTTAGGTATCACCCCCAGACCTATTAAATCAAAATATTCATTTTAACAAGATCCCAAGGATATTCTTGTGCACATTAACATTTGAGAATGCTGCTATCTGGCATCATTTTTCATGGTTGTAGTTCCAGAGAAGACTTATCACTGTGTGATTAAATTTTTCTTTTCAAATCCACCTGTAATTGGACATTCAGGTTGCATCTCATGTTTTCTCCATTATTAACAGTGCTACGATGAGCACGTGGGCTTCCCTGGTAGCTCAGCTGGTAAAGAATCCGCCTGCAATGCAGGATACCCCGGTTCAATTCCTGGGTCGGGTAGATCTCCTGGAGAAGGGAAAGGCTACCCACTCCAGTATTCTGGCCTAGAGAATTCCATGGACTGTATAGTCTATGGGGTCGCAAAGAGTCGGACACGACTGAGTGACTTTCATGTACATATTTATTGCTTGCGTCCCTTCATGCTTAGAAGTAGAATTTTTGGGTCAAAGGCTTTTGAGGCTTACTGTCAAGTTCCCTAGAGTAAAGCCATTCCATTCCTCCCTACCATGTCCAGAATGAGGAGATGCCCACGCCTCGGCAGGCCTTAGTACCATCACTCTTTTTTAACATCTTTGCCATTAGGTCTGGGAAAGACTTGGGATTGTTTTGCATACGTTTTCTTGGTTACTGGGGAGTTGAGTTGAACATTCTCCCTCCAAGTGAGCTTTAGCCACTTGCATTTGTTCTCACTGTCTGCTGGGTTTTATTTATTTGCTTATTTTAAATTGGAGGAAAATTGCTTTAGCATGTTGTACCGGTTCCTGCATACATCAACATGAATCAGCCATGTGTAGACATATGTCACCTCCCTCGCGAACCACCCTCTCACCTGCTAGCCCATCCCACCCCTCTTGGTTGTCTCAGAGTACTCTGCTGGGGTTTTTGTGATACCCTGAGCCCACCGAGATAGTGGGAGATGCTGCCAGAAGGCTGGCCCGAGTCCAGTCTTGGTGTAGAGTTCTATCCGGACACTCCTGCTGCTGCTGCAGGGGGCACAGTGGGCTGGGGCCAAACCCAGGCCCCCCCTTCCCTGGCTCTCTTGTGGACCCCATGCCCAACCAAGCCCCCCACCCCCTGGTCTTGTGGGGGTTGGCTGTCCTTTGGTATGACATTCTCTGGCCTGGCTAGGCACCCCACGGCTCCCCAAGACAGGCCTGCCAGGTGTGCTGGGGTAGCCAGCGACTGGGACAATTCAGGGAAGTGACCCTGCCCCGTGGCTGAGCGCCTGCCCCAGCAAGCATTGTAAGCCGCCCACTGGCCAGTGGGGCTGAAGCTGCTGACGGTAGCAGCAGGAAACGGCACTTACTCAGCCCCCGCCGCATGCATTTTGGCTGCCTCCCTCCGCCCAGCCTTCCTCCGGGGCACAGCTCATCCAGCCAGCAGCTGGGGGAAGCCGTGCCTGAGGAGGAAACGGTGGGGTGGGGAGGGACTACCCCCACTCCATCCCCCAACAAAGCTGCACCTGCGCCGGCTGGCCCTGCCACCTGTTGCCTGGCTGGGCATGAAGCCTGCCTGGGGGCCTCAGTGGCCAGTCAGGCACAGGGCTGGGACAGGGGTGGGTCCTGGCCCCACAGCCTTCAGGCTTAGAGTGGGACCACGAGTTGATGTCTACCTGCTCACTCCCCACAGCCACTGGGAGGTATGTAGGTAGAAGGAAATGACAACCCACTCCAATATTCTTGCCTGGAAAATCCCATGGATGGAGGAGCCTGGTAGACTACAGTCCATGGGATCCGCAAAGAGTCGGACACGACTGAGCGACTTCACTTTCACTTTCTTTCTGACAAGCAAGGAAATCAAAGCTCAGAAAACAAGGGTAATAATCGCCTAACCCCAAGATCACGTTGTTCGGTGCCAGGAACTCTGCAGAGTATTTTGCAACACTAACTCATCTGCGCCCCACAGGAATCATGGGTACAACAGCAGACCCATTTTCACCAAAGTCACCAAGGCGTGGAGAGATGAAGGCTCTTGGTCCACATCACATAGCCTTGGAAGGGCAGGTCTAAGTGTCTCACTCCAAAGCTTGCATCCTCAGCCATCCCAAACACCAGCCCACCGAGTGATCCATCTAGAACCCCAGACACGGCGGGCAAGTAGCAATGGGAACATTGGGAGGGGCGGGCCCACTTAGGCCCACCCTTCATGAAACTGTCTCAGCACTGGCTCTGCCCCCCACAGGAGCACCCACAACGACACTCATGCGGGCTGCTCGGTGGGAGTCACCTGACCCTGGGCCTCTGTCTCGCCATCCACTTCTGCATCTCCTTCTGTGACCAGATGTCCTCGGGGACTGTCTCAGAGGCTGTACCCTCTGGCTGTCTCCACCCTGCTGCTTGATTCTGACTCTGGGACCCTATGGCTCCTCTCTCTGCAAAAGGGGCTGAGAGGGAGTATGTATGGAATGTGGCAGACGGGAGAAGGCACCAGAGGCCACGGGCAGCAGAAAAGTGTCTCCTGGCTGGGAGCTGCATGGATGGAGGAGAAAGCAGAGGGAAGGGAGCGAGGAGCCTGCTCGGGGGCTGGGGGCCCAGGGGCAGGTGTCTGGAGGATGAGCGGAGCCTACTCCACAGAACTAGGGAGGAGGCAGCAGCCCGGCATGACCGCCCCCCCTCCCAACAACGCCCAGCCTCCTTTCATCTTCTGCAGTGGCGGTAGTGGCCCCAGGCTGTCCCAAGGGCTGCAACAGCTGTTGCTGCGGATGCAAGCTGTTGGCTGCGGGTAGGGCTGGGGTAGGAAGGGAGGGCCAGGAGGAAGGAGGGAGTTGATCTCAGAGTGAGGGTCTCTGCATGATGACAAGCTTTCTCCAAATTTGCAAGATGGGACTGCGGGTTTTCAACCAGATTCACTTTTGTCCTAAGTGGGGCTCAAGGCCAGACCTCCAGGCCTTTGGCAATCAGGTTGGGGTCCAACCACCAGCTGTCAAGGCAACCTGTATCACTTAGGACTGCACAGAAAGGCCTGGAGAAATACTTGGCAATGGACAAGCCCATGGATATGCCAGGGGGAATCCTACACTGTGGGGCTCAGAAGGGGTTGGACCCAGCAGCTTTCTTTCAGCCCTTGCCTCTTCCCAGCAGTGTCTTCTGGATCTGGGCTAAGCTGAACTTGAGCCAGCCAAGCTGGCTGGCCTCTGGATGGATTTGGGTCAGACAGCTGGGATGTGGTGTTTCCCGCTCTGGTGGGTTTGCAGCCTAGGGCCCTGGGCCTCTTGGCCACAGCCCTCAGCAGGATGGCAGGGTTACAGTGGGGTAGAGGTTGGCAAGAATGGCTTTAGTGAGGTTTCCAAGGGAGGGGATGTGTCAAAGGATCAGAGCCAGGTGGTCCCCATAGCTCTTCCTGTTCTCTATCCAGGTGACCTTGAGACATGAGTGGTCCCTCAGGAAGGCCAGCCAACTGGCCCTGAAGGCTCCTTCTGTGTCCTCACGCTAGGGCTCTCACTCATTCAGAAGAGTTCTCCTCTCGAGGTCAGGTCAGCCTGCTCCAGGATAACATCATGCACTGTTCAGTGGCCTCATTTTGGGTGTCCTGGTGAACTTGGTCATAGCTGTTGGGACTCCTGACTCCAGACTAGATGCTGTGTTCAGCTCCTCAAGACAACCTGTGCTTGGCTCTATGAGCAGCATGTGAAAAATAACACTGCCCTCCTCCCCGTTCCCCAGCTGCCAGGTCCAGCTTCAGGACTTCTTCCCATCCTTCCTTATCTGGACCACTCCTGTCCATCCTTGAAAGCTCATGTCAGATGTGAAGCTGTTTCCTCTCCCCGCATTAGCTCCAGGTAGAATCACTCATTTCCCTGCTCTGGGTTCTCGTCTCACAAGGCATAGAGTGAATGAAGCTTGCTAAGGAGCCATTCTTATCTTTACACTCTCCAGCTCAAACATTTGCCATGGCTCTCCATCACAAAAGACCTCTTACACTTTCTAGCTGCTGCATTATCCGCTAGGCTGGGCCAGAGAACCCTCCACTCCAATCAAGCCATCCCCAAGCCTTGCCTTAATCTTGGCCTGAAACTCTTCCTTCTCTGCTCCCCTGCTCCAACCAGACCCCCTTCCTGGAACACGTCACCACGCCTGCCTATTGAAATTCTACCCACTCTGCAAGGCCTGGGGTCTCCTCGTGCCCTGGGAGACTGATGGCTCCCAAAAGGGCGTGGGAGAAAACTTCCCTTGTGGACCCAGGGTTCCTCTTCCCATGCTCTCTAGAGTTAATGGCTTTGGAATAATTTCCATGGTATATTCCATATTGTAAATCAAACAGCAGCTGAAAACCTTCCCTTAATGTTCCGTGTGATTCCACATGAAGCGTATCATTGTATGGAGATGAATCTTTGTACCTTCGTGGGAAGATATAAGGCAGCATGAGCACACGGAGCTATGTGTGGGTTTGGAAATGTGTGGAAATGAGTGTACCTCTGCTTGTGTGAAAGTGGGTGTGTGCACGTGTGTGCACGTGAGCCTGTGCGGGTGATCCTGCGCTCGCAGACCAGAGCAGGCGCTTTGGGGGTGTGTGTAGAGAAGGCGTGTGCTGGAGAATCTGTGCATGCCGGTGTCCATATCCTGGTGTACTTCCTTCTGCCCTGCCCATGGCACTGGGCAAGGCCAAGGCCCAAACAATCTGCTTTCCACACACCACCCATGCCCAACCTCCAGGGCCGTGAGGAGGGGCTGTACACCGCATCCTGACTTTTGACAGAGATAAATGAAGCATTCCTGTGCGGTTGTCTAGCTGTGGTGACGAGCATCTGTGAGCGGCAGGGGTCTGGTCCCATGGTGACCTGGCCCCTGGCCCCCAGCCTCCAGCCCTTGGGACCCTTTGTGCTCCACATAGCCAGTGACCAAGCCTAGGAGGGCTCAGGAAGGGTCCAGCAAAAAGGTAATGGCTCAGGCTTCCCCGGTAGTTCAGTGGTAAAGAATCCGCCTGCCAATGCAGGAGACATGGGTTTGATCCCTGATCCAGAAGGATCCCACGTGTCGCGGAGTAACTGAGCCCGCACCCCACAGCTATTGAGCCTGCGCTGCAGAGCCCGGGAACTACGCCTACTGAGTCCACACACCGCTGCTACTGGAGGCTGCGTGTCCTCGAGCCCGTACTCCCCAGCAAGAGAAACCACTGCAACGAGAAATCCGCGTGCTGCAACTGGAGAGTAGCCTGCACAGCAATGAAGACCCAGCACAGCCGAACAGAAATACATAAATAACATGATTTGTCAAAGAGAGAGGTAATGGCTCTGTGCTTGTTCCTATGCAACAGGAACCCTCCCTGGGTTGCATATATTGGCTACTGGAGGTGGGGGAACAGAGACAGGGCCAGAGTACCCAGGGAATGCCAGGGCTCTGTGGGCCTCTTTCCTCTGGGAAGTGAACTTCAGAGGAACAATGCAACAAGTCAGTGCTGAGGGAGGGTCTGTTTGTGTGAACCCACTTTAGGGGGGACGAGGAGCTACAAGTTTACAGCGCAGCAACGAAGCTTAGGCTAGACAGAAGGAGGGAGCGTCCCTCATTGACCAAGGCCATAAAATCCACATCCGCGAAGATCCCCAGATAGCATCCACATCCATTCACGACCTGGTGGAGGGGGTCAGAGGCAGGAGACTGGCCAGGAGTCCTCTGCAGCCCTGATTGGGCCCAGTGGGGGAGACTGAGGAGAGGATCAGCCTGGCTGGCTTCGTTCACTGCCCCCAAGATACCTCCCTCTACCCCTCCCGCCAAAAACTTTCTTATCCTCCACTTCCTGCCGCCCTCCCCTCACCTCCTAGGGGTTGCCCCAGCCTTGCCCCCAAAGTGGCTTCCTCGCTCCTTCCCTGCTGCTGCAGAATTTGGGAAAGAAGCCACAGAATCTGCCAGCAGACCACCCCCAAAGGGCCAGCCAAGTCCTGCCTGGTCCCTGGAGTGCAGCCCTGCGCCTCCCAGCCACAGGAACAGTACTTAGAGGCCAAGACTTGGAGGGGTGTCTCGGGAGGGCAGGGCGCCTTAGGAGGAAAAGGCAGGCCTCGGTGGGCACAGGACACCCTACCAGGGTGGCCCCAAGGGAACCAAAGCCGACTGAACAGGAGACTGAGCCCTGGGCCACCACCTCCGTGCAGGGTCCCCTCTTCTGAGAGGCTGTGGGGCCCCTGCCATGTGTTTACTGGTGGCTTCCTCTTGCTCCTGCTGGACTGGCTGTGGGAGAGGACATGGAGAATTTGAGGGGGGCAGTGTGGATGGAGGGTGGGTATCCTCTACGCCCTGGGCTCCTCCTGGAGTTCCTGTGACATCCCTGGGAGGTCTGACCCAGGCGAGCTCAGGGACTTGGGGAGGAGGTCATTAATCATCATTATTTATTATTTCTTAAGTAATGAGGGTTATGAAACATGGGACTTTATATCAGGCACTACTGGGAATATATGAAAGATGGTCCCTACCAGTAAGAACTCCCCTTGGGATTGACCAGGTGGGCCAGGAGCCATCCGGCCACTTGCAGACCAGCCGGGAATGAAGGGTGCAGGCTGGGCTGGGTTCTGGCAAGAGGCAGGCAGCTTCCTGTGACTGCCCACTACTTCTGAAAGCCTCGAGGTAGAAAAGGAGCTGGGTTTGGGGCCCTCCTGCACTGCAGCAGGCTCAGATCAGCTCTGGCTCCAGGGTGGCCTGGGTCACAGCTGGAGTTGTCACAATATTGACCCAGGAGGAGATAACATCCAAAGGGCTTGGAGTCCCAGTCGGATAAGGAGGGGGATGTCGCCGGAAAAGATCCCTGGCCCCCAAGGGGATCAAACTAAATGGGGCTTTAATAGGTCTCTTCCAGCTCAGATTTCATGGGTAATTGGAAGCAGGTCTTGAGCTGAGCAGAGAGGGCTGGCCTAGCAGCCTGCCGGGCGGTGCCACCTCCCCGTCACACCACACATGCCGCTGAGGCCTCGCCGGGGGGCTTCTGGGCTCCCTTTACTCTGCTTCGGAAGTGCTGCTGTTTTAACCCCTTCAGGAGAAGAAGATGGATAAGTAGGGAGTCAGAGTTAGCTGGGCGGGGGTGGGGGTGGGAGAAGCATACACTGAGCCAGATGGGCAGCGGGCCTTCATCCATCATTTATTCATTCATTCAACAAAGGTCCCTTAACATTTCAAGCTGGCAACAGCCCTGTAGGGGGCTCCCCTGGTGGCTCAGTGGTAAAGAATCTGCCTGCTGGTGTAAGAGACACAGGTTTGATCCCCGATCCGGGAGGATCCCACATACTGCAGAGCAAAGAAGCCGTGTGCCACAACAACTGAGCCTGTGATCTAGAGCCCAGGACTTGCAGCTACTGAAGCCCACGAGTCCTGGAGCCCATGCTCTGCAACAAGAGAAGCCACTGCAAGGAGAAGCCTGCACGCTGCAACTCGAGGGTAGCCCCTGCTCTCCTCAACTGAAGGAAGAAAAGCCCGCATAGTGATGAAGACCCAGCACAGCCGAAAACGAACAAACAAAAAAGGGTCTAGGTTCATCTACCTCATTAGAACTGACTCACACGTGTTCTTTTTGATGGCTGAGTAATATTCCATTCTGTATATGTACCACAACTTCCTCATCCATCCATCTGTGGATGGACATCTAAGCTGCTTCCATGTCCAAGCTATTGTAAATAGTGCTGCCTAGAGGAGTGGGAGAAACACAAGCTGGAATCAAGATTGCCGGGAGAAATATCAATAACCTCACATATGCAGATGACACCACCCTTCTGGCAGAAAGTGAAGAGAAACTGAAAAGCCTCTTGATGAAAGTGAAAGTGGAGAGTGGCTTAAAGCTCAACATTCAGAAAACGAAGATCATGGCATCTGGTCCTATCACTTCATGGGAAATAGATGGGGAAACGGTGGAAACAGTGTCAGACTTTATTTTGGGGGGCTCCAAAATCACTGCAGATGGTGATTGCAACCATGAAATTAAAAGACGCTTACTCCTTGGAAGGAAAGTTATGACCAACCTAGATAGCATATTCAAAAGCAGAGACATTACTTTGCTGACCAAGGTCCGTCTAGTCAAGGCTATGGTTTTCCCCATGGCCATTTATGGATGTGAGAGTTGGACTGTGAAGAGGGCTGAGCACTGAAGAATTGATACTTTTGAACTGTGGTGTTGGAGGAGACTCTTGAGAGTCCCTTGGACTGCAAGGAGATCCAACCAATCCATTCTGAAGGAGATCAGCCCTGGGATTTCTTTGGAAGGAATGATGCTAAAGCTGAAGCTCCAGTACTTTGGCCACCTCATGTGAAGAGTTGACTTATTGGAAAAGACTTTGATGCTGGGAGGGATTGGGGGCAGGAGGAGAAGGGGACAACTGAGGATGAGATGGCTGGATGGCATCACTGACTCGACGGACATGGGTTTGAGTGAACTCCGGGAGTTGGTGATGGACAGGGAGGCCTGGCGTGCTGTGATTCATGGGGTCGCGAAGAGTTGGACATGACTGAGCGACTGAACTGAACTGTACAGAGGAATGGGATGGGGTGGGAGGTGGGAGGGAGGTTTAAGAGGGAGGAAACATGTGTATACCTATGGCTGATTCATGTTGATGTATGGCAGAAACCAACACAATTTTGTAAAGCAATTATCCTCCAATGAAAAATAAATACATTTTTATAAAGGGAAGGAAGGATTGCATTTCAGTCCCCAATGTAGCTGGGGCACATATGTTCTTATGCTTGAAGGGGCATTTCTCCTCTAACACCATTGGTAGGTGCTGGCCATTGCCCCTGCCCATTGGTGCTGACCTCAGTTCAGTTCAGTCGCTCAGTCATGTCCGACTCTTTGTGACCCCATGAACCCCAGCACACCAGGCCTCCCTGTCTATCACCAACTCCCAGAGTCCACCCAAACCCACATCCATGGAGTCGATGATGCCATCCAACCATCTCATCCTCTGTTGTCCCCTTCTCCTCCTGCCCTCAATCTTTCCCAGCATTAGGGTCTTTCCCAATGAGTTAGCTCTTCACATCAGGTGGCCAAAGTATTGGAGTTTCAGCTTCAACATCAGTCCTTCCAATGAACACCCGGGACTGATATCCTTTAGGATGGACTGGTTGGATCTCCTTGCAGTCCAAGGGATTCTCAAGAGTCCTCTCCAACACCACAGTTCAAAAGCATCAATTCTTCGGCGCTCAGCCTTCTTCACAGTCCAACTCTCACATCCATACATGACCACAGGAAAAACCATAGCCTTGACTAGACAGACCTTTGTTGGCAAAGTAACGTCTCTGCTTTTTATTATGCTGTCTAGGTTGGTCATAACTTTCCTTCCAAAGAATAAGCGTCTTTTAATTTTATGGCTGCAATCACCACCTGCAGTGATTTTGGAGCCCCCAAAAATGAAGTCTGACACTCTTTCCACTGTTTCCCCATCTATCTGCCATGAAGTGATGGGACTGAATCCCATGATCTTCGTTTTCTGAATGTTGAGCTTTAAGCCAACTTTTTCGCTCTCCTCTTTCACTTTCATCAAAAGACTCTTTAGTTCTTCTTCACTTTCTGCCATAAGGGTGGTGTCATCTGCATATCTGAAGTTATTGATATTTCTCCTGACAATCTTGATTCCAGCTTGTGCTTCTCCCAGCCCAGCGTTTCTCATGATGTACTCTGCTTATAAGTTAAATAAGCCGGGAGACCACTCCGGACAATGGCGGCAGTCAAAGTACTGAAGATTGGTAAGAAACAGCAGGAAACGCAGCCAGAAAGAATCACCTTGAAGGAAAAGCTGCAATCTCAAATAAAATTACCAGCTGTATTTTTCAGTTGTTACAGGAAGCAGGTATCAAAACTGCTTTCACCAGAAAATGTGGAGAGACAGCTTTCATTGCACCTAAGTGTGAAATGATTCCAGTTGAATGGGTTTGTAGAAGAATAGCAACTGGTTCTTTTCTCAAAAGAAATCCTGGTGTTAAGGAAGGACATAAGTTCTACCCACCTAAACTGGAGATGTTTTTTAAGGATGATGCCAATAATGATCCACAGTGGTCTGAGGAACAGCTAATTGCTGCAAATTTTTGCTTTGCTGGACTTGTTATAGGACAAACTGAAGTGGATATCATGAGTCATGCTACACAGGCTATTTTTGAAATACTGGAGAAATCCTGGTTGCCCCAGAACTGTACACTAGTTGATATGAAGATTGAATTTGGTGTTGATGTAACCACCAGAGAAATCGTTCTTGCTGATGTTATTGATAAGGATTCCTGGAGACTCTGGCCATCAGGAGATCGAAGCCAGCAAAAAGACAAACAGTCATATCGTGATCTCAAGGAAGTAACTCCTGAAGGGCTACAGATGCTAAAGAAAAATTTTGAGTGGGTTGCAGAAAGAGTAGAGTTGCTTCTGAAACCAGAAAGTCAGTGCAGGGTTATAGTATTGATGGGCTCAACCTCTGATCTTTGTCACTGTGAAAAAATTAAGAAGGCTTGTGGAACTTTTGGCATTCCATGTGAACTTAGGGTCACCTCTGCCCATAAAGGACCAGATGAAACTCTGAGGATTAAAGCTGAGTATGAAGGGGATGGCATTCCTACTGTATTTGTGGCAGTGGCAGGCAGAAGCAATGGTTTAGGGCCGGTGTTGTCTGGTAACACTGCATATCCAGTTATCAGCTGTCCTCCTCTCACTCCAGACTGGGGAGCTCAGGATGTGTGGTCTTCTCTTCGATTACCCAGTGGTCTTGGCTGTTCGACCATCCTTTCTCCAGAAGGATCAGCTCAGTTTGCTGCTCAGATATTTGGATTAAATAACCATTTGATCTGGGCCCGACTGCGAGCAAGTGTATTAAATACATGGATCTCCTTGAAGCAGGCTGACAAGAAAATCAGAGAGGCCAATTTATAAGAAAGAATATCACTGCATTTTTTTAGGAGGAAAACTATAATTTTCTAGTTTAGCTGCCCCCCCCCCAAATCAAGATGAAAAGATTTTAAATCATTGAGAGAAAAATAAAATTTGTAAGTGAATTAAAAAATAAATAAATTAAATAAATAAGCAGGGTGACAATATACAGCCTTAACGTACTCCTTTTCCTATTTGGAACCAGTCTGTTGTTCCATGTCCAGTTCTAACTGTTGCTTCCTGACCTGCATACAGGTTTCTCAAGAGGCACACAGAAGAACTGTATAAAAAAGATCTTCATGACCAAGATAATCACGATGGTGTGATCACTCACCTAGAGCCAGACATTCTGGAATGTGAAGTTAAATGGGCCTTAGGAAGCATCACTACGAACAAAGCTAGTGGAGGTGATGGAATTCCAGTTGAGCTGTTTCAAATCCTGAAAGATGATGCTGTGAAAATGCTGCACTCGATCTGTCAGCAAATATGGAAAACTCAGCAGTGGCCACAGGACTGGAAAAGGTCAGTTTTCATTCCAATCTCAAAGAAAGGCAATGCCAAAGAATGTTCAAACTACCGCACAATTGCACTCATCTCACATGCTAGTAAAGTAATGCTTAATATTCTCCAAGCCAGGCTTCAGCAATCTGTGAACCATGAACTTCCAGATGTTTAAGCTGGTTTTAGAAAATGCAGAGGAACCAGGGATCATTCCCAACATCTGCTGGAACATGGAAAAAGCAAGAGAGTTCCAGAAAAACATCTATTTCTGCTTTATTGACTATGCCAAAGCCTTTGACTGTGTGGATCACAAGAAACTGTGGTGCTGACCTAATGGGCCTCTGTTCTCTCTCTAGGGCTCCAGGTACCTGGCCTCTGATATTTCCTCCAGTGGAGAGGGATCCCAGCCAAGACCCTGAGCAGCCAAGACCGGCTCCTACTCTCAGATGGCTTAGGACACCCCCTCAGAGAGGGGGCTGAGGGAACAGGCCTGTGAGAGGCCAGCCTAACCTGTTCCTCAGACTGAAGTGTAAATAAGACAGGCTTTGAAAAGGCCTTGACCCAGAAGCCTCCACACCAGACACCTCGCTTTTCTCCTCCCTGCCTGGGACCTCCAAGGGAGGGAACATAGAGGCTGGACAGGAAAGAAAATACCCAGGGCTGCACACGTAGTCTTCCCCAGCCATACACATGGATGTGCACCCTTGTGTGCACGCAGACACACACACACACAAACACACACTCTCACGTAGAAAGGAAGAACTTGGCTGAAATGTAGGACATCTGCCCGCCAGAGATGGTGTAAAGGATGCTGCCTGGAGAAGCAGGGTCAGGGCTAGTGGCCCGAGAGCTCTCTATAGCTGAGACTGTCTGAAAAATGCGCCCACAAGGACCACCTAGACCTCAAAGAGGATCACAGACATTCTCCCACAAGGTACTTGTGGACACAAGAGGACACCAGTGTGCTCACTTTGCCAAGATCCTTGGCAAACCTACTCTGTGCCTGGCACCGTGCTGAGCCTGGGAGTACAGGGTGCACCTGCATTAGGAATGAGGGGGCCAACCAGCAAGAGATGAGCGGACCCCTCCACCTGGGGTGGGCCCTGCAGGGCTCAGAGTGGTCTTTGGCCAAGCTGAGGCCACAATTAGGATGCAGAGTCTCGCCTTGGAGGCTGCCCCAGCTAGTGCACAGGTAAAAAGAGCCCCAAAGACTCAGGTCCTCTCCCTGCCCAAAACCCACCCACTCCCACAGTTCTGGCCCGCACTGGGGCCCCGAAAAGAAAACCACTGAGGAGGATGGGATGTCAGTTCACAGACGAATCTGATCAGCACAAGCAGCTATAGGATGTGCCCTTCCCTGCGCCTTGGTCCCCTCCCCTGCCCCGTACACCCTGGGGGTCTGCCGGGGGACAGGCCTGGCCCCTGCCTGTCTGCGAGGCCAATTACAGTTGCCTTAATCACCCTGGTGGCCTGAGTAACAACTGTCTGCCCATCGGTCTCCTTCCCAGGGTGTGTCGGAGGGGATGACCCCTCACAGCTCCCCTCCAAGGAGTAGGAGTGTGAAACAACAGCAATCCGATGGCTGTCATCCAGGTTAACGCCTGACTCCTCTCTCTGCCTGCTAGCCTCCTGTGTGTTTGCCTGGCTCCTCCAGGCCCTGGGATAGAGGGCCTACCAGGGCAGGCCTGGGACTGTGCATCTCCTGAGTGCTAATGCCATGGCTAAGTCCCAGCGGTGCTGGGGAGGCGGGTGCTCCCTGCTAGCCAGTGCAAATGAGGTACCCGGCTGTTGAGGTCTGCTTGGCATTTCCTGTGTTGGCTTTGGCTGGCGAGGCCAGGCCCGTGGGCTGCCCTCTTGACCCAAACCGAGTCAAGCAGGCTTGTCCAGGACTCTAGCGAGTACTGGCTTCTGTTCTGCGCCCCGCAGGGAGTCCTGTTCTGGAAAAAGAGATCACTCTTCCCCGCCGGGGTTCTCACTGAGCTGTCTTCCCTTGCTTTGCAGGTTGCTTTGTAGACCACCTGAGGCCTGGCTGGCCCTTATCCTGCTCGTCTCAGGGCGTGTTCCCCAGGTTGAGCAACGGAGCCCAGGGAATGTGCATCAGATCTCTGAGCTTCCAGTGGCTTCCATCTGTCTGTGGAGTAATTCGCTTAGCTCCAGGCTTAGTCCTTTGACTGGACCTGAAGGAGCCTCAGGCAAGGAGTCTGTTCTGGTCATTAGCACCCGCATTCCAGTTGAGAACCTGCGAGCGCTCCCTTGGGCAACCCCAGAAGGACCGGTTTCACCTGCAGGCTTCAGTATTGCTTGCTCTGGGTCCTCAGTCCATGTCTTCTTTGGTTTGAGGTCTCTGGGATATCAGATTGTCCAAAACAAGAAGACTTCATGATGCTCATTTTCCCAAAGAGCAGAGGCTGCAACACAGCAGACTCTTTGTGTGCAGTGTGGTCCCCAGCCACTCTATCTGGTTGCCCCCATCCCTGCCCCACCCAGGTCCCCTTGGGGGCATAGCGCACTCCCCATTCCCAATGGCCAGGGCTCTCTGGTCTCGAATTTGGCCAGGCTGGGCGGAGAGGGCAGAGCCAGATCTCAACACATAGACCATCACGGGTCCATATCCCTTCCCTCTCTCTTCCTTGGGGGTGCCCCTGTGAGAAGAAGCAGGAAAAAGGAACACAGGGTCTAGAGCCAGAGACATCTGAGCATGAATCCCAGCTCTATGACACACCAGCTGTGTGCCTTGAACGAGGAAGCAAATGGTCATGGAACTCAGTTGCCTTGTCAGTAAAATGGAGACAGTAGAGGTGCCCATGGCCTAGGGTTTGTGAGAGGAGTCATTGGGCCTTGTTGGTGTTTAGTCACTGTCTTTGCGACCGCATGGACTGTAGCCCACCAGGTTCCTCTGTCCATGGGATTTCTCAGGCAAGATTACTGGAGTGGGTTGCCAATTTCCTTCTCCAGGGGGTCTTTCTGACCCAGGGATTGAACCTGCATCTCCTGCGTTGGCAGGCCAATTCTTTATTGCCAGGCCACCATGGAGGCCCCTGCCAATGGAGGCCTCCACCTTTCTCCAGGAAAGGGAAGTCGAAGCACGAGCATTGTTGGCTCCTTTGGGCCAGACACACGAGTGCTCAGCAATGTGGAAAATATGAGATGAAGGAAGGAAAAGGCTCTGGATTTCCTATACTGCTTGAGGGAGGAGCAGTAGGCAGGATTCTTCTGGCAAGTTTGGGGTGATTTTTATCAGAAGACTGAGGAGTGTTTATCATCTTTATGAGCAATTCCACTTCTGGTACTCTATCTTGGGAAATAATCTGAAATGTCAGAAGTCAGGCAGAGCTCTAGGAAGGCCAGGAAAAAATGTCTTCAAAGATGTTCTTCTCAGTGTCATTTATAGTAGCAAACATACAAAGAAGATATCTCAGATCCAATGGGAGGAGACTGGTTAAGCATATTATGCTATATCATCTACGTAAGAAATTAAAGGATGAGCACTAAAAGTTGTGTCTAGGAAAAAATTTTTAAGACATGGCAACATTTGAGTGAAAAAAAAATCAGGATATCTACTGACAAAGTATTATCTTAATTATGTGGAAAATTGGTTATGAGTAGAGAAACAAAACATGAAAATATATATAGAACTTTATTATCAGCTCAAAAAGAAAGGAATTCTGACAAATACTCCAACATGAATGAACCTTAGAGCCATTATGCTAAGGGAAATAAGCCAGGCAGACAAGGGCAATTATGGTATGATTTATATGAGGTACCTAAAGTAGTCAAATTCTTTGAGACAGAGGTGGTTGCTAGGGGCTTGAGGGAGTGGACAGTTATTATTAAATCATGCAGAGATTCAATGTGAGAAGATAAAAAGTGCCGATGACGGCGGTTGCTCAAGAATATAAACATACATTTTAAAACGACTGTATTTTTTTAAATGGCGGAAATGGTAAATTTTATTTTATTTTACCTCTACTAAAAAAAAAAGAAAAGGAGGTCATAGGGGAAATACTTCCAAATGCCCTTAATAAATATTTTTGAGTAAAGGGATTATGGGGTGATCTTTCCTCTTTTTAGTTTCTGACATTTTGCCCTAGTAAATGAGGTATTTCTGTTTGTTTGTTTGTTGTTTGTTTTAAGGAAGCTTGCTCCAGCATCTCCCAGATGTGCGCGGGGGTGGGGCTGGCGGGAGAGGCTCCGTCCAGCTGCAGTTGGAAATGAGGGGAGAAACACAGCCTGCTGGGGAAGGGCTGGCTCAGAGAAGGCCCCGGGGTCTCCCCTACGCTCTCACTCCCCTTTGGCTGGCCTCTTTCTCTGCCTTCCCTCCACACTCTGAACCTTGCCCAGGGGCCTCTCTTGTAGGAACAGTACAGTTGCTAGTCTGAAGCGCTGTCACAGCCCTAGTGGGAATGTGGGCTTGGGGCTTTCTCAGATGTTTGGTACCCGCGAAGCCTTCCCCCTGCTGCTCCGCCCCGGCCCAGCTGCAAAAACAACAGCCCATACCCAAAGCCCTGTTATTGCAGCCCAGAAGTTGGGGCCTCAGCGTGCAGCAGGAGTGGGGATGGGGCCTGCAAGCCCCAAAGAGACCTAGGGGGATTGGAGGGTCTCCTCTCCTGCTTCCCTGGGGGGAAATCTGGCTCCAAGGTGTAGGAAGAACAGGCTTTGGGAGTCCAGAGGAATGAGAGCCAACTCTGCCAGTGGCCTCCCTGGCTCCCTGGGGATGGTGGTGGGGGAGTGTGGTGGTGGATGGGGGGGCAGGAAGTCAAGCCACTTGGGAACCCGCTGAGCCAAGCCGTGGGCAGGAGGCGGCACCACCGTGGCTCCCAGGCAGGCCAGGGCCAAGGCTTTCCCACGGGGTGTGACTGGCCACTGGGCTTCACGGATCCATCCACTCCAGGCTAGGGCTTGTGAGCCCTGGGAAGTTTCCATGCAGTCTTCCCTTCAGGGGATAGGGGCTGGCAGGGAGATTCCCCTAACCAACCCCAGTGCCCTCAGGTGTGTGCAGGGCATTCCAGTAAGGCCAGAGCACCGCTTTCAGAGGCCTGCCACTCAGCCTTCTCAGCATCGGCTCCAGTCTCATCCTTCAGCTCCTTAAACATGTGACAGGGTAGGGACAGAGAACTTTATATCCCCAAGATTCTGAAGACCTCAGAGACTGATGGGAGCCTGGCCCCCTGACCCTTAAAGACCATTCCTCCACTCCAGCATGAAGGGTACAGATGTGGAATTAGGAGGCACTGTGGAAATCTCTGGGGAAGACAAACCTGGTTTAGAACTTAACCTCTGCCCCACTGGCTACATGCCTGGGCATTGCATTTAAGCTCTCTGAGCCTCAGCTCCTTCCACTGTGAAATGAAAACATTAACATTTATCCTGTAGAGTCTTGGATAGTTTTGATGTAATTATAATAATAGTCTCTGGCACAAGGTAGGTGTGGTGCTTAATAGTAGAGGATACTGATTTTTATTACCCAAGCCCAAAGAAGGAAACTAAGCTGTGATTAGAAAGAACTTTCTGATCTCAGGACTCAGTTCAGTTCTCCCCACCCACCAGGTTCTGCACAACGTGGCCAGCATGCTTGAGAAGCTCCCTCACCTTTTATTTCTCCACTCTGGTCAGGAACCAGTCAATCACATTGCCCTCTAGAGTTAGATGACGACCATGCGTTGTTAAGGATGTTCCTGGCCGTAGGCATCAAACCATCAAACCAGCAGATAGAAACTATTCCAGGGAAAGGAGGGAGCCAGATGAGAGAGGGTGGCCTTGGGCCCCTGTGATCCACCAGTAGCCTCTGCCTGCAGGTTAGTGGCTGAGTGTCACAGATGCACCAAGAATGGTAAGAAGTGCTGGGACCCAGGACCCAGGCTTCCTGACTGGGCTACACCATCATGCAGTGTCTGTAGCTGTTCTGAAATACTCACAGGTAGCTACAGTAGGGCTTCCCAGGTGGTGCTAGTGGTAAAGAACCCGCCTGCCAATGCAGGAGACATAAGAGACACAGGTTTGATCCCTGGGTTGGGAAGAACCCCTAGAGGAGGACATGGCAACCCACTCCAGTATTCTTGCTTGGAGAATCCCATGGATAAAGGATCCTGGCAGGCTACAGTCCATAGCGTCGCAGAGTCAGACATGACTGAAGCACCTTAGCACTCAGTTACACTAATCTTTAAGATCACTACTCTTATCTAATGTCACTGCCGTTATCATCTCCCCTGACAGATAACATCACCTAGTTTCAGAGAGGCAGACCTAAGATCTAAACTGAGATTTACATGACATTCAAATCCAAGCATATGAACAGTTTAACATTCCATATACTGCTACCATAGCTAAGAGGAAAATGGTGGGCCCTGGTTTCCACGTATTTTCTCCCAGAACCACAGACTGTTTTCATCTACCTATGTGCTTGGTGCAAGTCTCACTTAGAATGGACCTATCAGCTGTGGAATGACTGATCTCTTGACCAGAGCCAGCCCACTTCACAGGGCTCTTTCGAGACCAAAAGAGACAGGCCTATGAATATCTTTGACTTAAAGGCAAGATCCTCTAAGTGTGAGGGGTGATGTTGTTTATTATTAGAATCTCCCCTGCTATGGGGGCTGTTTGCCAATATGCAACATGGTGTTTTTACTTATTTATACACTGAATAAATGTTTGTTGCATATTGAATATGTTGCTCTATGAAGAGCAACTGTTAATATCCAGTCCTAATAACAATAACAGTGTGTGTGTGTATGTGTGTGTGTGTGTGTGTGTGTGTGTGTGTGTTTCTAATTGCATGCCCTGGGACTACTACTGTGTTGTCATTAGACTTTCCCTCCAAATTCCTAGGAATGAATCATGTTTAAATTCCAGGGAATCTCAAGAACAGAGCCAGTTTCCAAAAAATGTACATTCATGTTTAGACTAAGATTAGCTTCTAGTCAAACAGGATCAATCAAATAATAATAAACTCCTACCTTAGCTGACAATAGGGTTGGAAGACAAAAGAGAAACCTAGTCAAGGCTCTAGCAACCCAAAAAGTTAAACCAAAGAGGAATTTGTTGTGAAGCACAAGGGTGACTCTGCCTTCAGGCCTGGCTAGATCTAAGGGCCTACATCAGCTTGCTTCAAATCATCAGCTCATTTTCTCTTTCCCCTCTTGCTCCTCTCGCGCTAGGACTGGGTTCTGCTTGCTCTTGTTTCTCCTGCAGACGATCTTTCTCTACGAGGCAGGACAGCTGACCACTGATAGACTTGAGCCATTTTCCCCACAGCAGACAAGGAAGATAGAAACCTGCTCTCTTCTGGGGTCTATATGGCAAATCACAGCCAAGAACTGAAAGGCTTTACACAACCAGTCAGCATGGAAGTGGGAGACTGACCAGATCTGGGTGGTGTGCCATCCCTGTGGTGAGGAGCCACACTGGGTACCAGGAGGCCTTGGGATTGACAGTTCCACCTGAATGGCATGGGATGAGGAGGGGCAATTCCCAAAGGAAAGGAGGTGCAGGGGAGATAAAAACAACAGGTGTCCACTACAATAGCACTTGTTCTCAGGGTGCGCAGAGACATGACTTATCCACCAAAACAATCAGAGAAGGATAAAAACAGGAGTGCATTCACATGCCCAAGTGCTGAGTCAAAGCCCTTCAGGAAGAGGAAGTGATCTGATGGCCTAAAAGAGATTCTTTAGAACACTAGGAGAAAGACACAAATATTTTGGTCAGCACCCCGCCCCCCCCCCCCCCCCCCGCCTCCCCCTTCCCGCCAGTTGAGAATTATCATCATAATCACGTTATTTTCTGGGGCTTCCCTGGTGACTCAGGTATAAGGATTCCACCTGAAATGCAGGAGACTCAGAAGATATGGGTTTGACCCCTGATGGGAAGATCCCTTGGAGGAGGAAATGGCAACCCACTCCAGTATTCTTGCCTGGAGAATCCCATGGACAGAGGAGCCTGGTGAACAGACTGCTGTTGGCGTCACAAAAGGGTTGGACACAACTGAGTACATCACAGCACCTTATTCTCCAAATTAAGTTTGAAAATAGTGATTTGATAATTCTGCAGGCAATTAGCCAGAATGTTTGAAATCGGGATCCTTTGGGAAAATCTGGAAGATTTGGTCAACATAACCACACTCCTGGTTGAGAGAATGGGCCTGATGAGTTTTTTTTTCCTTAACAAATAACTTTTCTTTCTTACAAATAACTTTCTCTGTTTATAAATGGGTTGCGTGTATTACAGGAATTTTTGAAAATATAGAACAGAACCTATATAAAATGGAAAGAGTAACATGGAAACTTACATTACCATAGGTAAACTAGATAGCTATTTTAAAAAATAGGGAATTTGCTGTATGACTCAGGAAACTCAAACAGGGGCTCTGTATCAACCTAGAGGGGTGGGATTGGGAAGGAGATGGGAGGGAGGTTCAAAAGGGAGGGGATATATGTATACCTATAGCTGATTCATGTTGAGGTTTGACAGAAAACAACAAAAGTCTGTAAAGCAATTATCCTTCAATACAAAAATAAATTTTTAAAAAACTACTCTTGTATTCGTTAGGATTGGGTGTGACTGCAACTGATAGGAACCCCAAGCTAACAATGGTTTAAATAGGACTGAGGTCTATTTTGCTCAAAGCTACATGAACTCCAAAAGTCCAGGACTGCATGGGACTTCTGCTCTCCAGAGGCTTTGCCATGCCTAGGCTCCTTCCAGCTCACTACCCTGTCATCCCTGCGCTGAGGCCTGCCACCTCATAATCTAAGCAAGCAGAGCAGAAAGGCAGCAAGAAGGAGAAGGTGATAAAGAGGTCAAAGACCCATGACAGCTACTCCTAGGGAAAATTCTCAGAAATAGCAACACAAGGCATCCACACTGTCCCAGTGCTAAGAATGTAGTCACTTGCGCACATCTACTTGCTGGACAAACTGGGAAATGTAGTCTTTTTTTCTGAGTAGCTAATTGCCCAGAATATTACTACAGAAGAGCTATTACTGAGGCAATTAAGGGGCCTCTGGTACTGCACTCAATATGTCAGCAAATTTGGAAAACTCAGCAGTGGCCACAGGACTGGAAAAGGTCAGTTTTCATTCTAATCCCAAAGAAAGGCAATGCTGAAGAATGCTCAAACTACACAATTGCACTCATCTCACAAGCTAGTAAAGTAATGCTCAAAATTCTCCAAGCCAGGCTTCAGCAATACGTGAACCATGAACTTCCAGATGTTCAAGCTGGTCTTAGAAAAGGCAGAGGAACCAGAGATCAAATTGCCAACATCCGCTGGATCATGGAAAAAGCAAGAGAGTTCCAGTAAAACATCTATTTCTGCTTTATTGACTATGCCAAAGCCTTTGACTGTGTGGATCACAACAAACTGTGGAAAATCTTCAAGAGATGGGAATATCAGATGACCTGACCTGCCTCTTGAGAAACCTGTATGCAGGTCAGGAAACAATAGTTAGAACTGGACATGGAACAACAGACTGGTTCCAAATAGGAAAAGGAGTATGTCAAGGGTATATATTGTCACCCTGCTTATTTAACTTATATGCAGAGTACATCATGAGAAATGCTGGACTGGAAGAAGCACAAGCTGGAATCAAGATTGTCGGGAGAAATATCAATAACCTCAGATATGCAGATGATACCACCCTTATGGCAGAAAGTGAAGAAGAACTAAAGAGCTTCTTGATGAAAGTGAAAGAGGAGAGTGAAAAAGTTGGCCTAAAGCTCAACATTCAGAAAGCTAAGGTCATGGCATCCAGTCCCATCCCTTCATGGCAGATAAATGGGAAAACAGTGGAAACAGTGGCTGACTTTATTTTTCTGGGCTCCAAAATCACTGCAGATGGTGACTGCAGCCATGAAATTAAAAGATGCTTACTCCTTGAAAGAAAAGTTATGACCAAGCTAGATAGCATATTCAAAAGCAGAGACGTTACTTTGCCAACAAAGGTCCGTCTAGTCAAGGCTATGGTTTTTCCTGTGGTCATGTACGGATGTGAGAGTTGGACTATAAAGAAAGCTGAACACCAAAGAATTGATGCTTTTAAACTGTGGTGTTGGAGAAGACTCTTGAGAGTCCCTTGGATTGCAAGGAGATCCAACCAGTCCATCCTAAAGGAGATCAGTCCTGGGTGTTCATTGGAAGGACTGATGTTGAAGCTGAAACTCCAATACTTTGGCCACCTGATGTGAAGAGCTAACTCATTGGGAAAGACCCTAATGCTGGGAAAGATTGAGGGCAGGAGGAGAAGGGGACAACAGAGGCTGAGATGGTTGGATGGCATCACCAACTCAATGGACATGGGTTTGGGTGGACTCTCGGAGTTGGTGATGGACAGGGAGGCCTGGTGTGCTGCGGTTCATGGGGTTGCAAAGAGCTGGTTATGACTGAGTGACTGAACTGATAAACCTGTTTCCATAACACCCAGAGATAACCACTGTTAACATCTTGGTATATGTCATTTATACACATACAAACACACACACACCTGCATACACAACAACATTACCTTGGTACAAAAGTAATTGCAGTTTTTCATGGCTGAAATTTGCCATTTGATATTGGAATACATTCTAAACAAATGCAGTTATGTAATAGGTCATTTTAATGCACATTTCTCACTTTATGTTTTTTTGCTAAGGAATTACTTGCTGTTTATTTTATATTTGGGCTTCCTTCATAGCTCAGTTGGAGAAGGCAGTGGCACTCCACTCCAGTACTCTTGCCTGGAGAATCCCAGGGATGGTGGGAGCCTGGTGGGCAGGTCGTACAGAGTCGGACACGACTGAAGTGACTTAGCAGCAGCAGCAGCATAGCCCAGTTGGTAAAGAATCTTCCTGGAGTGCCGGAGACCTGAGTTCAATTCCTGGGTTGGGAAGATCCCCTGGAGAAGGAAATGGCAATCCACTCCAGTATTTTAAACTATGGAAATGATGTTAGACAAAAAGCAAATTTGAGTGATTTTCTTATTTGAGTTCAAAATGGATCGTAAAGCAATAGAGACAACTCGCAATATCAACAGTGCATTTGGCCCAGGAACTGCTAATGAACACACAGTGCAATGGTGGTTCAAGAATTTTTGCAAAGGAGACAAGAGCTTTGAAGATGAGGAGTGTAGCAGCTGACTGGCCATCTGAAGTTGACGACAACTGAGAGCTGTTATTGAAGGTGATCCTCTTGTAACTAACGAGAAGCTGCCCATCAACCATTCTATGGTTGTTCCATATTTGAAGCAAATTGGAAAGGTGAAAAAGCTCAGTAAATGGGTCAGGTGTTGTCTTCTCTCATTCTATGCAACAACAAACCATTTCTCTATCAAATTGTGATTTGCAACGAAAAATGGATTGTATACAACAATCGGCGACAACCAGCTCAGCAGTTGGACTGAGAAGCTCCAAAGCACTTCCCAAAGCCAAACTTACACTAAAAAAACATCATCGCCACTGTTTGGTGGTCTGTTGCCCATCTGATGCACTACAGCTTTCTGAATCCCAGCAAAACCATTACATCTGAGAAGTGTGTTCAACAAACCATTAAGACGCACAGAAAACTGCAATGCCCTCAGCCAATATCGGTCTACAGAGAGGGCCAAATTCTTCTCCATGACAATGCCCAACTGAATGTTGCACAACCAATGCTTCAAAAGTTGAATGAACTGGTCTACAATTTTGCCTCATCTGCCACATTTACCTGACCTCTGGCCAACTGACTACCACTTCTTCAAGCATCTCAACAATTTTTTGCAGGAAAAATGCTTCCACAGCCAGCAGGAGGCAGAAAATGCTTTCCAAGAGTTTGTCAAATTCTGAAGCACAGATTTTATGCAACAGAAATAAGCAAACGTATTTCTCATTGATTTCAATGGTTCTTATTTCGGTTAATAAAG
The DNA here is from genome assembly GCF_042477335.2 of Ovis canadensis. Classification (NCBI taxonomy): domain Eukaryota; kingdom Metazoa; phylum Chordata; class Mammalia; order Artiodactyla; family Bovidae; genus Ovis; species Ovis canadensis. The sequence goes on from NC_091251.1 coordinate 96,619,648, forward strand.
ATGAGTTTGAGCCTAGTTATAATGATTTAAAATTTAAAATAAATAAATAAATAAAATTCAGAGTCTGAAACCATAATTATCTTTGCACCAATCTAATAGATATAGGTATGTGTAGATATGTAGATATAGCTACATGGTACATATATTTGTGTGAAGTACATATGTGCATATTTTTATATAAAATTTATATAAATAACATATATATTTAAATGAAATTGAGCTCCTATCAAATATACTATTTTTTATCCTGTTTTTTTGAGAAATTGCAGCTCTTAAATAGTCTTTTTTACAGTCTATTTTAGCACTGAGTCATTTAAACAATTAGAATAATGTAATGCTTTATGAATTTCTTTTAAATAATGATAGATGTTTTTATTTTGTAGGTCCTGGTTTATTAAGTTTTTGTTTATTTATTTTGAAATAATTGTAGATTCACAGGAGGTTGAAAGCAATGTACACCAAGGCCCATGCAGTCTTCCTTGGCCTCCCCCTAAGGTAACATCTTATACAATGGTGGGTCAATATCAAAAGCAATATATTGACATTAGTACAGTTCATAGAGCTTATTTAGATTTCATTAGTTATACATGGACTCATGCGTAGCCCTACATCACCACAATGAAAAGTGAAAGTGAAAGTGAAGTCGCTCAGTCGTGTCCGACTGTTTTCGACCTGTGGGCTGTAGCCCACCAATCTCCTCCGTCCATGGGATTCTCCAGACAAGAATACTGGAGTTGGTTGCCATTTCCTTCTCCAGGGGATCTTCCCGACCCAGGGATCGAACCCAGTTCTCTCATATTGCAGGCAGACGCTCTAACCTCTGCACCACCAGGGAAGCCCTTAAATACAAGAATACAGTCTCTCAGAAAACCTCCTATAGTGACACAGAACTTCAGATCCAAGTACTAACATCAAAGATTTCAAGGAAGGAAAGGAAGCCAGGTTGAAAGAAGAAGGGGGAGGAGGCGGGAGAGGGGGGCGAAAGGGGTGGCCTTACAGACGTCTCCTGCCACCTACAGATGCCCAGGTGTTATGGGACTTTTCCCTGGGCCTCCAGAGAAGGGAGGGCTGGAACTCGGCCCTACCAGAAATCAGACCAGACCAGAACCAGAATTCAAGTTCTCTGTCAAGAGGAGGTAATCACTCTCCAATCCTCAGCTCAGGCTGAGGGCCCTTCCACCAGATTCCTACGTCCAGGACCGGGGAACTAGAAAAACAGGGAAGGATAGGAAGGGTCAAGGAGAGGAAAGAGAGAGGGAAGGGAAGAGAGGTCAATAAAGTCTCTTGTTCCTTACCGGTCGGGGCATTCTGGCCAGTTGTGTGCGAGAGGAGGAGACCAGGGACAAAAGGGTCCCAGCTGCGGCCGCTGGGTCTGGTCCATTGGCAGGCAAGCTGGCCCCTGAGTACCCCGAGTGGTCGGGATGTCAGTCTCAGCGAAGAAGAGTCCCGCCAGAGTCGCCATTTGTTGCAGGAAGGCAGACCCCTTCCAGGGCCCGAAACTGGGCTCTTGTCTTACACTCGGAAATGAATTGTCTAAGGAGACACTTGTGCTGACAAAGCAAGAGATTTTATTGGGAGAGGGCACCCGGGTGGAGAGCAGTAGGGTAAGGGAACCCAGGATAAAGAAACTCAATTCTCCTCTCCTTTGTAAATCACTCCTTTAGAGCCACACCCATTCCATCCCCCACTCATTCCTAATTCCTGGCAACCAAGCACCCATTCTTTATCTCCATAATTTCATGAATGTTAAGCAAATGGAATTAAATAGTATGTGTACTGTTAGGACTGGCTCTTTTCACTCATTGTAATTGTCTTGACATTCATCTAAGTTGCTGCATACGCCGATAGTTTGCTCCTTTTTACTGCTGAACTGTATTCAATGGTATGGATGTGTAATACCACAGTCTGTTTAAACATTAATCAACTGGAGAACATTTGGGTAAGTTTTCAGTTCGGGGTTATCATGAATAAAGCTGCTACAGACATTCATGCACAACTTCCTATTTGGACAGAAGTGCTCACTTCTCTGGGATAAATGAGCAAGAGTATAATTGCTGGGTTGTATTATAAGTCCATCTTCAGTTCTAAAAGGAATTGCCAAACCATTTTGCAGACTCACTGTATGCAATCTACTTTTTTAAACTTAACAATATGCTGTCAACAATTTTCCTTATCGTTAAACACTTTCTATTTAAGTAAATAAGACTTCCCAGGTGGCTCAGTGGTAAAGACTCTGCCTGCAGTGCAGGAGACATGGGTTCAATCCCTGGATCAAAAGAGAAGGAAATATCAACCCACTCCAGTCAGTAAAAAATTTGCCTGCAATTTGGGAGACCTAGATTCAATCCCTAAGTTGGGATGATCCCCTGGAGAAGGGAACAGGTACCCACGTCAGTATTCTGGCCTAGAGAATTCCATGGACTGTGTAGTCCGCAGGGTCACACAGATGAGCGACTTTTACTTCCAGTATTCTTGCCGGGGAAATCCCAAGAAGAGAGGAGCTTGACGGGCTATGGTCCAGAGGAGTCACAAAAGAGTCGGACACAACAAAGCAACTAAACAACAACGTCATTACTTGTTTAGTTTACTTGTTTAGTTCTAAAACATGCTATTCCATTCTAAACATGGAATGGAAACATGCTTCTAAAACATGCTATTCCATTGTATGCCGCTGCGGCTGCTAAGTCGCTTCAGTCGTGTCCGACTCTTAGCAACCCCATGGACTGCAGCCCACCAGGTTCCTCTGTCCATGGGATTTTCCAGGCAAGAGTACTGGAGTGGGGTGCCATTGCCTCCTCCGATTCTATTTTATAGCTATACTATAATATCCAATCTAAATTTTAGGAATTCCTGAATTTTACAAATATTCTTATTTTTGTGTTATAAATAATAAAATGAAAAATATTGTGGAAAAATCTTTGCGCCTATTTCTGATTATTTCCTTAGGATAAATTTTTAGACATAGATATAGTGGTTTAAAGGGTATGAATGAAGGGACATCCCTGGCAGTCCAGTGCTTAAGACTCCAAGCTTCCATAGCAGGGGGATGTGGGTTTGATCCCTGGTTGGGGAACTAAGAGCCTGCATGCTGTGCAGTGCAGCCAAAAAAATAAAATAAATAAAAATAAAGGGTATGGATGAACATTATAAAGTATTTTGCTTTCTTCCTTTTTTTCAAATTGTCTTACTAAAGGTTTCAATTTACAATCCCACAGCAGTATATAAGAATTAGGCAGTTGTATTTCAACACAAATTACAGTCAAACAGTCAGCATTCTTAATATCTAATAGATCTTATAAGTCGACTAGAAAAAAGAAATACCCCAAATCAAGATGCTTTGGGCTGCAAATGATATAAAATTCCAATTAAAATTATATAAACAATAGAGAAATTTAGACTTCATATAATAACTCCAAAGATAGGGTAACTTCTGATTTGGTTGATTTCACACAATAGCCACCACAAAACATAGACTAATGGTAAAGGCTCTGAAGCTAGGTTGTTGGGTTTATATCCTGGCCCCTCCATTTGCTGACTGTGGGACACTGAGCAAGTTACTTATCCTATTTATGCTTTAGCTTCCTATTTTGAAAATGGCTATATTAATAGTATCTATCTCATAGGTTTAAGGATGAAGAGCTAATATATGTAAAATAGCCGTTAAGTGTTGATATTATCAAGAGTCCAGTTTCTTCCTGCTTTTCTGTTCTGGAATCCTTAGCAATGTTAACATTATTCTCAGTCTTCAGACCTCAGGGTCACAACATAGCTGCATTAACTCCAGGAATCTCACCCAAGAAGTCCAGAAATAGACTAAGTAGTCTTGTCTGTTTCTTTCTTTAGAACAGGGAAACCTTTCCAGGGAGTGCCAAATAGATTTCCCTTGCATTCCACTGGCTAGAAAATAAGTTACTCTATACCAATCTGTTTAATTAAAAAAAAGGAGAATGGAATGACTATGACTGGTTTAGATCAATCAAGATTTACTCATAAGCTAAAACCACCTTCCCTGTGGATAGAAACCAAAATCAGTTCTTTCTAACAAGAAAGAAGAGAAAAATGGATATTGAATGAACAACCAGAATGTCTGCTATACATCATATCAGAAAAACAGGCAAACCACATGCACCAGTACTTCATGTGAGAAGAAAAGCAAACGGTAAATAAATATGAAAAAAGGCTCTTCATGATTAATGAGCAAAAGGGTATAAATTAAAAGTAGTTTCTGTATTTCTCTATTAATTTGGCAGTGATGAAAAAGAATGATAATCACCTACAATACAGACAAATATACAAAATGCCTAAGAATAAAGTTTATATACATGATGTGCAAGACCTAAATGAAGAAAATTATAAAATCTCACTGGACAACATTAAAGAAGACCTAAGTAAATGCAGATATATACCATGTTCATGGATAGTAGGACTTGGTATCTTAAAGATGTCAATTGTCCTCAGATTGGTTTAGAGATTTAAAGCAATGCCAAACAAAATCTCAATAGAGTGGGAGTTTTTTTGAGAAATAGATGCTTTATTTCTAAAATGTATATGAAAGAGCAAAGGCCCCAAACTAAAGACACTCTTAAAGAAAGGAATATGGTAAGAGAATTTTTCTTATCAGATATCAAGACTTTAAAAAAAAGACAGTAGTAATTAAGATAGTGTAATATTGATACAAGGATAGGCAAATTTAGTAATAGGAACAAACAGAGGGCCCCAAAACAGACTCTCACAATATAGAAACTTCACAAATTACAAAGATAGTACTGAAAATCACTGAAGAAAGATGGAAAAAGAAAATAAAATTACATCTCATTTCTCATTCTATATAGAAAGTAATTCAAAATGATGTGTAAAGGCAATTTGTAAAATTACTCAGAAGAAGATTCAGGTGATTATCTTTATGCTTTTAGATTAGGGAAGGGTTTCCTAAATAAACCACAAAAAGTATTAACTATAAAAGACAAGATTGATACATTCAATCATATTAAAATCAAGAACTTTGTTCAAAGACATCTCAAGTGAGTAAACAGACAAGCCATAAATTAAGGGGAAAAAAACTAGTATTCAGAATATAAGGAACTCCTACAAATATATTAGAAAAAAAATTTTTTTTTCCTTAGCCTAAAGAAAGTAGGTAAAAGACAGATATTTCACAAAGGAGGAAAAGGACATGGCCAAGAAACATATGAAAACAACAACAACCTCATTAGTAATCAGAAAAACAAATTAAGATGCCAATGATAGATCCTTTTATATTTATCTGATTCCACCCACCTCCCTCAACCATTGATAATACCAAGTGTTGGTAAGGAGTAGATCAGCTAGAACTCTTTAAGCACTTCTGGAGGGAGCATGCATTGATGTAATCACTTTGGAATACTAGCACTATTTGTAAAGTTGAATATTCACATAGCCTATGACCTAGCTGTTCCACTTGTAGGTATGCCAAGATATACACAAGAATATTTATAGTTTACATTCTCTCACCCTCCAGAAAGATTGGCAACAACCCAAATATCTGTTGAAGGAAAATGAATACATAAATTGTGGTACAGTCACATGACGGAACATTATGCAGCAGTGCAAACAGAACTACAGACACATGTAGCAACATGGAGGGAAATTTTAGGAATGTCATACCGAGTTTAAAAAAAAGCAATTTGTAGAAGATTACATTATAATACAATTTATAAAAAATTCCAAATAAGCAAAATTAAGTGCTTTGTTATTTAGGGGTTGTAAATATATAAAACTTCTTTTTTATGAAGCAAAGGAATATCAATCAAAATTTTGTGGTTATTCTTGAATGTGGTAGAAGGCAAGGACATGGATTAGGAGAAGAGCACACACACTTGTGTGATGATGTGACAGTATTTTAGGTGTCTTCTTAAAATTTCACATATTTATTTATTTTTAAAATTGTGGTAAAATACACATAAAATTTACCTTTTTAACCCTAAGTGTGCAGTTCAGTGGCATTAAATGCACTTACACTGTTATACAATATAAATACCCATCCATCATCCATTTCTAGAATTCCTTTCATCTTGTAAAATGGAAATCCTATACATTAAATAATAAATAACTTTTCCCTCCAGCCTCTGACAACCACCATTCTACTTTCTGTGTCTACGAATTTGAGATTTTTAGTTTTCAAGTTGAAAGATGGGCTCACAGGTGTTCATTTATTGTCATTTCATACACATATATATTCTTCTGTATGTATAAAACAGTACATATCTTATTTTTAATGTCTTTATATCTGGAAAAATAATGACAATATCCAAAGTTGGCCAGAACATGATAAGTGCTAGCAAGCCTGTAAATTGACACAACTTTTCAGACATTTTAAACTTGATAAAATTGATAAATACTTTATGGCTTTGGGGAGTTATTATGCTTTCAATTTTGGTTTCTGATTATTCATTAACAATATATAGAAATATGATTGATTTTTGTGTGTTGACCTTGCATCTTTGCTAAATTAGTTCTAGGAGGTTTTTTTCTTATTGTTGATTCTCTGGGATTTTCTATGAAGACAATGATGTCTTCTATTAGTTTTCTTGCTTTCCAGTCTGTATGCTTTTAAAATTTCTTTTTCTTGCCTTATTGCACTGGCTAGATCTTTGAGTTTAAATTTGAATGGTAAAAGTGGACATTCTTGCCTTGTTTCTGATCTTAGAGAGAAATTTTCTTTGACCATAAAGTATGATGTTGGGTACAGGATTTTGTAGATGGCCCTTGTGGTGCTGAAGATGTTCCTCTTTATTCCTAGTTTTTTAAGGTTTTTTGGTTTTTTGTTTTTAATTCAATGTCTGTTGATTTTTGTCAAATGCTTCTTGCATCAGTTGATATGGTCATGTGGTTTTACTTTCTAGAATATTAACATAGTTTCTCAAATTGATTTTCAAATATTGCAACAGCTTTATCTTCCAGATTTAAATTATACTTGGTAATTATACATTAATCTTCTTATTTACTTTTGACTGTGCTGGGTCTTCATTGCTTCATGCAGGCCTTCTCTAGTCGTGGTGAGCAGGGGTTACTTGTGATGCACTGGTTCCGGCACATGGGTCTCAGTAGTTGCAGCACAGGGGCTCAGTAGTTGTGGTTCTCCTGCCCTAGAGGGCGCAGGCTTTGGTAGCTGCGGCACACCACTTAGTTGCTCTGTAGTATGCGGGATCCTCCTGGACCAGGGATTGAACCTGTGTCCTCTGCATTCATTGGGTGGTGGATTCCTAAGCACTGGGCCACCAGGGAAGTTCTTACATGAATCTTTTATATACTGATGAATTTGGTTTGCTAATAATTTGTTGCAGCTCTTTGCATCTGCATTCATGAGGGACACTGGTCTCTTATTTTCTTTTTTTTTTTTTCATATTATCTTTGTCTGATTTGGGTACTGATATATTTTTCTGTAAGGCAATTGGTCTCTGGAGACCCGGGTTCGATCCCTAGGTTGGGAAGATCCACTGGAGAAGGAAATGGCAATCCACTCCAGTACTATTGCCGGGAAAATCCCATGGACAGAGGAATTTGGTAGGCTACAGTCCATGGGGTCCCAAAGAGTCGAACATGACTGAGCGGCTTCACTTCACTTTTCAACGTCTAGCACATCTCCTCAGAGATGAGGAGACCGAATATCCACCAATAAGAAGATTCAAAGTGGCAGTTAATATGGGAGCAAAGATGATGTCCTTCCATCTGTATGGACTAGAGGCTGGGGAGTAAAACAATACGACCGTTTAGAGTTTACTAGGTGTAGACACTGTGTATGAATTGTCTCAGCTAATGCATCTTTATGAGATAGGTCCTCTTATTCTAAAAAGAAAAAAAAAAAAATGGTCCTTGGCATCAGGGAGCTCGGTCTGCTAGAGAGACAGGCGCAAACGAACCAGTATCATGCAATGTAACAGCATTATGATGGGGCGTCTGCCCTAGGGGTAGCGGACCCTGGGGCAGCACTCTGATGGTCACCGGAGCTGAGGGACGGCGAAGTAGGGCTGCAACTTCTCCAGCGTAGCCTCGGGAAGTGGTGGGGGCCTTTCACACTGGCTGTTTCCACAGTAACAGGACTAGCCATCCTCTTGTGACGTCAACCGTCAGGTCTTCAGCGATCGAGAAGCCGAGAAAAGACACTTGCAGCCTTCCAACCTCTGAGGCGCGGACGCTTGGCGGTAAACGCAACACATCGAGTTCCAAGAGTCTGATTGGCTCTGTCAGGTGAGGGGGAGGGGCGGGGGCGGGAGTTAGCAGCGAGGGGCGTGGCCCAGTCTTCTCCCAAGCGAGAGTTTTTTTCCTAGCAGAGCGGAAGCCGACCTTTCCTGCCCCGGAAGTGTAAGCTCGGAAGTCTGCCTGGTGTGGATTCCGCCGGCAAGGCGGCTTCTTTCGCGATGCCAGGGGCAGCCGCCAAGGGCTCGGAGCTGTCCGAGAGGATCGAGAGTTTCGTGGAGGCGCTGAAGCGGGGCGGCGGGCAGCGCAGCTCCGAGGACATGGCCCGGGAGACTCTGGGGCTGCTTCGCCGCATCATCACGGACCACCGCTGGAGTAATGCAGGTGAGGCAGGCCTCGCCCCTTTCTGATCCCGATCCCCGGGCGGAAAGTCGCCCAGGCCCCACGCTGCGCCCTTCTCGCCCTCACCTTTTCTCTTTGGGCGGTAGGGGAGCTGATGGAACTGATCCGCAGAGAAGGCCGGAGGATGACGGCCGCGCAACCCTCAGAGACCACCGTGGGCAACATGGTGCGGAGAGTGCTCAGGATCATCCGGGAGGAGTATGGCAGGTCAGGCCCACGTCCTGGACCGGGGCTTGGGCCCAGTGAAGCGTTTTGCACGGGCCCCTCTCTCTCCCTGCTTGGAGCCTTTGTTGGAGCTGAGCAGCTGTCGTTACTTAAACGACCACATCTCTTCCTCCAACTCCTTTGGGTCTTGTTGCCTTCGTAGACTCCATGGACGCAGCGACGAGAGCGATCAGCAGGAGTCTCTGCACAAACTCTTGACATCCGGGGGCCTGAGCGAGGATTTCCGTTCCCATTATGCTCAACTCCAGTCCAACATCATTGAGGCAATTAATGAGCTGCTGGTGGAACTGGGTGAGTCCTGATCCTTAGGTGGACAGGACAAGTTGCAGGCAGATGAGGGAACAGAAGACCTTGGAAGTTGTTCATAAGCAGAGGTGGACGATAACCAGTCTTCTGGTTCTCAGAGGTTTGCCCTCATCCGGATTAAGAATGATTGGAATAGGTGGCAAGACTAAAATAACCCTTTCTACATTTCCTTACAGACTGACCCCTTATCTACTGCAAATCCACTGTGGCAGAGACTGTTTGGGAAGAGCTTTTATTTTTAAGATGAACCTCTGAAAACCACAGTTGATAAACCCTTTTTCACTAAACTTCTTGAAATTTTACAGACACACACACATAGATACCCATATGCATACACACAAGCCACTTCTATCCCCCCTATCTTTGTGACCTAGGAGGCCAGATATTTATTGCCATCAGTGTTTCCGGGAAAGGAAGAAACTGGGTTTGTCTGTGTGCTGAGCTGCTTCTTCCAAATTCCTCCCCTGTTTTTCTTCTGTGTCCTCTCTGTCACGTGGAGGCGTTGTGGCCACCTTTTGGAGGAGGAATTCTTTTAGAGGGAAACTCTGTTTGCCCTACTCTCAGCACTTTCAAATTTCCCAGATGGGGCATTTCTTGCCTAAATTCACTGTCTTCAAAGTCAGTTGTAAAGAACTAGTTTTGGGCGGGGTAGGGGTGAAGGGAGTAAGTTGATGAGTAGGGCAAGAGGGTAGGCTGAGAGCTTGGGAGATAGAAAACCCTGGAGGGAGGAGGCTTTTAAGGAAATAGGACATTTCACATTTAGTCCATTGACCATGTGTTACCAGGCTCTGCTAGGTGGGCATTGTACAAAACGGCACACATCCCTTTCTGTTCTCTCACAAGTCTGTATTGTAGCATGACTGTGTCATATTTTCCATGCGAAACTGGCTTCTTGCAGAAGGGACAACGGAGAACATCGCAGCCCAGGCTCTGGAGCACATCCACTCCAATGAGGTCATCATGACCATCGGCTTCTCTCGCACGGTGGAGGCATTCCTCAAAGAGGCTGCCCGGAAGAGGAAATTCCATGTCATCGTTGCAGAGTGTGCACCTTTCTGTCAGGTATGGGGACTGCTAGAGCTGCTAAGAAAATTTTTAAATGAGAGAATAATGCCATCTTTGAATTGATGCATTTTAAACATTGAGGAGATAGAGTAAAACATTTAAGAGAATTTCACGTTGTTGATCCTGTGAACATTCTTAAAATATTCATTTAAGGAAGTTGAGTGAACTACTTGGCCCAAGAAAAGATAAATATTAGTTCTTTCAGAAATCAGAATAGGGTAAATGACCTTGGGGATGACCGATGCTTGGTCTGACCCCACTCAGTCTTCAGGTAAATAATAGGTCTCCAGAAAGGAAATATGTAAGGATGCAAGGATGTTGTAAAATAATGAGCCAGGAGCTGTCCTGTGTGCTCTGCCCAGTTACACAAGCAAGTTGTATTTCCAGTTCTGTGCCTGTCCCAGCAGTGTTGGGGAGTAATAAACATTAATTAGCTTCCCCTGGGCTTCCTGCCGCTTCCCAGAGAACACCTACCAGATGAGTTAGTTGCCTGTTGGAAGTTGCACGTTGGATACAGCCAGTGTCACCCAGTCCCCCAGATCCAGTGATGTTTGAAAGCTCTTTCTCTCTCCCCCACTCTTCCTCTCAGCATCAGCCTTTCTCTCCACATGCAGGGTCATGAGATGGCAGTCAATTTGTCCAAAGCAGGTATTGAGACAACGGTCATGACTGATGCTGCCATTTTTGCTGTTATGTCAAGAGTCAACAAGGTGGGTATATTTGGGTTATATTATGTCAAATTTATGAAGATTATACGTTAAAATATTAATATCTGCCCCCCTCCCTGGCCCCAATATCTATAAGAGGAGAGGAGAGTTTCTAGTACCTTTTGAAAACACATACATGGACCTTTTAAATCTCTTATTCTATTAATATTGATCCCCCCTGTTTATTCCTCCCTTGGGTGCTACTGCTGCTAAGTTGCTTCAGTCGTGTCCGACTCTGTGTGACCCCATAGACAGCAGCCCACCAGGCTTCCTTGTCCCTGGGATTCTCCAGGCAAGAATACTGGAATGGGTTGTCATTTCCTTCTCCAGTGCATGAAAGTGAAAAGTGAAAGTGAAGTCGCTCAGTCCTGTCCGACTCTTAGCGACCCCCTGGACTGCAGCCTACCAGGCTCCTCCGTCCATGGGATTCTCCAGGCAAGAGTACTGGAGTGGGTTGTCATTTCCTTCTCTGTCCTCCCTTGGAGGCACCTCATTTTGGTTAAAGGACTGAAAGGAATGAAATGGGACTAAGCTAATCTTGTCAGCATGTTAGGGATCTGATAGAGAGCTGCCCACTTCTGCTCAGAGAGCTTGGTAGTGGTGGATGGTAGAAGAAAGGCTTCCCATTTCTCAGGAGGTGTGGCAGATAGATTTCCATGGAAGACAGGGCTAAGAGCAGTAAACACTGCAGTTTTCTGTCCTGTACTGTGTTCATTTTTCCTTTGGGAATCCACTTTTATGCTAGAACTTGTGGTCTGAACCTAGAATCCCTTCCCCTCTACTGGTGTGTGACCCCCACGCCCACCCCCTGCAGGACGCCAAGACTAGGGCTGAGCATTCAGGCGCTCATGTCCAATGGCCTGTTGAAGGCTCTGTTCTCAGGATGGCTTGCTTCTTTCTTCCTGTCCCAAAGGTGATCATTGGCACTAAGACCATCCTGGCCAACGGTGCCCTGCGAGCTGTGGCAGGAACTCATACTCTAGCGCTGGCAGCAAAACACCATTCTACCCCACTCATCGTCTGTGCTCCTATGTTCAAGCTTTCCCCACAGGTATGTCTGTCTATCTCTAGCCAACAGAAGGAAGTCAAAGTATAGGTTAGAACTCTTTAACCTTCAGCCTTCTCTCTCTGGGACTTCTCTTTATCTGCATTTACTCAATGGATTAGACCCAGTGGAGACTGGAAAAGGCCACAGTAGTCTTGATCCAGGAAGAGCCATTGATAGTTACAACCTTTCAGCTTCAGGAGGTCAACATTGTAAGGTCAGGATAATATGTAGTTGGGGAAGGCCCTTTGTCTACATTGCCACCACTCCCCCGTCACCCTGACCATTTCTGAAAATGCCAAGCAAGTTGAAACTAGAAACATAGAATTGGTTTTTATTTGTCATAGTTCCAGGGACTGTATTCTATAGCCTGAACACAAGCAGTTACTAAGTAAAAAGTCATTTTACCAGTGATAGAAACTACGTGCTTTGAAAATAATAACCTATCTATAGGTGTCTACTTATTAAAAAATTGGACTGAAATTCACATAACACACAAGTAACCATTTTAAAAGGTACAGTTAAGTGGCACTTAGTACATTCACAGCATTGTGCGACTACCACTCTTTAGTTTCGGAATTTTTTCATCATCTCTGAAAAACACTCTGTACCCATTAAGTAATCACTCCCTTCTTTCTTCTCCCCATCTCCTAGTGATTGCTAGTCTGCTTTGAGTCTCTATGGATTTGCCTAATTTTGATATTTCACATAAAAGGAGTCATGTATTATGGACAAAATATTTCTGATTTCTAAATATTTGGGGAGTTCTGAGTTATAGCACGTACTTTGTTCCTTTTTTGTGACTGAATAATGTTCTGTTGTATGGATATACCACAATTTAATCATCCATTCATCTGTTGATGAGTATCTGGGTTATTTGTACCTTCTGGCTTTTGTAAGTAATGCTGCAATAAGCCTTTGTAATCAAGTGTCTGGATGTCTCTTTATTTCTCTTGGGTGTATACCTGAAAGTCAAAATGTCAGATCTCTCTTTTTTCCTTCCTAATTTTTCCTTGTCCAGTTCCCCAATGAAGAAGATTCATTTCACAAGTTTGTGGCTCCTGAAGAAGTCCTGCCTTTCACAGAAGGTACAGAAGTTGCTTGAGTGTGTATGGCACACGCAGTTGGTGTGTTTTGGATTTTTTTATATGTTTGTTTTGGTCTTTTGGTGGTCAATGGGATTAAATGTCGTTGGGCTGTGTTTCATTAGTCATACTTCTTGTGGGGACTGTTCTTTTTAGCAACTTAGAGTGTTTGTGGACCTGACCTAATCCATGTTCATTTTCTTCTGAAACTAATATATTTTAGCTGAGTTATGGGGGCCATGGAGGGTTGGATCACCCAGCATTGACTGGGATTGGCTTTGCAAGTTGTCTGAGATACAGGCAACAGCCCAATCAGAAAGTGTACTTGATTTTGGTTGCTGCAGGGAGTCATTTTGGTGATGTGACTGCCAAAGGAAGCAGGCTCTGAAATGTTACTTATAAAACTCACCTGTATCCTGGACACTTTTGTGTGTTGGGGACCTTTTCTCTGTCTTCTTCTGAAGGCAGCAACTTTGCTCAGTGAGCTTGCTGCCTCATCAACAGTTTGCATGGTCTTTAACATCCTCTGGGAGCAAAACATAGTACTTGGAGTGCTTATTCTTCTTGGAAATTTAATAACTTCACCATTTATTCAAACATTCGTTTTTTCAAGAAAGATTTATGACTCTTGAGCACCCACTGTGTATCCAGCACTATTTCAGGCACTAGGGATATAACAGTGATTAACACAGATGGGCCCTGCTCCCCCAGAGTTTACATCATGTTGCAAAAGACAGACAAGAATATGTCAGGGCATGGAATGTTTTAGGAAGAAAATACGGATGATATGATGGAAAGTGACTAGGGGACTACCTTAGACTGGGGAAGGGACTTAATGAGATGGCATTTCAGCTGATTCCTGAAGGAATAGAGCCTGCCACGTGAAAGTGAAGGAAAGAGTTTTCCAGATGTTGGTGCAAAAGACCTGAGTTAGGTACATGCTTAGCCAGGTGGAAAAAGATGGCTATGTGGCTGGAGAGTAATGAGCAAGAGGGAGAGCAATACAGACTATAGTGTAGTGCGGTGGGGAGGGCCCAAATCTTGATGGCTGCAATCCCAAATTTGAAACTTTTTCTGCCTTTCTATGGGAAAGTATTGGAGAGTCGTAAACACAGGGCGGATCATGATCTGACATCTTTTCTTCTGGTTTGTATTTTGCTACAGCTTCCCTTTCTTGGGGTAGCAAGTATCCCTGTGTTATTGAGCCTAGAATCCATGAGATACTTATTAGAACAGGAGCCTCGGTTTTGTCTTTAGCTCATGTGATTGCCTTTCAGGGGACATCTTGGAGAAGGTCAGTGTCCATTGCCCCGTCTTTGACTACGTCCCTCCAGAGCTCATTACTCTGTTTATCTCCAACATTGGTGGGAATGCACCGTCCTACATCTACCGCCTGATGAGTGAACTCTACCATCCTGACGATCACGTCCTATAACCACCACTCATCCTAAGCAGAAGCTGCTTAGGCAAACACAGAACAGAGAGGAGATTTCTGTGCCATGACTGAAATGCATCTTCCTTGTAATGGGGGAGTGAACAAGAGTCAGCCTTGGAAAACCTGATAGTGTTTCCTGCCATTTTGGTCATCCCATAACTGGGATGCATCTCCAGGACTGTTCTTTGCCTCTCGGATCTTACAGAGCCAGCTGGGCTTGATCTCTTGATTTTGGAGCCTTTTAGTGACTTGGAGCATCTGTTTCAGGAACTTAAACTTTCCCGTTCGGTGGTGTTTTAAACACGACACCGAAGACTTGCTGGGCTACAGGTTTTTGCTCAGAAATGACTGCCACACCTTTTCCAAGGCCGTGCCAATAAAAGCTGCTTGAAGGTTCCTGAGTTGGTTTATTTATTGTTCTGCTCCGACTGAACTGCCTGAAACAGCAGCAGCAGAACCCTTTGCTGTTTTCACAGAGGACAGTAATTAGAGGTAACAGCCTAAAGCAGAAATTCAGATGAAAGTATTTATGATTTCCTTTATAACTCACTGGAAATGGTCCCAAACAACTCGTTAATAATCCAAGACAGTGGTTCCAAAATCACTGATCATCAGAATCATCTGGGAGCTTAAGAAAATATACAATCTCAGCCTCCATCTCAGACCTACTGCGTCTGATCTCTGGGTTGGCTTAGAGTGTCCTGGGAATATTCTTTGAGTGTCCCGGAAAAGGACCCCCTCATGTACTATTAATAGAATTGCAAATTGGTACAACCTTTTCCAGGGCAATTTCAACCTTCTAGATTTATTTTTGCAAGCACAGAAAGACATAGGCAAGAATGTCTGTTGTAGCAGCTGTAATGTCACAGCCTATGGGTCCAGCAATATAGCATTTTGGATTCTGTTAGTTAAAAACAAGAAAGGTTTATAAATGTGATCTACTTGATGATATATACATTGCAGTAGAGGTTTCAAAAAGTGACTTGAGATCAGTGTCTGGATTAAAGACATTTTGATTGATTCATCTGGTATTTAATTTGAATTAGTTACCAGTATTTTAAAATCTGGATGTTACACATTAAATGAATTCAGATTTCTTCCGTCTCCTGAAGAGTTGGTGAACTCTGGGCCTGCACTCCCAAATGGCAACAATTTGACTATGGGTGGATAGCTTCTAATTCTAGTAAATAGGAAACCCCATTTTCTGCAATTCCAAGCCGGGTTCACAAAACTCATTTATATTGTCTGCTGAATCCTTATGGGCATCTGAGTTGTGACCCTTGTGTTAATGCATGGGATAGATTTATAAGCAAGTCTATTTTATATTCTATGAACCAAAAACAAGCTGGGGAAAAAACCAAGCTGCAGAGCAATCTGTATGAAATGACCCTTGGCTCCTTAAAACAAATTATGTGGATGCACAGGATAAAAATCTTGGAAGAATTAACACCAAACAGTGGCAAGCAGATTTTATTAGGATATTTATTTAGGATATTGTTTCTATCCTTCATGTGTGCTACTTTAGTGATTTATGTTTTCAAAAAACCTCTTCAGGTCAGATGAACTGGAAGCCATGTTTGGGAAGCATGGTGCAAAGCAAACTTCTCAGGGCCAAGATCCCCCGAGTGTGCAAGGGAACCCCTCACCTGGGATGCTTGTCACAAAGTCAACCTCTGGCAGCAGTGTCTATGAGGCGGAAGGTGGAAGTTCTAGGAATCTGCATGTTTAACAAGCATCTCAAGGGATTTTACCAGGTGGTTTGATATTTGTGTTTTGGTAAACACTGGCCAGAAGGTAGACAATGAGGGAAAGGCCTCTACTCTGATCCTGCTTGATGTGGGCAGATCTTTGCCTTCGGACTCTTGTCTTCCCTGAGAGAGGGAAAAGACAAGACTGATGAGAGTCAGTCTAAAGGACTGACCTGAAAGCTCTGACCCAGAAGAGCCTGGCTCACGCAGGTCTTTGTTGTCAATTATTTCTTAAAACATCTAAGACCACATGCTTTCTCGGTAAAGAGGCTTGTAGCTACCCGTTTCGAGCAGTCTTTGAAGGCGCCCATCCTAACAGCGGCTCGCCTGGATACGACTGCTCTGGAGGAAGAGCAGAAGGAATTTAAATCTGTTTCTGGGAGTGTGTTATGATACTTGTCCTTTGTGCATCTTAGTCTCTGGGTCTAAGATTAGCACCAGCATCCTTCCCAGGCATCCCTGAGATGGACGAAGGTTACCAGGGTAGAGGCTTGCTGTCTCTGTGGCCAGCTCTTACAGTGCCTGCAACAAAGCTGCACAGATGTGGATTCTTTAGACTTTAGAACTTCAATTAAGTAAATCCCACTATGCTATTTATATACCTCGCTTTTCTATTTATCTCTCTCCCTTATCCTGCTTGAGGAAGAGTAAATATTGGAAAGGGAGAACCTGATCTAAGCAGGGGGACACCGAGGTGTTCATGTCAGCTTACTACCTGTCAGCCTTTGTTTGAACTTGTGTCCCACCCCTGCCTTTGCAGCAGAACTCAGAAGAAGCTCATTTAAAAACAGTGGTAGCTTAGAATTAATCAGGGATTCCATGGACATGAAAGTCTTCCTGAATATGCTAAATAAACCGAGTTAGATCACTCCATAGAGTTTGTAAAGACACTTTTTCCCACGGTTTGTATCTTCCAATTTGGACAGCGGGCAGGAAAGGCACAAGTTCCTGGAACTCAAATAAGGAACAGAAATTCCTAATATAGCCTCCTAAGAGAAGTCTCTGAAAAATACTCTACCAAGAAAAACTGAAGTGTAAAGTGATACCTCAAAAGAAATGCCGGTACTAGTAAGATCGTAAGTTTCACAGATGTGCTTGAAAGCCATTTCTCAAAGTGAGCTGTTGCAGCAGACTTTGGGTTCATGAAGGCTGCCCAGCTCACAGCTCCACCTCTGAGCTCCCTGACTCTGTGATACCACGTATGTAGACCTCGGTACAGCAGCATGCTTTGCCATAAAGACAGTACCAGATGAGGATGTCATTATTGTAAAGGCTCCATACTATCCACCTGCCCTTGCAAAAACTCCACTTTGCAGACATGCACCCAGCTGACACAAAGGAGCTATTTTGAAATGTGTTTGGAAGTGTTTTTCTTATCTGGTCTACTTTGCTCTGAATTATCCTTTCATTCACCAAACAGTTGTTCCAGGATGTTGCACAATGGCTAAGCAATTATTATTAATAAAGAGCTATGGTCTAAGCTTTCAACCTTCACAACACGTGGGGCTGCCTTTCAAGCCTAACTGCACTTGAAATGATGATCTCCTGATGTTTACATTAAGTACTGTCATGACGAGAAGGGGCCTTTCAGTAGTGTTTTTGCAGGCATGTTATTTTCATTTAGAATTAAGACCTGCCTAGAGAAGAAGGAAGCTACTTAAAAACTTGACAAGATGCATAATTTATATGTAAAATTCTGCAGTTAACTACTATTAAAAGAGAGGTGGTAGCATACTTAAGTAATGATAAACTAAGAGCAGTGATAAACTAATGATAGACTAACTCCAGACTACCTTTAAAAAAAAAAAATCACATTTGGATACTCTGCTCTTAAAGTAAATATGAGCAAACTGTTTAGTTAGGCAAGTTGTACAGGGAAAATCTGGCCAAATCCAGCTTCTTCACACCGCTACTTGAGTCACGCTAGCTTGCTGGCTCGATAGATTGCAAAATATTAGATACTCAGATTTCCACAGGCTTTGATCAGTTTGCCTGAACTTTATCAGATGTTTCTTGATAAAATTGAGTGTTCTGTGACAAACGGGCATGGGATGAAAGTGATTCAAGGGCTTGAAAAGTCCTAAACCATAGGATAACTTTTTTTCTTTATCGCCTCCACAATTTCTGCAGCAATACGTTTAGAAGGGACACACTAGAGGTTACTGAATGATAAACAAATGAATAAATGGAGGGATAGAAAGGAGGAAGGGTCTATTTGGTGCAGATTATCCAAATTTTTGGTTTCCCAGGCTTCCTTCTTTTCCTCTCTTCTGAGCCCACATTTTGCCATCTCAGTGTTGAACAACTTCAGCTGAGGAGTGAAAACAGGCATGATATAGAGTGGCAAACAGCAGTCAGTTCTCATTGTTAGCCTGCTTGTGTAAAGGGTTTTGAGGAAAGGGGGTGTGCCTCAGTGGAAAACAGGTAAGGTGAGCCTGTTCTTTGTGCCAGAAAGTGTTCTTGCCTCCCTCCAGGTATGCTGGTGCTGGCCCCCACGTGAGGCTTCTGCTGAACCTGGTCGTCAGTGCTGTCTAGGAAATGATGGGCTGCATCTGTTCTCACTTGGCATGGCTTCCTCAGCCCCTGACACATCTCCAGAACTTGGCCTTGAGCCCCTTCCTGCTCTGACCTGTTTGGGCTGCCTTGTTATTTGTACTGTCTGTTAGGCTCAGATCCCAGCTGTTGATTTGTGTCTGACCTTTTGCCTTGCTCTGATGGCTGATTGCTAGATCCTCTTCGTTTTCAGCTACTCAGGGAGTTCCACCTCCCCACCTGGGTTCTGGGCTTTGCTCTAGCCCCCTCCCCAGCCTCTCCTTTTCCTTCTAGCCTACGCTCTAAGCTTTGTCAAATTTCTTTCTTAGAAAAAATTCATTTATTTCTGGCCACATGGCTTCTTGGGATTTTAGTTTCCAGGCCAAGGATAAAACCCAATGAGAGCATGTGAGAGAGTCCTAACCACTGGACGGCCTGGGGAATTCCTGCCTTGAGCTTTTCTGATACTAGCTTCTCGGTTCAGTTCAGTTGCTCAGTCATGACTGGCTCTTTGAGACCCCATGGACTGCAGCCCTTCCCTGTCCATCACCAATTCCTGGAGCTTGCTCAAACTCTTATCCATTTGACTTGGTGATACCATCCAACCATCTCATTCCCTGTCGTCCCCTTCTCCTCCTGCCCTCAATCTTTCCCAGCATCAGGGTCTTTTCCAATGAGTCTACTCTTCGCATGAGGTGGCCAAAGTATTGGAGTTTCAGCTTCAACATCAGTCCTTCCAGTGAACACCCAGGACTGATCCCCTTGCAGTCCAAGGGACTCTCAAGTCTTCTCCAACACCACAGTTCAAAAGCATCAATTCTTCAGCGCTCAGCTTTCTTGACTAGTTTGTATTGCCATCTTAATTCTGACCATAGAATTATCACCTTTTGTTTCAGTAATAAAGACACAGCTGTAACTCATGGTAATCCCTACACCTAGAGGAAGTTACCATAATCTATCATTAATTTCGGGCTTCTTTGATAGCTCATTGTGTAAAGAATCCACCTCCCAAGGCAAGAGACACAGGAGATGTGCGGTTTGATCTCTGGGATGTGTGGTTTGATCTCTGGGTCAGGAAGATCCCCTGGAGGAGAAAAAATGCAACTCACTCCAGTATTCTTGCATGGAAAATTCCATGGACAGAGGAACCTGGCAGGCTACAGTCCGTGGGGTCGCAAAGAGCCATTCCCAACTGAGCACATGGCACACACATTAATTTCCTTGTCTCTCTCCCTGAGTGAATCTAAGCGTCTTGAAGGTATACACCTTTATTTCCCAACGCACTTCTGATGAGTGTTACTGACAAAGGAACTCTCAAGAATGGTTTTGTTGCACTTCTCATCTCTCAAGTTTTACTCTGAAGTTAACGAAGCCTCCTCCACCAACCAGAATCGAACAAAGTTGAACCACCCCAGGTTTACAATCTGATAAATCCCTAATAAATTAAAAATATGTCGGGTAATAATGGGAAGGAGGGTGCAGTGTGAAGTCCAACAGACCTGGGCTGGAATTCTCACGCTCCGCAAACCTGTTAACATCTCTGAGGTTAAGAAGTCTCACTGCAAGAGACAGATATTAGCTTCCTAAGGGGACTTTGTTGGAGAAGGCGATGGCACCTCACTCCAGTACTCTTGCCTGGAAAACCCCATGGATGGAGGAGCCTGGTAGGTTGCAGTCCGTGGGGTCGCTAAGAGTCGGACAGGACTGAGCAACTTCACTTTCACTTTTCACTTTCACGCATTGGAGAAGGAAATGGCAAACCACTCCAGTGTTCTTGCCTGGAGAATCCCAGGGACAGTGGAGCCTGGTGGGCTGCTGTCTATGGGGTCGCACAGAGTCGGACATGACTGAAGCGACTTAGCAGCAGCAGCAGCAGGGGACTTTGTAAGGATTAGAGATCACATATACAAAGCATTTGGTATATAGTGAGCCCTCAGGAAATGGTAGCCAGCATTGTTCTTGGAGCCAGAAAACATGGATACCATGCTCTGCTTTACTTATTAGCTGTGTGATGGTAGACAATATTTTTCAGCCTTAGTTTCCCACTTTGTAGAGTGGGGAGAATAATTACCACCTTATTTCATGGGTTGCCAAGAATTCAAGTAAGTTACACAAATATAATTTGTAAACCTTAAAACACCATATAGGAAATAAAGATTACTGTGCTGTTTGAAAATTAAATGTAGGTCTGCTCTTATAGCACCTGATTTAAAAAACTTAACAGATTGCTAACAGGCAATAAAAGTAAGGATATTTTTTCCTAATTGGTTGCTTTTGTGCTGATGCATTCTACTGCGTGTATAAATTATTAAGATAGAGATCACTTTGTATTATATGTGTGTTTAATTGAATTCTGAAACTTCGGTGGAATTATAAAACCTTGGCTGTTTTCGGTAAATTTTGGAAATAACAAATTCATTTCTTTCTTATTACCTGAATGTGATGAGATAAAAACAGTAAGGATAACATGTATATAGTGACTACATAATCAGTGTTTTTACCCTTTTGTTATGATTGCTGCTATGTGAAACTAAAGATACTAGATTGATGTCGCTATGTAATCAGCATTTTGACTCTTTGTTATAAATCATTTCTGCTGTTGAAAGATAAAGATGGGTAGATTAATAAAGAAATTTTTTGAGAAAGAATAATTACCTCTTACATTGCTAGTCAGGCTGGCCGGGATGACTGGTTACAGGATTTCTGGAGAACTTTTTCTAGTCTCCTGCTCAAGAACAGTTTGGGATTTTTAGCAAAACCTTGTGAAATCGCACCCCACCATCCTAAAGTAAGAGGCATAGTAAGACTCTTTTTTAATCCTACAGATTGGTCTGACCTAAAAAGATTTTTAAAACACCCAGGACAGCGGACCTCCATGAAGTTCTGGGGAGCAGAGGCAGAGGTCCAGAGGCCACAGCACCCCACTCCTCCTGGAGGCTGAGGCCCTGAAAACACTCTCTTTTCTAAGGTCATACCTCCCAGCCTATGAAATCATTAATACGTATTTAGAGGAATAAAGGCCATTTTTAGACAGTGGTGCCTATTCTTCTGGGGTCCAATTACATAATTCTACAAGGATCCCCTTGAAAACCACTGATGGCTTTCCCTGAACCTTCTGTGAATGTGCTACTTCATTGCTCCCATAAGATTCACTGCAGGGCTGCTGGCAAGTGAATTTTTCTTCCATGAGGACAAATTTGTTTCCTGTATTAAAGGAAGAAGAAAATCATTCCATTTGCTACAGAGGCCAGTGTAAGCAGGCTGCCAGGAAATACAAAAGTAGAAATTCTCATTGCAACATCTTTCTCATAATATGGCATCCCATTCAAAACACATCCCATCCCAGACATATTACTAGCTTTGTTTTTGCTTTTTTCTTTCTTTCTCCTTTTATAGTACTTTAATCTCTTGAGTCTTATTAATCAGAAATCAAGTCATCTAAAAAGGTGGGGCAAGTATGGATTAAGAGTGTCATAACAAGCATTTACAGAAAGATCAGTCCTGGTCCCAAATGAAATTATGGGGCCATTAGATAGGTGTACCACAATAAAACCAAGATGCAATTTGAAAGGGACCAAAATAACACTTGTCTCCTAAAAAAGTGTAGAGAATGTATCTGGTTAGGTTGAAAGAATTAATGCTGCATTTTTGATATGAAAATTGCTTTCACATTAACAGAGATACTTTGTGTACAAAAAAATCTTTTCTAAAACAAGCTCACAGTACTTTAACCATTTTACTGGTCTGGGATATGAATAATATCAGTCTCTGAGAGAGGGGGGGTTTGTTTACTTATGATTTTGTCATATTGTTTTACTTATTAACATGCTTTATGAACAATAGTTAGTTCTATCAAATAATCATACCTATGTCTTCTATCAAAGACTTCTATTGGTAATCTTCCTCAAAATAGATTCAGGTGAAATTAGGTTATTTGTACATTTTGTGCACTACCAAAACTTGAGACTTCATTTATTATTGTTATTTTTAAAGTTTTTTAAACTAATTAACTTATTTTTGCTGTGCTTGGCCTTTGTTGCTGTGTGTGGGCTTTCTCCAGTTACGGCGAGCGGGGGCTACTCTCTAGCTGCGGGGTGCCGCCTTCTCATCGCAGTGGCTTCTCTTGTTGCAGAGAATAGACTGTAGGCATGTGAGCTCAGTAGTTGTTGTACTCGGACTTGGTTGCCCCTTGGCGCATGGAATCTCCCCAGACCAAGGATTGAACCCGGTCCCCTGCACTGGCAGGCAGATTCTTAAGCACTGGACCACCAGAGAAGTCTGAAACTTCATTATTGATTTCAGTTTTGAGATTGTACAGACAATTCAGAATAGTCATGAACTGGGTCAAGGTGACAAACGTGGGCTGAAAGAAATCATAGGATTCAGAACAACTAAACCATGCATTTTGCTGGCATTGGAGCCACACCATGAAAAGCAAATGTTTTGTGAATCTCGTAGCTCTTTTACTGTCGGGGAAGGGGAGCAAACTGCTGATGCAACCTGGCCGAGGCTTCTTCGCCAAGGGCTCCTTTCTTTTCTGTCCCTGCCTTCTTGGGTTCTTGTTTCCCTGCATCATCAGCGAGGGCAGCCTGGACTGCAGCTTCAGCCAGCAGGGAACAGTGCAGCCACAGCAGGAAGGCAGAGTTCCTTGGCTGTGTCCATGTATTTGCTGGTTAAGGCTTCCTCTACCGTTTTCCCTTTTACCTACTGGGTGGCTAACCAGCTGGAGGCAACTGCAGAACCACAGCCAAGTCTTAAACCTGGCACTCATGATCTTCCCCTTTTCATCCACTTGAATCTGTGATTTTATTACATCACCACAGGCCACAGCCCTCACCAATACAGTTCCAACATTTTTAGGTGTCAGGGGACCTGTTTCTAGAATTTTCATGTGATCAACAAGCATGTGACAGAGGGAGCTGACAGCTCCCTCGCAGGCAGAGGCAGGCTGCAGAGCTGAGGGCCTGTGTCCACCTGAGGTGCAGCTCCAGCCACAGTGGGCTTGTGCCTGCCTGAAAGGTTTTAAGGAGGCAATAAAACAAACAAGAAACCAGGAGCAGGGCTTTACAGTTTCTCTATTCCATCCTTGTCCTTGCTTCTCTTTATCAATTGCTTTTATCCTTAAAATAATCTAACTACAGGCCTGGTGGAAGACTGCCAGGCACATTTTTAACAAGCTTGGAGAAACTCTTTTAAGGGCGAGATGCAGAATGTGAAGCAGCAGCAGCGGGCAGTGGAGGAGGCCAGAGGGGAAGGGAGTTCAGCATCAGGTGATCACATGAGTGCAAATTATGAGGCTCGAAAAAGTGGCAAAAAAATCCCAAAACCCCCATCCCACTACCCCCAAATTCTGCAAACAAACCAACCAGACAATCAGACAATTAGTCATTAAATTTTATCCCCTTTGTAAATTACAAAATGTAGACATTAGAAGGCAACCTCCTGTGTCCATGGATGCCAATGAATGACCTGTCTTTAGGCTTGAAATCCATCTGGCTCCTCAACTGGAGGGATCACCTGCTCAGGGAAGATGGAGATGCTGATCAGGTCCCCAGGCCCGTTCAGTCAAGACCCGATTGGTGTCTATTGCTCATGCTCTCTGCTCAAAGGCCTACAGTCAGCATCCCTTTGGTTCCTTACAGAGAGTAATTCTGCTCTCTTGGCAGCTCACAAGGAGGCATGGATGCCTGCAGGCCTTGCCCTACATCACATCCTTCTCCTTTTCCAAAGAGATGCCAGGCCTGAGCCATTCTACGAAGTTTAGCAAGATTGGGTTTAGTCTGTGGGAAGAAAAAGAATAACTCCAATTACCAGTATGGAAAGCCAAGGAGCTTACAAGTATTTCCTAATTATGGCTACTCACATTAGTTTGGATTTCTAGTTTCTGGATTCAGAAAAGATTTTAGATTTCCTTAGGATAAGCGGGACTGAAAACTAAGTCTAGAGGCACATCTCTTTGGGAATGGGGACAAAACTTCTTTCATTTTTCCACTGTCATATGAAACAAAAAGTTCTTAATGGAGTAAAATGGACTAGATGAATCAGAAAACATTAGTACCTGAAAACTTCATGCAAGAACAGACTTTACAGCCCTCAGCAGGAAAGGTAAGCAAAATAAAAGATTTTGGAAAGTGGACATTCCTATTATGCTCTCGTGTTCTGTTTCATTTAAGATTATAATAAGGATAGAAATGTTCTTTAATTTAAACCACTTGCTGCCTTTATTGAATTATCCACATCATCGTTTCTGGACTGCTGAGTAATCAGGGCCAAAGCATAATGTGAAAATCTCCTAAGCTTGGTTCCTTGCCTGATCCTCAAATCATTACTCTAGAGATCCCTGGAGATAGCTACCATTTCCAGCAAGTATTGGATTGGCCAAAAAGTTCATTCGGGGTTTTCTGTATGATGTTATGGGAAAAACCCAAATGAACTTTTTGGCCAATCCAATACTGTTAAGCGACTAGCTCTTCAGGCTACATTTGCCAGCAACGAATTTGCTGTGTTTTGGCCAACCTTCTGTGGTCCCAGAGAGAACTTCTCTGTCTCAGAAAACCTAGAGCTGGTAGGCAACGGATGCGTCAGTCTGTACATGTGTTAAGCTTAAAAAATATGAAGGCATCATATGTATAATCAGATAGTTCTGCCTAAACTCCATTTTGAATTTGAGCTAGAAGATGAAATGGTGAGACTTCCAAAAAAACTTCCAGTATTTTTCAAAATCTTGTATCGGGGAAAGGATTAAGACAGATTACATTTGGATCACAGGAGCTAGTCTCCTGTTAAGTCATTTCTGTACCTGTTTTTCCTGCTCCAAGTGGTCGATGTTAGCTAATGGCAGCATGGAGGGCCTGCCATGAGCACACTGGAACGGCAGCTGGCACCAGGATAGCGCTTCAATAAGGCGACAGCTCTCCTCGAAGCTCAGGCCATCATTAAACTTAATGGCCCCTAAACAAAAGACAGAAGCCAGGGTATGGTGTGTACGGTGTAAAACCCATGCTGGCCCTGGGTTAGAGCTAAATATCTGGGGAGAGACACATGATTCCTAGGCTTCTTTCATATGACTTTAATACTGCTTGAAATTGGCCTTTACGTCCATGGATGAAACTAAGGCTTCAGGACTGACTTGTCTCTCAGCTTTCCTTATGGAGTCAATTGTCTTTCTAATCCCTGCAACAGGCATTCCTTAACTTGTTAGGACTTTGCCTTCAGAGTTTTCTCAGAGAGGCAAGAGCAATATTTTTGCTTACTTCTTAAGTGTGTGAAATCAAGGTTATCTTCCATCCAGAGCCAGTGTGTCACCAAGATATCTGTTTCCCTACAATGTTCATTTTATTTGCTGATTTTTTTGTTTCTGTCATAATCTTCTTACTCTAAACTCTCATACTGTCAGAAACTGCCTTTATGCCTACAGTAATTTACTCAGTCAACAAATATTAAGTATCTACTCTGTGCTGGAGCTATTCCAGGCAATGAATGAGATGGATGATCACCACCCCCAGAAAGCTTACTCTCTAACAGGTGAGACAAACATTAAACAAACAGTTATACAATAATTAAAATTACTAAGTACTATAAAATATAGAAAATCAAAGAATATATAACAGGAAGACCAAACCCAGTCTTTTGTGGTGAAATGATATTTAATCTGAGACCTTCGGTTAAGAAAAAGACGGCTAACTGAATAATGAGCAGAAGGGCATTTCAGACAGAGGAAAAAGGCCAGTGCAGAATTTAGCACAGAAGACCAAGACCAAGGAAGCCAGCTGGAGTGTGAAGGGCAAGGTGGAGAGAAATGTGAGAAGCGCTGAAGACCCCTGCAGGCTGCAGCAGAGAGGAAGACGGGCATCCTCAGAGCAATGGGGCCCACTGTCATGCCTTTTTAAGAAGAATGACACTCTCGGAGCTATGTTTCAAGGAGACTCCTCTGGGTGTTGTGGGAAGAATGGCTTGAAGGGAAACCAGGACAGATATGGTAAGACTGAGCCAGAGGACTCCACAGCGGAAGAATCGTTGAGTCCTGGGACGGGGGGCGGCAGTGAAAGCAGGTCGCATTAGACACACTGAAGGCACACTTTGCAGGTAGAGATGATCAAACTGGGGATGGAGTAGATACGAGGAGTAAAGATAGGATAAAGCGGGGAAGGGAGCTATGGTGTTTGCAGGAGACAAACTAATGAGGGACTGAGGTTATAAGGCCAGAAAAGATAGGAAGTGAAGAGAGGGGAAGGTTGATGGGGTGCTGGGGGGAGATCAAATGGAGGGAGACGGTGTCTGGAGTGGAGACCCCACTGAGGTCAAATGAGAGTTGCAGGGGATTCGTGATCCCTAAAGTAAGTTCCTCCAACACCATTTTCTCTATTTTATTATATTACCCTACTCAAGAACCCTCAATGATTCTTGCCTTCTGTATAAGGTCTAACGGTTTCGTTGTGACCTTCTAGGATTGTATGCTTCCTTACCAGCCTAATTTCCTGGTATACTTTGCTGCTCCTCATATAACCAATTTGTTTCTGCCTTTGGATGATCTCTGCACAGGCTGTTTTCTCCCCTGTACTAAACCTTCCCTTCCTCTGAATCCATGTCCTTCAGCTCATTCAAAACTTGACTCAAAATGCATCTCCGCTAGGAGCCAGTTACTCCTCTACTCATATAAGTCAGCCTGCATTATGGTCCACTATATATGTTGGTATTTTGCTTTGTGGGCTTCCCTGGTGGCTCAGTAGTAAAGAATCTGCCTGTCAATGCAAGAGACGTGGGTTTAACCCCTCAGTCAGGAAGATCCCCTGGAGAAGGAAATGGAAACCCACTCTGGTATTCTTGCCTGGGAAATCCCATGGACAGAGGAGCCTGGCGGGCTATAGTCCACAGGGTCACAAAGAGTTGGACATGATTTAGTGACTAATCAACAACAACAACAAATTTTGCTTTGTAAAAATAATTTTCTAGGATTCATTTTAAATGTATTGTTTCTTGATCTAAGTTGTACCTTTCAAGAGGCAGAAGATAATTGTGCCTTCTACTTCTTTCATAACTGTTGAACCCTGCCAGTGCTTAGCATGCAAAGGCACTCAACAGCTGGGGTGTTGAGAGTCTTACCATGGCAGGCTTGGGATGCCAACACCTTCTGGACGGTCAGTGGTAAAGTCCCTTGGATGCCTCCTGTGGTCTGGAGTAGCTAATGCATAAACACATCTATTAATGGGAAAGCCAGTGTAACAGTGGAGCCTTCTGTGTGCGGTGCCTCTGTGTGGAACCCCAAAATAAGAGTAAAGCTTACCTCCACTTGTTCTCGAATAAACTCCTACAAAGAGAAAAGGATAACAGACATGAATCTGTTGCTATGTTATAACTGCCCTTTGATAGTTAACAAAATATCCCAATTTCCTTCTTTAAAAATATGTCTCTTGAAGAAAAGAGCTCCGGCAATACAGCACTTAGATACAAATAATGTATTTGTTGTAAGGCACTTTGAACATGAAATACCAAGACAACTGAAAGAACTCTTACTGAGTAGAGAATATATTTAGCCACTGAAGCTTTCTCCAGAGATCGCTCATCAACTCATGAGGATATGTAACTGGCAGCCTAATGACTTGACTCAATATCAGGGAGCTTTCTCACTACGAGGTTGTCTGTTTGCGTTTATTATCTCGGCTAGAACATGTTTAATATGGCACATAAACAGAATACACAACAGTCACCCACACAACTGCGCACTCAGTGTAACACGTGCTTCGATATCAGAGACACAAGTAGTTAGTTCTCACAGGCATTTTTTGTGTGTGCAATAAGTCCCTACAGGTCAAAAAGCTTACTCTTTGAGGCATTTTGCTGGGAAATTTCTTCTCCTTTGCATATCTCTGTCCCTAGGGTAGCCTTTGCAGTAAGAATATCCCTGCAGATGTTTATGTTTATGGAAGGACTAAAGAAATTTAAAGCAGACACTATTTCATGTTACTAATTTGTTTAACCTCTGGAGGTTAAAAACTGTTTTGCGATATGGCACATTTAATAATTTCTTTATAAGAAAACACAGGATTTCTTTACTCCTAGAAATGTATAAATTAGCTTCCTGGGAATCCTCTGGTGGTCCAGTGGTTAGGACTCAGTGCTTTCACTGCTGGGGCCTGGGTTCAATCCCTGGTTGGGGAAATAGGACCCCACAAGCCAAGTGGTACAGCGAAAAAAAAAAAAATTAGCTTCCCAAGATTATAACATGATAGATTCTTTTTAAACCAGACTCAGAAAATTCTCTTGCATCTCTCATTTAGACACTAGGACACCATACTTATAAATGAGCAGTTACCAAGAACTAGGAGGGTAGATATTATGTATTTTTTAAAAGCCATGCATTTTCCCAAACAAACCTAAATGGATGTCTCATTATACCTGACCCACTAACAAAATTTAGTGTGGTTACAGATCAAATCCTAACTTCTTTGCTATTCTCTCTTTTGCTTATCTATCTGGGAGTTGTAAAATATTAGTCTGTAAGCCTGGGGAAGGGGAAATGGATCTTACTCTCTGTTCATTTCATATTTCAGGGGTTCAATTAATGCTAGATAATTTGAATAATATTTAAAAGGCACATGCATTAAGCTGGAGGGTAGAACTTTATAGAAAGATGTTTTAGTTTGATCTTTCAACTGCTAGGATCCAAGTAACTACCTCTTCTTCAAGATGCCAGAACTTTTCCAGCTTCTTTCAGAATCAACAAAATCTCTCCTGATCAGCCTGACTTAACATAATCAAGATTTGCTGAAACCATAAGCCCTGTTTCAGTTTGAGGTAAACTTCTTACCAGTCGTCTTTGAAGTCACTTTAGGGAAAGTTTTTATTATAATTTTCTCGTTAAATACTTAAGGATTGAATTACAGTAAAAGATTCGAGCAGATCCTATCTCTTGGATTTAAGACAGTTTGGAAGAGAAGCCTTGGAGAAAATAAGCTGTGGAGGGAGAAAGGGGCCCCTGCTGAAAGCCGGGCAGAGGTGGTCTGATCAAAGGACAGTTCTGGGAAGGCTCAAGTCAAGGTGATCCCACAGCTGGCCCGTCAGCTGGCCTCTCAAATGTCTTCTCATGCTTAGCTGACACACCTGCTCAAGTCTCTCCTGTCCAACAAGAAACAAAAATCTTTCCTCCACAGGTGTCCTGCCCCGTACTTCCTGACACCCCTCACCTTCTGCTGTTGCCCCATCTCTTCTGTGCGTAGCCAGAGTCCTTAGGAGAGCGGCCTCCATAGCTCCCCCTCCACTCACTCCTGCCCACCCTTAAGAACGGGTTCCTCAAGGCAGGCAGTGTCCCCCGAAGCCAAATCCAACTCTCAGGCCTTACTCTCTGGCCACTGTTGACCATTCCCTTCTTGCTGAAAACTTCTCTTGGCGGTGGCAATATTACTTTTCCCTGATTTTCCTCCTCCTTCTCTCACCAAATATTTTCAGTCATCCTTTACGGGCTCTTCTTTTTAGCACTAGCATTCCAGACTGTTGCCAAAACGTATACACCCTGAATGCTGGTGTTCCACAGGCACTTTGCTCTCTTTTTCTACTTCATATTCTCCTGGAACAATCTCGTGTCCTTTAGATGCTTTTCCAGCTTTTGATAGTATCAAAATGTAAACAGTTGACCATCACAGGAGTTGAACAATGCAGGAGTTAGGAGCACCAGCTCCCTTCACGGGAGAAAATCCTTGTATCACCTTACAGTCAGCCCTCCATAGACGCACCTCCACATCTGGGAACTCAACCAACCGCAGATCCTGCAGTAGGGTAGGGTATATTTTTCTAAAAGAATTTGTGTATCTGTGGACCTGCACAGTTCAAACCGATGCTGTTCAAGGGCCATATCACTCTATAGCGTTAACTCCCAAACAGATACTACAGCCCGAATTATTTCCCAAGTGCTGGATCTGGCCTGTCTATCCAGTGCACATCTTCATCTGAAGGCTCATGGTCTAACTTCTCAGCCAAGGGTACTCTCCTCCTCCATTTCCTTTTTCTGTCAAAAGCGCCATTCCTCCAGTCAACCAAGTGAGAACCCTCAGAATCATTACCTATCTTTTCTCCTCTTTCTCTTTTACATTCTCTTGATCACCAGGTCCTCTCGATGCTGCCTTCCAGGTTATGTTCCATATATGTCTCTCTTCCCCATTCCCATTGCTGCTGGCTTAAGTCAAAGCTTCATCCTGTCTTACAGGCACCAGGGCACTAGCCCCTCAGCTGCTCTCCACCTCAAATCTCCCCTATATCCACCTATCCCACAGTTTATCCACCAAATCTATCTTCTACCTTTTGTTTTCAGATGTTACTACAATAATTCGGGTATCTGGAAAAAATGATAGACTGAGTTGATGTGGATTTGCTTGTGTTCCAAACTGAAAGAGCTAAAGAAGCAATTAAGAAATCACAATGAATAAAAAAAGGACACCATGAAAAAAGGACAGGTGGGAGAAGGGGGCTGGAAGATAAAAGGTGGTGATTTTATATATAGCTTAGGAAGAGAACAGAAGAACAAATTACTGTTAAACTGAGTTACGTATGCAAGTTAAAATTCCCCTTCTAAACCAGGAGAGGGGAAAACAAGAGAAATAAAGGAAACTTTAATAGAAAACAAGAAAGAAAAGACAACAAATACAAAATAAACCATGATTGTTTTTAAAAAAAATTAAGTATTTAAAGTGCAATGCTAAAGTATACTTTACTCTTCTTCACTGGCTGCCTACAGGATAAAATGCAAACTATTTAGCTGAATATGCTAAATTCCTTGATGAGTTGGCCTTGACCACCTATCTAGGCTCATCTAGGCCCACCACTATCCTGTGTATATCTTAATACAAGCCATGTGTATTGGTAGCTCCTTAAGCACAGGATCTGCTTCAAGTCTCTGATATCTGTCTAGAATGACCTCCACTCTTCTATACTTGGCAGGCTCCCACTGTTCTACAAGACTTTTCCTAAAACAAATAAAAAAAGGCTTTTCTTTTGACAGTTTCCTTGACCTCCACTCTCCTGGGCACAGTAAATATTCTGTATTGCCATAACACTTTTGAACATGCCTCTGCTGGCCAAATTTCACTGCAGTATAATTTAAATTTCCTTCCTCACCTTGAGCTAATTCATCTTTGAATCTCTGGAACCTGGCAGACAGCAGGTATTTCATAAATGCTTGCTGAATAAAAGATGAATATAGAGAATTTCTAAACAAAGGAGGAGGTTATTAGCAAGCAGCCGTTTTCTCGGCATCTGCAGCTGTGTCTTACCTCCACAATGCCCTTGGTCACAGTAGATCTTCCTCTTCGAAGTTCATTGGCTTCTCTTTCTACAAAACAGAGTGGTACTTTTCCTATGAGGACCAGTGAATCACTGGTGTCTGGAAATACAATTTCAAGGCCCAGATCTTCCAGATTTTTGTGGTAACACCTAAAGAGAACCTCAAATGTAAAACAGCTACTTCATTCACATTTCAGTCCTGGTTCCAAATACTTGATAGTTTCTCAAAAGCTGCCATGAGCTTTAAAACTTGCACTGTTTTCCTCACATTTGTGGTTGTTTGGGATTTTATTATCAAATTTCCTTTTTGAATTATAGTAACCTTTATTTTTTCCCCTCTTTTCCACTGAATCAATTTGCTTCTGTGTCTTATTCCTGAATTTTTATTCTCCGCTGAGGGATTGCTAACTACTCCTTGCTGGCACTTAAAGAAGTTTGGCACAAATAAAAGGGCTGAGAATGTTTTGAATCAGCACTAAAGCAGGGAGGTAATTAACAGCCCCAGGAACTGAGAAGTTCTGATTAACGGGATGTAAACAAATGGATCTGCCTCTAATATAAATTATGCCCCAGAGAAAAAGATTTATTGGCAGTCTCATATTCCCCATATTAAATAAATTTAGAGACAATTCTCTCTTTTTCATTTCTAATAATCTATGCCGCCCCAAAGTAGGAAAATACCCTACCTTATGACTCATTATATGATTTGCCCCTTCCTTGGGGCCTGGGGTTTCACTTTCTTCCCAGTACGATTATGGTGATGAAAACTAAGAATCTAGAATGCACCAAGGCAAAGCAGAATAGAAGCAATTACTGCAGTAACTTCACTTTGAGAAACAGCACAACATAAATACTGGCTGTTGCAAGGAATGGTAAGAGTACTTTAAGCCAACTTCTGGAAAGAATTATCAGGGAAACTGTATCCTTTACTCAACAGCTGTGATATAGTGGAAAGAACAGCATTTGGAGTCAGACAACCTGCCTCTGAGTGCCTGCTCCATCACTTAATATTTGCTATGACCTTGAACAAGTCATGTAAACCTCACCTGAGAAAAGGAACAATAGTCACGTCTATACCTCACAGGATTATTGTGAGGATGCACCTCAGCTACATCACATCCTCAGGGTGGTACTAACCGTAAGAGTCTCCTTTGTTCCTCTGTCACTGTTATCTCTAGTGGAGGACTTACGATGGAAGACAGTAATTTTTTTCGACCAAAGCCTTGTGGCTGTTGTTTCTCATAGGAATCTATTGGGAGAAAGATGAATAGGTTAAGAGCAAGAAGCTGAAGTCTTCCAGATTCAGATAAAAATGAAGATACAGTCATGGGATTATTATAGTGCTTAGCAGCATGTTCAATGATCGGTTTTAGGCTCTGAATTTCCATTATTAAAGTCAAACTAGTAAATATCTAGTTTGTCTACTCATTTTAGCAGTATTTTCTTAAATAAGAAATATAAGACTTAAATCTTACATTCAAATGAACAATGCAAGTGATCCGGTAGGCAGTCAACAAATGTGGTTTCAATAACAGAGGTTGACTAATATTGGGGAAGATCCCCTGGAGGAGGGCATGGCAACCCACTCTAGTATTCTTGCCTGGAGAATCTCACGGTTAAAGGAGCCTGGCAAGCTACAGTACATAGGGTTGAAAAGAGTTGGACACGACTGAGCGACTAAGCACAGCACAGCACACACAACCCAAGGCTCAAGGCGCCTCCTTTCCTCCAGGAGGACTGCCCAGACCCTGATGAGAATTACTACTATTCTCAAATGGTCCAGGGCCTATAGCAAGTGAATTTTTCTAACACTGCTTTTACTGTATCTTTCCAAACTCTTACGTCTTCATTTTCTAAGGAAAAGTGAAAAGTAACATCATTGCCATTCTAGTCCATGAAATACCTCCCGAGTCTTCACCCATTTGGTTTTTTTATTACTTGACCACAGGAGTAACAATTTCCTGGGTATTTTTCATCATCTTGGGGACACACAGCCTCATGATGAGAAAAATGGGTAGCAAAAATTAAAAAGCACATATTGACTTTGGAAGAATACGTAACAAATTAGTGACGCAGATTGCCTCTGGGGAGAGAAACTAGGTGCGATGAAGGACAAGGGTAGAAAAGAAACCTTATTTTATTCCCTTTGTGTACCTTTCAGACTGGAACCTGTTCAATTATAATACCTATTCAAAAACAAATTAAATTTTAAAATAGAAACAAAATATATTGGGCCTTCTGAGCTGCTGCTGGTCTCTGCGTAATGAACTGTGAAGATAAACCACAATCACATTGGCACGTGGAGGGGCATATCTTTGTGCTGAATGCCGTAATAAAGTAGCCTAATTTTTAGGGCTGATGGTTAAGTATATGGCAAATATGCCTTTGACCATGTAAGTAAGATCCACAGGTTTGATTTAGTAAAGTGAACTACTACATTTTCTTAATTGTAAAAGCCACTCCAACAGGCTTCAGCTTCATTTTTTTATAGCTTTTTTTTCCTTTTTTTTTTAAACATACAATTCATCTTTTTCACCACAGTGACCATTAGGCAAACTCTTTCAGGTCCATTAATTCTGCTGGGGAGTCTCGAATCTTTCCTGGGCCTCAGCAGATCCTTACCAATGATCAGCTGCTCCAGTCGGACGCGCTCGTGGGCAGCGTGCTGGTCCACCAAGACTAGCAGGTTTCCACCTAGAAGACCAGCAAGCACCACTGGGTTTCAAATTCTCAGGTCAGGATGAAAAGAATCATGTTGTGTTGAGGGAGGAAAGGTTAATCCAAACTATTTAACAGCGTGAGCATAAGAGAAGCATACAAACTATGTAGTAACAACTGCTGCTTTTATTTCCTAACAAGTATTATGGGAAAACTAAAACAAATGTATCTCTGATGAGAAACTCTTTGGTTCTTTAGTATTTCATTTCTAAAATACGTGTGAATTTAATGTTTAAACACTGACTTTGCTCTTTTAATTCAAATTTGATACAATGAAGGATCATTAAACTACATATTTTTTAATCAGCTGACCTTGATTTGCAAGCTACTCCAGAACCTATGAAGAGTGTAATTCTACTACACTTTAGATCAGAGGTCAGCAATTTCTTTTCTGTGAAAGGCTAGACAATAAATATTTTAGGCTTTTGGGACACGTGGTTTCTGACACAACTATTCAAATATTCATTCTGAACCAAAGCGGCCATAGACGATCTGTGAATGTTGTAGCTGTGATGCAATAAATGTTATAGACCCTGAAATATTAACCTCATATAATTTTTTAAAATTTATTTATTTTAACTGGAGGATAATTACTTTACAATATTGTGATGGCCTCTGCCATACATCAACATGAATTGGCCATAGAATTTCATATAATTTTAATGTGTTAAAAAATATAACTCTTCCTGTGCATTTTTTCAACTAGTTAAAAATGTAGTACCCCTGAAACTAATGTTAACACCGTAAATTAACTACATGTCAATTAAAAAAAACAAAACAAAACCATTCTTATCACCCTGGATGTTACAGAAACAACGGTCTGGATCTGGCCCCCAGGTCACAGTGTGCCTTGCTTTAGACTCAGGCTTCACAAACTTTGAAGAGTAGACAAGTCACCTGGGGATCTTACTAAGAGGCAGATTCTGATTCAGTAGGTTAGGAATGGGACATGAGATTGGGCAAGTCTAGCAAACTCCCATGTGATGTCATTTACTGACCTTGATTTTTAAGTAAGTAGGCTTTACTCTCTCAAGTGCAACAGAGGAAACAGATTGTCCTGACCCCAAATCCAAACCTACAGGGAAATCCTTTTCTCACTGACAGGAGGACTGATCTCGATGACATTAGTACATCATTTTACCTCGTAATTTTATTACTTTTAGCCAAAGGGCTGACACTTATTGTTCCTGATTATACTGAAATAAGAGTTCTCCTCTTGAATTTGATCAAACGAGATAATGTCTGTTTTTCCTGTTTCTACTAATAAGATTAAAAAAAAAAAACTGTTTCTATGACACCATGAAATTCATGGCATAAGAGCTTCAGACTTAAAAAAAAAAAAGATTATGTAATTTTTCTGACAGCATTTTCCACCACATAACAGGCCCCCAAATGCTGAATTTTAAGCTCCTTTGAGGATAGGAGGAATTGCAGCTGGTTGTGATGAATACTGAACATCCTGTATTGGGCAAAACAATGGAATAAATAATAAATTATGAGGGAGTAACCTCAAACTCAAAACTACAACCAGTGTAAATTACCAAAAGTCAAAAGAACTCTAAGAAATCAATCCTGCACCTTACTCTGGAGGGAAGACTTACAGTCTACCAAATGTTCATGACATTTTCCACTCCTTGAATGGAGCAAAATATACGAAAAGTAATTTACTCGTGTCAGAGCTATGGTTTTGATATTTAAACAGAATAGAAGCTTTGTAAGGACAGGATTTTTGTGTTATATTCCCAGCATGTACAACAGCACCAAGCACATCACAGGCACTCAATAAGTATTTATAGAATAAATGAGTGAATCCTTATTCTTTAGAGTATCATAATTATAGGCAAAAACATGCAATAAAAATGCCATTATATGGCACTAATTTCACTATAATTTAAAACAATTCTATGTCCATTACAAAGATTAGTGAAAATATTAAAATAAAATTAAGGCAATTATAGGAATAGGTTGCTTTTGGTATTCATGAGCAATAAAAACTCATTTTGACTTAAAAAATTTTTTTAAATCTAATACATACTCCCTGATGGAAGCCAATCAACATAGTAACAACCTGGAATTGCAAGAGACATTTAAATATCTGGAGATTTGGTGGCTATACCCATCTCAGATGCCATTTTGGTATTAAACAACAAAGAATTTCAGGTAATCAAATATTTAGAAAAAAAATCTATTTACTTTCTAGAAATAGTAAGACTACTAGATTTTGACATTTACTAATTCTACATTTATGATAATTATGATAATTTTTGGTTACTTTACCCCTATGATCTACAATGATATTTATCAAATAAATGTATACTGTAACAAAAGAGAACATTTTGAAAAGCAAAGAGAATGAACCACTTTCAAACTTCAGAAGCTCTCTCCTGCAGGCCTACCTATCAGATGCTAACTCCTACAGGGGTGCTCAGGACTCTCAGGCACTCAGGCCTTTTCCAGAACCTGACAGGATCTAGCATTCCTTGTAAATAGCTCAAAGTGCTACCAGTTTAAAAAAAAAAAAAAAAGCTTTCACTCTCCCTAGTCTCTCTTCCATGTCACAGATTTCGGAGTCTCTGCTAGAGGTGTAATATCCAACCACATTCCTGATACATTCTTGAACATTTCAAAGGTATTTCAGACCAAACTCACGATTTTCACCCTCCTTGCCTGCTTCTTCTTCAGCCTGGTCCTGTAGCGTCATCCAGCTACAGAGGTCAGAAAACCAGGAGTCTTCTTTGATATCCCTTCCCTATGTCCAATCCATCACCGAGTCTACTGACTCATCTCCTAAATATCTTTCTCTCCAGGCTACCTCCCCATCATTTCTTAGATACTGCAACGTCCTCCTAACACTCTCTCTGCAGCTACCAGGTCTCCGCCTCCACACCTGCTCCACACTCCACACTATAGCCAGAGCAGTGTTTTCAAAATGCAAATGTGGGGACTTCCCTGGTGGCCCAGTGGTTAAGAATCCACCTGCCAATACAGGGGACAGGGGTTCGATCCCTGGTCGGGGAATAAGATCCCACATGCCATGGGGCAACTAACCCTGTGAGTCCCAACAAGAAAAGTCTGCTCATGGCAATGAAAACCCAGCACAGCTGGGAAAAAAAACAATAGCGAATGTGATGTGACACATGCCACTGTGAAAACAAATGATAAAAAATAAAGCAAAAAGCCTTCAATTGTTTCCTATTGGAACTGGGATAGAGACAGCACCTGTAAATGGCCTTTAAGATCTGGCTGTGACCTACGTATCTAGCCCCTCTCCTTGCTCTCACACAAGGAAGGGCTTGCCCGGCTTCCTCTCACTGAAGGAGAGGGAAGCACGAATTGCATGTTATTCCCTCTGCCCAGAATACTTCTCCCTCCCTTCTTTCCCTAGTTAACTTATACTTCAGATCTCTCTTTACCAACAGAACCTTCTCTGACCTCCTCACTAAATCAAATCTCCTAACACAGGTTCTCACAGCATCTTGTTTCTCTCCTCCATAACACTAGAGTTAAAATGTTAATGTGTGTGTAACTATCTGTTCCTCTTGCTTGTGGATTGTGTCCCACCATTGTACCTCTAGCAGAGTCCCTCACATGCAGTAGGTACTCAATCAATATCTGTTGAATGAGTTAATGTTTTTATTTACAAATTATTGTTTTATTAAAGCAGGTCACCAAGAGATTATATGTTAACTCTTCATAAACCTAACAGAGGTCATCATATAAACTTTCTACTATTATAAAGCAATCGTATTAAAACATTATTAAAAATTTAGAGAATATAAAATATTTTAAAGAGTAAAAGATGAAATTTCCCCTTTGCCCATTTCTATTCTCACTCCCAAGGTAACCATTCTTAATAATTTAACATGTATCATATACACACACACACACACACACATCTATGTGTATGTACATAAAACTACATGTACTTTAAAACTATTGTTTCATGATATATTTTCATAATTTAGATTGGTTTTCCCTAATCTAGCCAAATCACTGAAACTATCATGTATAAAAAATAACCTTAAAAGGAGACTGTCAGAAGACCAGCTGGTCACTAAGACTAACCCCAGTCTTACCTGCCTCACCATTCTCTTCAGTCTTAGTGCTCATTAAACAGGCAATAAACTTGTTATCCACTTGCTGGAGAACCTGCCATACATTCAAGTAAGTGGAACAGTACTAAATATAAGTTAACAATGGCTTATCTACATAGAGAGAGACAAAATCGCACTTAAAGTTGTTTGCATTATAACATTCATATCTAAGACTGAGGAGAGGTGTGGATGAACCTGCAGGAGTTCAAGGTTCATCATTAGGAAGGATAAAGAATAGACATGTAGAGCAACTAGAAGACAAAAGGAAAGACTACAAGGGAACAGACTGAAGCAACTCATAGGGTTGTGCTAATAAAACTTCAGAGTAGATTTGAAATGTTCCCAACAGAAGGACTCTTAATAACAGGTAATGTGACCAGGGAATTATTAATATGACCAGAGACTGCTAACAAATAGAGCTGAAAAAAATTTGTAAAATGTATGCAAAAAATGTATACAAAAAGTGGAAACCATTTTTGTAGGAGCTGGTACATTAAGGCAGTAAGTTAACAGCCACTGGTGGCTGCAGACCTTGGTAGCTCCCCTCTACCTAGATTGGTCTCAGCTTCTAATTCGTTTCCATAGTGAAAATAAGAAGATGAGGACAGCCTGAGTGGTGTAGAGAGAGGGCAAACTAGAAAAAGGGTCCCTTGTGTTAACTTCTCAATCTGGGATCTCCTAAGCCATGTCATTTGTAGCCTCATACAATAGAGGGCCATTTAAAAAGGGGCATCATTGCACATTTAAGGACAATGTCTCTACATTACTTAAGTAAGTGTTAGTTGCTCAGTTGTGTCCAACTTTGCAACCTATGGATTGTAGCCCACCAGGCTCCTCTGTCCGTGGAATTCTCCAGGCATGAATATTGGAGTGGGTTGCTATTCCCTTCTCCAGGGAATCCTCCAAACCCAGGGATGAAACCCAGGTCTCCTGCATTGCAGGCAGATTGTTTACTGTCTGAGCCACCAGAAAGCCCAAATTTATGTCAACCACATTACTTAGTTGACTTATAAATTATTGTCAGTCTAGAAAGTCAATATAAAAAAAAAAAAGTCAATATATAATCCTTGAAACTGTGTGCCTGAATCCATAATTCATCACTCCAAACTTGCTCACCCCACTAAGGATACCTTTTTTTTTGTAATTGATGGCATCACCGACTCAAGGGACATGAGTTTAGGCAAACTCTATGACACAGTAAAGGACAGGGAAGCCTGGCATGCTGTAGTCCATGGGGTTGCAGAGTCGAACATGACTTAGCAACTGAACAACAGCAATTATAATTAGTCCTTTGCTTTTTCTTCTGATGATAAAAGTTTCAGTAAGATTAAAAAGAACACATGTGCCTTGATCAGGGTGGTCTATAGCATTAAGTAAATCCAATTTCACATGAGTTAGCCTAGCTTAGGCTATATATATATATAATATATATATAAATGAGATTTCAAAGGCAACATTTTACCTGCATTGAGTGAATCATTTCTTTGGTGAAACGATAAGGATACAAGATGTTGTGAATTTTAACTGCTAGGCTCTCAGCTTGGCCGCTGCTTACGTCAACAGCAACCTAGAAAAACCCAGAACAAATGTCATTTACGTTGTAATCTTTTATGTCTGCAGAACTGTTTTACCAAAGATCTCAAAGTGCTTTAATAACATTCATTTTCACAGAACCTATTAGAGGTGGGTTGAATTCAGGGAACTTATAAAAATTCAAAGGGCTCTATGAATTTTTACTCTTGAATAATAATTTTTGTTTATATACAAAATTACTGACAAAAACCCAATTCTTTCAGAATAACAATTTGCCTGTGCTTCATAAGCATGTCCTTAAAGACATCTTAACCGATGAATTAGTAACAAATGCTCATCCACTCTCCACCCTCATTGCAACACACAGAGCGCCTGTGTGATCACCCACTGAGGAGGATGCGTGCTCAGGTCCAGTGATGAAGATTCAGGTCCAGAGCAGAAGAGTCACTGCTTTGTCTAATGACAACAGTTTTTATTACCATCACCCTAAATACTTGGCCAAAGCTGCAAGTCAGGGTTTCTGAGAGCGGTAAACACATTCACTATTCACACACTGATGACACAGGTCTAAAGTATCATCCAAAGTGACCAAGCTTCCAAACTGCTATGAATTCTGATTCTTCCTCTCTACGTTAAATATTAATTTCCAAATACATTATTTGGAAACATGCCACTTTCCCTTCATAATTACAAATCAATATAGTCATTCATGCCCACCCCCAATTTAAATGAAATTCAAATTTTAAAATAACATGCAAAGAATAAATGCTGCAGACCTACCTCTGGATAACGGGCAAATATTGGATTGTCCCATTCTGAGAACAAAGACTGAAGCGATTCAGGACCAAAGGCATCGTCCCCAGTAGCTAGAGCAAAAGGGGACAAGTAAAGTTGGCATCAAGAGCCTCAGGGAAGAGGGTGCATGCTGTCTCACGCTTGGTGCGGTGCGGCCTCAAGACCAAAGATCAGACACCGTGTTCCCATATTCTGCACATATGAAGTGTAGGCTGTATCTCTAAATTGTTTTTATCTGTTATTTCTTACACTAGGGTTGACAACTGTTCTTCTGGCATTATAGCTTTTTCTATAAACTATTTTCAAGAGATATTTCAGAATATAAGTCCACAAGAAACTGGTTCAAATGAGTAGCCCCACTTTTTTAGGTAAAAATATACCTTATCTATTTTCAGAAACAACGAAAAGTAAAATGATAAATGCAGGGGGTTTTTTTTGAAGATAAGAATTTTGCTTATATAAAACTACTGCAATATGGAGTCAACGCCAATCTTTAAAAATAAGAAACATTTTTCTCAATCACAAGACACCACAGTCTGTGCCTAATC
The DNA here is from genome assembly GCF_042477335.2 of Ovis canadensis. Classification (NCBI taxonomy): domain Eukaryota; kingdom Metazoa; phylum Chordata; class Mammalia; order Artiodactyla; family Bovidae; genus Ovis; species Ovis canadensis. The sequence continues at coordinate 96,661,333 of NC_091251.1, forward strand.
AACCAGCATTGACCTTGTCTGGAAAAGTAATTTCTGATCTAAATGCATGCACTGAATTAACTTAGTTCTGCTGTGAAACAGGACCACAGGGAATTCCTGGTTCCAGGAAGGCACAGCTGGCACTGATCAAGCTCAACAACACAGCCCTGCTTTGTTTTCCTTGAGCTGGGTGGCACAGTATGTACTAGGTGTTCTGGCAATCTCTGCTAATGCCCCTACCTCTGTTATTCTGTCTCATCACAGTCCTCTCTTTCCGAGCTCTAGGAAGGAAAGGAAGAACAAGGTCGCTTCTAAAGGGATGACACCTGTACTGAGATCCTAAATATAAAAAAGAAAAAAAACTAGACATTTGAACTCAAAATATACACTATTAAAATAATAGTTTAATAAAATCTCTTTCTGTACAAAATGAATTAAGACATAAGGCAGACTAGTAAACACTAGATTGAGTCAGCAGTTTTTTAAATGAAATTATTCTGCTAATTTAGGAATCTGCCCTAGTGCTTAGTCCTATTACCCATCTATACCAGACAGAATGAAGACCTAGAAAAGATCCCCAATGGACATACTCTTTTTTGCAATACGTGTCTATTGTAACATTTACCTCATCCTAGTAATACGTTTGGATGGTTGTCCTCTCTAATAGTCTGTGGACCACTGAAAGCAAAGCCAGTCAATATGCAATGCAGCAGCTCCAAGCATGGTGTGGATCACAAATGAGTGAATAAATAAAGAGATGAATGAATGAAAAGTTTTCAGTTTAAATTCCAATATCCAGTAAGATGTCACCCAAATTCTGCCCTCCTCTCTGAGAATGATCAGATTTGAGTTTTAGAGACAATGTCGAATTTGATAGTTTCAAACAGGAGTAAAACATGATGAAACTATTATTTCAAAAAGACAAATCTGTTGGACAAAAAAATGGAAAGAGATTAACTAAGAATAATAAAAGTGTGAGGTGAAATAAAGTTGTGTCAGTGTCAATAGAAAGGACAGAGTTGAAGACATTTTAAAGAAAAATAACTACCAGGGCTGGAGACCTGACAACCACTCCTTAAAATTACCTTTGTAGAGCCTTTCTTCTGTGCAGTTAAATCTACCTCTTAACAGTTCATCTCATGTAACCTTTTACATGAGGCTCAACCATGTCCTAAATGTCCTGCTACACACCAGCCATTCACAGAATGGTAGACTGAGCAACTTCACTTTCGCTTTTCACTCTCATGCATTGGAGAAGGAAACGGCAACCCACTCCAGTGTTCTTGCCTGGAGAATCCCAGGGACGGGGGAGCCTGGTGGGCTGCCGTCTATGGGGTCGCACAGAGTCGGACACGACTGAAGCGACTTAGCAGTAGCAGCAGCAGCAGCAGCCAACCCTCACCCACCTCTGTATGGAGGGTGCTTAGAAGCCATTTTTCTTCGAACTAGCTCCTAGATCCCAAATACTTAGTTTATCATTATGAATCTCTGACTTAACATGACTCTCAAAGGTTCACTACATGACATGCTAATCCAGAAATTAAGTAGGTTGAAGCATTTTAGACATGTAGATTTATTTAACAGGAACAGATGTTCATGTTCAGTATGGCCAGCCAAGATTCCCCCCTTTTGTTTTAGAAACAACCATCTCAGTTTAATAATATCCAGTTATTTTTTGTCACCATATCAGAAGCAATTGTATTTCAGAAAGATGAGGTGCCAGGGCCTTAGATTTACCTTTGATTAGCATTCAGTATAAATCAGGACACAAAACTACATACGCTGAAAAACACGAGTCTTTAAGAGCCACGTGATAGTCTCAGGAGCAGTATTAAGAAAAGGGTTTTTTTCTATTTAATTCTTTGAAAGTTACTACAATGATTACTTTTTTTCACAAGGGAAAATAATTGGAAACCACTGAAAAATAAAAGTCTTATTTAACCTTAAATGAATCAGAGCCTCCTGCTAGAGATATTTATCCTAGGGAGAAATGATAAGTTAATTTGTAACTACCTTCATACAATTTACATTCTTTTGCAACATTCAAGACTTAATACAGATGAACATTTAATGTTTGCCCTTCTGATGCAAAACCAAGATTACTGCCAGATGGAAATCAGTTTTACCATCTCCCAACATCTGGCTCTCAACATGCTGCCAAAACAATGTCACTTTTAATGTTGACTGAGACCTGGGAACTCAGAGTCCTAGCTTAGGCTCTGATGTGGCCTTGTGGTCTGATCTAAAAGCCACATTATTGTTTTCCTGAATAACGGCCACTTATACAGACCAAGATTATTAGCATATACATTATAATAAAGTACATTTGAAAAGTATGATTATAAAAATACAAACTTAACCTACCTTCCAAAAAATTTATGGTCAAGTCCTTTTTTTTTTTTAAAGTTTATAAATATACGACTGTACTGAGCCATAGATTTTACTGGGAAATCTAGGATGACTACAAGAATCATTCTAGTCCTTTACCTGGGAGAGGTGCAGAGAACAACTTCCAGAAAAATACCACACTGGCATTGCAGGTGCTTTTAAAGACAAACTTCTTAGAGTTGCGTGTTTGGGAGAGAGGGCAAAGTGGGAAGGGAAACACTGTGAAGTGAAAGTCAGTCGTGTCCAACTCTTTGAGACCCCATGGACTGTGCATGGAATTCTCTGGCCAGAATATTGGATCGGGTAACCTTTCCCTTCTCCAGGAGATCTTCCCAACCCAGGGATCAAACCCAGGTCTCCTGCATTGCGGGCAGATTCTTTACCAGCTGAGCCACAAGGGAAGCCCAGGAATACCGAGTGGGTAGCCTATCCCTTCTCCAGAGGATCTTCTGAACCCAGGAATCGAACTGGGGTCTCCTGCATTGCAGGCAGATTCTTTACCAGCTGAGCTACCAGGGAAGTCCCCAGGAAAACACTGTAGCTCTTCTCAACTATCAATAGCACCATTTTCATTAAACACTGTCTCATCCTCTTGTACACACATACACCCATAGATAAATATACTTGCAGTTCCATTCTATATCATTCTTTCATTGTAATTTTATGTTTAAATAATATTGAACCTAGAGAGTTTTCATATATAATAAAACATTTTATAATTAAACTTCAAAATGTTCTATCTGCTGATAAAATCTCTTTGAATAATATCTTACTCCTCAGCCATTATTTCCACCTTCAAAAGCATTCATGCCAGTGAATGCCATATACTTACCGTTCTCCAGTAGCACATCCACAGCCATAGTTGTCAGGTCTTTAGTACAAGCGGCCCGAACATCCTCAGTAGGAGCAGTGAACGTGCTAAGTCCTGTTAGTTTGTTGATGTAAACCATTCTTCCCAGAGTTACATCAAAATGCTGCTGCCAATCCAAAGAACATATGTTGGACCCTTCATTTTCAGAACAAGTTCTTGCTATGGCTATGGATTCCTCACTCTGAAAACAAGTTCCATTTTGGTCAGCTGTGGAATCTTCCATGCGACTCATTAACATTCTGCTCATAGAGAAAGGACTTCCAATCTGTTGTTTTGAAGCTATAAGAACATCTGAATCCTTACTGATAACTGTAGCATGGTCATAGGGCAGAACCAAAGGATTTCCTGGTATCTTCTCAGTGGTATTGTTGTTAGAATATGTTTCACTGTCTTTACTGAAGAGATTACTTTGTGTGACAGAGTCTGACATTGGGATGTTGTCACTTTCTGGTTTTTTATGCTCATTTTTAAATAACTTACAAGAATCTAGGGTTAACCCACTGGACAAGTCACCATCTTTCCTACTGGAATCTAATTGTGGCAATTCATTAAAATGACTTACATCCATCCTTGGAGTCTCTCTTTCGGAATCCTTCAATCTGGATAATTTAGAGGCTAGTGATTCAGGTGACTTCTCAACATCCAAAAATTTACTGTTAAAATGAGGTAACTCCTGTAGAGTTACAGTGCTTTCTGTTAAGCAAAGCATCTGTTGTTCCAAACAATGATCTTCCTTGGAGAATGGAAACTTTTCTGAAGAAAACATGTGATTTACTGGTTGACAACTACTATTGGAATCATTATATTTCATAGTAGTGATTTCACAGATGTCAGAGTTGTCTAAGTGGTTTTTGTCTTTCCATGGAATGTCAGCTTCAACTTGAGGACTGAGATTGGTAGTGATTTCTAAAGTATTATTTTCCTCCACTTCAGTATTGAGAGGATTTTTAACCTTCCCATATTGCCTCTTAAACTTCTCTAAAGATCCTAGTTGTGAACTTAAGCTTAGCTTCTTATGAGGTATGGGTTTGGCAGGACCAATCAACTTGTCGGTTTTCTTACTACCATCTGAAACATGTCTACCCCAAGAGAAAGAGGATGTGTCGAGTAATAAGCCACCTGTGTGTGATTTTTTACTACTTTCCTGAAAAATAGCAAAATTTTTATAAGCTGCTGTATGTTTGTTCTCTAGCTCATAACTTCGATCTGTGCTGCACAGACTTTTGTTGGGCAGTTGAGCAAATTCTTTACTTAAAGTGCTGGTTAAATCTTTGCTGTTTAGAATCTTAACTGAATGGTGTGTTCTATTTCTAAATGTTTCTTTGGCACTCACAGGACCAGGTTGAGCATAACTTTTAAATAAATGTTCTGTTTCAGTTGATTTAGTTTGCTCACTCTGTACCACATGAGTTATGAAGCCAGTAGAACATAATTTAACTTGTCCATAATGAAAAACATTTATTCTTCCACAAGCACTAGGTTTTTTTCTTTTCTCTTCCTCTCTCTGAGCACTAGGTTCTCCTGATAATGCTGTCTCAAAAGACAGAGGTTGGCATTTCATTTCAGTAGCATCTTTATATCTCTCTGGTTGATTCTGAATTCTGTTATTTTCCAGGATGTTGGCAGCCATGCTATTAACAGTAGTACTTACTTTTTGTATTTCTAGATCTTCTCCACTCCCCTCAAAGTGATATAATGTCTGAAAAGGGCTTCCACACATTTCTGAACTGGTTCCACATGGATTTTCTGAAGAGTTATGTTCCAAGCAAGATTTTTTATGTTTCTTATTTTCTCCTGATTCTGATGCTCCAGCTGTGTCTTGTTCTAAGTTCCTTGAGTGTGAGCAAGCACTGTCTTCATTTTGCAAAGATGACTCTGCCATTTTATAATGGGCTGGCCCATCGGATTTGTAAGTGTACAAAAATGAATCATTTGTCTTTTTTCTGATAGTTTCCGAATCCCTAGAATTATGTGTGCTTATGTTTTCTACAGGAGCTTTTCTTTTCACAGCTTTTGACTGCAAATTGAACATCTCATAGGAATCCAAAATATTATTACATGCTTCTTGGAAACTGACCTGGCCACACTTCTCATCAGAGGACACTTGCTTCTGAAGACTGGCACTGAATAAACTAAAATCATTATCTTCACTAAATTCCTTAATGTCTTCACTTGATAATTCCACAAATAATTTTTCTTTCTTTAAAAACATTTTTACTCCTTCCTGAATGCAAACCAAAAGAGTATCCCAGTTCTGAAACTCAATCAGGGTTTTTGCTGGCTCTAGGCACACGTCATACTCACAGAACTGGCACTGCACATTGATTACGTAGATCCCATGGAGTTCCGGGTTAGACCTAGGCCGAGGACTTGAATTCATTTGCCTACTGGCAGAACCACTCTTTGGTTTGCATATAATACTTTCTTTCCTTAATAAAAAGTCAATGAGTTTATGCAACTTTGTCCTTAAAACTAACCTCTTGTTCACAAACAAAAACTGCATATTCTTATTATAATGTGCTTCAGAGCTGATAAAGCCAGTAAGCTCAAACTCCTTATATTTAAAATTTATTTCTCTTAACTTTTGGGACTTACCCAGTCCATAAATTTGACAAAATCGGGAACATATGTCTTTCGTTTTAGGGAGTTGAAGAACCATGGAACCAGAAACATCATTTCTCAAAGAGAAAGAAATGGAAGGGTGCATGAGTGACAGAGCTTCTATCCTCTGCCTAACCTTCTCAAACTCCAATCTAGGATCCATGCATTTCCTCCTAACAGGTAATTGATAAAACAGATTATATACAGTGACTGTTGTCCCGGTACTTGGTCGAGTTAAGGCAGCTTCACAAGCTTTCAGCGCTTTCCCATTCTGAAACAGTTTCACAAATGTTTTCATCGACTTGTTTTTCTTGGATGAAATTTCCACAGCACTGGCCATATCTGCTATACTGGCCAACGCCTCCCCCCGGAAACCATAAAACCTTGGGTTCTCCAAGTCTTGTACGGAGTTGCATTTACTGGTGAAATAACGATTTCCCACCTTGTCTACATCATCACTCCCCATCCCAAATCCATTGTCTATCACTTGAACTTGGAAGGTTTCCATGTTCACCCTGACAGCCACACATTTTGCTTCAGCATCAATACTGTTGAGGGCAAGCTCCTCAACACATTGGCCTAAGGAGCATACAGCCAAACCAGAACGCAATTTAGCTTGTACTTCAGCTGACAAGCATTTGATCATGGCAGGTAGAAAGCTGGTGAGAATGCCAGGCAGTGGTTCCCTTTTCTGACTGGAAATAATTGCCTACGGGAGGAAGACAAAACACACACACACACACACAATTAAAGCTTCAGAGTTACATGGCATCAACCATTTCTCTCAAGCATTATAAAGAAATATTTGAGATAAATGAAATCTCTTATTAACAAAACAAAAATTATACTTCTGATCTCTAGGAAGATCAAACAGCTCAGATTTGGCACAGCAGATTTAATATCCAAAACAGCATTCATAATTTCATAATTTTTACTGCTCCTAAATCCCAAATGCCCTAAGTGAAATCATCATCACACTTGAAGTTGACCCCTAAAGTGTTCAAACTGCCAATCACTTCACCAAAAACAGATGCCTAATTTCCACTAAGAAACATTAGCTAGAAATCATTCATGAAAAAAATGTCCAAGCTAGTTTCATAACATTTATCCATTGCACAATAACCATGACTTTTAGAAAAAAATTACAATGAAGTGTTAAGACACTGTACTAATTAGGGTGAAGGAAGAGGAGGAAATGAAATCAAATTATATCAAAGAGCGATAATTATTATAATAATTACCATTGGTTAAATATAGTTATCTCAGGGGAAAGAGACTAATAATGGGGAAGGGTACGGCAGGAAAATTCCTTTGCCTTTTAAGCCTTTATCATTTGATTTTTAAATCTTGTACATGTATTACTAAGTTTTCAGAAGGCCCTTACCTATTACTACTTATGATTTATTATTTTGTATTAATACTCTTTTGGTCTTTACAGATGGCTCCAAACTACCTTAGCAATAATAATGATGGCAAGGGGATCTTTAAACGAGACTTTTTCTTGCAGCTAAAAATGACAGTTCAATGAAAGGTCCCCTCCCTTCATAGCTGAGAGTAGCATGGGCTGGACCGTCTCACGAGTGGTAAGGCTTGTTTATCAAACTTGGGGAAAATCAGAGATCTGATTTTCAGATCTTGATGGTTGCAGATCAGAACTTGCAGATCTGATGGTTTCTAAGATAATGTACTTTGCAGCCGGCAAAAAATGAGAGGTCAAGGTTTGGTATCTATTCCTACTGGTACCCAAAACTCAACGATTTCCGATTTCCTGATTACGGGGCTTTCGGGGATCCTGTGACAAGTGGGACGATTTGATCCGTGTTCAGAGCTGAGAAAGCTTGCAGGAAGAGCAGGGTCGAGTTCGCCAACCACCGCCCCCCCCCCCCACCCGCCGCGGCCGTAAGAGTCAAGCTCCACCCCCGCGCCCTCCCAGCTGGCAACCGGAAACCCAGGCCCGGCCCGCCCAGGTTCGGGCGCCCGGCCGAAGGTAGGCCGGAAGACGTCCTAGGCCCCTCGCGCGGCGGGTCCGTAAGGCTGGCCCGCAGCGGTCGCCAAGGCGCTTCGAGTGGTAGACGAGCTCCCAGAATCGTCCTCTGGTCGCGTGCTTTCACCCCAAGTCACCTGGAATCGTACCTCCCCAACCCCCTGATACCAACCGCCTCGGCCGCTGGGCACGCGCTCTGTGGCTGGTGAGGCTCGTACACGTGAGGCTCGTGCACGCGCGAGCCCGCGAGCATGCGCTTCTGAGGCGCCGCGCGGAGGACGCAGTCCAGTCCGTGACACCCCGATGCGCATGCGCGCCAGGTGTCGCCGGCTTGGAAACCTGTGTCCCCAGGTCTCTTCTTACTGGTACCCCGAAGTTTCCAGTCTTTATCCCGTTTTATCATGGCGTGAAAAGCTGTTTCTAGCAATTTTTACTCGTTTTTCCCTTTTCTCATTTCTGTTGTGTGCGTACTACCATTTAATTCAACAGAGGCTTCCTAGGTGCTGCAGTAGTAAACAATTCGCTTGCCAATTCAGGAGATAAAGGTTTGATCCCTGGGTAGGGAAGAGCCCCTGGAGGAGGACATGGCAACCTACTCCAGTATCCTTGCCTAGAAAATCCCATAGACAGAGGAGCCTGAGGGGCTGCAGTCCATGAGGTTGCAAAGAGGCATGACTAACCACGGTATTTTATTTGCTTATCATCTGTCTGCTCACTAGAATGTGGATATTTATCTATTTTTATTTGCTGCTGTATCCCCATGGCAAGAACAGTGCCTGGCTTATGTTAGGCACTCAAATATTAATCGAGAGCTTTCCGTCTTAAAGATTATAGTTATTTCAAAGCTGGAAAAGATGAAGAATCTATATAGCTCTATTCTTAATTTATAGGTGAAAACAAGACTCTCTTCACTGACTTTTTTTTTGGTATTTTTCTAATGGAATGAGAGTGGACCCCTAAGGGCATTGTGAGATTAGTTCAGTTCAGTCGGGTCCAGCTCTTTGCGACCCCATGAACCACAGCACGCCAGGCCTCCCTGTCCATCACCAACTCCTGGAATCTACCCAAACTCATGTCCATTGAGTCAGTGATGCCATTCATCCTGTCGTCCCCTTCTCCTCCTGCCCTCAATCTTTCCCAGCATTAGGGTCTTTTCGAATGAGTCAGCTCTTCGCATCAGGGGGCCAAAGTATTGGAGTTTCAGCTTCAACATCAGTCCTTCCAATGAACACCCAAGGCTGATCTCCTTTAAGATGGACTGGTTGGATCTCCTTGCAGTCCAAGGGACTCTCAAGAGTCTTCTGCAACACCATAGTTCAAAAGCATCAATTCTTCGGTGTTCAGCTTTCTTTATAGTCCAACTCTCACATCCATACATGACTACTGGAAAAACCACAGCCTTGACTAGATGGATCTTTGTTGGCAATGTCTCTGCTTTTGAATATGCTGTCAGTTCAGTTCAGTTGCTCAGTCTTGTCTGACTCTCTACGACCCCATGAATCGCAGCACACCAGGCCTCCCTGTCCATCACCAACTCCTGGAGTTCACTCAGATTCCCGTTCATCAAGTCAGTGATGCCATCCAGCCATCTCATCCTCTGTCGTCCCCTTCTCCTCCTGCCCCCAATCCCTCCCAGCATCAGAGAATTTTCCAGTGAGTCAACTCTTCGCATGAGGTGGCCAAAATTACTGGAGTTTCAGCTTTAGCATCAGTCCTTCCAAAGAAATCCCAGGGCTGATCTCCTTCAGAATGGACTGGTTGGATCTCCTTGCAGTCCAAGGGACTCTCAAGAGTCTTCTCCAACACCACAGTTCAAATGCATCAATTCTTTGGCGCTCAGCTTCTTTCACAGTCCAACTATCACATCCATACATGACTACTGGAAAAACCATAGCCTTGGCTAGACGGACCTTAGTCGGCAAAGTAATGCCTCTGCTTTTGAATATGCTATCTAGTTTGGTCATAACTTTTCTTCCAAGGAGTAAGCGTCTTTTAATTTCATGGCTGCAGTACCATCTGCAGTGATTTTGGAGCCCCCCAAAATAAAGTCTGACACTGTTTCCACTGTTTCCCCATCAATTTGCAAAGAAGTGATGGGACCGGATGCCATGACCTTTGTTTTCTGAATGTTGAGCTTTAAGCCAACTTTTTCACTCTTCTCTTTCGCTTTCATCAAGAGGCTCTTTAGTTCTTTACTTTCTGTGATAAGGGTGGTGTCACCTGCATATCTGAGGTTATTGATATTTCTCCTGGCAATCTTGATTCCAGTTTGTGCTTCCTCCAGCCCAGCGTTTCTCATGATGTACTCTGCATATACATCATGGAGAAAAGGAAAGATATACTCATTTGAACACAGAGTTTCAAAGAATAGCAAGGAGAAATAAGAAAGCCTTCATCTTTAAGAAAGCCTTTCCTGCTTAAATAAGCAGGGAGACAATATACAGCCTTGACGTACTCCTTTTCCTATTTGGAACTAGTCTCTTGTTCCAGGTCCAGTTCTAACTGTTGCTTCCTGACCTGCATATAGGTTTCTCAAGAGGCAGGTCAGGTGGTCTGGTATTCCCATCTCTTTCAGAATTTTCCACAGTTTATTGTGATCCACACAGTCAAAGGCTTTGACATAATCAGTAAAGCAGAAATAGATGTTTTTCTGGAACTCTCTTGCTTTTTCTATGATCCAACGGATGTTGGCAATTTGATCTCTGGTTTCTCTGCCTTTTCTAAATTCAGCTTGAACATCTGGAAGTTCACTATTCATGTATTGCTGAAGCCTGGCTTGGAGAATTTTGAGCATTACTTTACTAGCGTGTGAGATGAGTACAATTGTACTGTAGTTTAAGCATTCTTTGGCATTGCCTTTCTTTGGGTTTGGAATGAAAACTGACCTTTTCTAGTCCTGTGGCCACTGCTGAGTTTTCCAAATTTGCTGGCATATTGAGTGCAGCACTTTCACAGCATCATCTTTTAGGAGCTGAAATAGCTCAACTGGAATTCCATCATCTCCACTAGCTTTGTTTGTAGTAATGCTTCCTAAGGCCCACTTGACTTCATATTCCCGGATGTCTGGCTTTAGGTGAGTGATCACACCATCGTGATTATCTGGGTCGTGAAGTTTTTTTTGTATAGTTCTTCTGTGTATTCTTGCCACCTCTTCTTAATATCTTCTGCTTTTGCTAGGTCCATACCATTTCTGTCCTTTATTGAGCCCATCTTTCCATGAAAAGTTCCCTTGGTATCTGCAATTTTCTTGAAGAGATCTCTAGTCTTTCCCATTCTTTCGTTTTCCTCTATTTCTTTGCATTGATCGCTCAGGAAGGCTTTCTTATCTCTCCTTGCTATTCTTTGAGACTCTGCATTCAAATGAATATATCTTTCCTTTTCTCCTTTGCTTTTTGCTTCTCTTCTTTTCACAGCTATTTGTAAGGCCTCCTCAGACAGCCATTTTGCTTTTTTGCGTTTCTTTTTCTTGGGGATGGTCTTGAACGCTGTCTCCTGTACAGTATCACGAACCTCCGTAAATAGTTCTTCAGGCACTCTGTCTATCAGATCTAGTCCCTTAAATCTATTTGTCCCTTCCGCTGTATAATTGTAAGGGATTTGATTTAGGTCATACCTGAATGGACCAACCTAGATAGCATATTCAAAAGCAGAGATAATACTTTGCCAACAAAGGTCCATCTAGTCAAGGCTATGGTTTTTCCAGTGGTCATGTATGGATGTGAGAGTTGGACTGTGAAGAAAGGTGAGTGCCGAAGAATTGATGCTTTTGAACTGTGGTGAAGAAGTTCAAATTGATGCTTTTGAGCTTCTGTGGAGAAGACTCTTGAGAGTCCCCTGGACTGCAAGGAGATCCAACCAGTCCATTCTAAAGGAGATCAGTCCTGGATGTTCTTTGGAAGGACTGATGCTAAAGCTGAAATTCCAATACTTTGGCCACCTCATGTGAAGAATTGACTCATTGGAAAGACTCTGATGCTGGGAGGGATTGGGGGCAGGAGGAGAAGGGGACAACAGAGGATGAGATGGCTGGATGGCATCACTGACTTGAGGGACCTGAGTTTGAGTGAACTCTGGGAGTTGGTGATGGACAGGAAGGCCTGGCGTGCTGTGATTCATGGGGTTGCAAAGAGTCAGACACGACTGAGCGACTGAATTGAACTGAACTGAATGGTCTAGTAGTTTTCCCCACTTTCTTCAATTCAAGTCTGAATTTGACATTAAGGAGTTCATGATCTGAGCCACAGTCAGCTCCTGGTCTTGTTTTTGCTGACTGTATAGAGCTTCTGCATCTTCGGCTGCAAAGAATATGATCAATCTGATTTCGGTGTTGGCCATCTGGTGATGTCCATGTGTAGAGTCTTCTTTTATATTGTTGGGAGGGTGTTTGCTATGACCAGTGCGTTCTCTTGGCAAAACTCTATTGGCCTTTGCCCTGCTTCATTCTGTTTTCCAAGGCCAAATTGCCTGTTACTCCAGCTGTTTCTTGACTTCCTACTTTTGCATTCCAGTCCCCTATAATGAAAAGGACATCTTCTGGGGGTGTTAGTTCTAAAAGGTCTTGTAGGTCTTCACAGAACCATTCAACTGCAGTTTCTTCAGCATTACTGGTCATTTACACAGCATTACTGTGTGATTAAGTGTTTTGGAAATTGATGACCAACCTTCAGTTGTTTCTTAGTCTTGTTTTCATTGGGTATTTTTATTTAAAAAAATTTGTATTTATTTTTTGCTGTGCTTGCTTTCTCTAGTTGCAGTTAGTTGGGGGTACTCTCTAGTTTGAGGTGCACAGGCTTCTCATTGTGGTGGCTTCTCTTGGGGTGGAGCACAGGCTCTAGAGTGAGGGCTCAGTGGTTGGGCTGTGAGAGGTGAGATCTTCCTGGAGCAGGTATCAAACCTGTGTCCCCTGCACTAGCAAGTGGACTTCCAACCTCTGGCTTACCAAGGAAGTCCAAAACCTTGTGTTTTTAAAGACTGGAATTTATGACCAACGTGTCAAACCCAGTAAGCATTTGATATATACTTTTTTAATGGCTGACAAAACCAAATCAGGAGATAGATAACCTAAGTCTGATGAAGGAAAATGCTTACTGCTTGAATTAGTTCATTCCAATCCCAAAGAAAGGCAATGCCAAAGAATGCTCAAACTACTGCACAATTGCACTCATCCCACACACTAGTAATGTTCAAAATTCTCCAAGCCAGGCTTCAGCAATACGTGAACCGTGAACTTCCAGATGTTCAAGCTGGTTTTAGAAAAGGCAGAGGAACCAGAGATCAAATTGCCTACATCTGCTGGATCATGGAAAAAGCAAGAGAGTTCCAGAAAAACATCTATTTCTGCTTTATTGACTATGCCAAAGCCTTTGACTGTGTGGATCACAAGAAACTGTGGAAAATTCTGAAAGAGATGGGCATACCATACCACCTGACCTGCCTCTTGAGAAACCTATATGCAGGTCAGGAAGCAACAGTTAGAACTGGACATGGAACAACAGACTGGTTCCAAATAGGAAAAGGAGTACGTCAAGGCTGTATATTGTCACCCTGCTTATTTAACTTCTATGCAGAGTACATCATGAGAAACGCTGTGGAAGAAGCACAAGCTGGAATCAAGATTGCTGGGAGAAATATCAATAACCTCAGATATGCAGATGACACCACCCTTATGGCAGAAAGTAAAGAGGAACTAAAAAGCCTCTTGATGAAAGTGAAAGTGGAGAGTGAGAAAGTTGGCTTAAAGCTCAACATTCAGAAAACGAAGATCATGGCATCTGGTTCCATCACTTCATGGGAAATAGATGGGGAAACATTGGAAACAGGTATCAGGCTTTATTTTGGGGGCTCCAAAATCACTGCAGATGGTGACTGCAGCCATGAAATTAAAAGACCCTTACTCCTTGGAAGAAAAGTTATGACCAATCTAGATAGCATATTCAAAAGCAGAGACATTACTTTGCCAACAAAGGTCTGTCTAGTCAAGGCTATGGTTTTTCCAGTGGTCATGTATGGATGAGAGAGTTGGACTGTGAAGAAAGCTGAGTGCCGAAGAATTGATGCTTTTGAACTGTGGTGTTGGAGAACTCTTGAGAGTCCCTTGGACTGCAAGGAGATCCAACCAGTCCATTCTGAAGGAGATCAGCCCTGGGATTTCTTTGGAAGGACTGATGCTGAAGATGAAACTCCAGTAACTTTGGCCACCTCATGTGAAGAGTTGACTCATTGGAAAAGACTCTGATGCTGGGAGGGACTGGGGGCAGGAGAAGAAGGGGACGACAGAGGATGAGATGGCTTGATGGCATCACTGACTCGATGGATGTAAACTCCGGGAGTTGGTGATGGACAGGGAGGCCTGGCGTGCTGTGATTCATGGGGTCGCAAAGAGTCAGACACGACTGAGCGACTGAACTGAACTGAACTGAATTAGTTTGCTAAGGCTGCCATAACAAAATACCAGACTAGACAGCTTAAACAATAGAAATGTATCTTGTCCCAGTTCTGGAGGCTAGAAATCTGAAAGTCAAAGTGTTGAAATGATGAATGATGATAAGGCCTCTTTCCTTGACTGGTAAATTGCTATCTTCTTCCTCTATCTTCACAAGTTCTTTCCTCTGTGCACACACACACCTGTGTCTAAATTTCCTCTTCTTATAAGGACACTAGGGTGTATTGGATTAGGGCCAACACTAATGACCCCATTTAACCTTAATTACCTCTATAAAGTCCCTCTCTCAAATGTAGTCGCATACTGAGGTACTGAGAGGACTTCAACATGTGAATTTGGCAGGGGTGAGGGGGTAACATAATTTAACACGTAGCATCAGTTTATGTGAATTCCTTACCTGGAGGACAGAAATGACAGTAGAAACTCCAGAAAAGGTAAAATAATTAGTCCAAGATATCATTTGTGTATGTGCTGTGCTCAGTCATGTCTCTTTGTGACTCCATGAACTGTAATAACCCACCAGGCTCCTCTGTCCTTGAGATTCTCCAGACAAGAATACTGGAGTGGGTTGCCTTTTCCCCCTCCAGGGGATCTTCCCAACCTAGGGTTTCCTGCATTGGTAGGTGGGTTCTTTACTATCGAGCCAACAGGGAAACCCAGATATCATTTGAACAGTTAACAAATGGAACTTTAGGATTTTTGTTCTTTTTAAAAAATATTTATTTTTATTTATTTATTTGGCTGCACAAGGTCTTAGTTGTGGCATGTGGGATCTAGTTCCCCAACCAGGGATCAAACCCAGGGCCCCAGCATTGACAGCTCACAGTCTTAGCCACTGGACACCAGGGGAGTCCCAGGATTTTTGTTCTTATTAGGTACAATTTCCTGAAGAAAATTTCATGGAAACTATTAAAAAGAAATGATGAAAAGTAACTGCTTTTTCTTTCAGACTTCCTTAAGTTACCTCCAAATTCTCTTCCCAAAGATGTTCAGAGTAAATGCCTCTTATTTTGCCCAAAATGAAGTTCATCAAAAAGAAAATAAGTTATCTTACACAGAAAGTTCTGTTTTTATTGATTAGAATTGCATATAGTTGTAATTCTTTCATCACACATATAATACACAGTAACCATCAAGTAACGATGCTAAAATAACTTACTAACAAATTCTAATATTGAACACAGAATAGTTCTATCTCTATTAACAATACAAAACAAAACCGCTAAGTATCTTGGAAAATTTAAATGCAGACCATTATTTCACAATTTGGAAGTCTGCGTAGTCCAGCTTTACGATGACCTTCTCATTGTGGAAGCTTGCTCTGTCGATGTGTGACTTGGGACTTCCTTTTGTCTCAAGCCATTCCTGCATATGACGTACTTTGGAGGTAGGCCCTTGCAATCGTCCTTGCACTGTGCCCTGGTCAGTGTTCTGGACCCAGCCTACTAATCCAAGCTTTTTACCCTCAGCCTAAGGGAAAGAAAAAGACAAGAAAGAGAAATCCAGTGAGACTGAACAAAACAAAGCGAGACGACAATCTCTTGCCAGAACCTTGGCCTACAATCAAGCCACTGAAACTAATTTGATATTGTCCAGCACAGTCAAAACAGAACTACAGCAAGGAGAATCTCACTGCTGATCTTAACATGAAGTGTTGACCACTTGACTCCATTTCTTTCTTCTACCCTATAAAACCCAGGCACCAGAATTTTTCACTGTTTAGTCAATTTGATTAAGTACTAAAGATTTAAGACCTAATCAGATGTTTTCAAAATGATTCTCTAAGGCTGATTGTTGTTAGGATACTGGACTATATCTTGTTCATTTTCCTTCTCCTAATCAACAATCTAATGAATATATTAAATAGAAAAAAGCATAAAGTTATCTGATCCTTCTGTTTCTCTTTAGCCAAGACCATACCTAAACAAACCCAGATGATTAAGTACCCATTATATCTTTAAAGATCATTAGGGAATATTTCACAATTTCCTGGGCAAATCATTCCATTGTTTTTACTGTAGAGAAACTGTCTAATCCAAGGTCTTTACCTTGCATTCAAAGCCCACTTTCTCTCATCCTCTGACAGAAGGAAAAAGTTGCTGGTGATCAGCCTCTAAACACCTACATTTCATAAGACCACGTTAACTATTGTTTTCACTTGACTTTCTTCTGTCTAAATAATCACAAGGCCTTTAATGCTGAATAAGCTTAGGAAAAACATCTAATCATTGTAACCGCTCTTTTCTTAGACGTTTTATTGTTCTTTCCTATAAAGCATTAACTGTGAAATAACTGAAAATTGGGGGAAAGTAGTAATGTTTCAGAGGCAATTTTATTTTTGTAAAATTTCCAAGTAAGGATTTATAAAAGTTATTGCTTGTTACATTCTATCTAAATAGAAGGAGTTGGATTACAAAAGAAAATGGGAGTTAACAAGACTGCATGTCCAAATGCTGGACTAGTGATCTAGTAAATATGGGAAATTGCTGGAGTTGGCCAAAGAAAATGTTATGCAGAGCAAAAGTATGTTTGATGAGGAACTGAAGTATTCATCAAATCAGTTATGTTCAAAGCAAAGACATGTTTGCATAATGAACAAAAGAGACTTTGGTCAAATAACAGTTTAAAGGATAGGGAGGAAATTAAGGAATGAAGAAAAATAAGAGATACCTACAGCATGATTAAGGGTTGCAGACTGAAGCATTAAAAAAGAATACAGAAAATGGATTTGAATAAGACTCCATATCCCACTGACTTTGTGCAACAACTGCACCCTCTCCTACTTCATATTAACCCAGGAGAGTGGGCCGTGTCTAGTTCGTAGTTACCTTATATGGTAACTTGCTATAAGAATGATTGTGTTGAGGCTTTGAGCAGGAGGTTATAATAGTTCAATACATTTTTAACTGCAGCGTGATTTATCTGAACTCCTGAGAGTAAACAAAACACTCCCAACTTTGACAGGTGTTGAGAATGGGGATTTCCTATGGGTTTTATCTGGGCACTGGATTCTGTTATTTTTAAATGATAACACAATATTGCTGAGTCATGTTCAGCTTTGACTATATATCTAAACAAGCAAGTAGCATTCTCTCCTAAGAAAATTCCAAAAAGCTGATTCTCCCTCATAACCATATTTCCTCTTGAACAGTCATCTGGAAACATTTTAAGGATTATAATCACCAATTCTAGTCTCAATCTAAAAAAAGGTTATCCTCAAACCAATAACCTAGACCTTCCACATTAAGAAACTAGAAAGAGAGGAGCAAACTGAACTCAAATCAAGCAAAAAAGGGAAATAATAAAGATTACAGCAGGAGTTAATAAATAAAACAGAGATAAAGAAAGTTCTCTGGTGGTACAGTGGTTAAGAATCTGCCTTGCAATGCGGGTTTGATCCTTGGTAGGGGAACTAATTTCCTACATGCCCCAGAGCGACTAAAACACATGACCTCCCAAACCCCAACTAGAGAGTCGTTGCTCAACAACAAAAGATCTGCAGGACTCAACGAAGATCCTGTTAGCCACAACTAAAAGACCCACCACAGCCAAATAAATATTTGAAAATTGTTTTTCTGTATTCTTTTATCTTTTTTTACACTGAGGGTTGGGAGGTGCTATAACGATGGGCTCTCCTGCCATCTGCCCCTTTTCCCTCAACAACTTTAATTAATCTTCATTAATTTTTAATCCATTTATTAAGCCACAGGAACTTGCCCTACATGAAAGTGAAAGTTGCTCAGTTGCGTCTGACTCTTTGTGACTCCATGGACTATATAGTCCATGGAATTCTCCAGGACTGGAGAATTCTCCAGGCCAGAATACTGGAGTGGGTAGCCTTTCCCTTCTCCAGGGGATCTTCCTAACCCAGGGATCGAACCCAGGTCTCCCGCATTGCAGGTGGATTCTTTACCAGCTGAGACACAAGGGAAGCCCAAAAATGCTCAACTGGGTAGCCTATCTCTTTTCCAGGGGATCTTCCCGACCCAAGAATCGAACCGGGGTTTCCTGCATTGTAGGTGGATTGTTTACCAACTGAGCTATCAGGGAAGCCTACCCTACATAACTGGAGGCAAAGCTATCTGGAACATAGCTCTTGCTATGACTTTCAGTAATTCTTTTCTTCCAACAGGCACTTCATATATGAGCAGGGAACAGGGGGAACTAATTTGCAAATCATTGGAAAAAGAGGTAGTGGCACTTAACATTCACATTTCAAAGATTCAGGTTTGAACTTTAAAGTGGCTTTGGCAAGTTCTGCAGTCTTAACTCATTATCTTTGGGGTTGGAGATACACTGGGAAGGCAATAGCCTGATATTCCCCTATAGAAGACAGAAGGCAAACTAAGATTTCATCTTTGTCATTAGGGAAGATTGATGAAAGTGAAAGAGGAGAGTGAGAAAGTTGGCTTAAAGCTCAACATTCAGAAAACGAAGATCATGGCATCTGGTCCCATCACTTCATGGGAAATAGATGGGGAAACATTGGAAACAGTGTCAGACTTTATTTTGGGGGGCTCCAAAATCACTGCAGATGGTGATTGTAGCCATAAAATTAAAAGACGCTTACTCCTTGGAAGGAAAGTTATGACCAATCTAGATAGCATATTCAAAAGCAGAGACATTACTTTGCCAACAAAGGTCCGTCTAGTCAAGGCTATGGTTTTTCCAGTGGTCATGTATGGATGAGAGAGTTGGACTGTGAAGAAAGCTGAGCGCAGAAGAATTGATGCTTTTGAACTGTGGTGTGGGAGAAGACTCTTGAGAGTCCCTTGGACTGCAAGGAGATCCAACCAGTCCATTCTGAAGGAGATCAGTCCTGGGTGTTCTTTGGAAGGACGGATGCTAAAGCTGAAACGCCAATACTTTGGCCACCTCATGTGAAGAGTTGACTCATTAGAAAAGACTCTGATGCTGGGAGGGATTGGGGGCAGGAGGAGAAGTTGACAACAGAGGATGAGATGGCTGGATGGCATCACTGACTTGATGAACGGGAATCTGAGTGAACTCCGGGAGTTGGTGATGGACAGGGAGGCCTGGCGTGCTGTGATTCATGGGGTCACAAAGAGTCAGACATGACTGAGTGACTGAATGGAACTGAACTGAACTGAACTGAACTGAACTGAACTGAGTGAAGTTAAGGCAGAGGCTGTCAATAGCCTGTTCATCCCCTCAATTACTGATATGTCATAGTAATACCAGGCTCCATGTTCAGTGTTACTATTACTTACCCTGGAATGAATAAAGTATTTTCATTAGAAAAGCTTCACCTGGAAAAAGTGTTGTTGCTTAGTCCCCAAGTCGTGTCTGACTCTTTGTGACACCTTAGACTGTAGCCCTCCAGGCTCCTCTGTCCATGGCATTTCCCTGACAAGAATATTGGAGTGGGTTGCCATTTCCTTCTCCAAGGGATCCCCAAGGGATCTTTCTGACCTAGAGATAGATAGAACCCACGTCTCTTGCATTGGCAGGAGATTCTTTACCACTGAACCACCTGGGAAGGCCTCCCCTGAAAAAGGTACTTGTTCTTTAAAACCTAAAATGAGCAGAATTAAGGAATTAAGTAGGGGAATGGGAGAGGGTTCAAGAGAATAAAAGGTCTGAAGAAAATGCAACAGCTACAGATGAAGTAGTTACATAAATTACATAGTTATTTACATGTCATCTCTTTGATCAGTGTTAACTTTCCTGTAAGAATTGTGATTTGTTTTGATGATGCCCCAATAGGGAGAACTGGGAAAGCCTTTTCTCTTTGTAAAAGAGAAGCTCATCCATATGTGTGTTGGTACTCAATACCACTGTTAGACCAATAATAACAGCAGACAAAGCTTCCAGTAGGGATTCCCAGGTGACTCAGTGGTAAAAGAATCCACCTGCCAATGCAAGAGACCTGGGTGGAGAAGATCCCCTGGAGGAGGAAATGCCAACCCACTCTAGTATTCTGGCTGGGAAAATCCCATGGACGGAAGAGCCTGGCGGGCTATATAGTCCATGGAGCTGCAGAGTCGGACACGACTGAGCATGCACACACACACAGAGAAAAGCTTCCATTTGTGTTGTGGTTTACCCATTGCAAAACATTTTCATACCTATTCTTCCACAAACCACCTCTTCAGCTACCAAAGAGCCAGCTTCTCCAAAGCATATTTTTCGGGAATATGTCTCTTGTTTCCATGCTGATAACGTAGGTAGGGCCACATACCTGAGTGTACTTGCGGAAAAACACTCCTTGCACCTTTCCAAAAATTTCATAATCCACTGATATCAGGGTATCCCCTTCTGCCATGCTCATGCTCAAACCTGTCAGAGACCAGGATAGCAGAAAAGTAAAGGACTCATTATCCTATTCCAGGGCCCCCAATCATTAGGCAGAAAGGGTCATCACACCCATAACCCCTACATCCTTAACCACTGCGACCTCTCCCTGACCTTAAGGTGCCCGTACTTCGGATACGTGTAAGGTCGGGTGTCTGAAGTAACAGGAAGACACCTGCAAGGGAGCTTCGGGTCGCGATTGCCCACAGAGGCCTCTTTTGGGGCAATTACCTGCATATCCAATTACCTCCCTATACCCATCCCCGGTCCCGCTTCCTCTCCATCCTTCCCTCTTCCCACAGATCTGCCTTCCACGCCGCCAGTACCTCCTCCTAGTAAATTTTATGCCTAATCGAACTCACAGGCACGCCCCGGGTCCCTGTCCCAGGCTCAACCTCTTTGTCGTCCTCCCAAGCGTTAGGGACTACCCGGCAGACCACCAGGCCAACAGTCACCCCTCAGCCGCGTAACCGCCGCGCCCGGAAGCTTAGAAGGCGGCTCCTCCTTCGCCGCCTCTCCTGTCCATCACCTGCACCGGCCAATCACGCACGGCGCGCTCGGCCCAGAGCCCGCCTAGAGGGTGGGATTTCGGGAGGCGCGTGTCTAGGAGCGCCCGAGCCTCGGGCTTGGGGAGGATCTGTCCAGGGTCTCGGCCACGAGTCTACAGACCGAGTTCTCATCCTACCTTGGTCACTAAGCGCACCTCACTTTTTTTTTTAAGTTTCTCCTGGGGAGAAGGACGAAGACGAAGAAACACTTGAGATAAATCCAATCATTCTGTAAATAATTACTGAGAGCCTCTGTGCCAGGCACAGTTCTAGGTCCTTGACACGCGTTAACGAAAAGAAAGGATCCCTGGATTGGAGGAGCTTAAATTCTGGAGACAGAGACAGACGGCAAACACTAAACATCATAAACAAAACAAAAAAATCATAAAATTTTTCTGCCCTTTTCCTCAGTTCTCCTCCAATTCTGGGTCATGCCTAAGTTTGGAATTGGTAGCAGTAGCGGCGAGTATAGGAGGTCGCACACAAGGTTATTTCTCCCACTGTGATTCTGGAAGCTGCCCACCAGAGTCTACCCTAGTAAGTAAGTCTACCTTACTAAGAACACTCTAAACAATGCTTATCTAAAGCAGCCAATCACAAACACAAACAAAATAACCCAGGGCTCCAGAATCACAACTGAATCAGTCAACCTAAGCCAAGTGACCCAGAGAAGGCAATGGCAACCCACTCCAGTACCCTTGCCTGGAGAATGCCATGGACGGAGGAGCCTGGTGGGCTACAGTCCATGGGGCCGCTAAGAGTCAGACAGGACTGAGAGACTTCGCTTTCACTTTTCACTTTCATGCATTGGAGAAGGAACTGACAACCCACTCCACTTCTTGCCTGGAGAGTCCCAGGGCTGCTGTCTATGGGGTTGCACAGAGTCGGACACGATTGACACGATTTAGCAGCAGCAGCAAGCCAAGTGACCAAGTTGCATGAATTTCTTTAGGGAGAAGGGAACTGTCTAGGGGAGTTGTGGGTGTTGATTGTTAAAAGTAGGGTCATCTCGTGTGTATCAGTCACTCAGTCATGTCTGACTCTTTGTGACCCCATGGATGGTAGCCCACCAGGATCCTCTGCCCATGGAATTCTCCAGGCAAGAATACTGGAGTACGTTGTCATTTCCTTCTCCAGGGGATCTTCCCCACCCAGGGTCGAACCCAGGACTCCTGCATTGGAGGCAGACTTTTTACTGTCTGAGCCACAAGGGAAGCACAAAGGTCACCTTGCAGGCATTTATATCCAGATATCCTATGATTAAGAATGCATATGGGGCTTCCTTGGTGGGACAGTGGATAAGACTGTGCCTGCCAGCACAGGGGACTTGGGTTTGATCCCTGGTCCAGGAAGATCTCACGTGCCTCAGAGCAACCAACTCCATGTGCCACAACTACTGAGTCCATGCTCTAGAGCCTGAGAGCCACAACTACTGAGCCTATGTGCTGTAACTGCTGAAGGTCAAGTGCCTAGAGCCTGTGCTCTGCGACAAGGGAGGCCACTTCAATGAGAAGCCCTTGCACTGCGACAGACAGTAGCCCTCACTTGCCACAACTAGAGAAAGCCTGAGCACAGCAATGAAGACCTAGCGCAGTCAAAAACAAATAAACAAACAAAAATTATATATATATGTAAAGAATGTGAATGAAGGTAAACTGTGGTGCTTACTGTTGCCCTTTGGAGTGCTGTGTACCTTACATCCCTCCATTTAAGACTCCATATGTATGCCAGGTTGGCACACTTGGCAAGGTGAGATGGATTTGCAGGCCATGGAGATTCATCATTCCATTAGTTCCCCACTACAAAGTGAGGGTCCAGATCCTGGAGAGTCATATGACCTCAGTGCTGGTATGGGGGTGGCAGTGAGGTTGGAAACTGGATTGAATTGTCATGCTAGGCAATATTTGAAAATAATGCTGAACAGAGTAACTGGCTGATGCTATTTCTTTAAAATTTATTTTAAAGAAACCTAGTTTCTCTGTAGCATCAAACTATTCAGTACCTACATGTATACACACTGTAGGATATACAAAGATGGATGGTATATAATCTTTGTCCTTAAAGAGCTTTTTTATTTCACATAAGGGACAAATATGCATGCAAATGATGACAATGCAATGCACAACATGCAAATTCAGTTCCATGAACATCCATTGAGAGTTCATCACGAGCCAGCCCTGTGACAAAAAAATATTATGAGAGCACAAAGGAGCAGAGCGATTCCTTCTGGCCGGCAAGACTGGGAAAGCGTTCTTGGAGGAAACGGCATATTACCCAAGGTTACACAACCACAAAGAGTAAGTGATGGAGCTGGGATTTAGTTCCAAGCAGTCTGAGTACAGAGCCTACTCTGTACTGAATGCTATGTTCTACTACTTTCCAGCACATGGAGTTGGAGGAAGGCCACTGAGGTAAGAGAGTATGAGTAGTCAGATGTGGCTGGACCCTGAGTGTATATTACTGAGTATATACTACTGATATACTACTGGGTATATATCAACCCTGGCTGTACATCAGGACTTTGGGGGAAAGTTTACACAAGATTGATACCCAGGCCTTAACCTCCAGAAAAACTGCTTTCCAGGTAGCCCTAAAACACAGCTAGGATTGACTCTGGGGAGGCAAGGCATGTTTCAGCTTTATCCTGTAGGTAAAGAAGAAGCGATTGGGTAGGAGAATGACAGGTTCAGATGTATTTAGGATTTAGGATAGGGACTTTCCCGGGGGTCCACTGGTTAACCTTTCAATGCACATTCAATCCCCAGTCAGGAAACTAAAACACACACAATAACTAGAGAAGCTCCTACACACCACAATGAAGACTCAGAACAGCCAAAAGAAGCAGATGTATAGCAGTTAGGAGAGTGGTGCCGTCCCAGTGAGAAGTGAAGAAGAAACTCACCTAGGGTAGGAGAAATGAAAAGGAAGGGACATATATGAGACACTGCAGAATAAATTCAACAGAGCCTGCTGACCCGTTAGAAGGGGTGACAAATAGGGGGGAGTGGAAGAAGACTGAGGTTTCAGCATGAGAGGGAACACTGGAGAAGTGGCTTGGGAAATAGGGAGGTAATCACAACTGTGTTTTCTGTCTTATTGACTTTGAGATACCTGAGGAACATTCACGTGCATGTGCTACGTGGGCATTTGGAAACTTGAGTCTGTTACTAAGGGGGAGAACTAAGCTAGATGCCACTGAAACATAGGTGAGAACTGAAATTCCAGCATTTGGTTGAAATCATTAAGGAAGAGAATGTCTGAAACTGCATTTATATGAGAAATAAGCGGGCTTTGGAGAACAACTACATTTGGGAGGCAAGTGAGGAAAAGACATAAATGCAAGAATATGAAAGAAGATGGAACAAGGACATGAAAAAAGAAACCAAGAAGGCACAGAGAAGCAAGTGAGAAGAGAGTTCCAACGGAGAGAAAAAAATCAATAATGTCAAAGAGTAGGTTGAAGAAATAGCAGCTTTTGTCTTTAGGGTCATTGGAAGGTCACTGGTAGACTGGCCAGTTCAAAGCAGAGACGGGGAAACCAGACCACCATGGACCGGACAATGAGGGAGAGTCAAAGAAGTGAGGGCAGCTAATGTAAAGCTTTCTATTAAGAAATCTTTCAGAGAAGAGGAGAAAGGACTGGGACCCTAAGGTGAGAGGTGAGGTCAAGGGAAAGGAAGTTTTTTTTTTTTTTTTTTGTAAGGCAAAGCTAAGCATATTTTAAAACCAGAGTGTGTGGATGGATACAACTTAGCAAGATGGATGGGTATGGTGAGTCAATTCCTGGAAGGTACTGAAAGGGACTAAGTCAAGAGAACTCAAGGAAAGACAAAGAGTTTTTTTCCTCAGAAACAAGATGGAAAGGAGTCAAGATGGAAGGAGGCACCCTGGGAAATTCTGCTAGGCTAGAGGGGAGCTTTGGGAGTTGATGACAGGCAAGCCCCATGCTGAGATAATTGGGACCTTGAAAAGAGTGACAAACCTCTGGAAATGCATACACAGAGAGGGCACTTGAGAGACAAGTAGAAGGGAAAACAAGGCATCAAAAGACTGCTTTGGAGCACCGCCAAGGAATTTCTTTATAACATGTAAAAGCTGCAATATGACATGTTGAAGTAGTAACACCGACCACTGCTGTCTATATTATTTTCCATGGGCATGAATCTTTTTAAGTAAGTAGTTACAAGGGAAAAAGAGTAAGCTGCCTGTTTCAAACAGCTTGCACAAATGAACTGAAGTATGAAGACAAATAAACTCTCTTCTGATGTTAACAAGTTATGGGATATCTTTAGGGTTGAAATCAGGTTATACTGAGTATTTTGGATCTGGTGGTTAACTTCATTATCATTACACTTGTCTGAGTCATTCTTGGGCCCTAAGAAGACAGGGCCAGAGTCACCACATGAAAGGAAAACATTATATCAAAATAATGAGATTGGCTACAAAAACCTCCCCGGGAAGACACTGCCTAGCAAAAGCTAGCGGAGTTGCTAAAATCTGACGCAAGCTCCAAACTATGTGCGAGGAAAAGCATGGACAGAGTCGACAGCCGTACCTGGGGCCGGTACCAAGCAGCCGAGCGTGCCGAGAAAGGCGATCAGCATGCCCACTCCCGCTAAGAGGAGGGCCGACACCGGAATCTTGCGGCAGAATGACCTGAGGGCGCATCTAGGCGCTCCTTTTTTTGCCAGAGAAGGGCACACCCCAGGATCGGAGAGCATCGCTCTGAGAAAAGTACAAGCTCTTTGATGGAGCCCCAGAAGAGCCTCTCCCACCCCCTACCCACGTTCCCCAAGGGCAGGGCTGGACTGAGCTGCAGAGTTGGCGGGACACCGAGTCTAGTGACCCTGCTGGACCGCGCCCGCGGCCCCGGCGGCCCCGGGTGCGCGGACTGCGCTTGCGCACGCCCCGCGGAATTCGCGGCGGGGCGGGGGTGGGCGCGCGCACGTGCCCCCGTCTCCAGGCAACGGGA
Source organism: Ovis canadensis (assembly GCF_042477335.2). Lineage (NCBI taxonomy): Eukaryota > Metazoa > Chordata > Mammalia > Artiodactyla > Bovidae > Ovis > Ovis canadensis. The sequence continues at coordinate 96,687,433 of NC_091251.1, forward strand.
ATAACAGCTGCCCTCTGAGAGCGCCTGCGCGGCCGGCGGCTGCTGGAGGGCGTGTGGTGAGGAAGCTTGAGTCCTGTGGCTTCCCCTAAGCGGGAGCCGCCTCCAAAAGAGCCTCAGGTACGCGGAAGGGCGGGAAGGCATGGGGTCAGCGCATCGATCTCCCAAGGCCCGACGGACTGAAGAGCCGAGGCCTTGTCTCCGAAGCGGAGTCACAAGTCGGGGACGTCCCGGGTGACCCTCCAGGACAGAACGCAACTTCCGCGTTCCGATCTAAACCCGCGGTGGCCGGATCGAGTGGTCCTTGCGTGAGGGTTTGGCAGCCAGGCACCTGCTGTATGCCCTGAGCCGGCTCTGTGCTCTTTAGGATCAAGCACGGTTCCAGCAGGAGGGAAGCCCCGAGAGTTTTTGTGCCGGTCACTTACCAATGGGCTGCAGTTTTCTCGCCTATAAAATGATGGGGCTGAACTCACAGTCCAACGGCCCCTAAATTCCAGTCCTGTAACTCTGGGCGAATCCCCAGCGAGGGGAAGCTGCTTGTCCTGTGTCACAGGCCTAAAAACTGACTTTCAATCCAATAGCTCTTTCCATCTGCTGTGGAGTGTATTATTGTGTATGAGGAAGCGTCACTGTGTATGGCAGAGGCTGGTAGTGATATAAAGGAAAGGTAGGTGGCAGGAACACCTGTATCACACTCCTTTTTCTATCCTCAGAACCTAATAAGCACCCACAGAACACAGTAAGCATTCACCAAATGCTTATTGAATGAAAGCTCTGGTGGACCCAGCACCAGCGTCCCTAAAAAGTCTAAGGGGAACTGTGGGTAGGCAGATGTAGAAACAGTTATACTTTAACAGTGGAGGTAAACCTCAGACAAACTCCTCACATGTGTCTGGTTTAAATCTCCCCTAGGCTTCAGTCCAGGCTCTGAATGGCTGGTCTCCAGTTGGCGTTGCCTCTGCCTATGGGCGTTATGCTCCCACATAATAAAAGGGATGCTCCAGAGCTCCATTCAGCTAAGCAAGACCCCTATGGAAAAGGTGACTCTTCCCAGCAGTCCTCTACAGGGCACCCGAGGAACAATTTCCAGCAGAAGCTTTTGAGTAACCAAGAACTGATGCTGGATAATCTCTACACTCACCCCAAGTGGAACACCTGCACAAAAGCCCAGAGCTGTTCGTATCCTCACTGTGCTGGAATGAGCCAGCAGGATTCAAGGAACAATCCCCAGGGCCAAGCCAAGGGTTTGTTTTACACATCAGACCCTCAGTCCCGGTATCCCAAAACAAATGACCAAGAATTCATCCCCTTGACAAAGAAGCGAGTGGGGGTTGACCGAGCATACCCTCTGAAACCTGTGTTTCATCGGAAGTCCCATAGTACAGGTGAGACTGGCACTGATGGAGACCGGAACGCCTCTCCAAGAATCCCTGAGCCCAGAAAGTATTCGTACAGTAGCTTTGGTTCGAGGAACTGGGTGAATTCATCGATGGTTGGTCCAGTTGCTGCCACTCAGGAGGAAAGGGTCATGGCAAATGCCAACAGGACGGAGTGGATGCAAATCCAAAGACTAGAAGCTGCAGGGGAGAGCTTAGGGGAGGAAATCCGCAGAAAAGAGACTCTTCTGAGGGAAAAGCTGAAGAAGACGGAGGAGGAACTCAGAAGGATCCAGAAGGGAAAAGAACAGGCTGAGGAAAATGAAAAAAGAGAGCTTCAGAGAATGGTGCTCTCCCAGAGGAGAGTTAAAGATAATAGCATCACCGCATACAAACCTATCTTCTCTCCAGCACTCAGGTCTGAGGAGGTCTTCAACAGAGACACAGGAGAAGATGAAACTTGGGGACAATCTCGAGAGAATTCTAGTCCATTCCAGTTCTCTAATTATAGAATTCAGAAGCTCAAAAGGGAAAGACTGGTGGCAAGCAATAACAAAATCCGAGACCGAGTCTCAAGGCCATTGAAGCAGAAGTTTTCTCAAGCTACAGAAGCACCACTCAGCGCTTTGCAGAGATACACCCGCAATTCTAGCTCATCCAGGGCACCAGACTCCTCAGGCTCCAGCTGTTCCACTGAAGAGCCAGAACTGGGCGAGTGCAGCCACTGCGGCCGAAAGTTTCTCTTGCTCAGGCTGGAGAGACACTCCAGCATCTGCCGCAGGATGCAGGGTTCCAAGAGGAAAGTGTTTGACTCCTCCAGGGCCCGGGCCAAGGGCACAGAACTAGAGCAGTACTTGAACTGGAAGGGTCCAGCTTCAGTCAAGGTAACAAGGGCCTTATGGATTTGCCATTGAGTGGGGATCACTTTTAAGAGCCTGTTATGTCCTCATCCGTTTTCTTTAGAAAGATTTCATGTGTCTTACAGGGAGAACGAATTCACATTTGATTTATTGATTACTACTGTGTGCCAGTCACAGTGATGGGAGGTTTTCATATGTTCCTCACTACAGCCCTGTGAAGATTTCATTATCTTATCAGTTCAATAATCAAGTCTCAGGTTAAGCTGCTTAAGATCACAAACAGTTTTAAATGGCAGCATATAAATCTGGGTCAGAATGACTCCAAAATCTAGACTTTAAAAATATGTCGTTTTGATTGTATAAGTAATAAACACTTACTGTAGAAAATTTAAGAGAATGAAAAAAAATATATATCATGAAGCATTTCACTACCCTGACAAAATTCCTCATTCTTTATAATATATTCTACCATCACCCCAAATTAGGACTTGTTACCACTCCTGGAACTCTAATTTTTCCAGTTTGGCTAATTTTGATATACCTTCTTAGTAAATAGATGAAACACACGATTAAGTTTGGAATTCTTTTTCTCCCCATTTAGAGCGTAAACAACTTAAAGGTGGAGGACTTTATTTTTTTAATAATTTTTATTGGAGTATAGTTGATTTACAATGTTGTGTTAGTTTCAGGTTTACAGCAAAGTGAATCAGTCATATATAGGTATAGATATCTCTATATCTATACATATATAACTCTTTTTTAGATTCTTTCCCCATATAGGTCATTGCAGAGTATTGAGTTCCCTGTGCTATTCAGCAGGTCCTTATTAGTTATCTATTTTATATATAGTAGTCTGTATATCTCAATCTCAATCTTCCAATTTATACCCCCCCAACTCCTCCTTGGCAACCACAGATGTTCCCTACATCTATTTCTGTTCTGCAAACAAGCACATTTGTACCATTAAAAAAATTTTTTTCCACATATAAGTGGTATCATATGATATGTGACTTTCTCTTTGTTCAGTATGACAGTCTCTAGGTCCATCCATATTGCTACAGATGGCATTATTTTATTCTTTTTTTTATGGCTGAGCAATATTCCATTGTGTATATGGACCGCATCTTTATCCACCCCTCTGTTGCTGGACATTTAGGTTGCTTCCATGTCTTGGCTATTCTAAGTAGTACTGCTGTGAACATCGGGGTGTGTGTATCTTTTTGAATTATGGTTTTCTTCAGATATATGCCTAGGAGTGATTTTTCTTCTGGGATAGAGGACTTTATTTTTGGTGAACATTCCTAGCTGCAGAAAAACTAGGTTGTAAAAAGTGACTTCAAGACAGTTCCATATGTTTGGGAGAACTTCATAAGCACATTTGGACAGTCAGATCGGGAGAAGATTGTCTGGTTATACCTTGTCAAGGTTATACCACCGGGATTGTAAATAAGTGTTTCTCAAAGTATGGCATGCTGACAAACACTTTTTATTTTAGTAATTTTAATGTGTATTAGGAAAGTAAACCATAATAAGCCCTTGATTTCTAGGAATATTGACTTTAAAGAAAAATAGTAAGGAGGATAAGGTGAAAGTGGTATGCAAATAACCAAAATGTGGGAAAGCCTAGACCACATGATCTCAAAGCCCTGTCTCTAAACTATGAAAGCATTATTTTATTTTCATTTCCTTCCAACCCTCCCCACTGCTGCGCTAGCATTTCTTGTCCATTAGCACTTCATAGTTTATGTGTGTATTTATGTGATGGCTGTTAAGAGATGTTTTTTGCAGTTAGAGTTATTTCTTTTAGTATGGGAAGGGACTACAAGCAAGTGGTTTCTATGTTTATCGATGATCTCCCTGAAATCCTGTTGCCAATGAGAAGTCAACATTTTGCTCTTGCAGATAATGATATGATCACAGATTCCTGTTCTTTCCTGTTTTCTTTCTGGTCAACCCAATAATCCACTGGGGAGTTCTCTGTCCCACTACAGTGGTTCATTTCTGGCCAGAGCCAAAAAGAATCTTGTATTTCTTAAATTCCCAAATACCATAGCAATGAAGCAAAACAATTGGATTTCTGAGATCAGATGCCCTGGCTTTGTGGAAACTTGTTTGAGGAAACATGTTGCGTTGAGGATAGGAAGGCAGAAAGTATCTGGATTGAGATGCACTCCCCTCCTCGGACTGTCCTGAGTCTTACTCCAAAGCTTTGTGCCTTTGCAAGCTGAATGGTTTGTGTCTGTCATTCCTTCTGTGTACTCAGAAGAATGGGTGATTTTTCTTCTCTCCTTTAATATTCACATAATTTCTGACTCATACTTCTGGTCTCGCTACTGTACATCGTGCATTTGAGTGTAAGAGGCTACATCTTTGTGCTTTGTGATTCATAAGTGTTAATTGAATGAACTTCAATACAATGAAGAGTTAAAAGTGTAAGTATCATATGGTTGAGGAACTTATACCATCTCTAACACTGATTCTCTTACCTTGTCTCTTTCAGTAAGACTCTCTTGATGGATCCTTCCTTTCCCTTTGATAACATCTCTTCCTATATTCATCACCAATAGCTACTTGCCTTTTTTCCCCTTGTTTTTAATATTAGTTTTATTTTCATCAAATGGTTGAATAAATTTAAAAAATCATGTATTACTAAGTGACCTGTAGTGCAGATCAAGAGTCTTCTGCCTCATCCCTCTCTTGCCTTTCAGCTATCCCCCACAGGCAGTTCTGATAGATGACTCTTCTGGTATGTATATTTCTAAATAATATACTTATTTTCTTGATTTATCAGTTTGGCACAAGATCTGTTCACCTCCACTTATGGACACTGTGGGTTCATATCCCCTCTCCTCCCACTTCTGTCCTTCCATTGTCGTGAAATCCCAATTTTGGGTTAAACCAGTAGTCAGCTATTTATGTGATAATAATCACATAAATTTTGTTCACTGCTCAGGGAACAGAATCTGCCCCTGCCCACATGTACCCAGAGTTAATAATTGACTCATGTTTTAATTTGCTTGGTTTCCTACATACCGATATCAAATGTTTTTCCCTCCCTAAATGATCCTCCCAGGTCAGACACCTGTTAATGTTTTTGTAACTGCCAAAACACTACTCATAGTCTATCCGCTTGACTTTTTTATTCTGAAACCTCCCTCCCATTGTTTTCTTCCTGCTCCAGTTCAGACTGGCTCTCCTCGAGGCCTGGTGCAGACCTGTTGTCTGGGACCTTTTCTTTGCTTCTCTTCTGTTCCTAGCATCTTGAGTCTTCCTTTTTCTTGCTTGATTCCTTGCTTTGGAGAAGCTTATTAAAAAAGGTGAATGGAGGCATGTTTTTTTGTCATGGGATGAATGAAAATATCTATCTTACAGTCTTATTTTTGACTGATGAATTGGCCAGATAGAGAATTCTAGATGGAAAATTATTTTGTTAGAACCTTTGTGATAGTTTCCCACTAGCTTTCAGCATCTAGTGTTACTGTTGAGAAATCTGATGCTGTTTTGTTTCCTTCTCCATTATATGAAATCTATATATTTTTTCTGTTTATTAAAGCTTATAGGATTCTCTCTTTAATCTGCAATTCTACAGTGATTGTGTTGGGTAGTGCATAGGCCATTTCAATCTCAAGGGTAGGGACCTTTATTTCTAGGAATCTTTAGTGTCTTATTTGTTTAATAATTTCCACCTTGTCCTGTTTCTTGCAACTCCTATTGGTTGGTGCTGGATTTTCTGGATTGGCTTTCTAATTTTCTGATGTTTTCTACTTTCCATCTTAATTCTTTTTTCCCATTCTGAGTAATTTTTCTGACATTATTTACAACAGTTCTGTTTTTTAGCTACCACAGCATTAATTTATAATAGTTACTTCTGGTTTTCTCATTACTTTTTCATAATATATATACATTCTCATTTCATAGACAAATCTCTTCTAATACTTGTTGATATTATGATTTTTAAATAAACTTTACTTGGAGGATAACTGCTTTGCAGTGTTGTGGTTCCTGCCACGCATAGGCGTGAGTCAGCCATGGCCTGCCTCTTGCACCGTGCCTGCACCCCCCCGGCTCACCCAACCCGTGCCAGGTTGTCAGGGAGCACCTGGCTGAGCTCACGGCACCCTACAGCAGCTCCCACTGGCTGTCTACAGATGGGTCAGTGCTGCGCTCTCATTTGTCCCACCCTCTCCTTACCCTGCTGTGCCCAGAAGTCTGTTCACTGTGTCTGTGTCTCTGCTGCTGTCTTACAGATAGGTTCATCAGTACCATTTTTCTAGATTCCATATATATGTGTTAATATGCAATATTTGTTTTTCTGAGTTACTTCATTCTGTATAACAGGCTCTGGGTTCATCTACCTCACTGTAACTGAGTCAAAATTTGTTCCTTTTTATGGCAGAGAAATATTCCATTGTATATATGTACCACAATTTCTTTATCCGTTGATGGACATCTAGGTTGCTTCTTGGCCTAGATGTCCTGGCCATTGTAAATAGTGCTGCAATGAACACTAGGATACATGTCTTTTTGAATTGTGGTTTTCTCAGGGTATATGCCCAGTAGTGGGATTATTGGGTCATACGGTACTTTTATTCCTAGTTTTCAAAGAAATCTCCATACTGTTCTCCATAGTGGCTGTATCAATTTACATTCCCACCAACAGTATAAGAGGATTCCCTTTTCTGCAGACCTCCTGTAGCATTTATTGTTTGTAGATTTTTTTGATGATGGCCATTCTGGCTTTCCAGGTAGCTCAGTGGTAAAGAATATGCCTGCCAATGCAGGAGACATGCATTCAGTCTGTGGGTGGGAAAGATCCCCTGGAGGAGGAAATGGCAATCCACTTCAGTATTCTTTCCTGGAAAATCCCATGGACAGAGGAGCCTGGCAGGCTACAGTTAATGGGGTTGCAGAGTTGGATATGACTGAACACAGAGCAGAGATAGAGCATTCTGACCAGTGTGAAGTGATATATTGTAGGTTTGATTTGCATTTGTCTAATAAGAAGCAATGTTGAGCAAATTTTCATGTGTTTATTAGCCATCTGTTATATCTTCTTTGGAGAAATGTCTGTTTAGGTCTTCTACCCATTTTTGATTGAGTTGTTTATTTTTCTAATATTAAGCTGCCTGAGCTGCTTATTTTGGAGATTAATCCTTTGTCAGTTGCTTCATTTATAACTATTTTTTTCCATTCTGAGGGATTATCTTTTCATCTTGTTTATAGTTTCCTTTGCTGTGCAAAAGCTTTTAAGTTTAACTAGATCTCCTTTGTTTATTTCCATTACTCTAGGTGGGTCATAGAGGATCTTGCTGTGATTTATGTCACTGTATTCTGCTTATTTTTTCTCTGAGTTTTAGTTTCTGGTCTACGTTTAGATCTTTAATTCGTTTTGAGTTTATCTTTGTGTATGGTGGTAGGAAGTATTCTAATTTCATTTTGTTACATGTAGCTGTCTTGTTTTCCCAGCACCACTTACTGACAAGACTGTCTTTTCTCCATTGTATATTCTTGCATCCTTTGTGAAAAATAAGGTGCCCATAGGTGCATGGGTTTATATCTGGGCTTTCTATCTTGTCCCATTGGTCTAAATTTCTGTTTTTCTGCCGGTACCATACTGGTTTGATGACTGCAGCTTTGTAGTGTAGCCTGAAGTCAGGAAAGTTTAAACTCAGAGCTTTACTTAAATATCTAGTGATCCTTGTCTGTCCATTCATATTTAAGCTTAAGTGGGGCTTGTTGACTGAGGGCTTTCATATTAGGTTATCAAACAGTGAGCCTTTTAAGTGGGGTTGCTCAGAGTCATCATTTCAACTTCTCTCAACTGCCTGATGCATCCAGAGAACTCTTGTCTCCAAGGAGGGTGCCAGTGTGCCTGGTACTCTGGAGGATGGTGGGGGACACAATACATCATGTACAACTTGCCCTTCATCCCTTTTCAGCTCCTAGATTAACCCTGTTCTCCATTATGCCTGGATATCCTGAGTCTGAAACCTGTCTGGTTCAGTTTCTCCAGAGAGGGTGTTGGAAGTACTGGGCACTCGGACATGCAAGGTGGAGAGGAGCCATCAGAGCTGACCTGTTCCCAGCCCTGTGCCTCCCCTTTCCACTACCTGTATTTCCAAGCATTAAGCCTCTCAGGGAAAACCGGCTTGCCTCTCAGTGATATCCGCCTTTGCAGGCCCTTAGGTTTAAGTGTCTCCACTCTGGCAAGTCAGTTATCATTGTTGCTCCTTTCCTGTTCTCTTTGACCTTGTGTATTAACATCCTTTTAACTTCCTTACTATCATTCTAACAGAGACTCAGGAAGGGGATGACCTAGACACCAAGTTAAATGATCAGTCTTTCTTCAACTTACAGGCTGAACCTCCTCGGAAGAGCAACTGGAGACAGAAGCATGAATCCTTCATCCGTACTCTCCGTCAGGCTCGAGAGTTCCAGCAGGTGATTGCCAAAGGTGGAAACCCCTCAGACCTGCCTCCCATCCTGCCTGTAGAAAATCCAGACTATATTCAATGCCCTCACTGTAGCCGCCACTTTGCTCCCAAGGTGGCAGAGCGGCACATCCCCAAGTGTAAGACCATCAAGAACCGTCCTCCGCCTCCAAGAAAGCACTACAGTTGAGCAAACAGTGGAAACCTCCTTGATGGTCCAGAACGCTTCTGCTTCTCTTGAGCAGTAAGTAGGAACAGAGTCATTTGATGCAGAGCAGAAAGAACTAACACTTTTACATATCCCAGATCTGCCTGCAGAGCTGAGATCAGTGAAGAAAGAAAGACCCATTGCTAAGCAGCAAGATGCAAAAGGATGCCTCAGCTTCCCACTAAATCACCACCTCCGGCTGATGTGCCTGATGTAATTGCTCTGAGAACTGATGGGTGAAGAAACTTAAGAGCAGTGAGCAGGCTGCATTAAAGCTCTCTTCTCGCAAGCCTGATTATGGTTTGTGCTAGTTAAGGGCCTGCATTTGTTGTGCCTTCTTGCCGCTGCCTCTGCACGTACGTCTGTGGTTCCGGTTAACTCTTCTCGTTCTTGTAAGAAGTTGGCTCACTGGTGTCACAGGATCATGCATCTTATCTCTTATAAAAAATACACTTCTGCTGTAAGGCAAATGACCTCCCTGGTACATGATCCTGGCAGAAAGTCAATCCAAGCATGTAAGGTTGGGGCACCAGTATGTCCTAAACCCTCCCCATGTGGTACTGTGTCATAAAGGGAACCTCATCTTTATCTACTTTACAGGGTAGGGGTGGGAGAAAGCACACTATGTCTCTGTAGTTGTTCTTTTCTAATGAATTTCATATGTCAAAAAAAAAAAGGAAGGAAGCAACTTTAATTTCAGCTGTTGCTAGCGCTCTGCTTTCAAATCAGTTTGGTTTGATGACTTTTAAAATGACGCAGCAAAATGTACCCTCCAAGCAAGCTGGGACATTTCAGTGTCACATGTCTGTACTGATTATATCACTGTAAACTTCTCTTCTGGAAAGTAAACTTTGAAGGAAAAAATGCCAGATCTAAAATTTTCTCAGCAGAATCGTGCCTACTGCAAGTAACTTTCATAATTAGGCACTGAAAAAATAGGTTTGGGGAATTTAAATTTAAATCATAAAATGAGTGAGTCCTAGACTTGTCAATGGAGAAAGAAATGGCACCCCAATCCAGTATTCTTGCCTGGAAAATCGCATGGATGGAGGAGCCTGGTAGACTACAGTCCATGGGGTCGCAAAGAGTTGGACACGACTGAGCGACTTCACTTTCAGACTTGTCAAACAGGAGAAGTGATAAGACAGTGTCTGATGGGGGAAATATCAGTTCAGGTAGAATCAGGTGAGCACAACAGATCTGAAATACTAGTTAAGATTACTGTCCTGAGAGCATTACTCAAATTGTTAGTTTAAGATACTGGAGAAAAGTCAACGAAGCTGACCCGGGCAAAGGGGACTGTGCAGACCACAGAACCATACTTACTAACTACAGATGGCCACTCACTCTTGCTCCATTTCCTCTGCAGCTTCTACTGAGTGGCTGGGCCAACAGATCAGACCAATCTGATATGCCCGTCTTTAAGGCTTTAGCTGTGAAGCTGCTAGACACTAGGCTGAAAACAAAATCATATATATTTTAAAAAACAGCATATATTGCTTTATGCTTTTCCTGTTACAAAGAAAAAGAGGTATAACATAATGGCACCTCTGGTTGGTCACTTAAAGAAACCTCACAGAGAAACATCAGATATGTAACCCAATATATAGTTCCCCTGCAAGTTTAACGAGGTACCCACTTTTAAGTTTCACACTTGATAGTAAAAGCAATAGATGATGAGAATGAGTGGTAGCCCGTGGACTGCTTTGCTTCACAGGTATGTTTTGACTGACATAGCATTAAAAGTATAATCTGACATTTAAAAATGGTGATATGGAGCATCTTTTGAAAAACTGGAAGTTCTGGAAACCCTGGGCCTGCAGCTCTGCTCAGCACTGAGTGGGGTTCGGAACCAGTTGCTCCTTCCAGACGGGGTGGAGCACAGAGAACACCACCCGCCTGGCATGCTTCACTTATTTGCCTTGTCTGTCTGGTCAGAACCCCTGGATGATGTTATAAGGTCACAAGCCAGGGGCCTCCAGGGAGAACAAATGTGTGTGTGGGGAGTGCTTTCTTATGCTGCTAGAGAAATAAACAATAGTCAATGCCCTAGTGTTCCCTTCGATCTCAACATGTTTAGGCCTTGATTACAACAGGAATATCCATTAGCCTTTTAAATTTAGCTTGATTGGATCTTTGGGAAGAAGTAAGAACCCTTTTTCTAAGTCTCTTCCTGGATAGCAGAGGATGACAGAGGATAAATAAATGCTGCTTGTTAATGTTTCCGTGTTATACTACTGTATCCAAGAACCTTTAGTAAGTAGACGCTATAAATTTTTAAAGTTCAAAAGGTTAAGGAATGGGAAAAAAACCTCAACAGTAAGACTCACTTCCTTGAAAAGTATATGCAGACATGTTGAGAGTATTAGCAGCAGTCTGTTGAATGCAGCACAGCACCTTTGGCCAACATTTGCTGTAGGTCATCCATTTGTCACTTTTCACAGCTACACAGGAGGTAGCAGAGAAATGATATAGTGTTTCCCTCCTTAATGTTCATGATTCTGTGAGATTTAATGATCAGCATGAACCACTAAATTATATCCATGGTTAATCACTGCAGCGATAAATGATTTTTTGCTTTGTGGCTGGAAGGAACATGTTTTGCCGTCCTGACTACAGCCACTCTGGCCTGACACTACCGTGAATACTACTACTTTGGAGGCCCAGGGATGCTCATTGGAAATAATTTATTTACAATACATCCTTGCACCAGAGTTGTTCTATTATTAATGTTTCCAAATATATGGCAAAATCGAATGAAATGTGAGTTTAGGTCTGTTCTTGCTTTTAACCTTAGTGAAATGTTCAGCCAAGAGAAGTTACAACTTGGCTGTGCTATGTCAGGGAGACCAAATACAGTTCAGCCTTTTTGAGGGAAAACAGTTTTATAAACATAAACTGGCAGTATCACTTGAAAAAACCCACTGTGACTGAGGAGATAAGTACAAGACATCACCCTTCCTCTTTTAATGGCTTGTTTTTTTCCTTCAGCACTTTGAGCACTGTATTTTAGAAGTTTGAGGGTCGGGGGAAGAAAGTTGTAGCAGCAAAAATGATTCTATTAGCAAGAAAAAACAAATTGGAAAGAAGCAAAGATTATTTCTTTGCAAATGCCCCTTGCATTTATTTATTTATATAAAGACTCACTGAATCAAAGATTCACGAAGGCCTGGAGTCTGTGTGTATCTGATCCCCAGTGACTAAGGTCATGTGCAGGCTCACTGAGGCATAGCACTGATTGAGAGTTGAAATGTTTATTTAAAACAGAAATGCCAAACCACTCCACCCTCAACCTTTCAAACATCTGGCTAACAATAAGCTAATTCTTCAGCAACAATGTCAGAGCAAAGGAGTAACTCAGGTTATACTATAAGGCAAAAGCAATACTACTGGAAAACTTAAAACACCTAGCACTACATAAAAAGAAAAGTAGGACACAATTTAAAATTAGCTATAGAAAACCAGTCAAAGGCATTTCTGCTGCCTCACCTTTCACTTTTTTATCTGATGTGTGGTTGCCACCTATGAACTGGTTTCTGTTTGCATAGCTTTTTGGTGGGAAAAATCATATGGCTGTCCCAGGCACAATTTGGGAAAGTGCAAATTGTCTCTAAGGCACAGAACTTAGATTCTCAGCCACATTAACAGCAAACCAAGACTTCCCAAGGGAACATGCTAGAGCAAACGACCCCAGCGTCCCACTGCTGGAGAGTGACTCCCTCTCTGGAGCCAGGGCTCCCACCCTCCCTTCAGTGCTCCTTCACCCCACGGTCTCAGCAACGTGCCCATGTCCCTCGGTTCCATGGCACAAGCAATACTCATGATTAACACCCAAACTGACCCTGCCTCTCAGGCCTGCTGAGATGGTGAGCATAAGGGATACAGGAACATGAAAGGCCAGTCAGTCCTTTTAAAAAAAAAAATCAAAGTTGCATTTACATGATGAACCAAAACCCATTGTTAGGGTTTGTTGCAAACCCCCCCAAGTCCCCAGAACTTGTAACTTTAATCCAGGGTTGGCCCCTTCCCTTATTTTAAGAAAAGGCTTCGGTGATTACATTAGTACCATTGTACTAGGCTTCCCAGAATCGAGAAAACAATGGGAATATCAAACCAAAGAAGATCCCATTGAGTAGAGTTGCCCATCCCCAGCTGTGGGGTTTTCCTGGAGCAGCAGCCTTCACACCACCAATTTTAGGGAAATGGCAAAATTTCCATTGCACAGGTCCTTCCAAAATATTAAATAGATACCAAACATTTACTTGTTGGTTGGGGAAAATGAAACAGATCATTTCAGCTCTTTCTAAGGAGGTAGGATGTGACAGTCATCAAGGCAGCTCATGTAAAGGTGAGCTGGAAACACAAAGCTCACCTCCTTAAGTAAAACCATCAAACGTTTCTAGGACACTTGCTCTCTTTGGAAGAGCTGGCTTGCTGCTGTCTACAAGGACACGAAGACACAGGGATTGGCTCTCAGCCAAATTCCTCTCCAAATTGGCAGGATCCTCCTGTTCTGTCAGGCTTCAGGGACTACCAGGTTTGGGTGCTGGCTCTGGGCCACTCAAGTAGGAAAGATGATACAGATTCACTGATATGGCTTCATAAAACACCAAAAGGGGAAAAATACTGACTAGACATACAAAAGGGAGTGGCTGGGGCTGCTGATGTCAAGATTAGAACCCTAAGAACCACGAAGGCAGAGGCACAAGTAGCCTTCTCAGGGGAGAAGACTCAAGTCACTCTAGGTCCTCTCGAAGATGCCAAGCAGAGGCAGCTAAGAAGGCTCTCCCCTCATGGTTTCCCCCAAAGTCCATTCCTTCTGCCCCATGGACTCAATTCTCTATGAGATGCCTCATCTCTCAAAAGGCTTTTCCAAAGCTAGGAAATCCCACCCTGACACTCCTGCTGTGTGACGAGGAGGGACCTGCCCTTCTTTCTCTGCTCCTAACTGAAAAAGTTCCACTCAACTCTCAGAGGAAAAGCAACCTAAGCCCATTGTTCCTCCTAAAGCATTCAGCTGCACAAAGTAATTCAACTTTCTGAAAACAAGCTGGAGACTGGCTCCACCAGACATACTTTCCTGGACTAAGGCTCCTGAGAGGGCTTAGAACACTTCACCACTCTCCAGATGACCCTGGACGGGCTGCACCTGGTTGCAGCCCTCTCCAGCTTTACACTTTAACTTCCTCCACCCAGAGGTGCAATGCCTGGCACTGAATTCCCAAGGCAGCTTCCAATTAACGGTGAAAGTGATAAGTGGGATATAAGCTGCTAGCAGCAAAATGAACGTGAGTATCGTGTCTCCTCTTCAAAGGTGGGATCACCAGATGAGGTACAGAGCTGCTGTTGCTATGGCAGTCACTGAGGACAAAGCCAGGGCCATGGGGCCCCCCGTTCTCCAACACAAAACCACTCCTAGATCCTAATAGGCAGTGCTACTCTCCAAGTGTACACGGAAAGTGCTTCAGAACCTCCGCCTCGCGCTCCTTGTCTGCAGGTGAACGAAGCCAGGAAAGCGCGCTCTGCGTTCAGTAAGTGTGCTGTGAAGGTCTTTGGATCCCAGTTTCCTGGAGGCTAGACAGGCTCAGGAGACTAGAGGCTGGGTCTACAGGAGTCTGTTCCCAGGAGACACCAGGAATCTGAATCTAAGTCAGGCTTTGGATCCATTTCCGTCTCATCCTTTGCTGTCTGAGTTCCTTTGGAATGCATCCCCACCTGTCCAGATAAAACACAGTTCCAGGTTAACTGCCACTTGGTTACAGCAGTTCAGGACTACATTTTCAATGCCAACCCCTAAGAATGCATAGCCGCGGTTTTGTGAGCCCATACTACTACCTGAGTAACAGGACTTTATGTAAGGTCCACTCCTGTACACTTGTTGCAGGTAGGGTGACCAAGTGTTGCAATTTGCCTAGGGCTGCAGGGTTTTCTGGGCTGCAGAATTTTTGGTTTTAAAACTCTAACAGCCCTAGGCAAAATGGTCCTCCTGCCTGCTACTGCTGCCAATCACTCCATGCTTACCTCAAGTGTGTATATTACTTTCCAAAATACCTTCACAGACATTATTTCATTTCATCCTCAAAACAACCATACAGGGTAGGCGGTATTATTTTCTTCTTTCAGGTGAAAACAAGGGCTCAGAGAAACAAACTGATTTGTGCAAACGTGTAAAGCTGGTAAAGGAAAAAGCCAATGGTTCACAGTATTTCCCTATCCTAGTTCACTCTATACAGAGCAATACTATGACCCTTTAAAAATGATGCAAGCAGCAACACCAGTGAAGTATATTTTACCAGAAATGCTTAGCTTGAATCTAATCAAGCCTTAAGTCTAGCTTATAGTTTACAGAAATGACAAGGGACAAAAGAACAAGTGAAGCAACATCTCGAGAAGATAAAACAAAGCCAGAATTTAGGACATTCTGTTACACGACTGACCCTGCTTCTTCCATAAACCAATGCTATGAAAACTATTTTTAAAAAGCAGGTAGGAGTGGTAATGCAGGGAATTGTTCTATATAAAAGAAATAAGAAACATAATGTAAAAGGAGGTTCTTAACTGGTTGCTGGTCTGATAAAAAGTTGTAAAGAACATTTTTTTTTGTGGGAAACCTTGGAAAATTTGAGTGTCAACTGAGTACTAGTGAGAATTAAGAATCCTAGTGTTATTTTTATTAAGTGTGATAATAATACTATGGTTCTCCAGGAGAATAAATGTCTACTTTTGGATGTATGTAATAAAGTATTTAGGGCAGCTATGTCATGACTTTCATAATTTATTTGAAAATGGTTTAGCTCAAGAAAAAAAATATGTACACACATACACACAATCCTATTTCAAATACACACGGATAAATACCAACACATATTTAAACATATACACTTTTGAAACAATCACAGCAACATATTAATGACTGTTGAATACAGATGGTGGATATACAGGAGTCCACTGAACTGCAATGTTTAAGATTTTTCATAAGTAAAAGAAAAAGGTAACAAAAAAACAATAGAAGTTATGTGATGAGATGATTCAATCCAGGTGCCTAATGACAGACCGAGCTTCTGGGGTTAATTACAAAAACTACACCATCAAAAAATAAGTACTTGCAAAGAAGTAAGTCCATTTCAGTGACTGGTGTTCTGTTTCTGTGATTCTTCAAAACAAAATTAGAAACTGAATTATTCTTTTAATGCTCTCACCTGCTGCCCTCCTTCTAATTTCTTGTTCAGCTTCTGTAGTTGGGTAAAAATCTGAAGGTTTTCTTGTTGTAACTTCTGTTGTTCAGCCAGACACTTCAACACCAGACCCTGCAGTCTCTCAACCTCCACCTGCAGAGTACTGCACGCACAGGGAGGAACCAAGGGTGTTGCCTTCCCAGCACATGTTCCTGCAGGATTCAGCCGAGGCGGCTAGAGAGACAGGAGAAAAGGGGTCATAGGAGCTTCTGCCTGGATGCTACAGCTCCCGAATCCAATGTCCCTTCTATGTGCTACCAGATTTTACTTTTAAAGTAACAAGAAAAAACACACATACAGATGAAGTCAATGTAAGAGAAACAGAAAACTTCTGGGATTACTGTAGAGGCTGGCTCTAACGTCACAGAGCAAGGGAGCTCTCAGTGCCTCAGTTGCATTATGGTAAGGTAAAAGAAAAATCATCTATTTTGGAGGACTCTGTGAAATAATTTAAAGTCATTAATATCTTCCCAATATAAAGTTGTGGGAGAATACACAATTTGGTTTGGAACAAGTATGATCACAGTGAGGACACCATAATTCAAAGGGTCAATATTCATGAAATATAGTGGATCACACTTTAGAAGAGATTTAAGAGGTGTTCCATAAACTGTATCACTAAAACAATTCAAGACTGCTAACTGACAGAGGAATAAAAATGTTTACCTTGAAGTTTCAAAGGCCTTATTTCCTCTTCTGGAAAGCTTTTCAATAATGCTAGCCTGGATTTTTCTCCCGTCTTCTACTATACTTTTTAAAAAGGATTAACAAATGATAGCCATAGGCCAAATCCAGCCTACGGCCTGTTTTTGTAAAATAAAGTTTTATTGGAACATAAACATGCACATTCATTAGGCATTATTTTTGGCTGCTTTTGTGCTACAATGTCAGTGTTGAGTGGTTACAAGAGAATGTATGGTCTGCAGAGCCTAAAATAATTACTATGCAGTCCTTTAGAAAAAGTTTGATGATCCCCAGTTTACAGTTTTATTGAGATATTTACCACAATTTGATTTCTACCAAAGTTGAGAATAAATGCATTGCTCTCCCAATAGACTACAAGTATTATTTCTTACATATACTTAAAACTCCAACCTACCCTCACAATGTCAGGAAAAACTGGTCTTGAATTTTGGAATTTCAATTTTGGTACTTCTAAGGTAGAGAGAAAAACATCGACTACTGCTTTACTGACTACACCAAAGGCTTTTACTGTGTGGATCACAACAAACTGTGGAAAATTCCTAAAAAGAAGGGAGTAGCAGACCACCTGACCTGCCTCCAGAGAAACCTGTAAGCAGGTCAAGAAAGCAACAGTTAGAACTGGACATGGAACAACAGACTGGTTCCAAATCGGGAAAGGAGCATTTCAAGGCTGTATATTGTCACCCTGCTTATTTAACTTATATGCAGAGTACATCATGAGAAACGCTGGGCTGGAAGAAGCACAAGCTGGAATCAAAACTGCTGGGAAAAATATCAATAACCTCAGATATGCAGATGACACCACCCTTATGGCAGAAAGCGAAAAAGAACTAAAGAGCCTCTTGATGCAAGTGAAAGAGGAGAGTGAAAAAGTTGGCTTAAAACTCAACATTCAAAAAACTAAGATCATGGCATCCAGTCCCATCACTTCATGGCAAACAGATAGGGAAACAATGGAAACAGTGAGAGACTTTATTTTTGGGGGCTCCCAAATCACTGCAGATGGTGACTGCGGCCATGAAATTAAAAGACGCTTACTCCTTGGAAGGAAAGTTATGACCAACCTAGATAGCATATTAAAAAGCAAAGACATTACTTTGCCAACAAAGATCTGTCTAGTCAAAGCCATGGTTTTTCCAGTAGTCATGTACGGGTGTGAGAGTTGGACTATAAAGAAAGCTGAGCACCAAACAATCGATGCTTTTGAACCGTGGTGTTGGAGAAGACTCTTGAGAGTCCCTTGGACTGCAAGGAGATCTAACCAGTCCATCCTAAAGAAAATCAGTCCTGAATTTTCACTGGAGGACTGATGTTGAAGCTGAAATATTTTGGCCAATACTTTGGCCACCTGATGCAAAGAACTGACTCATTTGAAAAGACTCTGATGCTGGGAGAGATTGAAGGCAGGAGGAGAAGGGGACAACAGAGGATGAGATGGTTGGATGGCATCACCGACTCTAAGGACATGAGTTTAAGCAAACTCCAGGAGCTGGTGATGGACAGGGAAGCCTGGCGTGCTGTAGTCCGTGGGGCTGCAAAGAGTCGGACACGACTGAGCAACTGAAATGAACTGAGCTGAACTGAAGGCAGAGAGAACAGACAGACAATCATCTGGTATAGAAAGGTGTGGGCCTGTCAGAAATACGAAAGGGTAAATACTTTCCACAGAAGTCAGTTTAGCCTTGCGTAGAGGCTTTAAGCACTACTGAACAGGAGGTGTGAGTTGATGCTGGGCAGCTGGGAAACAATGAAGCTAGAGGGAGAGACAGGGAGGCCAGGAGAATGGGGCAGAGCTTATAGCCACTGTTTATCTAGTCTTGATTTAAAGGCAAAAGCTCAGTTACCCAGGCTCCTGCTGGGGGCTTGTGTTCCAAAGGCGCTTCGGAAGCCATCTTGAGTCCTTGTAGCTCGTCATACGGCAGAGTATCTCTCTCAGATTCTGAAAAAGCTGCACTTAGGGGAGATGGGCTGTCAGGCATAGGGATGAATTCTGCATTTTCCAGCTCCTACGTATGAGAGAAAGAATCTCATCAGTTCCATCTGAGCCTTTCACTTTCGTCCAAATTCCTTCCCTGCTATAGCTTTCACGCTGACGTGTCATCGGCACCCTCTAGCGGAGCAGGACAGTTGTGGTTACAACACAGCTTACCCTGTCAGTCAATGTACTGGCAGGCCTTCCTTTGAGGAGCAGATAGGGAAGGGAATTCAAACTCAATTTCAAGAACACTTTTTGATACCCAGTGTGATGCCTCAACACACTCAGTCAACAAAGGCTATTCAAGTTGGGAAGCTCTAAGGTGATGGCCGTGAGGCTAACTGCCAGGCTGCTAAAGGCTGAAGCTTTAGATGGAACTGTGCGCTGCTTCTTTCATTCACATTCCTAAGTAGCTATCAAGTTTAATATTGTTACAGAGGGAGCCTTACATCTAGAGGTTCCCTCTTTTTTGTTGGGGGGGGGGCGTGATTTAAAATTTCTTAACTATAATTTTAAGATTTTCTTTTTTAACGTGAACCATTTGTAAAGTCTTTTTATTGAACTTGTTACAATACTGTTTATGTTTCATGTTTTGTTTTTTCTGGCCATAGGCATGGAGAAGGCAATGGCACCCCACTCCAGTGCTCTTGCCTGGAAAATCCCATGGACGGAAGAGCCTGGTAGGCTGCAGTCCATGGGGTCGCTAAGAGTCGGGCACGACTGAGCGACTTCACTTTCACTTTTCCCTTTCATGCAACGGAGAAGGAAATGGCAACCCGCTCCAGTACTCTTACCTGGAAAATCCCAGGGACAGAGGAACCTAGTGGGCTGCCGTCTATGGGGTCGCACAGAGTCAGACACAACTGAAGCGACTTAGCAGCAGCAGCAGCAGGCATGTCAGATCTTAACTCCCAAATCAGGGATGGAACTTGCATCCCCTGTTTTGGAAGGCAAAGTCTCAACCACTGGACTGCTAGGGAGGTCCCTAACTATAAATATTGACTGTAGAAAATGTGCAAATATTGATAGGCAAAGGGACATGATAAAAATCACCAGTAATTCCATCACTCACAGGTAACCACTGTTAAGGCATTTTTCTACTGTAAGGCATTCCAACTACCTTGATATTCTATGAACCACAGTACAAAATCTATAAGCTTAATCTTCGCACACATGCATTACAAACACTTCTTTCAAGGAAGGTTACGTTAATTTCCATTCACTTAAGTAATATAGGTATGAGACCACCTTATCTTTTCTTGTCAGAAAAAAAAAGGATTAGAGATTTGATGATTTCGGCTCAGACAGAAATCAGAAACCTAGATGCCTGCTGCAAAGCACTTGAGCAGCACATGGGAAACAGAGATCCTTCTAGTCCCTACAGAGTTCCTGTCACCAAAGGAACTACCTTTCGAAGCCAGCCAGGACAGGAGCTGCTGGCCCCACTGCTGATCCGCATGGCCTCAGTGGGACTGACGAGACCTTCCATGCCTCGGTCTGCTTCCATTGTTCCTCGGAAGCCTCCACTTGGATCAGGAGTTTCAGATTCCTGCTGACTGTCGTCTTCTCTTCCGCCACCGCTGCCGCCTCCTGGGCTAGAGCTCTGAACCACTGACAGATACACAGCACAGAAATATAGAGCTTTGCTATGCAACAGTATTTACCAGCTGACAGCCCCACCAACCCCTGGAGAGTTTCTGAGAGTTGCGTGAAGTGGAACAGCAACAGTGTAAGTCAGATACCTGGGCCTAAATTTCTAGTTCTTTACACAAGGTATTGTGCATCAGGATCTTTATGACAGTATTCACTTCTACTTTCCAAACTTGCTTGTACTTATGTTCAGCAGATTATCAATGTTCTACTAGATTACTGAATAATCACCCCAACCACTGCATCCAAACCTTAAATATTCAGACTCCAACATCCTCCATAGAGGTTCATCTTATATATTGAATACAAAAGATTTTTCACATTTGAGCCAAACATCTCTTAAAGTTGCCAGATAAACTCACCATTAATTCCCTTTCTAGGAAAACAATTGAATAGAGAAGTCCTCAACCATTAAATTCATCAAATTCTTTAATGACTATCTGTAAGAATTTGAAAAAATATGAGGGCTTCCCAGGTGGCTGAGTAGTAAAGAATGCGTCAGGAAGATCCCCTAGAGAAGGAAATGGCAGCCTATTCTAGTATTCTTGCCTGGGAAATCCCAAGGATAGAGGAGTCTGGTGGGATATAGTCCCTGGGATTGCAAAAGAGTTGGACACAAGGGACTTCCCTGCTGGGCCTGTGGTTAAGACTCTCAGCTCCCAATGCAGGGGGCCCAGGTTCGATCCCTGGTCAGGGAACTAGATCCCACATGCTGCAACTAAGACCTGGTGCAGCCAAATAAATGAATAAATATTAAAAAAAAAAAAAAGAGTTGGACACAACTTAGCAACTAAGCACAATAACAACAAAAACAAAAAATGTGATGGCTGATTCTTTAATGTCACGCAGCAGATTCCAAGTTACCTTTAATGAAGATGAGCTGATGCACAGTCAGGAAATGAAACTGAATTTTCAAATGGGCCAAAGAAAAATATAACTAAGAAATTTGCCAAAAAACAACAACAAAAAGAATTGCATGGTATCTTCTACAGATTATTTATTCATGGCCACCAGCTAACTTGGTTTGAGGACTGCACTGTGCTACACTGTGCTCGTATTGAAGCAGCACAACTGTAGATGCCAAAATAATCTCTGAAGCTTGCTTTTTGTCTTAAATGGCTTTAAAAAAATTACATTACAAAAAATAAGTTATATTACCATTGACATATACATAAGGCTATTTATAACGTGTTAAGTTTTGAAGCCTAACAAAATAAACATACATGAATCTACTATGTGAAAGTACAATTACTTTCCAATATGCTAGCAATTAGCCATATTTTGTTATTTAAATTTAAACAGGATTAAAAATTCAGTTCTTCAGTCACAAGAGCCACTTTTTAAGCGCTTGGCAGCCACATGCGATTGTCGGCTATTACACCGGACAACACAGACACAGAACATTCTGACTGCTGCAGAGAGAGTTATAGGACAGGACTGAACAAGGATATTGCTCTATTGACCTTGTGAATTCCCTTCCTTCTCTGGCATCCTACTTAGATATAACAATCTGATTAATTTTATATTTTTCATTTCTTCTTGAGGAAAAAAAAAAATTATCACACACTTATGTATCTTTATACAATATATTCTTTATTCTGCTTGAACTTTATAGATGTTGTTCATTTGAACACATATTTCACTGGATGGCTGTAACACAATCAACAATACTTACTGACTAATTATAATACCATTTGCAAGGCACTCTTCTAAGCAATGTGGATAAAATTATTGAAGAGAAAAGACAAAAATCCCTGCTCTTACAGAGTTTACATCTTCCAGATAACGGACATGTGCTTTTAATCTTATGTTTTTCCTTTAAATACTGTTCCAGTAAAATAAAGCTGTAATAGAACAGCTGTGTTTAGCAAAAAGATACTTTATCATTTGTAACAGATATTAATATGGACAAACAGACGCTGAGCAATGAGTTACTAAAGAAAACTAATAATAGGTATGATGCGTGTTTGTGTCAACTAGAGTTTAACAAGTCTGGATTAGATTTTTAGCTGTCTTTTTGGAGGATTAATCTGCTTTCATTCTGGGTCTTTATCTGTTTTGATTCTACAAAATATCCAGTTTTGAGACATCAAGGACTATAGATAGGTACTCTAGCAAATGGAAAACCAAAAGGAACACAGATTCAGTTTCCTAGCAAGGCCCTAAACAAGGGAACCATGAAGAAAGCAGCCAAAGGAAAAGTATTAGAGACCTCTGGGCTGACTTTCCTGACCACACTGAAAGTAAAGCCAACTTTTAATTCTGAGGGCCTGTTTTGAAGGACTATTTCTATAGATTAGAATACCCCTGGAACACCATAGAAGTAAAGGGTGGCCAGAACACATGGCCCCTGGCATTCTAAGGAAAGAACAGTACAGAAGTCACATTGCAGTGTTGGGCTACCCGCGTAATTACTCCCACATGTGTGGTGGCAAAGATGTACTCTCCCCCTGACCACAAAACGAAAGTCATCATCTATTGTGAAATCTACCAAAATATGCTCTTCCCTCTTGATCACTGTGCTCCTAATTTCCCAAAGATAGTTCCTATTTCCTTTTTTCTGGGGAGACTGCATGGAATTCAACCCAAAGACTCGCACCTGAAAAAAACCACTGGTACCTGAGATACTGCTACTTACCAGTTCCGATGGATAAGCCACTGCTATTGGAACGGATGGTCTTAGAATTCAATACTTTCTCTGAGGAAAAATATTCAGTAGGTAAGCATTGTTTACAGCTAGAGGCAGGAAAAGTGACAAGACTTGGATAGGGACTTAATCTAGGCAATAACTGCTATCTCTCACACCAGACAACTAATTACTATTTTAGATATAAATATTAGAAGCCAAGCACCACTAGCAGCTCTAACTATAATCACTATGTGAAGTAGCAACTCTCTACCTTAACTATTCTTTGGAATTAGCTGGGAAGCTTTAGAAAGTAGCAATGCCTAGGTCCCAATCCAGAGGTTCCGATCTAATTGGTCAGGACAATGGGATTTCTAAAAACTCCTCAAGGGATTCTAATGTGCAGCCAAAGTTGAAAACCACTGACCTTTGAACTTGTAGACCTTTACACAGGCCTTTATAATTTAGTTCATACCAAAGGAATCTTTATGTAGAAAATAGTTATGATTTAGTTTCTTTTTAAAGGTGTACTAAATGTTTCTCACAAAAGCATGATTACAGATACACTAATTAGTAGGTGACCAGAAGTAACAAATTCTATGTTAAGGGGGCAGAGCCCAAAGTTTTCATGAGATAGCAAGTGACAAAACTGAGGAAATAACAATGTTCTGTTCCTCCCATCTGATCACTGTTAGATTACAGAAGTAGCTTCTTTTCTTTAGGACACTTTGTTTGCAAGAGTGTGACCCTCAGTAACTTAGGTGTGGGTCAATCCTCTGTCAAAGCCATCCTAACCAACACGTGGAACCCTTACCAACAATGAGAATGGTGTGCCAGCCTCGGCAAGACAGGTCTGGGACATGATGCAAAGATCCAAAGATGGGCCGAGGCCACGAAGTGCAGATATCTGAGCCGTGGGGTCTCTCTGTGGGGGTCATTGCCAAGCGACCATTACCACCATTGCCCCAGGCAAAAATGTGATTATCTGTAAGAAATAAATAAATAGCAGAAAGTTGAACAGAACACTGGCTTCCCAACTCTTTTGGATTCCCCACCTTTATGCTCTAGAGCTAAAAAGATTTTTTGCCCCTGTTTATTCCCTTGTATAAAGCCTAAACAACTTCTGATGCCACCCAGGTAAGAATGGCCATCACTCCTACACACTGCCATCCATTCATCCACTCATTCAACACTTGTGGTCATCCATTCAAATATTTATTGGGCATCTACTTCATGACAAGCACTGCTTGAGGTGCTGGGAAGACAGCAGCGAACAAAACAAAGTTGCTGCCCTTGTAGAACTGACCTTCTAGTGGGGAGAGACTGATTAATTACTTTAGGTAGTATTAAGTACTTTGAAGGAAGATCAACAATAAGGAAAAGTGGAAATAAACAGTAACAGTGGAGTATCATTTCTTTAGATAGTGTAGTCAGAGAAGTGCTTGCTGATACTTGAGCAGACCTACTGAAGTGAGAGGGAACCAGGTCTATCCAGGGGAAGAGCTTTCCAGGCAGAGGAAACAGCTGAGTACAAAGCTCCATGTAGGTAAGGTGAGTATCACAAACACAGAGCAAGAAGTCCTCTGCAGGTGGAGCAAAGTAAAGGAGTGGACGGTGGCTACAGAAGAGGTCAGGAGGTGACTGAGGTCTGGGTCATGTGGGCCACTGCAACGACTTTAGTTTTTATTGTTTGAGATAGGAGACCAGTAAAGATACTTAACAGTAGGTATTTTAAAGTATCCCCCAGGTTACCATGAGGAGAACGGACTGCAGGGGCCCAAGGGTGGAAGTAGAGAGATCAGTTGTAGTCATGAACTGACGTAGTAGTGAAGTGGTTGGATATATTCAAAGATAATCTACAGAATTTGCTAATGGATGGAATGTGAGGTGTAGGACAGAGGTGTTATTTTCCGAAACAGGAAGGCTGCAGGAAGAACGAATTTGAACAAAAAATCAGAAATTTGTTTTGGAACACAGTAAGTTTGTTTGGGATGCTCGTTATGTCTTATACAAATTAGGACACTTTTTAATGAAAAGGGGGTGCTATTAACAATTAAGCTCAGACAATAGGCATGAATCAGGACCAATCTGGGAAGACTGGGCTATAAAGCCACCTTATCTTTAGACATTCTGTTGAATTAGTGGGTCTGGGAGTCAGGGATGGTAATATAAGGCTATTAGTGTACAAGGGAGGATTTAAGGTAATAACCTCACTCAGAAAATGAAGGGGGGGAAGGACTGAGCCCTGGACACTTTAAGCTTTAGAGCCAGACACTGCAATTAACAGCAGAGAACCTACCTGACTGCACTAATCTGTTTATATGTATATCTCCCCTACCCTACTAGACTATGAATTCCCTGAGGAGAGCAGCTTTCTAAGACTTTTTTTTTAAATTTAAGTATAGTTGATTTATAATATTTTATTAGATTCAGATGTACAACATAGTGACTCAATAGTTTTATAGATTATATTCCACTTAAATTTACTATAAAATAATAGCTATATGTTCTTATGCTATGCAATATATCCTTGGTGCTTATGGTTTTTTTTTGGTGCTTATGTTTTATACATAGCAGTTTGCATTTCTTAATCTCATGCCCCTAATTGCTCTTCTCTACTTCTTCCTCCCCGCTGGTAACTACTAGTTTGTTCTCACTCTCTCTGTGAGTTTGCTTGTGTTATGTTATACTCACCCATTTGTTTTATTTTTGAATTCCACATGTAAGTGCTAATATAGAGTGTTTGTCTTCCTTTGACTTATTCCACTAAACCTAACACCCTCTGGGTCCATATACGTTGTTGTAAATGGCAGTATTTCATTCTTTTTAATGGCTGAGTAATATCCCATTCATTGTATAGGTATATCATATCTTCTTTATCCAGTCGTCTTTTGGAGGACACTTATGTTGGTTCCATGTCTTGGCTATTGTAAATAGTGTTGCTATGAACACTGGGGTGCATGTATATTTTTGAATTACTCTTTTCCTTTTATTTGGAGATAAGCCCAGGCATGGAATTGCTGGATCACAGTTCTATTTTTACTGAAACTCACTTCCATATTCCCAGGGTCTAAAAGAGGATCTGGAGCATAGTAGGCACACAGTTGATGTCTGCCATGTGAGTGAGGTGATCAAGTACAGTTCAGAGAAGTAGAGGAACATACATCAATAGGTAATATGCCCAGTCACAGAATCTAATTCTAAACTCATCATTCTGAAGTTTAACTTGAAAAGTACACAGATGTTTACACTGAAGAAACGTTCCCTCTCTAAGGCCCTGTCAGAAAGTGCTACTGAATTTGCTACAGTATTTTTAATTCTCAATGACATCCTGATTCTGTTTCTAACATTTCCTGTTATCTAGCATGAACTAACCAGTCTGTTCCCTAAAACCCGCTGTTTTGAGACAAACAACTATGAAGGCTGGTTCACTTCCTTAAGTACGGTAACAGATCATTTGTCTGACACTATTGCTGGATCTCTCCTGTATAAACACCAGGCACAGACTGAAAGAAAACAAAGACATCTCTGAGCATGAGCAATAACAACAACAACAAAAGAGTCAACAGATAAGAAAATGAAACGTGTTTTGGTGTTCACCATTTACCAAAAAGAAGTGGCTACAAAAATCAAGGTGATATAGGAAGAGAGAAAAAAAGAAAACAGAAGAAAGAGGAAAGGGAGTAAAGGGTAGCAGAAGTAACAGCAAGAAGATGCTGAGGAGAAGAAATAGCTGAAAGGAAAGAGAAGAAAATCCCATTAGACCAATTCAGAAAGTTGAGAGACACACGGTACACAGCCTTTCAAGTTTTAGCAATCCCTTATGACCAACCTAAATAGATAGCATGTCGAAAAGCAGAGATATTACTTTGCCAACAAAGGTCTGTCTAGTCAAGGCTATGGTTTTTCCTGTGGTCATGTATGGATATGAGAGTTGGACGGTGAAGAAAGCTGAGTGCTGAAGAATTGATGCTTTTGAACTGTGGTGTTGGAGAAGACTCTTGAGAGTCCCTTGGACTGCAAGGAGATCCAACCAGTCTATTCTGAAGGAGATCAGCCCTGGGATTTCTTTGGAAGGAATGATGCTAACGCTGAAACTCCAATACTTTGGCCACCTCATGCGAACAGTTGACTCATTGGAAAAGACTCTGATGCTGGGAAGGATTGGGGGCAGGAGGAGAAGGGGACGACAGAGGATGAGATGGCTGGATGGCATCACTGACTCGATGGACATGAGTCTGAGTGAACTCCAGGAGTTGGTAATAGACAGGGAGGCCTGGCATGCTGCGATACATGGGGTCGCAGAAAGTCAGACATGACTGAGCGACTGAACTGAACTGAACTGAAGGACATCACTGCAGTGCAGTGACCCCAACCTAGGAGCAAGGTCAAATCATGATGTTCTCCTCTCTAGCCAGGTGGCACCAGTGATAAAGAATCTGCCTGCCAATGCAGGAGACACAAGAGATAGGTTCGACTCCTGGGTCAGGAAGATCCCCAGAGTCAGGAAATGGCAACCCGCTCTAGTATTCTTGCCTGGAGAATACCATGGACAGAGGAGCCTGGTGGGCTACAGTCTGGTGGGTCACAAAGAGTTGGACAAGACTGAGCACACAGGTACGCACACACATTCATCTCTCTAGCTACTCAGCCAACATTTATTGGAACCAACATGGTGCTGGGCAAGGTATAAGTATTTGATAATTCTTAAAACATTGTGCCAAAAAAGTAAAAGTAAAAAAAGTAGGAATTTAAGAGTACTAACTTGCCATTTCCTAGAAATCTAACCTTTTTACAACAATCACTATGTTGGACAGATGAATAGTTAATAAGGTTACATAAAAACATGACCACCAATTTAACACAAATAAAAAAGTAAACATATGACCCAGCTATACATGACCAGTCCACCTCTTTCACACCCTCAAATTAAAATAGACCCATCTGTCCAGCAAGTTTGAAATAATGTGAACAGACTCACCATCAGTAGCAGCAATGGTAAACTCATCACCGCAGGAGACTCTGATCACTTGTTTTCCACCTAAGGGTCCCCCCAGCAGGTTGATTCCTAGACGCTTCTTATAATTTCCAACGCCCAGCTGTCCACACTTGTTGCAGCCAAAGGTCAGCAGCCGGCCTCGCTCTGAGAGAAGCAAAAATAAATAACCAGGTACAAATGGTCATGAAACAGAGAAAAGGCAGACAATGCAGAGTCCCACGGACTAGCTTCTGGTTACTGAGAGTATACAAGTATAAACTGCCACATAACTTTGGACCTAGGGCAGTTAGGGGAACTATGACCAATTAGAGAGAGGGAATGACTCAATATTATATATTCTCTAAAAAAAAATAATTGTATTTATTTATTTTTGGCTGGCTGGATCTTCACTGCTGCAATGGCTTTTTCTCTGGCTGTGGCGAGTGGGAGCTATTCTCTCATTGCAGTGTGCGGGCTTCTCATTGCCGTGGCTTCTCTTGTGCAGCACAGGCTCTAGGGCATGCAGGCTTCAACACCTACACCTACACACAACACCTGCAGCACAGTAGTTGCAGATCCCAGGCTCTAGAGCACAGGCTCAGTAGCTGTGGTGCACAGGCTTAGCTGCTCCATGGCATGTGGGATCTTCCTCAACCAGGTATGGAACCTGGGTCTCCTGCATTGGCAGGCAGATTCTTTACCACTGAGCCACCAGGGAAGCCCTATATACTCTACTTTAAAGGTGGGAAATGGGTACTATTTAACTTAGAAAACTTATAGATGGTGCTAATTAGAGACATTATTTGCCAGAAATTATAGGTATGACATTTTCCTTAAGAAATGTATTGATTATACATTTGTAATGATTACCAATAAAACATTTACTTGAATGCCCAAGTTGTTAACAAGATAACATTTGATGATGGGGGGAAATAAGGAGAATACATTTAGTTAAGAAGAGCTACTACTTGATAGAATAAAATAACCTGAAATTCTAAGGCCTGTGCACACAGTTGTAAATCAACTCACCATCAATAGCAGCAGTGTGAGTCTTGCCTGGGGCGATTGTACGAATCTTATAAAAGGACAACTGTTTGGCCAAGGTAAAGGAGGTGGTGTAGGGAACTTCGTGGTATGCCTGGAACAAGATAAGCAAAGACTCATGAGGTAAAAAATGGAGGGAAAATAGGCTGAAAATATTGTCAGGGTGACCAAAAGGACTTTCAAGCAAATCATGTTATTAAGAAGGTACCAGGTAACTTTTCATCTCCAACAGAATAAAAAAAGAAATAAGTTCAATATGTAATCAGAGAATTTAGTATGAGATTGGACTTTCTGACAACGGAATTTTAAATTCCTAAATTAGGGTATGCAAAACATGAACTCTCCATCCCAGAAGGCATCTATATAAGGACAGAATCATTGACATTTGTCTTAGTTATACACTGTGCATAGCTAACAAAAACAGGGCAAAGAATTAAAGAATCTTGAAGACTCTCTAACCTACTAAGCTATCAGTTTACTGTGACCTAATTTTACCTACAAAGTTCTCAACCTGTTAAAACCCACATCCCCTTAGATTAGCATAAAAATAAATCTTGTCATGTAAGTTTAAAATTTCACAATATAATGCAATAACAAAACCCAAATCAAGTAATGTTAATTCTGAATATATCTTTTCAAACTACACAGACACCCTCCCAAGACTTGCCCCAAATGTGTACTCCCCCATTTCACAATCACTACTTTAAAACAGAGATTGCTTAAAATTAATTCCATTTTTTTCCATTGAGTCAGCAAACTTGTCTATTAATATGAATCTTTAGAAAAGGATGAAAACTCATACTACCACAAAGAGAGGACTATGGCTTAATATTAGAGGTGTATTTTATGACATGCTTGAAGGAGGTAATAGTAATTACATTTAATAAGCCTATATAGGATCAGTGATTTGAGAGTAATCTTAAAAACTCTCCTGGGAGGTGATACATGGAAAAATGTTTCTTTTCATAATGTTAATTTTCTTGTGTTTATATTTCAGGGACAAGGTAGAATCTGAATTCCATCACTTGATTGTTTATAATCAACTAATTTATTGAGGTATAATGTACTATATAATACTATACAGCTTGATATATTTTTCTATAGGTATATAAACATAAAAACTACCCAGATCAAGATCCAGACCGTTGCCACCATCCTAGGGCTCTCTCCTATCTTTCCTGTTAATGCCTATACCCCTCCTCCCAGAAGTAACAGAAGTGGTTACTTCTGTAACCACTATTTTGACTTCTGCCATAGTTAATTTTGCCTTTAAACTTCAAACAATGGGCATCAGTGGGCTTTCTAGGTGGCACTAGTGGTAAAGAACCTGCCTGCCAATGCAGGAGATGTCATAGATGTGGGTTTGATCCCTGAGATGGGAAGACACTCTGGGGGAGGGCATGGCAATCCATTCTAGTATTCTTGCGTGAAGAAGCTCACGGACAGAGGAACCTGGTGGGCTACAGTCCATGGGGTCGCAAAGAGTCAGACACGATTAAAGAGACTTAGACACACAAATTTCAAATAATGGGTAGCATATAGTATGTATTCTTTTGTGGCTGGCTACCTTTGCTGGACTTAGTATCTGTGGAGATCCTCACTTTATTCTTAAGTGGTCACAAACCAATAATGGCATTTCCAAAGAAATCTCAACCTAGAGAGGTTCTGATGGTTTATTTAGGACACCAAATGGGATACTCACTTCATGGTTGATGATTCCAGACATGCACTGATTCAGACCCAGTTTGTTGAACTCATTGAGTCCACAGGCTAACACTTTGCCTGACTGGGTCAGCAGAAAAGTCCCATCGCAGCCACATTGAACCGCGACAATAATTAAGGCCTTGGGAACATCCACCTGCAAGAAAAAAACAAATTAGAAAAAAAAAAAATCTACCCAACATAACTTGTATTAAGAAAAAAATCCTCAAATTCTTTCAAAACTGTAATGTCCTGCATTTAGCAGAATGACTACAGGGAGTTCTATTCTCTTCAGATTTGCCCAGCAGCTTGGAGGCTACTGTTTTCAATAAGGAGCTTAAGTTTTATAATAAAGAGGCAACTGCAGGTCAGCTAAATAGATAGCTCCTGTCAAATTTTAGCAATAGGTACTTAGTTACTACTTAGGAACACTTCTCAGAAAACACTGGGGAAGGAGAAGCTTCAATCTATTACTGATTTACTCCTCTGAGATACAATATCCCATGATGGTTACAGAAGAACTCAGACCTGTAGAGTCCCAGTCATACAATAAGTGAGGTGACCAAGGATTGAGGCAGCAGCCAAGATGTCTGAAGGCTCATATCCCTCTGCAGTTAACTAGACAGGGCTGGAGAATGGTGGGGGACATGATGGGTGTACCTGTGAAATCTGAACACTCAAACCTTCTAACAATACTAGAGCCTTTTCAGATGAAGAGGAATAGCTATGAATTCTACTCAGTGAGAATGGTCCCACAGATATATCAGTTAATTTTTAAAATGTAAATAAACATCTTTAATAGTGAATAGTATAGCCGATTACAGTTGGCCTTCCCGTGGGTGAGCCTGTGTCCCAGGGTGGGAACGTGGCCACGCTCTCTCTCAGCTGGTTTCCCCTCCCACGCAGGCTCTGGCAGTGCCCGCTTCCACAGTGCTGAGGAATTAGGTATTATGCTTCATACACTATGCCCCCAAATACAAACAACTACTTCATCTGGTGTCCAGTTGTGGAAGGAGGAAGGGAAATGGCTGTGCCAGGTGAAAGGATAGTATATTGCTTTCTAGCATCTTTCCACGCAGGGTGTGTTTAGCTTGATGTAACTTTTTCACTGTACATGCTAATTTCAGTGCTCACTAATGAGCAAGCTGTGACTCCAGAGTGTCCACAGTGGCTACATCATTTCTCAACTTTTCATGACTTAGGCAGATGACAAGACCACAAGAGTGCTAAATTAGGAATCCTGGATTGTCAATCTCCCAGATAGGGAATATTTCAGAAAGAAAACACCTTGATATGAGGCGGCAGGGAAGGAGGACTTATTACTGAAGGCTGTGTGACCTAGACAGGCTCTAAGAAGAAGCTGCCTCTGATTTTACCTTTTGTGGTGTATAGTAATCCTCTTCTGAATCCAAACCCAGGCGTCCTGAGACAGACATGAGAAAGAAAATCATTAATGTGAGGGCTCCTGTCCCAATGAAAATGTTCCATAAGATTCTCTTTTACTAAATTAACACTTAAATAGAGGCTGCATGACATGTTTAGAGGTGCACAAGCTTGAAGTCAGGCTGTGCCCCTGCGAATAAGTGTAGAGAGTCAAGGCGACACCTACCATATTCACCACAGCCCCAAGAGTAGACTTCTTTGTTTCGTGTCAAAACCACCACATGATTATCTCCACAGGAGACCTGCTCCACTGGATTGCTCAGGAAGAAGTCCAGCTGCATGGGTTCTAAGACTTCAGCACCAGCAACCTTGTCCACCCCCATGCAGCCATAATAGTCAGATCCAAAGGCATAGAGCTGACCTTCATCTGTGAGAGGAAGGAAAGCAGAATCCACCAAATGAATTACTTGTTTTGTCTAATGAGAAAGCTGGACAGGACTGGAACGAGGACGACCTCAGACACGGAGCTCATATGAGATGATTGCAGCAGAGAAATCTGACACTGTCTATGAAGCCTAGAGTTCTTTGTATTTAGAGGGTCATGCATACTGTTATGTAACAGTTTTTAAAAAAATGGTGGGATGATTGTGTTAAAAAGGCTTAAAAATTTAAGCCTATTTTACATCTCTATTTTACAGAATAAAAAGGAAGCACAAAGCAATCATAAAGTGAATAACGGTAAGACCAAAACTAAATTTTAGCTCCTGATTCCTGATTTAGTATTATCTACACCTGACTAGGTAGTGAGGTTATTCCTTCTCAGCCCCCCCAAAATGGGACAGACAATATATTTCTCCTAGTCCCACCTCTTTTGTTACCCACCTGCTTTCTCCTTGCTCATCACTCCTGTAATGCTATATCAAGTTGGGCATGTTGCTATTAAAGTGTATATTTGCTCACTGTCTTTGGTTCTTTGGAATCTTATCTTTTGTGTAAAATCCCAGCTAAAACTGCATAGAATTAGGTACATCACTCCACCTGAAATGCACCTGGGTGCGTTCTGCTGCTGGCTTACCTGTTACACAGACAGTGAAATCATCACCACATGACACCTGACGGATAGCTTTGCCTTGCAACTTTTCTACGTGCTTTGGCTGTCGGTAGGAGGCTTTGTCGCCATGGCCCAGCTGACCATGGAGTTTAGTACCCCCTTGCATGTTCTGTGAAATAAACAGGACTTGTGAAGTTTTAAACTTTTCATGCGAAAGCAAATCTTTAACATCACTTCTTATCAAGAAAAACAGTAGGAAAAAGAATCAGCTGATAATTAAGAAATGAAAACAAAACAAAAAGGTAAGGGCATTAAATCTTTTAATGACAGATAGTAAAAATCCCCTGCCAACAGATAAAGATTTTTTAAATATCTTATCAGGACTTAAAAGGAAACATTCCCAATTCTGTCTTTTTCCTCCAAGTCTAAGGTAAACTAATTATGGGTGATGATGAAAACAATGTCTTTATATAGTTTAGCTTGATTTTTTCTATAGGAGGACAGGCTCTTGGAAATCCTTACAAAAGTTTTTACAAATTTTGGTCACAAGGGGGCTTCCCTGGTGGCTCAGCTGGTAAAGAATCTGCCTGCAATGTAGGAGACCTGGGTTCGATCCCTGGGTCGGGAAAATTCTCTGGAGAAGGGAAAAATTACCCACTCCAGTATTCTGGCCTAGAGAATTTCATGCACTGTATAGTCCATGGGGTCGCAGAGTTGGACACAACAGCGTCTTTCACTCCCTGAAATATGCAAGTCATAAGGAATTTGGCTACATCTAAGAGGCTGCTAGAAGGCACTGACAATAGTCCTAAATGACTTCCCAGCAGTTTTAGAGAGGCACGACATTCTTCCCATTTAATAGCTCAACTGTAAGGCCTTCTATAAATGTTTTTTAAGGCACTAATTTCACTCTACCTCTAAAGTACCCCCAGAAGCTAGTCTTCAAGTGAGAGGATTTTTGGAAATAACAGCAAGCTAAAACTCTGTAACAGAGGTCAAATCACTCATTCTTTCTCTCAACCAATAGCTGAGTGTCTACTCTGTCACACGCTGGGGATAAAGCCTGTCCTCTTGGAGAACTTACCTGAAACTACTGGAAAAAATGAGCTCCCTCCAGAAGGAGGAAGAGTGGGAAGAACTGAGGTTCTAAGACAGGTTGGGTAATGAAAAACCAGCATGAAGTGAGCCTAAGAAGGCACAGCTGAAGAGACAGGAGGGAAGCCAAGAGAGGACAAGGCTTCCTGCAAGAAGGAAAAGTGACCAATATGTTAATACTAAAGGTCAAGCAAGGACTCAAGGGCACCTATCTGTTTCGTTTTCATAATTTAGAGGTCATTTTGTCAAGAGTACTTTCAATTGACTGGCAGGTGAATGAGGAATGAGTGGGAGATAAGAAAAGAGACAGCAAAAATATGCAGTATGTTCAAGGTGAGAGAGAAGGTAGAATCTAGAGGGGAACAAAGGAAAATTCTACTCAAGATATACCATCTTCAATCACTGATGGAGGTCTTAGAATTTTCCTGACATGGTACACTACTTCATTTATTTACAAAGCTACTTCACAGATATAAGTTGCTCTGAAATGCATGGTAATAGAACAGAGTAAACAAGTGACTTTCTGAAGTCACCCATCTGTAAATGAGAATCCAGTCTCCTGAGTCCAACCCTTTTAATTCTTTCTCTCCTTCTCTTGCTCTCTCTTTCATTCATTCATTCAAAACACACTTAAAAGTGCTCTAACATGTACCAGGCACTTGGGATACATCAGTGAACTAAACAGAAAAAATCCCTCCTCTCAAAAGAGCTTATATTTCATCATCTTATGCTGCCACTTCTGTAGCACATACTCAACCAACAAAATTCTTATATATCCTGGGCCCAGTGAGGTGCACATCATTGTTCTAAAGTATGTAGCTTTCACTTACCACCCAAGTGTATAGCTCCTTCTCCACTGTGACCACAGCAAAGTGGGTATTCCCTGCACACACCTGCCGGGCACTACAGCCACTCTTGATGACATCCAGTTTCTGGGGAGTGGACTTCCCACCACCCCAGACATAGACTTCACTTGTTCGGGATGTTACCACAGCAATGGGTGCTTCAGTCACAGTGCTTGACCTGCCAACAACCCCCAGAACAAAGGCACATTTAACATAAAAATTGTATCAAAGAAAAATGCTTTCAGCCTGTTCCCTGAGTAGAACTGCCAATTATGGTATGAGAAAGTATGTTCTTTCTCGACAACTTACTCCAACCCTCTATCATGGCAGGCTTTGCAATTCTTGCCTCAGGGCTTCATCACAGCCCAGCCAGATCAGATACTAGTCTGATCCATAACACCTACACTTTTCAACTTTTCAACATTCACCACGATAATGAGGTCCACTTTGGTAAGAGGGTGAAATTACAGCTTTCTTTTGCTCTGAAATGACTATTTGATATTTAAATGGATGCTGGGCTTCTGAAAGGATGCCAAAGGCTTCTTACTGGGATCAAACAATGTCCAGACCCAAGAAAGAAAGACCCCCTGGTGGTAATTTAAGATATATTACTTTTTTCAAGAGTCTCCTGAGCATTACCTTGGTCTCTTTGTAGGTGCATTAAGCAGTGTGACTTTTTCCTCCATCTCTCTACCAAAAGAAAAGCAAAGATACATGAGAGAAATAATAGGCTCTATATTGCACCAGTGTCTCTTTAAAACCTTTCACAGACTTAATCTTCTGTAAACCATATGCCTCATACGATGTTATAATACTTTTAGCAAAGTACTTCGATACAACTCAGACAGTTACACAGGCCTAGCATTAGACAATTCATTAACCACGATGAGGCCAGCAGTCTGGGATTATTTGTTTTCTATCTCTGAGGAATGTTCTAGGCTGCATCAGAGAGCCTTGAGAACTTCTTTCTGATACACATTTTAGGAACCTGCTAACATCTCCATCTAGTCTGTCCAGTGACTCCCTAAACTCTACATTTCTAAAGGTCAGCTCATTGTCTTTCTCCCGA
Source organism: Ovis canadensis (assembly GCF_042477335.2). Taxonomy (NCBI): domain Eukaryota; kingdom Metazoa; phylum Chordata; class Mammalia; order Artiodactyla; family Bovidae; genus Ovis; species Ovis canadensis. The sequence continues at coordinate 96,723,662 of NC_091251.1, forward strand.
TACAGATTTTCTTCCTTACTCTCCTGATTCTTTAACCGGCACCTTCAATCCTCCCAGTGAATTAGGCTTAAAACTTCAGCGATTTTGGATTCAGCTGTCTTCTTTTCTTCAATATTCAAATTCTACAGATTCTACTTGTACAATGCCCTTTATCCTCACCTGTCCTTCCCAGTCTCACCATTTTAGCTCTGGGCAACTTTACTTCCCAACTAGGCCGTTCAGTTCAGTTCAGTATGTCCAACTCTTTGCAACCCCATGGACTACAGCACACTAGGCTTCCCTGTCCATCAGCAACTTCCGGAGCTTGCTTAAACTCATGTCCATTGAGTCTGTGAGGCCATCCAGCCATCTTACCCTCTGTTATCCCTTTCTCCTCCTGCCTTCAATCTTTCAACCTTTCAATCCTTCAACCCCAGCATCAGGGTCTTTTCCAATAAGTCAGTTCCTTGCATCAGGTGGCCAAAGTATTGAAGCTTCAGCTTCAGCATCAGTCCTTCTAATGAATATTCAGGACTGATTTCCTTTAAGACTGACTTGATCTCCTTGCAATCCAAGGGACTCTCAAGAATCTTCTCTAACACCACAGTTCAAAAGCAGCAATTCTTTAGTGCTCAGCTTTCTTTATGGTCCAACTCTCACATCCATACAACTGTCCAACTAGACTGTCAGTTCAGTTCAGTTCAGTTCAGTCGCTCAGCCGTGTCCGACTCTTTGCGATCCCATGATTCGCAGCACACCAGGCCTCCCTGTTCATCACCATCTCCCGGAGTTCACTCAGACTCACGTCCATCGAGTCCGTGATGCCATCCGCCATCTCATCCTCGGTCGTCCCTTTCTCCTTCTGCCCCCAATCCCTCCCAGCATCAGAGTCTTTCCCAAGGAGTCAACTCTTCGCATGAGGTATCCAAAGTACTGGAGTTTCAGTGTTAGCATCATTCCTTCCAAAGAAATCCCAAGGTTGATCTCCTTCAGAATGGACTGGTTGGATCTCCTTGCAGTCCAAGGGACTCTCAAGAGTCTTCTCCAATACCACACTTCAAAAGCATCAATTCTTTGGCGCTCAGCTTTCTTCACAGTCCAACTCTCTCATCCATACATGACCACTGGACAAACCAAAGCGTTGACTAGATGGACCTTAGTCAGCAAAGTAATGTCTCTGCTTTTGAATATACTATCTAGGTTGGTCATAACTTTTCTTGCAAGAAGTAAGCGTCTTTTAATTTCATGGCTGCAATCACCATCTGCAGTGATTTTGGAGCCCAAAAATATAAAGTCTGACACTGTTTCCACTGTTTCCCATCTATTTCCCATGAAGTGATGGGACTGGATGCCATGATTTTCGTTTTCTGAATGTTGAGCTTTAGGCCAACTTTTTCGCTCTCCTCTTTCACTTTCATCAAGAGGCTTTTTAGCTCCTCTTCACTTTCTGCCATAAGGGTGGTGTCATCTGCATATCTGAGGTTATTGATATTTCTCCCGGCAATCTTGATTCCAGCTTGTGTTTCTTCCAGTCCAGGGTTTCTCATGATGTACTCTGCATATAAGTTATATAAGCAGGGTGACAATATACAGCCTTGACGTACTCCTTTTCCTATTTGGAACCAATCTGTTGTTCCATGTCCAGTTCTAACTGTTGCTTCCTGACCTGCATACAGATTTCTCAAGAAGCAGGTTAGGTGGTCTGGTATTCCCATCTCTTTCAGAATTTCCCAGTTTATTGTGATCCACAGTCAAAGGCTTTGGCATAGTCAATCGAGCAGAAATAGATGTTTTTCTGGAATTCTCTTGCTTTTTCCATGATCCAGCGATGTTGGCAATTTGATCTCTGGTTCCTCTGCCTTTTCTAAAACCAGCTTGAACATTAGGGAGTTCACGGTTCACGTATTGCTGAAGCCTGGCTTGGAGAATTTTGAGCATTACTTTACCAGCATGTGAGATGAGTGCAATTGTGCGGCAGTTTGAGCATTCTTTGGCATTGCCTTTCTTTGGAATTGGAATGAAAACGGACCTTTTCCAGTCTTGTGGCCACTGCTGAGTTTTCCAAATTTACTGCCATATTGAGTGCAGCACTTTCACAGCATCATCTTTCAGGATTTGAAACAGCTCAACTGGAATTCTATCCCCTCCACTATCTTTGTTCGTAGTGATGCTTTCTAAGGCCCACTTGACTTCACTTTCCAAGATGTCTGGCTCTAGATTAGTGATCACATCATCATGATTATCTGGGTCGTGAAGATCTTTTTTGTAGAGTTCTTCCATGTATTCTTGCCACCTCTTCTTAATATCTTCTGCTTCTGTTAGGTCCATACCATTTATGTCCTTTATCAAGCCCATCTTTGCATGAAATGTTCCCTTGGTATCTCTAATTTTCTTGAAGAGATCTCTAGTCTTTCCCGTTCTGTTGTTTTCCTCTATTTCTTTGCACTGATCGCTGAAGAAGGCTTTTTTTTTTAATCTCTTCTTGCTATTCTTTGGAACTCTGCATTTAGATGCTTATATCTTTCCTTTTCTCCTTTGCTTTTCGCCTCTCTTCTTTTCACAGCTATTTGTAAGGCCTCCCCAGACAGCCATTTTGCTTTTTTGCATAGCTCGTTGGTAAACTAGGCTGCAGTAGTACCTAATTGGTCTCACCAAAGTTTCAATCTACTTTATTCAGTCCTGGACTGACTTAACACTGATATTAGTATTGCTAAATAACTTTTCCTAAGGTTCCATCTCTCATCACATGAATCGCCCTCTCAAATATCCAACACTTCCATACAATTCCCTGAATACAGCACAAATTCCTTCATCTGGCATTCAAGATCTCTACCTACTTTTAAAGGGTTCCTTCCTTTAGTTCCCATGTTTCAGCTCAGGGTTCCCATTCTGCCTAAACCAATTATACCTGAAGACCTGGGGCGGTGCTTAAGCACCAGTAATTTTTGAAAGTTCTAATGGTGTTGCAATTGAGAATGCCAGGTCTAAAACCTCTAGTGTAGTCAAATAGGACTTAGTGCTTCCTGAATATTTTCACAATTCTCTGTGTCTGTGCTTTATCTGGAAAACTCTGTCTTATGTTCTTCCATCAAAGAACAAAGTTCTAAGGAAGTACTATCTGTAAATCTCCAATTATCTCAATAAAAATGGCAATTAAAAATTATCAATGGAAATATTTAAATAAGAGATTTAAACAGTGATTATACTGTTACAAAATAAGCCAGATAAAGAATTTAAATATGCCTATCCAGCCCTAAAGGGTGACTGCCTGAATATGAATAGAACATAAATAAAAGGTTACAGTGTTGCATTTGGAGTGTTATATGTAATTCTAGGCACTAAAACTCTGGCTAGAGATCAACTGGAAAACCAGAAAAGATCAATTTAACACAACAGAATAAAGGTACTGACCAAAGAACAGAGATTATGGAATTAGCTATACACTTAATGCATCCAAGGGCAAGACTTGAATTTGAATGTTGGGAAGATTCACAAAGAACTGGCAGAAGAAGGAATTAGTAAGGCAAAAATAGTGTAAGAGGATGAAACAGAGACTAGGACATTTAAGAAGCATAAAGAAAGTCTTTTCTTTTGAGCTAGGGTTTGAAGCCTCCTACAAAAGGTGAGGGATAAAGGGCCTTCCTTCTACCTCTAGAGACCTCTAATACTGAATAAATCTCAGAAAATAACCCATCAAGAATCAGTCAAATTCAACTATGGGACATGGGCAAAAGGTATCTGAAGAGGACCCCTACAATTACAACCTATCATCGAAACAAGTGCACTAAAAAGCTATGGCCCAGTCCAATCCTACACTCCTATCCAACAACTGTTGAGCATCTTGTGCCAGGCCCGGGGCTGAGCCCTTTATATGCATTGCCTCTTTCAATCCTCAGCCTACTTCACTTCATAGAGAAAACTAAGGGTCAGAGATGTTAAATAACTTGACAAAGACAGTGACAGAACTCAGATACAAACGTAAGGATAACTGAGTCCACAGCCCTCCTCTCTTAATTACTACACTCTCATGCCCAAACTCTAGAGTAGAACTCACAGAAGATGGGGGGTCTAGGGCCTCATCAGGATCGATTCAGAACAAACTAGCAGGGGCAAGGGAGGTCGAAGTCGAGCAATGAAAACAGAGATGCTGGAAGAAAATAGCACCAGAGTGGCCAGGTCAGGAAACATCACCCTCTCTCTGCAGTACTCTGGTCAGGCCTATACAGTTAGTTGACCATCTACAGAAAGACAATGAAGCGACTTCTTTGTTTTTTACCTTCTGCGTTTCCTGAGAAGGGGTCTATCCAGAAGTTCATCTGCAGTGGGTCTCTGCTCAGGATCCTAAAAAGTACCAATGAGTTAGTTTTAACTTAAAGGAAATGGGCGAAATGGGATCTAAAGAGGCATTTTACTTTTTCTTAGAAGGCTGTAGGTTTACTATTCAGAGACCACTATATATCATCCTTTTTATTTCAAAAACCTATTATGTCACATTCTATGCTTCATGCTCATTATCATCAGCACTTACATGTGAGAATGAGAATGTACCTTCCTCAAGGATTTTAACTGTTAGGGTAGTGGTTCTCAAATTTCAATATACATAAAACATAAGAATCTCCTGGAGTACCTGTTACAAATAAAGATTTCTGGGCTTTATTCACAGAAATTCTGATCCAGAAGGCCTGGGGTAGGGCCCAGGAATCTTCATTTTCTTCTTATAAGACTTGCCCGCCCCCTGGCGATTCTCATGCCCGTGGTTCCTGGACTACCTCTGAGTAATACTGACCTAGAACTACACTGCAAGGCAACTGTGACATTTAGAACTATATACATTCTGTACATGAGGAATTCTAAATTACCTCTTATACAGTTTATAAAAATTAATCTTGATTATAAAAAATGGAGCACAATTTCACAAACTAATAAAGGAAGAATCTGTTGGCTGAAGCACACAGCTCACATGAATTGCCAATGCTTATTCATCTGAATGGACTTCCTTGGTGGCTCAGATGGTAAAAAAATCTCCCTGCAATGCAAGAGACCTGGGTTTGGTCCTTGGGTTCGGAAGATCCTCTGGAAAAGGGAATGGCTACCTGCTCCAGTATTCTGGCCTGGAGAAGTCCATGGACAGAAGAGCCTGGCGGGCTACAGTTCATGTGGTCGCAAACAGGCAGACACGACTGACACTTTCACTTTTCATTCACCTGAATACAGCCACAAATACATCCTACCCTGGGGACGTGGACATGGTTTTGTGCAAGTTCCTCTGTGCCATACTCCAGACACTAAGGCTGGAAGGGAAAACAGTGAACTGAAATCAATATGCAAATCACACTTACCTGGTCAAGGCATGCATGGACCATTTGGATCAGTTCCAAAGAGTACTGGCTAGAATCAACTTCCATGGCCCGGATGCCTTGTACAATCTTCACACACAAGTTGAGTGGATTCTATGAAAAAATGATTATTGTATTGTCCTTGGTTATATAAAGATGGCATTACAATCTACCAGTAGGGGCTTTGAGATGTCTGTGCTGATCATATAAAGAAATGGTAATAGCTGTAAATTAGGTCTGACTTCTTTTTACAACTATTAGTATACTTCACTAAGAAATGGCTGGAGATGTACTACTATGATCAGAGAGAATGAAACCAATTGGCCAACACGGAGGTATGACTACGTGACCAACAGAATAATATTCAGAGTATATTATAATCTGACCCCTCAAATGACTTCCAAGAAAAAGGAAAGCAAAGTTAGCAATGCTTCTTGGCTCTAAGTATCTCCTTTGCCAACTAATTTGCCTCCTGATTTATATATCCTAATAATGGTCAGGTGATACTCTGCTGCAAAAGACAAGGCAATGAATAAGTTGATAGTGATAAGAAATTATTGTAACAATGCCACCACCACCTTTACTGAGAGATCACTATGTAACATAAGTTGCACATATGTTTTTTAACTCTTGTAAACACCACACAAGGTTATCATCACCAATTCAGAGATATAAAGTAACCTGCCCAAGACTACACAAACAGTAAAAAAAAAAAAAAAAAAAAAATGGAGGCATAATTCCAATCAAAGTCTGTTTGACTCCAAAACTCATTTTCCTTCCACTATATTATTTAAGAAAACAAACTTCAGGGCTTAGAGAAATAAACAGGTCTCATAAAAGGCCAAAGAACTTTGCATTATCTTACATTTGCATCTTCATATACATTAGAAGAGCAGCTCTATAAGGGGAATATGTATCTTTTCTCTTGTTACTGACAAAATAGAGAATCAAAGAGATGAGGTGATTTGCCTAAGTTCTCCCATCTGGCTTGTAGAGGATACTGGACGTGAATCCACTTGTGCTACTCAAATTGCGGTCCATGAATGAGCACCAGAATCATCTGGGAGTCTGTCAGAAGTGTAGAGTATCAGGACTAGGTCTAGACACACTAAAAAAGAGTCTGCATTTTAACAAGATGTCCAGGTGATTTCCTATGTATATTAAAGCTTGAGAAGCACTACTTAATACCAGGCTTTACTTTAAGAAGAAAAGAGACTTAAAGGTATTTGTTGTTTATAACACAGTAAGTTTCTAGTAAAACTAAGAGTCAGTGTGTAAGCTTTCACAAGAGACCAAAACACTTTAATGAGTATTATATAATTTGCCTTAGCTTTTATAAAATGATGTAGCTGAAGTATAAGAAGTGAAATGGCTTATCCAAACCACTGCATCACACAGTTGATCCCAGAGTCAGTTTTAAAATTATAGTCAGTGGATTCAAGGCATGCTCAAACTACTTGATTATGATTTTTTTCAATGGGGAATTCAAGTTGGAAATAAATCTAGTCTGTAGTACTTTACAATACACTACTAAGCCAGTGCCTGAACATTGGTTATTATTTTGCCGACAGTTGATTGCTGTTCAAGAAGTCAGAAGCTCAGGGATAGATTCTCTCAACCAAATTGTACCATTTGCAAGGACAATGTAGGGATAGTACATCAACTTACTGTAGCATCAAATGTTCTCTTCAGTGTAAGTAATTCAAAAATGACACAGCCTACTGCCCAGATATCAGACTTGAAATTGTATTTTACTCCTTGGCAGAGCTCTGGAGACATATAATATGGCGTTCCCACAAGCTAAACAACAAAGAAATCAATCAAAAATTAACTTCTTTTCTGAGGTAACTATATTAATATTTTAACAACTAAATTAAATTTCCTAGGAGTTAGTGATAACTATAGAACATTCATCAGCATATCCTAAAACATTCCCATCAAACAGCATATCCCATCATCATTCTGAGCTGATGCCACTCTGGGGAGAAATCTTATTCATATCAAATGTCCTGGGCCAGTTATAAAGAGACAATCTCTGTGGTGAAGACCTGTGGTAACTTGGGAGGCAGAACAGCTCTGTGATTCCTGGATCACAGAAGATCCAGGCATTCAAGGACCACTGAAGACTTCACAGACTTGGAAAAAGCATACTTGGTAAAAGTTCACCAATGGAAAAAAAAATACAAAAACTGGTAGCGCGAGATGGTAATTGAATAAAGGGGTTTAAAAGTTCTAACTGAAACACACAGTAGTGAAACTCTGTGAACAACTCAATTTAACATTTGTAATACTAACATAGTGAACTTCTTCCAAATTCAAAAAGATCTTCTGAGTTCAAGAATGTGTTGGAAGGAGATAAATGTCCTAAATGGAGGTCATGTCTCTCCCGAGATGAGAGACAATGAGCACCCAAGAAATTCCAGTAACACTGATAGCCATCTTTAATAAGGAAAGTAAAACAATTTTTCAGACAGCTTACATGACATTTATTTTATTGGATGATTCTTGATAAGAAAAATCCATGCAAGGGCATGACTACTTCCTCAGAAACTCAGTATAGCAACATCATACAAGCAGACTCTGAGTCCCTGACGCAGACTCCCAACCCTGGCTATCAGTATCCTTGGATGTTTCTAGATTGCTTGCAGAAATATCTCAATATTATTAAAAAAAAAAAATCAGGACAAAATTAATTTTACTACCTTACATTTTCAAGTTCTGACAGAGCACTGTGAAACCAGAAGAGTAATAATTGGGTTTTGTAAGTCCTAAAAGGATCAGATCACTATCGTCAGAGATCAATTTATGTCTACTCTTTATCAATGGTCTTTCATAGGATCAGGTGAGAAGGGAGTCCTGTGGTGCAGACTGTGTATCATATTAAGGATGAGATTGTTTTCTGGGCATCAGCCTTTATTTGTAAAACAGGGTTTCTGAACCAGAAAAAATTCAAAGGAAACACAAGAGACGTCTAACACTTGAAGCTCAAAACATTAAATGAGAGAGAAAGTAATAAGATCTACTAAAGATCCTAAGCTGGAAAAAATGGTAAAGCATTTTATTGCTTTTGGAAAAGTCTTTAGTTAGGGTTGGAAAGGGCAATGATGTTTGAGCTGTTATATGGACAATGGCTCTTAAAAAAACATCCGAGCAGGTAAATTAGTGGGTCTAGGAAGAAGACTCCTTTTCTAAGTATGACTTATAAAAGATTTGCTTTATAAGTATGAAGAACTTGCAAAAACATCGTGAAAAAGCATGCAAGATTTAGGGGGTATAGTTATATCTCAAGGTACAAGAAAGGAAAAGAAAAAAAAAGTCAAGGGGGGATTCTCTGGTGGTCCAGTGGTTATTAGGACTTTATTTAAGGTCCCTCATGCTGTGTAGCACCACCAAATTAAAAAAAAATTAAAAAATTAAAAAACGCCTAACTGAGTTAATGATAACACATACTTACTGTCTCAGCCATGGAATACTCAGAATTCAGTTTCTTTGCTAGGCCATAATCTCCAAGTTTTATCAGGTTTGCCTTGGTCAGAAAAATATTTAATGTCTTTATATCCCTGGGGAAAAAATGCAGTATATTAAATCCATACACTAAACTGTTTTATCTCATCTACCTTCCCGCCCAAAATTAGTACAAACTAAGAGTGTGTTACCACTGTTCAGGCTGTTATGGAATCCAAAAGAGTGTTCATTATTTTCTCATACATTTCAATACTGAGAAGGGAACTTGGGGGAGTAGAGGCAGAGAATTACTTCATCCTCCAGGGATTCACAGCACAGGCACATTCCCCCAAACACTGAAGTCATTAGGAAAAGTTGAAAGGTCAGATTAAAAAAAAGTGCCCTAAGTAATTCCTATAAGGTGCACTGCCTCTTCAATTACCACTGGTGCCTTGAATTAAGTGATATCCAGGCAATTTTAACACTGAGTTTTGTCAAAGTTTCAAATCTGTTAAGGCAAGAGAAGCACATTCCAGCAGCAAAATGATTAGGCCATACAGATCACCTAAATAAAATCACCAGCTATCTTTCTGAAGATGAACTGACCATTTGTAACACAAATAAACTGTGCCTGGTTCACACTGTACCTTCCTTTATTGAAAGACGTGAAAAAATCAGAACAATATTTTTGATAATTTTCAAAAATAAAATAATATACAACTGTAGCCACTCAACAACTATCAAGAACTATATGTTAAATGGACAAACCACTAAAAAAGAAAACTAGTGTATTAATATTAATCTCTAGCAGTAGTCCATGACTCATTTAAGGGTATAATGAAGTGGCAATGTTCTTATAAAGGTTCTCTCCTATAGCTAGAAGTGAATAGAAAGCTGTTTCTCCCTGGTCAAGATCTGGTAAAACTGCATAATTAATTATAAAACAATGAATAAGCTTTTTACTTAAATTAAAAACAAATGCCAATTTTATTGCTCAGAGAAAACATTTACTGTGAATTCCAACTAGTCTAATACGACTTTTGTAGTGGCCCTCTAGGCTGTACTGATGAATTAATGAACTCACCTCTAAAATAAAGAGATGACTGAGCAGTACTAAGCTATTGAGGAGACTCTTCCTAGATCACAAACAGTTTAACTTCAGGAAGTAAAGATAACGCCCCTCATTACTCACTCTTTCCTTCCTAAATCATTATCAACGGAAAAGCCTTGACTGTTTAATCAAGAAAATAATAGTGCTGATGGGAGGTACCCAAGGTGGGGGTTGGACTGATAGAAAAGAATCCATCCCATATTCTTCCACTTATTACCTATGAAGGATCCCAGCTTTATGGATACAGCTCACAGCTGAAACAATCTGAAATAGGTACCATACCACCATCTGCAGAGAAAAAATAAATTATGCTTGGACTGGAAGCAAACAAAAAAATACCATTTAAATAAACAAACGCACGCACACACACACACGCAACAAAGAAAACTGCAACTAGAGGTTATGATTCAACATGACTTGACATTTCTTGCTTGTAGGTTGAGTAGGCAAAGAAAAGTGGTAGGGGTAAAAAAAAACAAAAACAGCGGATTATCATAAAATAGTTTGAATGTTGTTATAAAATATAGTATGGTGAAGCAGACTTGTGGAAAGAAATCCAGGAAGAATGCAAAGGTAGAGAAAACTGGGCATACCAGTATGCAGTAATAGAACCGGGAAAGAAAGCCCATAGAGAATCATGATGTGGAGGTAAACCGTTTAGGAAGCAGCTATAGACAGCTTCCTTGTTAGAGGTTTCCTTTCTCATGAATATCAATCAGAGCCTGGAAGGAGTATGAACAAAAGGAAAAAAACACTCTTCATTGTTGGAAGAGTAAACACAGAACTATAATGCAAGAATCACAATACAATTCTAGCTTCCTTTCACAGAAAATATGAATTACCTCTTCTTCAAACAACTTGTCCTTCTGACGAAGGATTTTATCATACAGGTTCCCTCCTGCAATTAAATAAGAAACAGGTTTGAATTGCTTAACAGAGATCAAAGCTACTAGGATTTTAACAGGTGGCACAGCAAGTAAAATATTCTGCATGAGTGTGTGCATGCTCAATCATGTCTCACTCTGAGACCCCATGGACTGTATCCCGCCAGGCTCCTCTGTTCATGGGCTTCTCGAGGCAAGAATACTGGAGTAGGTTGGATTTCCTCCTCCAGGGGATCTTCCTGACCCAGGGATCAAACCCACATCTCCTGCATTGGCAGGTGGATTCTTTACCACCAAGCCACCTTGTTCTGCTTCCTTTTAAAAGATATCCCCTCTTCCTTTCAGCTCTTTACATGGGTACAAAACTTCCCATCTGTCAAGGACTATATCTAAAATATTCTCCAAAGATTCCCCTCCCTAATAGAAGAGATTCAGTATGAAAATGAGAAGTACAACATTTTCAGAAAAGATAAAAACAAAGACCATTTCTCTAGTACCCTAATTTATGAAAGTACTTTGAAAGTCTTCAAAATCAATGACTTTCTTTTCCAAAACTCCTATTAAAGGAATCTGCAATAATTTGGTAACAACTTCCACAGTCTATTAGATTTGGGTTATACCTGTGAGGTGATGTTTTATAAAAATAGGTATATATCACAATCAACTTCTTTTTCTTTCCACTTCACACTGAAAAGGTTTCCCGAAATTTAGGGTAGACTCTAGATTGCTTTCAATTATTACTCCCTTTACTAACTCACTCCTTCAGAGTAAGTTTGAATTTCCTTCTCCTCTTTATTATCAGGTGACACAGATGGCAAATGATGATGGTTCGTTTTATTTGCTATCTGCAGCTATAACTTACACTGTAGTCCTAGTTAAGTTTCACAACTTCTTCATAATTTAGTAACTCAAAAGTTTCAATAAGTGTACCATCCGTTCTAGTTCCTCCTAACCACAAAGGAAGTTAAGAGGCCTCTGCTACTTCAAAAATCTCTTAATATAATTTCATACATTTAGGGTTGAAAACAATCACGATACACAAGAATCTAGCAAATAAATGACAAATCTAGGAGCTCTCTCTTAGAGATTTAAATGAAGAATATGCTTGGACCATTTTAGCATTTAGCTCAAGAATGGGCTTTGGGCATTCTCTTAGGTAATAATAAGTTAGTACAAAATCTATCAAAAATTTGCTACATATCAAGAACTACTGTAAAATAGTACACTTTCCCGTAAAATAGAAATGTTAAAGTTGATGGGGCTTTATAGATTCATTTAATACAATAACCCTAGGAGGTAAGTACTGCCTATTAGCAAACTTACTTAAGATGAGGAGGCTGAGGCACAGAGAAGTAGTCTGTGCAAGATTACAGAGATTAAAAAGTAGTAAAGCTTAGGATATGGGTTTAGGGTCTATTTTTTAACAAATAGGCTATATGGCTTTTTTTTAAACAAGCAAAAGGGTTCAAAGAAATCATTTTCAGTCAGCTATCGTCTTTAGACCACTTTTCAGTAGGACAGCTTTAGCTAAAATCATTATAAATAAATATCACCTACAAGATTTCACTATCAAGTGTCAAACCATGCTATGCTTCTAATGCCTGTCATTTCGTAAGGGAAAAAAGCTTGAAAAATGAGTGTAAAATTCAACTGAACAAATAATTTGAAGATGGAATTATCATCACAAAGCAAAATTTGAGCATGCAGGGGGAAAAATCCCTCCCCTCATTTTGTGGATCACTTCAAAACTTTTCAGGGCCTGAACTACTTCTCTTAAACTCTAGCAGTCCATTTAAAGTTCTTGTTCTTTGTCAATATGGATCTTATTTTTCTCTCCCCCTCAAGGTAAGTATAAGCAAAGGAATGTCTTGCTGGAAGAAGTCCCACTGAACTCTACCTTACCATTACAATATTCCAGCTCAATCAGCAAGGTGGTATTATCCATGAAGTGATTGTAGTAGGCAATAATGTTGTCATGCTGCAGCAGTGCCAGAATAACAATCTCATTCAAGGCATCACGACGTTCCTTCTCAGAGAGTCGGGTCAAATCAACTTCCTTCCACACGACCAATGAGTCATCCTATAACACAGCAACAGAGGTATCGTGCTTTCCTCGAGCCTGGCAGAGAATGAATCCACACCCGGATCTCTGAGCCTAGAAAGAAAACTTCCTAGATGGGCAGAAACTGACTCCTTTTTCTCCTTTAAATAAAACATGAAGACTTTAAAAATTCTGCATACAATTGAGCATCAAAATTTACTGCAGGTCTAGGGAAAGCATTAAAATGTTGTTTTTACACTTAATTTACCTAATGTCAATTCCAGGTGAAAAATATGGCATGGAGGTAGATCTCAGGGTTTCTATTGAGGGACATTATGAAAGACTGCTAGTCATGATGAGGATTGTAGTATGGTTCGACTATTGGAAAAACAAGAGAACTGGAGAGTGGTTATCTATGGCTGGTATTTCTTGTAAAATAGACACGTTAAAATTGCCTCTAACTTTATACAGATTTCTCTAGTGGTTTTCATTTATTCTTTATAGATAAGAATAAGTCATGTCTAACGGCTCTGACTCAATGGACATGAGTTTGAGTGAACTCCGGAAATTGGTGGACAGGGAGGCCTGGCGTGCTGTGATTCATGGGGTCACAAAGAGTTGGACACGACTGAGCGACTGAACTGAACTGAAGGGCTCTGAGTTCACTTTCCTTACTCTGTCACGTTCTGTGACTCTGTTTCTCCTGCAATTTTATGTTATCACATGTTTTCTTCTATTCATGAAGACTTATCTGCAGCTCCTAATATTCACTCCATTTTATAACATCTCTAATTTACTGATGTTGTTCCCCAGCTCAGAAGCATCCCCACCTAAATAACCCTCCCTGTCCTTTAGGATTGCTGTGCTGGGCCTTTGAAACTTCAGCAAAAGACCAATGAACCTTCTACTGTGCACTCCCTTAATTTCCTTCCACTGAAATAAATGTCCATTCTTTTACACTTATATACACATACAACTTAAACGCTATTTGTTACTAACAAAACTAACATATCTTGCCACTGAAATATATGCTTCTTGAGGGAAAAATTTGCTTCTAATTAGACCGTGGTAAACTCACAAAAGTAATAAACATTTGATGTTATGGATAATGCTATGCAATTTTGGGAAAAGTGTAATCAAACTTAACTTAAAACAACCTTGGTAATCAAGTTCAACGCAATAATCATGGAAAGGCATGGACAAGCAGATGTGACCCTCCATTCCAGCCCAGGATTTGCTTCTAATTTAAGTGAGCGAGTCACTTAAATATACTACCTTAGTTTCTTCAACTATAAAAATAGGAATACCAAAGCACATCTCCTCATTCTCATGAGAACACTAACAGTAACTCATAATACATTAATCTTGCAACCACCTCTCTCCTCATCCATCTTTTAGACTTAAAAGTACTTGGAACACACAACAGACCTGCAGACAGATCACTGATAGAATCTCATCTTCAGCAACCCCACACTGATTAACTATTCTGAAAGCAGAGTTTTAAGACTTTAGTGATGAAAGTTTATGATCAATTTTGGAAGTAGACTCCCCACTCTAGGGTTTTAATCAGTGAAAGTGAAGTCGCTCAGTTGTGTCCGACTCTTTGCGACCCTGTGGACTGTAGCCCACCAAGCTCCTCCGTCCATGGGATTCTCCAGGCAAGAATACTGGAGTGGGTTGCCATTTCCTTCTCCAGGGGATCTTCCTGACCCAGGGATCGAGTCCAGATCTCCCGCATTGCAGGCAGACGCTTTAACCTCTGAGCCACGATCAAAGAATCTCTTCAAAGGATTTGTATGTGTGCAATAATGGATAGGCGGGAAGGTACCTTTACGTTAAGTTCTCAAAGAAGTCCTTTATCCCTCCTGAAGTTAAGAACGAATGGTTTAAAATATACAAAAAAAAAAAAAAAAAGTATTTCCCAGGCATAAACGCTGCTGGATCATCACTGATGAAGAAGCCCACACGCTACAATCTTACCAATGACCTTTTCGATGATCAAAATAATCTTAAATAATATTACTTTTAAGGTACGTTGCTATTTCTAACTCCAACTTACAGACGGGAAAACTAAGGCTCAGAGAAGGTTCAATGCCTTGCTTAGTCCCCATGGTAAACAAAAACGACCGGTTAGAAAAACCAGTGCTGTTGCGAACTCCTAGTACAAGGGCGGTGAGGACCCCAAGACAGACACCCCTGAGGGACCCGATCGCTGAGCGAGGACGAGGCGGGGGAGAGCGGGGCCGCTACCTCGGTGCGGCGGTACAGCGTGGCCTCCCCGAAGGCGCCGCGGCCCAACACACGGATGGGGATGTAGTGCAGCTCCTCCTGCTCCGCCGCGCCGCCGCCGGCTCGCGGCACCGGACCGGCGCTGGGCCCCGGGCCCGAGTCCCCGCCACCCCCGGACTCGCTCCCAAAGTCCGAAATGAGGGAGTCGCAGTGTCGCTCGTACTCGCCCAGCACCGACATGGCGGCGGCGGGGACGGGACCGGCCTGAATGTCCCCGGTGGCGCTGGCGGCGCTGCGCCTCTCCCGCTTCAGACGCCGGCCCGCGGCCCCGTCAGCCCCGCGGCCCCGTCAGCCCTGCCACCCCGCGAGGCTCCATGGCGACTCCTTCCCCCTTGGCCCGGAAGCAGTTCTGAGTGCTTCCGGCCCAGGGGGTTTCCTCCTTTGCCGGTTGTTCCTTTAAGCCCCGGGCAAGATTTCTTTCCCTCCATGCAGGCTGGGAAAACGAAGCCTCGGGCAGGGGTTGGCGGCGCCTGGTGGAGACCGAATGGGACCAGATGGCTCCCGCAGGGGCAAGGGCGTCCTCCTCGGGTCTATAGACCCCTCCCCTGATTCCTAGCCCGGTGCCCAGAGAGTTTTGAGGTCCAGAGGTCGTCCAGTCTCATCTTGGCGCCAGGCCTATCTCAAGGGCAGTCACTGGGGGAAGCAGCCCTTCCTAGCGTAGCACAGCGTTGTTTGTTTTAGAGAATTGTTACAGCAAAGATATCTTTACGTGCGTGTTAAGTGGCAGTGGTGTCCGATTCTTTGTGACCCCATGGACTGTAGCCTGCCTGGCTCCTCTGTCCATGGATTCTCCAGGCGAGAATACTGGAGTAGGTATCTTCCCAAACCCAGGGACTGAACTATGTTTCTTAGGTCTCGCGTTTACCTCACCTCCCTTCCCTCTCCCAGCGGAAAATTCTTGCCTCCTGTCATCTGTTAGTGGGCCCAGTTATTTCTTCCAGAACTACCCTGGGTCCCTGTCTTCCATACATCTTAGAGAATATTTGAAGTCAACCCTCCTGACACTCACTTCTCCCTTTCCAGATTTCACATTCTTCTTCCAAGTGTATTTCCAAATCTCTGACCACCTGATGATCTCATGCAACATTCTTCATGCCGTAAGTGCCAGATACCGTAATCGGAGGTGGGGAATCTGCAGAGCCCTGAAGTCACTAAGAGAACTGCAATACAGTGGAAAAGCGTGTTCCATCAGTTATGTGCCTTGAGCAACTTTACATCGCTAAGGTAACTTTTTAGTCGTAAAGTTATGGGAATTATTGACCTACAGAGATAACAGCTAACATTCATTATATTTATTATGTTCCTGGCACTATGCTAAAGGTTTTCTTTCCATGTGTCATTCCATTTAATCCTCACAGTATTCCCATTCTGCAAAAGGAGCTGAGATAGGGGGTTAAGTAACCTACTGTATGTTACATAGCTATTGAGGGGAGCTGGGAGTCAAAGCCCACACAAGGCCTGGGATCTCTTTCAGAGGGCAGGATATTTGGGGGCTAAGAGAAGATCATGTGGATGGAGATCATGGTATTTGTGGGATAGAAGCAGAAGACAAGGCCTCAAATATTTATTTATATAGAACTTGATATTTCCTGTGGGCAATGGAAAATACTAGACATTTTTAAGCAGAGGAGTACATGATCTGTGTGTCTGTATGTCCTGATTTGCTGGGGGGGGGGTCCCAATAATACTTTTCCCCACAGCGTAATTAATGAGTCTTCTTTGTTCATGTGCCCAGCACAGATAATAAATAGTAAGGTCACCTTGCAAAAGACCAAAGCTATACTTTACAAAGGACTGATGACAACATGGAAGATAAAGACAGGAGGCCTAGAGACAGGCACTCAGGTGCTATCAGTGTGAATGGAGAGGGGGGCCAGATTTAAGAAATCCATCTGAGAAACATTTAGAACTTTGTGATCAGTTGGGATATGGTTGGTGAAGCAAATCTGAGTCCAGGAGACTTGCATCTAGGTTTTTAAGTAGGTGGATAGTGACAGCAAACATAGGAGGAAGAGAATGGGTAGAATGGGGTGAGGGTATGGGAGCTAATGAGCTCACGTTCCTCTGACCTCTCTAGAGTTCATCAGTGTTCCTTTTAAAGTATGATATCCTACACTCTGTGTAACATTCCACATTGGGTCTGAATAGGAGGGACTTTTGTCTGTCTTGATTTGGATCCATTTTTTCTATTAGTGTACCAGACTTAATGATGGTCTGCTTATACTGTGCTTATATTTAAGCAAACCTCTTTTTCACATCCAGTCTGATCCAGAGTAACACAGTTCTCCCTCCAGATCACATCACTCCTTATTTTCTTCACAATGTTTATCTTTAAAATTGATGTCTTATTTATTGTTTACTTTGACTACCTCCATTCATTAGAACATAAGCTCCTTGAGAGCCCGGATTTTGCCCTCTTGTTCACAACTATGTATCATCAGTGCCTAGAAAAGTGCTTGATATAACAAGCCTAAAATTTATTTGTTGAAAGAATATCAGGTCATTGTTATTGCATATGTACATCTCTTAAACCAAAATGCCTGACTGATAACACCCTGTTAGATTTTTTACTGGTTTCATTCCAGGGTTCTAGACTGTACACATAGTTTTCAATTTTCAATTCATTCATCCAGCAAACACTAAGTACCAACTTGTGCCAGGTGCTGGGTTACAACAGAGGACAAAATAAACATGGTTCCTCTTCTCCTGAAGCTTACAGTCCATATAAACAGACAAATAACCAGGCAATTACAATGGTGTCTAAGTGCTATTATAAGGAAAGCACAATCTTCTAGAAAGGTGTTTAGGAGGGGCATCTTTCCTTTCCAAGACAAACTAGCTGGGTTAGTGAAAGCTTCCTTAACATCCACAATGTTAAGTCAGTGGTGGCTAAAGCAAGCATGGAGATCATGCTGGACAGAAGCCATCCCATCTACTTCCTCCTATGAATTAGAAAGCACTTTGAGGACAGGTATTGCTTCTTTTTTATCTGGGTCTACTCCAGAGTTTAGTTCAGCACATTAAAAAGATGATCAATAAATTTTTGAGTTGCATGGAAAAAACAATTGCTTATAGCTAGAAGTGCTAACTTCCATTCGGAGAAGCTGAATAGGTTTCAGCCAAAGCTTAAAAATTCATTTTTTTGTGGAAACTAAAAGTTTGCAATGTATAAATAGTATTCTATAACTTGGTTAGCCTGATATTGTGAATTATTCTGGTTATAATACATAGATAAAAGCTTAACAAATGTCCCTTTCCATCTTAGACAATACAAAACAGAAACTCAAGCTCAGCACTTCATTACATCAGATGTAAATGAAACTAAATATCTGACTTTTGAATACTCATAAGCCCAGAAATACTCAACATTTTAAAGGTATAACTGATTTTAAAATGCTTTTGATAAAAACTGGTATTTCCATTTTATATCTTAACAAGTAAATGGTTAAATTGCCAAAGTACTTAGCAAAGTCTATAGCTCTGTTGTTCAATATGGTCGCCACTAGCAACCACTTGAATTATGGCTAGTCTGAATGAAGACATGCTGTAAAATGCACACCAGATTTCAAAGACTATAAGGAAAAAAGAATGTTAGACATCTCAGTCATTTTTACATTTCTATATTGAATTTTATGTTGAAATTCTATTTTGGATCCGCTAGACAGTATTACTTCCCAGGTGGCTCAGACGGTAAAGTGTCTGTCTACAATGCGGGAGACCTGGGTTCGATCCCTGGGTCAGGAAGATTCCGTAGAGAAGAAAATGGCAACCCACTCCAGTACTCTTGCCTAGAAAACCCATGGACGGAGGAGCCTGGTGTCCATGGGGTCGCAAAGAGTCGGACACGACCGAGCAACTTCACTTCACTTCACTTTACTTCAGACAGTATTACACACTATTTATAATAGCCAGGACATGGAAACAACCTAAATACTCATTAACAGATGAATGGATAAAGAAAATGTGGCACACAGGTATCACAATGGAATATTACAATATACAATGGAAATTCAGCCATCAAAAGAACAAAATAACGTCATCTGCAGTGACTTGCATGGACCTATATTGTCATACTAAGTGAAGTAAGTCAAAGACAAATACGCTATCGCTTATACGTGGGATCTAAAAAAAGTGGTACAAGCAAACCTATTTACAAAACAAACAGTCACAGATGCAGAAAACAAACTTATAGTTATCAAGGGGGAAAGCAGGGGAGGGATAAATTGGGAGATTGGGATTGACACATACACACTAGTATGTATAAAATAGATAACTAAGAAGAACCTATCATATAGTACAGGGAACTCAGTACACCATAGTGACCTATTTGGGAAAAGAATCTTAAAAAGGGTGGATTTATGTAAGTGTGTAACTGATTCACCTTGCTGTACAGCAAAAAACACAACACTGCAAATAAAATTTAAAAATGTCATGTTCCTTTATACTTTTTAAATGTGGTACTTGAAGGACTTGAGTAAGAACATAAGAAGGGTTGGAAGAACTCCTACAAATGAAAGGGTCTTGCCCCACTCCAGTACCTTTGCCTGGAAAATCCCATGGATGGAGGAGCCTGGTAGCCTGCGGTCCATGGGGTCGCTAAGAGTCGGACATGGCCGAACGACTTCACTTTCATGCATTGGAGAAGGAAATGGCAACCCACTCCAGTGTTCTTGCTTGGAGAATCCCAGGGGCGGGGGAGCCTGGTGGGCTGCCGTCTATGGGGTCACACAGAGTCGGACACGACTAAAGCGACTTAGCGCAGCAGCAGCAGAAAAATTTATATTATTCATGGGGCTTATGCTATAGGAGATTGTAGCAGACTGAACAGATAATTTGCAGAACATGCACAACCATTTAACAAATATGATACTGCTGAGACAATTACATTTACATTTAAATTTATTTAAATTCACACAAACATTTTGCTACCTTCACTATTTATGTTCTCTAAAGTATCAGGGAGAAATGAGACATTTTCTAAAGTATTTCAAATGTTGAGAACCACTACTTTATAAACTAGAGATTCACTGACTTATTAACTTTTTTTGAGGATTAGAGAAAGAGGCTAAATTGGAGGCTAGCTAGTCAATGTGTAAAGCACTTCACGGTGACTCTTATAAAGAAGCTTTATGGAAAATACTCAACTGCAAGTAAAAGGAAAGATGATCTTGCCTTTACCTGCTGGAGTAGCGTTTTACATAGATGTGTTGGTCCAAAAAAAAATAAGTCCTAGAGGTTCTAAATTAGGAGGGGTATTTTGAGAATGGAAGGAAAGGGAGAAGACTCTATAGGAATAACTTCAAAATCAGTATCTAAAACAGAGAAGCTACAGAGAATTCCTGGTTTACAGAACCCTATTTAGTCTTTCTGAATTAAGAATATTATTTCAATATACATATTATATAGTTATACATTTACAAATTAAGTATAATGAACTTTTGCTAGATCACATAAACTTTATCCATCTGGAGTACACTACAAATATTTTTTTCTCTAATTTGTCACATATAATTTGCCATGCTTTTAATACTGAGGAATATGGAGGAATTATTGCCAATCCAGACAGAGATACTCATGAGTAACAAAAAATACACCTAAAATGGTTTCTGCTAGCCTTTATTTGAGAAAATTTACATAAAAATCCCAATCCAACACTTACAAGTGCATCTGTATAAATCCCACATGCCTCTTTCCATTAAACAAACAGAAAAACAGCTTATGACAGGGGCTTATGACAATGATATAACAAAGCATACTTAAAACTATCACTCTGATCAGTAATTTAGACTGTGTTGAACCACAGATCCCCAAATGGAGGAAAACAGATAACATCCTTGTTTTTAAAGTTGATTTGCTCTTGCACTAGTCTTTTATCAAAAGCAAGTAAGTTTACTTTTCAGATAAAATCAAAGTATAATATCAATGAACTTTAAACCCAAAGCACAAATGTCCAACTTGGCAGTCCTGACATGAGGAAAGGAAAGGACGTGAAAGAATTTCAGTTTCACAGTCACGTTTGGGAACAAAACATTAGCAAAATAAAATATCTTCCTCTCCTATCTTCTTCTTTGACACTCTGTCAGAAGACTACAACCAACGGAGCAGCTTTCATTGCTTCTAAAAAGGGGAAAGACACCAGTTGGAAACGAGGATCTTGTTTGGCTAATGGTACGAAACAGAATTTCACCTTTAAATGTCTGAAGATGGAGCTTAACTCACAGGTTGGGTTATTCTCGCCCCTGTTTCGATGTATCCTCTGTTGTTTAGTATAAGTAACAGCACAGACTTCCTCAACATCTGTTGCTCTTATGGGGTGTCCCTGATGGCTCAGATGGTAAAGAATCCGCCTGCAATGCAGGAGACCTGGGTTCGATCCCTGGGTTGGGAAGGACCCCTGGAGAAGGGAATGGCTACCCACTCCAGTATTCTGGCTTGGAGAATTCCATACTGTATAGTCCATGGGGTCGCAGTCAGTCAGACTTTCACTGAAACTAAACACTGCTGCCCTTACGATGAGATCTGGCTATTAGGCTCTCAGAAGCAGTACCTATTTTTCAACAGCAGATGGCAGTGTTACACAAACTGATGAAAGAACCACTTCATGCCACATGGGAGGAATTTGTTGAGTGTGTGCTCAGTTGCTGAGTCGTGTCTGAGTCTTTGCGACTCCATGGACTGTCTGTCGCCCACCAGGCTCAGACTTTATCCATGGGATTTCTTAGGCAAGAACACTGGAGTGGGTTGCCATTTCCTTCTCCAAGGGATCTTCCTGACCCAGGGATGGAACCCATGTCTCCTGCATTAGTTAAGTGTATTCCTTACCACTGAGCCATCTTGGAAGTCCAAGAATTCATACAGGGAGTCAAGAGAGGATGAAAAGCCTTTTGTGTTTACAGTAGCTGGAACATTAACAGAACAGGCTGAGATTTTAGCAACATAATTTGCCCCCCTTCCCCCTTGGTACTTTATCCAGGTCATCACAACAGTGTTCTGTTAATTCTAATATGCTGCTTCTTAACTGCAAGCTGCACAGCCCTAAGTCCTGTAATTCTTGTCATTGCAATGGGACAAGCCCTGTAAGAGTCAGTAGACTTAAAAAACGAGAGAGAGAGAGAGATTACAGAAAGGACAAACTCCCACCCACTTTACTGGGAGAAGTGGGGAAAATGTCAAGTGATATTATGTCACTAACTGTCAATGAACATAGTCATTTGTGCCCACACTTTCTCTTATTCATATTAGTATTGGCCTTTAGGCAGGCACATGTCCCAAAACGACTCTTGGCTTTGCTTTTACAACAAATATTTTCAAGTATTTACTCGGTTCATGATCCTTCTAGGTGTGTTTACTTCATATATCTTAATCTCTTCATGAACACATAAGAACAGAAATTAAGTCAGTGACTTACCATGTAAGAATACTCGGCAAATTTTACTTGTTTTTTCTTCTGTAGAAGTTATGTTAAAATTTAAGCAACCACAAAACTGACAAAGGACTTGTATCTAGGATATATAAGGAATTCTCAAACTCAATAGCATAAATCAACTATACTTCAATTAAAAAAAAAAAAACCTCAGTAGTGAAAAGAACACACACTCTAATCATAAAACAGGCAAAAGAATAGATATTTCACTGAAGAAGATATTCAGATAGCAAATAAACACATGAAAAGATGTTCAACACCATTTGCTAATAGGAAGATACAAATTAAAACCACATGCCTCTCAGAATGACTAAAAAAAACTTTTTAAAAAATAATAGCAAATACTGCTGAGGATGTTGAGAAACTGGATTGGTCAGACATTGCTAGTGGGAACCTAAAATGACACAGTAACTCTGGATAAAGAGCAGGACGGTTTCTTACAAAAATAAATGTGTGTTTACCATACAACCCAGCAACTGCTCTTTTGGGCACTTATCCCAGAGAAATGAAATTTGTGTTCACATAAAAACCTGTACATGAATGTTCACAGCAGTTTTATTAGTAATGGCCCAAAACGGAAAACAATACTGATGTCCTTCAATAGGTGACTGGTGAAACCACGGTGCACCCACACCACGAAAGACTCCTAAGCAATAAAGAGACACAAACTACTGACATATGCAACAACTTGGATAAATTTCAAGGGCATTATGCTGAGTGAAAAAAGTCAATCTCAAAAGGTTATATATATATACCATTTATATAGCATTCTTGAAATGACAAAATTAGAGAGATGAACAGCTTAGTGGCTGCCAGAAGCTGGGGCTTGGGGTTACAGAAGGAGATGACTGCGGCTATAAAAGGGAACCACAGGGATCCATGTGATGAAATGGTTCTGCATCTCGTGGTGGTCACACAAATCCATACGTGTGATAAAACTGCGTGGAACTAAACACACATAAATACACAAAAAGAGAAAAGTTCAAGCAGCTGAGCACAAATGTTTTAATTCTCTAAAGTGAAATTTTCTTTAAGAGCTATCCACAGTTCAAAGCTCATTTCTATGAGGTGTCACAGCCATCACCCTTTTAAGAGACATAAAATTATGAAAAGGTATCACCAGAAGCTAACTAAACATTTTAGCTAAGGGTCAAGAGAAAATTAAGGGTGTTGTCACACAGAAATCCAAAGAGGACAATCAGAAAGAAACAAGTTCAACATGGTCATACAAATGTTGGTAAAACAAGTAGAATGGAAGCCCAAGCTGGTGAGCAAGTGGGAGAAGGAAAGAAAACATGGTTCAAACAGATCATACGAGGAAACCCAGTACAAATGCTGGCTTTGGCATTATCTAGGTAACCCCTGTTTTTTGTCATAGGTGACTCTAATAATAGTCTTGTTGCAAAACCAGTCCAAATCCTACCAGGTTAAAAAGAAGTCCCTCTTTGACTTCTTGGGTGAAGGTGGTAACCCACGTCCTCCCACATCAAAGAGATCAGTTCTGGCAAGAAAGCTCCAAGGTGCCTTGATGGTGCTGTTGGTAGGATGCCTTTTGCCAGGCATGTCCCAGCGATGTTCTGCTGGCCAAGATTCAAGGTGGGAGGAGACTGGGCTATATTACTCAATCAACTTCTTGGCTTTGAAGAAGCGACGCAGGTAGAAGACCTGCCAGGTGGCCAGACCAATGAGGCAGAACATGGAAAAGATGCTGAAGTACAGGACCCGAGTGTTCGTGGACTCTAAAAAAAAAAGAAAAAAAGAAAGCGGTGTAAATATAGTGGAGTGAGGCTCAACAGGCCTAGTGGCCAGGGGAAAAGGCAATTAATTAGCTTCACTCTGCCCCTAAACCTTACAGTAGGACTTTAGATAGTTTTTTCTTTAATTTTCATTATCCTATATATAAATGTTAAAATTACAAAGATTAGTGCTATTAATTTGATACACTAAGCTGACTGATATGATCAATTGCTTATTACAGAAAAAAATGCTATTCCCTTGAAAATCAAAGAGGGCTCATTTACCTGTAACAGCAAGAGCACTGAAGTGAGCAATTGCCCTTTCATAAAATGCCCTTTGGTAAAACTGAGAAAAGGGTACCCCAGAATTTAAAGTATGGGGACCTATCTCCTTTATGGTGCTGAGAAGTAAGAGTCACTGAGAAATAAGAGTCGCCCTCCCCTCACCATTGGTATCTCGCATTTCTTCTTCTCGCTTCTTCATGTAGGCAAAATCATTAACAATAGACTCTGAAAGGTCTTCTAGGCGTCGCAGCTCTACCTCCAAAGGTTTGAGCTTCTCAACTTTTGCAATCTGGAAAAGAAAGGAATTATAAACCCATTCCCTAAAAAAATTGCTCTGGTCAAGAACCCTATGTAACAGAGGAGTCTTTTTAAAAGTTTTACCGATCTTAAAATCCGTCATCATTCTAACGCATTTTAAAATTTGGGGTTCTTCCCATCCCTACTGTCTAGATGTTTCCATCTCAGACTTTTTATATACTTTAATTTTGATTAAAACCTCCTTAGAAATACTAATAATATAGTAGGCTATATTTCCCAAGGTTTCTGACTTTAATAAAGCATTTTACTTGCCATTTCACTTTTGTCTAAGAAATAAGCAATATTATTAGATGTAAGTGTGAGCATCATAGTATTAGTCAAATGTGATTTTAAGAAGAAAACATACTAAATTCCTAATAGGGAATGCACAGGAATGAGAGTACAGATAACTATAGCACTAAGATAATAACTCAAACTGCAATGCCAGTTATCAAAATAAATCCCCAAGGATATCCCTGTGTGCTAAGGAATATACAGTGTGAGAAATAAACTTGCTTCTTTTTTCAACCCAGACCACTGTGAAACCTCTAAGAGCATTTAGTAACTGAAGGCACATATGACCAGACCAAGGATTTCATTATCCTATTTGTTTTTTCTTATCAATCTTAAATTATGATTTACTTTAAAAATGGGAATATAGTATCAGACCTTTCCATATCTTAAAACTCATGTACCAGTTGCTCTTAATTTTCTACCACAGAGAATTCTTCAAAAAATATTTCTGCATCTGCTTCTTTATTCCCTATACATTCTCTACATAACTCCCTACTTTTTCTTCTCTTTTGTCCAATGAAACTTTCTTGTACTTTCTCTGTTAAATGTTGACAGCACTTAACATGGAGTGAATGGGAACAGTTTGAGGGTGTTCTTATGTTCTATTTACTGAAGAACAAGCCAAAGTTATTTAAAAAAAAAAAAAAAAGAAAACTAGAAACTGTTAAGATAGGGATATAAAAATTGACTTTATATTTAAGGTACCTAAAAATATGGTGATGGGTTTGTAATGATGCACCTAAGTTTTCTTTCACTGGATGTACATTTTCGTATAATTATAAAGGGTTGGGTAGAGTTAATGGCATGACTGACAGCTGCAGAACAGAATAAAGCTAACTGGGTATGAGATTTACACAACAGTCAATACATTGAGCTAACACTCCTAGCTGAACACACAAATGTCAGGTTTTACCATTAATCTACAATACATATCTATTAATTGATCTCACATAGAGATGGAGAGCAAAGAACCCCCCCCCCCCAGGAAAAGGATACAAGACACAGAATTAAATAAGTTGAACCCTAGCCTGTAAACATTTTCCCTCCTGGTATATGCTTTCCCCTCTAAAGCTTCTTGAATGTGATAGTATAAAGGCAACAGCATGATACGTCTTTATAGAGGTAAATGATTTAAGGCTCCCGAGATAGAAACTTGGGCTTCCCTGGTAGCTCAGCTTCCCACCGTTGCTCCCTGCTGCGTGAGAGACCTGGGTTTGATCCCTGGGTTGGGAAGATCCCCTGGGGGAAGGCATGGCAGTCCACTCCAGTATTCTCGCCTGGAGAATCACCATAAACAGAGAAGCCTGGAAAGGGCTCCCGTCCATGGGGTCGCAAAGAGTCGGATACAACTGGACAACTAAGCACAAGCAGACAGAAACTTACAAAAGGAATGGGAAGTGAAACTGGCTGCACCTTTCTCTGCCAGCTGAAACTAACATTCTTAAAAATCACTTTGAAGACTACTTCTAACTCCCCATCCTGTTTTTGGGTTAAGAAACAACAGCCCAAAGACCTAAGATCCAAAACAGGAGGACCTAATGAAAATAAATTTGGTACTGAGAACAGCCTTAGTAGATAGTCTCCTAAACCTGCTCCCAGTCCTCTTCCTTTCTGGTGCCTCCTTAATATTTTAGTTGCACAAGAAACACATTCCTCCTACTAAAGAATTTAAATTATTCAGAAGTAAAGAAAATAGAAACAAAAGGCCCATCTTCACAGCTCCTCAATCCCTACATCCGCCCATTCCTCCCTAAAGATAACTTTGGTTATGACTTTAGTGTATATCTTTAAAGACTTTGATAGAAGATACCACACTGTTTATGCCTTTGTGTATATACAAATGTACAAAGGAAAATATAATTTAAAACGTATCTATAAAAAAAAAAAAAAAAAAAAAAATAAAACGTATCTATAAATGTGACCATAAAGTGTATGTTGTTCTATGGCTTCCTTTTTTTCATTTAAAAAATCTTTCTAAACACTTCAGTGCTTGTAGATTTACCCCATTCTTAACTGCTGCACAGTATTCCATACAGTACAGGGGCCACTGTTTAATCATTCAATTTCCTAACCCCTTTTCTGGTATAGATCCTATTCTAGACTCTATACTTCTATTCATAACATATCATCCAAGTTGAATCTCATTTCCCCAATGAAATCCCAACTCAATCCTGTCTTTAATTCAGTAAATTATCTCCACACTTCTGAGTGGGATGAACATCAGTACAAAGAGCTAATAAGAAAATCTGTATCAATATCCCTACTGACTGTTCTGCTACTCTAAACATCTGATTTAATGTTCATAGAGTCTTTAAGAATGTAAAATTAAACCTGTTTCGTGGAGGCAGGCCATTATTATCCTAGTCTACTCTTCTCTTCCATGACTAGAAGGATGACGTGTTTTGCCAACAGTTTGATAAAAGCAAAAACCTATTTCACAGGTTCTCCACTAGGAGGCAGCATTCCCCTTTTAGGCTGCATTTAACCATTAAATAAATACCAGGGCTAATGAGGAAACTGACAATTTCATAAAGTTACTCAGTCCTCTGAGTGCAACACCAAGACCACCAGTACCAAAGTCTCATGACTCCCTATTCAGGGCACCAAAGCATTTATTTAGCATCAAAACTCCAAAGCTCTGCTATAAAATGTAAGCAAAAACGAATCCCTGACTTCCAAAAGCATACATATTCAGTGTATCCAAATCCCACCTATCTTTCCAGCCTTAACCATGAAGCCTCCTTTAACCACTACTGTCCACACTGATCCCCTCTTCTCTAAAGCCCCACAACACTTAAGACTGCCACACAATTAACACTCAGACACTGTCATATCCACGTTGTTTTGCTTTTTATCCTTTTCCCCCACACTAGTTTGGATCTTGAATGCAACAGCATCAGAATGATATATACTTTGTGTCGTCCCACATGCCTAATATAAGGTACATACTTGAATCTGACCCATTATGTCCATTCTATGCCTTCTTTAAGGAGTCAACTTCCTATAGCAGATATTAAGTGCTGCTGGTCCCCTGAAGCAAGTGCTTCTTGAATGTTAAGAGCATCAACTGTCAGCATCCACTTTCACCAGGCCCACTGCCTAGGAGAAAGTTTTCTTTACCACAGTATCTATCACTCTCATCTGTAGTGGAAGGTATTGTTTGAAAAAGCTTTCCCTGCACATCTACAATACCTTCCAAATAACTGTGAAGTTACCCTTAAACTATACCCAAATTTTCCATTCCTCTAATGATGATTTGAATTCCAAAGAGTTCAGAGTTCTATGTAATCATACCAAGGGAAGGTGGTAAATCTGAAAGATTGCTTCTTGAAACACACACGTGGAACCAGCCTCTAGGGAATCACTGGATTCTTTCCCTTGGTGGAACTTTGAGAAACTCAAGACAGAAGCTTCATGAGGAGAGCCAGATTCAGGCAAATGACTGTTATCTCCATACCCGCATCCTCAGCCCCTGCAAATTTTAGAAGCATAGCAATCAAAGAGGAAACCACCCAGTCTTAACACAATCAAGACAATGAAGATAGACTTACACCCAAAGCCAAGTCTACTTTTGCATGAGGGCACATGGATCACAGGCTTCTTCAGCGAAGGTCAGAAGGTCAACAACATGCCAAAATAAGTCCAGAAAAGACTGCCAATCTTAGGACTAAATGAATGAAATTTAGAAAGATCCTATTCACTCTGTCATAGCCATGTGGCAGCTTCTAGGTGGGGTAGAAGGGAGCTAAAATCTACTGAACTGATCGCCTATGTGTCAAGTAGCTTACCCATGTTATTTCATTTAAGCTATGTCAAGAAAGGGCTTTTGGATCTAGTATGTAGAACCAGAGTTCCTCCTTCATGAGGGCATTCAGAGAAACAGCTTTTGAAAAGGCTTCAGCTGATGCTTCAAAAAGTGCAACTGTGTTTTTGGTGTATCTGTTGGTAGCAAATGGCATACTAATAGAACATTTAGGCAAAAAATTATTTTAGTTGTGCTGAAAATACAGACATCTAAGCAAGAAGGGACATACACAGCCCAGTGAGTTATGTCAGACAGCTCCTTCCTGGTGGGATAACTGCCTTTATTCCCACAACTGTAAGATTAGATAATAAGTCCCTGCAAACAGCTGTTCTAGCTCACAGACCACAAACTAAAAAGAAATGGCTCGATTCACATACTGATTCTACCAAAATGGGACCCTCTTAGGGGCAAAAGATAGTGGTGAGAGATCCTTAAAATCTATTGGAGGGAATTAAAAATGTTTTATTTCTGAGGAAATATGCATTCTTTCTATTTAAAGATTTCAAACTACAAAACTACATTTCTTTACAAAATGTCAACCATTCTGCCTTCAAATAATGTCACCTTACATTTGTCAAATGTAATTTGACAATGTAATTACAAATTACATTTGTTTACATAGCAATTCACACGCGTTAATTCACTAAACCTCCATAACAATTTGGCAGGTAGTGTGGTTCTCTGTCCAGGTGTTTAGACAATGATTACTACTTAATTGTACAGGACCATGTGGGATTTCAGAATTATGAAGTCCACAACTGTGAGGCAGAGAGATGTTCGATGTGAAAAAACATTAAAAGAAACATGCCACCTTCCTGAATTCAAACACTGATGCCAAAGGGCCCCACTCCTCTGGAGATAAAGCCTTGCCCTCGCCCCCAGGGCCTGAAGTTAAATGCCTCAAAACCTCTACATATGTCCAGTGCTCTCTGCTAATAAACTATACGGCAAGTGCTTCTATCATCCATGTTCCTGTCCCAGGCACTGGACGAGCGACAACTAAACAGCCATTTCTGAGCAAGGTTCAAGGGAGCCGGCCTAGCTCTGGCCTGAGAAATGGGCCGGTCTTTGGCCTGTGTCATAATCACATGTCATCCTCTGTCTCAGTTTGATCTGCTTTTTGATTGAGGGGTGGGGGAGTGGGGAGGTAGGTCACCGAAGAAAGTAGTGGGAGGAGTTTCTTGGTTAAGAAAGAGAATTTTGAGCTGTGTTGTAACCATGTGCGTAAAGAAGGGCTTAGGACGTGCTAGGCTGCTGAAGCAGGAAGCAGCAAAGGAAGCACCGTGGTTTCCTTTCTGCTAGGGATTCCCCTCTTGGGTTAAGTAAAAGGTCAGGAAAGATAAAGGCCCTTTCCTAGTGTCAACAAAGTCCAAGGATGATGGAAATTCCAGGTGTCGGGGTATGGGGGTTCTAAAATGCCATACGGTGGATGTACACATCACTGTACATGTAAACTCAGAATAACACTGTCTGCTTTAGAGAAGCAGCAGCTATGTCTAGCATCTAATCTGAGGGTGAGAATATAACAGCAGTATTCAAAACCTGGAAATTCTTTTACCTATTCTTCAACATCATAATAATATAACATTTTTCTTAGTGTTTTATATCATACAACAGTGCTTTAACTTATTAAATACAATTAGGATTCCTCTGACTCATAAAAGTTTAAAAGGATTTTTCAATTTACTCTTAAGTTCATTGAACAAAAAAGCTCTTGGCTTTATTTCTTTTAATTAAACTAGCCTGGAGACAGAAACAAGCCAACCAAAGTCTCTATCAGGAATTGCCTTCCATTCACAACTGCATCACTTGCTCCGATATACTGCCTACAAATAATTCAGTCCAGTTTTGTTCAACTGAACACATGAACTAAGAAAAAAGAGGAGAGACCTGGAGAGCCACAATTACTGTACTACTACTTCCTGTTGCAGAGCCAGCCACTGGCTTCCAATCCTCTTCCATTTTAGGATATTTCCCTTCCAAATTCTGACCAAAGATAGAATAACCTCTCCTGTTCCACCATTCCTAGAAAATTCTCTTAAATCACTTATAGCAACTTTCCTTTGTTTATTCAGTTTACATTCTTCAAAATCCATTTATACTTCCTGTAGCCCATCTCTTCTATATGCCTTTAGGTACTTTCATAAAAAGACTGACCTCGGTAAAAACACTCTTATCTTTTCTGTAAAGATCAATCCTCCAGTCTTAAATAGGTCTTGTGGTTTTCACAGGTAGTCTTCATTTAAAGAAGCTATGCTGCCCCCAGAGTCTCTCACAATAGATTAAAAGAGCCCAGTCCCCCTCCCCTAATTCTAAGCACACTTCCAGCTCCCTACCACCCAAATAAACGCCTATTTTTACTACAATACATGCTGTCAGCAAAACTCCAAGTCTCTTGTAGTTTTCTTCTTCCATCTTGCTCTCTTTTTGAAAAATTTGAAATTATTTTAATTAAAAGCTACTTTTGA
Organism: Ovis canadensis; assembly: GCF_042477335.2. Classification (NCBI taxonomy): domain Eukaryota; kingdom Metazoa; phylum Chordata; class Mammalia; order Artiodactyla; family Bovidae; genus Ovis; species Ovis canadensis. Next base: position 96,755,054 of record NC_091251.1, read on the forward strand.
TTATTGTGTTTTTTCAAAGACAACGCAATTGTTCAAGTCTAAACAGCACTGAATCTAAATATACACATAGCTGTCAGTCTGGGAATAAAAACCATAGGAATTAAAAAAAAATCACTTTTCTTAACCTTGAACATCAACATTAACGAATTCTAGCTTTTAGAAATTCTAAATATATATCTGGTTTCTGTCTCAAAAGCACTGCTGGCATGTGCTTGAGTGTTTTATCATACCAACATTTCTATGAGATGGTTGGTCCAGTCATTTGGCTGACAGCACAGCCAGAATTATTGTTCAAGGCTGTTAACACAACTTTTTTATATCAAGCTGGCTGTCACATGACTGCTGAGAAAACCACAGCCTTCTGGGCAAAGCACAGCCTGCTGGCCTGACTAGGTCACAGAAACCTCACGGAATGGCAAGCTACTGCCTCCACTGGCTGTTAAGCAGGACGTACCTCTTCGTAATTTTTCGCTTCCACTCCATGCTTCATGTCTAGGATCACGAGTTGGTCAGGTATCCGCCCTGTTCCTGAGAAAGAAATCAAAGGGTTCATTGTGAGGAATATTTAAAATTCCGGGAAATCACCCACCCGCCCTCCCTCTCCCTAACCCCTACCCTCTCAATAGAGGGAAACAGTCGCAACTCCTCCCCCTACTCAGCTGCAGAAAATTCCTGGCTCTGGTTAAAAATCACAAGCATTCCAGACAAAGCCTCTATGTGTGTGGGGTGCCAGAAAGCGACAAGAACATGCTGCTGGCAAACATCTCTGAGGGAGCAGGACACACGATCCTGCAGCTGGCAGAACAGGAACAGAATGGGAGAGGAGAGCACACACAGGCTCACTGGTTAGGAAACCCACTGTGGGGCACAGACCGGCAGGCAGTGGGCACCCACGCAGGCTGCTCAGGCACAGTTCCACATCTGAAAAAAGACGACCTGCCAAATTCTGAGAGAAGGATTACTAGGTATATGCTGAGCTTGGATTACTTAACACAAATATGAGTACTGAAAAGTACACAGGATTTGTCTACTAGTCCACTTATTTCAAAGGTTTTGGTCAATGTAAGGCCATTTCAATAGGTAAATAAAATGGTACAGGACTATCCCCACAAAGCCCCTAGAGGAGCCCAAGAAGAAACTTAATAGTAAGAATATAATTCTCAGGAGTACTTCTTACAAACAGAAAAGTCCATTTGGGATATAGTAGGACCAACAGAGCAATGTTCCCATGAGAAATGGTAATCTGATCAAAAAGAATTCTACTCTTATCAAGTAGGAGAAAGGGAAAGATTGCAAAGGGCCCCAGAAAACTGCTCAGTACTCATCCTGTAAAATTCACCTGATTACTTATAAAACTAACAACTACCTGCATGAAATCAGGAGTTCTGGGAAACAGTGCCACTTAACCATTGTGGTTTCTGAGACCATAAGCCATAGAGAACGGTACTGTACCCTGAGAAACACTGGAGGTTTTCTGAAACATCAATTCAAAAAACAACTCACTGAGAACTCCCAAGGTGCTAGGACTGTGGTGGTGACTGCAATCTGTGCCTTCAAATAATCTGATGGGCATCTAAGACACAAATATGCATAATAGCACAGTGAAATACAAAGGAGTCTAAAACTTTAAGGAAAAAACCAAACCAAAAATGGTTCAGATAATCCTGGCTATTGAGCAAAGGTTAGAAGAGGGAAGAGATTAGCTGTGGACAGACATCAACACCTGAATGCAGATAAAGAAAGTATCTAGGCAGAAGGGAACACATGGGCAAAGACTCAGCTATTGAAAGGAATGGAGGACTTCCCTGGTGGGTACAGTGGATAAGAAACCGCCCGCCACAACTAAAAAGTAGTCCCCACTTGCCTCAACTAGAGAAAGCCTGCGAGCAGCAACAAAGACTCAGCACAACCAAAAACAAATAACCAGGAAGGAAGAAAAGAGTGTAGCACGTTTAAAAGACAGTAGAGACGTTCTTTTGGATAAACTGGACATATCAAGTTGAAAGCAATAAAGTAAGACTGAATAGGTAGGATCAAGAAACTAAGCCCTGGTGGTCCAGAGGCTAAGGCTCTGCACTCCCAACAGGGGACCCTGGTTTAATCCCTGGTCAGGGAACTAGATCCCGCACGCCACCACTAAGTTCACATGCCACCACTAGAAAGTCTACATGCTGCAACAAACACTGAAGATTCCAAAACTAAGGCCCGGTCAAATCAATAAACAAATACTAGGGAGAAAAAAAAGAAACTAAGCCAAATCACAGAGCCCTTCTGAGCATTAAACCAATTAGGGTTCTAAGAACAAAAGAAAGCAAAACAAAAAAGGGACCCTCATAGAGGTCTCTTCTCCCAAATCCAAGTCTTTTGCTTCTTTTTCCTCATTTAAAAGTGAAATCCAAGCAGCTCATAGCTCCATCTGCTCCAAATGATCAAGATACTCTCCTAACAGACTTCTCCCACAATCTCTCTGTCACAGCACAGCTTTAGCATTATTCAAACACAAGAGAAACCACAAAACCACAGACCATCGGAGTCAGACCATACAGTTTCTTGCACAGAATAGCCAGCCTATCCCCTTAGCTGACATCATGGCTCTAAAGGGTCTCCTTTGTAAAAAGACCTGTTAGTAATCTCTCTTTGTACTTGCCTGGCAAATGGACCATCTTTTAAAAGGTGCTCCAAAGACCACGGGTCTTCATATCAGAATAAACAAATGGATAAACACAAATAAAACTAGAAATTCAGTGTTGACTATGTGTGTGTATACACGTTTATATATATATATATATATATATGTATATATGTACACAGTTTAAAACTAGTTCCTAGGCATTTACATGCATGGCATCAGCATATAAGAAATTTAAAACAAAAGATCTTTGCTTTCAAAGAACTCAAAATTGGGAGTGTAAAATATACACAAAAGACACTTAAACAACACAAGGTTGTGTGTGTGAGATACATGTATCTCCAGTAGTAAGTGATGCGCTATTCGGAAGAAGCCACAGTTACCCCCTTGCTATTTCTGAGACATGCTCAGCATCTCAAGGTGTTTGCTTTTTCCCCAAAGCCCTCATGACCATCTGACTTATATTTGCCTATTATCTACTTGCTCCAATGAAAATGTAAGCTCCATTGAGAGCAGAGACTTCTATTGTATTCATTGCTATCTCCCCAACACCTAGAACAGCAATGGATAAATCAGTTAATTGAGATATTAAGCAGACTAGAACAGCTGAGGGATGTATTAAAAATGATGTATTCTAAAGGTTCAGGTCAGTTCAGTTCAGTCGCTCAGTCATGTCCAACTCTTTGCGACCCCATGAATCACAACATGCCAGGCCTCCCTGTCCATCACCAACTCCCGGAGTTCACCCAAACTTATGTCTGTTGAGTTGGTGATGCCATCCAGCCATCTCATCCTCTGTCGTCCCCTTCTTCTCCTGCCCCCAATCGCTCCCAGCATCAGGGTCTTTTCCAATGAGTCAACTCTTCACATGAGGTGGCCAAAGTACTGGAGTTTCAGCTTTAGCATCAGTCCTTCCAATGAACACCCAGGACTGATCTCCTTTAGGATGGACTGGTTGGATCTCCTTGCAGTCCAAGGGACTCTCAAGAGTCTTCTCCAACACCACACTTCAAAAGCATCAATTCTTTGGCACTCAGCTTTCTTCACAGTCCAACTCTCATATCCATACATGACCTCTGGAAAAACCATAGCCTTGACTAGATGGATCTTTGTTGGCAAAGTAATGTCTCTGTTTTTCAATATGCTATCTAGGTTGGTCATAACTTTTCTTCCAAGGAGTAAGCGTCTTTTAATTTCATGGGTGCAATCACCATCCGCAGTGATTTTGGAGACCCCCAAAATAAAGTCTGACACTGTTTCCACTGTTTCCCCATCTAAAGGTAAACATGTTAATATAGATGAGAGCATTCCAGCAAATTAATAAATGTGACAAGTTTAGAGGGAAAAATGAACCAGAGTGGCTGAAGCCTGATGGGCAGAGGGTGATAAGGCTGGATGGAACAAGAGTATCAAGGCTATTAAAAGCCATGGTGCCTAAAATCTCGTCTAGCTTGAAAATTTCATGATTATGGGGTTCATTCTACAGAACAGGAACATTATTGCCACTATAAAGCAGCAAAAGCTTTCAAAGAAGGACTGATATAATGAAAGTTTTAGGAGATAAATCTGGTGGCAGTATCTGGATATACGAAAAGCAGGGATACTAGTTAGAAGGCTACTGACATAATCCACAATTTTATAGTTGAGAGTTCAGAATTGTGTGGTGGCAGATATAGGAGGTATTTCAAGGAGATCAGCCCTGGGATTTCTTTGGAAGGAATGATGCTAAAGCTGAAGCTCCAGTACTTTGGCCACCTCATGCGAAGAGTTGACTCATTGGAAAAGACTCTGATGCTGGGAGGGATTGGGGGCAGGAGGAGAAGGGGACGACCGAGGATGAGCTGGCTGGATGGCATCACGGACTCGATGGACGTGAGTCTGAGTGAACTCCGGGAGTTGGTGATGGACAGGGAGGCCTGGCGTGCTGCGATTCATGGGGTCGCAAAGAGCCGGACACGACTGAGCGACTGAACTGAATTGAACTGAACTGAACAGCATAACTTGATGACAGACCAGAAAAGACATAAGTATGTAATTTCAAAACTGTGAGCCCAGATAACTGGATGGACAGTGGTAATACTAATGAATAAAGGGAGCTAGTTTGAAAGAAGTGGTCATGAATACAGTCTCAGATGTCTGAGTTTTGAGGTAAGAACAGTACAACCATCTAGAATACTACTGAGACATGGAGCTGGCAGGGAGAAGGGTATCAATCATGAAATCATTATTATAGTCTTTTAATGTTCCATTCTATTGTTCCATTTACTTTGGGAGAACTCCTTTAGCTTTTAGACTAAACTGACCCATTTGAGGTCAAGGGGTCAGTTTTTGGTTAACTGTTAAAAGCTGCTAGTTCTTTTGCTATTCCTGGGAATCCATTGGTGCTGTTGGTGAAGGTGCTTGCTTTTCTTCTAGGATCATTATGTTCTGAACACTGTATAAATGTAAAATTGCCAGAAGTCCTTTTGCTACCCAACGGAGAAAGCCTGAGAATAAAGTCAAATGGAGGCAAAAAGCACTAAAAATGAGGTAAAATGCCCATGATGCTGTTAAAACCCCAAGATACTGTCGTGCCTGAAGCCAGCAGCACACTGTCGACTCCCCTGTTCACAGTCACACAGTCTTTCTTTAAGCCAGTTTGAGTTTCATTCCTTTTGTCCTGCTGCCCCAAAGGGCCCCAGAAGTAATACAACAGGTATAAATGCATACAGTTTTTAGAGTCTGGTGTCCTTGAAGCTGAAGAACAGGGAGTGAAGAAGCATCTGCTTTTTCACCAACCACCATGAGCAGAAGCCATCAGATAATCAATCAGCCTAAAAGTTTCTAAGGGCTCTTGGCCTTGATATGCACAGAATAAGCCACAGCAAGACACCAGGACTGGGAAACAGCAAGTGCCCTGGAGATCAAAAGTGTTTCTGACGAGATGTGATTTGTCAGACAGACCCTACTTCTAACCTCTAAGAAAACATGTCACTAGCATAAAAATGCACTATTTTCTAGCATCTATACAAAATTTAACTGTTATTTAAGCCAAGAACAGCATTCAAGAAATGCCTACTCCTGTACATGCAGAACTCTACCCACTCGCCGACTTTGACTTATATGTGTATGCACCCCAGCAAATGTTTTCATTTCTTCTTCCTGCCAGGAGAGGCCAGGAGAGAAAAAGTTCATGCTCTAACTTACTTGGAAGATGCTGCTTAATTCAGGGAAAACACTCTGATTTACTTACCCTTGCTCTCAAAACACACTTCAAACATGTCATAATCTTCAGTGGTAAAGGCAAACTTCCCCTTGGTTGCATCCTCCTTGGAGTACAGAATATGGCCAGCAGAATCTGTGATCTAAAAGTAAAAAGTAAGAACAGGTAGCAAATAGTACTTGGGAAGAGAACTTATAGAAAGTGGAGAAATGGAAGAAAACACTGTCTATAAGACAGTCTATTATGATGATATGGTCCAAACACTCCCAAAGACAAGAATTAGATTAGAAGGTGAAACCCAAATACAGTAAATTTCGAGTATTCTAACAGTTGATACAGTTGGTATAAATGACTTTATTAGCAAAAGCTCACTTTATAGATTGCAGGCCAGTATCATTTCCTAGAGAGAGACATGTCACAAAAATATAAGTGAACAATTACCAAAAGAATATACTACAAAAGGAGAAAGATGTATGAGGACACATTTCTTGTATAACACAAATCTTGATGTGGTGCCAGTAGAGAGTGGAAATGGGGCCCCTGATACAAGGAGAGACAGAAAAGAAGGCTTGCTGGAGGACAAGTCTGGGAGAGCTACTCCTGCAAATTTCATGTTAATTATGCCAAGGACTACAGGAGGTGTGGGAAGATGGGCGTGGGGATAAGAAGTTACTCCTAAAAAAAGACATCTTTGCTTTCCACAAATAACAATCCCTGTCTTCTAAGTTGTTGGCTCTTCTAAGTTTTCCAAACTTAAACTGCCCCATTCCTAGAGAAAGGCCTGTAACAGAAGCAGCCGCACATATTGCTAAGTGAATGGTCGCAAATAAAGCAAGGGTTTGACACAATATTATGACAGACTGGGTCTCAGGCTTCTTTTCTAGAGCACATGACTGTCTGGGCAGAAGGCATATTTCATTACCTAAGACAGGAAGCTACTTGCGATGTGGAACACAAAAGGAGTGGATTCCTTATAATAAACTGGATGTTCTAATACTATCTGTAAATCAAGATTCAATTATTAGGTGAGATTTTAAATACTAAAATTGAGTAGCATACATATAAACATATTTAATTAAATCATTTTAATAATATTAGTTATTTTTGAGTAGTGAGATTTCTCTACGTTTTTAAAAAATGAGAGTAATGTGATTCAACTTGCAATTTAGAAAGATAAATCTGCTAACGCTGTGAAGAGACTCAAGAGGGAAGAATACCAAAGAAGATGGGTTAGGACAGTAACCCAGTCATTCAGGTTAGAAATGATAAAGGCTGTGGGTATAGAGAGACAGGGGCCAGATTTGAGAAATTTTAAAAACAGAGAGCCCACAGAACAAGACCAAAAACATATGCCCACAAGGATTAAGCAAGCAGCATAAACTGAATTTAAAGGGTCAGAATAAGCCCATAAGGTGGCAAACAGCAAGCTTGTAAAGGACTCCCTCTTAAACAATAAAAGAACATTTTTAAAATTTACTGTGAAGTTCTTAATTAAACAAAGGTAATATCAAGCCATAAAATCTGTCCATATGACATCAAGGAATAGGAAGTTAATAAAGGTCTGTTTCTAGACAACACCTTCTGAAGAAAAAAGGCATGGCAAAGTTCACAACTTATAAAGTAGGAAAATGTTAATTGTACATGCACAGTAGCTGATGTCAAGAATATGTGAATACTCACATCATCAAATAAGTGAGAATACAGGTCCGCTGGGAACACAGACTCATTTAAAACTGAATTTTCTTGGACCATTCTAGGTAGTGGTCGAGAAAACAGGTTCTGGGCAGGTCCTGCTCCAGAAGCCTGACCCTCTTCCTTTGCCACACCTTCAAGATAATACCCTGCCTGCTTCAAAAGGATCAAGTAACTTAGGCCCAACCACCAGGCAAATAAAGCAATTAAGAATTTAAGGAACAGCGTTCACCTGGAAGAAGAAACAAATAGGTACTGTCAAACAAAATGAAGGCACTAACAATTAGAACTAAGCAAATGGCATCTGCACAATAAATTTGGCTCTCAGTTTTCCGGAAGCCAAGATTAAGAAAGAAATAAGTTGGGTTACACATCATTTGTTTACCGATGAAAGCTCACAAATTTATCTTCAGAGATTAATTTTCCTGGAACTAAACGAGAAGAACAATTTATCAGGAAGGTCCTTGTGAAAGGACTGTGACCAATATTAGACTCTCCACTTTCAAACATGGCCTGGCTAAAGATACAAATATTAACACAACTGAGACGGATCCTTTTAGTGACGCGCCATAACATCCACCTGATGTAATGCAGAGGCAGGACCTGAAGGAACTGGGTGAAAGCTCCTGAGCCATGGCCTCCACCCTTTAGCACCTAGGTCCTCTGGCTGCCGTGTGTGCGTGTGTGCGTGCGTGCGTGCGTGTGTGTGTTTAAATGTCAGGAAAAGATACCTTAAAATACTACTACCCATCTAGATCTTGGGCTCTAATTACCATTCTTCAATAAAAGGCCCCCTTGGAGAAACAGCTGAATCCAGGACTGGGGCAAGAAGCACACAAGATGAGCCTGGGGCATCTTTAGTGCCAGAAAGTAGAGAAGCGCTCAAAAACAAACCAAGACAAAAAATGACAATGGGGTATGTCAAAGGGACACATGGACCAAACCAAAGGACACGCAAAAGCCAAAGCTGAGACAATCTGAGCAACAGAATAAAGTAGCGCTGGGCTGTAATGCAGAGTATAAAATAAACAGCCATGAAGCCACACTGATATAAATGATCAAACAAGCAGGGGAGAAGAGAACAATCTCCCGTGAAGAACACTCTCAAATAATTTATGCAGAGACAACATCCTCAAGGAGGTCGCGCATAACTCCCCACTCAAGTGTGGGCCGTACACAGTGACTTCCTTCCAAAGAGTGCAGTACAGAAGGGGAGTAACTTGAGACGCCTACAGACACGACCTCTGCCATATGATCAAGGTCCATACAACAGTGATAATTCATGTTGACAGTATGCTCCCGTATGTTCCATATGATATGATGAAAATGACACTTTACTTTTGTGTTCTTCCTTCCCCAAACCCATAATTCCAGGTTTCATCACAGGGAAAACATCAGATGAACTCTAACAGAGGGGTCTCTTGTAACATACTTGACTAGTATGCCTCAAAACTCAAATGGCTTTAGAAACAAGGAAAATCTGAGAACTGTCATAATCTAGAGGAGCCCAAAGAAATATAACTGAACGTTACAGCTCAAGGATGGGACCCTGGACAGGAAAACAAAACATCAGGTTAAAAACTAAGGAAATCTGAATCAAGTACAGACTTCAGTTAATAATGACATATCAATACTTGTTCATTCCGGCGACAAATGTACCATACAACAGGGGGAACTGGGTGTGGGGTACCTGGGAACTCCATTATCTTCACTGTTTTTCTGGAAATCTAAAACTGTTCTAAGATAAAAAGTTTATTTTAAAAATACTATTCAGAAGGATGAAGTTAAACACATACGTACACATATACCTCCAGAGTCTTAAGAAATTTATAATCAAAGTCAAGCAAGCAAACAAACATTTTCATTTACTTATGTTGTGTCTTAGTTGCTCAGTCGTGTCTGGCTCTTTGCAACCCCACGAACGGTACCCGCCAGGCTCCTTTGCCCATGGAACTCTTCAGGCAAGAATACTGGAGTGGGTTGCCATTCCCTTCTTCAGGTATCTTCCTGACCCAGAGATCGAACCCAGGTCTCCTGCCTTGCAGGCAGATTTGCCACTGTCTGAGCCACCAGGATGTATTTAAACACAAACAGGTAATTCAGACAGGTCTATACCTACTCCTGTAAAGTGACATATTGTCTGTGGGGAAGGTGTCAAGGCTGTGACTTTCTACTGACACAGTTCACACACTGCTTTCATTTGCTGAATTGGCTCCACACTCCAGCAGTCCAGCTCCATACACCACTCAGCACATAGCAGCAGAGGTCAACCAACTTGAAGCTTGAATGTAATTGGTGAAATTTTGAAAATGTAATTTCCTTCATACAGGCTCCTACCCTGCACTGTCTTCCTTAGGTTTATGATCAGTCTGTGGTATAATACTGAGTATACAAAGTGTGCATGTCATTTTAAGGATAAACATCAATCTTGTAGCTTCTGAACAACTAAGGAATTCAGAAACAACCAAGTCCCTATACATTGAACAAAATGAACTAAATGTATAGAACCAAATGAACCCTATTCAGTTCAATTCAGTCGCTCAGTCGTGTCTGACTCTTTGCGACCCCATGAATCACAGCACGCCAGGCCTCCCTGTCCATCACCAACTCCCGGAGTTCACTCAGACTCACGTCCATCGAGTCAGTGATGCCATCCAGCCATCTCATCCTTGGTCGTCCCCTTCTCCTCCTGCCCCCAATCCCTCCCAGCATCAGAGTCTTTTCCAATGAGTCAGTTCTTCACATGAGGTGGCCAAAGTACTGGAGTTTCAGCTTCAGCATCATTCCCTCCAAAGAAATCCCAGGGCTGATCTCCTTGCAGTCCAAGGGACTCTCAAGAGTCTTCTCCAACACCGCAGTTCAAAAGGATCAATTCTTCAGCGCTCAGCTTTCTTCACAGTCCAACTCTCACATCCATACATGACCACTGGAAAAACCATAGCCTTGACTAGACGGACCTTTGTTGGCAAAGTAATGTCTGTGCTCTTCAATATGCTGTCTAGGTTGGTCATAACTTCTCTTCCAAGGAGTAAGTGTCTTTTAATGAACCCTACAGAATGAACCAAATGAACCCTATACAATGTATAGAGAAGCTCTATACATTGCATAAAAATGAACCAAGACAGAAACACCTACCCTTCTCTCCCTCTGAGAGACAGTAGAGCACAGTAGTTAGACTGAAGGTTCCAGAGTCAAACTTCAAGTCGGTGTTCAAGTCACAGTTGTGCCACTTACTAGCTGTAAAGCCTTGGGTATGTTCTTTGACCTCTCTGTGCCTCATATGTAAAATAAGAACAAGAGTAAGTGCTTCATGAGGTTATTGTGAGAATTAAACACTTAGGTAACTAACCATGCTTCCAACCTAAAAGTGCTAACGGATGGCAAACTAGATCAAGTAGTCTACATTGACTAAACCCAGGGATGACTAGGGCCGACATGGCTGTTACATGAAAAAGGAAAAGACAGGTAAACTCAAAGGAAGCTGCAGAAAGATTTAGAAACTGAAGGGACACAGAGTACCTGACAAAGCAGGTACTTGGTTTGTTAATGCAGCACTTTAACAAAACATGTTAAAGGGATTCAAGGGATTAGATCTGATAGAGTGCCAGAAGAACTATGAACAGAGGTTCGTGACACTGTACAGGAGGCAGTGATCAAGACCATCCCCAAGAAAAAAGAAATGCAAAAAGGCAAAATGGTTGTCTGAGGAGGCCTTACAAATAGCTGAGAAAAGACAAGAAGCTAAAGGCAAAGGAGAAAAGGAAAGATACACCCATCTGAATGCAGAGTTCCAAAGAATACCAAGGAGAGATGAGAAAGCCTTCCTCAGTGATCAATGCAAAGAAATGGAGGAAAACAGAACGGGAAAGACTAGAGATCTCTTCAAGAAAATTAGAGATACCAAGGGAACATTTCATGCAAAGATGGGCTCAATAAAGGACAGAAATGGTATGGATCTAACAGAAGCAGAAGATACCAAGAAGAGGTGGCAGGAATACAGAGAAGAACTATACAAAAAGGATCTTCATGACCCAGATAACCACAATGCTGTGATCACTCACCTATAGCCAGACATCCTGGAATGCAAAGTCAAGTGGGCCTTAGCATCACTACGAACAAAGTTAGTGGAGGTGAAGGAATTCCAATTGAGCTATTTCAAATCCTAAAAGATGATGCTATGAAAGTGCTGCACTCAATATGTCAGCAAATTTGGAAAACTCAGCAGTGGCTACAGGACTGGAAAAGGTCAGTTTTCATTCCAATCCCAAAGAAAGGCAATGCCACAGAATGTTCAAACTACTCCACAATCGTACTCATCTCAAATGCTAGCAAAGTAATGCTCAAAATTCTCCAAGCCAGGTTTCAACAGTACATGAACCACGAATTTCCAGATGTTCAAGCTGGATTTATAAAAGGCACAGGAACAAGAGATCAAATTGCCAACATCCGCTAGATCACAGAAAAAGCAAGAAAGTTCCAGAAAAACATCTACTTCTGCTTTACTGACTACACCGAGGCCTCTGTGTGGATCACAACAAACTGTGGAAAGTTTTTCAAGAGATGGGAATACCAGACCACCTTACCTGCCTCCTGAGAAATCGGTATGCAGGTCAAGAAGCAACTGTTAGAACCAGACATGGAACAAGGGACTGGTTCCAAATTGGGAAAGGAGTACGTCAAAGCTGCCTACTGTCACCCTGCTTATTTAACTTACATGCAGAGTACATCATGCAAAATGCCAGGCTGGATGAAGCACAAGCTGGAATCAAGATTGCCGGGAGAAATATCAGTAACTTCAGATATGCAGATGACACCACCCTTATGGCAGAAAGTGAAGAACTAAAGAGCCTCTTGATGAAAGTGAAAGAGGAGAGTGAAAAAGTTGGCTTAAAACTCAATAGTCAAAAAACTAAGATCATGGCATCTGGTCCCATCACTTCATGGCAAATAGATGGAGAAACAATGGAGACAATGACAGACTTTATTTTCCTGGGTTCCAAAATCAATGCAGGTGGTGACTGCAGCCATAAAATGAAAAGACACTTGCTCCTTGGAAGAAAAGCTATGACCAACCTAGACAGCATGTTAAAAAGCAGAGATGTCAGTTTGCTGACAAAGGTTCTTCTAGTCAAAGCTATGGTTTTTCCAGTAGCCATGTATGGATGTGAGAGCCGGACTATAAAGAAAGCTGAGAGCCAAAGAATTGATGTTTTTGAACTGTGGTATTGGAGAAGACTCTTGAGAATCCCGTGGACTGCAAGGAAATCAAACCAGTCCATCCTAAAGATGATCAGCTTGAATTTTCATTGGAAGGACTGATGCTGAAGCCAAAACTCCAATACTTTGGCCAGCTGATGACTCACTGGAAAAAACCCAGATGCTGGCAAAGACTGAGGGCAGGAGGAGAAGGGGACAACAGAGGATGAGATGGTTGGATGGTATCACCAACTCAATGGACATGAGTTTGAGCAAACTCCGGGAGTTGGTGATGGACAGGGAAGCCTGGTGTGATAAAGTCCATGGGGTGGCAAAAAGTCAGACACAACTGAGCAAATGAACTGAACAAAGCAGGTATTCAATGAATCATTTTAGCTGCTACCAGCCCCAGTAAGAAGTATCAGACGACTTCAGCAATTCCTGCATGTGTTTTACTGATAAGTAATAAACACGAAGGACTCAACAACATTAAGTTTGGGGGAGAAGAGAGGACTGTGGATGCATATATAATGACCAGAGGTTGCAAGTCAATATGTTTCATTTTGTAAGAGTTCACGCTGCATCTAAAGCTGTAGGGTCTATTACTCTAATGGGAGAGAACACCAAATCACCGAAGATGCTGCAGTTTTACACTAGAAAAGTAGTATCAGAAACACTTCCAACAGGCTATATACAAACAATATGGATGACTCTGATAGCCTAGCAGCTGTATTTAATGGTCATAGAACAAATTTACTCTGATCTTTCAAACAAGATTAAGTATGAAGTCTACCAACAGCATCCCTGAAATCAAACGACACCTAGATTTTACCCAGAACAAAGTCAAACTTAGAAGGCCATAAGCAGCATCTGCTGCTGCTGCTAAGTCGCTTCAGTCGTGTCCGACTCTGGGCGACCCCATAGACGGCAGGAACAATGCTAAATCCTTTCATATTTCCAACACAATTCAGCAATGGCATAGCACAGCACAGAAGTGACATTTAAAGAGGCTTCTGAAGTACTGAAAACTAGACATGGAAAATTTCCAGGCAGTGGTATGATAATGGATAGATGCTCTCTTCCTGATTCTATCAGCATTTACTGTATTAACTCAACACAGGCAATACGTCATGGGGGGGGGGGGTGGGAGTGAGGGGGAGTGCAGGGTAGGCAGGGGAGAAAGAGAGGGAGGAAGAGAAGGGGAATGAGAAGGAAAGACCAGTTGCTGCCCTAACAATACTGCTGCGGGGGTGAAGCCAGATCAAATGTTTTTTTTCATACTGTTCCAAAGTTATTTACGGTAAAAACCTCCAGTGTGACCCTTTCAGGCACAAATAAAGCCTTGTTCTTTCTTAACAACTAGTCCCTTGATTTCCCACAAGTTGTGTTGAACAATGAGGTTGGGAGCACAGGATAAAGCAGATGACATCAACCTCCCTCAAGTCGGGGGCTTGTTTGGGAGCCCAAGTTCTGGTCTGTGGCCAGCTGGCTGATTTCACAGAAGGCTCCACTGTCCAGGCTGCAAGGCTGCATATGCATATGGGGGCCACAGCTCAGTATCAACCACCAGCCACCAACTCACACAAGAAACAGTAAAGAAGCCACTGTAGCCCACTAGATTACCTTTAGAAGTCAGCTCCCCTTTCCTAGAAGCATGAGAAGTCATCATAAAGATATGATACAGCAATTTCAAATTCTAAGCAGCCCCCTTCTCTAGATCACTTGGAAAGAGAGAAGGCTGTGGACAAATGTCAAACGAGAGAAGTTTAAATGAAGTAATGTTGTTTAACTTTTATGGAGATGGAAACACACAATCAGGTTTTAATTTAAATCTAGAAATTAGTATATAATACAAAAAATAAACTAGATTTTAATATCATTACATTTTCATGTACCAATGAGCCTTCTGTACTAAACCATCTATTTACTGATCTGTTTCTAATCCACTGGATAACAATCACATCAAATGTAAATTTGAGAAAGATGTAGTGTTCTAACTTATGAGAAAAAGATCAGCCCTCAGCATAGACAACAGTAATCATGAGCTGAAGCGTAACTACTCCAAATAAAATCAATTAAATGTGTAGTGCATGAGTGCACACACATGTGCGTGCACACAGACACACACACACACACACAATCTCTTCATACAGCTTTCAGTGTGAAAAAAATTACAGGCCAATGGTTTCCCAATGGCCAAGGTTCTTCCTGATCATTTTTAGGCTTACACTGTAATAGGCCTATGACTTAAGGCTGAATTTTCCAAATGATCTTGTTTGGCTTTCTCATCTCTAAGCTAGCTGGGAAACACTGGGACCATATCTGAGTGTAATAGCCAAATAAAAAATAATCTCATTTGGCAAAATGAATTATTAATAGCAACAGCACTCTTGAAGAATGACAATGAGAAAAAAGTTAGACCAAATGGATTATTTGGAAGAAGCTAAAAATGTATAAGTGACCTAAATTATTACCATTAGGCTTTTCTTTCTCTTCTGGTGATGTTTATGACATCTCCTCACAACTGCTTTCTCTTTTTTCTGTAATGTATTTCCAAAGTATAAATCACCCTTAGGCAATAACTCATCTCATCCCCTAAAATTAATTCATAAAAAATTATTCATCATAATAAATATTTCAATCCATCATTTCAATCCACTTCTCTCTCTGTTCAGAAAGGCCTTGGCTGGGGCTTCCCTGGTAGCTCAGTGGTAAAGACTCTGTCTGCCAACTGAGGAGACAGGTTTGATGCCTGATCCAGGAAGATTCCCGCATGCTACCAAGCAACTTAAGCCCGTGGGCCACAACTACTGAGCCTGTGCTCTAGAGCCTGGGAGCCGCAACTACTGAAGCCTGTGCGTCCTGGAGTGGGTGAAGCCACTGCAAACCAGAAGCCTGTTCACCGTGACCAGAGAGTAGCCCCCACTCCCAGGACTGGAGAAAAGCCAATGCACAGCAATGAAGACCCAGAACAATCGAAAACCAATTAATTAAAGTATTTTATAAAAAAAGAAAGACCTTGGCTGGCCACTCAAATACATTTTACCCTATTAACCACTCCTTACCACCTATTGCTTGATTTTTCATTATAATCCTATTACTACCTGAGATTTGTCTGTATCTTTTTAAACTTATATTTTGTCTTTGTTCTCACTAGAGGTCAAGGACCTTGTCTGCTATTCATGCCTATAACCCCAGCTATGTCTGGCATTTGTACTAAGTATTAAATAAATATTTACTGAATGAATGGGAAAATCACAAAACCTCAGAATTACTCTCATTAAAATGCTCTTTATCTGTCACTGCAATGACACAGGGAAAGGAAGTCAGATAAGCAATTCAATTTTCATTTACTAGAGAGAAAAGCAAAGTACTAATATCTATGGCCCACTGCAATAAGCCCTGCACAATAAAGAGCTCATCTCCATTAGCCCTTCTAATAATTCTATGAACACTATCATCCCCATCTTACATATAAGAGACTCAAAGAGAAAGGTTAAGTAATTCCCCTAAGACCATACCCCCTTTAAATGGTGGAGCTGATGGGATCTGAATCCAAATCTGTTTGACTCCAGACCCAAGCTCAATAAGACTAAAATATTTAACTCAGTTGTACAATAATGCCTACACAGTAGGCATGACATTACTTTCCATTACTGGGGAAGCACACAGGAGAAGTATACAGGCAAAGACTGGTCCCCATTAAGAGAACATTGTGCTCAAAGAACTGCAAGGTATTCAGAATGGCTACAGTGAGGAGCAGGAGGAGACAAGTGAAGAGGAGAAGATTAGATTTGAGATTAGGACAGTGCTAATTCATTTATTCATTCATTCCTTAGGCTGAAGTCCTACTATGTACCATCCACTGTATTCAGTTCAGTTCAGTTGCTCAGTCATGTCCGACTCTCTGCGACCCCATGAATTGCAGCACGCCAAGCCTCCCTGTCCATCACCAACTCCCGGAGTTCACTCAGACTCACGTCCATCGAGTCAGTGATGCCATCCAGCCATCTCATCCTCTGTTGTCAACTTCTCCTCCTGCCCCCAATCCCTCCCAGCATCGGAGTCTTTTCCAATGAGTCAACTCTTCGCATGAGGTGGCCAAAGTACTGGAGTTGCAGCTTCAGCATCAGTCCTTCCAATGAACACCCAGGACTGATCTCCTTTAGCATGGACTGGCTGTATCTCCTTGCAGTCCAAGAGACTCTCGAAGAGTCTTCTCCAACACCACAGTTCAAAAGCATCAATTCTTCAGCGCTCAGCTTTCTTCACAGTCCAACTCTCACATCCATACATGACCACTGGAAAAACCATAGCCTTGACTAGATGGACCCTTGTTGGTAAAGTAATGTCTCTGCTTTTTAATATGCTGTCTAGGTTGGTCATAACTTTCCTTCCAAGGAGTAAGCTTCTTTCAATTTCATGACTGCAGTCACCATCTGCAGTGATTTGGGAGCCCCCCCCAAAATAAAGTCCGACACTGTTTCCCCATCTATTTGCCATGAAGTGATGGGACCAGGTGCCATGTTCTTAGTTTTCTGAATGTTGAGCTTTAAGCCAACTTTTTCACTCTCCTCTTTCACTTTCATCAAGAGGCTTTTGAGTTCCTCTTCACTTTCTGCCATGTGTTATCTGCATATCTGAGGTTATTGATGTTTCTCCTGGCAATCTTGGTTCCAGCTTGTGCTTCTTCCAGTCCAGCGTTTCTCATGATGTACTCTGCATATAAGTTAAATAAGCAGGGTGACAATATATAGCCTTGACGTACTCCTTTTCCTATTTGGAACCAGTCTGTTGTTCCATGTCCAGTTCTAACTGTTGCTTCTTGACCTGCATATAGGTTTCTCAAGAGGCAGGTCAGGTGCTCTGGTATTCCCGTCTCTTTCAGAATTTTCCACAATGTATTGTGATCCACACAGTCAAAGGCTTTGGCATAGTCAATCAAGCAGAAATAGATGTTTTTCTGGAACTCTCTTGCTTTTTCCATGATCCAGCGGATGTTGGCAATTTGATCTCTGGTTCCTCTGCCTTTTCTAAAACCAGCTTGAACATCTGGAAGTTCATGGTTCACGTACTGCTGAAGCGTGGCTTGGAGAATTTTGAGCATTACTTTACTAGCGTGTGAGATGAGTGCAATTGTGCGGTAGTTTGAGCATTCTTTGGCATTGCCTTTCTTTGGGACTGGAATGAAAACTGACCTTTTCCAGTCCTGTGGCCACTGCTGAGTATTCCAAATTTGTTGGCATACTGAGTGCAGCACTTTCACAGCATCATCTTTCAGGATTTGAAAGAGCTCAACTGGAATTCCATCACCTCCACTAGCTTTGTTCATAGTGATGCTTTCTATGGCCCACTTGACTTCACATTCCAGGATGTCTGTATTAGACACAGGCATTTCAATGATGATTCAGACACAGGCTCTGCTCAAGCTTAAAGTCTACCTGAGGAGATGGGTAAACACTGAACTACAAAGCAGAGTGATATATGGTAACACTCATGTATTCATTGGACATTAAGGTGCTCCTTGACAGGAGGATGATGAATGAGAGAGGTTTATCAAGACACTACATTCACAAAGATCCTTCTAAGGGAGACTGCCTCAATCAGGGCAATAGCTAAATGCCAAGCCCAGGTGACCAACTTTTGCAGAAAGTATTCATTTCTCCAAACCGTGGCTGCTTAAACCAGGGGTGGATATATGACCAAAAGGAAGATAATTAACAGGCTGTTTGGAGACCTAGAATATGGCCTAGCATATAAAAAGAAGCTGAACCACTCAGATCCTTGCATACTGGAGTTGCACCTCAGAAGGTAAAATGATGCATAGAGAGAATTCTTGAGGCAGAGTCTGGGCAGTGAGTGGTCAAACTTTAAGAGAAAGCAGACCTAAGTGGACAGAGGCTATGAAAAAGGTTGCAAATTGTGCTAAGGAGTGTGCTCAAGCTCACAGATAGGTTCTGCAGCCTGCACAATATATTAAACTTTTAAAAATGATACCTGACTTATGGTCTCTAAAATTCCATGCCTCACAAAAAGGAACCACAACTTCTTGGAGGAATAGCTGCATCCAGGTCAGGGGTTCGACATACAAAAGATGAGCCAAGGGTACCACCTAGCTGTTCCACAAAAGAGGGAAGCCATCAAAGTCCAACAGGACTGGGTCAAAAGGATATAGGAGCCAAAGGGACAAGTACACATAAAGAATGACTGCAACTGACTAAAACAATCACTCCAAAAATGGAAGTAAACAACAACAAAAAATGATCTCAGTATAATACTTGAAACAACCACCTTCTTCAGACTACAGTGGAAAGGACAAGGGCAACAACTACTTGCTGTGAAAACCAACAATAAAAAGGAATGAACTCTGCACTGAGCCCACGTTTCCTTCCTGAATTATAAATTTTAGAGTAACCAAATGGCTTTAAGTGATGAATTTCTTAGGAGTAATTCCAGCTAGTAAGTATGAAATGAACAATTAGAAAATCTTCATTTCACAATCTTAATGAAACAATATATCCACATAAATCATCAATAGCTTCACAAGTTAATCAGCTTTACATTAGATGCTCCAGGCTGTTACCAACTTTGTAGGCAGGATAATGTTCCCAACTCCCAAGAGAGATCCATATCCTTATTTCCAGAACTTGTGAATATGTGATTCCATGTGGCAAAAAGGGACTTGCAGATGTGGATTAAATTAAGGGTCCTTATAAGGGAAAGAAGGAGGTAGGAGAGTCAGAGGAGATGAGATGATAGAAGCTGAGAAGAGAGAGGTTCGGGTAGGAGAAAGGAAGAGAAAGTTTTGGAGATACTATGCTTCTGGCTTTGAAGATGGAGGAAGGGGTCACCAGTCAAAGAGTGCAGGTGGCGGATTCATGTCAATGTATGGTAAAACCAATACAGTATTGTAAAGTAAAATAAAGTTAAAAAAAAAAAAAAGAGTGCAGGTGGCCTCTAGAAGTTGAAAATGGCAAGTAAATGGATTCTCTCCTAGAGCCTGCAGAAGGAACACAGTCCTGTTGACACCTTGATTTTAGGATTTCTGACCTCTAGAACTGGAAGATAAATGTGAGCCATGAGCCACCAGTGAAAGTCGCTCAGCTGTGTCTGATTCTTTGTGACCCCATGGACTATACAGTCCATGGAATTCTCCAGGCCAGAATACTGGAAGTGGGTAGCCTTTCCCTTCTGGGGATCTTCCCGACCCAGGGACCAAACCCAGGTCTCCCACATTGCAGGCGGATTCTTTATCAACTGAGCCACAAGGAAAGCCCAAGAATACTGGAGTGGGTAGCCTATCCCTTTCTCCAGTGGATCTTCCTGAACCAGGAATAGAACCGGGGTCTCCTGCGTTGTAGGTGGATTCTTTACCAGCTGAACTACCAGTGAGCCACTAAGTTCATGATAATTTGTTATAGCAGCAATTGGATTTTAATACACACAACTGAATCCACTGATCTACCTTAGCAGCACCAAGGGGCACAAAAGTACTGTGTGCAGTGCCGTGATGTCACATCAAGTACACAATACCACTCATGAAGCAACCTCACATAAACCCGAATCTAGTTACCTATTTGTCATTAATTACTTTTACAAGAACACGGGGGACAGACTCGTCAAATGACACCTCAAGGAAGCAGAGACAAATCTATAATGTAGGACATGATTTAAGGACTACTGACTCCAACAATATAATTTCAAGCATATAAAAAAAAGGGAGCTGGGGAAGAGAGAGTGAAACTGTTGTAGATTAAAGAGACTTGAGAGATACAACAAATTAATTTTAAATAGCTATTTTTGAGACAAGTGGAGAAATTTGAGTTTGAAGCGGGTAGGTGGCTCAGTGGTGAAGAATCCGCCTGCCAATGCAGGAGATATGGGTTTGATCCCCGGCTTGGGAAGATTCCCTGGAGGAAGAAATGGCAACCTACTCCAGAATTCTCGCCTGGGAAAGCCCATGGACATAGACGCCTAGAGGGCTACATTACATGGGGTCACAAGAGTCAGATACAACTTAGTGACTAAACATCAATTATTAGACAGCATTAAGGAATTATTGTTAACTTTGCAAGGCATGAAAATAGCCACATAACATTGTGATTAAGTTCGTATTTTTACAGAGATTCATCCTGAAGTATGAAAGTCTGAAACACCATATTTAGACTTTAGTTTAAAACGATTCAGCATAAAATGAGAAGGGAGAAGCAGTTAAGATGAAATAAGTGTGACTGATTCCAATAATCTGGGTAACGTATACACACAGTGGACAGACTGTACTCTTTATAAAAAATAAACAAATGCCAAGACCAACTTGAATTAGTTGGTGATATTTTAAAATCAAGAGCTTTCGCTTAAAAATCTGGATTTCTAACTTCATTTAAAAAACCAGATGTGGCAACAGGTCCACATCAAGAGATGAATACTGACTATTCCAAACTGACAGTTTCCACTACTCCCAGTTATCCCCCATTTATCATTCACAGCTGCTGTTTTTCTTATAGCTGGCCCAATTCATTCATTTTTGTTACCTACTTGGCATCCAGGAGAAGGACCTCAGAAGTAGTCTGAGTAAGCTGGCCAGTAGCAAGAGAACAGAGCAGACAGAGGATGAGATGGTTGGATGGCATCACTGACTCAATGGATATGAGTCTGAGAAACTCTAGGGGATGGTGAAGGACGCCAGGGAGGCCTGGTGTGCTGCAGTTCATGGGGTTGCAGAGTCGGGCTCGACTTAGAAATAAACCACCACAAAGCAAGAGAACAGAGCAGACATGGGGAGAGCAAGTGTGTGATGGTAAAATGCTAGCGTTTAGATACAGATTCCTGCTGCCGAGGTCCCTTCGGCTGCCTTGGATATAAATGTAATTCCTGTAAGAACGTGCTATATTATATGCTTCCTGTATTAAGTGCTTACTAGAAGCAAGGCAGTATGCTTGACATTCAGAAAAAAATGAACATGAATATAATTACTGCCCTAACGATACTAAGAGTCTAATGAGGAAGACAAGATATAAATACAAGTAGTTACACTGTAAGATGAAAATAAACTGAGTTTAGGGTACTGTTCAGGGTGGCTCATTTATAAAATGCAAAGGAGAGTGATGACAAAGTACATAAAGCTTCAGGAACAGATCATGAAGAGTGCTACAGAGTATGCTGGAAAATTTAAACTTTACCAGGTAAAGAACAGTTAAGGTTTTAAATCATAAGTACAAATCAGAGAGGTAACACTAGAGATGAGAGTAAACTCTCCTTCACTGCTCAAATTCTTTGATTCTATGCACTATACCCCTTGAAGAGCCAGAAGCAGGACCCCCAAAATACTGTATCTAAGCCTATAAAGTTATGCCATCATTCCTTTCTTGGCCAGAGAAAAGTTTGGGGCCTGAAGAGAATAACAAAAGTCTGGGTCATGGTGCAACAGTGGTGAAAACAGTTTATATCTCTCAAGGTTTAAATAATCTGCATCTGTTAACCACTGTGCATACCCAGTCGCTTTAGTCATGCCTAACTCTTTGTTGACTGTAGGCCCCACCAGGCTCCTCTGTCTGTGGGATTCACCATGCAAGAATACTGCAGTGAGTTGCCATGCCCTTCTCCAGGAAATCTTCCTGACCCAGGGATCCAACCCTCATTTCCAGAGTCTCCTGCACTGCAGGTGGATTCTTTACCCTTTGAACCACCAAGGAGGCCATCTGTTACCACTACTGGGTTCCAATACCTTAAAAATAAACTATGGTTTTATTACACCCAAAGCTCTAATATAGTGTAAAAATGTTTCTTCCTGTCTAGGTTCAAGACCCCTCCTTTTAAAAACAAAAATCAGGTGCTTATAGTGAATGAATAAAATTACCTAAAATACAATCAAATATTGACAGATATCAAACACATTAACGCTTCAAAGATCAGGTCTGGTCATCCCAAATCAATATGGGACCAAACTGGCACTTCAGTAATACTTGTCACCATCCAAGAGTATCATTGAAATTTACAGAAAACTTGGCCAAGCCCGGACTCTGGGGAACCAGAAAGGAAAGGACTAGAGACTGAGACCGTTTTGTCACCAAAAATCGACTTTAATCAATCACAGGAATGACAAATAAAAGATACGTTGAGAATAAGACTGCAGCAGTTTTCTGTCACCTTACTTAACTCCCAACCTAAGAATCCACTTCAGCTCTGACACCAGCTCTAGTACCTTTCTGAGCCTCAGTATTATCATGTGTAAAATGAGTCTAAACAATACTTACTTCATAGGGTAGTGTACGAACTAAATGCTAATATGTGTACAGCAGCACGGGACCTGAATACAGCTGATGCTCAAGAAATAACAGCTTTTTATTATTCACAGTAAATTCGAGTGATTCCACTATTTTCCTGCAGGTATCAATGTCTTATGATGCTGATCCCCACAAATAATCAGCCTCCAAAGACTTGTTTGAAGACCCCTAGTTACCAGTTTAAGGTACCTAAAACCAAAACAGGGACAGGACCACAAGGACCCAAAATCAAGGCCGCGGCCGCTCAGCGGTCACTACATCCGCCAAGGCCCTGGCGGGCCCTCTAAAGGGTTCCCGGCTTCGGTGCGCGGTTCCCAGTCCCGCCCCACGACCGCCAACGAGCGGGGTGAGGGGGCGGTCTCGACCGCGCGCCCTTCGCGCTCCGCGCGGCCAGGCCGGCCCTCCAGACCTCCGCCCGCCCGATTCCCCGATCCTCGGCCACCTCGCCGGCGCCTGCGGTCTCCCCTCCCCGCCCCGCCCCGCCCCGCGCCGCACCTTGAGATGGGTGCGCAGGCCGCCGGCGCCCCCAGACTGGTCGGTGATCTCGTACGCGCCCGTCACCAGCAGGTCCTTGTGGATCTCCTCGCGGAGGCACTTGCGGGAGTTAACGGGCAGGTGGAAGGAGATGGCGAGGACCGAGCTGGGGCCGAGCAGGAGTAACAGCAGCAACGCGAACGGGCAAGGGCCACGCTGAGCCTGTGGGCCTGAGGAGCCAGACATGGTGCCGGAGACTGTTCGCCGCCCTGGGCCTCGATCGCGCCGGAACCGAGAGGGCCCACGGAACTCACCTCTGACCTTCCCAAAGTCGCCGGCGCCATTTTGGAGACTGGCAAATAGATTGGGGGGGGGGGGAATGTATTAGTACACCTTTATAAAGTGAAGAAGGGATATGATACTACGTCATGCCCACAAATTAAAGTGGTTAAATGAGATTTTTCTAGCAGTTTCCAGGAAAAGTTTCATTTTTATTAAGCTTAGTGCCTGCTCAGTCGGCCATAGCAAGTACGGGCAGCTCAGGAAGTAATTTTCTTTTAACTTCCGGAAGTAGAGCCCGCGAGGTTTAAGGTCGGTGATACCATAGCAACCAAGCCCCAATAGGAAACAGCCACACTGCCTATCGCTGGGCCCGCCCACCGACCACCCCGCACCGGCTGTGGGGCGGTCCTAGCACCCTGGTGACACTTGGGACGTAGAGCACCTAAGAGGAAGACTTCGAGAAGCTGAGGAAAGATTCTAATTTGGCTATTAGGCGAGTGGGGGCCAGAACTTCAGAGACGTTGTAGAAGTCACCTGGTGAATGTGAGCTGAAAGTGTCGAGTTCGAGCGCCTGAGTGGGGGTTATTTGGGCTGTAGTAACTGCTTTCTGAATGTGAATCTTATTTAGCAAATATTGAGCACCTACTCTGTCAGGTAGTATTCAAACTAAATTTGGATTAATATTTAAATTGAATGAACACTGTAGTTGGACCTCATGTGGTTTACCAGATAAGAGTTGTACATGGAGGGCAAGTATTGGTGTATTTTAAACGTTTAAAATACCGTCCTACTAGTCATAGCAAGAAAATTTACATAGTAATCATTCATGCTTTCCTGGAATAAATATTTGTTGACTCCCTACTGTGTGCCAGACTCTATACCATTCGTACACACTGACGTGTTTATTGATTTACCCATTGTGGGGATTCAAGGCTGAAAAAAATAGGAAGATGAAAAAGTAATTAGTTTGAAATGATCTTACTTTGATTCGTGTTTATTGAGCATCTACAGAAATACCCAGAGGGTGGACTGTCTGCACTTAGCAAATTAAATAACTGTTCCGTATTTATAACTTCTTTCAGTCTACCTAGTTTTTCTGGAACTGAAGTCTCACAAACAAAACAAGAACAAACATAAAGGAGCTGTATAGCGTTTTCAGTTCAGTTCAGTTACTCGGTCGTGTCCAACTCTTTGCGATCCCACGAACCGCAGCACGCCAGGCCTCCCTGTCCATCACCAACTGCCGGAGTCCACCCAAACCCATGTCCATTGAGTCAATAATGCCATCCAGCCATCTCATCCTCTGTCGTCCCCTTCTCCTCCTGCCCTCGATCTTTCCCAGCATCAGGGTCTTTTCAAATGAGTCAACTCTTCCTAAAGCATTTTAAAATTTGACAGAAGGCATATAATAATTATTTTATGAGGTGTCTACTTAGGAACACTTCAGTTTGATTATTTTCTCCCTCTTCAAAGAGATATGATTGCTGATCTACTCATTGGTGATTTAGTCGCTAAGTTGTGTCTGACTTTTGTGACCCCATGGAATGTAGCCCACCAGGCTACATTCTGTGGGATTCTCCAGACAGGAATACTGGAGTGGGTTGCCATGCCCTCCTCAAGGGGATCTTCCCAACCCAGGGATCGAACCCAGGTGTCCTGCATTGCCGGCAACTCTTTAACGGCTGAGCCCCAGGGACGCTCTCTTCGTGTGTGTATCCGAAGTCGCTTCAGTCATGTCCGACTCTTTGTGACCCTGTGGACTATAACCCACCAGGCTCCTCTGTCCGTGGGATTTCCCAGTACATCCTGGTAATTTGCATTGGCCTTTTCCTTGCCAGTACATGGAATCAGTACCAAGTCATTATCTAATTCATTGTTTACTCACAATCCTGAGGCTCTGCTGATCATCAGCAAGAGATTTGCAAACCATAAAAAAAAACCCTATGTGTATGTTTTCTTTAGATTTCTTACGTTTAAATAATAGCTTATATGTTTTAAAATATTTTCACACATATTAATTATCTTGGTTGGCACTTTCAAAAACCAGTGTGACATAGGCTGAGCAAATCTTTTGATTTTATAGATGAGGAAACTCATGTTCTGAGACCCCAAAGAATTCTTGCACCCAAAGTCCCGTAGTTTAAAAGTGACAAAGTCAGTCTGAACTATCTTTGGAAAGGTGCTATTAATATTATTTATATTTTACAGGTGAAGAAATTGAGAGAGAAATTGAGTTACTTTCCTCAGTCATAGCTCTTAAGTCCTTTCCTGTCTCACTTATCCTGGCCCCCCAGCTCTTTCGTGTCCCCTGCCCCCTCTACTCCCCCTTCCCTCCTTTATATTTTCTCCTTAGTACTCATCACTATCTAATGCTGCATATTTTACTTATTTATCATTAATAGTTTAATGATAAATCTGCCTTAATATTAATCTGTCTCCTTAATTAGGATATCTATTTTGTTAGGTGCAGGGATTTTTGTCTATTTTGTTCACTACTTTATTTTCTGAATCTCAAATAGTGCCTGGCACTTAGAAGGCACAATAAATAATGATTCAATGAATGCAAGGTTAATTCCTTAGCTCCTAGCAGGAGGTCTAACAGCAAATCTATTCCATTATTCCGTAGCTGTTTTCACACAAATTTATTTAATCCATAATGTATTCAAAGTGTAGGATACCACTTCAGTTTCAGCAACAACATGTTTTTTTTTTTTATTGAAACAGGTGTTCCTGTTTCCATACAAGATTACAGGGGAAAAAAAAAACAACTCCCCTCTCTGCTATGTAACTAGAGGGCAGAGTAGATACTCCAGGGAATGAGAACGTTTCAACTGTGCCTCTGTGTTAAATAAGGATTTCCCTGGTGGCTCAGATGGTAAGGAATCTTCCTGCAATTCAGGAGACATAAAAGATGTCAGTTCGATCCCTGGGTTGGGAAGATCCCCTGGAGAAGGGAATGACAAATGAGGTACCATTTCACATCCCTTTGGGGAAAAGGCCTCATTCTGAATTGGAGAGCAAATGGAAAGTGTCCCATAACTAAAGAAAATGTTTTTTTTTCACCCCCTGGCCTCACAGTGCTCTGCTATCCCATCATCCTGAAACTTCCCCAGCCAGCCTCACCTAAGATTCCTGAAAACCCCACTCCCCCACCCCAGCCTCTGGAGGTGAAGAGATGTCACCAGGTTGCGCCCTCCACCCAGTCTGTCTTTAAGCCACAGAATTCACAAACTTTCGTTTGTATGAGAGGGAGTTTGTTTAACACACACCTCACTCCAGACAGTGAATCAGAAGCTCTTATTAAACATCTGCATTTGTAATAAGCTTGCTGGGCAGTTCTGTGGTTGGGAGTCTCTGGACGAGCTATGGCCCCTTGATGCCTCTTTCAAGCAGCCTAATCCTCTGGTGTGGCTTGAGGCTCCCCGGCTCCCACGCAGAGGCAGTCAAGGATGCCTACCTCCAGTATCCCTGCCCATTTGCGTGTACAGTCCCACTCACAAAGCTGTATTTGAATAGCTAAAACAAGATGGGTTCTGTGAAGAGACAAGAGAGCCTTTTGGAAAGCAGTTTGTCATGTGTCATACTCTTTGACCCAGAAAGTGACTCCAAGGATCTTTTCTGTGGGTCCTCTAAGTTCTAGAGTCCCCTGGGGAGCTGATCCTGGAAACTCTATGCTGCTCTGTGGGGGATCTCATCCCGTCCAGAACTTGAAATGCATCCATAGAAGATAACTCCCAGGTGTGAATCCCCAGCCCTGCCCTCTCCCCTAAACTCCAGAGCCTGTATCAGGCTCCTGACTTGACATCTCCACTTGGATGACTAATAGGCAATTCACACTTAACTCTTGATTTGCCCTCTCCCCCTACTCCCAAATCTGCTTCTTTCCCCATCTCAGTAAATGACACCACTTTCTACTTCTTCACTGAGGCCATCCTTGTTTCCTCTTTCTCTTACCTCCCAACCCACACAGAGCCAGTTCATCAGCAAGTCCTACGAGTTCTGTGTCCTAAATATATGCCTATCAGTTTCCACTTCTCTCTGAGCTAGGGATCAGCCAAGAACTGCCCAGCTAGGCAGGCCAAATCCGTCTGGCAGCCTCCTGCTTTTATATTGCCCGGGAGCTAAGAATGGTTTCCACACTTGCAGAGGTTGTTACGAATGAAGGAGAAGGGTCAGGAGAGAGAGGGGGAGAGGCAGAATGTGTGCAAGAGAGCTTATGTGGCTCACAAAACCTATTTTCTATCTGACCCTTTACAGAAAAGTTTTCTTCTCTCACCAAGATAAGACTACAGCCTCTCTCCTGTTGTTTCTGCTTCCATTCTTGCGCCACTATAGCCACACTCCTTAATACACCCTGTGATTTTCCTGAAAAGATGCAAATCAGATCGATCAGAATAAAGCCCAACACTTTAGCACTTGCCACTGCGATCAGTCTCCTGCCTACCTCCCTAATCTCACCTGACTCGATGATCACTTCCCCCTACCACCCACCCGGTCACTCCCCTACAGTCACCTGGCCTTCTAAACAGTCGAAGCGTCTACCTGCGTCAGGGCCTTGGCACTGAACACCTACCTGGAACCCTCTTCTCCACACCTTGTCCCATGGGCCCTGGACGCTGCAGGCTCCTCCTGCTGTTCAGGTCCCAATTCCAATATTACCTCCCAGGGAGCTCACCTTACATAAGCAACCCTGTCCTCAGGGTCCTTTTTATCATGTGATCTGGTTTTATTATCTATATAGGGTTCATGTGCATGCTAAGTGACTCCAGTCATGTCCAACTCTTTGCGACCCTATTGGACTCTAGCCCGCCAGGCTCCTCTGTCCATGGAGTTCTTGAGGCAAGAATACTGGAGTCAGTTGCCATGCCCTCTACCAGGGGATCATCTGGACCCATGGATGGAACCTGAATCTCTTACATCCCCTGCATTGGCAGTCAGGTTCTTTACCATGAGCACCACCTGAGAAGCCCATGCCATTATTTGACAGTATCTTGTTCTTTCATTTTTGTTTGTTAATTATCACCCAACCCAACTGGAACTTAAGCTCTAAGAGAGCAATCTTTGCTTTGTGCCTGATGTATCTCTGAGACCAGGCACAGTATTCTGTGCACACTGGGTGGTCAGACATTTGCTGAATGAAATACTACAACATAACATAAAGCACTTAGCACACCAGCATAGACCAGTTGCTCCATAAATGCTAGTTCCTCTATCTAGTATTTTAATTGCCATTTTTATATGGAGAAGCTGAGGTCTAACGTTGTTTTAGTGACTTGCTTCAAGCCATACGATGAGTCAGTGTTAGAGCTGAGAATAGAAATGAGAGCAGACCAGTTTTCAGACATAACTGTCATTACATTTGATAAAACATGATATATATTATTTAGTCCCCACTCTACTAAGAAGTTTTCCATTCTTCTGGGTTCTTTTTCTACTCTCACTTATATTCAAAATACAACTTTTGTGGGTTTAAGTAAATGTAAGTCTTTCAGGACATTCTTAAAGATGTTGATAGTTGATGTGAAACTTGTAGAATCAATTAACATCTCCCCTTAATTCATTTTGCTTAAAAAACGAGATTTATCTTCTCTCCAGATTCTCATGATGCTGAATTTTTATCTCCCTAGTAGGAAGCATGACCTCCTCCCTAACCCTCCATCACAATTAATGCCCTTCATTAGTGTTGTCTCTAGAACATTGTCAAGGTAAGGTAACCTGCATGGCAGGTGGAATCTTAGTTCCCAGACCTGGGATCAAACCCGTGTCCCCTGCAGTGGAAGCAGAGTCTAAACTCCTGGACCATGAGGAAAGTCTCAGGAAGAACTTTAAAAATGAGGCAAGCACAAGATAATAATATATGTTCCCAAAGAAGTTTCAGAAAATATAAGAACCATCACATGAACCATCACCACTATCCACGTACCTTGAGAGCAAACCAAAGCTGACAAGGGCAGGAGTGGAAGGGAGGTGTCACTTCTGTCCCATCGGCACTGTTTGCTTATGGAGAACACCAGCCCCAGAGCCCAGGGCAGAGAGGTGAAGTCCTGGAGGCCAGGAAGGCAGAATCCCAAGGCAAGAATGAGATGAAAAGAAATCCACCTGGCCAGCTGGAGTGGAGGAACAAAGGTGCAAAAAAAAAAAAAAAAAAGAAAGGAGTTGCAAAGATGAGACTCTAGGGGAGAAGGATATAGAGTCAGGGAGCTAAGATGGAACTGCAGGGGCACCATGCTTACCTTATGTCCGTAGCCAATCAAGCTTCTGAGAAGAAACAAAAAATGTATTGAGAAGGAAAGACAGAAATGGGGAAATTGCTCAGTGCTTTGTGAAGCAGCTCCAGAGTTGAGGCACCGCAAAGGAAGATTCATAGCTAAATGGCATCTACCCTCATGTCCCTGGAAACAGCTGTGCCTGCAGCCTGCACACATGCAGGTCCTAAGAGCTCTCAGGATCACTTCAAAAAGCCCTCTGAGACTTAAAAAGCTTGGTGACGGAGAGCAGAGGACTACACTGGTTTTGGCCTTCACTCCTGGTTCTGAAAAGGTTTTGTTTTCTCTCCAACGCACTGTTCTTGATAGGCCACTAAGCGGTCAGCATCTGGTGTCTGCCATCACCAGCTATCTCTGGAATCTACCAGAAGTTATTCTCCTCCCCCAAAAGCTCTATCTCGTGAGTGATACAGACCATACAGATGGGAAAAGACCAGCAGCTGCAGACACCTTGATAATGCCCACTTGACTTTCTCTTTATTATTTACTTGATTCAGCTCTGTACACTGAAAGCACCTGGCAGATTTTTAAAGACTGTCGATGCCTAGAACCCACCTGGGACCTAATGCAGTCCCAGGTCTGCAGAATATCTGGCTCTTGTCTAGGGGAATAGCGTATGTCAATTGTTCCCAAACTTTGCTACGCACTGGACCCATCTGGAGATCTTTAATAAACACTGATGCCTGTCTCTTCCCACGACACCCCTTCCCCCAGATATTCAGATGCAAATGGTACGGGTGCAGGCTGGGCATTTAGACATTTTAAAACTTCCCAACATGGCACCTAGAATTGCAAATTAATGCTGCACCTAACCCTTGGCCATTCCTATTTCCATCCCTGACCTTTCCACACCTTCCAAGGAAAACACTACATAAATATTTCTCAGTCCGATTTCCATCCCTGTTTCTCCTGCCTGAGCACTGCTGCCCTTTCTCCTGGGACACGACACGAAATTGGACCTCTGGTAAGGGCAGTCTCTGGAACCTTGTCCCAAGCTGGGGGACAAGGTTCATTCCTGGGCCAGCCATGTTTTGCCAGCTCAAGTGTCAGCAAAGGGGGAATGGAAAGCCAGGACTTTAGATGAAGAGGAAGTTCTCTTGCAGGCACATGAGGGAGGATTTTTTTTTTTTCTCTTTCTTGCAGAAAGTCATTGTGGCACGTGGGCAAAGGAAGTATTAATAACCTTGCTAAAGAGATACTTCTCCAAGATTTGGTGTTTCACAGACCACAGCCAGTGCTGTCAGTTCTACAGATGGCCAACTTCTGCATTTCAGATAGTGGCTTCCGAAGATAGCTCAGCTTGCATCCCTAAAGCAGAAGACCCAGCTGTGGGGAAGGGAACCATCAGAGCCTCTAAGCCAGAGGTCAACGCCACTACCCACATGAGGGTCAGGGGCAAGCAAAATCATTAGAAGTGACTCTTTTGGAGTGAAGTTAAAGTAACAACAGCCAGGCTTGCAATAACCAGGGCTTTGTGGCAAACCCACAGTGAGAGCCTTGGACTGAACTTCCCTCAGGAGATGTGTCCTTTAGACAGGGGTCCTGGCTCTGCCCTGCCAGCCACTCACTGGGCGGCCTTGGGCTAGAAATTACGCCATCTAGGTGTTGACTTCCTCCTTTGTAAAATGTGAAGCCAGAGACTGAGAACAGAGCCTTTCTTTGACTTTTTATAAGCTTGCATCAAAAACAGTGGAGAAATCGCAGACTCACAAAGGTGATGCCACCGCATTGCTCACAGCCGGGTTCCTCTTCCCTCCTCCTGGGCCCGATGTCCTGGCTGGGGGTTCAACAAGCACAGCTGAGCCGTCTCTGGGCCAGGACATCCACAGTTCAGCTTCTAATCGCAAAGACCTCTGATTGCCAAGACCGGCAAAGGATGGGCCGAGGATGGAAGCCTCTGTATTACTAGTCTCCAAGCTCTGCCAATAACACATTACCACAAACTTGGTGGCTTAAAACAGCAAAAGTGTATCCTGTCACAGTTTTGGAGGCCAAGAGTCTGAAATCAGGGTGTCAGCTGGGACAAGCTCCTTCTGAAGTCTCTTCCCTTGCCTCTTCCAGTTCTTGGTGGCTCCAGGCATTCCTTGGCTTATGGCACCAAAGCTCCAATCTCTGTCTCTCTCTTCAGATGAACTTCTCTTCTGTGTCTCTCCTCTGTGTCTTATAAGGACACTTGTGTTTGGATTTAGGGTCCACCCAGATAATCCAGGATGATCTCATCTCAAAATCCTTAACTCAGTTACATCAGCAGAGACCCTTTTTCCAATTAAGGTCTCTTTCACAGGTACCAGGGATTAGGAGGACTTCACCATATCTTTTTGAGGACACAATTCAATCCAAAATAGCCTCCAAGTGGAGGAGGGTAGAAGGATGTGAAAAAACATAGTTGATACTTAATATCCACAGTTTGTTGTGATCCACACAGTCAAAGGCCTTGGCATAGTCAACAAAGCAGAAGTTTTTCTGGAATTCTCTTGCTTTTCAATGATCCAGTAGGTTGGCAATTTGATCTCTGGTTCCTCTGGCTTTTCTAAATCCAGCTTGAACATCTAGAAGTTCTCAGTTCATGTACTGTTGAAGCCTGGCTTGGAGAATTTTGAGCATTGCTTTGCTAGCATGTGAGATGAATGCAATTGTGCAGTAGTTTGAGCATTCTTTGGCATTGCCTTTCTTTGGGATTGGAATGAAAACTGACCTTTTCCAGTCCTGTGGCCACTGCTGAGTTTTCCAAATTTGCTGGCATATTGAGTGCAGCGCTTTCACAGCATCATCTTTCAGGATTTGAAATAGCTCAGCTGGAATTCCATCACCTCCACTAACTTTGTTTGTAGTGATGCTTCCTAAGGCCCACTTGACTTCACATTCCAGGATGTCTGGTTCTAGGTGAATGATCACACCATCATGGTTATCTGGGTCATGAACATTGTTTTTGTATAGTTCTTCTGTGTATTCTTGCCACCTCTTCTTAATATCCTTTGCTGCTGTTAGGTCCATACCATTTCTGTCCTTTATTGTGCCCATCTTTGCATGGAAAGTTCCCTTGGTATCAGTAATTTTCTTGAAGAGATCTCTAGTCTTTCCCATTCTTTTGTTTTCCTCTATTTCTTTGCATTGATCACTGAGGAAAGCTTTCTCATCTCTCCTGCTATTCTTTGGAATTCTGCATTTAGATGGGTGTATCTTTCCTTTTCTCCTTTGCCTTTAGCTTCTCTTCTTTTCTCAGCTATTTGTAAGGCCTCCTCAGACAACCATTTTGACTTTTTGCATTTCTTTTTCTTGGGGATGGTCTTGATCGCTGCCTTCTGTACAATGTCACAAACCTCCGTCCATAGTTCTTCAGGCACTCTATCAGATCTAATGCCTTGAATCTATTTGTCCCTTCCACTATATAATTGTAACTGATTTGGTTTAGGTCATACCTGAATGGTCTAATGGTTTTCCTTACTTTCTTCAATTTAAGTCTGAATATGGCAATAAGGAGTTCATGATCTGAGCCACAGTCAGCTCCTGGTCTTATTTTTGCTGACTATATAGAGCTTCTCCGTCTTTGGCTGCAAAGAATATAATCAATCTGATTTCGGTGTTGACCATCTGGTGATGTCCATGTGTAGGGTCATCTCTTGTGTTGTTGGAAGATGGCGTTTGCTATAACCAGTCCATTCTCTTGGCAGAACTCTGTTAGCCTTTGCCCTGCTTCATTTTGAACCCCAAGGCCAAACTTGACTGTTACTCCAGATGTTTCTTGACTTCCTACTTCTGCATTCCAGTCCTCTATGATGAAAAGGATATCTTTTTTGGATGTTAGTTCTTGGTCTTGTAGGTCTTCATAGAACTGTTCAACTTCTTCAGCATTACTGGTTGGGGCATAGACTTAGATTACTGTGATATTGAATGGTTTGCCTTGGAAATGACGAGAGATCATTCTATCATTTTTGAGATTGCACCCAAGTACTGCATTTCAGACTCTTTTGTTGACTGTGAGGTCTACTCCACTTCTTCTAAGGGGTTCTTGTCCACAGTAGTAGACATAATGGTCATCTGAATTAAATCCGCCCATTCCAGTCCATTTTAGTTTACTGATTCCTAAAACATCGATGTTCACTCTTGCCATCTCCTGTTTGACCACTTCCAATTTGCCTTGATTCGTGGGCCTAACATTCCAGGTTCCCATACAATATGGCTCTTTACAGCATCAGACTTTACTTCCATCACCAGTCACATCCACAACTGGTGTTTTTGCTTTGGCTCCGTCTCTTCATTCTTTTGGGAGTTAGTTCTGCACTGATCTCCAGTAGCATATTGGGAACCTACTGACTTGGGGAGTTCATCTTTCAGTGTCCTATCTTTTTGCCTTTTCACACCATTCATGGGGTTCTCAAGGCAAGAATACTGAAGCAGTTTGCCATTCCCTTCTCCAGTGGAGCACGTTTTGTCAGAACTCTCCATCATGCCCTATCTATCTTGGGTGGCCTGACATGGCCTGGCTCATAGTTTCATTGAGTTAGAGAAGGCTGTGGTCCATGTGATCAGTTTGATTAGTTTTCTGTGATTGTGGTTTTCAGTCTGTCTGCCCTCTGATGGGTAAGGATAAGAGGCTTATGGAAGCTTCCTGAAGGGGGAGACTGACTGAGGGGGAAGCTGGGTCTTGTTCTGATGGGCGGGGCCATGCTCAGTAAATCTTTAGTCCAGTTCTCTGTTGATGAGTGGGGCTGTGTTCTCTCCCTGTCCTGAGACCAAACTATGGTAGGGGTAATGGAGAGAATGGCGACCTCCTTCAGAAGGTCTGGTACACACACTGTTGCGTTCAGTGCCCTTGACCCTGCAGCAGGCCACTGTTGACCCATGCCTCCGTGGACTCCTAGACACTCACAGGCAAGTCTGGATCAGTCTCTTGTGGAGTCACTGCTCCTTTCTCCTAGGTCCTGGTGCGTACAAGGTTTTGTTTGTGCCCTGCAAGAGTCTGTTTCCCTAGTCCTGTGTAAGTTCAGTGATCAAATCCCAGTGGCCTCCAAAGTCAAATTCCCTGGTGGTTCTCAATCCCTTTGCCAGATCCCCAGGTTGGGAAAGCTGTTGTATAGGTCCTAGAACTTTCTTAACAGTCAGAGAATTTGTTTGGTATATTTGTTCTGCAGTTTGTGGGTCGTCTGCTCGGAGGCTCTATGGTGGGGTTAATGGTGGCCTCCTCCAAGAGGGCTTATGCCACAAGCTGTGTGACCCAGGTCTGTTGCTCCAGGGTGTGGCTGCAAATTAATTAAATAAATAATTTTTTTTTTTAATCTTATGATAACTTGTAAGGGAAAAAAAGGTGAAAATAATATATATTTATATATATACATATAAAACGGAGGCACTTTGCTGTACACCTGAAACTGATGCTGCTGCTAAGTCACTTCAGTTGTGTCTGACTCTGTGCGACCCCATAGATGGCAGCCCACCAGGCTCCCCCATCCCTGGGATTCTCCAGGCAAGAACACTGGAGTGGGTTGCCATTTCCTTCTCCAGTGCATGAAAGTGAAAAGGGAAAGTGAAGTCGCTCAGTCGTGTCCAACCCTCAGCGACCCCATGGACTGCAGCCCACCAGGTTCCTCCATCCATGGGATTTTCCAGGCGAGAGTACTGGAGTGGGGTGCCATCACCTTCTCCAACACCTGAAACCAGCGTGATATAAATCAACTATTGTTGTTGTTTAGTCATATCTGACTCTTTTGTGACCCCATGGACTGTAGCCTGCCAGGCTCCTCTGTCTTGGGATTTACCAGGCAAGAATACTGGAGTGGATTACCATTTCCTTCTCCAGGAGATCTTGAAACTAACATAATGTTATATGTAAGCATACCTCAGTTGAAAAAAAAAACCCAGGTCAAATGCCACCTTGTCCAGGAGGACTTGCCTGTTTTCATTGCCCAGATGTTACCTCACTGGGCCATCTAGTAATTCCTGCACTATGTGTTCCCCTCCCAACTCCAGACCACGAGCATCAGAATCACCCACAGAGCTGATTAAAAATACAAATTTCTGGCCTCCGTGCCTCCAGGGTCAGGCTTTCTGAGCCCTGCCCCTCAATGTGTGCATTTTAGATCATCTCCCTGGGAGATTCTGGTGAAGCAGAGGTTTGAGAAGCCATGCTGTGTATATTCCGTGACCACCTCTCCGCTGTATCTTTAGATGCCTTACATGTATTTAAGCTGATGAGAGGCAGGATGTAAGTGTGTGGTCCTGGAGTCAGAATACTCAAGTTCTGTTACCCATGAACTGCATGACTTCAGACTGGTTACTTAATCTCTCTGTGTGTTTGCTTTCTAATGTAAATGGGAAAAATTACAGTGTCTACCTTTTAAGCTTATGGTGAGGATTAAATGAAATAAAACATTGACAACATCAAGAATAGTTTCTAGCATATAGTATGCACTCAGTAAATGTAAGTTGTCATGAAACAGAACAGGCTGGCACGGCTTTTTTTTTTTTTTTTTTTTCACTGTATTCCTAGATCCCTCCCTCCCAGGAACATCCCCTATCATCACCAATTAACTGCTAATATTATTGAATCTTTTTCTTTTTTGGGCACTGTGCTAAGCTCAGTACATGTGTTATCTCACATTACCCTCTCAACAATGATATAAAGCAGATGGTATTATTTCCTCCCATTTTGCAGATAAGGAAACTGAGGCCCAGGCTGGTTAAGTAACTTGCCCAGAGTGCTGCAGTCAGGGAATGGTGAGGCTGGGACGTGCAGTATCAGCTTGGGTCCCCACTCCCTCTGCTTGCCTATGTACTCTGCTTCTGCGATCCCCCACAGGCACCCCCGCAACGCTCTCATCAGGCCCAGCCATTTCTCTGAACCAGCTTGCCAAACCTTCCCTCCGCAGCTTCCCCACAGCAAGCTCCACCTGTTTTTCTGATCCCTCCCAACCGTGCTTCTCCAGGCTTTGCCTCCTCAGTCTGGGGCCCACCAAGAAAATGTCCTCTTCTCAGAGGTGTTGAATCAAACCATAGTTTCCCTCCATCTTCCTGGGGAGCACCTTCCAATCCTACCTCTGCCCCTAGGGTCTCCCCAAAACCCAAATCCTTCGCCTCACACACAGCCACTTGGGCTGGTTTCTTCCTCAACCCCCAGGTGGCCCTGGTGTCCACAGAGAGCCTGCCTCCCTCTTCCTTCCCTGTCCCTGTCCCTTCCTTCCTCACCCTTCAGGTGGTTGAGACCTGGATGCCAGGGAAGCAAAGCCAGCCAGGCTCCGGGATGCGGCTCTCATCCTCCACCGAATCCCAGGTCCACAGCCTCCCCCTGAGTCCTCCACTCAGCTGCTGTCAGGGAGGGGCTTCTTACCAGGCCCCACTCTGCTGCCCACACTCCCGCTTCTTGTCAGCAGCCCAGGACCTGGGGCCACCATCAAGCACACAGGCCTTATCAGTACACAAACACTTCCTCCTTCCCCAGTACTTTCTCTCACACAATGGGTAATCAGGCTGAACTTCCTCTGACAATTTACTGAGCAAACACTCACTAGGCCCCTGCCCTAAGCTGAGGCTTGTGGGGCAGCCCAACCTGGTCCCCACCTCCAGGAGCCTTGAATCTGGTTGAGATGAAGCACACACAGGAGTGTCTGGGGCCCTAGTGCTCTGTGGCCCAGGGCACCGGGGTGCTGATCCCATTTCTGCTCTTCACTGGCTGGCTGTACCTCAGAGCAAGTTACTTACCCTTTCTGATCCTGAGTTGTCTTAGCTGTAAAATAGGAATGATGCTGCTTAGGTTGGCCGTGGGAATTAACTAAGATATAATTCACAAAGGGCCTGGCAGAGCCCCGGAGGTAATTATGTTAACTCCTGAGTTCCAGGGGAACGTGGGGTAGGGTCTTCCAGGAGTTGCAGGAAGTTCCCACTTTCCTTCAGGTGGGAAAGGATCATGGTTATAGGAACGGTTTCCTCCAGGGACTGAGTTTCTGCTTTGAATGCAAAACATCATACAGAATGGCTTCTTTCTCTAGTCCCTGCTCTTCTGAGATCTTGGTGGAGGTATGGTTTCGACTTCTCAGGTTTCAATTGAGTGGTCCCAGCATATAGGTCAGCCAAATCACTTGGTCAACAAGAACTCATTGGTAACTCAGGTGCTGGGAAACCCAGATGGAGTGCACAACAAAACCCCTCAGTCTAACATGGGGTGGTGGCAGTGGCTGGTCATAACATGCCCACATGCAACAAGAGAACGTTAGAGGAAAAGTCAGTTTCCCAGATAGGCGCTAATATTGTGGGCACAACCTTTAAAACAGAGATCATAGGAGGCCTGGAGTGGTTGGGAAATTTCTCATGGCTGAGGAAACAGTATGCAAAATCACTGCAATGCAGGTGAAGCATCAGCTTCGTGTCAAAACAGGAGTGAAAGCGGTTCCCACCCAATGCCCTTCCATCAACACTTGCAAGCCAAATGGACAACGTTTCAGCCTCCACATTTGGCTTTTTTTCCCCTAACACTTTCACTTTAGAGTTTCTTTGTGTTCTGGCCTGGGTTTGTAGGAAACACGGTCGAGGAAGAAGAGAGAGGGACCAGAATTGGCTGGGCACTGGTAGAGGGCACCCAGGGGGCCGGAACCAAGGAGCAATTGGCGTTGGGTAGCAGGAATTGGGAAGCTGGCTTCTGGCCTCGAATGGGGTGGCCTGGGGGAAAAGGTGATGCTGTTTATCCCTCCAGTGAAGGAAGATTCTAGAGAAGGACACCAAGAGGGAGCGTGGTACAGTGGTAGACAAAGGCTGAGCCGAAGTCAGAGGCCGACTTGGTTTTACATTGAGCGCTGGACACTGATCTGCCAGGTGACCTTGGCCAGGTAAGTTATTTACCTCTTTGAACCTCAGTCACCCAATCTCTCAATAAGAAGAAAAGCATCTGCTCCATGGAGCTTTTGTGAGGAGTGAAAATTACAGAGCACAACGCCTGCCAGAAGGTAGGTGATCAAGTTCCCTTCCCCCTTCTCAACCTTCTAGGAATGCCCCAGAAATACAAGACTGACTATATTTAGTGTCTGACTCCCTCCTCCGCCCACCCATGGTAAACTTAGAATTAAGCTACTTATGCTAAAGCCCCTTCCAGTTCTCAAATTCTCTGGTAGCACGCGTGGACTGAGTGGGAGGGGACAGTCGTCAGTTCACCTCCTGGAGCTGTGTTGGCTATTGCTGCCACAAGCCTGGACACTGAACAGCCCACACAGTACCCCTGGGTGCAAGAGCCTGCTAGTTGGGACCCTGCAGGGGGTGGGAAAGGTGCCCAGAAGCCTGACAGCTCCTCCTTTTCCTGTCCAAGTTTCCCATATTTCCTTCACTCCCCTTTGCCAAAATTTGCCTTGTGTGATGGTGGGTGTGGAGATGGGGGTGAAGGTGGGGATTCCCCACAATGGTGGTTGTACAGGAAAGCTACCCAGAGGCTGATTTTAGTCCACTCTGAGAAAGAACATTGTAGTAATGGGATGTCCAACACTTGGAACCGTGTCTCAGGCATCAGAGAGAGCTTGGGCTCTGGAGAGCTCACCCAGACACATTGGTTCTCAATTCTGAATATATTCCAGGGAGTTTTGGAAAAAAACCCAAACACTCCCATTAGCCTGGCCCCATCTAAGAGACTCTCATTCTTTTGGCCCGAGGCAGTGGCTGTGGAGCCTCGGAACTTTGTTAGCAGTGCCCCTGGGGGATTGCACAGCGCAGATGGAGATGAGGATCAGGGTTCCCCAGGCTGGAGACCCTCCCAGGCATCCCTGCGTCTCTGGGCCAGAGCTCCTCCGTGCTTCTTTCTGAGTCTGGGGAGTTCACGTGTGTGCGGTGATATGTTGTAATCACGTGGACTTGCTTCCATCCTGGCTTCTTGTCATACACTGAGACACAGCAGCCAGAGTGATACGTTTTAAACATAAAATAGGATTCCATTCCTTTCCCACTCCAACATCTCTTCCCTCTGCTTGGGGTGCTCTTCCCTCTTCTGGTTCCAGCTTTGCTCCTCATCCTCTGGACCTCGCAGGCCCCCTCTTCAGAGAAGTCTTCCCTCACCTGGCCAGCCCATGTGGCACTCCTCTCCCATACCTGCACCTCCCTATCACATCACTCCCCCACTAGAAAGTAAGTCCCATGAGAACAGGGAACTTGTCTAACTGGTTTAACCACAGTGCCTGGCACAAATGGATTCTCAATAACTATTTGTTGAACGAATGAATGCATATGTACATAGAATATGCTTATATATTAAAATCACATGTTTTACGTGCATATTCCTGTATATAGGAGGCTTCCCAGGTGGCTCAGTGGTAAAGAATCTGCATGCCAATGCAGGGAGATGCTGGAGACAGAGGTTTCAGATTCCTGGGTTGAGAAGATTTCCCCTGGAGGAGGAAATGACAACCTATTTCAGTATTCTTGCCTGGAAAATCCTATGGGCAGAGGAGCCTGGCAGGCTACAGTCCATGGGGTCACAAAGAGTCAGACACGACTGAGGTGATTGAACACGCACACATACATCTGTATATAATGAGATAGGAGGTCTGGAATGGAAATGAACAGACATTGCTAGGGAAGATGCTCTTGAACCGTGGTGTTGGAGAAGACTCTTGAGAATCCCTTGGACAGCTAGGAGATCCAACCAGTCCATCCTAAAGGAAATCAGTCCTGAATATTCATTGGAAGGACTGATGCTGAAGCTGAAACTCCAATACTTTGGCCACCTGATGTGAAGAACTGTCTCATCTGAAAATCTCCCTGATGCTGGGAAAGATTGAAGGCAGGAAGAAAAGGGCACGACGGAGGATGAGATGGCTGGATGGCGTCACTGAATAATGGACATGATTTTGAGTAAACTCTGGGAGCTGGTGATGAACAAGGAGGCCTACTGTGCCACAGTCCATAGGGTTGCAAAGAGTTGGACATGACTGAGTGACTGAGCTGAACTACTAGGAAAGAGGGCACTGTAGGAGAAGAGAAAGGAATGTCTATTGTGGACAGACTCAGAACCAGGCACTAGGTTAGGTTTTCATACATTTGATTCTCACAACAAAATTCTCATGATCCACAGCCACCACAGACCAACAGAATCAGAAACTTGGAGATGAAGGACAGTGTTATTGTCCCCATTCCACAGATAAAGAAACTGAAACTTACAAGAGGGAAAATCACTCGCTTGAAGTTAAATTGCTAACAAGTGCCAGAGTTGGATATAAACCCCAGTTCATTGGACTCCAAGCTTGCCTTGTTCATTGCATCATTCTTGCAGGATAAATTAATTATTACCTCTCTTCACTATTGGGAAATATAAGACCTCTGGTGAATGCGGCTGCAGATAGCAATGGCTAGTTGGTAACTGGAGCTAATAATGTCGGCAGACGGAGCAGAACAGATACGGAAGGGAAAGAGAATTTACTAAGTATCTTGCCATCAGATCAATCCAAAATCAGCACTTTTTAATTTTATTTGTGATCAGTTAAGAATTTGTTTTCCTTTCTTTTCTCAAAAAGATTTTATGGTCTTCTAGACTTGAGTTCCTAAAACTCAGCACTTATGAATAAGATTTCCTGGGTCATTAAGATGTCCTGAAGGTACAAATAACCTTTCTGAACACCCAAATGCATAATTCAGAGGATTATGATATATTAAATCCAGGAGCATCTGGCCCCATTGAGCATCAGGCCCTCTATCTTAAGTTTCCAAATCTAATTTCTCGCCCAAAAATTAGAATATATCCTCTAGAACATACTTTAAAAAATTTCCTCAGAACTTGATACCCAGATTCTCTGTAATCTTAGTCTCTGGAAATCATTTCTACTCTGAGCCACAGAATGCCTTTTCTTACTTTAAAATGTCAGAGCTAGTTCTCAAGTAAATCTGACCGGAATATATTAAGCCATCTGGCATAGGACAGAAATGAGTTAGACCTCCTTCTTGCCCATAAAATGCAAACAGTCTGATAGCTATCTCCCAGGGGATTGTTACACAAGGGCTTAAGCTTAGTTAGGGAAGAGCCAATAAGTGAGATGCAAATACAATGTGGAGAATTTGTAACACAGGATGAGAAGTTTGTCTGCTTCCTTCTGTAAAAAAAACAGGGAGTTGTATCATTCAGGGCTCTTTAGTTTCAGAAGACAGGAATCAATTCTAGGTTAGCTGAAATGAAAAAGAGGACAATCTGTTGGAAGGACATTGGGGAGTTCATAGAATTGAAGGGAGAA
The DNA here is from genome assembly GCF_042477335.2 of Ovis canadensis. NCBI lineage: Eukaryota > Metazoa > Chordata > Mammalia > Artiodactyla > Bovidae > Ovis > Ovis canadensis. The sequence goes on from NC_091251.1 coordinate 96,797,269, forward strand.
CTGACCAAGCGAGAGGAGATCTCCAGAGGATGAATCCATGACTCCACTTCAAATCCCTCATCCCTGAATCCCCAGTCAGCGGTCAGATTCCGAGGACAGAGTCTCATTGGCTTAGCTTGGGTCACGTGCTCACTGCAGAGGCTTGGGGACTGACCTGCAGAATACTGCAGAAGTGGGAAAGGGAGACAGTTCCCAAAGGAAGAGATGCCAGTCAGCCAGACTAAAGGAGACATGTAGGCTCCACGAGCTAGTGGTGCTTCTCAGCACAGAAACAATGTGGTTAACTCAGATCACATGTCACTAGCTGCTTGGATCCGTAGTTTTGTTTGATCCTTACAACAACCCAGTAATGTGGGCACATTTCTTAACCACTATTTCTAAAGATGAGGAGAAGAACAATTTTGAGAGGTTACATGATGACTTTTCCCAAGAAGGAAAGCTCTTTTTGGACACCAAATCCTATTTTTCTTTACTGTGTGATTTTCCTGCTCATTAGAGGCATTGGTTTGGCTCTAAAGTGTTTAAAGATAAGAGAGAGGCAGAAGATGGGTTAGCGAGCTGTCAGGGTCAACCAACATGGGAGAAAGGAACTAGGCTGGGCCCATGGGGAACGGAAAGAAGCAACGAGACATGCGTCACAAGGGCTCAAAAAGTAGTTTGAGAAGTTGACTGAACATCAGAACTGTCAGGGCAGCTTGTTACCGGCACCAATCCTGAGAGTCTGTCTCTGACCTGAACCAGAATGCTCTCTAGGTGGTGACTGGGCATCTACAATTTGAAAGCACACACCCATCCTATGGTGGCAATCATTTTGCAATATATAAGTACATAAATGAGCACATTGCACACCTTCAATGTACACAATGTTATATGTCAATTGCATCTCAGTAAAGCTGGAAAAAAAAACTTAAAAACACACACCCATCCTCCTTACAGGTGATTATTCTGTAGCCAGCAGGACACTGGTCTATAGACCAGCGTTTAGAAATCACTGACCTATTAGACCCTTTTTTCTAAACGTCCTCTAGTCCAGTTTCTTGTCTTATCTCCCTGCTGCTGCAGTTAAGCTTTATCAAGGTAAAGCTTTCGAATAGTTGCAATTTGTACTCATTACATTTAGCGTCATATATCTGCATTATCTTTTCTGAGGTCGGAGGGATAAAAACAAGAACAGAGAGGTAGGGTGGCTCCTGGCTGTCCCCTTATTTTGTCACTGTGTCTGGGGTTGATGGCTTCTGACAGGGACTCCTGGGAGATGACTTTGCCAGCTTTCCCTCTAAGAACAGTCCTGGGTTCTTCCTCTCCCTCTCGCTATAGTAAGTCTCCATAACAAACACACCCAAGTCTGGCATTTCTGAACTTATGGCTCCATGCTGAATACATACTGTTCCTGGAGCTGGGCTCATTCTACAGTCTCTCCTCCCAGCCCCACCCTTTGGTCCTGCTGATGGGCCAGTCCAGCCTTGACACATGATAACTCCAGGGTTCTTTATGTTCTCTCAGTGACATTCCAAAGAATTATAGACTTTGTGTCATGTCTGGAGTTAAAAAGAATGGCAGTTTTGGGGATGGGGTCTGGCAGAGGCTGAAGCACAAGATTTATGGTTTCAAATTGCTTCCCCTCATTCATACAGTGATAGGACTCAAGAATGAGTTACTAGGGGACTTCCCCAGTTGCCCAGTGGTTAAGACTTCGCCTTTCAATGCAGAGGGTTCAGGTTCAGTCCCTGGTTGAAGAGATCCCACATGCCTCACAGCCAACAAAAGAAAAAAATTAGTTACTAGGAAAGGGTTTTCCAAACCTCAGTCACTTGAATACCATCTCCATGTTTGTTGCCAATTCTGTGTGCCATCTGTTATTTCTTTCATATTTTCATTAAATTAATTAACATGTTTTTCTGGAGTGCCCACAATCCATTCTAGCCTTCCCATAAACAATAATATTCATGAAGTCACTGACACATGAAATCAGGTCTGATATGCTACCCATCAATTTTCTTCTAGAACATTTAAAAATAAATATGCATCCACTAAAACTGTAAATGTTCACCCATGTACTATCTAAAATCCTCCCATAGAGGGGCGCATATGTATCATTAGAGCATCACACTTTGGGAACCTTATCCTAGAAAAGCCCAGGTGCTGGACACATGTAGTCCCAGACCCCTTAGTTCACCACAGTGTGGATGTCTACCCTAAGAATATTTTTTGAGAGTCTGTATGGTGGCAAACTATGCTTTTATATACTCTTGCTGCAGAATTTAAGGTTCAAAGCAAGAAACAGAAGCCACTTAAAGTATTTTAAGCCAGAAATAAAATTAATAATTTTATAATTATCAGAAGAGTTGGAGGACTGAGCTCCCTCTTGGAATGAAAACCAGAGCACTGCAGAACTAACCTGCCTGGGGAACTATGACTCCTCCATAAAGGAGGCTACTGATGAAACTGCTCGATTTAAGAATTCACTACCATGGCTGTAATCCAGGGATCAAGTACCACCTCTGCCACAACTTCCACTTGACACTCAAGATCTTGAAACTGAACACTGGACTGCCTCTGTAGCTGTCCACATGGTTTCAACATTGCTCTTCAGCAGATATAGCCAAAGCATCAGAAACGTGCCCCCTGACTCCCTTCTGCCATTTAAACATCTCATGAGTGCATTTAATTGATGGAGCCTAATTTGCATCGTTCAGAACGCTAGCCACAAGGGATTCTGAGAAACAAAGTTTATGGTTCTCTAGCTTTTAAGACTGGAGAAGGTGATGGCACCCCACTCCAGTACTCTTGCCTGGAAAATCCCATGGACAGAGGAGCCTGGTGGGCTGCCATCTGTGGGATCACACAGAGTCGGACACGACTGAAGTGACTTAGCAGCAGCAGCATCTCCAGTAAAAAGTGGAAGTGGAAGTGAAAATTGAAAGTGTTAGTTGCTCAGTTGTGTCTGACTCTGCTACCCTATGGACTGTAGCCCTCCAGGCTCCTCTGTCTGTGGAATTCTCCAGGCAAGAATACTGTAGTGGGTTGCCATTCTGCCATTCCCTTCTCCAGGGGATCTTCCTGTGCCAGGAATTGAACCTGGATCTCCTGCGTTGCAGGCAAATTCTTTACCATCTGAGCCACCAGGGAAGCCTTTTGTAAAAAGTGGAACTGGATGCTGAACACCAATTCGTCTCACCTAATACTTCGCCTGTCAGTGGCAGCTCTGCTGCTGATTCCCAGTGAACTAAGAAATCAGCAAGCCAAAGGGAAAAAAAAAAAACACAAAATCAATGCAGGTTGTTAACAAACAGTTGTTCTTTTGTGAATCAGAAGTGTTTGTGTGTGTTTAAAAGTGGGTTTTGTGTAATCTGAAAGTATACACTTGCAAACAGGCTGGCTAAGTCAATAAAAAGTGACTTTGGTAGCATAAACTGACATGCTAGGCTAAAAACCTCATTGGCTCCTTACTGCCTGTGGGAGGGAAGTCTGGTAATAGCCTCATGTTCTATGCCTTTTATCAGCTGGCCTTGACACCCAGCGTGTTCTGTGACAGCACTCCACTCAAGTCAAAAAGGTCTGGTAATTCACAAGAAGGCCCTACCGTCCTCTTTCTTCCCTGCCTTTCCTGCCAATAGGTCCCTGCTTGGAAAACTGTTTTATCTTCTCTGCTTACTTGAATTCTAATCTTCCTTCAAGGTCCAGTTCTGTGCTTCTTCACTTTCTAAAACAGGCTTTGATCACTCTCTTTCTCTCTCTGCTCCCACTTTAATACAAACTATTCTCCTTAGTTGGGACCTGGTTTCCACCCTCCTAGTCACTGTTTCAGGTCTTCCCTTCCCTGTGACCCACGAGGGGAGGTGCTGCAACCCTGCACTCCCCCTGTACTTGAAACTTCTATCCACAGGGATGTGAAACAACTGTTGCCCTCACTCCCCTGGAAAGACAAAGACTTGGGAGGAGGGCAGTCTTGACTTAAGGACTGAATCTGGTAGATCCTTACAAGTGGTGACACCAAAGCATTAGTCAAGTCATCAGCTGTGCAGAGGAAAATCTGGAGCTGGGGAAAATGGAATTGCTCTACAAATGATAAAGGGAGAAATGGGGTTGGCTTCTGAGAGGCAGGAAGAGGTAAAGTGGTGCAGGATGGGAAGTTAGGGAGGGGGAGAGGTTGTTGTTGTTGTTCAGTCGCTAAGTCGTATCCGGTTCTTTGCCACCCCATGGACCGCAGCACGCCAGTAGAGAGGGGAGAGGGCCAATCATCACAAAGGAACTCCAGGGAGAGAAATGCTTAGTGCTCTTGGGGCGATGATAGGGTGCATGTCTCAAAGCTTGGTAGGGTCTGCTGCTCCCACCAAAGCCATAGCGAGTGACTTTGGGGGCCAAGACTGAAATGGGACTGAGCTCCAGATCCCGGTTCTCACGGAACAGAACAGAAGAGACCTTTCATGGGGATGGCAAGAAGATTTACAGGCTGACCTAATTCAGGGGAAGGAGGAGCTTGGCCCCAGAAGTAACCGTGATCACCAGAATCCTGCAAGAGATCAGATAAAACACAAGGTTTATCTGTGTGCAATCTCTGAGTGTCTGCAGTCAGAACAGGGCCAGGACACGCCTCCCCAGAGCGCATCAAAAACATGGCACACTCCTCTTCCCACTCTCACCATCAACCTCATGTGGAACCAAGACCTGCTAATTAAGATTCCAAAACTCCATTTGATTCCTAGCTCCTGTAGCAGACAGCATTTCTAAAATGGTCCCTGGTCCCCATCTGCAAACCCGCAGATAGCTGACTCCCAGAAACTCTGCAAAGATGATATGACTCCCTTGATTATAGCATGTTGTATGGCACAGTTGACCTTTAGAGAGGGAGATTATTCAGGTGGGACTGATCTAGTCATGTGGTCCCTTAGGAGCAAGGAGTTTTCTCAGCTTGCAGCAGAAGAGGAAGTTGGAGATTCAGATGTTGGAGATTCAGAGAGTGAGGGAGCTTTTACTGGCGGCTCACATGGTAAAGAGTCTGCCTGCAATGCAGGGGACCCAGCTTCAATCCCTGGGTGGGGAAAATCCCCTGGAGGAGGAAATGGCAATCCACTCCAGTATTCTTGCCTGGAGAATCCCATGGACAGAGGAGACTGGCAGGCTATAGTCCACAAGTCGCAAAGAGTCAGACATGACTTAACAACTAACACTGATGGCTTTGAAGATTTAAGAGGCCACTTGAGAAAGAATGTGAGTGGTGTCTAGGAGCGGACAGTGGTTGACTCTGGCTGGTGGCCAGCAAAAAAAACAGGGACCTCAGCTCTGTAGCCACAAGCACTTGAATTTTGCTAATACCTGGATGAATTTAGGAATGAGTTCTTCCCCAGCGCCTCCAGATAAGTACCCAGCCTGGCTGATATCTTGAGTTCAGCCTTGCGAGAACCTATGCAGAGAGCGCAACTGAGCCTGCTGTGCTTCTGACCTATTGGACTGTCAGCTAATACATGGGTTTCTTCTTGAGACACTAAGTATGTGGTGATTTGTTATGCAACAATAAAAAATGAATGCAAGAGCTGACCTTGGCATCACCTTTTGGGCCTATGGGACTCATGTACTCTTTAGTTAAAGGATGATTTAGTTGGGATCCCTTTTCTTAGCCCTTCAATATTTGTCACACTCTACTGACCCTATGTGAACATAGGCCTAACCTCCCTATGTTGCATCTCAGGGATCCTTGAGCTGCACCTGCAAGGCCTCTGGTGTACTGTGCACCATTTCCCTCCAGTTGTTTGGGTAATTACAACATTTAACTGACCTGGACTAGAGTCCTGTATTGAATGGGATATTTATTACCCATATCCCCAACACCTAGCACGGTGCCAGCCATGTAGTTGGTGCTCAATAATATGCATTGATGATGCTAGTGAATACAGACAGAAGGAAATCTCTGGATCATCCCCATCGTACATTCCCAGAGTTGGCATGTGATGCTCTAGCCATGCTGTACTATGTGCAATTCCCAGGAGATACCATGGTCTCCCTTGCCTCTGAGTTTCTCCACCCTTAGCCTGCTTTTCCTCCACCCTCACCCCTTGTATCTTCCTCCCTCTTTCGCCTGGCTAAGTCTTCTTATTCTTCAGCTCTCAGCTTACATATGACATTATAATTGTCAGTCAGCTTGTCTGGAATCCCCACTAGGTGGTGGGTATGTTCTCTGATGGTGGGATGTGCTTCCTTTTTTCGCTTGAGACTCCAGCATCTTTATAGGGCAGGTTTTCAAGAAATGTTTGCAGAATGGCCATGCTTCTTTGTCACCTGCGAATCCTGTTAAAGCACGGGTTCTGATTCCTAGATCTGGGTGGGGCCTGAGATTCTGTATTTCCAACAAGCTCCAGGGGATGCTGATGCTACTAGCCCATGACCCACACTTTGAGTAGCAAGGTAATAGGGTAGACACTCCCACCACTATCCCATTGTGGTAAAAAGATTGTGTTTCACAGAAGCTGAACAAGATTTAGGGTGCAAATAATGGCCACAGGAGAAAATTTCCCCTGTCACTGCTAAGCTGGCTGACTCATTTACAGAGATGGAGCCAGTAACCTTGGCCTTATTAACAACTGAGCTAACTGCCACAAACCAATAAATAACAACATTTGGCTGATTTGCATTTCAAAATTGTTTCCTCCCCTTGTTCACACTCTATAGCAGGTGCTAACGAACCATGAAATGTCTGAGGCATTGGCAGGAAGGAGAGAGACAGCTGACCCACACCTGACGAATAATGATCCTTAAAAATCAAGAGCCACAAAACTCAGTGCGGTATCCTGGATTGGATCTTGGAACAGAAAAAGGATAGCAGCCAGAAACCGGTGAAATCAGAATAACGCCTAATGAAAATGCCTAAGTGAAGCAGGGCCTTTAGTGAATAGTAATATCTCAATGTTGGTTCCTTAGTTCTGACAAAGGTAGAAACTGGGTGACTGTTATACAGAAACTCTCTGTATTGTCTTTGCAACTTTTCTGGAAATCAAAAATTAGTCATAAGTAAAAAGTATATTAAAAGAATCAAGAGTTAGACTGTATAGATTTTCTTTACTTCAGGTAATGGTATTATAAGTCTCTGAAAATGTTTTGGGGTCGGGGGGACTTCCCTAGTGGTCCAGTGGTTAAGAATTCACCTGTCAGTGCAGGGGACATGGGTTCGATCCTTGATCCGGGAAGATTCTTAGATGCTTCTAGAGCAACTAAGCCCGAATGCCACAACTACTGAGCCAGGGCACATAGTCCCCAGGCTCTGCAACAAAAGAAGACACCGCAATGAGAAGCCCAGGTACCGCAGCTGAAGGGTAGCCCTGCCACAGCTAGAGAAAGCCTGTGTGCAGCAATGAAGACCCAGTGCAGCCAAAATAATAAACATTAAAAAAAATTTATTTAAAAAAATTGGTAAGGTGTATTCTTGGGGGAAAAAAAAATCTCCCTCTAAAACTCAGTAGCTGTCAAGGAAGGAGTTGGAGGATGGCTGGTCCTAACAGCATACCTGCAAGGTTGCATACCAGTGATACCTACCCTCCAAATTCCTTGGCCATATGCCATGACTCCAAAATATTCTGCCTGCTGTTTGCTCCTGATTCCTGCCTTTATTTATCCAACATGCCTTGAATTTTTTCCATTCTTAAGAATCTCTTGATTCTATACTCAGGATTCAGGGTGTTTTTGTTTGTTTGTTTAACAATATGATCTCAAAGACTTGGTCAAGATATCCCATTTTGCTTCAGCTGTGTTTGCTTAAGAGACTCTAAGCTTGACTTGTTTGGGAGACTCTAAGCCTAGTGAGGTCATGGTTTGAACTTATCCATCACTGCATGCCCAGCACCTGACTCCTAACTGGACACATACATTATTAATAATTATTTGTTGGACGGATGAGTAAAGGAGATACTTTAGCATTTGAAATGAATCCCTGCCTGAAAAATATACATTTTCTGATGATATTTCATTATGTAAAGGTTTCCCTTTGGTGGAACTTGATGAAACTTAAAAGGCCTTCAAATCTTGTCAAGAAACTTATCAGGCCTTTTCCAACTCTGGTGAATTTATGGAAATTCATGAAGGTCCTATTAACTCTTATGGAAACTATGGCTTTAACTAAAACAGTGTAGAGTGAGTGTGCTCTGGCCTCAGGGGGCTGCTCCCCAGAACGTGCATGAGGCCTGGGATCTGAGCTGGCCGCAGACGTATGCTCAAAGGCTGTGCGGTCAAAGGCTCACGCATGTATTGCTTTGTCTTTTCTTCAGCAGCGCCCTCCCTAAGGAAGCTGCTCCTCTCCCACTCCAGTGTGCTGGAAAAGGAACTCACAGTTCGTCTGTCTCCCAGGTAGGCCTCTAGCCCCTGCCAGGCCAATTGGAGCCTTCTCTGTGGTTTTTAAAGCTTGGAGCTGGAGGAGAAGTGGCCTTGGCCTTTTAGAGCCCGGAATTGGGAGTGTGCAATACAAGCGCAGCTGTCAGCCTCCTTCCCTGCCACCCTGAGAAAATCTCCAGAAGGACAGAGGGTCCTCAGTCAAGAAATGGCAATGCAAAGAAAAAGAGAACCCTAACACCACGGTTAAGGGTCTGGGTCCAATTGCACTTAGGTTGCCTCGTTCCTCTGAACCTCCCAGTTCCAGGAACCAGCAAATGCCCTTTCTCCTTAGGCTGATTTGGGTTTTTGTCAGTTGCCATGAAGAGTTCTATAGTCTTGGAGGAAAACATGAAATTTCCTTCCCATACTTCAGTCAGTCAGTCAGTTCAGTCGCTCAGTCGTGTCCGACTCTTTGCGACCCCATGAACCGCAGCATGCCAGGCCTCCCTGTCCATCACCAACTCCCAGAGATTACCCAAACCCATGTCCATTGAGTCAGTGAGCCATCCAACCATCTCATCCTCTGTCGTCCCCTTCTCCTCCTGTCCTCAATCTTTCCCAGCGTCAGGGTCTTTTCACATGAGTCAGCTTAATGGGGACTAGCACCAGCTCAGTCAGGAAACAACTCTGCAGGTCTCTACTTGGACAGGGCACTGTGGCCGCGAAGACCAACTGCCCTCCCCAAACTCAGGCTCTCCCCTCCCTTGCAGACTTTGTCACTGGGGTACGGCACCCCCACCCCGCCTTCCGCAGATTATACTTCTCATCTTCTACATTTAGGTGAGAAGGCATGGTTAGCTCTCATCAAGCAAATGAATGGAAATGACATGTAATGATTTCAGGCTGGAAAGCAGTGAAGAGGCAGGGGTTCCTCACCATTCTCTTCTTTTCCTGCCCATTAGCTGGTTAAAGAGGATTCTGAGACCTTCAAGGATAGCAGAGCCACAGTTGGAAGGAGCCTGGGTCTTGCCTTAAGACCAGGAAAGTTCCCCTTTGACTGTTATGTGAGTGAGAAATAATTCTTATGGCGTTAAATCCTTGAAATGTTGGGGATTTGTTGGTTACAGCAGTGAGCACTGCTCTGACTAATACATTTCCAAGAGCGGGAGCTGGGTTTAGCTGAAGATTTTGTAAGTACAGAGTCACAAGCAAAGCTTGAGAGAGACAGGCCCAGAGTTGAAACAAGAGCTTAATTCTGTGATTAAGTCCAAGAGATGATTTTAGGAATGGAAACAGGAGACAGAGTTGGAGGGTCAGTCCCCAGGTGGGCCCTGAAAGAAGCTGTGAGGGGGGAACCAGAGCAGGGACAGATACGGGGTGAGAGCCAACCAGACGGGGAGCCTCTGGCTTCGTTTTTGTGGCTGCCAGCAGCATGGAATATGAATAGGTCTTCTGGTGTAGAGCCGCAGGGGCAAAACGAGCAGGAAATACAGGTAGCCTGAGGGAATTGTGCCAGGTGTTAGACCAGGTGGATGAGTTGAATCCACAAACAGGAAATCAGTCACAATTTCAGAACCTCCAAGTCTTGGGAACATTTTGGGATGTAGAATGGAAAGCAGGTCAAGGCAAGTGGTTTAGAACTAATGAGCTAGGTATTTTGGAAGCCTCATTTCTCTGTGGAGTCTTGAGATGGGCCTGGTAGGTAAAGCAAAGCAAGGTAGCAGGCTAGGTGGGGATGGGGCCAAGGGCACATACCCTGTCCAAGGCCACTGTTGCTCAGCTCCTGTGGATCATTGCAGCGTGGACATGCAACCCAGTGTCTCTAGATCCTCCAATTTTTCAAGAAAAGCAGGAAATCCTGATTTTTTTGGTGTGTGAGTGGGGGAGGGGATATCTCCTGATTTTTCAATGCTGGCAACTAATTCAAAATTTGAAAAACAGCCTGTAAGCCAAAGAAAACACATTCACAGTCTGAATTGGCTCATAGGCTGCCAGCTTTTAGCCTCCAGCTTAAAGGAAATGGGCAGAAATAGACACATGTAAAAAACAAAACCAGAAAACATGAAAATCATTCACAGTTTCCCTTAATGTTCAAACACCACAAGATACTACTAGAAAAAGAGCTTGGCAACAACGGCTCACAAAACCACAATATGTTTGGTCTTCAGAAAAGCTATGGGCTTCTGGAAGTTGCCAGAGAAGCACCTTGTAGTTCTCCAAATCTGTTTCAGTTTTCCCCAAATTGGACCTATAGCTTTGATGGAGTAAGCTCATTTTCTTGCATCTTTCTCTCAGGCCCATCAGGTATTTTGTTGTTATTTATTTGTTTTGGTACATCAGTTTTTACATTTACCTTCTTTTCTGAAAGGCCAGCAACTCTATCTTGACAGCTGTGTTTCCAGTAAAAGCAATTACTTGAGTGAAGGCAATTTAGAGAAACAGTACTTGAGCCAAATAAGAGTTTTTGGCTAACTAAATTTTATGATACGAAATGTCTCCAGGCCAAAAACCTCAAAAAGTGATCAAAGGTTTTCAAAGACTGGATCCAACTAGTTCAGTTCATTAACCTTGGCCTGTGTCCGAGCTCAGGGTCAAGCTCAGAGAATGTGGCAAATATAGAGTCTGATTTTTTAAAAATATTGTCTCTTGGACGGTATGTGTCTACATGACTAGCTGCTGAAACATTCATTTGTGGAGCCCCAGCTTAGCCCTTAGCTTCAGGCTTTGCACATCCCAGCTGTTCTGTTTGCCCAGGACTGAGATATTTCCTGGGATGTGAGACTTTCAGTACTAAAACCCAGACAGCCTTGGGCAAACTAGGACAGTTGGTCATCCTGCATCCCAGGATCCTTTTCTCAGGGTTTATGCTCTGAAGTTTTGACACCGTTTGACTGTTCCTGAAAAAAACAATTAAAAAGACCAAAAAAAAAAAAAAAGCCCCAAAACCCAAGCAACTCTCCCTCCTCAGCTACAATAGTGCCACGCTCTCCTGATTTTCTTCCTGGTACTCTAATTGCTCTTACTCATCTCCTTTGCGGCATTCTGTTCCCCCTCCTACGCCTCAACTATGAATTGCATCTTAAGGTGCAGCCCTTGGGCTTCTGTTCTATTTTCTGCCCACCTCAGTGGACTCATCTTTACGTGGAAGATTTCCACGTTTAGATATTGAGCTTCTAGTTCTACCTGAGATCCAACCCTCCAGCTCCAACATTTTCATGAACATTTTCCACTGGGATATCCGTCTAGTCAAGGCTATGGTTTTTCCAGTAGTCATGTATGGATGTGAGAGTTGGACTATAAAGAAAGCTGAGTGCTGAAGAATTGATGCTTTTGATCTGTGGTGTTGGAGAAGACTCTTGAGAGTCCCTTGGACTGCAAGGAGATCCAACCAGTCCATCCTAAAGGAGATCGGTCCTGAGTGTTTATTGGAAGGGCTGATGTTGAAGCTGAAACTCTGATATTTTGGCCACCTGATGTGAAGAGCTGACTCATTTGAAAAGACCCTGATGCTGGGAAAGATTGAAGGCAGGAGGAGAAGGGGACGACAGAGGATGAGATGGCTGGATGGCATCATGGACTCAACGGAGATGAGTTTGAGTAAACTCCAGGAGTTGGTGATGGACTGGAAGGCCTGGTGTGCTGCAGTCCATGGGGTTGCCAAGAGTCGGACACGACTGAATGACTGGACTGAACTGATCCTTGATCATCTGATGCCAAGTCATTTTCTTGCAGCCCTATTCAGCTCCCACTTACTCACATAGCATCCTCTTCCATTAGAAGTATCAGTGTTTTTTCAAGCCTTCAGTCTTAAATCCTGGAGATGCTAATCCTGAATTAGCATCCATGCATTGTATTACCTAGCCACAGCTGCGGGGCTTCCCAGGTAGCTCCGTGGAAAAGAATCTGCCTGCCAAGCAGGAGACATGAGTTCAATCCCTGGGTTGAGAAAATCCCCTGAAGAAGGAAACGGCAATCCACTCCAGTATTCTTGCTTGGGAAATCCCATGGACAGAGGAGCCTGGAGAGCTACTGTCCATGGGGTCGCAAAAGAGTTGGACACAACTTAGCAACTAAACAACAACAGCAGCTACCTTCCTGCTGGGCACATTGGAAGGACTCAGTAAATACTTGGTGAATTAGATCAGGTCTTGGGAATGAGTCCAAGGAGGAGGACATGTTACAGCATCCGATCAGAGGCTCAAGATATTCAAGGAAATAACCAAGATTTCCTGGAAAATGCCAAATGAAGATCTGGCAGATATGATCCAGACGTAGTTATTCAAATCTTCACTGATTCAACTTCATCCATAGACATTTGACCATCTGGTAGTTAACTCAAGTGTTATTAAATTTCTAGTTCACTTTGTTTATGTTGACATAGGTCTCAGGGGCAATCAAAGATATTTCCAGGTTCTGAATAATGATAAATGTTACATGACAAATATGGATTTTATTCTTTTGCTTTATTTTTCTGGGTTCCTGACGAAGAAGTACGTCTTTAATTACCAAATGCTCAGAACCAGAGCAAGCTAGTGGCCGGAAGCTAGGTGTTTCTCCTTTGTCCTCTGTCTTTTCCTGCACTTTTTGCCTTAAAAAAGTTTTTATAAGACAATAATTTATTTTTGTTATCATTTCATGGTTTCAATAATTTTTTATTGAGGTATAGTTGATTTACAATGTTGTGTTAATTTCTGCTGTGCAGCAAAGTGATTCAGTTATACGTATATACACATTCTTTCTTCAGTGGTCTTTTCCATTATGGTTTGTCACAGGATGTTGAACATAGTTCTCTGTGCTGTACAGTAGAACCTTCTTCTTCATCCATTCTGTATATAATAGTTTGCATCTGCCGACCCCAAACTCCCAATCCATGTTGCTGCAAATGGCGTTATTTCATTCTTTTTACGGCTGCGCGGTCTTCCACTCTATAGGTGTGCCACGCCCTCTTTATCCATTCATTGTTTACTGAAAACATATTTTTGAAATAGAGCTGTACCATATTTTGAGGGGGAACAACAGCTTGGAAACATTGCTTTTATCTTTAGGAAAATTCTCCTCCCACTAGGTTTTCATTTTCAGATATCCCCAAGATTGGGGATTCACCCGAGTACCTTTTCTTTGCATCTGTAAAGCAGAGAACATCCCTTAGACTGGTTTCCCAGCCTTAGCACTATTGACATTTGGGGCTAGATAATTCTTTGATGGGGGAGGGTGCTATTCTGTGCATTCTGAGATGCTTAGCAGCATCTCAGGCCAGCAACACACACACACTCACACACACACACACACACACACACAGCTTCCAGCTGTGACAACCAAAACTGTCACCAGACCTTGCCAAACGTCTCCTTGGAGCAAGTTGCACATGGTTGAGAATCACTTTACTTGATTCTTTTACTTGGAAATGAAAGCGGAGTCTGTTAGCCTGCACCCCTGGAATGCCTCTTTGTTCTTTGAGTCCCTTCGGACCATAGGCCCCAGCCAGTTGAGTTCCCAAAACTGGGAGAGAGGATTTTCTGCAGGCAAGGCTCAAGGTTGGACTTGATAGGCCCATCAACCTAGGAGGCCCTATTTGGATCCACTACTTATCTGAGCAAATTCTCCTTTATAAAATCACCATGCTCCACCTGCCTCTAGGATAATCTGCCTTTCCTTGTGGGGATGGGAAGGAGTGGGGTGCTGAAGAAGGGCTGCGATCTGAGGTGCCACCAGAATGGGTGGCCTGAGTCAGCGGAGCTGTTCTGGGTCTCGGGGATTTCCAGGGGGAACTGTGTGGACAGAATTCCCCTGGGATGATGGTCTAGACAGGGCTCACCCTTCCTTCTGTTCACCAGGGCCTTCTGCTTCCCCTTTAGGAAGAGGAAACACCCAGATGTTTATTTTGGGGTTGAGGATATGTTGTGAATAAGCCCCAGGATGGGTCGCAGGACAAGTCTTCCCACATGGTATCTCAGGAAACAGACAGCCCTTGTCACAGAGCTCCAGAAGGACCATTGATCAAGTAGGGAAGTAAAGGAAGGGACAATGCCTGAGATTAAATCTAGTAAATAAGGAAAAGTAATTTAAGAAAAGTAAATAAAAGAAGATTAGAATTCTTGCTAATTTTCCTCATCTTAAAACCAACCTATTTTTATAAAAAAAAAAAAAAAATCCCATAGCCACTGACAGCCATTATTGGAGTAAATTCCAAGTACAAATTAACATAAAGAGCTAGGTTTATATTATACATGGAAGGTGAAAGTGATAATCACTCAGTCATGTCCAACTCTGCAACCCATGGACTATAGCCCTCCAGGCTCCTCTGTGCATGGCATTTCCCAGGCAAGAATCCTGGAGCGGGCTGCCATACCCTCCTCTGGGCCATCTTCCCAACCCAGGAATCGAACTCAGGCCTCCTGCATTGCAGGCAGATTCTTTACCATCTGAGCCATACTATTACATAATTTTCCGCCTAAAAAAAATGTGTCTTCTAAACACTATTTCATCTTGATAATCATGTATGTTCTTTATCATTTTTAAAGACTAAATATGCTTTCAATGGTACAAATATGCCATAACTATTTTAAGTAAAATCTATGGTGTTGTTGAGTCTCTAAGTTGGGTCCAACTCTTTTGTGACCCCATGGACAGCAGGCCACCAGGCTCCTCTGTCCATGGGATTTCCCAGGCAAGAATACTGGAGTGGGTTGTCATTTCCTTCTCCAGGGCATCTTCCTGAACCAGGGCTCAAACTCGAGTCTCCTGCATTTCAGGTAGATTCTCTACTGCTGAGCCTACAGGGATGCAGGAGACGTGGGTTTAAGCCCTTGGTGGGGAAGATCCCCTGGAGAAAGAAATGGTAACCCCCTCCAATATCCTTGCCTGGGAAATCCCATGGACAGAGGAGCCTGATGGGCTATAGTCTATGGGGTCACAAAAGAGCTGGACACAACTTAGTGACTGAACAACAAAATCTATACCTAAACACTTCAATTGTTTACGTTTTTGTCATTATAAAGTATGCTTGCAACAATGTATTTGTCCATATATTCTTATGCTTTTCCCAGCTGCCTTCTCTAAAACTTTTAACTCATTTTCTTTCTTCTTTCTCCCACCTTTCTTCTCTTTTTCCTGCACCTGCCTCCACTCAAATGAATGTTGACAGAAGAGTATGTATTTTTCTACACCTTTCTCTCTGCCTAAGCAATGATGTACAGCTTGTCATTGTTCAGTCACTTGGCCGTGTCTGACTCTTCCTGACCCTATGGACTGCAGCACACCAAGGTCCTTCACTATCTCTTGGAGTTTGTTCAAACTCATGTCCTTCGAGTCAGTGGTGCCATCCAGCCATCTCATCCTCTGTTGTCCCCTTCTCCTCCTGCCCTCAGTCTTTCCCAGCATCAGGATCTTTTCCAAGGGGTCGGCTCTTCGCATCAGGTGGCCAAAGTATTGGAGCTTCAGCTTCAGCATCAGTCCTTCCAATGAATATTCAGGGTTGATTTCCTTTAGGATGGACTGGTTTGATCTCCTTGCAGTCCAAGGGACTCTCAAGAATCTTCTCCAGCACCACAGTTCGAAAGCATCAATTCTTTGGCGCTCAGCTCTCACATCTGTACATGACTACTGGAGAAACCATAGCTTTGACTATACGTGCCTTTGTTGGCAAAGTGATGTCTCTGCTTTTTAATATGCTGTCTAGGTTTGTCATAGCTTTTCTCCAAGGAGCAAGTGTCTTAATTTCATGACTGCCATCACCATCTGCAATGATTTTGGAGCCCAAGAAAATAAAGTCTGTCACTGTTTCCATTGTTTGCCCATCTGTTTGCCATGAAGTGATGGGGCCGGATGCCATGATCTTAGTTTTTTGAGTTTTGCACCAGCTTTTTCACTCCCCTCTTTCACCTTCATCAGGAGGCTCTTCAGTTCCTCACAGCCTATGGACACTTCTATTCGTTTGGCCACTTGTTTATGAGTAATAGAATGCTGCTCCACATTCTTAGTGATTGGCTTCTTTCTCTTTTTTGAAAATGATATTTATTTTTATTCATTTATTTGGCTGTCCTGGGTCTTAATCGTGGCATGCAGGATCAGGTATCAAACCTGGGCCCCCTGCATTGAGACTCTTAGCCACTGGACCCTCAGGGAAGTCCCATTAGTTTCTCTGTTGATGAGAAACCCTCTATCTCTATCCATATGTTCTTTCCCAGATGTGAGCACCCATGGGATCAGGAGATCTGAAAACTCTCTCTTTACATACCTTCCACTGCAACTTGGAGGCATTGGACAGAAGCCATTATCTCCTCAGATTTTAGTTTCCCTGCCTATGAATCCTGTTTCTTCGCAGGATTACTTTGAGCAAAACTCTCAATATACAAAATGAGCCTTGACTTGTTAGCTGTTGGTGGCCAAGACACACTGTGTGCTTTACTTGCTAATTTATAACATCCCTGATCCTTTCCTGCTTCTGTGCCTTTGCTTCCGCCATTCACCTTGCCTGGAATATCCTTCCACCTGCTCCCCTGTCCAAGTCTGACCCATCCCTTAAAGCCCAGTTCAAACCCCATTTCTCGCATTGTCTCTGATGCTTCCAGCGGCAAGTTCTCTCATCCTCCTCAGGACCTTTCATTTCCTGCATTACTCACTCATTTCCTTGTGGTTTTCTGCTTTCGGTTTTTAAAATATGAATTTAAAAGCTCCTTAGGACAGGAATTATATCTTACATGTCTGCTATTACCATAGGGTCCAGCAATCCTACCCATTTTGCTCTCAAATATTTGTCAAATGAAAGAATGAATGAATTGAATGAGTAAGTAAATGAATGTTCTCTGTTACTCCTACACAAACATTCCTCTCCATTTCAGGAAGAGATTAGAATCATGGAAGATATTTTGGAGGTTCTTTATAACATTTTGCCCTTGTTGGAAAACACTGCATGGTGGAAAATACAGAAAAGCACAAAGATAAAAATGGAAATCACTCACAGTTTAGCCACCCAGAGAAAATTCACCTTTAATATTTTAACATGCATCTTTTTAGTCTTTCTATGCGTATATACATTTATAAAATATGACATACATGTATTTATGTATAAATACATATACATATATGTATAAATATATGTAAAAAAATATATATATACATATAGCTCCCCCACATGTTACATACATAATTTTAAAAAATATATATATAGCACTTGTGCTCTGTAGGGGAGGAGAGGAGATGGGAGGAGTAACTCTTGGATGCCCTGGGCACTGCTCAGGGGTTCTAGTTCTGGAAGATCCAGAATCATTTCCAGTAAAGGCAAGTTGAGGCAAGTTCCTGGGGCCCTTTGGGCTCCCTGAGTCACTGATGGGTGGGGAGGGACCCTGAGCAGAGAACTGTAAGCCCCTCGGGGTCCTGTGACCCGTGGTTCCCCATGGGACAGAGGAGCAGCGTCGACTGCCTTCCTTCTTCCTCTCTTCTCTCATTCTTACCCCTCTGCAAGTCCCCCCAGGACTTCTGGGTCTCATTCATCTGAGAAAATCTCAGCCCTGGGGCCAAGGTTTCCCCTGCTGCTTGCTCCAGCCCTTCCTACAGGAAGAATCAAGCGTGGAAGAATCCCCCAGGAAGCGGGTAAAGGAATTGGTTCTCCCTGGGAATTGGGGCCCTCCCAGAGGAGGCAGAGGCGTCTGTGCATGCCCCAAGAGAGAGCCAGTCTGTGGCTGTTGGGTTGAGGGTGTGTCAGGGGTGGGGAACTGGATGAGAGCTCTCATTCATTGTGCCTTGACTCTGTGCCAGACGGTGCTGGCCCTTTACACTCTTTCTCATTTAACCTTCAAAAGAAAGCCTCAAGATGCTATCTCCATGCCCATTTGACGGAAGAGGAAACTGAGGCTGACGCCGAAGCCTCTAAAATGAAACTGTGAGCACACCTGGTGTCACGCACGAGCACACTGCTGTTCACTCGCAGACACTTCCTCATCACCTCCTCCCCTGCACAGGCTGCCTCCCTCATTCGATGAGTGCCCTTTCTCCTTCCAGGAATGTCCCTGACTCTTTTCCTTGCCTCGGCATCCAGGCCTTTCACAAGACCTGTGGACTCGGGCTCCAAAGCATCTCCCCAGTCTTCCTTCATCCCTCCATCTTCACTGCTCCCGCTCTGGCCTAAATCACCCCCATTCTCTCCTAAACGATTGCAGGAGCCCCACTGCTTGATGGTTTAGTCTCCATGTCAGAGCTAAAATGCTGTTCTAAACAGATCATATCATTCTGCTTAAAAGCCTCTGATAGGTTCCCAACAAGTCTTCAAAACCCCAACTCTTTGCCTTGGCATATAAAGCCTGACAGGATGTAGCTTCCTTGCTCCAGCCACGCCTCCCATCCCTCTCCCCTCCCTTCCTTCAGCACCCTCCTCAAGGACACTATGGCTGTTTCTGCTCTTGGCTTGACCTCTGGACTCCTCTCTTCTCAGCTGCCCACAGGGCTGGTTCCTTCCGGTCATTCAGGACTCAGATCAAAGGTCATTTCCTTTGAGAGATGCTCCCCAACCACCTGTTCTAAGTAGCCATTTAACCACTCGCTATCACATCATTCTGTCTTAATGATCTGCATATAGTACTTTCCACTGTGGGGTACTTTAAAAATCTCACGGTGCTGGGAAAACTGGACAGCCATATGTTAAAAAAAAAAAAAAAGAAATTAGATCATTCTTTAACACTATACCCAAAAATAAGCTCAAAATAGCTTGAAGACCTAAATGGGAGATGGGACACTATGAAGCTCCTAGAGGAAAACAGGCAGAACACTCTGACATAAATCACAACATCTTTTTTGATCCATCTCCCAGAATAATGGAAATAAAAGCAAAAATAAGCAAATGGGACTTACTTAAAGTCAAAAGCTTTTGCCCAGCAAAGGAAACAATAAACAAAACAAAAGAAACCCACAGACGGGGAGAAAATATTTGCAAATGATGTGACTGATAAGGGATTAGTCTCCAAAATTTACAAACAGCTTATGACATTTAACAGCATCAAAACAAACAACCCATTCAAAAAATTGGCAGAAGACCTGAACAGACATTCTTCTAAGGGGGACATGGCCGGTAGCCATGTGAAAAGATGTTCAACATCACTAGTTATTCTGCTGCTAAGTCGCTTCAGTCGTGTCTGACTCTGTGCGACCCCATAGATGGCAGCCCATCAGGCTCCCCGTCCCTGGGATTCTTCAGGCAAGAACACTGGAGTGGGTTGCCATTTCCTTCTCCATCGCTAGTTATTGGAGAAATGCAAATCAAAACTACAATGACATATCACCTCACACTGGTCGGAATGGCTATCATCAAAAAAATCCACAAACAACAAATGCTGGAGAGGTTTCAGAGAGAAGGGAACCCTCCTACACTGTTGGTGGGAATGTAAATTGGTGCAGCCACTAGGGAGAAAAGTATGGCGGTTCCTTATAAAAATAAAAGTAGAGCTAACATATGACCCTGCAATCCCACTCCTAGGCTTATACCCAGAGAGAACCATGATCCAAAAGGATGCACGCCCCCCAGTGTTCATTGCAGCACTGTTTACAATAGCCAAGACATGGAAGCAACTTAAATGTCCATCGACAGAGGAGTAGATAAAGAATCGGTACATATACATGATGGGATATTACTCAGCCATTAAAAAGAATGAAATAATGCCATTTGCAGCAAACATAGATGGCCCTAGAGGGTGTCATACTGAGTGAAGGAAGTCAGATAGAGAGAAATATCATATGACATCTCTTGTGTACCGAATCTAAAAAGAAATGATACAAATGGACTTACTTACAAAACAGCAAGAGATTCACAGACTTAGAAAACCAACTCATGGCTTCCGGGGAGAAGGAAGAGTTAGGGACTTTGGGAAGGTCATGTACACACTGCTATATGGATAACCAATAAGGAGGTTAAAATGGATAACCGACAAGGACCTATTTTATAGCACATAGAACTCTGCTCAGTGTTTTGTGCTAGCCTGGATGGGAGGGGGATTTGGGGGAGAATGGATACACGTATATGTATGTCTAAGTCCTTTCACTGTTCCTCTGAAACAATCACAACATTGTTAACTGGCTGTACCCCAATACAAAATAGTTTAAAGTTTGGAACAAAAATAAATAAATAAATGAATAAAAATCTCACTCATTCATTCATTCTCTGTGTCCTCCCAAATAGAATCTATCCCTACTGCCAACAGTGCCTAGCATATAATGGCTCAATAATTCTTTGTTCAATGAATTTGTGAATGAATAAATGACATTTTCCTCTATTTAATTAATTCAGTGAACATCTCATAGGGGCCAGATGCCATGCTAAGGGCTATGTGAAAAGTAAAGATGAACAGAGCACATTAACCCTTAAGAAGTGTTTGATTTATGATGTCTGTCTGAGATGTATCTTCAAATAATCTAAAGGGCGGGGGGAAGATGGAGAAGAGATGAAACAGCATTGGCCTAATGCTGATGATGGTTGAGAAAGCATGATGGCAAAGAGGGGGTTATCATATTATCCTCTTGACTTTTGTTTATCTTTGAAAAAAAATAAAAAAATAAATATTACCAAGATGGAGAGAAGTGTAAACAAATAACTACTTTGCTACAGACTGTTGGAATTGGATAAATGAGGGAGTTTGTTAGTAGGTGAACTTTTAATACAGGCTTCTCTGGTGGCCCAGTGGTCAAGAATCCACTTGCCAATACAGGAGATAGAAGTGATGCAGGTTCATTCCCTGGGGCGGGAAGATCCCCTGGAGGAGGGCATGACAACCCACTCCCATATTCTTGCCTGGAGAATCCCGTGGACAGAGGAGCCTGCAGGCTACAGTCCATGGGGCCACACAGAGTCGGGCACGACTTAGCAACTGAGCGTGCACACATGAATATTTATTACATTGACCAAGCGTCTAGTGTGTAACAGGCCCAGTGCTGAGTGTCAGGAGTATAATGATAAATGAGACATGTGGGACCGGCTTTGGTGCAACACACAGCCTAGCCTATAGACGTGGGGACAGGAGCTGCTTAAAAGGGCAAACACAGTGTGCAGGGAGAGTGTGTAACAGGGAGCACTCACTTCGTCTGGGATTCATGAAAGTGGGGGCAGGGACAGCCTCTCCGAAGCAGAGGGAAGAGCTTACACAGCGGCAGTGTGAGGCAGCGTGGCTCATCCCAGGAGCCAGGGAAGGCCAGCATTTGAGGGCAGACAGAGCGTGGAGGCAAGTGGAAAGAGGTATGTCTGGACTAGTGAACAGGGACCAAACCCCACAGGGTTGTGAAGATCCTGTTGAACATGTGGGACTTTACCCTCCACCACTGAAGAAGGATGCTGGAAGGTTTCTTGAAGCAATGCAACCTATGAACAAGGCTTTGAAAGTTGAGGACAATTGCAACAGGCAAAAGTAGCTCCAGAAGGCATTCTTAGCAGAGGTGACAAAGTGAACTCTGCACCGGAGGGAAAGAGTTCAAGGTTTTGAGGAAATAGTGGGTGTCCTGGCATGGGAGGGGCACAGGTGTGTGCCGGGGTGTAGCGGGCAATAAGCCTAGAGAGGAAGGTCAGAGACAAGCACCACACGTGGTATGTGACATAGTTTGGACTTTATTCCTCAGACAATGGGGAGCCGCTTGTGAGTCTTCGATCATCAGACAGATATGATCAGAGCTGCCCTTGGGAAGGCTGTATTTGATGGAGAAAGCAGGCAGGAGATTATAGATGTGAAAGGCAACATGGGTCCAGCTTTAAAACTCAGCAATTTGCTGAGCACGTACTGGGTGCCAGGCATCAAATCAAAAGCTAGAGAAGCAAAGCAGACAAAAGGACTGCCTCTGTCCTGTCTGTCCTGAGCAGAGTTCAGAGATGGGTAAAGTGACAGCAATATTATATAGTGACCGAGTGACCGGACTAGCCAGTTACAGGAACCCTCAAGAAAGGGGGCCACTGAACTCTGCCGGAAGTGGGGGCAGTGGTCCGGAAAGGCTCTCAGAATCACATGAAGCCTCAGTGAGCCTTTCTAGAGGGATGAGGTACTGAGGGAAAGCTGGAGAGCAGCCTTCCAGGCAGCAGTGGGAGCATAGCTTGGAGGTTTAAGGGCAGAATGACTGCAGATGTGGGTTGAGGCTGGAGAAGCTGGTATTGGGCCTAGAGAGGAGGCCAAGGAGGGGAGAGGGAGACAGAGTGGAGGCTTTGCATGTCAAACCAATTTGTTTCTTCTTATTAAGATAAGGGAAATTGGGAACTTTGCTGGTGGTCCAGTGGCTGAGACTCCGTGCTCCCAATGCAGCGGGCCAGGGTTCAGTCCCTAGTCAGGGAACTAGATCCCACATGCCACAGCTAAGACCTGGTGCAGCTAAATATATGTGTGTATATATATAAATAAATACATATATTTATAAATATATATTAAATAAATATATATATTTATACATTTTTTAAAATAAGGGAACTTGATTATCCCCAATTCTTCCCTTTGTTCCCTCAGCTCTGGGGGTGGCGGTAGCTCCTCCCTATAGTTGCTGCCTCAGTGATACCTTAGCCTTCTCTCTGTCTTTTCTGTTGGCAACTTTAGACTTGAACAATTGATCTGAAATTAATCCTAAGTCTTAAATGAGTTCTGTTATAATCATAGCTAGTGTGATTTCAGTTCCTTGATGGGACCCTGATTGATAGAGAGGGCTTGAGAGATTTTAAGAGATTTATATTTTAGAAAGATCTCTCTAGGGGCAATTATGGAGAACAAAGCCTGGAGGCAGGGGTCCCGGATCCAGCAGCCACTGCAGTATTGCAGGGGAGATAGACCTAGAATGACAAATGCGGATGGAAAGAAGGGGATACAGCCAAGAGAGTCTAAGGAAACAGAATTAACGGAGGAAGACGGAGATCAGTTAGGAGATCTGCTTAGGCTTCTGGGTTTGCACAGTGTACCATTTACTGGGGCACAAAATATAGAAGAGGTAGGTGGATGTCGAAGAGATTGATTTGAGGGGCTGTGGGACCACCTGGTAGAAATGGTCCACAGAGCAGCTGTATATACAGATCCATAGTCAGAAGAGGGGCCTGAGCCAAACAGGTGGTTAGGAAATCGACAAGGTACAGCATGGTTGAAGTCCTTGTTGCGATCACGCAGAGAGGATGTGGGAAGGATGAGAGAAGCAGACTGAGGGTAGATCCCCTGGAATCCCAACACTTAGGAGATGAACTGAGGAAGAGGAACTCATAGAAATTCCTGAAGAGAAGGCTGGGAAGCACAAAGATGGTGGAGGGAGGACCAGGAGGGGCCTGGTCCTTCTTAAAAGGAGAACGGAGCCTGGGCACCCCAAGGAGGCTAGGCTTGGCAAGGGGTGTGCATTACAGGCACACAGATTGATGTGCATTTTTAAAAGTAATTTGTTCCCATACATTTGGAATATTTAGCAGAAAGCTTTTCATATCAAGTCTGAGGCCACCGGTAACTTGGCCCAACCCTTCATCCTTGTCCACATGTGTAGGGGAAGCCACCTGGCAGGAAGGAGCCAGGTGGAGCAGAGTCTTACAGTCAATAATCAGTGATAAGGTGTGGCAATATCAAATAATCAAGAACCAGCGTCATCTCAGGTAGCAGGTAGTGGTCAGCTGTCTTCCGTCAGGAGACAAGTAAGGGGTGGAGAGGTGTCCCCCAACGCCTGGGAGGGGAAGTGGGAGAGATCACACATTTATGGATGGGGGAGGCTAAGTGCTAGGCCCTTTGCATTTTATTTCAATTAACCCTCCCAGAGCCTTACCCCATTCAAAGATAAGAAAGCTGAGGCTCAGAGAGGTTGACTAATGTGCCCAAGGTCACATGATAACTGGGTGATCTAAGGTTTGAACCCAGAAGGCCAAAGCCTGTGCTATTTCAAATGAGCCCTTGGTCTCCAACTTAAAGCTATTTTCCTGATAACCTGAAGGGCCACATTCTTTAATTTTGGGGGCCACTGATACAAACCTTCCCACTGATGCTTGAGTTGAATGATGGCTCAGCGGCCCCAGGTCATTGTTCTGCATGAGTGGGTCTCTGCTAATGCTTGCTTCCAAACCAGACTTCCTGTTTCATCACGCACACCTATTGTCTTTCTCCTGGGTTTCTTGCCAAATGCCTTCCTCGCCACTCCCAGTTCTGGGGTGAGGTGACTGGGGAACCGGCTGTAATGAGGAGTCTGTCAGACCTACTTATCTTGCAGAGACCCTGAGGCCTGCCGAGCAACCAGCAGCTCTGAGGGCAGGCCTTCCACCTGATTTTTGAAACCATGAAACATCCCTTTTGAGCTTGATTACCAGTCAAATCAGGATCATAGCTAAAGAGTACTGGCTAAGTTTTCTGTATGTCAATCTGTGTGCCTTACATGCATTGTTTCATGTAATCCTTAAAACAACCCCATGAGGTAAGTATGATTATTGAATCCATTTTGCACGCAAGGGAACAGGCTCAGAGAAAGGTGTGTGTACCCAGTAAGCATCGGGAATGTCTGAATCGAAGGCACAGAGAGGTGCCTGTTTCACCACCTTCACTTCCACTTCTGTCCTTGCTCTCTAGGCCCCTGGCTTAGATTCCTTCATCCATGAGAAATTGATTTCCTTTTTTTTTTTTTTTGAGTCTTTATTGAATTTATTGCTATATTGCTTCTGTTTTATGTTTTGAAGTTTTGGGCCATGAGGCATGTGGGATCTTAGTTCCCTCACTGGGGATTGAACCCTCACCTCTTGCATTGGGAGGTGAACTTTTAACCACTGGACTGTCAGGGAAGTCCTCTTATTTTTTTCAGGCCCAGGAATTCTGGCCAGGGGTGTAAAATGGTGGCCAGGGAAACGTGTGCTTTGGGTGTACCCAGAGTCCCATTCAGGAGCTTAACGCCATAAATCTTTTTACACAGAGAGAAATAAAAAGCTCTGTGCCCTGCTACAGATATTTTATATTATTGATGGAGCCAAGAAACAAAGGGTGTGTGTGCATGCAGGTGTGTGTCTGTGCATGTACACACATGTGTATATGAGGGTGGAGTAGCATTCAGGCAAACTAACCTTGTAGAATGGTCCCCTGTTTCTTTGGTCACGTGTAGCTTTAGTGACTGTATTTTCTAAACCAAAAGTCAGGACACATGGACTGGCCAGTATAAATGTCTTTGAGGGGACAACATAGCAACAGTGAAACTGATTCCATTCATGGGATATATAAAGGCTGTTGGCTAACAGTTCAGCAGAGACGTTCTGGTATTTTGGGGCTGTCCCAGAGGCCTCTGGGAGGGACAAGATTTGCTAAGAGTTGAGACTCAGGTATGTAAGTATGTAAGTATAGGCCCTCCAATGGCTTGTAGATCACTTAAGATCAGCAATATATGTGATTTTAAAGATGCCATTATGGAGGATCTGATATTCCTAGAACATTCAAGAGAAACATTATAGCTGGAGGGGAGATCTGTGTGTGTGTGCTAAGTCCCTCAGTCATGTCCAACTCTCTGCGACCCCACAGACTATCGATCGCCAGGCTCCTCTGTCCATGGGATTCTCCAGGCAAAAATACTGGAGTGGGTTGCCATTTCCTTCTCCAAGGGATCTTCCCGACCCAGGGATCAAACCTGGGTCTTCTGCATTGCAAGCTGCTGCTTTACCGTCTGAGCCAGCAGGGAAATTTGAAACAATATCTGTTTTTAGGAATGATTATGGGATGCATTCCATTAATATTTGCATCTATTTATTCTTAAATTGTATTTATTTATTTTTGGCTATGCTGGATCTTCACTGCGACCAGGGGCTAACTCTCTAGTTGTGGGGCACAGACTCCTCATTGCTGTGGCTTCTCTTATTGCGAAGCTTGGGCTCTAGGCACCTAGACTCAATAGTTGTGGCGCATGCAGTTGCTCTGAAGCGTGTGGGATCTTAACCAGACCAGGGATCGAACCCACATCTCCTGCATTGGTAGGTGGATTCTAAACCACGGGACCACCAGAAAAGTCCCCCCATCTCCTTTAGAAAAGTCCTTTCCCCAGAGGTTTTGCTCCAGGAACTTCTGGTCTCCCCATCAGCACACCACAGTTCTGTTGGTCTAACAAGATGAATATCCACTCTCCCTAGACTGTTATGCCCAGGCTTCCATGGGGGAATAGACTCTTGCTTACCAAATCAGCTTCTGGATGTTCCTTTTTTTGTGTGTGTGTGTGGATGGAGACATCAAACAGTGGGCAGACTAGAGAGGTCTAGAAGAAGCCAGAGACAGTAGACAATCTACCCGAAAATAAAGAGCTAATCGAGAAGAAGCTGGGAGAGAGCAAGAAATATCCACAAGAGCTGGGTGTCTGGAAGTTTAAGGGGCTCAGAGCAGCTATAGGATTTAAAGAGGAGAAGAAAGGTTCAGAAGTGTGGCTATATTCATTGATTAGATCTTTGTTCTTTGATCTTCTCAGTATTTAAATAAAGTAGGAATTAATTTTGAAATTAGTTTATTTCTCCTGCATATGTGTGGTTTTGTTGTTTTGGAAGGTGATACTGTGCAGAACTTGGGCCACATGGGAGCTCAGGATTTATTTGGGTTACCCTGAAAGGAAAGGGACCTGGGGCTTTCCTGGCAGTCCAGTGGTTAAGACTCTACGCTTCCACTGCAGGGGGTCTGGGTTCAATCCCCGGTTAGGCAACTAAGATCCCGCAAGCCCTATGGTGCAGTGAAAAAAAACAGGAAAGGAAAATAATCTGAGAAATCACTGATTCCTCCTTGTGAAACAGATTGATATGTTACCACTCTGAAGTATTTATTTAAAAGAGGACTCCAAGAACAGAAATCTCTTTCCCCCCTTACCCCTTAGAATAGTGAAAGTATACTAGAATTTCAGAGGTAATGGCAGAGTATGATGACTCTTTCTTCAAAAAAGAAACCTGGTTTCATGTCATCTTATCTGTACGATACGTGTGATTTCTCTGGTATCTGGTTCCTGGGGTCAGCTGGGCTTCCTCCCTTGGAGTTTATATCTGGTACCCAGTGATCAAGATAAACTTGTGACTACATGATTATATGTTGTTGTTTGAAAAAAAAAGTCTTTTGCCCTGCCTTTCTGCCTTCCTGCAAGCAGAAAAAGAAAACAAAGCACCCAGGTGCCTCAGTTGGACAGCATTTCTGCCCTCTACCCCTGTGTGCAGTGATCACGCCTTCTGTCTGAGATCAAGGCCCAAGGTCTCCAGAACAGTCAGCCTTTCCCTCTTCTTGATTTCTTGGCACAGCCTTTTTACATCCAGGTTGTGAGTGTGTCTGGGTTTAAATACCGTAGGATTTTGTTTTTGTTTTCATTTGTCTTGAAGAGTGAGGTTCTAAAGGAGTGGGGGGCATTCCCACCCCTATATGGCCTATATGGGGTCAAGACCCCCATATAGACCAAAGAGAAGTGGTATGGAAGGACATGAAGAGGAACTGGGAGGTAAAAATGGGGTCCTGTGTGGAAACTGACTTCCTCTGGAAAAGCCTCGAACATCCTTCTTAAAGCCCAGTACAGACAAGCTCTTACAGCCATTCCTTTGAAATGTATTCCTCAGACCAGGGCTCCACGTGGTGCACAGGAGCACACACGCACACACACATGCACACGCACGCGCGCGCACACACACACACACACACATGCACACGCACACACCTCTGTCTGCTGACAGATTGGGCCCGAAGAATCTGGCAGTCTGCATGGCCCATGGCAAAGCATCGGGCCTGTTCTCACTGTCTCCCTGGAGTCCCAGTGCAGACGCAGGTGCGCGTCAGTGCCTGCTCTAATTTTATCCCTGGTTGATGGAGGAGACTAACTGAGCAGCAGGGAGGCTGCTATTTTGGGTGTCTCCGTGGCTCTGGGTTATATAAAGCCTATTGCTGTGACCTGCACTGCTTTGCGGCTGTGTCTCACTCTTGCGCGTTCTGTCACAATATGTCATCAGCTCAGACATTCACACACACACCCCCCCCCCCCCCGGAGCTCTTGGGGAATGAGAAGGGAGGTGTGTGCTGGGGGAGTGTGTGTGTGTGTGCTCGTGCTCCTGCCGGCTCATGCAGGAGGAGGCCTGCTTTTACGCCTGGGAGGGGGGGATTGTACGTGAAAGAGGTTTGTTTTTGAAGGAAATGGAAAGATCTCTCTGATGGAGAAACGTGAGTGAGCGTGCTTTGGGCTTTAGGTCACAGAGTGTTTGTGAGATGATGTTGTGGGTCTGCTGTTGGCATGGAGATGAGAATAATTTCTATTTCAGTAACTCTTTTCATTTTGAAGGAACCCAAGAGTTTCATAAATTATACACAAAGAGTTCTGCCTCTCAATGGCAGGGATTTTTTCCCTCTGGAATTAGGAGCAAGCAGCTAGATGAAAACCTGAGTTTAGGCATGGGTGGATGGCAGAAGATGGCATTTCTTACATCACTGGGTACAAATCATGCTAGGAAAATTTTCCTTGTAGATCAAAAAACCCTTGTCTGGGAGAGGGGTTCAGGGCAGGGGGACTATATGCACACCCGTGGCTGATTCATGTTGATGTATGGCAAAAACCGTCACAATATTGTAAAATAATTACTCTCCAATTAAAATTAATTTTTAAAAATTGAAAAAAAAAACAACCCTTTACTGTGCCAGTCTTGGGACTGCTGTGTAAAGACAGGCGCTTGCTAACTGAGTCAGGTATGATATCTAATAGGTCTTTGGTACCCTCAGTACTGAATCTTAATAAATATTTTAAAATATATACATTTTGATGGATGAACACATAGAAACCAAATGTAATACAGCTCATTAGTCTATGGATATGAAAGAAGCAGGTTTCCCCAAATATAAACCATACACTGAGAACAAGCCTAACAGAGCCTCATGAGGTCGTCCCACAGGTATTTGTCCTGCACACCCCCCACCCCCAATATGAGCGGGGGGAAGGGAGATAGGTCTATGCTTAGTGAGCTGCGGGTTTCTCATCTATAATCTCAGGGTATATTCTGGTGACATGATGAAACCCACAAGGCATCCACTCCCCGGGGGAATGAAGATTCCACAGGGACGGACACAGCTTGGCTCTGGGAACCAGGCAGCACACGAGGCCTCAGGCGGGCGCTCGTGTTTCTGATTCGGGTTTTCCCGTCACCGGGCAGCTGCCCCAGCAGCTGGGGCTCCGGTTCCGAGTGACCTGACTGAGGCACTGTTTCGTCGCCGCTCTTTGAAAGGCACTGAAGACCCTCTCTCCTTCCAGCCAAAGCCCTTCAAGGGATTTTAGAGAGAAGCACTCAGGCGCTTTCTATGAAGAAAAGAAGAGTCTGGAAGCTTGCTACCATGGGCTGAAGAGAACGGGCACTTCTGAGCCTTCCGGAGAAGGGAGTTGCTAAGGGAAGCAGGAAGGGGAACCGTCCCAGAACCAGAAACAGGCTTGTAGGGCTGGATGGGGAAATGAAGCTGGGAATGGGGAAGGGATAAATGAATCACCGTGTGTCTAGTTTATTAATAATTGACTTAAGCAGAATCTCCCCACTCACGCCCCTCCCCCCACCTCTGGCTGAGGGGCAGCAGCTCACTACTCAGGCCGCCTTGGTGGTCTCCTTGACGATCTCCAACTCCCCCTACTCGCCCTTGCCCCACTGGTGTCCAAGTGACCTTTCTAAAACGCAAAGCTGGTTACCCAAACTGCGTGAACTTTCTTCAAAGACTCTGTTTCTGTCTCCAGAGAGAACAGCCAAATGCATGAGCAGGTCAACCCGGGGCCTGGTTATCTCTCTGGCTTAGGTCACACAGCAACCCTCTTGACCCTCCCCAAAGCGGTCCTCCACCCACCTACCTCATTCTGCTCCCTGACCCCTTAACCTTACTGAAACACTTCTAATTCCCTGGATAGGCCAAACCCTCTTGTCTTCTATGTGTTATCATGGACTGTTCCATCTACCTGCAATGCCCTTCTAGTCATCCCCATCCGCCCCCCAAGCTTCCCTTAGGCCTCAACTCCAGCATCACCTTCTCCAGGAAGTTATGTTAACTCTTCCATGCCTGGATCAAGTGTCTCTCCTCTGCATCCGTTGGTTACCTCTGCCCTAGTTCTTTTTTTTTTTTTTTTTTTTTAAGAAACTTTCATCTTTATTTATTTATTTTATGTCTTAGACCTGGCCATGCACGGCATGGGGAATCTTAGTTCCCCGACCAGGGATTGCACCCATGCCTCCTGCCTTGGGCATGTGGAGTCTTAACCACTAACCACCAAGGAAGTCCTTGCCCTAGTTCTTAAACGCTCTGCAGTCTGTCCTGCCTAGACCATGGGTTTCTAGAGGACGAGGACTCTGCAGCTCCTGACCTGGCCTGACGCTCAGCCTGCAACGGTGTTTGTTGAATGAACTACTGAGTTTGAGCTGAAGTCACATTTCAAAACTAAAAGTTCCTCAAATGTCATGAGAGATGGGGTTGGTGGGAAATGCTGATGAAATTGAAGAGGAAAGGCCAGGTCCTGGGAAAACTGACCATGAACAATACCAGTGAGCCCACGACTGTCTGTGAAGTTCAAGACAGAGGCCTGCCCTGTCCACTGCCGTGTCCGGCAGGTAGGACTGTTGCTCGGGGCACACCAGGTAGTGCCAGGCTGGTGCCCTCATGGTGATCAGCCATCACTGGTCAGCATTTCTCCCTCGGTCTACACAGGGTCTGCCCCTGCTGCCCTCCACTCCACCATGCTTCTGTGGGGTGAGGGTAGAGGACTTGCGTGTGGATTTCAGCTTCCCAGGCAGCACAAGTGGTTAAGAACCTGCTTGCCAATACAGGAGACGTAACAGTTGTGAGTTCCCATCCCTGAGTCAGGAAGATCCTCTGGAGGAGGGCATGGCAACCCACTTCAGTATTCTTGCCTGGAGAATCCCATGGACAGAGGAGCCTGGTGGGCTTCAGTCCATAGGGTTGCAAAGAGTCAGACACAACTGAAGCAACTTAGCATGACCCTCATGGAGGAACACAGGTCTCCCGCCACGCCCTCCCCCTAGTTGCGTCAAGAGTTATCAAGGCAGCTGTGATTCCACCACAACTACCGGAACCGCATGGCTCCATCCCAGGGGCCTGGGTGCTCCCTCTGCTCTGCCATACTCTGGAGAGGCTGGCCTGGGGCACGGGAGAGAAGCCAGCATGCTGAGCACCTTGCACTTGACCAAATTAGATTAAGCCACCTTGGGTCAGGGAATTCAGTTCAGCGATTCTGGTGGTAGCTGACACTGCATATTTCTGAGGAAGCAGAGACAGGATCAGAGGAGGCTCCATAGTATACATCAGATCTCAAACGCACTGAGACAGGCTCTTTAATTAAATCCCTGATTCAGCCTTCACATAGGAAAGACTTGTTAAAAAGATAGTTAATCACCACTTAATTAATCTGTTTCAATATTCCCATTTTCATTTATTGGGCTTTATTCAAGTCTACCTTTTC
Organism: Ovis canadensis; assembly: GCF_042477335.2. Lineage (NCBI taxonomy): Eukaryota > Metazoa > Chordata > Mammalia > Artiodactyla > Bovidae > Ovis > Ovis canadensis. Next base: position 96,828,952 of record NC_091251.1, read on the forward strand.
TACACTCTCTGCCCCAAATATTTCTATTTAACACATTGTTGGAAGCTGCCTACTGGTCTCCCAAAGACAATTCTGTGTGTGTGTGTGCACACGCATTGTCCTAGGTCCTCTGTTCCTCCCTCCTCTCAGAGTTGCCTCATGATAATAGAATAAAAATGATGTGGGCCCAGGAAGAAACTGGCAATGGGGAAGGTGGGAACGTAATCGGCATTTTTCTCGGAAACTTTCAGAATTTTAAACAGTGTCTTTTTTAGGCTCATGAATCCTGACAGACAGTCACCCTGTGCTGTGACAGAGAAGGAGCAGAGAGAGCCTGCGTGGACAGGAGCCGGGGGAGTAGAGAGGAAAGGAGGGTGGCTGTGAGCATGCTCACAATTTTAGAACAGCTGCGGTGCTTAGAGTAGCTCCCCCTGAATGAGATGACGCTGGGCCGCTTCAGGGAAAGGAAGAGAAAGAAGATTCCACCGCTGATGATGATGACGGGAGAGGGGACTCGGTTTACACCGTGAGTGGGTATTAAAGGATTATGTATTAAGCACTGTTACCATAACCCAGAAAAGCATGTGCTATAACTGCCAAGAAACCAATAATGAATTGGAACACCTTCCAGGGATGAGAACAAGTTAAAACAATGTATTCTGAATTCAATATGTAAGATATTTTCAAATTGGTAGCACATTTGGACTGATGGGGCATTCTGAGGGAGAAATTTAAGAGGATCTCAAGTTTGTCAATTTATTTTGGTGTGGTTTTTTTTTTAAGTCACGTAATAGGACTCTCCTTAGTGAAGATATTAGCCAGTGTTTATTGAGTGCCAACTACATGCCTGTTGCTTTTCTAAATGTTCTACATCCATCAACTCAGGTCATCCTCATAACTTTATGAGCTGGGTACTCTTAATATTGGAGAAGGAAATGGCAACCCACTCCAGTATTCTTGCCTGGAGAGTTCCACGGACAGAGGAGCCTGGTGGGCTACAGTCCATGGGGTTGGACATGGCTGAGCAACTAACTTTCACTTTCACTCTTAATATTACCATTTTACAGATGGGGAAATAAAGCCACAGATAGATTAAGTAACAAGCTCAAGACCACAAAGCTAGCCAGTGGAAGAGCTAAGATGAGGATTTAGGCATTCTGGCTCCAGATTCTAAACTTATAATTGCTCTTCCATACCATCTCTGTAATAGCTCATGTGTCCTTTTAAAACTGTTGATGTTATGCAAAGCATTTTACCTCAATGCAGAAGAATGCAAGAAGCTATGTGGAAATTCTGTGTGGACTACAGCATGACATCATTATTAATACATGCTTATGGATCCAGGTCAGTCATGTCACCTTCAGGACTTAGCAGCAAGTCCATGGAAGCCTCAGAGTGAGTCTCATTTCTAGATGGCCTCCCCCAAAGGATTCAACAAGCCATCCTTTTATCTACTGAGCACTGACCCTGTGCCAGGCATGTCAGACACACTGTGGACTCTGGATATAAAACTGGAACCAAGGCATAGTCCTTGTCCTCAAGGAACATGTAATACATGGACATTTCTCAACCAGTGGCCAACAGGTTAAAAGTGTAACAATATCCTAAGGGCCAGTGACCACCTGTTGTCCATTTGTCCCTTTCCTCAGATGTGTGGATAATTCTTGTTTGCTGGAGGCCTTAGGGCAGCTCAACCACTGGCCAAGTGGGCAACCATCCCTGGAAGTCACTTGTGTTCAGAAATGTTTCCCCAGCCTTCTGCCAAGAACTTGAAGTTCTCACCAGGGAAATGACATGGAGGGATGTCAAAGATGGTAGTTGAGACGGACAATGGTGAGCAGAATGTTGCTGGGAGACAGCGTGAGGAATCCTGCCCATGGCAAAAGGTCATGAGGAAGGAAGCCCGACAAAACGCAAAGGCGTGATCTGGCTTCAGGGGTTCCCCCTGGGTTTTCCTGAATATCTACCCCCCAAAACCAGAGTCAGCCTGACTTTATTGTACTGTGCTTTCCACTCTTCTGACATTCTCTGGAAAAAAGTAAACTCAGGGCTTCAGTCTCCTGCATATGAAAGGAATGTTTCAGCTCAAACCCCTCTGATGGCTCTCTAACTTGCCTGACAGGTTCCCCGCTGCACTCCCCCCTCCCCCCGACTTTTACAATTTGTGAATTGCTTACAGCCTCCCAAACCGAGAGAGGCCCAAAGCTTAAAGCATCTTAAAGATACAGAGCCTTTTCTAAAGAGCTAAAAATTATATTGGTGACAGGTTTTCACTGTTGACTCAATGACTGCTGCCAGGCCTCCATATTCTTTATCTTTTAGGCACCTGAGGGATATTAATCACTGTAATTGGGATATAGGAAAAGGAATATAGTAGTTTTGATGTTAGCAACACTAGACTTTTGAGTTAATTATTTTTCTCTTTGTTATAAATCACTGTACTTCTTTCTTGTTATAAAATGTTGTATCCTTGCTATGTAAGAATGTAACTTTATTTATTGCTTTCTGAGAGTGGCACCAGACTTTGGGAAGAACAACACGTTTAAGACAAATAAGTCTTCTGGTTGACAAACACTTATCAGAAAAGGGCCGTAAAATGTTAATTGGCCTTCTGGCCAGAAGATGATGTAAATCACCTAAGACTTGTGTATACAACTAAGTATGCAGAGAAAAAGCCTGGTCTCGATAAGAGTCAGGGCTGCTGATGCTACATAATTTTATATTATCCATTAATTTCTATGTACCAAAAAAAGGTATAAAAGGCCTTTCTGGACAATAGAGGATGGGCCAGTCACTGGACTGGTTTCCTCCGTGTGGTCTATTCTCCTTCTCTCCTTTTCTGGCTGAATTCCCATCTGGGGCGTGGAGGCTCACCATGTCTGCTTACTTGCCATGACTTCTAAGATCCACAGGAGAGGGAGCCCAAGGCGGGGCACCCCCCGCTATTCAAGAGGATGCCAGTGGCCTAACATAGATAGTGCAAGTTCCTTGTCTTGGAACTTTATTGGTTTTCCACGTAAACCAAGTTATTCAGCCTCTTTTCTCCACTAAATTTCCTACTACACTATTTCTTCCTAATTCCTTTTATATTTCTAAATAAATAAGTTTTCCTCGCCTACACCGTCTCCCCTTTGAATTCCCTGGATCCACTGGGGCAGGACCCCGGCAGAATGTGTGACGTGAATCCACTGTGGTTTAAATAAAATATATAGAATATATAGAAAGGTTTAGGACTAGTTTCCAGGGATCAGCCTGTGGACCTGAAAAGTTCAGGGGTGCCTAAGTCAGGCAAGGCTTCATCTGAAAGCTCCAGGACTCACCTACGGAATGAGAGGTAGATTCAACTCCACATGAAGCACAGGGATTGAGAGTAGGAAGGGGTGATTCCCTGAAGGAAGATGAGAGGTTCAGCCACCAGGAGAAGCAGGAAAGAGTGTTGGAAGGTAAAGAAAGAAGTCTACCACATCAACTGAGGAAGACATGCATTTCAGAGGAAAACCTGATGGGGCCACATCACTTCAGCTGATTTATTTTCTTAAACATTTCCTCGTCAATATCCCTCACATCCAGATCTACCCTGGAGTGGAGCAAAGAAACAACACACTTTCCTTCTGCTCAGGCAAGGGCAAATTATAAACAACTGTTTAGATCTAGAGTGACTGGCACTGGTGACCTGGAAATCAGGAGTCTTGTGCAGGGAGGAATAAGTAGGTGAAAGTGAAGGCTTGAATACACAGGAGAAGATCAAACTCAGGATGTCAGGAACCTATACCTGGCTCCTCAGGGTGCCAGCCTAGCGACTGCTTTTCAGATACACAGACTGTAAGTCTGGAATCTCAAACAGACCCTGAGACAGGCAGGGAAAGCAAACTAGGGCAGTGGGCTGCTTCACGGAACCCAAGACACATGCACCGCTGAAGGAGGCAGCTGTCACCCACTATTACCATTTCTCCTTCCAGTTCAGTTCAGTTCAGTCACTCAGTTATGTCCGACTCTTTGCAGCCCCATGGACTGCAGCACGCCAGGCTTCCCTGTCCATCGCCAACTCTGGGAGTTGGCTCACCGACTCAAACTCATGTCCATTGAGTCGGTGATGCCATACAACCATCTAATCCTCTGTTGTCCCCTTCGTCTCCTGCCATCAGTCTTTCCCAGCACCAGGGTCTTTTCCAATGAGTCAGTTCTTCGCATCAGGTGGCCAAAGTATTGGAGCTTCAGCTACAGCATCAGTCCTTCCAATGAATATTCAGGACTGATTTCCTTTAGGATGGACTGGTTGGATCTCCTTGCAGTCCAAAAGACTCCCAAGAGTCTTCTCCAATGCCACAGCAAAAGCATGAATTCTTTGGTGCTCAGCTTTCCTTATTGTCCAACTCTCACATCCATACATGACTACTGGGAAAACCATTGCTTTGACTAGATGGACCTTTGTCAGCAAAGTAATGTCTCTGCTTTTTAATATGCTGTCTAGTTTGGTAATAGCTTTTCTTCCAAGGAGCAAGCATCTTTTAATTTCATGGCTGCAGTCACCATCTGCAGTGATTTTGGAGCCCAAGAAAATAAAGTCTGTCACTTTTTCTTTTGTTTCCCCATCTATTTCCCATGAAGTGATGGGATCAGATGCCATGATCTTAGTTTTCTGAATGTTGAACTTTAAGCCAACTTTTTCACTCTCCTCTTTCACTTTCATCAAGAGACTCTTTAGTTCCTTTTCACTTTCTGCCATAAGGGTGGTGTCATCTGCCTATCTGAGGTTATTGATATTTCTCCCAGCAATCTTGATTCCAGCTTTTGCTTCCTCCAGCCCAGCGTTTCTCATGATGTACACTGCATATAATTTAAATAAGCAGGGTGACAATATTACAGCCTTGACATACTCCTTTCCCAATTTGGAACCAGTCTATTGTTCCATGTCTGATCCTAATTGTTGCTTCTTGACCTGCATACTGATTTCTCAGGAGGCAGGTAAGGTGGTCTGGTATTGAATCTCTTTAAGAATTTTCCAGTTTGTTGTTCTCCCCACAGGAAGGTTGTAAACCCAGATTGGATGTGCATGCACACATATGTGAGCTCTCTCTGTTTCTAAACATTTGCAAAGAAGCAAATTTAAAAATATATTATGTGGGTTGGAACAGAAAAACATGTCCATCGGTTAGAATCTGCCCATGGACTCTTGATTTGTGACATCTGAAAGAGCCATAGCGTCACAGAGCGAATGCAAATCCTTTCTCTGTTTGTACAATATCGAATCTGTGTGCTAACCCGTGCCCAAGTCAACAAACGCCCAGTGACAGCCCACTGCCCACAGTTCAGCCCTTTCATCTACACTATCTAACTAAAATCTGAAAAACACCATGTGGGCCAGGAAAGGAGAGGGAACAAGACTGTGAGAACTGTATTTTCGTTTCCTGGCAGGGGTGTGGTTAAGTTCACAACTTCTATGTGATACTAACCGTCAGAGGGTTTTACATTTGATTTCCTGTTTCCTTTTCTTAATAAAGAAAGGAAAAGCAGCCCCCGCAGCAACGGTAGGCTGAGTTCCATAGGAAGACACCATGGGAGTTCCCATTTGGCCACAAGCAACAACAAAACATAACCCCCGCTACCTGGTAAAGAGCAACATTCAGAAGACTTATGGGTTACACAGTTGCTCAGGACTGTTTTGATCACCTGCAGCAACTTTCCACTCACTCATTAAACCAGTGACCAAAGTCCTCTGTGTTCAAGTTGCTGGAACCATTTCCCATGAAAGCTTTAGAAAATAATAATGGTGAGGTGCTTCACATGTCTCTAACCTCATATAAACTCTCTAAGAATTATCCCCATTGTACAGAGGAGAAAACTTGGAGGAGACTTGGAAGAGTTCAGATAATTTGTCCAAGTCACTTGTAAGTCACCCAGCTGGAGTTCCTTTCTTTCATTCCTCAGGTAGTTAGTGGTCACCTATTTACTGAGCCAAGCACTGCGAAAATATTTATGGCTGAAAGTAGCTAAGCTCAAAAAGATTCTCACTTGCAGAAAATAACCTCTGTGTAGAGGCTACCTTTGGAATGTTTATCTTGAGCTTTCTTTCCTTTGTTCAGACACTTGGTGAACATCTTACTGTGTCCAGAATTGTAGACTGAGTGCTGAGGGGTACATGCTGACCTTGACATTCAAAGGCTTATAGTTTAGGAGGGGAGACAGAGCCAATGCAACAGAACGTTTGAATAATAATATAAGATGATGCACAATTAAGTGTCCAAGTAGATGGCCCAGATGAAAGTCTCGAGGGATGCGAGACTACTTTGGGCTGGAGTGGTTGGGACAGCAGAACAGAGGAAAAGGTCTTGAGGGAAGGATGGAGTGGGGATGGATACAGGAAGTGTGCAAGAGAGAAGAGTAAAGCACAGCATACACAAAGGAGGGAAGACTACGGTGACGCTGCATAATTTGGTGTGTAAGTGCTCTGCTTTGGCAGGCAACACAATACGGTCTCAGGTGTGAAATTCAGAATTGACACCTTTCTACTTGTGTGATCCTGGATCAATTACTTTACTTGTATTGAGCTTCAGTTTCCTAACCTGTGAAGAGGGCATCATGAATGAAGGAAGCAGATAAAGCAGTGCCTGGCATGTGGCGAGCCTTCCGGGGCAGCTAGAAGTATGAATATGAATATGGTCTCTTGGTGGGGGTACCTTGTGGCTGTTCCATCTGAATAGTGGAGAGAGAGAGGTCTGTGGCTAACCCCAAACCATAACGTAAGAGCCGAAAGGAGGACTGGAAACTCTACAGCCATGAACTGAAAGCAGCAAGTATCAGCCCTAGAATCGGATAACACGACCACACCACAAATGTGCTGCTCAGGGCTTTAAAGTTCGACTGCAGGCAAGACCCACTGTAAACTTACTCTGTGTGAAGGAGTCAAACCACAATTTTTTTTTCTTTTTTTCATCAGACTTCACAGGAAATACAGATTTGAGATAAGCTACCGCTCCGCCTTGACTCTCCTTCGTGGCATTAACTCACCCATGAAGTGGCTCACTTTCTATCCTGAGCCCATACCATCAGCAGCTTATATTTAGTAGGCCAGTGTATTTGTATTGGTGTTATGTTAGAAGTTAAATCTATTAAGACATGGTTTGCAGTCAGACTGAGATGATAATCTAAGAAAAGGAAGGTGCAAGTCCCCAGGGGACACAACCAGGAGGTGATGGTGGTGTGTGGCTTTTTTTAAAGGTTATTCTGCCATCAGTAATCCCCTACGTTGCTGTTGCTCAACAATTATTTTGGGTTTCATGACTTTCAGCCTAACCTCTGTGCCCAACAGGGATGCTCTGTATCGAGGTGTTGACAATAGTTTCTCAGCAGCTGTTACAAATTAATAGCTTTGGCTGCCTTCCCAAGTGGACCCATTAAAACTCTCAAGAAAATTGGCTTTTAAGGAATTTCCCAAAGACCCCTGACCTAGTCGAAAGAGATCTTTTCCCCCCTCATTCTAAGAGTACCCATTCCTGGATCTCTTCAGGGAGAACTACATAAAGACTGACAGCCAGGGACTTCCCAGGCAGCCCAGTGGTTAAGACCCTGTGCTCCCAGCGCAGGCGGCCTGGGTGTGATCCCTGTTTGGGGAACTAAGTTCTGACATGCTGCAACTAAGCCCACGTGCTGAGCTGCAGCTACCAAGCCCATGCACTCTACAGCCCACGTGCCACAACTAGAGAAGCCCAGTGCAGCCAAAATGAATAAATAAATAATAAACTATATTAAAAAAAATAAAACAACTGACAGCCAGAGAACAGGGAAGAAGGAATATAAAGAGTTCCTTAGCGAGGGAGAGTTTAGAGTCAGTTTTCAACTAACATATATCCAGGAAAAGATGGATGCCAAGAGATAAACTATCACAGCAACAATAATGCCCAACATTTATTGAGCGTATTTTTGCACACATACATTATTTCAGTGTCCTCCCAACAATAGTATAAGGACGGTACTATTGTTAGGCCCATTTTACAGATAAGGAAACTGAGGCCCAGAAAAATTAAGTAATTTGGAAGATAAATATTTTGCAAGTGAGTGTCAGAGTTAGGATTAGAACCCAGGAAGTCTGGCTCCAGGGCTTGTGTTCTTAAACACTACTGAGGAGTGTGTTTTACTGACAGGAGGTGGAGGGAGAGGAGGTGCTGTAAAAGGGCCAGAAATAGAAGGGTACCTTGAGGATTTTGGCTTTGGACTGGCATGATGCTGTCCCAGTCACTGAATAGATGGACAGGGGCATATTCAGGCAAATACTCAGAAATATGACATAATTTTATACCTAATCTCTGACCCTTATCCATTTCTGTTCTTGTAGAGTCAGCCAGTCTCCAGCCCAGCTTTAGACATCTAGCAGGGGACCTAGTTAGCCTAAGAGAATTAATGAAGCCATCTCTGGCTTATGGAGAACCAGAGTGGTCAGTGAGAGCCTGGGGGCCAGAATCCATTTCTAAAGAGGTGGACCATCCGCAGTAAACTGGATCTGGGGGCTTTGAACCCTCCCAGACCAATATGGAAATGTCTCAGGACTTCGCCCTGGACCCACGTCACCACTGACTCTGAGGGAAGGTCCTCCACTTTGCTCTGGGTAATTAAGAGCACAGTCTCAGGAGTCACCCAGTCCTGGGTTTGAATCTCACTAATGGCCTGCGCAGACTTGGGAAAATGAACTGTGCTTACAGTCTTCCATCTGTCAGATGGGCATAATAATAGGACCTACTTCATAGGGTTGTTATAAGGATTAAATAAATGAATCCATATCAGCCATATAAAGCATGCTAAGCACTCAATAAATGTGGGCGATGGTAATTATCTACATCTTGTCTCCATTTAAAAAGTAATTTGGTCTTGAGCCTACAGTGTACATTATCACATCTGGTAGGGAGAGGCCTGGTGAACAAAGCCTGTGGCCTTGCCAGGCCCTGCAGCCATGTGCTTGGGCCTTTCTGGAAGAGGAAATGGTCTCATCACCTGCTGTCTGGGTCACAACCACTTTCTTCAGGGAAGGGCTCTGTGGCCTCGTCTACTGGACGGGCTTGGTTATGACGAGCACCCAAGCCTGGCTCTGCCACCCACTCCCGCAGCCTGTGGAGAGGCACACACCCACCTGCCCAGTAGAATGCTCTTCCATGCCGTGCCAGGCTCTCTGGTGCAGGGGAGGGTACCATGGAAACTAGTGCACTTCTGTAGGTTCTTCCACTGACCTGGCTGGAAGACCGTGGCTGTCACCATTACCAAGATAATGCCTGCATTCAGCGAAAGGCTATCGAGGGTCCAGGGCAAGAGAAGTTTCTAGACGTGGTAGAAAGGTCCTTTTCAAGCTGACTCGGGAGCCTTGGAAGTAAAGTGTGGAGATGACGGGGTGGGGCCTGGGGACTAGGTCTGTGTCTGATCCCCGTGGTGTCTTTAGTCCCCTGCCCAGTGTTGGCTCCCTAGGAACAGCACACCATATAGTGGTTAAGCATGCAGGCTCTGGAGCCAGACAGCCTGCTGTCTTGGCACTGTCTTATTAGCTGATGACCTCTGGCAATTTCCTTTTTTTAGAAAAAGAATTTTTAGATTTTTTATGGCTGTGTTGGTTCTTAGTTTTGATGGGCAGGCTCAGTAGTTGTGGTGCTTTGCTTAGTTGCCCTTTGGCAGGTGGGATCTTAGTTCCACCACCAGGGATGAAAGCTGAGTCCCCTGCATTGGAAGGTGGATTCCTAACCACTAGACCACCAGGGAAGTCCCCCTCTAACAATTTCCTTAACTTTTCCCTGCCTCTGTTTTCTTATCTGTAAAAAAGGAGGATGATAATAATAATATCTTCATACCTCTTTGCTGCTAAGTCGCTTCAGTCATGTCCAACTCTGTGCGAACCCAGAGACAGCAGCCCACCAGGCTCCCCCATCCCTGGGATTCTCCAGGCAAGAACACTGGAGTGGGTTGCCATTTCCTTCTCCAATGCACGAAAGTGAAAAGTGAAAGTGAAGTCACTCAGTCGTGTCCAACTCCAAGTGATCCCATGGACTGCAGCCTACCAGGCTCCTCCATCCAAGGGATTTTCCAGGCAAGAGTACTGGAGTGAGGTGCTATTGCCTTCTCCGCCATACCTCTTTAAGTTGTTGTAAAACTTGAGTTTTCAAAAAAGTGCTTAGAACACCGTCAGGCATATAATAGGGTTAAGTGTTAACTGTTATTTCCCACATGTTAGGGATTTTAATTCTAGATAGAGGCTTAGGTAAGTAATGGTGCAAATCCAGATTTATAGACTATTTGATCTTGAAGTCTGCTCTCTTTGAATGCTACTACCGTGTATGAAAAGAATACCTTACCTTGGATACTTTAAGAAGGCCCAGATTTCAACTTCAGGAACAAGTGTCCAAACCTTTGCGACCCCATGGACTGTGTAGCCCACCAGGCTCCTCCATCCATGGGATTTTCCAGGCAAGAGTACTGGACTGGGTTGCCATTTCCTTCTCCAGAGGATATTCCTGACCCAGAGATTGAACCCAGGTCTCCCACATTGCGGGTAGACGCTTTACCGTCTGAGCCACCAGGGAAGTTCCCCAAAGTAGAACACAATTGTCAGACCTTGGATTTTTGTTTTAGATAGAGAAGTTAAACTGCCTACGGGTAGTAGGGATTTAGCCCAAAGGGCCGGAATCAACCGTGTCCTGGTCCCGGATCCCAGGGCAAGTCTAGTAAGCTTGCCCTTTGACCTGAATCTGGGTGACGTTAGTAATACAGGAATAGGTGAAATGCCAGCCACACTTGGCTGGCCCATAAAAAGGAAATACTTCCCACACCTTGCTTTTGCACACTGAAGGCCCCCAGGTAAAGGCATCCCCGCCACAAGCCTCTGGCTTTAATGTCTGGGTGTGACTGCAGGAACCACCCAGTACAAACCGGAGTGAACCGGCTGCCCTTTCCCTACTCGGCTGCCAAGTCAAACAGAACACAGAGAACACAAATAGAATCGTCACAATAAACTGGTTGTTGGAGGCAGACACAAGAGAACCCACTCCCTGGCATGGCCACCCTCTTTGCGGGTCCAGACATGAGGTGCTCCGAGGGCTGAAGAAGGTGTGGCCCATGGGCATTCCTGCCCAGCGAGAAACCCTCTGACTTGTCTGTACTCACTGCCACCCACATGGATCCCTCCAGGGACTGCTTGCCAAGACGGGAGGGAGGAGGGTGTCCCCCAAGCTCTGGACCGGAAAATGCCCTTCCCACCCACTCGACTAATGTTAAGGAGGGACCTTTTCAGACACTTTTCAATCCTAAAGGCATCTGCGGGTTTGGAGGAATTCGTGCTAGACGTGCTTCTCTGAAGGGTCAGGCACGGGGGAGGAGAGAGGAGAAGCAGCAGGGACCAGGCCCGAGTGACGGCTTCAGGTAAATCTGGGCGGAGCTCTCCAGGTAGCCTGTGAACTTAGGTGGTGCCCTCCCTAGCCTGGGGCAGGTCAGAGTCTCCCAGAACTTGCCCAAACGTTTCTGCTGTGTGTGCTCTGGGGCATGTCTCTCTTTGCCTCTTGGATCGCAGGCCAATGAGGAAATAGAGGTGAGTCCTAGGAGGCTGGGACGGAGCCATGTTTTTACTCTGTGGTGTCAGCACCTTTTCATGAAGTTCTAGCAGATCTCACAAAAGATCTTTAATCTCTTCTCTGCCTTTTTGAAGAAATAAATTTTGTAAACAAGGGGGAGAGAGTTTCCCTGTGGAAAGGTAAACTGTAAAGTGACCCAGGTGGAGGTTTTCTGGGCATTTCACCTCATCTCGTGGGAATGCAGGAAGCGCAGATACTCTGAAAATGGACATCTGAGTTGGAAGACTGGCTCTGTACCACATCCTTGGGCAAATTGCTTAACTGCTTGAGCCTCAGTTTCTTTGGTAGTCAAGATGGGCACAAGAAAACTTAGTTCACAAGAAATGTTGGAAGGATAAAATGATATCACATATATGAAAGCAAAGAACATTCTATATAGTTTGGCACATCGAAGGGCCAGATCAACCTTGCCTTCAGTTATTTTCTTCCCCCACACTCATTGTCAGTGGCTTGCTGGGTTCTTGATTGGCCTGAAGAATTGGAAAAGAGATCTAGAAAGAGATAGAATCTTATGGTAAACAAAACTGTCTTATTCTAACTTAAAGTTTTAAGTGGGGAAGATAAGGACTGCTGCTTCACTTTCTTTCTAGCCGGTAAGATAGGTTATTTATATGTCTGTGGGTAAATCATTTCAATGCTTTACATTCTCATCTGAAACAAAGCACAAATCACTTCATTCTTACGCCCAAATTGACTCAATCTAATCTATCCACAAGTTGGACCTTTCCATTAACCATACTTTGGCCACCTGATTCGAAGAACTGACTCACTGGAAAAGACCCTGATGCTGGGAAAGATTGAAGGCAGGAGGAGAAGGGCATGACAGAGGATGAGACGGTTGGATGGCATCACCAACTTGATGAACATGAGTTTGAGTCAGCTCCGGGAGTTGGTGATGGACAGGGAGGCCTGGAGTGCTGCAGTCCACGGTGTCACAAAGAGTCAAACACGACTGAGCAACTGAACTGAACTGATTAACCTAACTTGAGATTTTTCCCTTTTCCATATGCTTTATGCTCTAGGTGTTGTATTATGGGGGTACGGGTGGTGTGGGTAGTACAACCCATATTCTCAAAGGGGTCTAGTTTGATCATTAGTAAACAGGAAAAAGTCAAAACTATCATTACCTTCCTGAAAATGTCAGAATTAGTAAACTGCTGCCTTGCCCACAGTGCTGGGATAAGCAGAGTCTGCATAAGGCTTGAATATGTGTCATGGTCTCAGCTGTTATCTGGGGATTTTTGTTTCTAAGTGCAGATGATGGCTTTGTTCAACTCACTAAGCCCTTCCTCCTGTGTTCAGCCAACGTTTGCAGAAGACTGCCGTCTTTTAGTAAGTAGGAACCAGACAGGAAAAACATTATGGTAGAGATGGGTGGATGGTGGCAAGGGTTTGAGGAGTGCTGGTCAACTGGGTACACACCTGGGGAGTGGCAAGAGAGTGGGAAGGGAATCGAAGGAGAACTGTTTAGAGAAGGGAGTCAGGGAAGTGAGTAATAGGCAGGTCAGAGGATGGAGCAAGGGAATGCTGAAAGGGAACGGATATGCTCTGTGGGCAGGTAGTAAATATCTGAATGGGAGCACAGGAAGGCCTAGCATGGAGTAACAGGGAGGCAACCCTGAGGGGCTGATTTGTCAGTGATGTAAAGTGGGATTGGATGTGTGTTTGTGCAGGCATAGAGGGATCTCAGACCAAGTCCAAACACCATTCACTTTAATGAAATGCTTCGTCTTTATGTTTCAGCCATCAGAAACAGATGCTGTCATGCTCACTGCCATGGCTTATTTTGAATTCCAGCAACTAACACCCCTTTGGCTTTTCCTCAAAAATAAAAGTCACAGTTTAAATTCAGCCGAGCTTGCACATTATGATATTTGGAGAAAATTCAAAGCCCTGGCCCCTTCGGTTGTACCATATCATTCAACCGCAACATTCTGTTCAGGGTGGTTGCCCTCACATAGTCATCTCAACCCTTCACTCCCCTGTTAGCCGGTTTGGTTTTATTTACAATTTGTTACCACCATATTCCTGTAACTGTTTCCAGAGCTGAGTGAAGAAAAAGGAGGCTTGCACACAGATTTCTCACACTGGAGTTAGCTTCTATCACTTCAGTTCAGTTCAGTTCAGTCGCTCAGTCATGTCCGACTCTTTGTGACCCCATGACTCGCAGCACGCCAGGCCTCCCTGTCCATCACCAACTCCTGGAGTTCACTCAAACTCATGTCCATCAAGTCGGTGATGCTATCCAGCCATCTCATCCTCTGTCGTCCCCTTCTCCTCCTGCCCTCAATCCCTCCCAGCATCAGGGTCTTTTCCAATGAGTCAACTCTTTGCATGAGGTGGCCGAAGTATTGGAATTTTGGCTTTAGCATCAGTCCCTCCAATGAACAACCAGGGCTGATCTCCTTCAGAATGGACTGGTTGGATCTCCTTGCAGTCCAAGGGACTCTCAAGAGTCTTCTCCAACACCACAGTTCAAAAGCATCAATTCTTTGGCGCTCAGCTTTTTTCACAGTCCAACTCTCATATCCATACATGACCACTGGAAAAACCATAGCCTGGACTAGATGGACCTTTATTGGCAAAGTAATCTCTCTGCTTTTTAATATGCTATCTTGGGTCATAACTTTCCTTCCAAGGAGTAAGCGTCTTTTAATTTCATGGCTGCAGTCACCACCTGCAGTGATTTTAGAGCCCAGAAAAATAAAATCTGACACTGTTTCCACTGTTTCCCCATCTATTTGCCATGAAATGATGGGACCAGGTGCCATGATCTTAGTTTTCTGAATGTTGAGCTTTAAGCCAACTTTTTCACTCTCCTCTTTCACTTTCATCAAGAGACTCTTTAGTTCCTCTTCACTTTCTGCCATAAGGGTGGTGTCATCTGCATATCTGAGGTTGATATTTCTCCAAGCACTCTTGATTCCAGCTTGTGCTTCTTTCAGCCCAGCGTTTCTCATGATATACTCTGCATAGAAGTTAAATAAGCAGGGTGACAATGTACAGCCTTGACATACTCCTTTTCCTATTCGGAACCAGTCTGTTGTTCCATGTCCAGTTCCAACTGTTGCTTCTGACCTGCATATAGGTTTCTCAGGCTTCTATAGTCAAGACCAAATTAAGCAACGAAGAAATCAAAGCTTCACTTCCTACTGACCTAGGTTTTTTAGAGCCTTCCCATTTTTCAGTATCAGGCACCTCAGGGGCTGCTAGGGACCTCAGGGGCTGCTAGCGGCTTCCTAGGTGGCGCTAGTGGTAAAGAACTGGCCTGCCGATGCAGGAGACTTAAGAGACCCGGTTGGATTCCTGGGCAGGGAAGATACCCTGGAGGGGGAAATGGCAACCCAATCCAGTATTCTTGCCTGGAGAATCTCATGGACAGCCTGGCGGTTTACCGTCCATAGGGTCGCAAAGACTCATACACGACTGAAGTGACTTCGCAGGCAGGCAGGTAGGGGCTTCCACATTTTCCCTCTCCAACTCTTGAACACGGTTCCCTCCCTCTAATCTTCAACAAAGCTCTAAACAATCAGTGTCTAAAGTTCTGCTTCTTTTAACGTATAAAAGCTAAATCCAAACTTATTTATGAAAGTGAAAGCCGCTCAGTCGTGTCCGACTCTTTGTCCATAGAATTTTCCAGGCCAGAATACTGGAATGGGTAGCCAGTCCCTTCTTCAGGGGATCTTTCCTACTCAGGAATCGAACGCAGGAGTTTCCTGCGTTGCAGGCAGATTCTTTTTACCAACGGAGCTATCAGGGGGATGATTCCCCTTGATTCCGGAGTTTACTCCAAGAGTGGTAAAGTTTCCTACGCTGGGTTTTTTTCCCCCTATCTCCTGCGCAAGGGAAGTTTGGCCAAGTGGTTGTATTGTGGGCCGCTGTCTGGAGGAGACGGCGGTTCCGGAGGTCACCCTGACAACTAAGGGTAGAGGGGATGATCTGGGTTTGGCCCTCAGTCTGGAGTCACAGGCAGCACAGAGAGATCTTGGCTCAGGACCTGGGGCTGCACCGTGCTGGGGCAGCCTCGGGGGTGTCCTGGCTTTCCACGGGGTTGGGGAACCCTCTCTGGCCCGGGGGCGGGAGCCGCCGTTCCACAAACTGGTTATGGCTCCACTGCCGCCTCAGCACTTTCTAATTCCGGCTCCAAACAACAACAGCTAGCAGCTGCAGCCATAGCAACAAGCCCCGCCCACCCGGCCTCGCTCCCGGCAAGCGGCACGTGACGGCGACGCCTGCGTCGCTCCCTCCGCCCCTGGCGCTGCGGGAGGGCGGGGAGATGACGTGTACTCAGTCGTCTCCTTGGATATAATGCATAGACGTCAACGTCGCCCAGTGTTTAGTGTGTAATGTTCCTCCGTTTCTATGGGAACGTCAGGCGGCCAAACACCGACCCCAGCAACAGGCTTCTGATTGGTCCGTAGCTTCCCAAGGCGGAGCTTCGTCTTCGCGCCCGCTCTGCTGTGTTGCTGTTTTGGTTGTTTGTGTCCCGCTTGTTTATTTCTCTAACAGATCCTGGAGGTTGGAGTCTGAGATCCCCATCGCCAAGGATGGGAACCAGGTGGAAACGTACCCAACGTGCAGCTTTCGCTTGCCGATTACAACCCAATAGATGGCATGTTTCCCTTGTGACCAAGTCCCTTCTGAGAGTCCGGGGCCGAGGCCCAGCGTCATCACAGCCCAATACTTGGTGTTTCACCCTCTGACCGCCCCACCTCCACCCATCAGCATCACATCTGAGGCCATTACCCTTTCAGCCTCATTCCACAAACTGTGTTGCCTTCACACTTAAACTTGTGTATGCTCTTAAGGGAGCGGGGCCGGGGTAGGGGGTACTTTCATACATAATGTCAGGATTCAGTGCTACTCCCTGCAGAATTTGGCTACATTTTTTTTCATCTGGTCTTAATTCTGTTAAATGACATCATTGATTTGTCGTTCCACCCATAGATGCCCAGTTTTCCCGTAGCCTGAACAGACACCAAAGGATCCCCAAAGACCTGCGTGGGTGCTTCAATTCGTGGGCTAGTTGAATATTAGGCTTTTCTCCCTGCCCATTTTAATTCAAAACTGGGGGGCATTTGACTTTTCCAAAAGAGACAGAAATAAATTGAGGACAGAAATGGGGGGGGAGTGTTAAAATCTGCTATTAAAATCCCATATTTCTTGATATATAATAGCAGTAAACATTCTGAGTCCTGAATGTTTCCAGAAACAGTTTTAACCTACCCTGGGCTCCCATCAGTGAAACCAGGTTAACATCTGGCAAGAGATAGTGATCTAGCCTCAGGGTTTTCAGTCAAGTTGTGCCCCAAAGAATGCCTTAAAATCTTAAGTTATGGTGTCAAACATAATAAATTTTCACCAGCTAGCTCATGCACATACAAGTCAGATGTTTCATAAAAGGTTTAGATGATCTGATAATATGTTTTCAAAACCCGAAGAGTGAGTGAGAGAAAGAGAGAGAGAGACCCTGATGCAACCTCAAGTTAAAAACAAGAAAAGAAAAGTACTTTTGTAGATTGGAATTGATAAGGAGTAAGGAGGGTATCTATTCGCTCTGTTCTAATTTTAACCTACCTTTCCCCCTTTATCTCCTCTGGTAAATAGTCTTGCTAACTGTCCTCCCCCTGCCCCTAGGCCAGCCTCATAGCCTATAATTTCCTTCAGAGATGGGAGTGAAATTAAATGAAATTGGGAGCCTGCTTAATGCAAATAGGACCAAAGGGCACAGCTCTGTATCATAATGAACTTCATTCTGACTAAGTCACAGGGACTGCAAGTGCTTACTATTTACCGAGTAAATATATTAAATTGCCAGGCAAGTCTCCCTCTTGTCCTGACACTGCCAGGGAATATTTGAAAGTCTGATATAAGATCATTTCAAAATGATCAAACATCTCTTTCTAATTCTATCATCTCTCTTTATGTTTCCAGGAATACAGAGTGTCTTGGTCTCTGAGAGCCAATATATCTGGGTTACACCAGAAGAGGAATAATGAGGCAATCTTTGTACTCTTCAATGAAAATGACCTGAAAAGCTGGAAGAGGTGGCTGAAGGCATTTTCTCAGTTTGGATGAGGAAGTGGGGAGGAAGGTGAAAGATGACAGTCTCCAAGTGACTAGATTTGACTCCAGCATGTGAACTGGATTTTATGATTCTGTCCAAGGGCATCAGTTATAACTTTAGAGCCTCCATGTCTTTTTCCATCTCTCAGACTTATTTCCTTTCTTCTTAGTTCTTTTGTTGTTCTTGTTCTTTTTAAAAAATATTTATTTATTTATTTTAATTGGAGACTAGTTACTTTACAATATTGTAGAGGTTTTTGCCATAGATTGACATGAGTCAGCCATGGGTGTACATGTGTTCCCCATCCTGAACCCCTCTCCCACCTCCTTCCCATCTGCCATCCCTCAGGGTCATCCCAGTGCACCAGCCCTGAGCACCCTGTCTCATGCATTGAACCTGGACTGGCGATCTATTTCACATATGATAATATACATGTTTCAATGCTATTCTCTCAAATCATCCCACCCTCGCCTTCTCCCACAGAGTGTGGTTGTTTGAACCCAAATATAGTCATGGGCCATGGTATGTAGCCCAGGGAGTCACAATTTAATTAAATACCATTACATTTGGTATGTAATTCAGGAAATACCAGGTAGATTATAGTTTTGATGGTACTGAAAGCAGCAGTTTATTTCATATGAGTTTACATGCACACACACACATGTACAGATCCTTTCTGCCCAGTGGTTTGGCTGAGCTGCTCCATTTAGCTGACCAGTTTCAACCTAAGGACTGTGATGTCCTGCTAGACTATGGATTTCTTCAAACCACAAGACAATTAATCTCCCCAGCCTATTTCCTCATCTATAAAATGGGGTCTGGAGAACTCACTAACCCCACCGGTTTGCTCTGACCTAAGAGGTTTGTAACGATGTAGTGATCATTAATGGGCACTGTGGAAACTCCAAATGGTGTATAAATGCTTGATAATTATTAATGGGTGCAGTTTTCCCCAATGCCTCCTGCCTTAGTACTGAGTGGAACCAACACCCATCAGGTTTCCATGGCAAAGGGGCCTTGACCCAGGCCAGAAAGTGTAGGAGCAATGACCTACATGGCCTTCCCAGGCCCAAGGGCCTCTTCCACACCCTAGCCATGACTGAATTCAGCTTGCTGTTCACATTCCTCAAGTCTAGCTTTCCTTAGTTGTAAAAATGAAAACATTACTACCTGCCCTGGTTACCTCTTAGGACTCATATGAGGCCCAGTCCAGGTAACTCTTTTTTTTTTTTTTTTCAGGTAACTCTTGTGAAAGAGCTTCGAAAACTGTAAAGCAGAAAGCATTTTCCAGTTTAAAAATGTCTTATGAAGTGATCTGCATATGAATCAGTGTCAAGGTGGGCTTGAGGGGGTATAATTCATAGGCAGGCTGGATGAATCCCCACCTATGTGATTTGATATGTCCTATATCAAGGCCTGGGCTTCCCTGGTGGCTCAGATGGTAAAGAATCTGCCTGCAATGTGGGAGACCCAGGTTCAATTGCTGGGTAGAGAAGATTCCCCTAGAGAAGGGAATGGCTACCCACTCCAGTATTCTTGCCTGGAGAACTGCATGGACAGAGGAGCCTGGCGGGCTACAGTCCATGGTATTGCAAAGAGTCGGACACAACTGAGTGACTAAACACACACACACACACATATCAAGGCATGCTCCCTCACCATTCCTAAAATTATCCATTTTCAGCCATATATGTCTTTGGTGTAAGCATTTGCCTCTCTCTTCAGATCTCAGTTTTAGAATACAGATATTTCAATTAGTAATAAAGCTCCTAAACCTGAACATAAGTGAGGTTATCAAATGGAACCACACGGGAGCCTTGGGCTCTTGAGTGAGTCTGAGAAACGAGTTGCTGGGAACCTAGAGAAGACTATCCATCTTATTCAAAGGGGGTCATCACAGGCGTGCAGGTTGCTGACAGAGGATCTGCAGAGCCCACCCAGCACACCTGGGCTCTCTCACACCTCCAGGGGGGAGACTCTCCTCCCCACATCCTCACCCAAAGCCTCAGAGGGCGCTACTGCACAGTGACCCAGGACTTTCCACCCTGTTGGATAGCAGAGGCCAGCAAAGTTTTTAAAAAGCTGGTGAACTGACATAGGTTGCCAACTTTTAATTTTACCAAGTAACAACAGTTGCCATCATTTCATAAATGACTAAAGTGAAAGTCACTTAGTCGTGTCCGACTCTTTACCACCCCATGGACTGTATAGTCCATGGAATTCTCCAGGCCAGAATACTGGAGGGGGTAGCCCTATACCTTCTCCAGGGGATCTTCCCAACCCAGGGATCGAACCCAGGTCTCCCACATTGCAGGTGGATTCTTCACCAGCTGAGCCACAGGGTATTTGAATACTCAAAAAGTCAAAAGGATGTGGACTGAAGGATTGAATATATGTATGTTTATGAAAACTCCTTGTTTTGTCTTTATTTCTTATCTTCCTTTGACAGTTCTATTCATTCTTCATTCTCCATGGGGTGGTGTTGACAGTGGTGAAGAGCAGACAGAGAAACCAAGGAGAGGTAAAAATCTGACCCAAGAACCATTTGAGTTTCCTGATCAGACTGGCTGCTTCTTGCAGTATGCATTTTTGGGTCACTGGTTTCTTTGGCAAAGGAGAGTAATATAATCTCACCAGATGGGTTCCTGGTAGTGGGACTGTAATACATTGAGTAATTCCCTTGGAATTGCTTCCACTCTGGGGCAGGTCAGTTTGTTTCTAAGGGTCTGATCCTTGCTTGGACCATGCCCCACCCACCCAAACACTTCTGGTTTTACCTGGAGAGTTGGGATAACTCACAGCCTTATACCTGATTCAGCCAGATCAGATAGAGGTGAATGTTGGAGACTGGCAAAGTTCCCAGAGGAGGAAACAAGCCTACCTTCCCCCTGGGATCCCAGGCAGGTGCAGGAGACACTGGCACAGCCAGTTTAACCAGCATCTTGGGCAATATTTGGCCAGTAAGTTTTTCATACTTCCAGTTTCCTCTGGCAGAAGTGGAATCTCTATATTCTGTGGTTGCATGTGGATGTAATGCAACCAACACCCTATTTCTCTTCTCTCTCTATGATTGATATACAGTATATATATTTCTCTCAAAAGCCCAATATGAATAGAAGCTGAGGCTATAATTTAATTCTAAGCAATTTAACCATAATTAAGGCCCCTGAGACTGAATTTCTCTCTTACCCGCCACCAGCCACCACAGAGTAGACACTCAGGGAAGTAAATGCACTTATTCATGTTACCAAGTTACTACTTACTACACTGGGGAGAAAATTTAGTCCAAATATCTCTTGTGGATTACAAACTTATAAGATCATTATTATTATTATTATTTAGATCATTATTTTTGTATTAATTTTTATTGGAGTATAGTGGCTTTACAAAGTCGTGTTTATAAGATCATTGGATTAAAAAAATTATTGAACCTATACAACCAAAATGGCATAATATACCTATATTATTGAATTTTGGTAAATATTAAATAACATAACAGTATCTGTAAAGCACTGAACATAATCCCTGAACAAACACTCAATAAATATTAGTTATTGTTATTTCCATGCATTCAAGAAGTACTTTTTGAGCAGCCTTTACTTGGTCAGGTACTATATAAGGGGCTAGAGAGCCAATGATGAGTAAAACAGGCAAGGTTTCTGCCTTCCTCAAATGGGGAACTAGACATAAAACAAATTCAACCAACATTTACCTACCAACACCAGGGCTTCACTAGATGCTTAGGGGTCCATCAATGAACTAAACAAATATTCTTGCCCTGGTGGAACTTATCTTTTAGACATTAGACCAACTGCTTTCTAAATAAGTGTATATTATTTTGAATGGTGTCTAGTGCTATACATACAAAGCCTAGGATGGAACAAGGGTTTCTGAAGTGTTCCTAATTCAGCCTAGATGCTCAGAGAGTTTCTCTATGATGATATGATACTGAAGTTTGTGATCTGGATGAAGGGTAGATTGAGTTGAGAAGCAGAGTGGAATTAGGGGCAGAGAACATATGTATAATACTAGCAGCTCATATTTAATTCATGCTTTTCATGTTATGATGCCTTTTCCCAAATGTTTTGGAGGCTGGGACTGCCAAAATCGGAAGACATCCCTGCATCAGAAGTTTGCATCCAGATTGAATTTCGCCCTGCACTCCAGAATGCATTATCGTTTGCTCCTTCCCAGGAATCACTGACAGTTGATGGTCGCTGCCTCAGCTTCCCTTGGTCTCATTGTCTGGAACAGTCAGCACCAACTGTAGTAGGAATGACTGCTGAGAACTGAACTCCACTTCTTATTACTGGCTGTAAGGAAAGTCACCATAGTGCCCCCCAGAAATATGTCAGCATACATTTGCTGCTAGATTTAAATAATCAAGCATGGGCTGAATAATCAATTTCTGAGGGTTGAGCTACTCTCTTCTCCCAACCCATATGTAAAAAAAAAAAGCCCACTTTTCCCTTTGCCACTGAATTTTCTCCCATTTAAGTTTTAATGCTCTTTTTCTGTCATTCCCAGCCTGAAAAGCATTCCAGTTCTGAAATAGTTCACATAGTTCTGTGTAGACATAATATTTACGGGAACTGAAGATGGGTGGATTCTGATAATGGCTTGTGGGATGGTCTTCAGTGCAGACAAAATAACAAAGAATTCAAGAAACTAATACTATGAGAGTTCAGTCCCCCATAAGTTTCCCAAATGTACTTGCTTAAACCCTGTATATTAGCAGAGTACAGGAGAGTGTCACCTGGGGTGAGAAAACTTGGTGTGTTCAGTGTTCTGTTTTACAGCACAGATTCTAAGTTGAACTCAGTTTATTGTCAGTAGCTCTCTAACAAAGGGCAAAATGGAATGTGCTTATTTTCAAATTCCTGTTAAAAAAAGGCCCTGGAAGACCTCACAGACTGCTTGAGGGCAATTTGTGTCAGTATTTTTCAGAGCTCTCATGTGAGACTCTTCAAGCTATTGAGAGAGAGCTTAGCAGCCATTGATGTTTAGTGTGCAGCCGTCTATAAGAAGGATCCATACGGGTTGTTATGGTACGAGAATGAAATAAAACCCTCCATGTCCTGTTTGAAGTTTAGTGACAGGTTAGGGAGGAAACTAAATGGGGAATGGCTGGGACATTTCCAGATTTGGTAGCAGTGATCCAAAAGTTGGTGTTTACGGTCTGTGGGAGGGATGGATGGTTTGTTGGTAGGTGTTATGGTCTGGTGGAGAGAGACAGTTTTTGGTAACTCAGACACTAGGGCTTGAAGTGCACCTTACAAAGACAGAGGGTTGCTGGGCTCCGTGGTTATATTTCTCAATACTTTACACTGGGAAGCATTTCCTCTACCCAGAATGCTCTGCTCCTTGCCCTTCTCATGACAAATGTCACCTCCTTCCACCCAATCCAAAGCAGCAACACAGTCACTCACAACATATGCTTCCACTTTTCCAAGTGCTACTTGCCTAGCACTTACTTTTATATATTTTATTTATTTGTTTTCTTGTTTATTACTAGACCATGAGCTTGGGTAGTTGTTTTTTCTTATGCAAGGTAAGAATAATTTGAGGTCTGTGAAACCCCTTTCTTCCCTGGAGGGAATTCTGAAACCAATGGAAAAATAAAGAGCCAGGAGAGAGATATCTGATAAGAATATAATTTAAATTAATCTCAAACCAGATGTGAGAAATTAACACCTCAGGGCTGTTTTTATCTAAAAATACAATCTAAAATCACTTAATTTGAAACTCTTCTCTTTTCTCCATTATTTATTAATTTTTTTATGTGAGTCTCTGGTTCTTTTAGCATGTAGGCCAGAAATGAATGAGAAGGGTGGATATTCACTGTTCCTGGCTGGGAGCTATCTTCGGTGAATTTGGGAATTTGGCGGCCAATGTGTGGAGCACTATTTGCATAACAACAGGTTTCCCGTGCTTCCCCAGCCTCTTCACAACCCCTTGCTTCTCTCTTTTGCAAGTTTCAAAGCTTAAGCAGACATCAGCTGGATGACGCTCTGGGTTCAAATAGACTTGTTTTGGATGGCAAAGTACTAGTAGCAGATGAAGTCCCAGCTCTTCACCTGCTATGAAGTTTCCTGTTCCTGGCAAATAGAGACTAGGGAAAAGCAAAGATTCCTCACCCACAGGCACCCTTCTGGGCAAGTGATATGAGATTCATTCCAAACCAGTTGATTAATCTGGAGAAAGGAAGAGAATGGTTCTGTCAAATGATTCAAGTGAAGAATCCTGAGGGCTGATCCCATCCTTCACTTACGGCAATCTGGATGGAGCAGGAGCACGTGGTGCTCCATTTATAACCACAGAGATCAGCTCTGGCCCACAGAGGGCTGCATCCAGGCCTGAGGTGATCCTGCGGTATGTGATATTCTAGTCCTGTCCAGTGCATGCCGAACAATCAACAAATA
This sequence comes from Ovis canadensis, assembly GCF_042477335.2. Classification (NCBI taxonomy): domain Eukaryota; kingdom Metazoa; phylum Chordata; class Mammalia; order Artiodactyla; family Bovidae; genus Ovis; species Ovis canadensis. Next base: position 96,853,020 of record NC_091251.1, read on the forward strand.
CTGACCTGGTCCCAGCCACATTCTCAACCATGGCTGGATTGCCCAAGAAGCCAAGGAAGTATATGCTGGGGTGGGGGTGGAGAAAGACTCAAGGAAGAAATTAGGAAAACTGTACCCATCTTTCTATTTATGGAGTGCTTGCTATTGTGCCAAGCACTGTTCCAGGCTCTGGAGAACCAGCAATTTTTCCATCCCTCATGGAACTTACATCCTGGCATTATTTTTGGCATATTTGTAAGTTTTATTTTTTAGTAAAAATTTATTTTGCAAATTGATATTGTTTTTATTTTGAATTACTTGGAAGGGTATCATAGTCATTTTAGTATTAGCGCCATGAAAGTTGTGGAAATGAAAGTGTTAGTCGCTCAGTCGTGTCTGACTCTTTGCGACCTCATGGATTATAGCCCACCAGGCTCCTCTGTCCATGGGATTCTCCAGGCAAGAACACTGGAGTGGATTGCCATGCCCTTCTCCAGGGGATCTTCCTGACCCAGGGATCGAACCTGTGTCTCTTATGTCTTCTGCATTGGCAAGTGTGTTCTTTACCCCCAGTGTCACAGTTGGTATGAAGGTTTTATTATGGCCCTATTCACAGGGCTTTTGAACTAAAAAATTGGTTAGGTTTTTACCTCTATATTCAAATAGTTTCTAAAAAGTTGCTTGTGGTATTAGGCCGAGTTTGTGGAAAAGAAAGGATTGGGGGATACCCCATCTGAGATGAAATTTCTTCTTATGCTGATCATGTTTCTGGGTGGGACAGTTGCACCCATACCCTAAAAACTAGAGCACCCATACCCTCTTGAATGACCGCTAGTGGAATGATTAATAAGCAGATACGACAAATCCAGTTCTAAGGATGGGTGTTCCACTTGGGTTTATAAGCATCTAAATTATTATGCCTGATAAAGAAGGTACTGATCAGGATTTTGGTTTCCCTCACCTACACAGGGCTTCCCTGGTAGCTTGGACGGTAAAGCGTCTGCCTACAATGCGGGAGACCCGGATTCGATCCCTGGGTCGGGAAGACCCCCCTGGAGAAGGAAATAGCAACCCACTCCAGTATTCATGCCTGGAAAATCCCATGGACCAAGGAGCTCGGTGGGCTACAGTCCATGGTGTCGCAAAGAGTCAGACACGACTGAGCAACTTCTCTTCTCTCTTCTCTTCACCTGAGAAAGATACCGGTAGGAAGTCAGCCATCAAGCCCCTTTATCCAAAACGAGAATCCACGCTGCCTTCCCAGCCACATTCTGCAAACATTTATCCAGTGCCTACTAGTATCAGCAAGCTAAGGCCCTGAGGATAGATACCTATTGAATAAGATAGATAAGGTTCCTGCTTTGGTGGAGCTTGTGGCTTAGGAGAGGAAGAGAGACAACGAAAAAGTGCATACATAAACCAAGTAACCTAGTGATCAGTCTTCCAAAGAAAATAAAACCAAGTAATGTGACAGAAAGTGACTGAGGGGCAACGAGGAGGGATGCAGTGTTGGAGTGGGGACAGGCTTCCTGGAGAACGTGAAAACTGAGCTAATAGTGATCATAAGGATAAGTCAATGTGTCCAGATCTGGGGAAAAGAGGGAACAGTGATTAGAAAGACCCAGCTCCTTAACCAGCTTGGCATATTTGAGGAACAGAAAGAAGGCCAACGTGCCTGTAGAGGAGTGAAGGAGGGAAAGTTGCTTAAGATGGAAGGTGAGGCCAGGGCTGGGTTACACACTTGTGGTAGACCTCTGAAAGGGGTACAGATTTTTTTTTTTTTCTGAGTGTAATTCTGTATATTGGCCACTAAACAAGTTTGGAGGGATTTAGTATTTAGTGTTAGGATTTAATTCAGAGTCCCATTAAGTGGGAGAGGAGACTTTTAGTGCATGATCTGTCCTTATCTTCGTGGATTACCCCACAATCTCAGGTGGATCAGAGTCTAAAGGTAGAATTCTTCAGTAGAATCAATTTTGGGATTTTCACAAGGGATCTGTAACTCATTGACACTCCAGGTAAAACAAGAGTGGAGAAAATAAAAACTTAGCTGGGAGTTGGAACTGGAAGTTTTTTCATAGACTGCAAATCAGATACTAAACTAAGACACAAAATGTCCACATCAGAGGATGAACCTATGATTTGTAGATCAGAAGGCAGCATAATTCTGAATTCTTACTTACTGGTCAGGATTCTTCTGGTTTTGGAAAGAGGATTTTTTTTTCTTGCCTTGTAATTATTAATGTCTCTTTTAAAGATCTTGCCATTCTTCTTGAGAAAGATGGTGGATTAAATGGTGTAAGCAATGCTGGAGATGTCTTAACACTTTGAGGCTCGTCATGTACCAGCCCATTTGAGCCATCCTTAGCTCTGCCCATGCAGATCATGAGGTTTCCCCATTGGATGGGAGCCCTGCAGTTGAGGTTTCTTAGTCAGGGTGTGGTGTTGTCCTATAGATTTAGTGACGTCAATGAGATTCCTTTGGAATTTTAGCAGCTAAATCCACCAGAGCTGAAGAAGGTCAGCTCAGGACACCTGGGGATCCGAGAGCCTGGACAGACTTGCTCGTCAGAGGGTGGGGAATGCAGCAAGGTTTGGCATTACTGACTAAATGGGGATCCAGTGCTGCTGGTTATGGTGGAAGATCCCATGAGCTTGGCCTGAAACGTGTCCTTCTTAGGCACCATAGCTGTTCCCCAGTTTCCTCAGCTCCAGATGGAGCGTGTGCCAGGGACCACACAGAGCTTTGTTTAAATGCTTGCATTAGCAGAAGGACGGGGATCCCATTGAATCATCATCTCCTGTCAAAAAGCCAAGAGTTGTTCAGAATGGAAACAGTTTTTCCCAAAGAGGCAAAATTCCTAGTACTAATGAGTGGTGGTGGTGATGGTGGCGTGTGTGTGTGTGATGATGGTGGTGATAGTTCTGTGTCTCCCACTGTTTCAAAATAGAGACACTTTTTGTTCACTGTCTGAGCCATAGGGTGAGTAACCTTGACCCCTAAGGTCCTTCGCTGGGCTCACGTGAGTTTGTGAGTCCTGTGGGAATAGTGAAATGTTCCTCCCGCTGGGGTTCAGACATTTGGAATGGATAAATTAGAGAGTGGTGGTCACACAGTCATTGTCATTGCAGACAATGTGGCATTTATGTATGGGCGCTGGCTGTCTCTCATGGGCTCAATAACAAGGGTAAGTTCCATCTTTCATCACTAACCACTGGGGTGTTCTTTATTGACAGAGGCTGCACCAGCTGAAAATAGCCCAAACATCTTGTTATTTTCTCTTTCCCAGTTTTTGCCTATTCATATCCAAGGATAAAAGACTCAGCTTGTTCAGCTTTTTCAAAGAGTTAAAGAACATTCTCTATTTGATTTCTTAGTACCCATAAAGAACAAGACTACACAGTTGCCCTGCTTGGCTGAGAGCATTCATTCATTCATCAGTTCAACAGATTTTATTAAACACCTACTAGGGCTAGGCGCTGGGGTAGGTGCTAAGTGGATATTTGTATATGAAAAAGACAAAGGCCAAAAGTAGGCGGATGCTAAACAAGTCTTAGAAGCGACTTCCCCAAGTCCCTGAAGGAGATGAATTTGCTATACGCATCTTCCTGACTTCTAGTCCCGTGCTCTGCCCACAACCCTTCACCGATAGACCACACTTCCCCAAATAACTAACTACTTCTGCATGCTGGGGATGGGTTGTGTGCGGCAGCATTTACGTAGGCGGCACAGACAGTAGCCTTTCACTTAGTGTTGCAATAACACCAGGCTAAACAATGTGCACTGACCTCCAGAGTGGTGAACAAAAGCTTGCTATAGGTCAGGCCTCTTAAATGCCAGAGAAGTGCAAAATAGGAAGAGTCTCCATCTGATAAGCAACTGCTGAGAAAGAATGAATTTGTTTTTAATCTGGGTTAAAATCAGATATGAGAATCTATCCTCCTGTTCACTTTTGGATCCTCAGGTAGCAGGAACTCAAAGCTTAGATAATCACAAACGATGTAAGTTTTGGTTTTCCATGCTCAGACTTGTCCAGAACATGGAAGCCTTGCCCTGTTGGAAGGCAGCACTGAACTCACAGAGGCACACACACACACAGACATCTGTCTCAAAGTTATACTGACCTTGGCCAGTGGCAAACATAATTTCACAGATTGCATCTGATTTCTCTTTATTTAAGGCTACATCACGCGAGCTCCATATTAAAAATGCGGTTTTGGCTGTCCTGAAATGGATACCATGAGTAGATTGAGATGTGAGAGTATGTTAGAATGATTGCAGGTTCGGATATTAGTAGGGCAAGAGAGGAGGTCTGAGATTATATTATCTGATACTACTGCTTTAGGTCGAGGACCTGCTTTTACTACCCAAATGATGCTCTGGCCCTTTTCAGTCTTTATCATGTTATATCCCAGAGGACAGTGGATCCAGATCCCGTCTCTGTATTGCAATCACTTCTTCTGATACCTGTCCCCACATTCTCTTCTGTTTCATAGCACCTTCTTATTTTTTAAATATTCATTTATTTGGCTATACTGGGTGTTAGTGGGTTGTGGGTTCTAGTTCCTAAACTAAGGATCGAACCTGGGCCCCCTGCATTGGGAGCTTAGCCACTGGACCACCAGGGAAGTCATCCTGTTATTACCTCTGTCAAACCACCTACTGCTGTCCTGCAAATTCTCTAATGACTTGTTGGTCCATAAGGCTAGAATCTCTCTGACAGTAGGGGCAGGTCCACTGTGTTCATTAGAGTAAGTACCAGCCCCTAGCAAGTGCCAGGCCATAGAAGGCTCTCAATAAGTAATCGCATGCATGCTCAGTCGCTCAGTTGTGTCCACCTCTTTGTGACCCCATGGACTGTGGCCTGCCAGGCTGCTCTGTCTATGGAATTTTCCAGGCAACAATACTGAAGTGGCTGCCATTTCCTCCTCCAGGGGGTATTCCTGACCCAGGGATTGAACCTGCGTCTCTTGTGCCTCCTGCATTGGCAGGTGGATTCTTTACCACTGAGCCACCTGGGAAGCCCTAGTAAGTTCTTTGTTAAATAAATAAAAGAATGAGTGAATGCATGATTCTGTCTTTCTTAGAGGATGGATTTATTAAGTTTACAGCTCTGTAGCCATAACGGTGCCAGGAAAGAAAGAGTTAAGCCTCCTCCTGTGGAGGAGACAGGCTTATCCAAAGACCTTTTTCCTTTTTTATTGGCAAGGGCTGAATAAATGATATATGCATAAATCCTGGATATAAAATCCTGACACATTCTTTAGGTGTTGGCCTGAACTGCTTCAAAACTCTAAGGGAAGTAAATGAAATCATTCTAGGTTTTCTCTTACGTGGCCTGAGAGCCAGTTATGAAAGGAAGGCAAGGCCAGACCCAGGAATTCAAAGCTTGACCTATTTTGCCCAAAGCTAATAGTAAGAGAGATGGATTTGCCTTCTTACCTTTTTTTTTAATCAAGGACAATGAAGCAGCCCGGCAAACGATAGAACTAGGTGAATGGAATGCAGCAGAATTGCTTGAGGATTCAGAGCATCTCCAAGTCTATGTTTATGTATTATGTGTTTTTCCTTTTCTCTCCCCCTTTTTATTTTTCAAATGAGAAAAAAAAAAAAAGCGCCTGAATTCCCACCAACATAATCCAGTGACATACAATGATGAAACTCTGTTTTCACCTCTGCTTGTGACAGGGAATGCAAAAATAGCAAGTGGCCCAGTTCCACGAATCCCCGCCTCCCTACCCTAGCAGCTCTCACCCGGTTCTCATCTCTAAGAATGGAGGTTAGCGTTCAGCCGCGCGCGCAAGCCGCACTCAGCCCCCGGACCCCACAGATGAGGTCAGGCTGCGGGAGTGGCAGCAGTCGGGCCGGGGAGGCCGAGGCCCTCGGGGGAGCGAGGAGGGAGAGCGGCCTCGCCAGGCCGACGGCGCGCCTGGCCGCGCGGCGTCGCCTGGAGACGGCCCTGGCGGCGCAGTGTTTCTGTAAACAGCCGCTTCCCTGTTACTATCTATAGCAGGATCGCCTGGCTCCGGGGTGCGGCGGCGGGAGGCAGGTCGGCTGTCCCGCTCCCCGCGAGTCCCAAAGGATCCGCCCGCTGCCCTCATCCCGCCTCGCCCCTCTCCGGGTGCCCATTGTGCCCAACCCCCAACCCCGGCCCGAAGAGTGGGGGAAGGGACATAGGGACCTGTGTCTCTGCGGGGACCTGCGACTTCGCGTCCCGGAGGTGGCTGGCGCGCAGAGATTGAGCCGGGGGCAGTGTGACCCCGGCTGTCCTTTGCATCTGAGCAGGAGGCTAGAGGCGTCTGGGGGTGCTTAGCGCACTCCAAAGCACCTTGACCTGCCCACCAGCACCCCCCCACCACCCCAAAGGCCTGTTTTCCAGGCCACCGAGCGGTGCCTGAGATACCAGCCTCCGAAGATTCCGGCCTGGGCGCTGCTGGGCACAGTCCTTCCAGGCGCCCCCGGTCCAACCCCCCTCCCCCTTCCAAGTCCGCGCTGGAAAATCACCGGCTTTGGGCTCCCAATAACCAGCTTCCTGGGGCGCCGAACCACCCCCACCTCCCCAGCAAGGACTTGTGCTGCCCCAAGTGCTCGCTCCATCCGGTGCTCCGAACTGATGACCTTGTCCACAGAACAACCCCCGCCCCCCCAACACGCCCCGGGGCCCGAGCTCAGAACCAGGCAAACGAATCCTTCAGACATCCTTGTTGAGAGATTCTGCACGATGTTTATTGGCTAGTTTCTCAGGGGTTTGACAGCAACAGTAACATCTCATCTACGGCCAAGAAAAAAAAAAAAACAGCAAAAACAAAGCGCCTATCTCCTTAAAAGCAAAACAAACAAACAAAACATATAGAATAAAAAGTACCCAGCATCGTAGATAAAGTAGGTTATCGTATTGTCTTATTTTGGATCCTTCCAAACCGCAGGAACAATCCTAGTAAAGCTGGAGTCTGGGGAGCTTGAGGTGAGGGGTTGAGGGTCCGTTTCCAGAGCTTGCACTGAATTAGGGCTAGAATGGGGAGTGAGGGTAGAGGCGCATTCCTTCGGGGGCCGAGGCTTAACCTGCTTGGCTGCGTGTACCTATGTCGCCTATAACCTGAGCCTCATAACTCTTTCCCGGGTTTCCGTATAGAAGTAAAAGGGCGTCCCCGCCTTCGCCAACCCCATCCTCCCCCAGCCCCGGAACAAGGGTCCGCATTGAACCAGGTGCGAATGTTCGCTCGCCTTCGCCTCCCCTCCCCCCAGCCGCGGCCCCCGCCTCCCCCAGGCGCTGCACCCTCGGTGTTGGCTGCAGCCCGCGAGCAGTTCCCGTCAATCCCTCCCTCCCCTTTACACAGGATGTCCATATTAGGACATCTGCGTCAGCAGGTTTCCACGGCCGTCCGCTGCAGTCGTGGGGGGATCCATCCCCGCGGCCCCTTATCTCGGCAGCTCCACGCGACCCTAGGAACCACGGGAAGACAGGCCGACAAGATCAAGAAACTCGACAGCGCGGGGAACTGGGGGCGCTGCGAGGGCGGCGGAGGCGGCAAATGGGGACCCTAGAAGTAGCCGGGCCCGTGCGCCACCCCTCGGGAGCCGCAATGGTTGCGCCCAGTGACGTGTTGGGCTCATTCATAAAATGCTGTTATAAAAGCGGTGGCTGCGGCGCCTAGTACTCCAACCGCATCTGCAGCGAGCAAGCTTAAGGAGCTGACACAGAGCCTGCGGCGCAGCGAGCGAGCTAGCGAGCGACCGTGCACACCTACCCAGCTCTGCCCGGCAGCTCGCACCTGCCTCCGCCCCTGCGCCCCTCGCCCGGCTTTGACTGCTCGCGATCATGATGTTCTCTGGCTTCAACGCCGACTACGAGGCGTCCTCCTCCCGCTGCAGCAGCGCCTCCCCGGCCGGGGACAGTCTCTCCTACTACCATTCACCGGCCGACTCCTTCTCCAGCATGGGTTCTCCCGTCAATGCGCAGGTGAGGCTGGCTCCGCGCCTCCGCGGGGCCGGGGGGTGGAGGGGTCACCGGAGAGGAATCACCAAGGCGAGATGCTCGGGAAGACGAGTCCGGGACTCCTTTCGCCGGGGGCAGGGAGGGAGGCTTGCCGCGGCCCGGAGCAGCCCTCTCTCGGGAGCTTTTCCGAACTTTGTTCGGAGCGGCCCGCGAGCTTGTCATCAGAAGAATTGCTTCTTCTGTCCCGCGGCAGTCTCTTTCTGAGCTGTGCCCCCCGGCGCGCGCTCGCTGACTGATCTCTGACATTAGCTGGGGCCAAAATGTCCCAAAGCAAAAGACTAGCGAAGTAGAGCCTGGCGCCTCCGGGGGGAGGCGGCCCAAAGCGGCAATCCACACCCCCCCCCCCTCCGCCACCCCTCCCCTCGCAGCCTGGAGCAGGAAAGGAGGGGTAGGGGAGGAGGGTGAAGCAGGCGGGTGTGTAAGGCAGTTTCATTGATAAAAAGCGAGTTCATTCAGGAGACTCCGGAGCGGCGCCTGCGTCAGCGCGGACGTCAGAGATATTTATAACAAACCCCCTTTCAAGAGAGTGATGCTGAAGGGATAACGGGAACGCAGCAGCAGGATGGAGGAGAAAGGCACTGCGCTGCGGAATTCTTGGGAATAAAGCGGGGAGACCTTTCATTCCCGTTGACCGGCGTGTATAAAGACGCGAGCTGTCCATTGCCGGAGGGCTTCTCCTGCCTCTCTCCCTGCTGCCTGCGGCACTGGGAACTCTGCTCACCCCCACCTGCTCGCTCACGTCAGTTTCCTCCTCTTTCATTCTAGGACTACTGCACCGATCTGGCCGTTTCCAGTGCCAACTTCATCCCAACAGTGACTGCCATCTCGACCAGCCCTGACCTACAATGGCTAGTGCAGCCCACCCTGGTCTCCTCCGTGGCCCCGTCCCAGACCAGAGCCCCCCACCCCTATGGAGTCCCTACTCCCTCAGCTGGGGCTTACTCCAGGGCCGGAGTTATGAAAACCATGACGGGAGGCAGAGCTCAGAGCATTGGCCGGAGGGGCAAGGTAGAACAGGTGAGAGTTCTTGGCACCTTCTGAGGGGGAGGCGCGGGTCGACATTGTGGAGATGGGCAGCATAGGGGTCAGAGTGAAGCCACTGATGCATTGACTGGACACCCCAAATGGGAATCCCTGGCTCCAAGCCCTTTCCATCCAAGTCAGACTCTGATAGTCTCACCCTAAGAAATGCCCTGATGTATAGTTTCTTCCCTTGTAGTCTGGGTTCTTCTTGGCTCTTTCTGAGATTCTTATTTTAAATGCAAGTCACACCCAGCTTGCAACTGCAGGTTAGAAATGGCTTCACAGAAGAGGTGCCAGGAGCTAGGAAGCTGCAGGAGCTGGTTTCCCTGGGGTGGGTGAATGAAGCTAATGGCAGACACTGTTACTGAATGCTGCTCTTTTTTCCCCTCCCCAGTTGTCCCCAGAAGAAGAAGAGAAAAGGAGAATCCGAAGGGAAAGGAATAAGATGGCTGCAGCCAAATGCCGGAACCGGAGGAGAGAGCTGACTGACACCCTCCAAGCGGTAGGTTGAACCCATGGGTCACTTCTTTTTAAAACTTAAGGGGAAACTTGGAGACCAGACAAAAGGGATCTGTGTCCTTGAGTCAGACCATCTCTTATGCTTTCCTTTGCTCTCTCTTTCCAGGAGACAGACCAACTAGAAGATGAGAAGTCGGCTTTGCAGACAGAGATTGCCAATCTGCTGAAGGAGAAGGAAAAACTTGAGTTCATCCTAGCGGCTCACCGACCTGCCTGCAAGATCCCTGACGACCTGGGCTTCCCAGAAGAGATGTCTGTGGCTTCCCTTGATCTGAGTGGGGGCCTGCCTGAGGCTGCCACCCCTGAATCTGAGGAGGCCTTCACCCTGCCCCTCCTCAATGACCCTGAGCCCAAGCCCTCAGTGGAGCCCGTCAAGAGTGTCGGCAGCATGGAGCTGAAGGCTGAGCCCTTTGATGACTTCATGTTCCCAGTGTCATCCAGGCCCAGCGGCTCGGAGACCGCCCGCTCTGTGCCAGACATGGACCTGTCTGGTTCCTTCTATGCAGCAGACTGGGAGCCCCTGCATGGTGGCTCCCTGGGGATGGGGCCAATGGCCACGGAGCTGGAGCCCCTGTGCACCCCAGTGGTCACCTGTACTCCCAGCTGCACTACTTACACGTCTTCCTTCGTCTTCACCTACCCCGAGGCTGACTCCTTCCCCAGCTGTGCGGCTGCCCACCGCAAGGGCAGCAGCAGCAACGAGCCTTCCTCTGACTCGCTCAGCTCACCCACACTGCTGGCCCTGTGAGCGGGCAGAGAGGGGAGGCAGTGGGCGTGCACGTGGCCACTGCCTGAGTTGGCGCAATACAGAGAGGAGAAACACGTCTTCCCTCGAGGGTTCCCGTAGACCTAGGGAGGACCTTATCTGTGCGTGAAACACACCAGGCTGTGGGCCTCAAGGACTTGCAAGCGAGCATCCCCGTGTGGACTCAAGTCCTTACCTCTTCTGGAGATGTAGCAAAACGCATGGAGTGTGTATTGTTCCCAGTGACACATCTGAGAGCTGGTAGTTAGTAGCATGTGGAGCCAGGCCTGGGTCTGTGTCTCTTTTCTCTTTCTCTTTAGTCTTCTCATAGCATTAACTAATCTATTGGGTTCATTATTGGAATTAACCTGGTGCTGGATATTTTCAAATTGTATCTAGTGCAGCTGATTTTAACAATAACTACTGTGTTCCTGGCAATAGTGTGTTCTGATTAGCAATGACCAATATTAAATTAAGAAAAGATATGACTTTATTTTCTAGTAGATAGAAATAAATAGCTATATCCATGTACTGTAGTTTTTTCTTCAACATCGATGTTCATTGTAACGTTACTGATCATGCATTGTTGAGGTGGTCTGAATGTTCTGACATTAACAGTTTTCCATGAAAACGTTTTATTGTGTTTTTAATTTATTTATTAAGATGGATTCTCAGATATTTATATTTTTATTTTATTTTTTTCTACCTTGAGGTCTTTTGACATGTGGAAAGTGAACTTGAATGAAAAATTTAAGCATTGTTTGCTTATTGTTCAAAGACATTGTCAATAAAAGCATTTAAGTTGAATGCGACCCACCTTGTACTCTTTTCATTCTGGAAGTTATCTAAGTTTCTGGAAGGTATTGTCAGAGACTAATTTGTCAAGAAGGGTAGCTCTTGGAGGGGACACATCCCCTCTGTTTGATCCCTTATCAAATCAAGAGAAACTCTGGAGCTGACGTTGGAAAATTCTACAAACTCACATCTTCACCTTGCAGTGCTGCTTCTCTCCCTACAGGTTCTGGGAATGGGAAACTGCTTTGCAATAGCTTTTGTGGGAACACATCTTTCTTTTTCTGTTTTGAAAGTCAAAGGGAGGGATATTTAAATCTGGCTGTGCTAATACTAAACTTAACCATCTAGGTCTTCTAGGAATCCTTTTAGCAAACAATTAAGCTTTGCATGAACCACTTTAATTTTTTATTGCCACCAGATCATGTGAAGGTTACTCCTGCCTTAAAGGAGAACAAACTGAAGAATGGTTAGAATGATGTTTTCTCAATATTCCAAGGCTGGGATTAGAATCTTAGCTTCTCACTCATGACCCTATTCATCAGCCTGAACTGCCTCTTAACACTTGTTTTTTCTTTTTTTAGAAAAGCTTTCTCCTGGTTGGAAAGAAAACAAAACAAAAACCAAACCCACAACTTTTCAGTCCTTCACTCTAACAGACATACATTTAGTTGTATTTTTTATTCTCAAAAAGAAAGCAGGGTTCTTATCCTATCCCTCAGTGTGTGTGTTTGTGTGTGTGTGTGTGCGTGCGTGCGTGCGCACTTGGTTGCTCAGTCCTGTTGGACGCTGTGACCCTGTGGACTGTAGCCCACCAGGTTCCTCCATCCATGGGATTCTCCAGGCAACAGTACTGGAGTGGGTTGCCATTTCCTCCTCTAGGGGATCTTCCCAACCCCGGGATTGAACTGGAGTCTCTTGTTTCTCCTGCATTGGCAGTCAGATTCTTTACCACTCTGCCAACTGGGAAGCCTATCCTTTAGTAATCAATGCATTATAATTTCTGAAGTTTCTTTAACATATGCCTGACATTCAGTTTACACTGGAGGAAGAAAAGGCTGGCTCTGAGAACTTGAAAGAGATCTGAAACAGTGCAAACAATGGTTGAACATTGGGTAAATAAAAAGTTACATAATAGCTTGAAAAGAAGTCAACATGACTGAATGAGCTTTAACTTAGAAACTTTATCATCTTAATGAAGAACATGACCTTTGTCTGGGACACCTCTGGTAATGGGACGCTTACACGCACAGGTACCAACCACAAAGAAAGGAGGTGGCGCCTTCCTCTTCTGCTCTCTGCTATCAAGCGGGCGGGCACCAAGCCTGGAAGCGAGAGCCCAGGTTTGCACTCATGCTAAGGGGAAGAGAAGCTTCGAAGTCAGCCTTCTAATACTTTGGTGATAATGAAAATCACTGGGTGGTTATGGGATGTTATACTCAGTCAAGTTGAAAGTTGTAATTTAAAATGACAGTTCCAAAAAATTAAATGACCTTTCTATCGAGGATGGTATTCTCACCTATGCTCTCTCTGCTCTTCATATAATACTTGACATTTGAAAGCAATGTGCTTTAGATTCTTAAGAGCACTGATCTCTCACACATCATTTGCATATTATTTTTGCCTGTCAGGCAATGATGAAAATGGCCTTAGACTTCCTGTTTGCTGTTCGGGGGTAAACTTTCTGCAATCTTTGTTGTTCAGTTGCTAAGTATTATCTGACTCTTTGCCACTTCATAGACTGCAGCACCTCGGGCTCCCTTGTCCTTCACTATCTTCCAGAGTTTGCTCAAATTCATGTCCATTAAGTCTGAGATGCAATCTAACCATCTCACCCTTTGCCACCCTCTTCTCCTTTTGCCTTCAATCTTTTCCAGTATCGGGTCTTTTCCAATGAGTCTGCTCTTCGCATCTGGTGGCCAATGTACTGGAGCTTCAGCTTCAGCATCAGTCCTTCCAATGAATATTCAGGACTGATTTCCTTTAGGACTGACTGGTTTGATCTTCTTGCAGTCCAAGGGACTCTCAAGAGTCTTATCCAGTACCACAATGAGAAAACATCAATTATTTAGCGCTCAGCCATCTTTGTGGTCCCACTCACAACTAAATACGGAATTACTGTAACTAACACCCAGATCTGAAATGACGAGAAGAGATCTGAAGGCAAGCAGCTGGCTCCCCTACATGCACAGTATTAATAACCCATGGAAGGAGACTTCTCAGATGGGAAAGGGAGGCTGAACCTCTAGCCCTGGATACCGAACTCCTGGAGACCTGACTAATGGCCTCTGTCGGCTCCACACTGATTGGAGAGGGAACTGTGCTTTCTGCTTGACAGCACTGGTCTTGGCCTGGAGGCAGACCCTTTCCCTAGTTCACTATAGCCCAATTGGGACCAGGCTACTCCATCAACAAGGTCCAGGAGAGGGCCTTCACACAGAGAATCTCTTTACTGGGCTTCTCAGAGGACCTATAGGTTCTACCATAAGGTTGACATCCCAGTGAGCTCTCTGCTCACCGTTCTCATGGGATCAAGAGACAAAAGGAATTCCCTTTTTTAACCTAAAGGTCTCCTTCCACATCTTCTTTTCCTGACTCATGATTCAACTCCCATGGAGGATTGACACTGGGAATGTCAACTTTCTTTTAGGAAAAGCTCTGAGCCCACATGATCCTGACCCATACAATATGGCCTTACACTGGTCTCAACAAAATGACTATTTCAGGGCACCATTGTTTACTGATACAAACGAAACTTGTGTAATAGCAAGGAATGGGATAAAGAGTCAAGGGGGATGTTTTTTCTTTTCACAAGGAGAATGTATAATTTGCCCATCAACTGACCCCCAGACCTGGTTCAGTGCCTGGCACAAGTGTGCATGCTCAGTTGTGTCCGGCTCTTTGTGACTCCACGGACTGTAGCCTGCCAGGCTCCTCTGTCCATGGAATTTTCCAGGCAGAAATACTGGAGTGTGTTGCCATTCCCTACTCCAGGGAATCTTCCTGACCCAGAGAATGAACCCAAGTCTCTTGAGTCTCCTCAAGAGATTCAATCTGCATTGACAGGCAGATTCTTTACCCCTGTGCTACCTGGGAAGCCCACCTGGCACATAGTACAATGTTAACAAATATTTGCTGGGTGGATAAATGAATAAATTCTGCACTATTCCCACAAGCAGAAATATATTCCATGCATACTCTTTAAATCCTCCTATTCCAGGCCCTGTTACAATATGAAGCAATGGGGATTTCATAACTTTTATGTATGGCTTCAAACAAATACCCCACTTCCATCTTTGTTTCCTGGAACTCCTCCACTGTCTCCCTTGGATTCTTTCTGCCAATTCAACTTCAAAGAGAATACACTGCCATTGTGCTTTTAGCTCCAAATTAATTTTAGATGAAAAAGAGTAGATGAAAAAAATGATCTTTATGTAATAGTGGATTGTAGATGGTGCATCATTTTTGCACATCCCTGCACCTTCTGTAATTATCAAAATTAAAGGGTAGCATTTAACAATTTGCTCTAATAACAGTAATTTTGTATCAACAGCAACTTCCCATGTGTGAATGAAAGTAAATCAATTATGCTATCTTTAATTAGTGGACAAATAGAGACAGAGGAAAAGTAAAGCTTTCAGATGATTACTCTAAGGAAATCAGCTGAAGTTTTGATTTTTTTTCAAGTAAAAAAAATTGAAAACAAAAATTCAATTTTTAAACGTGTGTGAGACTTCTTGCAAACACAGAATAATAAAAATTCCTCAAAAAATAAGTGAAGGGCTTCCTTGGTGGCCCAGTGGTTAAAGAATCCACCTCCCAATGCAGGGGACACGGGTTCCCTGGCCCGGGAAGGTTCCACGTGCTGTGAGGCAACTAAGGCCATGTGCCACAACTTCTGAGGCCCATGCCCTAGAGCCTGTGCTCCACAACAAGAGAAGTCCTTGCAATGAGAAGCCCACGCACCAAAATTAGACAGTAGCCTCCACTCTCTGCAAACAGAGAGAGCCCACACACAGCAATGAAGACCCTGTGTAGCTAAAAATAAAATAAATAAATAGGATAATACAAATGAGGTTTGGGCATCACTTGAATGCTGACTATCAAAGCATTTTAAGTTGTGCCATTTTGCAATAAACATTAAAAAACTGCTTCTTGATTAGTCTCCAGGGATGTTTCCTGTCCTTCTTCTCTGCAGGCACTCGGTTCACTGGCCATTCTTCCATTCCTGACACAGAGCATGCAAGTCCCTGCTGCAGGGCCTTTGCACTTGCTGTCCCTCTGACTGGGACTCTTTCCCCAGGCTGGCTCCTTCCTGTCAGTCAGGACTCAGCTCAAAGAACATCCCCTCCAAGAAGACTTCTCATGTCCTTGTCCAGAATAACTGCCAGAAGCACACACTTCCGCCCCATGACTCTCTGTCCCATTACCCTGCTTTGCTTTTTTTCACAGACCTTATCACTCTCTGCAACACCTTATTAATGTTTTCCCTCCTTTTTTTAAAAAACAAACTTCTATCTTTTACACTGTCTATAAGTCTCATGTGAGAGGGAACCTTTTCTGTCTGGATCACCTACCTCTCTATCTCCAAGGTATATTTGGGACTCACTGTTAAATGAATGAATGAAGGCAGATAAAACCTACAAGAACGTCTAAAGAGAGATAAGTAGACTTTAACAGTGATGATGAGCTGTGTTTGTCATAGATTTCTTCCAGAGTGAAAGAGTATGCCTTCTTGTTAAAATAAAAAATTCTTGGCAAGAGTTCTACAATATCAAGATGAGGAACTAGCTGGCTTGGGAAAGAATTTTAAGGGGTACCGAAATATACAAGTATATTGTATAGGTCAGTGACACTTCTAGACTAATTACAAATTGTGAAATTTGTTTCAATAGCAAATGAAGAATAAATGCATATGTGAATGAAAGTATCATCTTTAAAGAAACAAAACTATGTATTTCACTCACTGATATAAAAATTTCAGACTATTGCACAAATCCATTTCAGTTCATGGATCCTAGCAGTTGGTGTGCTAAATTACAAAACTTATGAATCACTCTGCATGAGAATACAATAGGGTTAGATGCTCCCAGGTCATTACCAACATCATTATCACACCATCATTTACAAGAATATGCCCAGATCTGAGCAAAAGCAGATGGGAATAAAGTGAATTGACTCCTGACGAATGAGTTCAAAGTTCCTGAAGGATGCTGACTGGATAGAATTCCCTTTTGCACACAAGTGAAGGCAACAGAAACGAACAGGTTTAGCTGTAACGCAGTTTTCATTTCAATGGCTCCATGCACCCATTCATGGACTGATTTAAACTGCCTTTCCTTTGCTTTTCTTGAGCACTGTTCAGGTGCCCAGGGGGACCAAGAACAGAAAGGACTCTGGCCATTGTACCCAAGGAGGCTCCCTGGGCTGATGGACATCAGCTCTTCTTAACTAGTAAGGTGTTTTAACTTTCAGCTCTCACTGACATGGTGCCGAGGTTTGGTTCAATCAGTTGATGAAAATAAGAATCCAGTGGGGTTTGATCATAATTACATTAGAAGCAGGCTCATAGGAAGGAGGATCCTGCTAAAGCATATGGAGCAAAAGGCACCACCTCCATCGTAAGGGTAAACGGCGCTGGCACCAGTTGTTACTGTGTTTACTTTGGGGAGCAATTTGTGGTCAGATCTACAGAAACACTGATTCATTTTCAGGCTTTTGAATCAATCGTGACACTACCATTGCAGGTAAACTTATCAAAGCAAAAATGACAAGTTCATCTGGATTTGAGGAGTTGAATCCAACATAGCAGAGGGGCGCAGAGCATGGACTCAGCTTTGAATCCTGGCTCCTTGACCTTGGGCAGTCCACCTCTCTTCTCTCCACCTCAGTTTCCTCACCTGTGAAAGGGAGATAATAACTGTACCCACCTCCTGGGGTTGCTGTGTGATTCAATGTATAGAGCTTATTACAGTCCCTGTGCACACAGCAGTATCATAGAAGGGTGAATTACTACTTATTCTCTTTATAATCTAGGGGCTTGGGGGTCAAGGGAGAAAATATATACCCTCTGGAGCATACTTAGTTCAGTTGTGTGTAGGCTGAACCTAGATAGTGGGCTTTCCGGGTAGTGCTAGCGGTAAAGAATCTACTTGCCAGTGCAAGAGATACAACAGATTCTGGTTCGATCCCTGAGTCAGGAAGATCCCCTGGAGAAGGAAATGGCAACCCACTCCAGTATTCTTGCCTGGAAAATCCCACGGATAGAGGAGCCTGGCGGGCTACGGTCCACGGGGTCGCAAAGAGTTGGACATGACTGAGCACACAGGCATGCATGCCGGAGCAAGCAGTGGACTTTACATCACTCAGTGGAAAAGCTTCTGGCTGTCTATTCTGATTCAGGTGCTGGATTCATATGCAAAGACACAGTCCTGTGCTCATGGAGCTCCTGGTCGAAAGAAAGACACATAAAGGTGTTACACACAGTGTGACAATGAGAATTCCCAGACGTGCAGGGGTTACGAGGAGGAAGGAATGGTGAACTCTGTCTGGGGGAATCTCCCAGAAAGTGACCTCTGAGTTGGGCTTCAAAGATGGATGGAATCTGCCAGATGAGCAAGCGGCAGGTGAAGGATTCCAGGCGGCAGAAGGATATACACTATAAAGGCACAGACTCAGAAAAAACAGACTGTAACGTACGGGACTAGGGGAAGAGAGGGTGGGAGATGTAAATTATAGAGGATCATATAAGTACAGTTGATGTACTTATCAACTGTATTGATGACATCAGTACTGTAGCATCAAACTGGAGGGGGGCGGGGTCGGTTAGAGATAGGTCAAGAAGAGGTAACTGTGGCCAGATCATAAAAAGCCTGGTATTTACTTAGTTCAGTTGTGTGTAGGCTGAACCCAGGCAGTGGTGGAGGGACTCGGGAGGGAACAAGAGGTAATTAGGGGGTAGGACTGTTAGGACTTGGTGATTGAGTGGATATGAGAGATGAGTGAGAGGGAGGAATCCAAGCTCACTCCCACATTTACCAGGTTTAACCTACAAGGAGGTTTGTGAGTCCTCCAATGACTTTGTGACTCTGGGAAGAAAAGCAGGTTTGGGGGATAAGAAGGTAAGTTCTGAGCTGGACATGTTGAGTTCAAGATGCCTGTGGAATACTAGGGGGAAGGAATGTGGGTTGTTGGAAGTACATGGCAGAGGTTCTTTGATGTCAATTTATGGAGCTTGTCTGGAGGCATGTGGCTGGGATAGAACCTAGGAGATACATATATATATATCATAGTGAATAAAAAGTATTTATGTTTTGCTAGTGCTGGGTCTTGGTGGCTGTGTGGGCTTTTCTCTAGTTGCCATGAGTAGGGGCTACCCTCTAGTTGTGGTGCGTGGGGTCTCACTGTGGTGACTTTTCTTGTTGCTGAGCACGGGCTCTAGGGCACTGAGGCTTCAGTAGTTGTGGTGCATGGACTTAGTTGCTTGGCAGCATTTGGGATCTTTCTGGACCGGGGAAGCCCTAAGATATAATATTAATAATAGCCAACATTTCACATGGGCTTGCTATGTGCCAGGCTGTACCACCAGATTTGCTTTGCTAATCATTTTGCCTTTGGCAGCTGGCACACAGTGGGCACACAATAATTATTTTGTTCAATGGATGCTCTCATTTAGTCCTCACCACAAACTTACAAGGCAGGTATTATTAGGACCCTCACTTTATCTATAGGAAGATGATCTAGGAAAAGCTAAGTTAACCGAGGTCATACAACTGCTAAGCAGCAATCTGAGATTTGAAATCAGCTCCTTGTGATAAGTCCAAAGTGCTTAACTGCTTTGGTAGAATCTTAAAGAAGGCTGAGCAACGAAGAATTGATGCTTTTGAACTGTGGTGCTGGAGAAGACTCCTGAGAATCCCTTGGACAGCAAGGAGATCAAACTAGTCAATCCCAAAGGAAATCAACCATAAATGTTCATTCGAAGGACTGATGCCAAAGCTGAAACTTCAATACTTTGGCCACCTGAGACTGAGAGCTGACTCACTGGAAAAGAACCTGATGCTGGGAAAGATTGAGGGCAGGAGGAGAAGGGACGACATAGGATGAAGTGATTGGATAGCATCAATGACCCAATGGACATGAGTTTGAGCAAATTCTGGGAGATAGTGGAAGACAGGGAAGCCTGGGGTGCTGCAGTCCATGGGGTCGCATAGAGTCAAACACAACTGAGCGACTGGACAAGAACAGCAAGCATGTTAAAACTGCCCCCAAATATGTACTTCTAAGACCTGGGGTGAGACTCTTACCCCTCTGAGACTGTTTCCTCTACCAAACCAGGAGTGGGATTCAAAAATCTCAAAACACTCCTTCAGCTTCAAAACAATGATGACATCAGATGATGACTATGGCAATGCAGTATGAGGCCCATATCACATCACTTAGGGTGGAAGGCCTCAACAGTGTAGGCAGTGTAAAGTGGGACACCAAGCAGGTTCTAGGTACAGGCAAAGAGGGTGAATTAGGGTTTACCTTCCATATAACAAATCACCATTCAAAACAACATGTATTCACTACCTCACAGTCTCTGTGGGTCAGGAGTCCTGGCACAGCCTAGTCCAGTCTCAAGAGGTTACAATCAAGGTGTCAGCCAAGCTCATTCTCAGCTGAATGCTTGAATGGGGAAAGGTCAGCTTCTGAACTTATCTGGGTTGTGGGAAGACTTTATTTCCTTGTGATTGTATAACTAGGACCCAGCTTTTGACTGTTGGACAGAAGCCACCCTCAGGTCCTAGAGGTTGCTCATAAGTTCCTTGCATTTGAGCTTCCTCAATATGGCTGCTCACTTCATCAAGGGCTGCAGAACCTACTTTCGTATGCTAGCAAGATGGTGATATGTTGTTATATCAACATAATCTACAGGTGGCTTCCCATTACCTCCACCATACTCTGTTGCTTAGAAGCAAGTCTCAGGTTCCACCTCAAGGGGAGGGAACCATACAAACTCCCAACATGGGCACCAGGAGGCAGGAATTACTGGAGGTCACACTAGGGTCTGACATCCATAAGGGGCCACATTACCTGCTGAGAATTTGAAAGGAATTATAAAACAAGTTAAAGTTGGTCTGCTTTTTAGCTAAGACCATGAACTGGCAATTCTAGATATCATCAGTGACAAAATACTCTTTCCTGAAAAAATCTTTTGTTGTTTGAAGTTCTAAACAGTTGCTGGGATTACTGTCAAGTTTTCATGATACATTCATTTAAGCAATTCCTTATCCTTTAATGCAGTGTATTCTACATGGAAGTAAACTCCCAGTTATACTGACAGCTGGTCTCCAAAACATGGACTTAGCTCCAGGCCTTCATTTTAAGATGAAGACTGTAATGGTGCACAATCATTTGAGATGAGATCGTTTTGGGTGCAGTGTGTGTCTGCGTCTCCAATCCTATGGTAGTACACAATACTGGTTTTAAGCAGCAGATGTGAAATAAACAAAGATAACGCCCCTGACACTGAAGTCAGAGAAACTGAACTGGAGTTACTTCAGTTCTGTTATTCTATATGACCGCTTAGAGTTCTTGTGTTTCAAATTTAAAAGAGTGAAACAGTGCAAACTGAGAGTTGTTTTTATTTGATAGATGCACATTTCAGTTAACACACAAAATATTTTACTAAATTTTAGTATCAACTTTAAAACAGAAAATTCTTTTATTTTAAAACTTAAAAACAAATCAAGAGAAAACCCAGTACACCAGTAATATGATTTAGTAGTTGACTAAACTATTAAATTGTGCTGTTTAGGAATAAAAATTAACAGCCAGCACTAATTGGGGCTCACAATGTGCTAGACACTGTTACACACACACACACACATTTATATTAGCTTATGAATACAGGGAAGTCCAGCTATTATCCTTAGTTTAAAGATAATGTAGTCCGGGAGCACAGAACATTGTGGTCTGCTCAAGATTAGCCAACTTGAGTGGCAAAGCTGGAATCTCAGTCCGGGTCGGGTGGTTCCAATATCTGAATTCTTAGATTGTAGTAAAGGAAAACAAAAGACAATATCCCAGATAATCTTGCAGGCCGAGGAAGCCCTTCAAAAAAGGACAGGAAGGTTTCTTCTCATCCATGAGGGCTTCCTTCCACTTCTGACCTGTCCCTGCCGGATCCTGGGCTGAGGGAGGGCCGGCTTCCCAAGGACCTGCCAGAGAGAATTCTCTTTCCGGGTCCCCTCTCCGCCCTCTGAGCACCCACGCCGCGCCCCGGCCCTCCGCTGCCAAGCCCAGGTTTCTGCCAGCCCTTCCCAGCTTCCGGCCCTTCGCTCCAGGCCAGGTCGCGGGGTCCAGGCGGTGCCAGGAGCTCTCAAGTCCTCTATTTACTGTTTGGTTTCCATGGTGACACGTAGGCGCCGTCAGCGCCTTCCGTCATCAGCCCCGCAGCGCGGTCCCCCACCCGGCGCCGTGACGTCTGCCCGCCGCTTCCGCTCTGCCCAAATTTGGCTCAGCCGCTGCTCGGCCAGCCGGGCGGAGGGAGCGGGAGGAGGGAGTGGGGGGAGGCTGGGAGTCGGGCTTCGTCGTCCTCCTCTCCCTCCCCCTCCCCACGCTCTCGGTCTCCGGCCACGCCCCCGTACGGGTGCTGCGGACCCCTGGGTTCCACGCTATCCAACCCCGCGACCCTCGGCGGAGGCAAGGCGTGGGGACGACAGGGACCGCGAGGGAAGGGGTGGATGATTGATTGACGAGCCCCGGGATCCCAGACATTTCTTGTCTCGTTGAGACTGCAGCCCAGAGTTGGGCCGTCTCGTCTGTTTTGGGCTGGGTGAGCTGAGATCATGATTTTCTCCCTCTGTGCCCGGAAATCATGGAAACAGCCATCCTTCGCCTCTGTTTTATATATTATAGACTTGAACTTAAAATCTTCGTCTTTGGCGCAGTGGAAAGCTTTGAAGACCGAGATTCTGGGAATCAGTGTTGCCCCTTGGGGGATAAATGACCTTGGGAAGGTCACTTTCTTTTGCTTAGCCTGGTAAAATGAGCTTTGGCGAGGTGGGGCGCAGCGGCGTCAGGCTTGGGAGGGGAGATCGCCTGCATCACCTTTTAATTTTACAGTAGTTACGGGCGGGAGGTGGGGGTGGGGAGACCGGTTCGGGGAGTGAGGGGAGTGGGGGAGGCCGGGGGGCAGTGCATGACATAATTGGAATACCGGTGAAGTTCTTTGAGGACCCCCTGCCATTCTGACCCCCGTAGCAACTGGGTTTGTGCGTTTCTTTGCGCCTTGGTCGTATGGGCGCTTAATTAACTGTTGCTCACCGCTTATTGAATGAATCCCAGGCAAATTGCTTTCGGATTTCACCTTCATAAATCCAGACCCCCGCAATTCCTCTTACAGGCGGAAGGAGGGATATTGCGGCGATGATTAATATCGCGCAGCAGGGTTGCTGATGTAAAGCGACTTGCAGATGTAAAGGGCAATAAACATTCCTGGGAGGAATCCAGCGAGATTCCAGAAATCTCGGAGGGAGCCGTGGGTGTGTGCTGCCGGGCCAAGAGGGCGGGGGTGGGGCGGGCAGTGCCGCAGTGGGCACTACCCGGGAGCTGACTGCGGGCGTGGGGGCAACTCTTCAAGATACTTAGTCCTGGCTACCGCCCTTCCCCGCCACCCCCTTACCGCCAGCCCCGTCCCCAACCCCAACCCCCGCCCATTCCTCAGTTCCTCTAACCAAAGGAGTGTTTCAGAATTTAAGAGCTAGAACGCACATCAGATACTATTGCTCAAATTCAGCCTTTCAATTTTACATACGGGGTACTAAGGTTCAGAAAATCTGATTCACTCCTCCAAGTTTGCACAGCTAGTTAGAGACAGATAAAAGCCAAGATTTCTGGCTTCACCTCCCACCTCCCCTCTAATCCCCTCTGCTTTTGTGACTTCAGGGCCCTGTTGCCTGGCTCAGATGGTGGAGCTTGCAGTAAAGCTGAATACTGACATCAGAGCTCCTTCAAGGGTGCCAGCGGCATGCCTCCTGTCCCGCACAACCCACAGCATGACATCAGGGGTGATGGCCAGGAGGTGTGTTATCCCCAAAGCACAAAGCATTCCTCCTCCTAGTGACTGGAATGGCTACACTTGTCCAGAGACCCTGAATTGTTTGCCCTGAAACTAGGCTTAGATTAGCAGTTGGTCATTTTTGATAGTTACCCAAGCCTAGCATCAAGTTTTCTCAGTCAAGACAACAGAAGGCATGAGTAGCCTCAATCCATGGAAACCCCTATTCTGCCTATTGGAAGATCTTTTCATGGTGCTGGAGAAGACTCTTGAGAGTCACTTGGACTGCAAGGAGATCCAACCAGTCCATTCTAGAGGAAATCAGTCCTGGGTGTTCATTGGAAAGACTGATGTTGAAGCTGAAACTCCAATACTTCGGCCACCTCATGTGAAGAGTTGACTCACTGGAAAAGACCCTGATGCTGGGAGGGATTGGGGGCAGGAGAAGGGGACGACAGGATGAGATGGCTGGATGGCATCACCGACTCCAAGGACATGAGTTTGAGTGAACTCCGGGAGTTGGCGATGGACAGGGAAACCTGGTGTGCTGCGATTCATGGGGTCACAAAGAGTCGGACACGACTGAGCGACTGAACTGAACTTTCATGGTACATAGAGGTTAGATTCTCTTTAATGTCTCTCTTTCAGTTTCACCCGACTTCCTCTGACATTCTATATTCTGTTTCTTCCCTGATTCTAGGCAGCCCAGTCTGAGACGACTGATGCCCACCGCTGGCCTCAGGCCATGCCAACTCTTCTGGGGAAGAGTCTGCGATCTTTCCTCTTTCTCTCTGGTTTGTACTTGGGAGCTCTAGCGACAGAAGTAGCAGCTCTGCCTCCTGGTGGACATTTGAGGCAGAGCACCCTTCTCCAATTCTAGAAGCCGCCTAATGGTTAGGGGAAGAGATTTTTCTTTGTTCGCTCTGATGGAAATAGCAAAACTTGACAGGGGGAAAAAAAAACAACCCCAAGTTTTTTTTTGTCCCTGTATTTTAGAAGATCAGATTGATTTGGACGTAGAAAATACTCTCTTGTTTCTCTGGCCTCTTTTTTTCCTTCTGCCAAGTCTTGCTGTTTCCATGAGTGAGCAAGGTTTCCTTGCCCCTTCTCTTTATTTCAAACTCCGCCTCCTTCATAACACTTTTCTGACTCCTCTCCTATATATTTTATGAATTACAGCTGTGCACAGACCCAGCACATGAGTGTACACTTACTTGCTGTCTTTTCTGTAGTTTCCTTGAGAGTGGAGGCCAAGTCCTGGGTGTCTTTTGTGTTCATTGAATAATGCCCAGCACAGGGCTGGGGATAAAACCTGCTCTCAAGCCCTTGAGGATTAATTGATTAATTTCTCCAGAAGCAAATCCAAGCCTTTGCTTTGATAAACTTTCCTATCAGTTCTTTGGAGGGGGGATCTAGATAATGATCAAAGATAGCCTTGCACAAGAAGGAGTTTCACAAAGCAGTTTCACAAGAGAACACCACCCCACGCAGAGAGGGATGGGGAAGTGCGAAGTGAACTCTCTGAAAGATGAGGAAGGTGAGAACACGGGAAGGTCAAACGATGAAAATTTAGGGGCGGGGGGCGGGAGGAAGGCACTTTGCTTGTGGGATCAGAGAGGCAGCACAGCTTCTAGAGCCGGCTTCCTGTCCAGACCCCACCACTTGCAGTGTGGCCATAGGCAAGTTTACTCTGTGCCTCCGTTTTCTTATCTGTAAAGAAACTACGTGTCTCCTGGCCTTATTCTGGGGATAAATTGAGCTGATATTTGCAAAGTGCTGGAATAGTACCTGGCACATAGTAAGTCTCATATAACAGTTTGTCAGATCATTTTCCAATGTAGCTGTCTTGTAGATAGAATGGAGGAAGGTTGTATGACCTTTTTGTTCCCTTCTGCACTGACTTCCTGAGCAGGCCATGAGCTATGTGGTCGTACAGGTCTGGGTGGATTCCTGTCCCTGTTACTAGTTTTTTGACCTTGGGCAGATCATTCTACTTCTCGGAGTCTCAGTTCATCTGTGAAGGGGAAGGGGGCCAGATAATTGTGGTTACCTCGAAAGACTGTTGTGTGCATTACATGACTGTAAAAAGCCTGGCATGTCAAGAGTTTCGTAAACAGAAGATATAATTATTATTATCTATGAGAGGAGCCATAGGTAAAGGAAAACAGAGTCTCCAGCATCCTTGAGGTTTCCAGAAACACTGAATGTAGTGAATGGCAGTGAGATCAGCTCAGTTCCTGGCACTTAGGGGTGGGAGGCTAGGCCCTGCATCTGGGCCATGACTGGATATCAACATCTGAGGAAACCAGGAATGGTTTGGCTTGTGGATCTGCTCTAGGAACATTTTCTGCCTGAGGGCTGTCCTGAGGGAGTGGCTCAGTCAGGCCAGGTGCCAGCAGTGGGAGGCCCCTTCTTCCCAGAAGGGGGGCCTTTAGTAAAAGAGGGCGTGGGCAGGGTGGGACTTAGAAACCTGTTGTTGAGTGTGTGTGTGTGTGTGTGAATGGCCTGGAGACCTCCTACCCCAGGAGCTGGCCTCCCAGGCCTGGCGTGGCCATCCACATGGCCAAACCTGCCTGCACAGCTCCTCAAAGCTGCCCTTCCCAGCCCTGACCTGGGATATCCCAGAGTGATTGCCGGCAGCTATCCAAGGGGTGGTGGGAAGGAGGGTTGTGATAGTCTTACAGTCAAATTACCCTTCATTCCCTTCAGCTGCATTTATGGAAAAGTACTAAATGGAATATACAAAAGCTGTGATGCAGTCCTTCGGGTTCTTTTCGAAGGGGGAAGGAGGATTGCAAAATCCAGCGATGCTAGAGTGTTGCAATCGCGACCATGTTGGGAACCACTTTTACCGTCCCCTGTGACCCAGGAGGAATTGCGGGCCCTGGCAGGCCAGAGTCTATGCTAAGTAAGTTGTCATTCTGGGATCCCAGACAATTTTAGAATCTGTTTGGGGAGTGCGGATGGATCTGTAAGCCTCATTTCAAACTCAGGTTTCCAGTCATGGCAAGGGAGGGGTGGGCCCCAGTGACTAGTACCTGGAGCAGAACTCAAACGTGGCTTGTGAAGTCACGAAGGTGCTAATATTGGTTGTCTCTGGGGAGGAAGGAATATGTTTTTCATTTTTTCCTTTTTGCTTGTTTGTACTCTCTGATTTTTGTTTTTGGCGAGCCCACATACTACTTTTGTAATAAAAATGTTTTTTAAATGTTCCCAGCAGAACAGTACGTTTGGTTTTTTTTATGGGTAACAATAATAAATGAAAAGACTCAGAACTCAAAACACCTCTTGATTTTTTTCCTTCTCCCTTCCTTTCCAGAAGAAATAGATGCTCTTGATGAAACCTTTGGAAATTCAGATAGTCAAAGTAAAAAATCACCTATAATCACATCGCAGAGGTTTCTGCCAACCATTGTAATTTTTCCTCCCTTTCCTATATTGGAAACTTTAGTTTTATACTTTTAAATTTATACATTGTAGTTTTCATGAAAATAAGGCTAGAATACTGTTTTATAATCTTGTTTTTCTATATCATACATCATGAATACAGACAGTTTTTTTCTACCTGCTTACTTTAATAGCTAGTCAGATAGGATTCTAAACATCCAACAATCAGTTATGTATTGTTGGACCTTTGGGTTGTTTCTAAGTGATTTTCTATCCTAGACAAGGATGCAAGAAGCTCCGTGGCAAATTTTTGTGCACATCTGAGATTATTTCATTCAAGGTGGGCCGAGGGCATGCTCCTTTGTAAGTCTTTTGAAATATAGCTGTGCGGTCAGTACAGTGTCACAGAGGATGGTTTGCAGCTCCTGTTACAAATGGGAAGGGAGTATTGGCTTAACCAATTTCTAGCTATGCAATCTTGAGGAAATGACTTACCCTCCCTGCAGTTCAGTTTCCTCAAATGATAACAGCTTATGGAATGAGACTGTTGTGGGGACTGGATGAAAAAGAGGTGTCAAGTAGCACAGCACATGATGAGCCTTCAGTAAATGGCGATTGTTTCTGACTCAGGGACGGTCTTTTCTTTGGGGCAAGAAGTTGTTTTTGAAACTGAGGTCTGGTTGCCTGGCAAAGTTGAGGGGAAGAACTGGAGTGGGTTTAAATGGTGAAGGGGAAGACACTGAGACATGGACGTCTCAGGCACAGTGGTCAGGAATCCATCTGCCAATGCAGGGGACACGGGTTTGATCCCTGGTCCGGGAACATCCCATGTGCCACGGAGCAACTAAGCCCATGAGCTGCAGCTACTGAGTCCCTGCTCTAGGGCCTGCATGCTGCAGCTACTGAACCCGATGCTGCAGCTCCTGACGCTCATGCGCCTGCAGCCTCTGCTGTGCAGCGAGAAGCTACCATAATGAGGAGCCCACGCACCGCAATGAAGAGGAGCCTCTGCTTGCTGCAACTAGAGAAAGCCTATGCACAGCAAGGAAGACCCAGTACAATTAAAAAAAAAAAGTGGACAAGGGATCGAGAAGGGGCTGATGAGGGCGTTGTTTTCTAGTCACTAAGTCGTGTCTGACTCTGCGACCCCAGAGACTGCAGCATGCTGGGCTTCCCTGTGCTTCACTGTCTCCTGGAGTTTGCTCAAACTCATGTCCATTGAGTCGGTGTAGGCTGAGGAAAAATTAGCAGAGAAGAGCGTGTCCTTGAGGGAGATGGAGAACCCAGTGGACAGGGGTGAAATGTCCACGTGGTACAGTTTGGAGCTTGGAAACCAAGCCAGGTGCCAGTCGGTCCCTGTGCCGCCGAGGAGCCACCTCTGTAAGATCCCAGATGGAGCCTGTGCCCTGTGGCCCCCAGTCCCGTGAGGCTGCTTTCTGCCTTTCTGCTCTCAGCCTCATATTGCATCACTCCAGGCCAGGGTTCTTTCCATTCCTTGAGTGTGCCATCTTCCTGTCTGTTGGGTGGCCTTGTATGTTCTGTTTCCCCCTGCCAGTAACATCCAGTCTTCTTGGCCAATTCCCAGGCACCCTTCTGATCTCAAGCTTAAAGCTCGCTTCCTCGGGGAGGCCTTCCCTGACCATTTGGTTTCAACTGGTCACTTTCCTCCTGTTTATTTTCTCTGGGCCTCTGTACCTACATAGCAATGTCAGAGTTTGTAGTTATTGTGTGTTTGTGATTTTTTACCCCTGGTGTTCTCACTGGGCTGAAAGCTCCATGAAAGCAGGAACAGGTTCCTTTTTTTTTTTTTTTAACTCACTCTGTACCCCTGATGCTCAGCACATAGTCGACATTCAACAAACAGTTACTGAAACAGAAGAAGAGTAAGCCAGTTCATTTGTGATCTGTAAAATACCTTGATGTCTCCTTCTGCGGCTTCAAACCCATCCTAACTGATGCTGGCTTATTGGCTGAAGGAACAGGAAATTTGGGGGCTGTGAGGACTGCTTTAGCCAGTTCCTCTCTTGTCCTCTCCCTTGAGGAAGTAGCCTTCTCCTTCTAAGACTAGAAACTTTTTAAGCCAGTGCTTCTCAAGCTTGTTGTTGTCATTCAATCTCTAAGTCATGTCTGACTCTTTGAGACCCCATAAGCTGACTGTAGCACGCCAGGCTTCCCTGTCCTTCACCATCTCCCAGAGTTTGCTCAAACTCATGTCCATTGAGTCAGTGATACCATCCAGCCATTTCACTCTCTGTTGCCCCCTTCTCCTCCTGCTCTCAATCTTTCCCAGCATCAGGGTCTTTTCCAATGTTGTCAAACTTAAATGTGTTCTCAAACTTACCTGGGGATCTCCTCAACATGCTAATTCTGATTCTGTGGTTCTAGGATCCTCCTTAGGGACAGGTATCTTTAACAAGCTCCTGGGTCAAACCCATGTTGCTGGTCTCAGGACCACTCTGAGCAGCAAGTCTTTGAGTTTACAGCTTCCTTCTGTTTTACCCACCAACCATTTCCACGTCTCCCTGGAGAAGGGAAAGGCTACCCACTCCAGTATTCTGGCCTGGAGAATTCCACGGACTCTGTGGTTCATGGGGTTGCAAAGAGTCAGACAGGACTGAACCACTTTCACTTTTCTATTCCCATGCTTAAGATTGAGTCGCTGCTCCCTCTGCTGGCCACTCCAGGGCATGACAGTCATTGACTAAGATAAACAGCGTGTCAGTGGTCTGGTGGTCCAGTGGCTAAGACTATGCTCCCAATGCAGGGGGCCCAGGTTTGATACCTGGTCAGGGAACTAGATCCCACATGCCGCAACTAAAGATCAGCTGAAGACCCTGCGTGCCACAGCTGAGGCCCCGTGCAGCCAAGTAAATAAATAAAAATAATAAATGTTAAAAAAGACGGCATGCCAGAAATATAAAACTTACACAAAATTCTCGCGGAACGAGATCTGCTAAAAGTAGATGAGCACTGCTGCTGTTAAATCGCTTCAGTCGTGTCCGACTCTGTGCGACCCCATAGACGGCAGCCCACCAGGCTCCCCCATCCCTGGGATTCTCCAGGCAAGAACACTGGAGTGGGTTGCCATTTCCTTCTCCAATGCATGAAAGTGAAAAGTGAAAGTGAAGTCACTCAGTCATGTCTGACTCGTAGCAACCCCATGGACTGCAGCCTTCCAGGCTCCTCTGTCCATGGGATTTTCCAGGAGCACACAAATTTTAATAACACTAGGAAAATGTGCTCTTAAGAATACACTCTGTAAAGGATCCCAGCTATGCTGAGGCAAAAAAATTCCTGGAGCAGAAGGATGTTAAGACTGAGAGGAACCCTTCCAATCCTCTCTTCATTGATTTTCTTCTTTTGCTGCTGTTGGCTTTTCCCACTTTTTTTTTCTTAATCAGGGCTGCATTATGACTTTCATGGGCCCTGGGAAGTTTGGCCTTTGAAGGTCCCTTTCTCTATAAAAATTAATTCAAAATTTCTTTCTTTCTTTCTTTTTTTTTTTTGCAAAAGCATGAAGGGGTTTTATTTCTAGCTTGAGCCAGGGCTCCCGTCTCATCCAGCGCAGTGGAGTCTTGACGAGAGCCCGGAGCTCTGAATCACATCTACTTTTATACAGATGGTTCTTTGTTCCTGTAACAGCATAGCTGATTGGCTAAAAAGTACAGGCGCACGGGACTATTAAACCTCGCATCCCTATCCGGATTGGCTCGGGACTGGGGGGGTGGGGTGGGGGGGCTACAGGGATTTTTCTGATAGGTCAAGCTACACTGCCTGCAGGAGTTTCCAGTGCCTCAGCTTTTCTAGAGACTAAACCTCAGGCCTAGCCTGCCCCTTAGAGCCTGTCCTGGCTCGTTTGATCCTAATAATCCCTCCCCAAAAGGGGTGAGGGGAATTCTGGCAGGGTCAGAAACTCATGTGAAAATAGCACAGAATCCCAGTTGCAAGATAAAGAATAACTGAAATAGTACCTTTTGGCTCATCCAGACAGTCCCATTACGGAAGCGGATCGGGAAGAAAGTGGGGCAGGGGCTTCAGTAAGCACAGAGTAAGTTGCCCCAGTATCTAAAAGGAAATCGACGGACTGGCCCCCCACAATTATTAATACCCGGGGTTCCTCAGGTGTAATTAGGACAGGAGCTTGTGTGGGGACCCCCGGGCACCTTCAGTCCTGATTGTCTTGAGAGTCCGACCCCAGAGATCTATACCTCTGAGGGCAGTCTCTCTTCTAGTGTGGTCCTTTGCAGACTGGACATGGAGCCGGGGGCGGTTTAGATGCCTGAGGGCAATCCCGCTTGAGGTGCCCCTCCTTTCCACAGTAATAGCAAGCCCATCCCTTTTCACCTGGGTCCCTCTGGGCATTTTTCTCAGGCTGCTTAAGAGCGTTTTCATAGCCATTGCGAAGGCTTCTGCCTTTTCCTTTGTCTTTCTTTGCCTTTCTTTCTTTTCCTCATATTCCCTACCATAATAGACCATCTTAGCCAGTTGTAACAGAGTATCTAAAGACTGATTTGGTCCATACGCCCGTTTTTGTAGCCAATGGCGGATATCTGGAGCCGACTGAGTGATAAACCTCTCTTTTAAGATCACTTTTCCTTCTTCACTTTCAGGATCAATCTCAGTGAATCTGTGAAGAGCTTCTCTTAGTCTAGCTAGGAATTTACCAGGAGCTTCCTTCTCCTGTTCTATGTCTGCCAATTTGCTATAGTTTAAAGGCTTAGAACGCGCCTGCCTGAGTCCTTCAAGAATACATCTGACAAAATGACTCTGATCCAATCTTCCTTTAGCTGAGTTGTAGTCCCAGTCTGGTTCTATAGTTGGGACCGCCTGATTCCCAGTGGGGAGGGCCGCTATCTCGTCCTCCCTCTTCCCTGATTCATTACCAAGCCATTCATCTCCATAAGCAACCGCTTTCCCCAAAACTCAAGTCTTTGAGTCGGGAGTCAGCGTTTGTCCCAAGATGTACATCACATCCTTCCAAGTAAGGTCATAAAGCAGAGTAACACCTTTAAAAGCTCTAATATATTTTTCTGGGTCCACTAAATAGTCTCCCAGATCCTCCTTGATTCTTTGTATTTCTTGATAAGAAAAAGGCTTACTAACTCTCATAGACTGATTATTTCTCCCGGTGGGTGTTTCATAAAGAGGCAACAGCTTGTGTGGCTCTTCCTCAGTCTCTCTGGCTGCTCTGCACATATGATCCCAGGGATAGACTGGAGACACATGTTTTTCTTTTTCTCTTTGTCTCCTGTCCTCCATCTCATCTCTAACTTCGATGGTCTGAGTTTCTATTGAAACCAGAGTAGTCTGAGGTCGTACTGAGACAGGAGTTGTTTGGACCTCCACGTGGGCAGTTTGAATCTCAGTCTGGGTTTCCATTGAGACCAAAGCAGTTTGAATCTCAGTTTGGATTTCCACTGAGACCAAAGCAGTTTGAATCTCAGTTTGGGTTTCCACTGAGACCAAAGCAGTTTGAATCTCAGTTTGGGTTTCCACTGAGACCAAAGCAGCCGTTCTGAGGGGGCTTTTCTGGCTTTCAGTTAGCTCAGCTTGGAGCCCCAGGTATGGGGGCAAAGTAGGAGGACAGGAGGGAGCTGAAGGTTTCACGCTCAAATCTATACCCTTAGGACATAAGTCTGGTATAATTCGCAGAGAGAAAAAGGGCAACACATATACTACTTCTACCCACTTCCCTTGTTCCTTACAGAACCGGTCTAATTGTAAAACAGTATTATACTTAAGAGACCCTCCAACTGGCCACCGTCCGCCGTCCTCCAATGGATACCGTGGCCATGCAGTATCACACAGGAAGACCACGTGTGTCTTCTTTAAGCCCTTGGGATCTATCCCAGTTTTTCAAGATACAGTTCAAAGGAGTGAGGCTGGAATTGTTAGCTCCCATCTTGTCCTGAAGGATCCCGGATGAGCCCCCAAGATGAAAGGTTGTTGTTGAATCACGATGCCGGGATTCTTGGCCCCCGGAGGAGAATTCAATCTGGGGCTAGGGACGAGGCTTGATCGCTCAGAGCTTTCGTGCAATAAAGTTTTATTACAGCATAAAGGAGATAGAGAAAGCTTCTGACATAGGCATCAGAAGGGGGTAGAAAGAGTGCCCCCAAAATTTATTTTTATGACTACATGGTTATAATGATTAATAGTCTGAGGAAGTTTGAATAAATTGTCCTTTTGGGAAAGAAAAGTTAATTTTTTTCTTCTGATTTTCAAACGAAATTAAAGCATCTTTGTGGGTTCCTAAAAAATATCATGGGCCCCAGCGCCATCCTCTTGTGTCAGCCCTGTTCTCCACGAGGTGGCAGACAGCATATTCTTAGTGCTGTTCGAATCTGCATACCCACCTGCTTTTAGTGGAAGATCTTGCTCCCTGAGAATTTTGAGTTTTAAAATTCTTGTATGTTGTCTCTCTCTGTATGCCCAAGAGTGTACTAGGTGCCTTGAGGGTCATTGTGCTGCGGCAGCAGGTGACCAGACTGAACATGTTAAAGGACTTAGACATATACTGTGCCTGGAGTGTTCACTATGTGCCGAGTGCCTTAAACATATCACCTAAGTTTCAGAGCAGCTAATACCCATGCTGTACCCTGGAGAACACCATTGCTGAGGAGGCGACCTCATTTTCTCACCTCCCAGGAGAGGAATTAGCAGATCTGGGATCTGAACCCCAGGCCTGTCTGATCCTCTCCATGGGCAGGGACAGGATATACAATGAGGTCCCTGCCTAGATATCTATTTCCAAATATATGTTACACTA
This sequence comes from Ovis canadensis, assembly GCF_042477335.2. Lineage (NCBI taxonomy): Eukaryota > Metazoa > Chordata > Mammalia > Artiodactyla > Bovidae > Ovis > Ovis canadensis. The sequence continues at coordinate 96,886,277 of NC_091251.1, forward strand.
CCAGAGCCACCAGGGGCAAGACGTCAGGGAGAGTGGGAGGGTCTTAGCGGGGAGAAAGACTGAAGGCTGGCTTTGGAGCAACAGTCACTGCAGAGAGATGAAATGGCAGGGAAACGCCCTTAAGGCCCCAGAGATGTGGAGGGGGTGGTAGGGTGCGCTGGTTCAGGGGACCATGAGGAGACGTCCCAAGTGGGGAGGAACTCAAGGTTCCGAAGCAGAGGGTGATGAGGCAGAGTATGGCTATAGGGAGTGAGGGACTTGGGCCCAGTCTGATGTTCAGTGAGAGCTTCTTTGTTTCCTTCCTGAAATAGTCCTGAATCATTAATGACTTAGTCAAGTTTTCTCCATCCTCCTGCCTCAGTTCCTCATCTATCAAGTGGGAGTGATGAAGCTTGCCCTGCCTTCTCAGAGAGGTCAGGAAGCTCAAATGACTGTCAGTTTCACAGGGATGGGGAGCCTGTGCCTGATTCAGGCCGTAACCCGGGGGCCTGGGTGCTCAGCACACATTTGGTGAAGACATGGGCGGCACACGCACAAATTCCTTGAAAAGTCACGTCAGAAGACAGCATGGCTGGAGAAAGAGCCCTGAGCCAGAAGAGGGCGCTCTTCAGTGAAACAAAGCTTGATGTAAGAAACCCCCAGGATTTTCTGCAGGATTGGGGATTGAGAATCTGCATCCCTAGGCTTTGCATTTGGCTTTAGGATTTAGGAGGTCAAGTCATTCTATTCTAAATTCTTATATCTAAACCTACCTTCACTCTAGTATCCTAACTAGGAAAAGAAGCTAAAATGTAGTTTCTCTAGTTCACGTTCTCTTAATGCTTTAGGCACTTAGTAGAGATGTCATTATTTTTATTTGGGAAGGCAGAGCTTAAAAGAGCAACCACCTATCAGATCTCATGATTTTGTGCGTCAGGAATTAAGACAGGAATTGGCTGGGAAATTCTTCTGCTCAGTATGGCAAAGACGGATGTCCTTGGTGGTATTCAGCTGGGGGATGGGCTGGCCTGCAGGGTCTGAGATGGCTTTACTCATATGACACCTAAGTTATTTAACATTTTATGTGGTTAATGTCTGTCTCCTTTACTAGTCCAGAAGCTACCAATGGATGGGAACTGTGTTTATTTTTTGTCTATCATTTTATCCTTAGTGGCTGGCACAGTGCCTGGCCAGCTTAGACTTAGTAGATAGCATTTGTTAAATGAATCAATGATGTAATTCTTTTATAAAAAATTAATTTGGGGTTGTACTGGGTCTTTGTTGCTGTACATGGACTTTCTGTAGTTGCAGCAAGCGGGAGCTACTCTGTCGAGGTGCTAGGGCTTCTCATTGTGGTGGCTTCTCTTGTTGTGGAGCGCAAGCTAGGCTCTGGGTGCCTTGGGCTCAGTAGTTGTGGCAAACCAGCTCAGTTGCTCCAAGGTATGTGTCATCTTCCCAGATCAGGTATCAAACCAGTGTCCCCGGCATTGACAAGCAGATTTTATCCACTGTACCGCCAAGAAAGTCCAAGTAATTCTTTTTTTTTTGCCACAGGCTTGTGGGATCTTTGTTCTCTGGCCAGGGATCGAATCCAGGGCCCTGGCAGAGAAATTGATGAATAGCAGTGAAATCCCAACTACTGGGACTGTCAGGAAATTCCCAGTGATGTTATGCCTATAAAAAGTGTCAGGATCCTTGAGAAAAAGGCTCAGGTAGGAGTTACTGATAATGATGATGATAGTAGCTCAGTAAGTGCCAGGACTGAGCTAAATACTGTCCAACCTGCCTGGTTGGCATTGTTTACCCCCGTTTCACAGATGAGGAGCTGACATGCCTTCAAAGGCTGAAACGAGAGATATGTTTTATGTCACAAACGAGAGGATGCAGGGTAAACTCAGGTGCCCTGGAGGTCAAGCAAGTTATTAAAAGGAGTCATTTGAGAGATAAAGACCGGGGGATGAAACAACCAAAGGCTATCAGGTATGTTTTCAAATTAGTTCAAACAATGTTCCAGATCCCTGCTTCTGCATTATCCAAATAATAGAGGCAAAACCTTCTCCCGTGATGAGGCAAAGATTCACCTGGGTGTCTATCATCACATTCACTTAAACTCTTCCTCAAAATCCACATGATTGTTTCTTCTTCATCCTGGATTTATTCATTTTTGTTGTTTCTACACAGCTAGAATGTTCTGCCAGCATGTTGTAACACTTCCTTCATTTGATCAAAGAACAGGTTGGCCTGTCATCATGAGCAGAGCCACAAAGCAACATGGGTTAGTAACAGTGCCCTTGATTGAAATTGCCTGCGGGGTCAGAGTATTAGTGGATTATCTGAGGCCCAGGCTTCTTGTGGGCTCTGTCTTGTAGATCTTGTTACTATGACGGGGGAATACCCCAGGTTGCCAGGAAATTCCTGTCAGGGCAGGCTACTGACTTCCCTGCACCCCAGGGATTCTAAGCCCAGCCCCCTGAATCCAATCAGCAAAAGAGCTGCCTCAAACTGACAAGCAAAACGAAGCCCAACAAAAGCAGCTGGAGCTCAGACAGACTTGGGTGAGGCTGGGAGGGGAGTCAGGTCTGGCGTCATCCAGGCTCTGGGCCAGGCTGTCGTCATGGTGACGGCCAGCTGGTTTACTAGCGGGCAGCAGAGCCAGCTCTCTGCAGGGGGGAAGCCTGAGTAGGGGGCTCCCCCTGGGGGTGCTGTGCTTCTCCAAGTAATAGGAACCTGTGGAAAAGGCATGATCCCTTCCAGAGAGAGGCGTCTTCTCACAGCAGCCAGGCAGGCTGCCTGGGGTTGTGGGACGGCGGTGGTGGCAGTGGGCTTAGGGAGGCTGGCCAGCCTCAAAGGGAGGGAGGCGGCCACTGAATCAGCAAAGAGGCCTCTGGAAAGGCTGGAAGGCTTTCCGGGCAGAAAGGATTTACAGCTGTGTTAGCTTTCTGGGCAAAACATGAATTAAAGTAGATCACAGAGTTCTTTAAAACAACAACAACAAAAAAAACACACAAAGAAACGATACATACACAAGAGCAGCCAGTGGAGAAGAGAAAGGCTTTTGGGAGGCTCAGAGGTGGCACATGAAAACGTTTTATGTCCTTCTCTGGGAGCTTTTTATCATTTTCTTCTTCTTCAGTTCTGATGATCACAATTTAAGTCATTATCTGGAGGAATGAACAGCTTTCAGTGAAAACAAAACATAAGAAAACCTCTGTTGTGTCAGGCAGGGCTAAAAAGATGTTCACGTCCATGAGAGTGAATTACTTCAGGGTACAGAAGAGACTCCCTTTCTGGCTAAAGTGTGACATCAGCTAAAATCAATGCAATGGAGGAAAGAATCTTGGTACCTTCCTCCAGACATCTTGCTGCAAAAGTGTCTGTCATACGAAATACTGTATGGTTCCTCTCACGTGATGTGTTCAGAGCAGTCACTTCACAGAGACAGAGTAGAAGGGTGGTCGTCAGGGGCTAGGGGCGGGGAGATTGGGAGTTAACAGTTTCATGAGGATGGAGCTGCAGTTTGCGAAGATGAAAAGAGCTCCGGAGGTGGTGATGGCATTTGGCCAAGGAGGTACTGAAGGCCATTGAATTGTACACTTTAAAATGGTCAAACTGGTAAGTTCTATGTTATGCATGTGTATGTGTGTCAGCCACTTAGTCATGTCCAACTCTTTGTGACCCCAGCCCACCAGGATCCTCTGTCCATGGGGATTCTCCAGGTAAGAATACTGGAGTGGGTTGCTATTTCCTTCTCCAATGTTATGCATATTTGACCATATATATATATATATACATTTTAAACTGTCTGTCAAAGACTGTCTCCTTGTTGTACCCGGTAGTGTCATTCGCTTGGAGGCTGACCCCCAGGGCTTGTTGGCTCAGCTCTCTGAGCCTTTGCTGTGTCATCCATTAAGGAGACATATCCATCTTCAGCCAAAAGGGAAGAATGGACATGAAGGCATTTAGCAAACAGAAATCCACCACAAGGACGTGAAATGTGATTAAGATATTATTTCAAAATTCATTTTTAATGTATCCAAATGCCAAGGGGTAAGTTGAAAGGAGAAAGGGGGAGCCTTGAGGAAACTAAGGACAGAATTATATTTGGCAGTTAGAGGAACTGGAAAAAAGCCCAAATATTTTAGGAGAGGAGAAGAGAATTTTGGGCTCATTCTCAGAGGCCAGAAGGTATGACCAATTTGGATGGTCACAGCAATTTAAAATACTTCTCCCTTTTGCTCTGCTTAAATTGAGAAACCAGTTAAGCCCACCCATCAGGAGGAAATGAAATGAAACAATGTCAAAACATCACCTCTCAAATTTCAGGAAGGGAAATGGTGCAGTTACAACACAATGCTGGGTGGGAGTTTGTGGGATCTCGAACCCAAACAGGTGGTGGAACTCAAGTCACAGAGAGTCCCAGTAACTGTCAACAACTAACTCAAAGCAACTTTTTTCTTCCATTTAAAGAAATACACTTTTCACCACCATTACCACTTACCCAATATATGTCCTATTAGCATAAATTAGCATGTGCCAGGCACTAATGTAAACTCGGTACATACGTTCTCTTTTCATTTGTTGTAAGAACCTGGCAAAGCAAATCTTTTTTTATAGATAACAACTTGAAGCGTATGTCCGGAATCTGTTCTTTCTGGTTCTTTATTTCCTCATCTATAAAGTGAGAATAAAGTTATAGCTAGAGAAGAGTAGCGGCTTGCTTCAAACCACACAGCGGGGAGGTGGTGATGTCAGGATTTGAGCTCCCACTCATTTGACCCCAAAGCTCTGCCCTGGAATACACTGAAAAGTCGTGATTACTGAGCAGCTTATGAAACAAAACTGGTAATGAATATTTTGCTCTGAGAGCAACTAGAACAAGGAATGGGTAAATTGCTTTTTTGTGACATTGTGTGATATCACTTCAACACAGGAGGAAGAGCCATGAGCATTGTGGGTCATCAGGGATGTGGCTTTAATGGTGGATGAAACCACCGAGCACAGAATATGAAACAATGCTTGGCTGTGTTATGTATGTGCGTGTCATGTGTCTTGCATGTTTCGTTTCATCTATATTGTATGGTGCACGGGTTACGGATTGTGCCTTCAGTCATTTGTGTTGTCTGTGTGTGTATGTGATGAGTGTATTATGTGTAAGTGAGGGAGACGTGCATGATAACCAGTTTCTTTAACACTGTAGACAAGACATTCCAACAGCCAGCACGAACTTGGTGCTCATTCTGAGCTAGGCGCTCTTCTTATTGCTGTGCGTATAATAACTTGTTCATCCTCACAACAGTCCTTTGCAGTAGCTGGTAACATATCCTCATGTTATGCAGGAGGATCGGAGGCATGGAAAGATCAATTAAGTTGCTCCAGACCCCCTGGAGAGTAAGAAGTGGAGCTGGGATTTGAACTCAGGGAGACTGGCTTCAAATTCTGTGGTTTTTTAATTCTTTCCTTAATCGGTGCCCCTAGATCACCACATGAGAATGGATAGATTCTCTGGATGGAGAGCCTGTGGACAACGAGAACACACGTGGCCAAGATAATCCACCTAAATCAAATGTTAGCCAAGGTGAACCTACTATTTCTGGCCTTGTTGTGTTACGTGTGATTCCTATCAATTTAATAATTATTAAGAATTGAAATTAAAAGATGCTTGCTCCTTAGAAGAAAAGCTATGACAAACCTAGACAGCATATTCAAAAGCAGAGACATTACTTTGCCAACAGAGGTCCATCTAGTCAAAGCTATGGTTTTTCCAGTAGTCATGTATGGATGTGAGAGTTGGGCCATAAAGAAAGCTGAACGCTGAGGAATTGGTGCTTTTGAGCTGTGGTGTTGGAGAAGACTCTTGAGAGTCCCTTCTGCTGCAAGGAGATCCAATAGTCAGTTCTAAAGGAAATCAGTCCTGAATATTCATTGGAAGGACTGATACTGAAGCGCCAATACTTTGTCCACCTGATGTGAAGAGCTGACTTATTTAAAAAGACCCTGATGCTGGGAAAGATTGAAGGCAGGAGGAGAAGGGGACAACAGAGAATGAGATGGTTGGATGGCATCATGGACTCAACCGACATGAGTTTGAGCAAGCTCTGGGAACTGGTGATGGACAGGGAAGCCTGGCGTGCTGCAGTCCATGGGGTCACAAAGAGTCGGACATGAGTGAGCAACTGAACTGAACTGAAGAATTGAAAAGATGGTTGAAAAAATCTTATAGACAAAATGGTTTCATTGATTTGTTCTCTCTAAAAACTGGGGGCCACCTGGAGATGATCAGTATCTATGGATAAGACGTTCTCTAGGGCATGAGAATAGTCAGTGATTTCTTTGAGATAGGATGGCATTTCCCCTCTTGCCTTTCTCCAACTGTCTTCCTGGGGCCTGTCACTTTCAAGTTGAGAATAGTAGAAAGGGGTCTTGATGGTAATGCCCATCAAGGTGGAGAAGGAGTCTGAGCCTGTTACTGTAGCAACATAAAGGAAATGATTAATCATCCATTCATCTAGCCATTAATCCATCGAGCAAACTCTCAGTGTTGAATGAGATAAAGTAGTTCTTTTTGTGGAGGATCTATTCCAGTGGAGAAAACAGACTTCAAACAAATGAATAAACAACAACAACAACAAAAAATACACGTCCAGATGGAGATAAGGTTATGAACAAAATAAAGCAGGAAAAGAGGGGAGTGACTAGAGTGGGAGTGTAGGCATATTTTAGATAGTGTGGCCATAGCCCATTAACTGAGGCTCTGCAAAGAGATTAATCCAATTGCACAAATAATCTGATTATCTTATACATCTGCATCCCAAGCCCAGACCCCACTCTCAGTGGGACTGCTTTCTTCTTGTTCACTTTTTCCCACAGGATCTGATGGCTACCTATTTCCCTAAACCTTTAGCAGTAGAATGGAGGTAGGTCATGGACATTTTAGGAAGGAGAGAAGGACAAGGTGAAGCCAGATCCTGGGGAAGAAACAAAAAGTTTCAAGGACTTGGAGACCCCTGGGATGAAGAATGTAGTGAATGTTCATTGGTTACCTACTCAATATCCATTCCTCTTCTCCCCACTTCCAAAGAGCATCCAGATTCTCCTTCTGGGTTTCGGTGGGATGTCAAGAGGGTTTCTGATTGTTTGAAGCCAATCTGGAGAATATCAATCCTTTTGCCTCCATGCTTGGTTCAGATGGAAGAGTGCAGTGTGACACCTGAGTCTTCTGCTGGATGTGGCAGTGAAATTCTCTCCTCTCCTGGTATAGACACGGATACAGGTAGCTGTATGTCCATCTTATGACCTTCATGGAAGCCATCCTGAGGACAAGGCTACCGCATGGGCAGAAAGCATAAAACCCATAGCACTGGCTTTTCCCTGTGTGAATCAGTTTGTTGTGAACTCCAGCACTGGCCACCTGATGCGAAGAACGGACTCATTTGAAAAGACCCTGATGCTGGGGAAGATTGAAGGCAGGAGAAGGGGACGACAGAGGATGAGATGATTGGATGGCATCACCAACTCGATGGACATGAGTTTGAGCAAGCTCTGGGAGTTGGTGATGGACAGGGAAGCCTGGCATGCTGCAGTCCATGGGGTCGCAAAGAGTCAGACACGACTGGGCGACTGAACTGAACCAATTTATTCAAAACACTATGTATGCTTGTTGTTTGCTAAACACTCTTCTACATGCTTAGGGAAAATTTCTGTCCAGTTTTTGCTGGCTTTTCTTTGACTAGCATGGGAGGAGTGGTGGGCAGATGACCATCAGAGTCAGACTGCTGCTGCTGCTGCTGCTTAGTCGCTTCAGTTGTGTCCGACTCTGTGCAACCCCATGGACTGCTTGGGTTTAAATCCTGGTTCCACCACTCCCTGGCTGTGTGACATCAGGCAAGGTATTTAACCTCTCTGTGCAACAGATAACACATGCAAAAGGAGATAATTGTAGTGTCTACCTCAAAAAATTGTTGCAAGGATTAAATGGGTTAAGGTGAAGGGTGTAAGATGATACCTGGTTTGCAATGCGCCACTTGATCATGGTTTTGGCGTAGAGGACTTATCTGTCTAGCTACTAGGGGTGCTCAGTTGCCAGCCCTTTACGAGGATTGCCCCTGTTGAAGGTGATCGTGTCACTCAAGCCCATGGTCTCTTTAGGGAATCATCTTGCATCCAAGGACTGACCTATGAGATCTATAAAGGCTGGATCCCTTGCCTCCACTCAGGACAACCCGAAGAGGACACCCCAGTTCTAGAGCTCTGGAAGGTTGATGAAGGCCTTTGTTGGCTTTCCATCTCAGCTCTGTTTCTCCCTCCATCCAGTCCTGCTTCATTTCCTTCCCTTTCTGCAGATGCTGATCCAAACAGCACATCCTCTGTGTGGTCTCAGAGTTTGCTTCCTGGAACCCAACCTATGGCTTGATCAATGTTAACTGGCCTCATCATCATCGAAAAGCAGCCTAAGGGAGAGAGAAAACATGAGAAAGAGTGCAAAGGGGAGAGGCTGCCCTTCTAACTGGGAGAGGCTGGCCATATATAGGGTGCAGGGTAGAATGGCTAGAACAAAGACCCCACACCTTCTTTTTAATTGAAAGGAAGGTTGATACACAATGTTCTGTTAGTATCAGATGTACAGCAAAGTGATTCATTTATACATATATATCTGTATCTATTTCCTTTTCTAGACTCTTTTCCATTATAGGTTATTATGACCCTGTACTCTTTTGAGGAGCTAGAGAAGTAGTTCAGTACAGTTTGAGAAGTGGGGGTGTTCCTAAATCTCCATCTCCAGTGACTTCTGTGTGCATTGGGATTGATGTCTTGAACCTGAAGTAAAGCTCTATGTATGAACTCGACTGGCCAGCATTGAGATTTTTATTTCTTAATGGACTGTATCACCCCCTCTGCTCTGATATTAAGGGAGTAGTAAACTCTTGAGAGTCCCTTGGACTGCAAGGAGATCCAATCAGTCCGTTCTAAAGGAGATCAGTCCTGGGTTCATTGGAAGGACTGATGCTAAAGCTGAAACTCCAATACTTCGGCCACCTCATGCAAAGAGTTGACTCATTGGAAAAGACTCTGATGCTGGGAGGGATTGGGGGCAGGAGGAGAAGGAGATGACAGAGGATGAGATGGCTGGATGGCATCACCGACTCGACGGACGTGAGTTTGAGTAAACTCCGGGAGTTGGTGATGGACAGGGAGGCCAGGCAGGCTGCAGTTCATGGGGTCGCAAAGAGTCGGACACGATTGAGTGGCTGAACTGAACTGAACTGAACTGAACAGGGTTACACTCTTACCTTGCCATTCAGTTTCCTGCCATGGCTCTTCTGGAAATTCAGCAAGCGCTCTTCATATATAAGCCTTCCCTGGTGGTACAGATGGCAAAGAATCTGCCTGCAATGTGGGAGGCCTGAGTTTGGTCCCTGGATCAGGAAGATCTCCTGGAGAAGGGAATGGCAACCCACCCCAGTATTCTTGCCTGGAGAACCCCCACGGACAGAAGAGCCTGGCACACAGGGTCGCAAAGAGTCAGACATGACTGAGTGACTTTCCTTTTCTTCACATATAAAAGCTCAGTTCAGCGCTGTGATGGGGGACCAGCTGAAAAGGGACAGAGGCTCCTGGTTTTAAAGCTGCATGGGGGCAGGATACTGCGTTCTTAAATCTGGAGAGACATCAGGATCCTGGTGTTCACAGTCTGAATCTGGCAAATAGAAGCTGGGATTTAGCCCTAAATCCTGCCCAGAGATTTACTGGAGGAGGAAGCCTGTGTCTGTCCTCCGGCTTTTTAAGTCAAGTGAGGGTGGTGCAGGAAAGCAGACTGGCTGTGCTCTTGTTTAAATGTTAATAGATTTGATTGAAACGCACAATCAGCATTCAGAGGGCCCACCATGGGCAAGCACCGTGTTCATGCCAGCGCATGTGAAAGGGAGACAGAGAGAGATGGTAGGACATACAGAGACAAGACTACAGGCTCCCTACCATTTGTAGGGGAGATAAGCCATGTTCCCAAATAACACGTCGCATGGCACAATGGCGTGTGCATCCAATTTAGAACCAGACAGACCATGTTCAGATCCTGAAGCCCAATTCTGTTACTGAAGAATGTAGTTTTGTATTAGTGTTAGGTTATCGGAAGACTTAGTGAGGTGTGTAACTACATCAGGGACCTGGGTCAGTAGCTCCTGCGATAAACATTCCATAACCAAATAAGGAGGTCAGTAGCTCCTGAGCTAAACATTCCATAACCAAATAAGGAGGTCAGTAGCTCCTGCGCTAAACATTCCATAACCAAATAAGGAGGTCAGTAGCTCCTGCGCTAAACATTCCATAACCAAATAAGAAAAAATCTATAGGGAAGCAGCATCAGGGGAATGTATGAGCTCAGCTTCGCATGTAACCAATCAGGTAGTGCCAACTATGCCTGTTGCTGGACTAAGGGACAAACTGTATATAAACCGCCATACCTCTTTGTTCGGGGTCCAGCCGCATTCTGCTGTGTCGGAGAGGCTAGGACCCTGGCGCGCCAGAAATAAATTCCCTTTATGCCTTTTGCATTACTTTGGTGGACTTGTTCATTCGGTCGGGTAGGGGACACGGACACGGAGCATAACAATTAGGAGTGATACAAAGAGCAATGGGAACCAATGGGTAGGAGGTGGTAATTCTGAAAAAAGGAAATGTCTTGTCTTTGCTGTGTAATTTAAGAATATTCAACTCTGCTACAGAAAACTGGAGACGTTATGTATAGTAGTAAGTCGCCTATGAGTTATCTTAGACACAGAATAAACAGAATGTATATGTGTTGAATATAGATAAGATGATGAAAGAAATGAGAATGTTACTTATCAACAGAGGAATGAAAAGACTGGAGTGGGTTGCCATTTCCTTCTCCAGGGGATCTTTACAACCAGGGATCGAAATTGCATCTCTCGCATCTCCTGCACTGGCAGGTGGATTCTTGACCACTGGACCACCTGGGAAACTCACCAATGAAAAGACCAACTAAACCTTAGATATTTACAAGGCTTGGCTCATGTCTTCTCTAGATGGAAGCAGTGTTATTCCCAAGGTGGCTGTCCAACTGTGACACTCATTATGTCTAAGAAACATAGATAAAATCCCTAACTGCTCAGCAGATTAACTGGGGTGCTGCAGTGTGACCAGGGGTACCTGCCCCTGCATCTTTCCGACAGAGGCAGTTTGTGCCTTGGTTCCACATGCCATCCTCCAGCTGATCCCCTTGGCTTGGCCTTACCTCTGAACCCTTAGCTGCACCGTGAGTGGAGAAGGCTGCTATGGCAGAGAAAGGATGAGATATGTGAATGTGTGTTATCCAGGATTCAGGTAGGTGATCCTTCTACCTGCTGGCACTTATCCTAAGTGTGTTTCCCTGTCCCTTGCTTCTCACCGTGTTTTATATATTTATTTATTTTGGTTGCGCTGGGTCTTCGTTGCAGCCTATGGGCTCCTCATTGTGACATTCAGGCTTCTTTAGCTGTGGTACGTGGACTTAGCTGCCACACAGCATGTGGGATCTTAGTTCCCCGACCAGGGATCGAACTTGCATCCCCTGCACTGGAAGGCAGATTCTTAATCCCTAGACCACCAGGGAAGTCTGCTCACTGTGTTTTAAATTGACTAAATAAATTATGTGATTCAAGCATCTTAATTTGGTCTGCAAACCTTCCTGCCCTGTGACCTCTGAGTTTGCCTGCCTGGAGGTAAAATTGGTGGCTACCCTCTCCTCAAGGTAACTTCCCAGATGACAGGAGAGCCTCAGGTGAAGCTTTCTGGGAGCAAAGCCCTATTGAGGGATTCTTGTGGGAGTGATTTTCAAGGGGGTTCTCTCTATAGAAACGTCTCGGAGAAAGTGAGGAAAACAGGATAGGTGAAGGGAAGAGAGGCCAGGCAAAGATGAGGTTCTGCTGAGGCATAACAGGAGCTCTGGAGAGAGGCTGGCACTGCAGGCTTGCCCTCCCTGGAGACAGAGGGCCAGTCTTTTGTGCCTTGTACCAGTGGATGGGGTGCCAGCCTAGAAACAGCAGTCTGGGTAGGGCACCAGCAGCATCTGCTACAGGTGATCAGCCCAGGTGAGTCACAGGGCGAGGGAGGAGAGAACTTAGTCGGTTGAGAAAGCAGGGGGAGAATGGATTAGAAAGACAAAGTGCAGTGTGACTCGGAGGTTCTGAAAGCCAGAGCAAGAAGTTAAGACCTGATTCCCCGGGCAGGGAATCAGGAGCCACATGTGTGCTCTCGCGCGCATGTGTGGAGCAGAGCTTCGGAAGAGTCATTCGGCGGTGGCATGTGTTGGGAGGAAGCTGACAGCAGAGCAAGCGGCTGGGCCTGGCTGGGCAGTCGTATAGGTGACTTGGAGCATCTTTCTTTCTCCTCTGTGGCCTTTGGATAGCTCTATATACTCAGAAGGCTACATCCCAGGGTCTAATCTTGCAGTCATCTCCCTGGCCTCAATTTTACAGAGTCTCTTAAGAATCAGGCTTGCCTGGAAGGAAAAGGAACTGGTAGCAAAAGCCCCAAGAGGTTGAGCCTTCCTAAGCCAGGTGGGTAAGGAGGGGAGAGCTACCTTGCTGAAGGCAATGCCTAGAGAAGGACATCTCACAGAAAGCTCTACCAGGCTGGCTGCAGAGGGCTGACTAATGCTGGGCTTGTACAAACCGGGCTGGCTTCAAGCGGGGTGACTTGATCTCTAAGTAATACAGGGCTTTTAAACCTTTGGCTTTTATCCAAGGCACTGCAGCCACCTAGGTCAGTGGCAGGCCAAAGATTCTTGGCCTCAGACCAAAAGTCACCCTCCATTCAATGATCCTTCCTCCCTGCAGAGGTCTGGACTATCCATCAAAGCCTTAAGGATAGTGGTTCTTAAACTCCAGCATGAGAAATACTACCTGGAGTGCTTTCTAAAAGCACAGATGTCTGGACTCACCCGCAGAAATTCGGATTCAGTAGGTCTGGGGCAGGGGTGAGGGATTTGCATTTTAAACAAGTATTCTGGTGACTTGGAACAGGTGGTCCAAGCATCATAATGGGGGATAGGGAAAACCCAGCATTCATTTGCTCAGGAAACACAACAGCCTTGTGAAGTAGGTAAAATTATTTTCATTATTTTCTGTTTATAGATGGATAAAGTGAAAGTGAAGTCGCTTAGTTGTGTCTGACTCTTTGCGACCATGTGGACTGTAGCCCACCAGGCTCCTCCGTCCATGGGATTCTCCAGGCAAGAATACTGGAGTGGGTTGCCATTTTCTTCTCCAGGGGATCTTCCTGACCCAGGGATTGGACGCAGGTCTCCCACATTGCAGGCAGAGGCTTTAACCTCTGAGCCACCAATTAGGTTCAAAGGGTTTTACTAAACTGTTCAAGGACTCAGAACTAGTAAATGACAAAGATCAGGATTCCGATCTATGTGAGCTCTTGAAAAAGAGTAATAGGAGATCTAGCTGACAGTACACATATGCAGGCTTGCACCCTGATACCTCCCCATATAAGCTTATGTAGCCAGGCCAATGGTATCAGTTAGGAACAGGCTGGGGGTTGCTGCAGTGAGTGAGCCAGCAAGTTCATTTCTTGCTCACATTACATGGCCATTCAGACCAGCAGGGGGCTCTGTTCAGTTCAGTCCCTTAGGGACACAGGCTGATGAAAACTCTGGCTTGACATGTGCTTCCACTAATACAGAGGCGAGGAGAGAGGACGCTGGGTCTTGAGCCATGCATTTCTGTCTCGAAGTGACATGGGTGTCACCGCTGCTCAAATTTCATTGACCAGGCAAGTCCCACAGCCATGTCTGAGTTCATCAGGGTGTAGAAATGTAAGCAAGTGTGTAGTTCACCAGGCCAGCCTGCTCATCAGACCCTGATACTCCTTCTTTCTCACGTCTATGCATCTCTCTGAACTGTCCTGGCCCTACTTCTTGACCAGGCTAACTGGACTCAAGGGTCTAATTCTACAATTACCTGCCTCCAGTTCTGGGCAGCCTTTCCCAGCCTACCCAGGTTGGTTTATGTGCCCCAGTGTCCAGGTCCCCAGAGGGCTAAGAAATGGAATATTTCCTGCTGTATCAGTAAACAAAGATGTCACGGCCATCAGTGATTGCAGCCCTCTAACGTGAGCCTGTGAGCCCTAAGGGAATTCAGGAAGGAGGCGAATACCTGCAATCTGTTGTTGCTGTTGCTGTGTTGCTACAGCCGTGTCTTACCCTTTGGGACCGCAGGGATTGCAGCACTCCAGGCTCCTCTGTCCTACACTGTCTCTCAGAGTTTGCTCAAATTCTTGTCCGCTGAGTCAGTGATGCTGTCTAACCATCTCATCCTCTGCTGCCCCTTTCTCCTTTTGCTTCCAATCTCTCCCAGTGTCACATTCTTTTGCAAGGAGTTGGCTCTTCACATCAAGTGGCCAAATAATTGGAACTTCAGCTTCAGCAACAGACCTTCCAATGAATATTCAGGATGGAGAAGGGAATGGCAATCCACTCCAGTATTCTTGCCTAGAGAATTCCATGGATAGAGAAGCCTGGCGGGCTACAGTCCATGGGGTCACAGAGTCGGACATGACTGAGTGACTAACACATACACAACCTTCTTTAAGAACAAACTGTCACATTCCATGTCACTTTCCACATGACTGCTGGAAAAACCATAGCTTTGACGATATGGACCTCTGTTGGTAAAGTGATATCTCTGCTTTTTAATATGCAGGTTTGTCTTAGCTTTTCTTCCAAGGAGCAAGCGTCTTTTAATTTCTTGGCTGCAGTCACCATCTGCAGTGATTTTGGTGCTCAAGAAAATAAAATCTGTCACTGTTTCCACTTTCCCCCATCTATTTGTCATGAAGTGATGGGACCAGATGACATGATCTTAGTTTTCTCAGTGTTGAGTTTCAGGTCATCTTTTTCACTCTCCTCTTTCACTCTTATCAAGAGGCTCTTTAGTTCCTCTTCATTTTCTGCCATTAGAGTGGTATCATCTGTATATTTGAGGTTGTTGATATTTCTCCCGACAATCTTCATTCCAGCTTGTGAGTCATCCTTCCCAGCATTTTGTACGATTTACTCTGCACGTAAGTTAAATAAGCAGGGCAACAATATACAGCCTTGTCATACTCCTTTCCCAATTTTGAATCAGTCAGTTGTTCCATGTGCAGTTCTATTAATAACTGTTGCTTCTTGATTCACATACATACAGGTTTCTCAGGAGGTGAGTAAGGTGGTCTGGTATTCCCATTTCTTTAAGAATTTTCCACACTTTGTTGTGATCCACACAGTCAAAGGGGCTTCCCTCATAGCTCAGTTGGTAAAGAATCCACCTGCAATGTGGGAGACCTGGGTTTGATCCCTGGGTTGGGAAGATCCCCTGGAGAAGGGGAAGGCTACCCACTCCAATATTCTAGCCTGGAGAATTCCATGGATTGTATAGTCCATGGGGGTCACAAAGAGTCAGACACGACTGAGGGGCTTTCACTACACACAGCCAAAAGTTTTAGCATAGTCAGTGAGCAGAAGTAGATGTTTTTCCAGAACTCCCTTGCTTTCTCCGTGATCTAATGGATATTGGCAATTTGATCTCTGCTTCTTCCTTTTCTAAACCCACATTGTACATCTGGAAGTTCTAGGTTCACAAACTGCTGAAGCCTAGCTTGAAGGATTTGAGCATAACCATGCTAGCATGTGAAAGGAGCACAAATGTATAGTAGTGTGAACATTCTTGGTATTGCCCTTCTTGGGGATTGGAATGAAAGCTGACCTTTTCCAGTCCTATGGTCACTGCTGAGTTCTCCAAATTTGCTGACATATTGAGTGCAGCACTTTGGTGGCATCATCTTTCATGATTTTAAACAGTTAGCTGAAATTCCATCACCTCCACTAGCTTTGTTCGTAGTGATGCTTCCTAAGGCCCACTTGACTTCACTCTCCAGGATGTCCGGCTCCAGATGTGTGATCACACCATTGTGGTTATCTGGGTCATGAAGACCTTTTTTGTATAGCTCTTCTGTGTATTCTTGCCACCTCTTCTTAATCTCTTCTGCTTCTGTTAGGTCCTTATTGTCCTTAGTTGTGCTCATCCTTGCATCCTTGGAACTCTGCTTTCAGTTGAGTGTTGGGTATATGTTTCCCTTTCTCCCTTGCCTTTTGCTTTTCTTCTTTCCTTAGCTATCTGTAAAACCTCCTCTGATAACTACTTTACCTTCTTGTGTTTCTTTTTCTTTGGGATGGTTTTGGCCACTGCCTCCTGTACAATGTTATGAATCTCCATCCATAGTTCTTCAGGCACTCTGTTTATCAGAGCTAATCCTCTGAATCTATTTGTCACCTCCACTGTATAATCATAAGGAATTTGATTTAGGTCATACCTGAATGGCTTAGTGGTTTTCCCTACTTTCTTCAATATAAGCCTGAATTTTGCAATAATGAACTCATGATCTGAGCCAAAGTCAGCTCCCTGTCTTTTTTTTTTTTGCTGACTGTATAGAGCTTCTCTATCACTGGCTGCAAAGAACATCATCAATTTGATATAGGTGTTGACCATCTGGGGATGTCCATGTGTAGAGTCATTTTTTGGGTTGCTGGAAAAGGGTATTCCCGATGACCAATGTGTTCCCTTGACAAAACTCCGTTAACCTTTGCCCTGCTTCATTTTTCACTCCAGGGCCAAACTTGCTGTTACTCCAGGTATCTCTTGACTTCCTACTTTTGCATTCCAATTTCCTATGATGAAAAGGATATCTTTTTTTGTTGTTAGTTCTAGAAGGTGTTGTAGGTCTTCATAGAACCGTTCAACTTCAGCTTCTTCGTCATTAGTGGTTGGGGCATAGACTTGGAATACTGTGATGTTGAATGGTTTGTCTTGAAAATGAACTGAGATTATTGTCTCTTTTGAGATTGCACCCAAGTACTGCATTTCAGACTCTTGTTGACTATGAGGGCTACTCCGTTTCCTCTAAGAAATTCTTGCCCACAGCAGTAGATATAATGGTCATTTGCTATCTAGCAGCCATTCAGATCACAATCACTCCCTATGGTGAGCCCTGAGGAGAGGAAGCTCAGGATGTAAAAACACAGGGTACCGGCCCCAGATAGCTGAGGTACATATGAAAGGAATGATATCAGTGAGCCCAGACTCTTGCACCTTCCTCCATGTAGAAAAGTACTAAATTCCTTAACTTGGGATATCTGGTTTTCCTTAATGATAATCTTCTGACCTTTGTTGCAAAACTTCTATGTAATTTGGTTCCTCCCCTTATCTCCTTGGAGCAGTTTTTTTTCAGGGTTACTTCAGATGCTGTCTTCTGGGCTTAAGTCCTAAACATTTCTGCTGAATAAAATGTTAACTCTTCACTTTTAATTAGGTTGAGAATATTCTTTAAGCCCACAGGGCCCTGGGCTGACCCCCATTAGGGTGTATGTCATACTGGATTGCAGTTGTTTCTTGTCTGTCCCCCAGCTGACCAGGTGAAGGGCTCCAGAGAGATGGGGGGTGCGGCAGTGACAGGCCTGGGTGCTCCAGCGCCTGGAAGGCAGGAGGCCTGCGGAGCTCAAGGGCGGAAGATCGGAGTGATGGAGAGTTGCGTTCTGGCTGGCAAGAGCTGCCTTCCATTCCCCACAGGAACAGGATTTCAAGGGGCTTTAGAAAATGGGGAAGAGGACAGCATGGAATCTATGACTGCAGCATGAGCCAACCACAGATGGGGAAGAAACCCCCTGCAGAGGGAGTGGGCTTTTTCCAAGGATTCACTGCCCATCAAGGAAAGACTCGCCTCAAACCCAGCTTAGTCACTGCCCAGAGCTGGCCGCGTCACCACAGGGTGAACTTCAAGTCCAAGGGCAGGGCAGGTGGCCGCTGGGGGAAAATGCTTGCCGTCCTGCCTCCGGGGCCCCTGATGCCCATGAAAGGGCATTATTAGCAGAGGGCCAGGTGTCCTTGGCCCTCTCAGAGGAGGCTTCCCGAGTCCTGCCACAGGGTGGCAGGGACATCGACCCGACTCTGAGGTGGGACTCTGCAAGGTCTGGGTCACCGTGCTCACACTCGAAGTAATCACAGAAAAGAGGCAGAGAGGCTGGGACTGTACCTGGGAGTGAAGCACGTGGCCTTGAGCTGTATGAGGGAGGGGCCCCGCTGTCCTCCCGCCCCCAGGGGCCCCCTTCTTCCCCCTTCCCACCTCAGGCTTTGGGCTCTGGGGGAATGAACCATTTTTAGTTCTCAGGGTACCTCACTCTCTCTCACTTCTGGGCCCATGTGTGTTTTAACCCCAATATGAATCGCGGCCTCTTCATTTATTTTTCCATAAGAAACTAAGCTCTTCAATGTTTTGTCTCTATGCACTATGGCTTTCCCTGAAACTTGAGGGAGGCGAGTGTTCTAGGGCAGGTCCCCAGCACGAAGCTTGCCCCTTCCTTTCCCTCCCCCCACCTCCTTACCTGGATTCCGTGGGAACCCCCAGTCTCCCTCCACCCCTCGTGCAGAATAACTCTCCCTTCTCCAAAGCCTCAGAGCACCCTGGACCCAGAGATGCACCTCGACCAGACCTGCGAGCCTGTCTTCCTTGCCTTGCTTTTCTTCCCCTCCGCCCCTCCGGGGTTCACACACTTGGTATTTTCTGCCTCTTCCCCATGAACTGTAAATGGGACGAGTGCAGCGTTCTTTCTGTTCTGTTTCTAGCGCGAAGCTCAGGACCCAGGACAGTGTGAGTGGATGCACAGTCATCGCTTGAGGAAGGCCTGTCTACTGACTTACAGCCTGAAAGAATAAAGGCTCTGTTGTCAGAAGGAACCGGCATCGCACCGTCCCAAGCTGAGAAGCAGCGCTGCGTAAGCTCAGCTCTCCGACCTGCCGCTCCTTCAACATTTGCTTTGATGCTGCCGGAGATGGAGCACACGCGCTCGGTAGCGCTCCTCTACTACCTGTGGGATTCGAGCCAGGCTCTCAGCTTGCCTGAGGCCTCTCGGTCTGCAAGACGCAGTTCCTCATTGCCCCCTCCCCACCCCCTGAGCCTGGGGTGGGAGTTGGGTGAGAAAGTCTTAGGAATCTCCCACGTGCCGCTCTTCCACTTCCTCTTCCCTCCCCCACCTTCCCAGACCCGACTGGTTCCATCTGTGGAAGCCGCTCTCTAAGGGGCCCAGGTGGGTCCCTGCTTGGCCGCTGGATCTGCCTTCCTAGCTGGGGGGGGCTGGGGGAACCACTCCCTGCTGTTGCACCTGCACCAGTCTCTAGCCGGGAAGGATGTGTATATCATGGAGAAGAGTGACTGGGGGGCAGGAGGGCTGGGTTTGGCCTCAGAAGAGCTGAAAATGAGATTTGAAAAGCAGCCATTTGCCCCACTCAGGTGACCACCAGATGGGTGGTTGCCTCTGAAGTCTTTCTAATCCTGAGGTCCTTGTTCGAGAACCAACGGTGACAGCCACTGCCGGTGAAGTCAGCAGGGTTTGCTCAGCTTTGTTGAGAAATAGCTACTTCTTCCCTCCTGGGGCGATTAAGCTAGCGTGCCTCTTAAAAGATTTTAAGCTTTTATTGCTTTCTTGAAATAAAGTATTCCTCCCATTTCAGAATGAATTGTGCTTCCAATGGATTTCCCCCAATTTTCTTTGTTTGCGTTACAAAAGTAATCTGTTGACTTACAGAAAACTTTGGGAAATGTACAAAGACACAGAAGGAAATGAAAACCTCTCCTAATCACTTGTTAATATTTTGGTTTATGCCATTCCAGAATTTTTTTCTTTGTAGTCCCAATCATGTATACATATAACCATATATGTGTTTTCCACATGTACATATTGGGTCTTATTTTACATCCTATTTTATAATATACTGCATAAGTCCTGGCAGGTAGTAGGCAATAAATATCACCAAGGCTAATAAGCATCACTTAGTGAGTGCTTACAATACGCCAGGAAAGATGTTAGGTGTTTTGTAAGCCTTATCCCATTTAGTCTTAATAATGATCCTGTGAGGCAGGGCCTGACCCATGTTTTAGAGATGGGAAAGCCAGAGAGGCCCAGAGAGGTCTTGTATTTTTGCTAGGAACAAAATACACACTCGCTGGTTTAAAGTGTTTTCAACAATGATTTAAGCAATGCCTTACTGCCTCCTTAGGTGAGAATTTTTACTAAGAGATGAAAACACATTCTGGTCTTGGAGGCAGGAAGTCTGGCTCTGCAACTGACTTAGTTGTATGCCTTGGAGCAAGGAACTTCACCTCCTTGACCCTCAGTTGCCTGGTCTACAAAATGGGATTTGTGTGGGGAGAAGGGTTAGTGCTGTGTCTCAGAGAGAGGAATGTTTGCTATTATTGACAGATGTTGATGGCAGTTGGAAAGACATCAAAAAATCAAAGGCACATAACAAGAAGCTTGCTTTACAAGGCTCACTTATGACATTTCAGGGCAAGATCAGTCAGAGTGGGGCTGACAAAAATTGTGATATTGGATGGTGGTGAGTGTCTCCCTGACCCTTGACCCAAGGCCAGGTTCACTTTCTAGGAAGGACTTATGAGCTGTAGCAGTGAGACCACTTATCAGTTTATCTTTCAGAAAAAGGTAATGTCTCAGTATGCCCAACTCCTAAAATAGCACATTTGCAGCTCTAAAATTTTTGTGGTTTAAATAAAAATCAATGGCCGGGGAGAATAGAAAGCACAGGACACCTGAATTTGAATAAATTTGAATTGTCTTGCAATTAGGGGCCTCCCAGGTTCCCTCCTTCCTTGTGGCTCATTAACTTCTCTGGGCCTCAGTTTTTCCAAGTGTCAGTACCTCCCTCTTCAAGACGATGTGGGGGCAGAAAACAATACATGTGAAGGTTTTAGCTCAGGGTCTTGATCATAATAAATAGTACCCTCTATGAGCCTGGATATATGAGGTGGACTAGAACACAGGCTTTGGGGTGTTCTGCCCTGGTTCTGCCTGTCACCAGCCCTGTCATCCTGGGCAGCTTATTTTGCCTCTCTGAGCCTACCTCGTGGGGTTTAATATAGCTAATGTACACTAATATATGTAACAGCTGATCCGGGGCAGACGCCCAACATCAAATACTACAGTGAGGTCCTCCTTGCCGTCTCCTGGTCACATCACTTGGCCTTTTGATCCTTGTAAAGCCTTGATTAGACACTGCCTTGTATTGTCATCTTTTTTTTTTTTTCCCCCAGTTCTTAACTCTGGCTCATTTCACGAGGCTCAGACCTTTGAAGACACCATCCGGGACACAGACTTCTTTAGTATTCCTTCCAGGGACTCATATATGTGCAGGCTCAATAAATCTTTGCTGCCTTGAACTGCATCTGATTGATGGCTCTTTCCCTGTTGATTTCTCAAGGTTTCTCCCAGATTGAGCTACAACCCTTGGGGAAAATTGCAGCAGCCTGCCCGAGTCCCCTGTGACCTGAGCTCTTGGCTCTGCTGAAAATGACAAATGGAGAAACTGAAGGGCCTGGGTGTCACTGCAGGCATCTGACAGCTCAGGAGACGGGCTACTCAGCCCCCCTCTCTGACCCTCCCAGCCACCTGACTCAACAGCAGTGCCTGTGGCTTTGTGGGACAGCTGTGGCCTTAAATGGCACCAGAGCTTAAGATGTGTCCCCTATTTACATAACTGCCGCTTTAATGACTACGGCAGGTCCTTCTGTGGTCCCAGTAGGTTATGGGGAGAAAAAGTTAAACAAACATAAAAAGTGAGGGAGGAGGAGAGTAAGGACTTGACTGTAGATTTGTATTTTGTTTCTCCAACTGAGTGTAAGTCATTAAAATGGGGAACTTCCCACCCTCCCAAACCCTGAATTATTTCTGATAGTTTACCACTGGAAGAGGGAGTAGTGCCTTGTGCTGGCATGCTCAGTCATGTCCGACTCTTTGCAACCCTATGGACTGTATGTAGGCCACCAGGCTCCTCTGTCCGTGGGATTTTCCTGGCAAGATTACTGGAGTGGGTTGCTCTTTCCTTCTCTAGGGGATCTTCTCGACCCAGCGATTGAACCCACATCTCCTGCATTGACAAGTGAATTCTTTACCACTGAGCCACCTGGGAAGCCCCAGAAGAGGGACTAAAGACTAACTAAAGCAAAATAATTGACATTTGGAGTCAGGGCAGAGCTGAGGGGGCCGAGATGCTAATTTGTGTATCTAAAACTGCTTGTGAATGTAGTTCCATAATTCAAGGCTGTTTATGAATATTGGGCTACTTCGTAAAACCCAAACCTTTTTTTTTTTTTGCTTGTCTGATTTTAGGGATTGTAAAGTCGTTCATTCATTGAACAAATATGTATTGATTGAGAGGCTATGCTGTGTACTTAGTTACTCAGTTGTGTCTGACTCTGTGAAACCCCATGGACTGTAGCCTGCCAGGTTCCTCTGTCCATTGAGATTCTTCAGGCAAGAAGACTGGAGTGGGTTGCCATTCCCTCCTCCAGGGGATCTTCCCAACTCAGGGATTGAACCCAGGTCTCCCTCATTGCAGGCAGATTCTTTACCATCTGAGCCACCAGGGAAGCCCTAGATTTCATGAATACAAGGTTTATTCATTGGGCAAATATTTACTAAAACCCTACATGCAGGCCCTCTGTTAGGTGCTGAGGACAAAGCTATGAACAAGACAGACATGCACTCTAGCTTTGTAGACCTAGTGGGGAATAAGAGGCAGATGAATGGCCAGTCTAATATACAGTACAAAATGCTAAGAGGGATTTCACAGGGTGCTCAGGAAGTTCTCAGTAAGAATCCCAGACCTGGACTTAGGGATTCCAAAGAAAGTGACAGGCAAGCTAAGCCTGATAGAAAAATAGGAGCCAGCCAGGTGTGGAGGCGGGTGTAGAGAGGCAGGAGGGAAAATCATTGCAGGCACAGGAGCGACCTAGGACAAAAGAACTGGAGAAGATAATCTAGGTTATGCTTCAATAAACAAAACAAAACCCTTCAGCCTCTAAGTAGCTTAACACAAGAAGACTTTTCACTCAAGAGAAGCCTGATGTGAGATCAGGGCAACTGCTTTCATGGGATGACTGAGGGATCCAGGGTGCTTCCATCTCAAGACTCCACCATTTCAACATATGGCTGAGGAAGAAGAAAGAGAGAGAAAAGGAGGGGAAGGGGCAGGAAGAAGGAGAAGAAAAGGAAGGTAGAGGGAGGGAGTACGTTGGGGATTCAAGTGCTTTAGCCTAGGAGTATCCACTTGACTTCTGCTCATACCTCATTGGCCAGAACTAGTCACATTGCTTCATCTAACTTCTACAGGACAAGAAATAAAGGCAAGCATATGTAATATTTGGGGAGTGACACTGTACCATACAGACAGTGAAGATAGCACATTGGGAAACAGCTAGTCCTTCCAAATAGCTGGAACTTGTGTGTGTGTGAGTGCATGCGTGTGTGCGTGTGTGTGTGTGTGTGTCTTGGGGATTGGTGGGCAGGGTTGTGGAAAGAAATTGTAAACAGTGAAATAAGCTGAGGCCAGCCACAAAGGGCCTTGTAGTCCATTTTAATATTGAGGAATTTGGACTTTATGGAGACATGGAAGAATTTCATTAAGGATCATATTGGCCTTCCACAAAGATCATCTTAGAAAGATCAGGCTTTCTTATAGAGACTGAGAAGGAGGGGGCAAGATTGGGGAACAGTTAAGAAGGTTTTGCAGTTGATCAGGTAAGAGATGATGGTGCTTCAACAAGAAGGGGGCTGTGAGGATGAGACAGGTGGGTGCATTCTCAAGAATGATGTAGGGTGTGGAATCAACAGGTGGGAGGCAGGAGAGGGGGAGGGCAAAGGGTGAAGCTCAGGTGTGTGGGTTGAGCAACTGGATGGAGAGTGATCCTGCTTACCTGCTTGGAAGGGCAAGGGAGTACATTTAGGGAAAGAATGCGTTCAGTTTGGGAGCCCCTGGATTTGAGGGGTCTGCAGAACATCAAAGGGGAGAAGTTTAGAGGACATTCAGTCTGGATCATGGCTCCAGTGCTTAGGAGAGTCTGGTTGGTGGTGTTAACAGGAGAGTCATGAAGACAGAAACGGTATTAGAAGTCACGACTATGGAAAGTTGAATTTAAAAAAAAAATCCATGCTCTTGAGTAGCTAAAAGTCTAGTCGGGGGTGGGGGCTAGACAGAAAAAGTAATATTAGAATTCCAAGTGAATGGTATAACACTGAAGAATGTATAAGGTTCTGTGATGGCACAAAGCCTGGAAATCTGCATTCGTTTGTGCAGCCTTCTTTCTCCCTGAATCTGCAAAAGCTTGACAGCAGAGGGCAAGACTGAGTGAGAGGTAGGAGAGTCAGGGAAGGGCAGTCCACGTGGAAGGAAGAGAAGGTGCAAAGGCATGGAGATGTAAATGAAGCCTTGCCCAGCAAATCTCGGTTCTGGAACACTCCAGTGTGCCCTTCTGAGAGGAGGGGCGGCAGCTGCACTGGAGGCCTTGAGGAAACACCTGTCCTCAGCATCTCAGCTGTGCGCTCTAAGTAGGAGAGTGGCTTTATGTGGTTGAAGGGTTCAGGATAAGATGGTTGTTGTTCAGTTGCTCAGTCATGTTTGACTCTGCAGCACCCCAGGCTTCCCTGTCTTTTACTATCTCCTGTAGTTTGCACAAACTCATGTCCATGGAGTCAATGATGCCATCCAACCATCTCATCTTCTGCTGTCCCCTTCTCCTACCTTCAGTCTTTCCCAGCATCAGGGTTTTTTTCCAATGGGTCAGCTCTTCACATCAGGTGGTCGAAGTATTAGAGCTTCAGCTTCAGCATCACTCTTTCCAATGACTATTCAGGGTTGATTTCCTTTAGGATTGACTGATTTGATCTTCTTGCTGTCCAGGGCACTCTCAAGGATCTTCTCCAGCACCACAGTTCGAATGCATCAGTTCTTCGGTGCTCAGCCTTCTTTATGGTCCAACTCCCATATCTGTATGTGACAACTGGAAAAACCATGGCTTTGACTATATGGACCTTTGTCAGCTTTTGAATGTGATGTGTCTGCTTTCTAATACGCTGTCTAGGTTTTTCAGGATAAGATGACATCTTTAAAATATGTGAAACTTTTTTTAATCATGGAAGTTTTCAAACATATAAAAAAGAGAAAATAATACAGTGAACTCACATGTATTTATCATCCAATTTCAGTAATTATTAACATTCTGCCAATCTTTGTTCATTCACTCATTTCTCTTTTTTGATTGTTATTGTTGTTTAGTCACTAAGCCATGTCTGACTCATTGCAACCCCATGGACTGTAGCCCGCCAGACTCCTCTGTCCATGGGATTCTCCAGGCAAGAATACTGAAGTGGGTTGCTATTTCCTTCTCCAGGGGATCTTTCTGACCCAGTGATCAAATCCATGTCTCCTACACTGGCAGAGAGATTCTTTACTGAGCCACCAGGGAAGCCCTCTTTTCTGATTACTAGAGTATTGTTGTAAATTTTCTACTATGGAGAAAGACTGTGGAGAGTGTAATGAACCCTCACATACCCATTACCTAATCCCAGGAAACATCAGCCCAAGGTTATCCTCTGATCTGATTACTCCCCTACAGTCACATCATTTCACCTGTAAATACTTAAACGAATATATCTCGGATAAGGACTTAAAAATGTAACTGCAATATCATTATCATAAAATGAAACCTTATAAACAAAACAAAATTAAAACTTTATAAGGTAGCATTTAACAAGCTTTGGAGAAGTTTCGGTAAAGCTGGAAAATCCTATGACTATGCACAAATGTGCTTCAGGCAGCAATTTGGGATGTTCAGGTTGGGATAAATCTGATCCCTTCAACCAGACAGAGCACACTAGACAATCCGGGCTTGGAGCTGTGGGTGTGCGTTGGGGAGAAGGAGTCAGAGTGAATTTAGGGAAATGTCAGGGTTACCGGTAGGAGGCGGGTTCAGAGGTTAGCAGCCTGTGGGGCCAGGAGAAGCTCTGGTGGGGAGGGGAGCCCCCTCAGTCCTACTGGTGTCCTTGGCAGGCAGGAGGCATCATTGCAAAGGAGAGAAACTGGGAGAAGAAGGGATGGAGAGGAAACCAAGAGAAGGGGGTGGGAGGAGAGAGAGGGTCTGTTATTGAGCAAGAAAAAGAGGAAGAGGGGCGCAAAACTAAGCAGTGGCTGAACCCAAGCATGCCAGGTGTGGGGGTGCTGCCTCTGCCCCTCCAGGCTTCCTAGAGGGGCTCCCCCAGACCTCTTTGGTCTCTTGCTCACCCATTTAGTGAGTTACTCTGTCAATGGAGGGAGGTTCGGGGCAGGTATGAATGTTTCTGTAAGGGAAGCAGGCTCAGTGTGTTTGGCAGCAGGGCTCCACCAGCGCGGGGTGGGTGGGCGTGGGGGTGGGGCTGGAGGCCTGGCACCAGCGCCTTGGCAGAGCCGAGGAGGTGCTGTCTGCAAGATGGCATCCGCCAAAGCAGGGAGAAAGAAGGCTGCACAAACAAAGGGGCTGATCCTCCCCTTGGAGGGGGGCTGCAAGGCAGCAGTCTCCCCAGTCTTGTTGGGCCCGGGGTTCAAGGGGAGGGAGATGCGGTTGAAAGCCCGCTCCTGCGCGGGGCAGAAGATGGAGAGCGGCCTCCTTGGTCTTGACCTTGAGTGCCCCTTCTAGGAGGGCAGGAGCTGTTCGGGGTGTGGGGAGGGTGACCTGGGTAAACAAGAGAGCCTCGGGTTTGGGTGAGTCCGCATTAGAGTATCCTGAATCTCCCCGGCTAAATCCCCACCGCCCGTGAGGGCGTGGGGACAGGGGCTGGCCCTGGGCGCGGCTGCCCAGGGTGCGGTCTCCTCTGACCTCCTCCCAGCTGGAGACGCTGCTGGTGATGCCACTGGGAGAGAGAGAAATTTCGAGGCCAGAGTGTGCCTTCCTGGAGCTTCCTGGGGGAAAGGGTGATGCTTTACAATTCTGTCTCAGCCAGGTGCTCATCTTGCAAACCCGGTGGAAGTCCCCCCAGGAGCACAGAGACGGGGATTCCTCAATGGCCAGTTGGCGATAGACACCACCCAGAGCGCACTCTTGCAGAGTGCCTCCTTCTGGTACATCCAGGATGAACTTCCAGAGCCCTTGGTACTTGAAGGGGCTGACGCTGGAAAATCTCTTTCTGCCCTTTCTCACTGGATAAGGTACAGGCTGGAGGAGAGCTGCATGGATCAGAATCTGCACAACTCAGCTGGTGGCCACATGAGGTCCAGGAGATGAAATCAACAACAGTGTGGCTTCCAGGATGGTGATGCTGGTGAACATGTAGCAAAAGGCAGTGGACTGAATCAATCCAATCCAGGGACTTGCCTTCCTCTGCCAATAGTAATAATTAACACACTGAGTTCTTCTTGGGTGCTGGACACTGTTCTGCTAAGCATTTTTCTAGTGTATCTCTTGTATGTTCTGAACACTCATTATCTCATTTCATAACATTATTCCTGATTTTACAGATAAGAAATCTGAGCCACTAAGAGATGACATCACTTGGCCAAGGTCACAGAGCTTCTGGGGCCAGCTCTCTGTTTTGCCTTTGTGAAGAACAGGGAACATGCCTTGCACTTCTCTGAAGGAAAAACAAGCTGATGTCAGGGATTCTTTCAAGAAAGCGAAATTTCAGGGCCATTGCTGAGATCACCACCCATTCAGCAAATGTCCCGAATGCTGAATGCTCTTCTGTGTCAAAGCACTTGGCGTAACTGCTGTTCCCCATAATGACCTGCAACCACCCAGGAAAGGTTATGTTCTCCAACTCTGTTTAATAAGGTGGGGGAGCAAGTAACAAGCTTTGAAAAGGTTTCCATCAAACCCAAATGACCAAAGAAACAATTAAAGGAATTAACCCCCCTCTTTGAAAAGCTTGGCTAGTCTGGCAATTCATTATAGAGGATACTTCATTTTAAATGTTGTCCCCTCTGGCAGGTCTCTGCTCTGCTGTTAGCAGTGTTGCTGTTGCATTTGTGGAATAGGAATAAACAGTGTCTCTTCGCTATTTCCTCATCAGTGACTCCCGGAAGATGGCGGGGAGCACGTGGTGAAGTTCTCTTTCTTCTACCCATCTTAGTCTGAAATTCCCCCAAAGCTTGGGGCCCTGCAATGCAGCCGGTAGTTTCCCCAGCAGTTGCCCTGGCATCTTGCCCCCTGTACACAAAGCAATCACTGTTGCAGAAAATGAGGGTCCTGTGACCATTTGGCACCGTCCCCTGCCTGGCATTTGCGTGGGAGAAGGAACTTTTTCTCCCTGACAATAGATTCTGATCACAAACCAGGTCCCTTTCAGAGAAAGAGCTTCCAGAGAATGGCTTTGCCTAGAGGTAAGAACTAAGTGGTAGAACAGAAGTGACTTCCTATGGAAGCCTGTTCATCTCACTGAGACATGAGTGAAGGCTGGGAAGGCCCCATACAACTTTCTACCTTCCATCCTGATTGCTCTCAGCTCTCACCCAAGCTGCTCTCTCTTAACCTTGAAACCTTTTTTCAAATTGTGGCATAATCTGGTCCCTGGTCTCTGTGATGTGCACCCTGTGGTTGGTTAGTGGTCTAGAATTCCAGCCTCACCTCTAAAGGCAGATGCAATGATCCTTCCTTACAGATAGCGTTTCCCTGTGTTGCTTTACTAAGAAATTAACATTAGTATAATGCCATTAACTAAACTACAGATTATCTTTGGATTTCCCCAGTTTTCCTACTAATGTCTTTTTTTTTTTCTTCTGTTCCGAGATACAACATTACATTTAGTTGTCAAGTCTCTTCTGGTTTGTGAACATATCTCAGTTGTTCTTTTATTTTTCATGACCTTGACACTTTCAGGTGTTTTACTGAATGTGCCTCAATTTGGGTTTGTCTGAGGTTTTCTCATGATTAGACCCGGATTGTGGATTTTCTAGAACACCGCAGAGGTGAAGTGTCCTCGCTTTCACACCATGTCAGGAGGTACATGACACCAGTGTGATTAATCAGTGGTGAGGCTAACCTTGATCATATGGATAAGGTGACTTTACCAGTTTTCTCCACTGTAAAGTTACTGTTTTTTTCCTTTCTAGAATCTACTTAATGGAAGTGAATCACCATGTCCAGCTCACATTCAAAGGGAAGGAAATGAAGCTCCATTCCCTTGAGGAGGGAGAATCCATGTGTCTGTTTTGGAATTCTTCGATAAAGAAGATCTGTCTCTTTTCCATAACTTATTTATTCATGCCATGGACTCATGGATATTTATTTTATTCTTTGAATGATAACCCAATACTTTCTCAAATCATTGCAGTTTTGGTCATTGAGAACTTCCAGTTTGACTCTTGTGTCCTTTCATATGTTCCCCATTTTTTCCCCATTTCTTTACTTTCTGATACTATATGATGCTTCGGGCTTACTACGTATTTTTCCTGCTTCAGCCCAAGAATCAGTTCTTCCTCTGAAGCACCATAGTTACTTTTATTTAGAAAGGTATTTAGAAACCAAGTTCTGAACTCCTGGTGTGCTTTTTGCTACAGGGGTTTCATTTGCTTCTATACCTTCTTGGTGAACAGAGTTAGGAAATATATATATACACTTACCCATGCACGTGCACGTATCTTCATTTATTTTTGTGTCTATATGCATACCTATATATATGTGTATACACGCATATACATTTACCCATGCATGTGTGCATATCTGAATTTATTTCTGTATCTATCTGCATGTATACTTCAGTAAAAATGAGTTCATACTGATATCTCCAGCTCTGATTCAGCACTGCAAGATTCATTCTGGCATCCCTTCTCTCTTCATCATCACTTCTTTCTCTGACAGTAAGAAACCTGGCTCCCATTGTCTGTAAATTATATACTTACTTGATCAACCCTATTAGACATGTAGTTTCAGAATTGCTAATCCATATCCCTATTGTATTTTGTACTGTTTTTTTCTTTTGTCTTTAGCCTTATGGACTCCAGTCAAAACATCATTTCCCAAAGTTATTGAGGTCAGCTCTTTTTTTCCCCTTCTTGATCCCATCTTAACATTTTCAAAGTGTTTCCACATCTGGCTTTGCCTTTGATTACATCATTACTGATGTATAAGGGAAGAAGAAGCCATGACGTGTGGAGTTTGCATTGGTTTCTCCTGCTCATGTGAGCAGTCGGATTCCTGATTAGAACTTGGTACTTCAGGCTTTGCTATACTTTCTGTGGAGCTGCTTTTGCAGAAGGGGCCTGGGCTGCAAAGACAGCTGTAACATGGCATGTGCAGTAGAAGGAGGAGTGTGACCGAACAGCTTGTCTCTTCGTTGGTCTAGCAGAGCTATTGGGTATCAGGGGAAAGGAAGCTTAGAGATTTCATGGCTCTAACTAAATCCCTGCCAGATGGGGAAACTGAGGCCTAGAGGGATGATGTGACTTGTTCAAGATGAACTCACTGGTGAGAGACGTAATGGGGATAGGAATCAGGGCTCTGCACTCCCATGTCTGTGCTTTTCTCACCACTCTGTGAGAAGAGGTCTGCAGAGAGAAGCCCCGTGAAATTAGTTAAACAGGGTTGGGAGAATTCACCACTGTTTCCTGAATAGAGAGGTAGAGCCAGGAAGATTCCTTCATACGTTATGCTTCTTGAAATGGGGGGAGAGTTAAGTAACAAATGACTAGAGGGTCTGGAAATTTGGTTCCTACCTGTCACACAGTAGTGACTGCATCCAAAAGTGGCCACTTGAGGGATCTTGTACATTCCAGAGCTACCATTTTTTATTAGTGTCATCTCCTCTCTTAATTGTCATCCCTCTTCTAACTAAAATGCTGAGGAGCATAGCGTCTGTCCTGCCCAGGTCACGGGGTTATTTTAAGGCTCCCTAGCTAACTGGAAGGAAGGAATCAGACCTTTATCTTTACTGATTGCTGTTTTCCTATTCTCCAGCACAGTGCACGGAGCACAATAAGAATTCAATAAGTATTTATTGCATGAATGAAGGATCATATGAGATGCTTCAGGTAAAAGTACTTTATCTCTAACACACTGTATAGACATGAGGAAATGTTAATGGCATTCACTAATGCTCTGACCTTGGGCAAGTGGCTCAACCTCTCTGGACATCAGGGACTTCACTTGCAATATAAGAAGCTCCAGGCTGGGGCTTCCCTGGTGGTGCAGTGGTTAAGAATCCACCTGCCACCGCAGGGGACACAGGCTCCATTCCTAGTCCGGGAAGATCTCACATGTTTGGGCGCGACTAAGCCTGTGTGCCATCGCTACTGAGCCTGCTTTCTAGAGCCCACAGGCAGCAACTGCTGAAGCCTGTGTGATCTAGACCCCAGGCTTCACAACAAGAGTAGCCACAGCATTGAGAAGCGCCATGCACAGCAACTAGAGAGAGACTGTGTGCAGCAACAAAGACCCAGTGCAGCAAAAAACAAAACAATACATAAATAAAAAAGATGCTCCAGGCTCATCTTGTATTTGAATTAAGCCAGCTGATCTCTATGGTCCCTTTCATATCTGTACTTCTGTAATTTCTGTGTTTGCTGTTATTATAAAGAGCCTTGTGAGGTTTCCAGATTGCTTTGGGATGATAGAGTATCACATCCTGTCATGGGCAAGAGCAAAGCTGACAAGTTGATTTCTTTTTCTGTATGAATTGGTAGCGGCTGCCTGGAATGCAATGACAGAAAGACTCTGAAGGTCCATGATGTAGCATTATAATAATTGATTAGTGATGTCTGTCATGGGCACAGAATACAAAGCAGTAGCAAGCATGCCAAATATCTGCTCTCTCCAATTTAAAGTTCAAAACAGCAGCTGCCCTGAAATTTCTGGGAGCAATGTTATTTTTCTTTGATTTTTGCATGATAATGGAGAGACCACTTGGGTAAGGCCAGGGCTTCCTGGAGATATACCCAGAGCTCTACAGACTTGTAGTAAATCACCTTTCTGCCTTTCATTGCCTTTTCTTGTTATTTATTAGGCAAACAAAGAAAATTAACGTGATTGACTAATTCATTGTTAAGAAAGAAAAAGCCAGACTCAGTGTTTACCATTCTGATACTCAGACATAGAGTATGCATAGAGTCTGCTCTGAAGAGAATGTCAAATGACATAAAAATTCTACACATGAACATAAAACCATCCATTCAATAAGTATACGAACACTTATAATGTGCCAAGAAGGCCCAGGTAATGCATTATGCTGAAAATAGAGATGATCTCTTCAGGAAGATGGACTTTTCCCCTTCTCTTATTTCCTTAAGAGTGGTGGCCAAATCACTGATTTGTTGCTATGTGTGTGTCCTTGAGTTTTCTGAGTGTAATTCTTACTACCGTACTGATAAGGAAATAAGTTTTGGGTCTGACTCCCAGAATTCCTGAAGGAAATATACAAATAAGGCTCCTTAACTCTCTCATTGCACATAGGAGACCCTGCCAGCCACGGAAGAACCTTCACAGTCCTCAGGTACTATCCTGTTGTTCAATGTGCTTTAAAAAAATAAACTGATTTATTTTTGGCTGCCCTGAGTTTTTGTTGCTGAACAAAGGCCGCTCTCTAGTTGTGGTGTGCGGGCTTCTCACTGTGGAGGCTTCTCTTACTGCAGAGCGCAGGCTCTAGGGTGTTGGCTCAGTAGTCGAAGGGCACTGGCTTAGTTACCCCGTGGCATGTGGGATCTCCCCGGACCAGGGATCGGACCCATGTCCCCTGCATTGGCAGGCAGGTTCTATACCACTGGACCACCAGGGAAGTCCCTCACTGTGCTTTTGGAACACAAGGATGCTGTGAAGATAAGGATGTTCCCATTCTTCCTTGTCTACCTGGAAGTGTAGAGAGGCCTCCGTATCTTGGTTTGGGGGTCGTGTGTACTGATCCCCACCTCTTGTCATTTCATGGCTGTGAAGAAATGTGTCACAGTGGAGGACTACCACACCAGTCTCCTGCCCCTCTTCTCCCCCTAGGGTGGTCCTCAGGGGCTGTGGCAACATCAACTTCTAGTTCCCTTCCCTCAAGTTTGGTCTTTCTCCACTGTCCAGGCAGTTCCTGAAAAGGCTGCATAAACTGAGTGAGTGATTACTTCAAGACTTGAAATAGCTTTTTTCCTGTCCCAGATATGACACAGTCACTTCCCCAATAGAGCCATCACTCCAAGAGGAACAGGATGTCCTTGTCACTGAGCCAAGAGGGTCACATGATCAGACAGTCAGGGGCCTCTCGGGACCTCGTTTCTCTTTAAGCTGTTGGCCACAACTTGTCCACAAAAGCCTCTCTGTGACAGACCCTGGCAAGCCATTCAGAACCTATCCTCTTATAGGGCTTCAGTCCTGAGTATTTCTCTAGGGAATAAAGTAAGTGTTTGAGGAATGAACACTAGAAGGATAACAGGGGAGAATTCCTGAGGAGGATCTGTGGTGACCACATGGAAATAAAGCCAGTGTGCTTGTGTCTCTGAAGTAGAAGAATTGGGGACTCCCCATAAACCAGCATTCTTGTTCCCTGCGGTACCCTTCAAGGAGACCATAAAGTTTGGACAGGAGGCTAAACTTCCTCACTGGGGAGTTCTTGGTCTGGTCTGGAGCCGGCTGGAGTGGAGAGTGGGGAGCAGAGTGAGGAAAGCGTTGTCTTAAAATTCAGGATCAGGCAGAAGAGAAAAGGCATTTATGAAGGTTGGCCTCCAACCCTAACCTCAACTCCAGACCCCCAAACCTCGCAGACACATGGTCAAGTTAATTGGGAAGTCACCAGGCACCCCAGGGGAAACTATGATTTAGGCAGCTGTGTAAGAGCAAGGGTGAGGGAGCTGAAAAAGGTCTTCCAGAGGCCCCAGAAGGGGAAAATGAGCTGAGTCAGAAGCCAACAAGAGGAACCCGAGCTGGAGGAACTTGGTCTGTAGATTCAGAGGCAGCCTCACTCTGAGGGAAGGCTTTGGGTTTTTGCTTTTATTTTTTTATATCTTGAATTTCTGGGGCCATAAAAATCTGTGAGAGAGGCAAAAGTGATTTTACCTTTATTTAGTGAAAGCTTCCAATCAACTAAAAGTCACCTTTGGGGTGAATGAGAGAATCTCCAATCAGGCCAGGATAAATATATAGAACCCAACCCGATTTTCCCCAAGGCCACCTGGTCTTGCCGGTCAACCTGCCTCCTCCCTCCAACAGCGGAATAGTAGACAATTCCAACCGCTCCAGGGCTTTTTGACTTCTGGAAGAACTGGGGCTGGCCATCAACCAGGAGAGGTCACATAACTTCGATTGCCTGAAAAGTGGGAAAGTCACTGGGCCACGCCCATCACAGCCCACAGTTGAGGAACACAGAGTTCACTCGAGCTGGTCTAAGCAGGAAGGAGTTTATCTGGGGACATCGGGAAGCCAGTGGAATCGTCAGAAGGGCTGGAGGAGCAGGTTCTCAGCTGAGCCTCTGGGAACAGCTCCTGGATTGCAGCTTGCAGGGTTGTGTTGGCAGAGAGAAGCTGCCATGGCCAGCCACGGAACCAGGCTTGTCTCTGTTGCAGGCAGGGCGCGGCCATGTGCCTCCACTCCCAGAAGCCTGCCACCATGTGGGCCCCCAAAATATACGCCTGCACTCCTCCTGTGTCCTCAGCTGACTTCCAAACCAAAGTCTCTTGCAGGTGCATCCAAGTGACAAAATCTAAACCACATATCTATACCCAGGAAGGTGAGAAAGGTCTGCACACACACACACACACACACACACACTCAACATGAATATCCTTAAGCGTTGCTATATCATGCAAAGCCTTTTGAGAAGTCAGGAAAGGCAGATATCTGCTAACTGGGGTCTGTGAGCTGTCGCTTGGGGTGCTCAGGAAATGGTCATGCCCTGCTGTGTGGGTGAAGGGACAGATTCCCTGGTGGGCCTTCCTTCGGCAGCATTCTGGTCTGTTGGTCTCAGGCAAAACAGGGCAGTAAGAAGTACTTGCCTTCAGGGCTCTTCATACGACCAACCCAAACTGTCATCACCGTTTATTTAGTTTTAAGACACTTTCAGAAAGAGATTTGAGTCAACCTGGGTGTTGTTTTGCATACTGCAATACTAGTCCATTCTGGGCCTTGTGAAAGACACAGTTAGACACAAGGCTTCTGGTCTTGATGGGGAGCCAGGAAAACGTACTTGCACCATCATTATGGAAATAACCACGTTATGAAAACCACTACCTGAAGGAGGCAGAAATGTAGTTTGGGCTGGTCAGTACAGCTTTTTGGAGGAGATGGGAGTGGAGCTGGTGCTGGAACAATGGGTAGGGTTTAAATAGGCAATCCTGGAGGATGGGAGTGAGGTGAGTGATGCTCAGAGGGGATGGGGTGTATGTATATGAAGGAAATCTAGGGATTTCTTTGACTGTCCAGTGGTTAGGATTCTGAGCTTCCGCTACAGGGGGCTTGGGTTTGATCCCTGGCCAGGGAACTAAGATCCTGCATGCCTCATGGTGTAGCCAAAAAGTTAAAAAATAAAAAAGATCCAGTCAGTTACAAGTCTGGAGGCAGTGCAGGACGTGAGCAGAAGAACAGCAGGAAGTTATCAATGGATACTTGAACTGGGCCATGTTTTAGGGAATCTTGATTACCCCATGCATTAGTCAGGACTGTCTTAGTTTTAAGTGATAGAAATACAACTCGAGTTAACTTAAGATAAAAGGGAATGTATTGTTCCATCTAATTAAAAAGTCCAACGGCACGAGTTTGAGACATGCTAGATCCAAAAGAGAAGGCGATGGCACCCACTCCAGTGCTCTTGCCTGGAAAACCCCATGGACGGAGAAGCCTGGTGGGCTGCAGTCCATGGGGTCGCAAAGAGTCGGACACGACTGAGCGACTTCACTTTCACTTTTCACTTTCACGCATTGGAGAAGGAAATGGCACCCACTCCAGTGTTCTTGCCTGGCGAATCTCAGGGACGGGGGAGCCTGGTGGGCTGCCGTCTATGGGGCGGCACAGAGTCGGACACGACTGAAGCGACTTAGCAGCAGCAGCGGCAGCAGATCCAAATATTTAGACGATCTCATCAGGACTCTTTCTCAGCTCTGGGTTCATCTGTATTGCTTTCATTTCCCAGCAGGCTTTCTCCTTTTGGTGGTCCCTGGCAACCCCAGGCTTACATCATCTCAATTTAGGAATCTCTTGCCCAATGTTTCTAGCAGAATTCTCAGGGCTGAGGTTTGTTGGCTGGCTCAGCCCAGGTCATGAGCAATCCCTCCCCATCCCTACTAGAACTATAAACTTGACTAAGGGAAGCTGGGGTCTCTCGCTGACCAGATCTAGGCAATGGCACGAGAGGGCAAATTCCCCTCCACCCCAACCACATGGAAGGATAGTCACCTACAGCAGATGGCTGTGGGTTCCTCATCCTTATTTCCTTGGTCCTTTCCCATTTCAGTGGATGCTGGCTCAATTTCCAATTGTTAACACCTGCATCTCTTTACCTGAAGCTTTTCTCTGGCCACCAGAAACCACTTGTACACTTTCAAGACAGGCCAGAGCACCAGGGAATTAATATCCCCTCAGAGCAGTCCTCAACCAATCACTGATGGAATTGGTGCATAAATGCCACATTTATATTTAAATTATATTTAAAATGTACATAGTAGTAGAGGCATGCTAATTTTAAGGAGGAAGAAACCTGTAGGGGCTCTAATTCACATCTTCTGAGGTTCAGTTCAGCAGGAAAGAGAGAACCACTGCCCCCTCCACAAGTCCAGGTCTGATGCTCATTGGTTTATATGGGGCCCCATGCGCTCTTGGTCCAATGGCCATGGTGAAGAGAATGGAGCGTGAGGATGGGTTGAGAACCCAGATCCTGTGCTCCACTCTGGAGCCAGGCGAGGCCTCCCTCTGAGATGTTGGCACTGAGAGTTGGGGAGCAGGTTCTCCAGGGGAAATCAAGGTACCGTTCATGAATAGAAGCTAGGTGGGAAACACAGCAGGTGTTTCCCCAGAGTCAGTGCTCTTCCAGAAGTCTGACGGTGTCTGTTAGGCTCCCCAATTCCTGTTGCTCTCGTACAGGAATGTACCATCAGTTGCCTTCGGTTCTCAGATCCTTGAGTAGGAGAGCAGTCACCTCGGCACCAGAGAGGTGAAAAGGTCCAGAGTCTGCTACACACTGAGATAAGGGATGCAGCCTGGCTTCTGTAGCAAACATTTTTGAGGCGATTGTGTGTACCAGGCTCTGTGCTAAGTGCTTTCCCAGACTGTCACATTTTATCAGCCTCATGGCTTCTGCAAGGTAGGTGCCATGACTAATCTCCCCATGGCAGAGGAGGAAACAGGCTCACAGAGGCTACGAAACTTTCCCACTCAGGGACGCATGGCAGTAAGTGCCAGACCAAGAACTTGATCTGAATGGTTTGGTTTTTAAGACTTCCAAAGGCTTATCATCCTGGGGAAACTGAGGCAGCATCTGGGTGATCCTGGCTGTTGGGGCAGAAACACCAGCTGTGTCCTCCTCCAACCTGAAGGGGACTTGATGCTGGTTTTAAGTGCTGGAGACAGTCTTTACCAGGCAGCGCTTCAGGACAATGACTCCTTTGGAGAAGGTGAGGGAAGGGCTTCTGGAAAGATCACTCAGACAATATCAAACTCTCTTTAAGGTAAAAGGATGGTTAATGGTAGCCTCCCTCCTGCCCCCTCCCCACCACCCCCACTCTGCATTCAGGCTCAGCCCCGTGCCAGTGAACATCCTCTTCTAGATTCAGTCCCCTCACCTCTGGGAGTGCTGGAAGCTCCTATTCTGTGGCGGGGGGCACTCCAGTCTGGATGGACGCCTCCCACCCGCTCACCCTACTTTGCTTTTTTCATGGCGCATGTTATACTGTTAACGTATTAGCTATCTCCCCCTATGGGAAGAGCTTCCCTAGTGGCTCAGACGATAAAGAATCTGCCTGCAATGCAGGAGACCTGGGTTTGATCCCTGGGTCAGGAAGATCCCTTGGAGAAAGGAATGGCTACCCACTCCAGTATTCTTGCCTGGAGAATTCTATGGATAGAGGAGCCTGGTGGGGTGCAGTCCATGGGGTCACAGAGAGTCGGACAGGACTGAGCGACTAACAATCATTGGAATGGAAGCCCCAGAGGAACAGGATTTGTTCAGAGCTGTCTCCCTAGTGCCTAGAACAGTACTTGGCACAGAGAAGCTATTAGTAAATATTTGTTGAATGCATGCCTGTTTCCCCGGCACTGTGCCTAGTTCTGCCCATGCATTATCTCATAGAATCCTCAAAAACCTATGGGTTTGCCCACACTGGGCCCTAGAACCAATGTCAGCAGATAAAGAAGTAGCTCCGTGCCCCCTATACCATCCCAACCTGTGTTCTTCTACCGGGACCTGGGTGTCAGGAGCCCTCAGGACAGGTCAACCAGACTTCACAGGCTGTGAAATTCACAAGGCCGGGTGTCTGGGGCTTCCACCCTGGTTGCTGTTAATGGCAGCACCTGATGCCAGCACCTGATGCCAGCACCTTCACGCCTCCCTTAGTGTGAAAGTCTTTGGGGGTACAGGGCAATCACAGCTCCCAGAACCTTCTTTTCAGAAATTAGAAACAAAACAAAGAGGAAAGAGCTAGCTATCCAAGTCAGAGCTGGAGGGACTTTGCTGCCTGTTGCCCTGGGGAGGACCATCTCAAGACAGTAGGGGTGAGGAGTGGGCTTGGAGTGGGGGAAGAAAGAGGCTATCTTGGCCTCCTCTCTCTTCTGCTCTTATTGCTAACCCCCACCACCGCGGATCAGCAGGAATGAGGACTTTGGCCTGGTCAGCATTACCCCATGGATAGCCCAGCATGCCTTTTGAGACAAATAGCACATTTCTCCATGTCATACCCCCAGAGCTAATAGCCTCCCCTCCATATGTAATGTACTTAAAGCTTGGGAGTCAGGACTTCCCTGGTGGTCCAGTGGGTAAGATTCCGAGCTCCCAATGCAGGGGGCCTGGGTTTGATCCCGGGGTCAGGGAAGCAGACTCACATGCCCCAACTAAAGATCTCTCATGCTATAACGAAGCTGGAAAGATACTACATGCTGCAACCAAGACATGGCACAGCCAAATAAATAATTAAAACAACAACAACACCAAAAGCTTGGGAGGCAAACAGCAGCCTAGGGTGGCTCATGAGATTTCTGGGGTACAAGTTCATGGTTCTGGAAAGGCTACAGCACTGCCCTGTCCTGCAGAGTGCCCCCCTTTCCACATTTTGGCTGTGGTCGCCTTTCCTCTGGCCTGATCCCCCATGCACTGTTCGTTTACAATAAGTTCCCTCTCATTCAAAGGCTACCTGCCTTTTGGTTCATTGACAAGCGCACAACAAATGCTTATTCAAGACTTCCTAGATGCGAAGTCAGACCCACAACAGTGGGCAAAACAGACAAAACCCCAGCCTCCTCAGATCTCCCAATCCAGTGGCAGAACCATTCATTCAGCCCACAACGCAGGCCTAGTTCTGGGTTCTTAGCTACCCTGGTTTAGCCTCTAGATGCGTTCGTCAGAAACGTCCATAACTTGTTAGCATGATAACAATGTAACTCAACCCTCCAGAGGATCGCTGCCATGCACGGCACCTCACCCAGCTCTCCGCTCTTCCCCTTTAATCCCGGAGGCTGCATTTCTGGGCTAGAAACATCAGGATTTAGGAGGGGCTTTTTTGACTGTTGTGCAGCCAAGACTGCAGCCGGCGAACATTCCCAGGGTCTGCCCAGTGCCCGTGGCTCCAGGAGGCTGGAGGAAGCCAGAGGAAGGATTCCTCCTCACCCTGGCCCCACACTTGCTGTCTCTGGGCCTGCAGAGGTCAGTGCTGACAGGTGAGAACACCCCCAGCTCCTCCTGCGGTGGGTGAGCATCACGCCGTGAATTTGCTGTGTGGTTTGGACCCGCTTGCCGAGTTTTCTGCCTTTTGTTATGATATCATCAGCTGTTCCCTCATAGTTTCAGGGTATGCACAGCACTCTGTTTATACTCAGCAGCACGAAGTTCTGTGAGTTTTTGTACACAGGAGGCCACCAAATGTCTGGAGAGAGAGGGGGGAGGCGAGAGTGTGCCGACGTTCGTCTGAGTAACAGTGGGATTCAGTTCTTACCTAGGACCTCTCAGAGGTCCCCAGCTTCAGCACTGGTGTTCCAGGGCCTGTGTGGGCGGGATGACAGTCTGAAGTGACCTGGGGCTGGTCAAAGAGGGGAAGTCACGGACATTCAGCATGGAAGGACTCTGATGTGACTCTGGTCTGACCCTGCCCTGTCACAGCGTAGCAGCCTGAGGTTCAGACACGCGAGATAACTTCCCCAAGGTCATCTGGTCAGTAGAAGAGTTGGTCTGGAATTAAGGATGCCTGCCATTTTAATTCACTGCTCTTTCACCCTCCATTTTATCCTAAATCCATCAATAGTAATTTGACTTCATACAGTCTACATTTTCATGAGCAAAAGTATGAGCAACATTTTTTTGTTAAGAGGTTTAAATATTCCCAGGAGCCTGCAAAGAAAAGAATACAACTCTTCTCAATGTCTGGGTCACTTGCCAAGAGAGCCAGTGCAAGCCCAAGTACAAGTCTTAATGTAACAAACCTGAACCTGAGGTCACTGTCAGTGTTTTCATGCCTGACCCAGCCCTCGGAAGTCTTTGTGGGGTTGTACGTGTATACGTGTGTGGATGTGTGGACGTGTGTGCACACTATCAAGGGATTTTTGTTGCAATGGTTTTTGTTGTGCTGATATCTCGAATAAATTTCTGGGACAATTCTTCACTTCCAGAAGTGACCATTTCTGGAATAATCTGTCCTTCTTCATATGCTCAGGCATGATTCATTGCTAGTGGTGGTCAGTGATCCTGATTCATGCTTTTTGTACATGAAGGTGACGCCGAATAGGAAGTACCCTACTTTCTATACCAGCAGTTCAATTATAAAGTGGTTATGGGAACTGGGAGTACATTTTCTTATAAAAACAATATTATATATGGCTATGTGGTTTAGTTAATCCTTGAAACTTGTTTAACTTCATATATATTTGAAATTCTGCCCATATGGAATTAATGCAAGTATGAAACACTACTTTTTCCACCATCCGTGCTTTTAAATAGAAGAACTATAAAACCAAATAAGAATTCATTTTTAATTATCATGAATGTTGGTGGTAAGGGTGAACAATTTTATTAGAAGTGTAGGTAGACTTTGTGAGAATTATAGGTGGGATGCTTAGATATCCTGAGGGTTTGAGGTGTTGGGGTGTTGATGATG
Source organism: Ovis canadensis (assembly GCF_042477335.2). NCBI lineage: Eukaryota > Metazoa > Chordata > Mammalia > Artiodactyla > Bovidae > Ovis > Ovis canadensis. Next base: position 96,927,364 of record NC_091251.1, read on the forward strand.
GTCCTGGTTTTTGAGTATGGTTAATCTGACTTTTATACCTATGGCTTTCTCTTCTTTCTGTAAAGCAGTATTGTTGTTGCTGTTTAGTTGCTGAGTAGTGTTTGACTCTCTGCAGTCCCATGAACTGTAGTCTGCTAGGCTCCTCTGTTCATGGGATTTCCCAGGTAAGAACACTGGAGTGGGTTGCCATTTCCTTCTCCAGGGCATTTTCCTGACCCAGGAATCTAACTGAGTCTCCTGCATTGGCAGGCAGATTCTTTACCACTGAGCCACCAAGGAAGCCCCAGAGCATTATTAGCTATGCTGTTTAAGATGATCAGACATGGGTTTTGGGCTTTTGCTGACAAATGGAATAAAGTGAAGAGAAAAAGAGGGGAAACATTGGTCCTCTTGAGATCACTAGGTAGGAATTGGAAGAAACTGGACAAATAAGCTGCCTTGCATGTGAGCAGTGACATCCCACTGTGTGTGGGTCCCCTGGCACTTTTTTTTGGTGAGGTAGGTGGGGTGAGGTGGAAGGAGCAGGAGAAAGGTGATGCACAGCCTACCGATGCGGCTCCAAAGTAATGTTCAGTGGTGATGCCTGACAGCCCAGGCCCTGAGCTCTCCCTGTGTCCCATGTGAGTGAGTCACTCTGAATCAGCATGAGAGCACCGTTCCGGAAGCCCAGTCCCATGAAAAACATACCCTGCTAGTCAGCAGAGGCAATCTACGTTCACTGATGTCCTCCCCAACCTGGACCCGGCCAGAACTCCAGGACAGCTCCAGAGACGTGAATTCTGGAGCCCCTCAGGATATCTGATCAACCTATATGTTTGGGGCATGAGAAGAAGATAGCGTGGTAGGGACTGACCTTGTGCTTAGTTGCTTAGTTGTATCTGACTCTTTGTGATGCCATGGACTGTAGCCCACCAATCTCCTCTGTCCATGGGGATTCTCCAGGCAAGAATACTGGAGTGGGTTGCCATGCCTTCTGCCAGGGGATCCTCCCAACTCAGGGATTGAACCTGGGTGTCCCCATTGCAGGTGGATTCTTTACCATCTGAGCCCCCAGGGAAGCCCCAAGAGGGACTGGAGAACACCCCATGAATGGATGGTAAAGGGGGCAAAGGAGAGAATTTGACATTGTAAGTCTTTCCTGTAAGAGAAGACAAAGGATGACAAGGATGAGGTGTGGTCGCTTCCCTGCATTTTCCACCACGGACATTGACCCTACTCCTGACGTGGCTCAAGTTAGAGCAAATAGAGTGATGTTTAAATATCATCACAAGTACTGGTTAGAAGGAAAGGATCCGTAAACTCATTGTGCTTATGATGCTTACAAATGCTTGGTTTAGAGAAATAAAACTTGATGAGGATGGTCTGAAGTTTTACAGTCTCCCAGCTCTTAAAATCTCTCCTTGAACCACACAGGCTGTGGATCTGAACCATGTGCTTTTGATCTCCAAAAATGATATTTAATAAACTCAGATTTCTGAAGAAGTCATCAGCCTACACAGAAATGTTTTAAGAAAAAAATTTATGGAGTTCCTTGTCATATCTATGGTAAGAATGCTATTTTCTTTACGAGGATCTTTATGGTATTTGTTCCAGAAATAGCTGTTTTTTCCTAAACACCTGCTTTTATTCTATGGATGCTCTAGATCATATAACTGACCATGTCTCCCTGCTTTCTGTTTATACTCAAATATGAAGCAGTCTTGAGCCAGTGTACAGACCTTCACAACCCGCAAAACTGAAATTTCACCCTTAGCATCTTCATCTTCTGTTTTTTTTCCTTAAATTTTTTCTTATATACCTACTGTTTTGCTTTCATTATATTGCATGTAATTTTTAAAAGTCATCTTAAATTATCCTGAGAGCAAGGTGGTTAAATAAACACAAAGGTGGTGAAGGGGTGCTAGCTCGTGTGAGTCCATTTGCTGACTGTGGTTGGGTGGCTTGAACAACAGGCTATTCATAAGGACAGGAAATTTGCAAGACTGATGTTAGAAACTGGAAGTACCTGCACTATTTATAGTTGCATTTTTAAACAAATTCTTGAATCTGAGCGGTGAATATGTGCTATTCTAACTGGAAAGGTAATTATCAAATTCCTTAGTAGTCACTTGGCCATGGTATAGAAGTAACTTGACGCTCCGCTCAGGAGAGCAGGAGGCTGGTGATTTCTTTCATCTAAGCAGCACTGTTTTCTTTCTAAGGTTAATTCCATTCAAAGATCAAAGTCCAAATACTTAATCAAAACCACTGATTTTTCAAATCCACAGCCAATCTTGGACTAGATTTGCAACCACCAAATACTGAAGAAAGCAAAGCAAAATGAAACCAGGCCGTTACAAAATACGCAGTGTATCGAACCTTCCCCCCTCCGCCCCTAGTTAGCATTTGACATTCAACTCTGTTGCTCTTCAAATTCTCTCTCCCCTTTTTTGGGGGGAGGAATTAAGAAAGACCTTGGTACCCCATCCTTTAAGCTACAGCTATTAGGATAATGGAGAGAGGGGTGAGAGTTGAAGTGGGTGTAGAATTAGGAGGGGCTTGATGGCTGCAAGTCAGTCCACTTAGTTTTTGTACTGGGTGAGCTCATTGCCAGTTTCATTGAGAAGATACGTGCAGGGACTTCTCTGGTGGTCCAGTGGCTAAGACGCCATGCTCCTAGTGCAGGGGGCCCTGGTTCAATAACTGATCAGGGAAGTAGGTCTCACATGCCACAGGTAAAGATCCTGCAAGCCACAATTAAGGCACAGACAAATAAATAAATAAGTATATTAAAAAATATTCATCCAGGTTTAAAAAAAAAAAGTGAAGATGTGCAGATGAGGGCTTTTGTTATCGAGAAAGGGTCACGGTTGGCAGAGGTCTTTACAGTAAACCTTCTTCTGTCTACAGTCCTGGGAATGTGGGTGCTAAAGCCACGGTTGGTCATGCTGGCTGAAAAGTCATTGATGGTGGAGGTTTCATGGAGTCCAGTTAGGTGCCAGGCATTGTTCAGGTCCCCCTTGGGATCATAGGCTCAGCTGCATGTACCATTTGCTCAGTTCCTCAATGGCCTCCTCAAGGTGCTTCAGACCATTCTCTCTCATGGCCTTGGTGCTGAAGTTGGGGTGGCACCTGGCATCATTCCAGGTCCCAGGAATGGGCTTTAGGATCAAAGGTTGCTGTCATTCCAAAGTCTTCATATACATCATGTGAGATGAAATGGTCCACCCAGAGATAATGTCTGACGTCCATTCCTTCACAGGGTCTTATCTGAAATTCCCATGGGGCAGCCACGACCTTGGCACTCTGTCCTCAAAATCTTGACGCCTGGTGGTGAGCCCATGCGATAATCCCCACCATAATCTTTGCTCCCTCACCACAGTCGTATGGACCTTGGGGTCCAAGGAAGCAGCTGGAAGGCCAACCCAAGGGGTGCTCACCTGTGCCCATGAGAATATATTCCTGCTTTGGTCCAAACGGGGGTGCTGGTTGCTCCCCACGTCTGTATTCCGTTTATAGGGATGCCTTCCATGGGTCTCTGCAGCCTATCGGTTGTACTTGAAGACTTCACAGAACCCCAGGTGGTAGTCCTTGCATAACAGGTCCTGAAACATGGCAACAGGGATGAGATACATGTCCCTGTTGGAGCTTCAGACTGAAAAGTGATAGAGCCATCAAAATGCCACTCGGGCAACTCATCTGGCGCTGTCGATCCAGATATGCATAGCTCGGGCTTTCTCACCCCGAGGCGGGGACATACCCACCTGACGGATGCCTTTGTTTCAGTGGAAGCTCACTGAGGCGGCCGTGGTGGGAGGTGTCCTGGGTGGCAGGGCAGGCAGGCAGGGAGAAGGGAGTGCAGGGGGTAGGCCGGGAGACGGGGGGTGCTGCACACACACTGCTCTTCTCCCAACCTCAGCTCTGCCAAAACCATCCCTTCCTTCTTGACTGGGCAAAGAAACAAACTGAGGCTAGAAATGGTTTGAATGGGGCAAAGGGAGGGTGTTTATTTCCTAAATCTCTCAGTCTAAGTGTTCCTTCCGTTTCTCCCTGTGTCATCTGGTCTTGGGAGGAAATGATGACGAGCCTACCTGCTTCCAGATGGCACAAGTACTGGGTACCATCTGGACCCAACGGTACGTGGCATCCTCTGTACCAGGTGATAATGGCTCAGCCTCAGGGGCAGGAGAGACAGAGTACAGGTGTGGTTTATGGATGTGATTCAGTCTTCCTGGGCCAGCTTCCCTGCAGGACTATCCGGAGGCCAAATCGGGAAGAAGGAAAAGATTCATCCTGGTTCCTTTGGCCTCTTTTCCACTGGGAGTGATTCTGACTCTCACCTGCTTAGAAGTGAGGATGCCAAGGAGTTTTCTGGTACAAATAGTAACAGTGCAGAAAATTGGCCCAGAGTATAAAGAGGAGTTTGAAAAGGAAAGAATCGAGCCCATTGTATTCTCAAAGAAAAGACTTTGAAAAAAATCCAACCTGTAGATTTCAAAAGGCCAGCTTCTTTCCAGTTTTCCCTTTAGAAAATATGGATATGATAAATACGCATTTGTACACACTTGCCTTGAGAAAAAGCCCCTCAGAAACACATAGTGGTTACCTCGGAGTGGTAAGATTCCAGGGGATTGTTTTTTTCTTGTTTGGATCTATGGTCCGATTTCCTCACAATGAATGTTAATGACAGTATTGTGGGATGCTAAGTAAAAATCAGGTTCTAAAGTCAGTATGTAAAGAAAAAGATCGTGTCCCATAAAATTACCCCTTAAAGATAACTTCCCTGCTAAAATGGGATATGTGTGACTTTGCGCATCATGAAGTAGTTACCTTGAATTTAGGGCTCAAGATATATGAAAAGATATACATTTCATTGGAGAAGGAAATGGCAGCCCACTCCGGTGTTCTTGCTTGGAGAATCCCAGGGACGGGGGAGCCTGGTGGGCTGCCGTCTATGGGGTCGCACAGAGTCGGACACGACTGAAGTGACTTAGCTTAGCAGTATACATTTTCATATATCAGAATCCACTCAAGGTGCTGAAAAGGTGCTAAGCATTGTGGGAGCCAAAACCAGCTGCAGAGGGAGTATCTGCCATCTTGTTCTTCATTCTGTGGAGCCTCTACTCACTGAGTGGAACGGCCTGAGGTAACATCTTCACTCTTCCGATTGCTCTCTCTCTGTCTCTCTCACTACATCTTTCTCTCTCCTCCCAGGAGGTGGTGTGGGGCTTGTCTTTTTTTTGAGGGGGGAGGGAGTGCTTGTGTTAGAGCTCGGTTTGCAAAGCAAGCCATTATATTCTTTATATTCATTATAAATACATTCACTGTATATGCATTATATTTATTCTAGCTCAATAAAATTGGTGTTTTATTCTAAGGTGAATTAATTAATTAGTTTAACTGAATTTATTAAATTCTAAGGTGAATTTGTTTCCACTTCACATGAAATTAAGGAAGCTTTATGTATGGTATGGGGTGTTTGTAAAGGGGTGGGTGGGTCTAAAAGCAGGGTCTTTGAGGGAGCCAAGAGGGGCTTGCTCACCTTTGCTTGGAAACTCAGCCTGGAAACTCTTGGCAGCCACAGCATCTTGTTAGTAAGGATGGCTCTTAACTATGAAGGGTCATGTTCCTGTTTGGGGTCCTGCTCTGGTTAGGGTGGGGTGGTGGGCAGGGGGAGAGACCAGTTGGAGGGATTCATTTTTATAGGTCCCTCTCCCTCACTCTCTCATCCGCAAATACAGACAGATCCCTGCAAGACCTGTGTGCTTCTGGGAGATGTCTGGGGTCCCTGGCAGAAGGAACATTCACCCAGCACCTATTTACTGATCTCCTGTTATACGTGAGGCACCGGGATTGAGTCTTCTTGGGGGCCGCCTATATGCCCTCTTTCCTCCCCGTCATGGGGGCAGAAGAAAGTGACAGAGGAGACAAAATCACGGTGGTTTCCTGCCCTCTCATTCAGTGACTTATCCAGCCCTGCAGATCACGTGGAGCAGGACAATGGAGTTAAGACCTGGGTTTGGGAATCAGACAGACCTGGGTTCAAATCCTACTTCTGGAACTTGTGAGCTACATGACCTTGGGCAATTTATTTGGCTATTCTAAGTCTCAAGCAAGTTAAGTCATTCTGTAAATGCCAACAAAAGTCTCTACAGTCAAAGCTATGTTTTTTCCAGTAGTCATATATGGATGCGAGGGTTGGACCATAAAGAGGCTGAGCACAGAAGAGTTGATGCTTTTGAACTGTGGTGTTGGAAAAGACACTTGAGAGTGCTTTGGACAGCAAGGAGAGCCAACCAGTCAATCCTAAAGGAAATCAACCCTGAATATTCATTGGAACGACTGATGCTGAAGCTGAAGCTCTAATAATTTGGCCACCTGAAGTGAAGAGCTGACTCATTAGAAAAGACCTTGATGCTGGGAAAGATTGAAGGCTGGAGGAGAAGGGGACGACAGAGGATGAGATGGTTGGATGGCATCACCGACTCAATGGACATGAGTTTGAGCAAGCTCTGGGAGATGGTGAAAGACAGGGAAGCCTGGAGTGCTATAGTCCATGAGGTTGCAAAGAGTTGGACATGACTGAGGGACTGAACAAGAACAACAATAAATGGGAAGTATACTTATTGAGCACCTACTATGTGCAGGGTACTGGGTTCTCTGCCCAAGAAACTTACAGTCTATGGGAAAGACTAAACATTTGTATATTTGTAAGGATAGACTGTGATAAGTTCTCCAAAGGGAAAGGAAGAGTCTTTTGAACTGGATAGCTAAGATCCTCATCAGGGTCATTTTCAGGGGAGAGATCTCAGAAAAGTGATCTTTGTGGAGCTGTTTTAAGTCAAGAACTGTGGGAGGAGAAGGTGTCAGAATCAGTGTGGGAGAGAGCATTCCAGCAGAGAGCAAAGCATCTGTCCGCCTCCAGCAGATGAAACCCGCCCCACTCCCCCACCCCCGCAGTCCCCTTAGAGCAGAGGAAACCCTTCTGAGCTAAAAATAAACTTGCTGAGCCTCGGAAAATCCTGTCACTGCCCAGAGGCCCCCCGCCACCGCCCCCCGCCCCCCACACCCTGAGACACGACTCTGTGGCTCAAACCCTCTGGGCCGTGCCCCACACAGGATGTGCGGGGATGGTGGTCCTCAGACTGAAGCCCCTGATTTCCCTGGCTAATTTTGCCTCCCTGAGAGTGTGTCTCCAGCAAGGCTGGGCTCCCAAGCTGGGCGCCCGCCAGTCAGTCTGGCCAGGGAAGGAACTATTTTGGGAATTTTTATGATGGAACAATATTTTTTCGGTAAACAAATGGAGAGCTGTTAAACAGGGATGGTCACCCCCTAGCTTTTGGTTCACCATTCTCCGTGCGGAGCTGTCACAGAGGCGGCCCTGTCCAGTGGGGAGATTGTCCCCAGGGCTGCCGAGCTTCGGTGCCCACCTCGTCATTTCTCTTGGATTAATCAGCTTTGGAAATTGGAAACACTGCTCCCTCCCCAAGCCCTACCTCAGATTCTCTGAAAACAAAAGCCCTTGGTGTGGTCGTGGAGGCAGGGCCCACCCTGATTAACCACTTAGGGCTTGAGGATGGCCTGGACTCCAAAGTTAACTTCGGAAGGGATCTCAGAGAACATCTGCCATTCCCCGATCCCACCCCCCTCAACAGGTGAAGGAACCAAGGCCCAGAGAGGAGAGACTGCTTCCTCAAGGTCACAGAGCTCATCAGCTGCAAATGAGGTGGGAGCCCCAAATCCCAGGCTCTGAGTCCTTATTCTTTTCCTTCAGGAAAATAAGGCAGAACAATAAGGTCAAGAAAAGGAAAGGGTAGACTCTAAATTCGATATCTTGCAGAGAGCCTACAAACTAATACATACATGCACAGCAAGTCATAAATGTACGAAGTTTCTAAGCACTGACCCTCACCCTCAATATCTCCTGGGAGAGGACTCTTCTTGTTCCTGAGGACCAGCCCTTTATTCCAACCCTGACCTCACCTGGGCTGGCCTCTTCAGGCACTCACCTCTGACGGGCTGCTTGGGGACTTCATCACTGAGGACCCTCTCCTTGATGCTGAGAGACCATCCCTGCCCAAGTGTCATTCCTCCAGCAGCTCCATCGTCTCTTGTTCTGCCTCAGTGGCTCCCAAGCATCCATAGCTGCCTGGGTCCCATTTTCTCAGGCTGGGCTATGGTCATTTTATTGTTATGGCTTTAATAGCTGTCTGTTATTTAGCCAGGCCCTGATATGACTCTTGAGAGTCCCTTGGACTGAAAGGAGATCAAGTTAGTCAATCCTAAAAGCAATCAACCCTGAATATTCATTGGAAGGACTGATGCTAAAGCTGAAGCTCCAATACTTTAGTCACTAGATGCAAAGAGATGACTCTTTGGAAAAGACCCTGATGCTGGGAAAGATTGAGGGCAGGAGGAGAAGAGGGCAACAGATGATGAGATAACTAGATAGCATCACCGACTCTATGGACATAAACTTGAGCAGACTCCAGCAAATGGTGAAGGACAGGGAAGCCTGGTGTGCTGTAGTTCATGGAGTTGCAAAGAGTCAGACATGACTTTTAGCAAATGAACAACAATATTTCATACAACAGCTATTCTTGGTATGGATTATTTGTCCCACTTTACAGAGGAAAATGCTGAGGTCCAGATAAACCCAAGATCACATGAATGATGAGTAAATAATGCAGCCAGGATTCACCCTAGCTCTTTCTGACTCTAATCCTTCAGCTTTCCCCACCAGACTGTCTCCAGGTGTGAGACAAAGAGAGTCTGGCCTGGACAGTGGCAAACCCACATAGCAGAAAGGACTCTGTTTACAAGCTCCGGTAGATCAAATGTTGCAATTGAAAAAAAAAAAAGGACAAATAGAACATATCACCTAAGTTTTGAGTCTTGAGTTTGTCAGAAGTCTTCCCCTTTTGAGTGATAGAAACTCAACTTAATCAGCTTATATAAAAGAGAGCTTACCTTCATTTGTGTGCCTAGCAAGTCTAGGGTTACTTCTGGCTTTAAGAACAGCTTGCTTCAGCATAGTCTTTCTCTGCTTGGCTTATTCTTCAGATGAGCTTTCTCCACATGATGGTATCAGTGGTTGCTGGAGCTCCAGAATCAGGTAATCTCAGCAGATAGGGACCATTTCTTTCATAGCTTTGGGAAGAAAATCCCAGAAGGATTCCTACTGGCTGGCTTGGGTCACGTGCCCATTCTCTGAGCCAATCACTGTAGCCAGAGAGATGGAGAAAGAATGTGCTCTTTATAGGAAAACCAGCTGAGCTTTGGTGTCTGACAAAGGGGAGAAAAGGTTTGGAGAGACAGAAACAACAGGTAACCTTAGGCCAGGGGACGGGGAGAATGTTGACACCACTTACAGTCAGCGGGAAAAATCAGGAGGAAGGATTACTTAGGAGTAACAATACTAATCGCAACAACAGTAATAAGCAACATTTATTATAGCTTAAGGCTTCCCTGGTGGCTCAGTGGTAAAGAATTCGCCTGCAGTGCAGGAGCTACAGGAGACACAAGTTGGATCCCTGGTCAGGAAGATCCCCTGGAAGAGGGCATAGTAACCCACTCCAGTATTCTTGCCTGGAGAATCCCCATGGACAGAGGAGCCTGGCAGGCTACAGTCCACAGGGTTGCAAAGAGTTGGACATGACTAAGTGACTTAGCACACATGCATGCCCACATTATAGCTCACAGAGCCCTTTCACATACCTCATTTAGTCCTCCTCTCAACTTATATGCAGAGTACATCATGAGAATGCTGGGCTGGAAGAAACACAAGCTGGAATCAAGATTGCCGGGAGAAATATCAATAACCTCAGATATGCAGATGACACCACCCTTATGGCAAAAAGTGAAGAGGAGCTAAACAGCCTCTTGATGAAAGTGAAAGAGGAGAGTGAAAAAGTTGGCTTAAAGCTCAACATTCAGAAAACGAAGATCATGGCATCTGGTTCCATCACTTCATGGGAAATAGATGGGGAAACAGTGGAAACAGTGTCGGACTTTATTTTGGGGGGCTCCAAAATCACTGCAGATGGTGATTGCAGCCATGAAATTAAAAGACGCTTACTCCTTGGAAGAAAAGTTATGACCAACCTAGATAGCATATTCAAAAGCCGAGACATTACTTTGCCAACAAAGGTCTGTCTAGTCAAGGCTATGGTTTTTCCAGTGGTCATGTATGGATGTGAGAGTTGGACCATGAAGAAAGCTGAGCACCAAAGAATTGATGCTTTTGAACTGCGGTGTTGGAGAAGACTCCTGAGAGTCCCCTGGACTGCAAGGAGATTCAACCAGACCATTCTGAAGGAGATCAGCCCTGGGATTTCTTCAGAAGGAATGATGCTAAAGCTGAAACTCCAGTACTTTGGCCACCTCATGCAAAGAGTTGCCTCATTGGGAAAGACTCTGATGCTGGGAGGGATTGGGGGCAGGAGGAGAAGGGGACAACAGAGGATGAGATGGCTGGATGGCATCACCGACTCGATGGACGTGAGTTTGAGTGAACTCTGGGAGTTGGTGATGGACAGGGAGGCCTGGGGTGCTGCGATTCATGGGGTCGCAAAGAGTTGGACACTACTGAGCAACTGAACTGAACTGAACCCTGAAATGAAGGCAGAACAGCTGTTGTTCTTGACCTCATTTCACAGATGAGGGGACAGGTATGGAGAGGATAAAGGATGTGCTCAAGGCTGGCAGGAGGCAGGTCTGGGTCCAATGGTGGACTCGTGCTCATGTTATCTGAATCTCAGCTCAGGATGGGAGACAGGCTGAGTGAGAAGTGCTTGGTGTCCTGAAGACAAATGCTACTCTCAAGGTGACAGGTACACCTGACTGTGTCACTTTGGGATCATTTAGCTTAGCTGATCCCCTGCTAGGTGTTGTGTGTCATGCGGGCAGGGACCTTATCTAATTCACTGCTCTACCTTAGTGCCAAGCACTGTGCTTGGTACTCAAGATGCATTGAAGACAAAATGATCCAGTAGCGGCCCTGTTGATAATCTGAGTCTCCCTGAGAATGGAGGATGGGGACCAGAGCTGCTGGTTAAGGACTGAGACTTGGGGAGTCAATGAGGGGAGAAAAAAGGAGTGGGGGCCTAAAGTGTAGCATGTTTGGCCCCAGTTCCAGACAACCTTCGCCAAATGCATCACAAGCCTCCATCTGCTGGGCAGACCAAGCTGGACATATGGGACTTCCAGACTCTGCAGATCCTGTTGATGTGGCTGGGCTGAATTGGCAACCACGTGTTGTGCCTTCTGGGGGGTGTCTTTGCTGCACCTGATAGCATTTCTGTTTAATTAAGTTCTAGTTAAGTCAGTCAACTCCGTGCAGTGAGCACCAACTAGATGTCAGGCATTGTGCATATATTGTGCACCAGGTGTATGGTGGAAAATGACACAGTTTAAAAAGTCATTTTAATTAAGTAATCAATTTTTCATTTATAGGCTGTGCCATGCAGCATGTGGGATCTTAGTTCCCCAACCAGGATTTGAATCCGTGCCCCCTACATTGGAAAACAGAGTCAATCGCTGGATCACCAGGGGAGTCTCAAGGGCTATTTTACGGGCCACTCATTTGTTTAGCATGCATTATTTCCCAGGTACTACGTTAAGTACTGGGTATACAAGATTTGGTGAAATTTTTATTCTAGACAGGGTGGAGTGACATATTTATGCCCAACTGATCACAATACAAACGCTGTAATGGAAGGTGGGAAGGAGGCAAAGCTTGCAGACCAGTCCAGGGATCTCCACTTTATCCTTGGATGCCCTGGTCCCCTGGCAGGGAAATCCTCGCCTGGTGCGTCTGTTTTGCCATCCAGTCATCTACTGGTTTCGTGCTTTGTCCTCTGGTCAGCGTGTCCTGTTTATATTTGTTGCCCCTTAAAATGTGAGCTCCTAGTGGGCAAAGCCAGGTTCCATGCATTTGTTGTGTGTGTGTGTGCTGAGCCCGTAGCTCCAGGATAATTAGAGCTGCTGAAACTTAGCCCTTTCTGAGCTTCCCTCATCTGCCACCTTTAGGGTTGCCCATAACATACGCACTGGAGTGAACTGGTTGTCAACTGATATCTGACCCCCTTTGTTCATTACTAGAGTGTGAACTGGGCACATGCTACCCTTGCTGCTTGGTGTGTCTCTTAAACTTGTGGCCGTAAAAGGAATGCATGACCACTCCCCTGCCCTTTCTATCTTCCCTCACCAGTGGGTGAGGATACTGGAGAAGCCATCTTGGACTTGGACACAGCAATGGAAGCTGCGTGTTGAGGATGGCAGGATCACTGAATGGCCTGGACCACCTGTCTGTGTGCTGGGACAGTTTGATGCATCTTTACAGCAGCTTGTTGTTGTTTATTGCTCAGTTGCTAAGTCGTGTCCAACTCTTTGCGACCGCATGAACTGCACCAGGCTTCCCTATCCTTCACTATCTCCTGGAGCTTGCTCAAACTCATGTCCACTGAGTCAGTGATGCCATCCAACTATCTCATCCACTGTCATCCCCTTCTCCTCTTGCCCTTAGTCTTTCCCAGCATCAGGGTCTTTTCCAATGAGTCAGCTCTTCGCATCAGGTGGCCAAAGTATTGGAGCTTCAGCTTTAGCATCAGTCCTTCCAATGAATATTCAGGATTGATTTCCTTTAGGATAGCAGCTTAGTCCATACCTAAATACTTACAGTGGAAGGAACCTTGGACAACTAGTTTTCTTTGTTTTGCGGTCATGCACAAGTCACCTTATCTTTCTAGGCCTCAGTTGCAGCACTTGTCAGATGGGACTATTAAAAGCCCTTTCTTTGCTCCATGGCAGGCGTCTAGGAGCCACAGATGTGGCTGTGATTTGAAAAGTGAAGGAGCAAGGCAAAGGTGGGTGGGGAGCATCCTCAGGGCAAGTGAGCGATCACGGTTTATTACTCAGTTATTTCCTCTTCAGGAGTTTTCGAGAAGCTCAGTTAAACTGCTGATCCAACTACACAGAGCTGAGGAAGGCCTTGTGGGTGTTCATCATCTGCCCAGAATAATTCTCCCCAAACTTTAAAGTGCTCAGAAAATACAAAGTTTGTCTTGGCTGAAATGGGCCAGACCTAAGGAAGTGATCTGGGTCGAAAAGCTTTTACACAATTGTAAGTAATAGGACATGCTGAACCCAGTTGAACCTCATTAAAATGCCATGGCGGGTGGAGTGTTTATGTTTCATGCTCACGATGTTTGAACGTTTAAACTCACATGAAAAATGTAAGCACCGCGATGAAATGACTGGCAGGGCCTGGGCCACTATTTCAGGACGAGGGGTACTCGGTGGTGACAGGAGTGTTGACAGAACCCACTGCCCCTGAAGACACGGAGGTCCCGCTCAGAGGGGACCACGCTCCCCACTCCGCTGACACAGCTATTAGCACGACTGGCTTTTTCTCGTGTAGCCCTCTGCTGGGCACTGCTGCCTGCTCTGCAGAGGCCGGCTGATTTATGACAAACGAAAGACAGAGCCTGTGTGATTTGGGATTGGCAGGCAAAGAGCAGAGTGTAGAGGTTGGTTGGGGAAATTGATTGAAAAAGGAAGGCTGTCCAGGAGAGAAGTAAGACAGTGTGTTTGAAAAACTGGAATTCCTTCATTATCAATTCCTCACAGTACGAGAATAGAATTAGGTTGGCCAAAAAGTTCTTTTGGGGTCGTAAAACAGATTATGGCCTGATCGTGCATTCTGTTCCTGAAAAAAGAGTATGAATTGTCCACTGTGCATCGGGATCCTATGTCGTTACATTCTGGGATAAAGTCCCTGGCCTTATCTTAGGCAGCTATTTAAAATGAGAGCTATGGGGACTTCTCTGGTGGTCCAGTGGTTAAGAATCTGCCTTGTAATGAAAACAGAAAAAAAAAAAAAGAGAGAGAGAGAGAGAGAATCTGCCTTGTAATTCAGGGGATGTAGTTTCCATCTCTGGTTGCGGAACTAAGATTCTCACATGTTGTGGGGCCACTAAGCCCGCACCCCACAACTGGAGAGAAGCCTGCGTGTCACAATGAAGAGCCCATGTGTCGTGACTAAGACCCATGCAGCCAAAAGAAATAAAGATACGTAAATAAATATTAAAGAATAAAATTATAGCTATGAAGCTTAGGTAACAACAGGGAGAATTCTTATGATGTAAATTTAGCAAAAAGTGCAAGCATCCAAATTTATGTACAACGGGATGACCACTGGATTTTTTTTTTTTTTTAAGGTAGCTGTAGAAAAGAATGAAGTGAGAGGAAATATGGCAAGGAAGTAATGATTGCACTGGGCGGGGTGGTGGAGTTATGGCCAACCTGTCTTTATTTTCCTAACTTCCTATACAGTAGTCGTATTCCATTCATAAATTTTAAAAAGTTTTTTTTTTTTTTTTTAATAAGAAGGGACATCTTCAGACTGAGTGATCCTCCCGCAGTAACCACAGGTCCAGCCAGCCTTAAGGAATACTTCCCACCAGACCTACTGACTGCTGACCTTCTCCAGGTGTCAGACACTGCTCCACGGAGTCTGAATCATAGACGTGAAAGTTTAGGAAGAGTCTGGATATGCGAAAGGACACCCCTCTTCTCAGTGATGGCAATTTCAGCAGCTCTCCAGTGGAAACAGAGAGGCCCCCAATCCAGCACCACACAGGGGCTGGTCCTGGGCACCTGTCCACTCAAGGCACAAGATGAAGGACTTGGCCAGCTTCCCGCCTTGGGAGTGATGGGCCAGACACCGCCTGCCAAGTCACAGCCAGGCACTCACAGCTGTGCCTACCCCCCCGGAGAAAGTGAAGGTTCCCTGTTTCCACTCCAAATAGACCTGCCTGGGTCATGACTCTGGGATGCAGTGTGGAGTCAGACAACCCCAAATTTAAAAGAAAATTTACAAATATTTAATCCATGAACTATATGCACATGGTTAGAAAAATGAAATGGCACAGAAGGCTTCTAGTTAACAGTAGATCTCTATTCCACTGTGCCTTGGAGTCAGTCTCGTCCCTCAGAGGCAATGGCTTTTAACTGTTGTGGTTCTTAGTTCTGTCAGTTGCCTTCTATCTCTAAGTAATAGAATATGCCAACCCTGCTGTGTCCTCGTGGTTCTGGAGGGGACTTCACCTCTTGTCTCCCTGCTCGGATTAAGCAGGATTTAGCTCATCTGTATGCTTGGGTGGATGCGGAGACAGGTCATCCAGATGCTGTATGATCCCTACAAAAACCGACTTCCTTGGTGGTCCAGTGGTTAAGACTCTGTGCTCCCAATGCAGGGGGCATGAGTTTGAATCCTGATGGGGGAACTAAGATCCCACATGCCACATGGCCAATAAATAAATACATAAAAAATCACACACACACACACACACACACACACACACACTCGACCCACTTGTAGCCAAGCCACATGAAATAGTGGTCTGCCAGCTGGCAGCTCCTTTAGGATCAGCTTCAGAGGCACACAACTTCCTTGTCCAGGCCACACCTTTCTGCAGCAGCCTGTATCCAGTGCATCACATGAGAGAATAAGGCCAGGCCATTTCTGGTCAATGGACTCAAACGGTGAATGCCCACTTCAGTGCTCTGGGTTGGTAGGAGGAGGCTTTGTAGAATCTGCATTGCAGTTTGACTTGTCCCTATGCCCAACCTGCTTCCTTCCCACCTGGTTAGCTGACATTTGGTCCATGCCCAAAAGTCCTTGATATTTGATCCTATCAAAAACCGCATGACATGGACCAAATATGTTCATGGATGGTTTGGCTAGGAGCAAATTCCAAGGACCTTTTGGCACGGACCAAATGTCTGTGGATCAAATGTCCTATGGACGTTCTAGAGGCCAAATGTCCTACACGATCCCACTCTTTTCACAGGTGTCCATTGTAATAGGCATCAGTTCAGTTCAGTTCAGTTGCTCAGTCATGTCTGACTCTTTGCAACCCCATGAATCGCAGCACACCAGGCCTCCCTGTCCATCACCAACTCCCAGAGTTCACTCAGCCTCATGTCCATTGAGTCAGTGATGCCATCCAGCCATCTCATCCCCTGTCATCCCCTTCTCCTCCTGCCCCCAATCCCTCCCAGCATCAGAGTCTTTTCCAATGAGTCAACTCTTTGCATGAGGTGGCCAAAGTACTGGAGTTTCAGCTTTAGCATCATTCCTTCCAGAGAAATCCTAGGGCTGATCTCCTTTAGAATGGACAGGTTGGATCTCCTTGCAGTCCAAGGGACTCTCAAGAGTCTTCTCCAACACCATAGTTCAAAAGCATCAATTCTTCGGCGCTCTGCCTTCTTCACAGTCCAACTCTCACATCCATACATGACCACAGGAAAAACCATAGCCTTGACTAGACGGACCTTAGTTGGCAAAGTAATGTCTCGGCTTTTGAATATGTTATCTAGGTTGGTCATAACTTTTCTTCCAATGAGTAAATGTCTTTTAATTTCATGGCTGCAATCACCATCTGCAGTGACTTTGGAGCCCCCCAAAATAAAGTCTGACACTGTTTCCACTGTTTCCCCATCTATTTGCCATGAAGTGATGGGACCAGATGCCATGATCTCCGTTTTCTGAATGTTGAGCTTTAAGCCAACTTTTTCACTCTCCTCTTTCACTTTCATCAAGAGGCTTTTGAGTTCCTCTTCACTTTCTGCCATAAGGGTGGTGTCATCTGCATATCTGAGGTTATTGATATTTCTCCCGGCAATCTTGATTCCAGCTTGTGTTTCTTCCAGTCCAGCGTTTCTCATGATGTACTCTCCATAGAAGTTAAATAAGCAGGGTGACAATATACAGCCTTGACGTACTCCTTTTCCTATTTGGAACCAGTCTGTTGTTCCATGTCCAGTTCTAACTGTTGCTTCCTGACCTGCATACAGATTTCTCAAGAGACAGGTCAGGTGGTCTGGTATTCCCATCTCTTTCAGAATTTTCCACAGTTTATTGTGATCCACACAGTCAAAGGCTTTGGCATAGTCAATCAAGCAGAAATAGATATTTTTCTGGAACTCTCTTGCTTTTTCCATGATACAGAGGATGTTGGCAATTTGATCTCTGGTTCCTCTGCCTTTTCTAAAACCAGCTTGAACATCAGGAAGTTCACGGTTCACGTATTGCTGAAGCCTGGCTTGGAGAATTTTGAGCATTACTTTACTAGCATGTGAGATGAGTGCAATTGTGTGGTAGTTTGAGCATTCTTTGGCATTGCCTTTCTTTGGAATTGGAATGAAAACTGACCTTTTCCAGTCCTGTGGCCACTGCTGAGTTTTCCAAATTTGCTGGCATATTGAGTGCAGCACTTTTACAGTATCATCTTTCAGGATTTGAAACAGCTCAACTGGAATTCCATCACCTCCACTAGCTTTGTTTGTAGTAATGCTTTCTAAGGCCCACCTGACTTCACATTCCAGGATGTCTGGCTCTAGACTAGTGATCACACCATCATGATGTGTCTCTAATTATCTCAGTGTCTATTTCCAGGGACCTCATCCTATGACAATTGTTCTTGTCCCTCTCTCGGATTTTCAGAGAATGTCAACTTAGTAGGAACTCTTAATGTGTTTCTCCCAATTCCCTCCCCATCACGGTTCCAAATTAGGATTAGTCATGCAGGACGTTTGCGCAAAATTTTGGAAGGTGGAAGTGAGGCAACAGCCATTTTTCCTCTCTGAAGGCTGGCACAGGGCCAGGTGCCGTTGCAGCTCCTGCCTGTCACTGACAAGCGGCTTACCTTGTCGGCCTGCTGCCTGAGGTTACTCCCACTCCTTCCAGGTCTCCTTCAGCTCTTCTATGACCTGGGCTGGATGCAAGTGCAGCTCCATAGCGGGGGCATCCGCTTATCCAGAAAGTGACCCATATCATGGCGATGGGAGGTGGAGACAGACACAGGCTCCAGGTTGTCCTTCTCCTTCTTTGCACCCATCTTTTACTCTCTACTGCTAGTCCTGCTGACCTCAGGTCCAGCACTGGACACAGAGGCAACAGGTTTACACAGACTACTTAGTCAGGTCCCATGACTGTGTTATCCCCATAACAGTTCCTTTTTTTTTTTTTCCTTGAATTTTAACTCATGCAGTCATTAATTCTAGTTCCCGTTGAAAACTTTGTTTCATTAGCTCTCAGTTGTATTGGACACATTACCCTACAAGGTAGGATATTGGCATTACCATCCTAGTCTTCCCTCTCACCTCTTCCATCAGCGAGTTTTAAACTTCTACATTTGTCAAGTGTGGTAACATTATGTCCTGTCCCCAAACCATAGTGACCCTTTCCCTGTTTTTTGTTCATGGTCCATTGAAGACCAATAAATAGCAACTGGAATGGCATATTTTGTGTGGGTAAATGGGCTCGGGGCCTGGTGATGGCAAACGATCACATTTCTTTTCCTGTATATCCAAGGGCAGACCCCTGTGCCGCTCCGAGAGCAGTATTCTTAGCCCCGAGATCAAATAGACTTTCCTATGTTATGTGCCATTTGCTCAGATGCATCTTACCTCTTACGTGGCTTCATTTTTGGACCATGACTTTCTTTTCTAGTGGTTTGTTTTCCACCGAACTTTTGATTGCTTCCCTTTTTTCTCTTTGGGTAAAGAAAGCTAGGTTTTTGCCATCTCGTTCCAATTTTATCATCAAGTTTTACTAATTTTATGTGTTTCTTGGATCCATTATATTCTTCTAGAAAGTTTTCTCCTTGGGGCTCCCTGACATTTTATTGAACACCGATTTCTTTTGAGTGTTGCTAAACAGCTGACTTCTGGTCTCATTCCACCAGTTCTGTATTCTCAGATTATCCTTTTATTGTCTTGATGTTCACTTCACTTTTCCTGGAGAACATTCTCGTTTAGCTCATCTGCAAGGTGCACAAGAAGGAAATAAATATCAGGTATGACTGACCCTTGAACAATGTGGGGAATAGGGGCCCCAACCTTCCCTGTGGTTGAAAATCCACGTATAATTTTACCGTCAGCCCCCTGCATCCACAGATTCACCCAGCAATTGTGTAGTACTATAGAACGTATTTGGTGAAAGAAATCTGCATTTTAGTGGACCTGCACAGTTCAAGCCCGTGTTGTTCAAGGGTCAATGGTACCCATGTAAGGATTTGACTGTGTGACTTGGACAAGTTTCTAACCTCTTTGTACTTCAATTTCCTCAACTGCAACATGGGGATTATGTCACCTACCTCATGGGATCACTGTGGGATTATATGCGATAACATTGGTAAAGTGCCTGATCCTTGGTGCTGAGCAAATTTTGGTTTATTTCCCTAATTAAGCCACTTTTTGGCTAAGATCTTAAAAGGCTCCCATTGCCTGTGGAATACCATCCAAATTTTTTAGCATGGCCCAAGGCCCACCCTCCATAATTGGATCCCAATTGACCTTTTCAAATTTATTTCTTATTACTCCCTTCATGTACCTTCCACCCTGCCAAACTCTTCTAGCACCTGTGTCTTCCAGCCATGGAACCTTGACCCTCTGTGTTCCCTGTGTCCAGAAAGCCTTTCCCATAAGGTCTGTGTGTCCAAGCCTATTTCTCTTTTCAACCACCCCTGCCACCATACGTCTTTCCCTGATCTCCAGCTACAAGCAATCCAACACTCTCCCCTGGCTTTTATCCCTCTCTACTGGATATTAGAGCTGTATGGCCACACACTTGGCTGGCTACCCATGGGCAGACCAAACCCTTTCAATACTTCTCTGCAGCTGGGGCTGCCACAGTGGTGAATGACCCTCTTTTTGCAGGCTGGGCAGAATCCAGGATGCCTCTAGGCAACATTTTTGGAAAGCCAAAAAACTACTGCTTCCTTCCTCTCTCCTGCCAGTGCAGCTTTCCTCCCCCATAAACAGCCTCTCCCTACCTTCACCCCATGGAAGGGCCAACTTTCCATTAGGGAGACCACCTATTTGGTGACATCTTACAGCCACTGGAAAGGTACTCTGCCCTTGGGATTTAACTCCACCGACTAGGTGGTTTCCCTAAAGTAAAAGGCTTGAGTACAAGAGGATCCACAGAGTAGGGGTGGGTACTTGAGACAGATTTTTCTCTATTTCACAGCTTAGCTCTTAGGTATGATGGGGCTTCCCTGGTGGCTCAGCAATAAAGGATTCTCCTGCAATGCAGGAGACCCTGGTTTGATCCCTGGGTTGGGAAGATTCCCTGGAGAAGGAAATGGCAATGGACTCCGGTATTCTTGCCTGGGAAATGCCATGGACAGAGGAGCCTGGAGGGCTACAGTCCATGGGCTCGTGAAAAAGTCAGACACGACTTAGCGACTCAGCAACAGTGATGGAGCCCAGCTGGTCACCGGGTGAAGCAGGAGGCTGAGGAGACGGTGGAAAGGAAGGTGACACAGGCTCTGATTTAGGGTTCTACCTATCCCATTTATGCACCATACTCTCCTGACCCAGGTGAGACCTGGGACAGCTCCTTGCAATATTACCTTTGAGGGAACCACAGAGAAAAGGAAATCCTTGAACTCACCTTGCCATTTCTGCTGAGTGCAACCCCCAGCCATTTTTGTCCATTTCAGAATGGACATGGAAAGCATGAGAAAAGGAGGGTGGCCCAAGCTGGTGTGACGCCCAGGCCCTTCTCTTCAGAGCCAGGCCAGACCTCGCCTTGTGATCGGGATTTATGTGGAGGGCATCCAGCCCTGGAGGTGCAGAATCTTGGAGTCGTATGTTTCTGAGCAGACATTGCAGCCTATTAAAGTCTGAATTCCGTCTGGTGGTCACATCCTGGACTGGCTTCCCCATGGCAGACAAAGCTCCTTTTGTAGCCAGTGGGACCAAGGGAAGGGGGACTTAATGTGGCCAACCAACTTCCAGCTTATACCAATAAATTTCTCCTTGGACCTTTCTAAGACAGAGCTTTGCTAATGTAGAATTGCAGGGCTGCAGGAGCTGGCTGAAGCCTGGCAATGCCCGCAGCCCCAGGTTCTCCTTGCCCTTGGTCAGATCCAGCTCTGGGGCAAACTAGGGCTTAGGCAACCGAGTCTTGGGATCGGTTAGGCAACCGAGTCTTGGAGGAGGGCTGTCCAGGGAGCCCATCCACACTTGAATCACTGACCACAGTTTCTTGTTGCAGGAAATATCCTCAGAGATGGCAAGTCTAACCCTTTTGTTTCACAGGGGATGAGCTGTGTGGATACTGGATCTCTGTTGTCTAGAGACAGTGAGTGGGCTGGTGCCAGACTCCAGGTCTCCCTACCCCATATTGAGATCTTTTTGCTTACACCATACAAGACTTTTCTTCTGGAAAAGCACATGCTTCAACAAAAGGACAAGAGGAACAGGGCAATGAACTTTAAAGAACCAACTGATGATGGTGGGAGCTAACACAAAGTGATTGGTCTTTGGGGCAGGGCTGTCCTGGTCCTCCCCAAATCATGCTATGGATCACACACTGGAGACCCAAGGGAACTGTCCAGTTGGTTCAATCGCTCAGCTGTTTCTGACTCTTTGTGACCCCATGGACTGCAGCACACCAGGCTTCCCTGTCCATTACCAACTCCTGGAGTTTACTCCAACTCATGTCCATCGAGTCAGTGATGCCATCCAACCATCTCATCCTCTGTCGTCTCCTTCTCCTCTTGCCTTCAATCTTTCCCAGCATCAGGGTCTTTTCTAATGAGTTAGTTCTGTGTATCAGGTGGCCAAAGTATTGGAGCTTCAACTTTAGCATCAGTCCTTCCAATGCATATTCAGGACTGATATCCTCTAGGATGGACTGGTTGGATCTCCTTGCAGTCCAAGGAACTCTCAAGAGTCTTCTCCAGCACCACAGTTCAAAAGCATCAATTTTTTGGCACTCTCCTTTCTTTATAGTCCAACTCTCAGATCCATACATGACTACTGGAAAAACCATAGCCTTGACTAGATGGATCTTTGCCGACCAAGTAATGTTTCTGCTTTTTAATATGCTGTCTAGGTTTGTCATAGCTTTTCTTCCAAGGAGCAAGCGTCTTTTAATTTCATGGCTGCAGTCACCATCTGCAGTGATTTTGGAGCCCAAGAAGATAGTCTGTCACTGTTTCCATTGTTTCTCCATCTATTTCCCATGAAGTGATGGGACCAGATGCCATGATCTTAGTTTTTTGTAAGTTGAGTTTTAAGCCAGCTCTTCCACTCTCCTCTTTCACTTTCATCAAGAGGTTCTTTAGTTCCTCTTAATTTTCTGCCATAAGTGTGGCATCATCTGCGTATTTGAGGTTATTGGTATATCTCCTGGCAATCTTGATTCCAGTTTGTGCTTCGTCCAGTCTGGCATTTCTCATGATGTACTCTGCATATAAATTAAATAAGCAGGGTGACAATATACAACCTTGACGTACTCTTTTTCCAACTTGGAACCAGTCCGCTGTTTCAAGTTTGGTTCTAACTATTGCTTCTTGAGCTGCATACAGATTTCTCAGGAGGCAGGTCAGGTGGTCTGGTATTCCCATCTCTTTCAGAATTTTCCACGGTTTATTGTGATCCACACGTCAAAGGCTTTAGCATAGTCAATAAAGCAGAAGTAGGTGGGAACTATGGTCTATTATAACTCCAGCAGGAGTCCAAAGGCCTGAGAACCAGGGAAGCCGATGTTGTTAATCCCAGTTCAAGGGCAGGAAGAGACCGCATCAAGAGGTATGTACCTGCTCAAACAGGCAGGTGGGAAGGAAAAGGGGCAAATTCCTCTTTCCTCCACCTGCTCTAGTCAAGCCTTCAGTGACTGAGTGAGGCCCACCCATAGTGGGGAGAGCAATCTACTTTATCAGAGTTCACTGATTCAAATGCTAATCTCACGTGGACACACCTTCACAGACACACCCAGAGATCATGGTTAACCAGCTCCCTGGGCACCTCCTGGCCCTGCCAAGTTGATACATAGAATTAACCATCACAGTGTTCTTGCTTTTCACCCATGTCATAAGCTTGCGTTTCCTTCTTTCTTTCTTTTCAAAGAAACCTGGCTCTCAAATTTGAAAAGGAGTCAACTACAGCTCCTTGTCCCCGCCTCCTTTGTACCTTCCATAAATGCCTAGGGCTTCCCAGTGATGCAAAGACTGTTTGACTGGGAGCAAAACCATAGAGCTCATTTATGATGCAATTACAGACTTCTGAAAAGTTAAACCCCAGGGAGTTGTTCTGTTGCTATGACAGCAAACGACTAAATTGATAAATCATTTCAGGGATTTATGCACATTGGGGGAGGCGATATGGACAAGTCATTTAGAAGATAGTGGAGCCAGATATAGACCTGGGTTCACATCTCAGCTCTGCCATGACTTGCTGCCTCTGTGACCCGTGTACAGTTACTTAACAAACTTGTACACTAATTTCCTCATATGTCAAATGGGGATAATATTAGGGGTGTTTAGGAGGGTTATGTGAATTCATCCGTGTGAAGTACCAGAAACAGCGTCTGATACCTAAGAAGTGCTCCATATGTGTTCGCCATTACTATTAATGGAGGAGTGAGTAAAAATCATAACCATCTGTTGAATGTTTGGGTGAGGTATTGTGGATGCCAGGAGCTTTGGGAGATACGAGGGTTTATTAGAAGAATAAGATGTAGGCTCAGCTCTGGAGGTTCTCTCAGTCAACAAGAAAGACACTAACATGTCAGACTGAAGGAATGCCATGCAAGTGAGATCACTAGTAACAACTGAGTGTTAAGGAAGGGGACGGGATTTCAGAAGGGGAAGAACAGAAATCAGTCCAGAACCTGAACATTCTGAGATCTCAGAGATGGGAAAATTACCTTAAGTAATTTGGGGCAGTTGGAAATTGAAAGCTTTTTTTGGGTTAGAGGCTTGGTGTATGTGTGTGTATACACTCACTCACAAAAAGAAAGGCCATTTTTTTTTTTTAAGAAAAGAGAGAAAGGAACATTTCCAACACCTCCTTGTAATCTCATTCCACTAGGCAGCTTCAAGAATTCATTAGCACGTTGGCTATGGCACTGTTGTTTCAGCCATCCCAGCTCCCAGGATACGTGGGTTTTTTTGTTTTTTGTTTTTTGAGAGGTTAGCTGGATCCGTTAGAGAAAAAGGGAGCCAAGAAGAGGTTTCCAGGTCAGAGCAGAGTTGGACACTGCTCCCTAAGGGAGTGGACGGGGGATCCAACCTCCTGACCTAGGAGGAAAACTGTCCAGGGGCCACTCACATGGAGCCTGATTTATGTATAAATATAGATAGTATGTTTTTTTTCTTAAATAATAACTAAGGAAAGGAAAGAAGGACTTCAACCTGATTTAGAATCTCTTTACTTGGTTACTTTGAGCCTTATAACTTCAGCTATTTGGAACTCCAAAAGAGATAAGTTATTCTAAAGGGTTAAAATTTGGGTGCCCAAACTTAAATCATTTTGATGGGCTTAAAAAATGTATGCATGCTTCTTTTCTTTGGTTAGTAGAGTATTTGGAACATGATTTAGCCTTTTCTTGATGGCTTAGTATGCCTACCAGAGTACTCTGTTGCCCTTATGATCTTGTGTATTGGACAATTTGATCCACACTAACTGGCCCAGATTACTATATATTTCGAACTTTATATAATTTTATTAAAAAAAAAAAAAGACCCAACAGACTTTTAGAATCAGCTCTGGCATGTAAAAAGCTTAGAAGCTGTCATTCCTGTCTTAACAAGAAGAAGAGGCTATACAAATTGAAAATCAATGACTTTCCTTGAATTGATCAGAATTGGGGTTTCAGGGCAAACCACCACCCTGAAATTTGTAAAGAGATGTGAATGCAGAGGAACACAGTTGGGATCGGCTTACCTGGAACAGGTGTTTCTTGAGTCATAAACTTGTGGGAACACTTGAGTGATAATTAGATGAACTGCTGCAGATTGAATGTGGACTCTCATGAGAGCAAAACACTCTTGGGGGAAACAGACGTAGGGACCCCCACACTCTTGTGGGTTTTCCCTCCAGGAACTCTGCCAGCTTCTCACAGTGAGGAGCCAAGAAAGATCCCCTTGGGGCCCTGGGAGCGAGAGGGGCAAAGTAATCATTTTGAGATACATTCAGAGCATTTTCTATAACAAAGGATACTTTCCTGGGGAAAATACTTTGCTAGAGCCTTAGGCCACTTGGGGGAAGTCCGTTTACCCAACTCTAGCCCCATTTAGCCTTCCTATCTCACCTAAAGGGGAGGGGGAAGCGAAGAGACATTTGTGAAAGTCACAGCCAGAAACACAGGTCCACTGAAAGACTGAGCTTAGGGACTTCCCTGTTCGTCTTGTCTTTAAAGAATCTGCCTGCCAGTGCAGCGGACGCGGGTTCAGTCCCACATGCTCTGGGGCAGCTAAGCCTGTGAGTCACAACTACTGAAGCCTGTGTGCCCTAGAGCACGTGCTTCAGAACGAGAGAAGCCACTGACCTGCGCACCACAACTAGAGTGTCGCCCCTGTTCGCTGCAACCAGAGAAAAACCCATGTGCAGCTACTAAGCGCCTGTGTGCTACAGAAAGACCCAGCACAGCCAAAAAGAAAGAAAGAAGCAGAATTTTTAAAAAAGACGGGGTTTAAATCATAAGGTTGTGTAACACTTCCTCCCTTCCCATGTTATCATCACATCAACTGGGCTCCTGTGTGATGACAGTGAATTAGAGCTGGAAGAACTGTAAGGTGAAGACTATTTAAGGAGGCAGTCTTACAGAGGTACAAAGGCAGCGGAAGAGACAAAGCAAGGAAGACAAAGCAAGGACACTAATGAGATCTGGAGCCTCTGGGACCTGCAGCTAGAGCCCAACATTAAACACAGCTCACCTCCCAGCCAGACTATGTAAGGCTCCACACTAGAGGCTTTTAATTCAGCTCCTATTACTGTGCACTTCACATGTAGTTTTCAACAAAAAATTATAAGGCAATATAAAACAGACTCAAAATCAACACAAGCATCAGAACCGGAATCAGATATAACAGATCCTGGAATTAGAGAATTTAAAATAACTTACATGTTAAGGGCTCTAATGGAAAAATTAGACAACAAACAGTAACATAAGCAGAGATTTGAAAACTCTATGAAAGAATCAAATAGAAATTCTGGGAAAAAAATGTTTGCAACAGAAATGAAGAATGTTTCTAATGAGCTCATTAGCAGACTGGATTGGCTGAGGAAAGAACCAATGAACTTGAAGATATGTCAATAGAAATTTCCCAAACTGAAATAGTCAAATCTCTAGTAAAATCCATAGAGACAAGAATGGAATGATTAGCAGTTGCTACTAGCTGGGAGGAGAGAAAAATGAGGAGTTACTGATGAGAGAGCACAAAGTTTCAGCCTGGAAATCTGCTGTATAACACTGGACTTCTGGTCAACAACAATACATTGTACACAAAATTTTGTTAGGAAGTGGATCTCACGTTGTGCTCTTAAATAAACAAGGCCAAACAAAATACATTTCCCAAACTCAAATGCAGAGTTAAAAAAAAAAGAATGGAAAAAAAAAGCCCAGAACATCCAACAGTTGTGGAACAATTTCCAAAGGTATAACATACACATAATTAGAATGCCAGAGGGACAAGAAAGAACAGGGCAAAAGAAATATTTAAGTGATAGTGGCCAAGACTTTTCCAAAATTAATGACAGTCTTCAACTTCAAAGAGCAGATCCAAGGGACTCAGAGAACACCAAGCAGAATAAATGCTAAACATATCTGCACTTAACCAAATCTGTATTCACACTGGAGAAAATTAGCCACGGGGAGAATATCTTGAAGGAAGCTGGAGGAAATACACACTTTATCTACAGAGGAACAAAGGTAATAATTACGGAGGATTTCTTGACAGAACCGATGCAAGCAAGAAGAGAGTGAGGTGAAATATTTAAAGTATCAGAAACCACCACCCCACACATGCCAACTTAGAATTTTATGTCGAGCGAAATTATCTTTCAAAAGTGAAAAAAAAAAAAAGACTCTTTTGAACAAACAAAAGCCGAGGCAAAATTATTCCTGCAGATCAGTCTTGCAAGAGGTATTAGAAGTTCTCCAGGGAGAAAGGAAATGATACATGATCAGAAGTACAAAAAGAAAGGAAGAGCACCAGAGACGGAATGAATGAATGAGTGTGAAATAAAACTTTATTTTTCTTACTATCTATTGATACAAAATGTAACTGGGTGGCCACAGCCTATGAGTAAGTGAAATGGATGGCAACAGTGTTATAAGGACTGGGAAGGGAAACTGGAAATACTGTGTTGTAAGGATCCTGTACTATATGTTAAGTACCATAGTATTATTTGAGGATGGGCTTAAATAGTTGTAACTGTATAACTCTAGGGCAACCACTAAAAGTTTTTTAAAGAGGTGTGATTGATATACTAAGGGAAGAGATAAGATGGAATCACATAAAGCGTTCAGCTAAACACTAAGTGAAGGCAGAGAAAAAGGTGGGGAGGAAGAAAAGATCGAGTGTAACAAGTTACAAGCATGGTAGATTTAATCCAACTATATCAATAATCACGTCAAACGTAAATGCTATAAATATATAAGGGAAAGGCAGAGGTTGTGAGAGTGAATTAAAAAAAAACACAAAAATAAAATAAGACACTCTATGTTTATCAACAACTGACCTTGAATATCATGACTCAGATAAGTTAAAAGCAAGGGGATGGAGAAAGATACATCGTACTAACATTCATCAGAGAAAGTTGGAATAGCTACATTACTTTCAGGCAAAACTGACATCAGAACAAAATAATATATCATGGATATAGAGACACACCAATTAAGGAGCCAATTGTTCTAGAAGACCAAATAGTTTTTAATGTGTGTGCACCTAAAAACAGTATCAAAATATGTGTTCCAAAACTGACAGGCCTACAGGAAGAAATAATTGAATCCACTGTTATAGCTGGAGATTTTAGAACTTTTATTTCAGTAACTGATAGATCAAGCAGGGAGAACATCAACAAGGATATAGTTTACCTGAATAGCATAACCAACCCAATTGATTTCATTGATGTTTAAAATACTCAATCCAGAAACAACAGAATACGCATTCTTCTCAAGCTGACATGGAACATTCACCAAGACACTCACATTCTGAGCCATAAAACACACCTTAATACATTGAACAGAATGTGAAATCATGCAAAGTATGTTCTCAGCTCACAGCAGAATTAAAGTAGAAATAACAGAATGAGAGCTGGAAAATCCACATTTGGAAATTACATGACACACTTCTAAGCAGCACATAGGTCAAAGAAGACTCAAGAGAAATTTGAAAACATTTGAAAATGGAAACACTACTTATTAAAAATGTATGCAGTGAAAGTAGAGCTTTGAAGGCAATTTATAGCATTAAATACATATATCAGAAAAGAAGAAATATCTAAAATCAACAGCGTAAGAAGAGCAAATTAAACCTAACACAAGTAGCAGAAAAACAATAAAAACGATTGAAGAATTAAAGGAAACTGAAAAATAGAACAACAATAGAGAACAATCAGTGAAACCAAAAACTAGTTCCTTGAGATCATAAAGTGGATAAACCTCTAGCCAGGTTAAACAAGAAAAAAAATAGAGAAGACGGAAGTGATTAGGAATCAAAGAGGTGTGCCTGTGGACATAAAGGGATAATGAAGGGACATTGAAGGGACATTAAAGGGACACTATGAACAACTCCAAGCTCACAAATCTGGTAACCTTGATGAAATGGATCAATTCCTTGAAAGACACAAACTACCAAAACCCACACAAGGAAAAATAGATAGTTAAGTAGATATATCTATTATAGATGGAAGCACTAGGCTTAGATGATTTCACTGGTGGACTCTACCAAACATTCAAGGAAGAAACGATACTGCTGTCTACAACCTCTTCCAGAAAATACAGGCAGAGAGAACATTTCCTAACTCATTCTATGAGGCCAGCGTTACCCCAATGCCAAAACAAGAAAACTCGTTACAAGAAAGGACAACGCAAGTCTATCATCTTTCGTGTATATAAATGTAAACATCCTCAACAAAGTATTAGTAAATCAAATTCAGCAATGCGTAAAAAGAATTACACAGCATGAGCAAGTGGGATTCAGTTCAGGTTTGTAAGGCTGATTCAACATTCCAAATTCAATCCATGTAATCCATCACATCAATAGGCTAAAGAAGAAAAACTATATATACCATTATATCTGCTAATGCAGACAAAGCATTTGACAAAATCCAACATCTGCTCATGATAAAAACTTTTAGCAAACCAGGAATAGAGGGCAACTTCCTCAACTTGATGAAGATGTCTTTTAAACTTTCTAATCACCTCCTGTTTTCTCTTTTCATTTTAAGTTTAACTATACTCTGTGCCAAGCTTTACAACTATTCTGGCTGCAGATAAGATAATTCAGCAAATAGAGTGAGGGGCTGCAGTGAGCAGAAGACAGACGACGGAGTCAGAGGCAAAGTTCAGACCTTGGGGAGTAAGCCTGGATCCAGTATCTGATCATCTCTCAGCTTTACATGGTTAAATAGTTTGATATTATCAGTTCAAAGATGACAAGACTGACAAGCACTGTCCAGTAAAAATATGGTGTGAGCCACAGTACAATTTAAAAATTTCTAGTGGTAATTTTTTTAAAAATGAAAAGAATAATAGGTTAATGCAATATATCTAAAATGTTACCATTCCAATATGTATGCAACATAAAAATTATTCATGAGATACTTTACATTCCTTTTTTGGGTACTAAATCAAAATTCAGTGTGGATTTCTCAAGTTTGTACCAGCCACATTTCAAGTGCTCAATAGTCACGTGTACGGAACAGTACAGCTGTTAGGCTAGAATTAGGTTTGGGTGCTAATGTCAAAAGTGATTTAAATAAGAGAGAAGTACATTTGCTCTTATATAATGTTCAAGTAGACATTGAGAGCTGTCCTAGATAGCACTGTGGTAATATGCAACACATATTTTATCTAGTTGCAACTGTCTTCTATATCGTTGCTTTACTCTGCACTGACTTCCTTTCCAAATTTCTCAACAGTCCAGTATGACTGTTTCAGCTTTAGCCAACACACCCACATTCCAGCCAGCAGAAAGGGGAAAAGGAAAGAGAAGGAAACATCACCCTCTTATAATAGCACTTCAGAGAAGTCACATATTACTTTGACTTACATGTCATTGGCTAGAATGTAGTCCCATGACCCTACCTAGCTGCAAGGGAGGCTGAGAAATGTAATTTGTATTTTAGGTGACGATGTGAAGTGAAGTGAAGTGAAGTGAAGTGGTTGCTCAGTCGTGTCCGACTCTTTGCAACCCCATGAACTGTAGCCCACCAGGCTCCTCCGCCCATGGGATTCTCCAGGCAAGAATACTGGAGTGGGTTGCCATTTCCTTCTCCAGGGGATCTTCCCGACCCAGGGATCGAACCCTGGTCTCCTGCATTGCAGGCAGACAATGTGGCCATCTAAAATTTGATGGGGTGGGGTGCTATGACTAAGGAAGAAAAAGAGAAAAAGATATTGGGAATCAACTGGTAGTGTTAGTCCCATCCACACTAAGGAAATATAGATTAGAATGCTAACCAGAAAGCCAATTTGTAAGGGGTTTATGAGACTATAATCTCATAAAGTAGGCGGGTGTGCTTGGGTCTGCTGTTACAATCTCCTCCAGGAGGATAATTTGATGGCCTGTTGGGCTTCCCACATGGCTCAGGGGTAAAGAATCCACCTGCTAAAGCAGGAGATGTGATTCAATCCCTGGGTCAGGAAATGGCAACCTACTCCAGTATTCTTGCCTTGGAAATCCCATGGACAGAAGAGCCTGGTGGGCCACAGTCCATGGGGTCACAAAGAGTCGGGCATGACTGAAAGACTAAACAACAGCACCATGACGGCCTGATAGACCCCTTTCCATTTAAGGGTATACTGATCTACCAAGTGAACTAAATCATTCCTGCAAGACTGTGAGGGAGCCCTCTCTCTGGGAGGACACTTGGAGACACTTGGACAAACTCCTGCCCATCAACGTTCCTTCATCTGAACCTCCTGGGGGCTCCATCCTTGCCTCGTCATAATTTTCCACTTTACAACTCTGCTTACATTAGCTACATCCTGGACTTTTGGAGGAGATTTTGAGGAGACTCTAGCTCCTGGCTGTAGGCTTTGGAAATACTATTGTCTCATCAGCACTATTCATTCACCAGACAAGTTTTTAATTGAGCACCAACTGTGTGCCAGATAGGGCATTATGCTGAGAGTGAATAAGAACCTCGTTTCTGTCCTGCCAGTGATCACAATATCTAAAGAATAGGGAAGGTGATGTTGGGCAAGGGTTTGAAAAGTGAATGAGTGCACACTGAGTATCAGGCATGAAAAGGCATCTGTGATGCTGTGGTTTATAATAAGGAATCTATATTTGGTCTTTGTCCTTTTCTGGCACAGAGCTCCTAAAACCCTTGGAATTTCCTAAGTGATGAGGACAACAAAGGTGTTTTTGTTATGTTAATGAGGTGGCTTTTGGACGAACCTTAGGATGCGGGCTGGGTGCCAAGAGAACCAACCTTGTAACTGGAGGGCTGGAACTTTCTGTCCCAGGCCCTGCGCTCCCAGGTAAGGAGAGGGGCTGGAGGTTGAATCAACCACAAGTGGCCAATGATTTAAATGACCATGCCTATAAAATGAAGCTTCCATAAACACCCAAAAGGTTTGGAGAGCTTCCAGGTTGGTGAACACGTGGAGATGTGGAGAGAATGGTGCGCCTGGAGAGGGCATGGACTTTCTCTGCTCCTTCCCACACACCCTGCCCTCTGCATCTCTTCTATCAGGCTGTTCCCTAGATGTACTTTTTTTCTTTTTTAATGACAAATCACTAACCTAGCGAGAGTTCTGTGAGCCACTCTAGCAAATGAATGGAGCCTGAGGAGGAAGTCATGGGAACCTCTGACCTACAGCCAGTCAATCTGAAGTACCTGTAACAATCTGGTCTTGGGACTGGCCTCTGAAGCAGAGGACAATCTTGCAGGATGGAGCCATCAACCTGGGAAGCTCATGCTGTCTCCAGATAGATAATGTCAGCATTGAGCTGAACTGTAGGACACCCTGCTGGTATGGAAACCCGCCCCTGCCCCTGCTTGCCCCCCTCCCAAGCACACACATTGCAATTGGAGGCAGAGAATACAGTGTCCTAGGTGGAAGGGACAGTGTGTGCAAAGGTTTAGAGACATCGGAGCACAGGACAGGTATGGAAACAGTAAGTAGCTGAGTGGGGCTTGAGGGGAGCAGGTGGTACAAGGATGCAAGTGGACTCTGTGGTGGCCTCCTCAACATCCATTCTGTTTTGGTAACTACCCCATTTTCCTTTGGGTATCCACCCTCCCTCCACTTCTCACATACTCTGGAGGAAGTTGACTCTACAACAGAGGGGTGGGGCACATAGGTCTAATATAGACTCATCAGCAAAATCCCTTCTTGCCTGAGAATGAGCAAGATATCTAGTTCTGACTAGAGAGACTGGAGACTGCTGACAGCTTCAGGGAAAGACACTGTCTTTCTCCTTCAACAGGTCATGGCGTGTGGGTGTGAGGCCAGGAATTACTGCAGCCATTTTCTCACCATGAGAGAAGACTGCTCAAGGTTAAATACAGCACCATGGATGGCAGAGAGGAAATCCAGAAAAGAGCAAGCAGGTGTTGATGACATATAGAGCCATTAAATCAAACCTACCCTGAAGCCCTCTCTACCCTGAGGACTTAGGCACATTTGAGCCATGATGTGAGGGACCTTGGTGCTTAGCCTTTATTCTTGGGGCAGTGGAAGGTTTTCATCCAGGGGATGGGCTGATTGGATCTAACTGGAGGACAGTGACTCAGGGAGTTGAGTGCAAAGAGCCTAGACCAAGTTCAGAAATAAGAACCTGAGCCAAGATAGGAGAAGGGGGCAAGTGTGAGGGTTGCTCAGATGACCACAGCAGACTGGCTGGATTAGAGAGTCTGAGGACAACTGTGTGTTTGGAAAAGAATGTGTGTGCCTAAAACTCTTGGCGTGGAGACACGAATGAAAAAAGCTCTCTTTCTCCCTCCTTCTGCCTCCCTCACTGTATCCCAGGAAAATCATTTCCACCACCAGACTCTTAATTCTCCTTTTTTGGGGGATCTATGCATCTGATTACGGTTCCTCGTGGGCATACCTAGTTCTCTGGAGCAATCTTCATATACCCAGGGACCGGCCTGACACACGGTTGGCACTTGATCAACCTTGAATTGGACCGAGTTGAGAGCGTAGCAATACTTGCTGAGCTAGGTGTTAGCTGCACCCTCCTCCTGCCCCCAGGGCTTAGTCATCTTTTTCATAAGAAGCCTTCAAGAGCTGCAGCCATGATACCCAGCTTCCGTGTTGTTGGCAGGTGTTAGCAGCTCCAGTGCCAGCATGCTGGGGAGCTAGCCGCTGGGAAGAGATAGGGCGGTGGGAGGAGAGAGCCATCAGGACTTGTACACGCTCTTCTTCGTGAGAGATGTGTGTGCTACCTGGTAGATCTGGAACAACACCTCCTCTCCAGGAAGCAGAAGGCCTCTTTCCTCTTTTTTTTCTTACCTGTTGTGTCTTGTTGCCAGAAGTACATTCATTGGCTTCCTCTGCTTCTAAAATAAATCAATTTCAGGGCCACACCCTTCCAAGCTACCCCAGGAAGGTTGGAAGGTTTGCTCCCTGGGTGTGTTAACCCCTTCCCGTCCCTCCAAGCATGAAACGCTGGATTCCACTTCACAAAAATATTAACCCTGTAGCTCCTTTCAGAAGAGAGATCTTGCTATTCCTGAAGGTCTGCCCCCCACTGTTTACCCCTCTGCTAACAGTTCACCCCATAGGATATTGAATATATTTTGGGATGGTCACAGGCTGTGGGGCATTGAGGGGAAGTACATTAATCTTTTACCAACATTGCTGAGCACCCTTTCTTATTCCTTTTATGTCAACCTCCAATGGGTTTTGGGGATGCCCCTTGTTCTTCCAGCTCCAAAGCTTTCCTCATCACCTCTCCCAGATTTCAAGCTTTTCCTCCGGTTTGTTTCACCATGGAAATTCCTGGCCCCACCACTAGCCTGTGCGTTTCAGAAGGGCTCTTGAAATCCAGCTCTCATCTGCCCCAGTGTTATGTTGTTTTCCCTGTCGCTATGGCAGGCATTAAGACATGCCAGGGAAGGAGGGTGGAGGGAACGAAGTGAGCAGGGAAAAGCCAGACGACGATGAGGGAGGCCTGATGGGAGGGTGTTGGAGGACAAAACAGAAATATGCTGAGTCCATCAAGGAGGGAAGAGGGATTCCTGTTCCATTTTCTTCTATTTGGGTTTTTTTTTTTTTTTTTTGGTTTGGGTTTGTATCTGGAGGTGAGGAGACAAACATTTAGTGCTGAATTCTGCCCCCAATGCAGTCCCAGCAAAAGAAATCCTCTCCTGTAGCCAGTAATCCAGAGGCAATCTCCAGACCCTGGATCTAGTCAGGAAAACTGTCAAAACAGCTTCCAGTTGCTCTCAATTCACTGTATGCACAGGCCTGCCAGGTCAGTGTGAAGTGTGATCCAGTGACACCCTGAGACCCGGGCAAGCGGGCCCTGACCTTTCGTGATCCCTGCCCTGGTCTCCCAGCATCCCTGGGGTGAGAAGTGGTCAGGACCAAGGGAGAAGCCCAACCAGGGTCTACACCCATGCCCATGCATACCCTCGTCTAGATCTCCCTCCTGGTACCCAGGACCGCTGACTCTGCCCGAGTGGCCCAAGTTTACTTCCAGGGCCCGT
Organism: Ovis canadensis; assembly: GCF_042477335.2. NCBI lineage: Eukaryota > Metazoa > Chordata > Mammalia > Artiodactyla > Bovidae > Ovis > Ovis canadensis. The sequence goes on from NC_091251.1 coordinate 96,962,038, forward strand.
GGGGGCCTGTTTCCCCGGTCCGGGGTGCCCTGTGCAGCCATGGCCACGGGGTAGCTGCTTGGGGCACGGGTGGTGGGCAGAATGTAGAGGTACAGGCTGGTGTTAGGAACATGCAGGTGGGCAAGAGCCCTAGCTTTTTGTCCCTTTTGGAACAAAAAGGGAACAGGTCCTGGCCTGAGACTGTCTGGACTTGTACCACCTTTTGGTCTGAGAAGCACTGGAATTTTAAACAGTAAATATTTATTTATAAGACTGTCGCATCTTAGTTGCAGCATGTGGGATCTTGCTGCTTCATTCAGGCTCTTCACTGTGGTGCACAGGCTCAGTAGTCATGGCTGGCGGGCTTAGTTGCCCCATGGCATGGGAGATCTTAATTCCCTGACCAGGGACTGAACCCATGTTCCCTGCATTGGAAGGCAGATTTTAAACCACTAGACCACCAGGAAGTTCCAAGCCTGAGAATTTAAAATTCAAGCTTGGCCTTCCAAGAATTAACGTTAGGAAGGTACATTTTTGATAGTACCTGGAGAAGACATATTTTATTTAACGAGTTGTCACGACTGAAGCAACTTAGCAGCAGCAGCAGCAGCTTGACTATTAGGTTTTAAATATTTAGATAGCTGGTGTGTAGGTCTTTGAATTTTTGCCCTGGTCCCCCGAACCCATGAAAGAACAAAGATTTGCCTGGTTTGGATGCCTTTTTCCACTTGTGACTCCAAATCTCTTTTTCCTTCATGTTGCAGGCCTCTGGCAAATGTCCTCATTCAAAGGCTACATATGATGTGAATCAGTTAACAAGTTTGCCTTACTTATAGTGAAGGCAGCAGTAATGGAATTTTGTGTTCTCTCTTAATTTTTTGTGGTTCTATAGCTCAGAAGTCCCTTTCTGAGTCTGGGAAATAGCCCATCCTGCATACATGTGTTTTGATGTGTCTTGATAGGAAACAGAGCTCATATCCTAGCACAGATGACAAAAATGGTAGGAACTTGCTTTGGCAGACACCACCAGTTCTTGCTTTAGTAAGAGAACCTCCGATTTTTGGCTAGGCACATGGCTACCTGGATCAAAGACTACATTTCCCAGACTCTGTTATGTTCAGTTCAGTTCAGTCACTTAGTCGTGTCCGACTCTTCGCGACCCCATGAATTGCAGCACGCCAGGCCTCCCTGTCCATCACCATCTCCCGGAGTTCACTCAGACTCACGTCCATCAAGTCAGTGATGCCATCCAGCCATCTCATCCTTGGTCGTCCCCTTCTCCTCCTGTCCCCAATCCCTCCCAGCATCAGAGTCTTTTCCAATGAGTCAACTCTTTGCATCAGGTGGCCAAAGTACTGGAGTTTCAGCTTTAGCATCATTCCTTCCAATTAAATCCCAGGGCTGATCTCCTTCAGAATGGACTAGTTGGATCTCCTTGTGGTCCGAGGGACTCTCAAGGGTCTTCTCCAACACCACAGTTCAAAAGCATCAATTCTTCTGCTCTCAGCCTTCTTCACAGTCCAACTCTCACATCCATACATGACCACAGGAAAAACCATAGCCTTGACTAGACGGATCTTAGTCGGCAAAGTAATGTCTCTGCTTTTGAATATGCTATCTAGGTTGGTCATAACTTTTCTTCCAAGGAGTAAGCGTCTTTTAATTTCATGGCTGCAGTCACCATCTGCAGTGACTTTGGAGCCCCCCAAAATAAAGTCTGACACTGTTTCCACTGTTTCCCCACCTATTTGCCATGAAGTAATGGGACCAGATGCCATGATCTTCGTTTTCTGAATGTTGAGCTTTAAGCCAACTTTTTTGCTTTCCTCTTTCACTTTCATCAAGAGGCTTTTGAGTTCCTCTTCACTTTCTGTCATAAGGGTGGTGTCATCTGCATATCTGAGGTTATTGATATTTCTCCCGGCAATCTTGATTCCAGCTTGTGCTTCTTCCAGCCCAGCATTTCTCATGATGTACTCTGCATAGAAGTTAAATAAGCAGGGTGACAATATACAGCCTTGATGTACTCCTTTTCCTATTTGGAACCAGTCTGTTGTTCCATGTCCAGTTCTAACTGTTGCTTCCTGACCTGCATACAGATTTTTCAAGAGACAGGTCAGGTGGTCTGGTATTCCCATCTCTTTCAGAATTTTCCACAGTTTATTGTGATCCACACAGTCAAAGGCTTTGGCATAGTCAACCAAGCAGAAATAGATGTTTTTCTGGAACTCTCTTGCTTTTTCCATGATCCAGCAGATGTTGGCAATTTGATCTCTGGTTCCTCTGCCTTTTCTAAAACCAGCTTGAACATCAGGGAGTTCAAGGTTCACATATTGCTGAAGCCTGGCTTGGAGAATTTTGAGCATTACTTTACTAGCATGTGAGATGAGTGCAATTGTGTGGTAGTTTGAGCATTCTTTTGGCATTGCCTTTCTTTGGGATTGGAATGAAAACGGACGTTTTCCAGTCCCATGGCCACTGCTGAGTTTTCCAAATTTGCTGTTATGTTAGATTTGGCCAAATGATCAAGTTTCTACCATTGAGCTATGAGTAATGTGTGTGTTTCAGGAAGTGGTAAAGAAAGAAATTGTTCTTTTTTGCCCCTTAGTCTTTCCTGGTGGTTGGGATGTGGACTTGATGGCAGATGCTCAAGCAGCCATATTGGCCCATGAAGCAGTACGCAAAGGCAGAGTTGAAGGAGCTTCAGAGCACCTTGCATTCACTCTTTGCCTTAAATGTTTTTACACAGGGAGAAATAAATTTCAATTGTGTTTTGTGAGTTTATGTAAAACTGCAAGTATTTTGCACTTTCTATTATGTGGTGTGGAACCCAAACGTGAATAATGTGTTTGTCTTCCCAGTGTTTCTTGCAGCCATAGGGCAGCATATGACCAGACTCCACCGAGGCAGCCTCTCTGGTCAAGGTAGTCTCAGCAGGGAGCTTGAATTCCTATAGCAGTGTTTGCACCCAAGGTCCAGTGCTGGGAGTGGGGGCAAAGTAGGATGAAGGGCCCAGTGCTTGGTAGTGGCAGCAGGTCCTCATTAGGGCAGTTTTGCCTCATGATTTCCAGCACCATTCTTGGCTGCATGATCTCAAACCCAGTCTGCCAGCCCATGTGATGATTCTATAAGGTTTTCAATACCTTGTCAATCAATTTGCAAGGCCTCCCCAGACAGCCATTTTGCTTTGTTGCATTTCTTTTCCATGGGGATGGTCTTGATCCCTGTCTCCTGTACAATGTCACGAAGCTCAGTCCATAGTTCCTCAGGCACTCTATCTATCAGATCTAGGCCCTTAAATCTATTTCTCACTTCCACTGTATAATCATAAGAGATTTGATTTAGGTCATACCTGAATGGTCTAGCAGTTTTCCCTACTTTCTTCAATTTGAATCTGAATTTGGTAATAAGGAGTTCATGATCTGAGCCACAGTCAGCTCCTGGTCTTGTTTTTGTTGAATGTATAGAGCTTCTCCATCTTTGGCTGCAAAGAATATAATCAATCTGATTTCGGTGTTGACCATCTAGTGATGTCCATGTGTAGAGTCTTCTCTTGTGTTGTTGGAAGAGGGTGTTTGCTATGACCAGTGCATTTTCTTGGCAAAACTCTATTAGTCTTTGCCCTGCTTCATTCCACATTCCAAGGCCAAATTTGCCTGTTACTCCAGGTGTTTCTTGACTTCCTACTTTTGCATTCCAGTCCCCTATAATGAAAAGGACATCTTTTTGGGGTGTTAGTTCTAAAAGGTCTGCAGGTCTTCATAAAACTGTTCAACTTCAGCTTCTTCAGTGTTACTGGTTGGGGCATAGACTTGGATAACTGTGATATTGAATGGTTTGAGTGAACTCCGGAAGTTGGTGGTGAACAGGGAGGCCTGGCGTGCTGCGATTCATGGGGTCGCAAAGAGTTGGACATGACTGAGCGACTGAACTGAACTGAACTGTCAATCAATGCCCTTTCTGCTCACATCTGCTAGAGTTGGTCAGTAACCCATAGTCAAAATACTTTTCAACAATAAGAATTCACCAAGATGGTTGTTTTTTGCCATCAAATAAGTTTAACTCAGACTCAACATAAGGCACAACCTCATCTAAAAAGAATCAGAATTTTCCAATGCCCTTGTTTCTAAAGATGCTTCTGGTAGGGGCTGAATCAGGCTCCTTGGAATGTTTGCTGTCTCTTGTTATAGGGACACGTGCCATCTGCTAGTTGAAGCTCTGGTATTTTGGGAGGATACCAGCAACCAAAATTAAACAGGAATTTAATTAAATTTAATACAAAGTTAAATTATATTCAAAGAGCAGCAACACTTCATTTATCCAGAGGCAGATTACACAGCAATCTCAGTTATTTGGAACACTGTCAGGAACCAGGAAATAGGCAAAAATAAACAAAACCCAAAAAACAGGTAAGGAAACCACCAACCACTCTCAAATAAACAAAAAAGACCACTCACAGTCAAAAGAAATGTCAGAGGATTCCTCCCCTACAGTTTACATACTTATTCACCCTAGCCACGCAGACCCTTCTCCAGAGTCCATTCCTCTTTGTGCAGACAATTCAAGGGAAAATCTGGGTGAAGAATTTCCCTGTCCACAGCGGACTTGAGAAGACCTTAGAAGGGGAGCAGGGGGAAGGCTGCTGGAGACTTCACACTCTGATAGAAATGACAAGATGGTTGTTATCTTGTGTTTAAGGCAGAGACACACCTGTAAGAAAAAGTAGACAGGAGCGCACAGGATGGCCCCCTGAGCCCATTTAGTATAACAGGAACAGCTCTGTGTTACAGTCCAGCCCAAGTATGGGGTGGGGGGTAGTGGGTGCTATGGATTGACTGTTTGTATCCCCTCAAAATTCATATACTAAATCTTAACCCCCAAGGCGATGGTATTAGGAGGTGATTGGGTCATGAGGGCAGAGCCCTCAAGGATGAGATTAATGCCCTTATGAGAGAGGCTCCGGGGAGATCCCTGAAACTTCCACCACGTGAGGATACTATGAACGGGTCTGCAACCAGGAAGAGTGCCCTCACCCAATCATGTGGGCACCCTGATCTTGGACTTCCAGTCTCCAGAACAGAGAAGTAACTTTCTGTTGTTTATAAACCATCCAGTCCGTGGCATTTTGTTAGGCAACTTGAGTGGACTGACCCAGCGTGATTCATGAAAACACTGGACATTGTGAAAAGTCAGGGAAAGGTACAAAGTGGGCCAGTATCCAGTGTTGGCGAACATGTGGAGCAACAGGAATTCCCCCACTGGTGGTGGGAGAATGACCACTTTGGAAACTGGTTTGGCGGCACCTTGCAAAGCCAAGCGCAGGGAGAACCCTTGACTCAGCAGTTCTCCCAAGTAGGTACAAACAGAACCCTGGCACAGTCGTGGGAGACATATGCCAGAAAATTCAAGGCAGCATTGTTTGTAATAGTATTCAAAATCGCTCACATGCCCAAAAGTAGAGTGAGTAAATGCATTGTCTGAAATGGAATATTATACAGGAGGGAACACAAACTGCAGATGGTGATATGGACGAATCTGAAAAACACAGTGTTCAACAAAAGAAATAACCACGAGATAATACATAAGTAGAGTTCAATTAATATGAAGTTCAAGCACAGGCAAAATCGATTATATTGTTTGAGGCTACATTCATATGTGATAAAACAATAAAGAAAAGCAAGAACATGATCAACACATAGCTTGGTGTAGCGGTTGCTCTGATGGGGAAAGAGGAAGCTCAACAGCAGTGTATTCTTTTTCTTATCATGATGGGTCCATTGGTATTCACTCAATTTAAATTCTTTAAACTGTACATGTGTGCTTTATTCACGTATGTGATATATTTCACCAATATTTTTTTAAAAGAAGCAAGAAAAAAAGCAAGAATTAGGTTATGTCCAATTTGTTCTGTTGAAGAAGGCAAGATAACATTTACTAAGATTAGAAACATTTCCACCAATAACTATTAAAAGGAAAACAGTTCGGGGCCTTTGGAGGGCTACATTTCAGTGATCTGGAAAGTTCATTTATGCGTGACTACTGATCGGCTTCTTTTCCATACAATGAGGTACTCCAATAATGACCTGGAGTCCCATCTCTTTTCAGATGACTTTCTGATTTCCTATTGGCTGAGGAAGAAAAGAGAGGACAGCCTTAGTGGGGGCTCTTTAGTGGAACAAAGGCCCTTTAGCAACCTGCTGTAAGGCTGCATTTTGGCCTCCTTCCCTCTGGCCACCTCCCCATGGCTTCACCTGGGAGCTTGTTACAAATACAGAATCTCAGGCCCCACCCTAGACCTGCTGACGCAGAATCTTCACATGAACAAGATCCCCAGGGGCTCCAAATGCATGTTGAAGTATGAGAAGCACTGTTCAGGTCAAGACCGTGACCAGGGACCAGATACTCAGCTCTTCATAATTTTAGAAAAGTCTGCTCTTTAAACAGTCCCAGCATGGACCCTCCCTGTACTGAATTTCGTGCTGCAGTAAATAGTGTTCAGAAAAATTCGAATTCGTTCATTCCATTAATATTAGGATGAGCCATATAAAATTGCTATTCAAAAATGGGTGACTATTGTCAGTTTGATACGGTCTAGCTCTTAATATTTATTAAGCTTCTATTTTGTGCCAGGCACAAAGCTAGTTACTGGGGAAACGTTAATCAGTTAGTCAGCATCAGTTTAGTTGCTCAATCGTGTCCGACTCTCTGTGACCCCAAGCAGCACTCCAGGCTTCCCTGTCCATCAACTCCTGGAGCTTGCTTAAACTCATGTCCATTGAGTCGGTGATGCCATCCAACCATCTCATCCTCTGTTGTCCCCTTCTCCTCCTGCCTTCAATCTTTCCCAGCATCAGGGTCTTTTTTAATGAGTCAGTTCTTTGCATCAGGTGGAAATATTAATATCTTCTGGCAAAACTAGCCTTGGTCGCTGCCCTCATAGAGCTTACAGTCCACTGGGAGAGGTGGTCTTTAATGTAAAAGCAATCCACTTGAATAGATGGAAAATCATTATCACCTTGTAATCGTTACACAGTTGAGGTCCCCGGTGCATGCACTGTCATAAGTTGATGTATTTCAGGGAGGGGGTGGTCAGAAGAGGTCCCTCTGGGGAGGTGTGGCTGGAAGTGAAATCTGAAGGGTGAGGAGGGGATGAAAATGAGGAGCATGCAGACTCAGGGAAGATGATTCCAGGCCTGAGACACAGCAGGACCAAAGGCCTTCTGTAAATGAAGCAGTGGAAGGTAGTCTCCCCTGCCAGCAGGACCCAGCTGGCCAGGGCTAGTCTCTCCTCTTCTAAGTGATCTTGCCAGCAAGGTAGTGGAGTTCGTCCACAGTAGCTCCCCAGGCTTTCAGCCTCCTGCAGCCTCTGTGTTTAAAGAACCTGCCAGTGCTTTCTCTCCCCCGTGGGAAAGGACTGGTGGACCACGCTTTAATGGTCTTGCTAGTCAAATTTACTCACTCACATCTGTGTGGGCTGCTTTTGATCCTTCTTGTTTGAATAATCTTTGGTGGCCTCGGGGAACTTCTTTCAGTTCCCTGAATGCCGGCGATGATCTGTCTTGCTGCCAGGACTTTGCACGTGCTGTTCCCTCTGCCTGGAACACTGCAAGAGCAGCCGCCCTGCCTCCCTCCACTCCAAATACCTGGCTTACTTCCAGTTATTGTCAGCACCACCCAGGAAGTCTTCTTCACCCCTCCCCCCTAAACCTGGTGCTATTCCCACAAAGCCCTGCACATAGATGTGTGTCAACGGCTCCTCACACCCAGCATCAAGTCTGATATGACTCATCAATCCTCTCCAGCACCTAGCTCAGGGCATAGTAGGTGCTCAGCGTTCACTTGTTGAATGAATAAATGGAAACATTGTATTTAATCTGATGTACAGCTGTGGCCTGTGGGTTGGCTTCCTCAACTGTCATTTCTTCAGTTCTTTCTCCCTTGCCTGCCTCTACTCTAGAGACTGGTTTGCTTTCCCATCTTCTCTAGCACATAGAAATGACCACGGGACACAGTCATGCCAATAAGATACCTGATGGGGATTTCTGGGAATTTTTTCCCTTGTTTGTGAAAGGAACTCCCAGCTGGTGCTGGCTCCTTCTTCCTGCCTGGAATTGAGCTGTGATGCTTAGAGCTGCAGCAGCCATGTTTTAACTATGAGGCAAAGGCTAATACTCAAAGAGACAATAGTCTGGAAATTGCTGAGCCACAGTATCAGAACAGTGGCTGCTTGTCTCTAGATTTCTCCTTATTTGAGGAAAATGAGTGCCTATTTTGTCCATTGTTAGATGGATTTTCTGATAGCTGATAGCATGCCTGATAAAAGTTGTCTTGATGGCTGCCAGCAGGGATGTAGGGAGAAGAAAAAACCAGTGGGGAGAACTCTTTCAGCCATCTTGGACCCTGTGGAGGCTTGCTGGGAACAGGACTTCTAAATCAACAAATATGTCTGGAAGGGTGTGGTCCAAGTCCATTTTTGCTGGCTATAAGCAGGTTTGTCAATTCTCTATATTGTCACCCTGCTTATTTACCTTATATGCAGAGTATATAATGAGAAACGCTGGGCTGGAAGGAGCACAGGCTGCAATCAAGATTGCCAGGAGAAATATCAATAACCTCAGATATGCAAATGACACCACCCTTATGGCAGAAAGTGAAGAAGAACTAAAGAGCCTCTTGATGAAAGTGAAAGAGGAGGGTGAAAAAGTTGACTTAAAGATAAACATTCAGAAAACTAAGATCATGGCATCTGGTCCCATCACTTCATGGGAAATAGGCGAGGAAACAGTGGAAACAGTGGCTGACTTTATTTTTCAGGGCTCCAAAATCACTGCAGGTGGTGATTGCAGCCATGAAATTAAAAGACGCTTACTCCTTGGAAGAAAAGTTATGACCAACCTAGACAGCATATTAAAAAAGCAGACATACCTTTGTCAACAAAGGTCTGTCTAGTCAAGGCTATGGTTTTTCCTGTGGTCATGTATGGATGTGAGAGTTGGACTGTGAAGAAAGCTGAGCGCTGAAGAATTGATGCTTTTGAACTGTGGTGTTGGAGAAGACTCTTGAGAGTCCCTTGGACTGCAAGGAGATCCAACCAGTCCATTCTAAAGGAGATCAGTCCTGGGTGTTCATTGGAAGGACTGATGTTGAAGCTGAAACTCCAATACTTTGGCCACCTGATGCGAAGAGTTGACTCATTGGAAAAGACCCTGATGCTGGGAAAGATAGAAGGTGGGAGGAGAAGGGGATGACAGAGGAAGAGATGGTTGGATGGCATCACCGACTCAATGGACATGGGTTTGGGTGGAGTCCGGGAGTTGGTGATGAACAGGGAGGCCTGGCGTGCTGCGGCTCATGGGGTCTCAAAGAGTTGGACATGACTGAGTGACTGAACTGAACTGAAGCAGGGTTCATGGAACAAGAGGGAGCACAGGGCTCTCCTGAAAATTGAAGGGTGTATATGCTTGAGATGAAACTGAATTCTTTCTAGGCAAGAGATGTGCTTATGTATACAAAGCAAAGAACAACTAGTAACTCCTGGTGGAAAACCTAGCAAAACCAGAGTAATCTGGGGAAAGATACTTGAGCTCATAGAAGCAGTGGCATGGCTGGTGCCAAATTTTGAAGCAACCTTCCTGGTTAAGGTCTTTGGAGACAGAATCTGCGTGATGCTGTACCCTTCGAGGATTTAAATTTACTGAAAAGTGAATAAATATGTGTGGATTTTGTAAAACAAAACCACAGTGGGAAGAGCGTACTCTTTAATTTGTCAAAGAAGGAAGTTAACATTTGTTGAGTGCCTGTCAACAAATAACCAGTGATCTGTCTCTGGTTATTATACTAGTTGCTTCACATCTGTGACATTTAACCTCACAGTTCATCCAAGTAGAAGTATCCTCTCATTACAGAGATAAGGCAGTGAAGGCTCAAGACCCATGAATCCCCTCGGTTGACAGTGGTAGGTCTGGGGTGGGGCCAGGATCTCTCTGTTTCATCCTGCTGCTGCCCTGGGGAGGAAGGTGATGGCCTTAAGAAAGTCAGGCAACTGCTACAGGGACTGGGGGGACCTGGGGGTTTGTCTCAAATCTCTACCTCCCCTCCAGTTGACTAGGATTCTTCTAGCTCAACATCCTCTGTGTCCAGCAGCATCCCTAGCTTTATGAATGTCAGTCCATTTATGGTAGAGATGGTCATACCTCACTAATTTTAAAACAGTCACTGCCACTGCCAGAACCAGGTCCTTTGTGTACAGCTCCAGTGTTTTCCTCAGCAGGCCTTGGGTCTTGGAGGTCCTCAGTGCCTGGGCAGGTGGTCCTTACTGCTCCCCCTTCTCTGTCCTCACAAGTACCTCTTCTTTCTCCCCTACTCTAAGGGCTCGTGTTTTCCCAGTCACTCCTCCTGAGAAAAACAAACTTAAAAGCATAACAGCATCAAAATGTTGTCTATTTAACTTGTTCCTTCTCTCAGGTCCCCCTTCCCCCCATTGCCTATCCCTGGTAGCTGGACATAGTGTTACAAATAAACACCCCAGCCCAGGCTTAGACTGTCAGAGCCGATGCTGGGCTTTGGCTGTGCTACACAACAGTCTCCTTGTCTGGTCCTACTTCAGGGTTTGAGACACTGTGCCAGGCTCTGTACTAACAGCCATATGACTTAAGATTATGACCCCATTTTACAGACCTGGGAACTGAGGCTCCTACCCAAGGTCATATAAGCGAAAGTGAAAGTCACTCAGTCGTGTCTGACTCTTGGTGACTCCATATAGTCCATGGAATTCTTCAGGCCAGAATACTGGAGTGGGTAGCCTTTCCCTTCTACAGGGGATCTTCCCAACCCAGGGATCAAGTCAGACTTTTTGCAACTGGATTCTTTAACAGCTGAGCCACAGGGAAGTTCCAGGGTCATACAGGGAGGACTCAAATTCAAGCCTGTTGGACATTAAAACCTAAGTGTAATCTTCTTGGTAAGGGTGTTTCTCACCTGGTCCCTCAACCATCGCCTTCTTACTTCCCACCACCACTCTCAGGGAGCTTGAAGATTCCTCATTAAGAGATTTATTTGTTAAGCCTGAAAGCATTTTGATTTTCAATGAATGCATGCTAAGTTGCTTCAGTCATGTCCAAGTTATTGTAACGTTATAGATGGTAGTCCACCAGGCTCCATTAAATGGAGTCCGTAGTCTGCATTAAAATGCAAAAGCCCCTGGAAAGTATAGTTCCCTAAGCCTTTATTTTACATCACTGGAGTAGGGAGCGTTTCATGGACAGGCCCTATGGGAGGACAAGAAAAGGAGGGCCTGCGGATGGGGAGGAGGGGGCAGGATCCAAGTGTCTAATTGGCTCAGGGCCCCTTTCCCCTGGGCCTTGGTGAGCCCAAGGTTAGCTTCCTTCTCCCCTGAGTCCCAGGGGCCCCAAAGGTGGTCAATTCCACTGAGCTACTTAGTGAGACCAGTTATGCTGAACACTTTCATTGCCTTCTAGTAGTCTCTATGGTTTCCAGGAGGCCTGAGCTTGGAGTGCTGCGTAGAGAGGCGGAGCTGAAGGGCCACACTCTCTCTCCCAACTATGAGACCCAACTTCTGCAGCTCAGAGAGCCAAGGTTCCTGCAAGGTGGATGTGAGCCTGTGGTGTGTCAACAGGCATGTGGGGAGGGGATCAAATGTTACCAGTTCACTTGGCCCCTGCGTTGTCATGGCAACCAATCTTGCATTGGTCTGGGTGTTTCTGAAGGCAAGTCTTCCTGGCTGACAGCGCTGATCCAGGCTGGGCTGAGAGCCCCTGCAGATGAAAGGACCATTGCATTTCTGGCTTTGACACCTCAGGCTTCCAGGACTGAGCCTCAAGAATCAATATTTTTATTTCTGGCTTGGCACGGAAGTCTCTTCGCTGACCTGCAGAAATTAACCTGCCCCTCTGCATTCTGAGTCAGGACCTGAAGCCAAATGACAAATGTCCCTTGAACTGGGAACATCCCCTGGACTCCACTGTCTCCCTCCCCTTGCTGCTGTGATACTGGACCCACTGCTCTCTCTTTCTGCATATTTTCAGAAAATAGGAGGCAGGTTATCCTAATAAGGACTGAGGAATAGTTCATCAGCATGCCAGGCATGGAGATCATACTTTACACGCCTCATTTACCTTCACGACGGTCACAGAAGGTGCAGACGAGGACTCATTTTACACTCGAGGGCACTGATGTGGGAGGAGAGTAAGTGGCTTGCCTGGGGTCATGGAGCCAGGCTGTAACAGAGGCTGGATCGGAGCCCAAGTTGTCTGATTGTCAAGCCTGTGCTGGAACCGCTAGCACGCTGCCTCCCAGTCTCAGTCCTGAGAGCATACAGCGGGGAAGTACGGTCTACCGTGAGAGGTATACACAGTGAAAGTGTTAGTTGCTCAGTCGTGTCTGATTCTTTGTGACCCCCTGGACTGTAGCCTGCCAGGTTCCTCTGTCCATGGAATTCTCCAGGAAAGAATACTGGAGTAGGTTGCCATTCCTTTCTCTAGGGGACCTTTCTGACCCAGGGATCAAATCCAGGTCTCTCAAATTCTTTATCATCAGGGCCACCAGGGAAGCCCGGGAGCCGCAAAAAATAAAAATGTGACCCAGGATAGAGGGTCCCTCCCTGTCACTGCCATTGAAAATCATCATGTCTAAGGGAAAAAGAATCCCTCCTAGGATTTAATGATCGAGAAGAAATATCAAACTGACTCCTGAATTAAAAGTTCACATGTTGTTTAAAATAGCAACACAGTGATTTTCAGGTTTTTAGACTTGCAGTGCTCTGTTGCTTTTGTTTACTTATTTTATTATCTAAATTTTTAAAAAATTTTATTTTTAGTTTCTTGCAAAAGCCCTCTTAGAACATCAAATCTGGGAGCTTTGAAGTTTTTTTTTTTCTTTCTTTCTGCTTTGGCATCACTCACAAGATGAAAAAGAAGGGAAAAACTATCCATAGTTTCCTTTTGTGGAGGGGAAGGAAAAGACATGAGAAATTCATGCAATGTGCATACGGCTGGAGAAAAAGGAAGACCTGAGTGAGCCTTGAGTCTTACCAGAGGATGCATTTACTGTCTCATTGCAGAGTGCCTGCCGAGGTCCCTGGAGAACCCAGCTCTCTGTCCCTAAAGTCTGTGCCCCCCTACCTCCACAGTCAATGCTGCTGTCCACTTTATTATTGTAAATATTCCTTTTGTAAAAGGGCATTTTTACCAGTGGCTCAGTGGTAAAGAATCTGCCTGCCAATGCAGTAGACGTGGGTTTGATCTCTGGTCTGGGAAGATTCCCTGGAGAAGGAAATGGTAACCCATTCCAGTATTCTTGCCTGGAAAATCCTATGGACAGAAGAGCCTGGTGGGTTATAGTCCACAGGCTGGCAAAAGACTTAGTGACTGAACAACAACAGCAAAATGGCATTTATCTGTATATGAGATTCAGTTTTAAAAAGTTTGCTTTGGAGTCTTCAATGAAACCCTTAAGATAACTGGAGATGCCTACAGATGTTACCTAAAATAAGCGGAGCAGATTACCCCATGTGTCTGCTTTGTGACCATTCATCAAGCTGTACTTAATATTTGTGTGCCTTTATTGTTTGTGTGTTATGTGTGTGAGTCGCTCAGTCGTGTCCTACTCTTTGTGACCCCATGGAGAGCCCGCCAGGCTCCTCTGTCCATGAAATTCTCCAGGCAAGAATACTGGAGTGGGTTGCCAGTTCCTGCTCCAGAGCTGTGTGTTACAGTTCAATAAAAAATTCCCTTCCGTATCAGAAAAATAAGAGTGAGGGCTCTGTCTGAATGGTGTGCAAATTAGAACAAGTGTGTGGGCGTCTGTGAGCTCTGGTTTTTGGTAGAGCTGATGGGTTCTAATTTGGGGCCTCATATATAGCTCTCAGGACCCCTATATGGGCCATGCCACCGTCACATCCTGTGAAGAGCTTTCTCTTAGCAGCCTTTTTCTGGGGGTCCCCATGTCTCTGCCTTTGGCTTCTGGGGGCTCAAAACGTAGGGTTTGCACAGGGTCGAGCGTAGAGACCTCAGTGCCTGTGTGCATGCAGTTAGGTGGTTTTTATTTGCATAGTGGTTCCAGTATATACTAGCTGTGTGACCCTGGGTGAGTTTCTTAACCTTTCTGAACCATGTGGGAGCATGCTCAGTCGTTCAGTCGTTATCTGACTCTTTGCAATGCTATGGACTGTAGCCCACCAGGTTCCTCGGTCTGTGGGATTTTCTAGGCAAGAATACTGGAGTGGGTTGCCGTTTCCCCCTCTAGGGGATCTTCCCTACCCAGGGATCAAACCCGTGTCTCCTGCTTCTACATTGCAGGCAGATTCTTTACTACTGAACCACCAGGGAAGCCCCTAGTTTCATCATTTACAGATGGAGGAGAAGAATACTGTCTACATTGTAGGACTGCATAGTTCAGTTCAGTTCAGTTCAGTCACTCTGTTGTGTCCGACTCTTTGTGACCCCATAAATCGTAGCACGCCAGGCCTCCCTGTCCATCACCAACTCCCGGAGTTCACTCAAACTCATGTCCATTGAGTAGGTGATGCCATCCAGCCATCTCATTCTCTGTCGTCCCCTTCTCCTCCTGCCCCCAATCCCTCCCAGCATCAGAGTCTTTTCCAATGAATCAACTCTTTGCATGAGGTGGCCAAAGTATTGGAGTTTCAGCTTTAGCATCATTCCTTCCAAAGAAATCCCAGGGCTGATCTCCTTCAGAATGGACTGGCTGGATCTCCTTGCAGTCCAAGGGACTCTCAAGAGTCTTCTCCAATACCACAGTTCAAAAGCATCAATTCTTCAGTGCTCAGCTTTCTTCATGGTCCAACTCTCACATCCATACATGACCACTGGAAAAACGATAGCCTTGACTAGACGGACCTTTGTTGGCAAAGTAATGGCTCTGCTTTCTGATATGTTATCTAGGTTGGTCATAACTTTCTTTCCAAGGAGTAAGGACTGCATAAGGAAAGATTAAATAGGATGCTGCACGTGAAGGGCTTAGCCTGGTGTACAATTAACTAACACCATGTAGGGAATCCATACATCTGGGGATGAGGCTCAGGCATCCAGTTTGTTTTTTTTTTAACTCTGCAGGTGATGTTGCTGCACAGTCAAGGTGAAGAATTATACTCTGACACAGCCTCTGCCCTCACCTGTCGCACCACGGAAGATCCAAAACATTAATTCTCTTCACTGGCTTCAAAATCACTGCAGATGGTGACTGCAGCCCTGAAATTAAAATACGCTTACTCCTTGGAAGGAAAGTTATGACCAACCTAGACAGCATATTAAAAAGCAGAGACATTACTTTGTCCACAAAGGTTCATCTAGTCAAAGCTATGGTTTTTCCAGTGGTCATGTACGGATGTGAGAGTTGGACTATAAAGAAAACTGAGCACCAAAAAATTGATGCTTTTGAACTGTGATGTTGGAGGAGACTCTTGAGAGTCCCTTGGACTGCAAGGAGATCCAGCCTGTCCATCCTAAAGGAGATCAATCCTGGGTGTTCATTGGAAGGACTGATATTGAAGCTGAAACTCCAATACTTTGGCCACCTGATGCAGAGAGCTGACTCATTTGAAAAGACCCTGATGCTGGGAAAGACTGAAGGCGGGAGGAGAAGGGGACGATAGAGGAAGAGATGGTTGGATGGCATCACCAACTCAATGGACATGGGTTTGGGTGGACTCTGGGAGTTGGTGATGGACAGGGAGGCCTGGCATGCTGCAGTCCATGGGGTTGCAAAGAGTCAGACACGACTGAGGGACTGAACTGAACTGAACTCCTTTTAGAGACTAGAGCAGAGGGCAGAGGGGCCTGCCCTTTGGAAACGGCGCAGTGATGTCAGAAGAAAGTAATTTCTTTCTCTCTCCTACAGATAGTCACTGACTGTGTGTCAGGTGAGGTATGAGGGAAAGATAGACAGAAGCCCAGGCATGACTCCTGTCCTTAGGGAGCTACCTGCTCATAGAGGAAATTGTCTGATGACACACACTTTCGGTGAAGAGACACTGAACTCTTGGGCTCTGGCTCCAGCTTTGCCCCATCTGAGTGCCTCTGGGACTCATTTGTTATGTCTGTAAAGTGAGGAGGATGGACTGATTGATTTTTGAGGTCTTTCCATCCTTGACATTCTATGAATCCACACTTTCATCCTTAATAATGCTATACGATAAAACTCAACAATAAAAAAAAACTTGATTATAGAATAGCCAAAAGCTCTGAACAGACACTTCACCAAAGAAAATATATCACAATCAACAAAATAACACTACACATTTATTGTGTGTGTGTTAGCCGCTCAGTCGTGTCTGACTCTTTGTGACCCCCTGAACTGTACGTAGTCCACCAGGCTCCTCGGTCCATGGAAATCTCCAGGCAAGAATCTTGGCATGGGTAGCCATTCCCTTCTCCGGGGGATCTTCCTGACCCAGGGATCAAACACAGGTCTCCTGCATTGCAGGTGGATTGATTACTGTCTGAGCCACCAGGACACACTTATTAGAATGGCCAAAATCCAAAATACTGATGAACTCAAATGCTGGTGAGGACATGGAGAAATAGGAACTCCCATTCATGGCTGGTGGAAATCACAATGGTACAGTTTGGTGATTTCTTACAAAGGTAAACCTACTTTTACTGTATGATGCAGCGACATGCTCCTTGGTATTTACCCAAATGAGTTGAAAACATGTTTGCATAAAATCCTGCAAGGAGGGGCTTCCCTGGTGGCTTAGTGGCAAAGAATCTGCCTGCCAATGCAGAAGACACAGTTCGATCCCTAATCTGGGAAGATCCCACAAGCTACGGAACAACGAAGCCCGTGCACCACGACTATTGAACTCGTGCCAGAAGCCACAATACTGAGCCCACGTGCTGCAACTACTGAAGCCTGCTTGCCCCAGAGCCCGTGCTCCACAGTAAGAGAAGGCACCGCAACGTGAAGCCCACACACTGCAACTAGAGAGTAACACTTGCTTGACCCAACGAGAGAAATGCCTGTGCAGCAACAAAGACCCAGCACAGCCAATAAATAAATAAATAAATCAATACATGTTTTAAAAGCCTGCAAGCAAATGCCTACTACAGCAGCTTTATTCCTAATTGTCAAAATTAGGAAGCAACCAAGATGTCCCTCAGCAGGTGAATGGATAAACTGTGGTATATCCAGACATTGGACTGTTATTCAGCATTCAAAAGAAATGAGCTATCAAGTCATGAAATGACATGAAGGAAACTTAAATGCATATTTCTAAGGGAAAGAAGCCAGTCTGAAAAGGCTACAGACAGTGTAATTCAACTATATGACATTCTAGAAGAAGCAAAATTATGGATGCAGTTAGCAGATTAGTGGTTTCTGGTGGTTAGTGGGGAGGAAGGAATGAATAGGTGCAGCACAGAGACTTTTTAGGGTAGTGAAATTACTCTGTATGGTGCTATAATGATGGATATATGCCATCATACATTTGTCTAGATCCATAGAATGTACAACGTTAAGACTGAATCCTAAAGTAAATGATGGACTTTGGGTAAAGATGTGTCAATGAGGGTTCATCAATTACAGTGTACCACTCTGGTGAGGATGTTGATAGTGCTGAAGGCTGTGCTTGCACAGGGGACAGGAAGGATATGGGAAATCTCTATACTTTCTGCTCAGTTTTGCTATAAACCTAAAAACGCTCTAGAAAATAAAGTCTATTAAAAAGCAGAAACAAATAAAACACCATAATGTATATGGTTAAGGACATGTGCCTTGGAGCCAGACTGTGTTTGAGTTGTAGCTTTGCCCCCTAACTAGCTGTGATCTATAGCAAATTAGCTGAACATTCTGTGCTTTTGTTTCCTCATCTGTAACATGGGGATAATAATATGCCTACTTCATATTTGTGTGTGTGTGTATGATGATTTAAAGAATTAATAAATTCTAAATCATTTAGCACAGTGATTGTTAATTAATTCATTGCTCAAATAATATTAGCTACTATTAAAATTTTGAATCTTTTTAAAGAGTTGATTTCATTTGTTTGGCTGTTGCCAACACTGACCATAGCAATCCCTTGTACCCAGGAGAGACAATTAGATGTCTGACAGAATGGAATTTCTCTTTATTGTATGTTGGAATAGAAGATCTTTTTCAGAGCCAGAGCTTTCAAGCCCACACATGCTCTGAGACCCAGAGAAGACGCTTCTTAATAGGCACAAGCCAATGGATCAGTCAGGGAAATACTGCAAGGAACCTACATTTCCGATTCCCTGGTGGCTCAGCTGGTAAAGAAACCACCTGCAATGCAGGAGACCTGGATTCAGTCCCTGATTTGGGAACATCCCCTGGAGAAGGGAACAGCTACCCACTCCAGTATTCTGGCGTGGAGAATTCCATGGGCTGTATAGTCCATGGGATCGCAGAGTCGGACACGACTGAACGACTTTCAATTTTGATTTCAATTACCTACATTTCATTTGCCTGAGTGACCTGGCAGATCCCCCAGTCTCCATTCTTTCCTTCACCAGCCAAATACTCTTCCGTCTCTGACATCACTCTGGGGAAGAAAGCTCTGTGTTGGAGTAACAAAGATTGGTGTTCAAGCTTGTGGTAATTTTATCATCTTTGACCATCACAAACACCCTTGAGTACCATGACTTTTGAGAGATTAGTTGAGAACAGCTGATGAACTTTGACATTTTGTCACATACTTTTAATGAATTTAATGTTTATTGGACATTCTCCCCAATAGCTCTATTAGCATAATTGAATTTGGAATTTACACATGTGCATTTGCACTGCAGTTAGGATTGCTTTTTAAAGGACCTAAGAACTTTAATTGATACATATTGCTTTCAGATAGAGAATGAACTAGGTGTTAATGTAATGAAGATCAAGTAATATATACAGTTGTTGACTTCATCCAAAAAGGGTCACTTAGCCACAGCCTGTAAAGAAACCACATGAGTGCCCCTAATAGGCAATTCCCGCCACTTCCCCTTCCATGAAGATCCACCTGCATCATCATTTCACTAGTAGCGGTAATTGTGATAGAGGCATCTGTCTCATGGGATGTTAAAGTCTGCCAGGGGCTTGCATGAACATTAAATTATTTCCTTGGACCCTCACAACAGCCTTGTTAGAGAAACCTGAGGCTCTCGGAGACCAAGGATCCCACTCAACTTTTTTCACTTGGTAAGAGGCACCATTTGGACCCAGTTCTTTGGCTTCAGAGCCATGCACCATCCTTTGTTTTAACACTTTCTCCCTTTGCTGGAAGCTGCATGTCTAACCCCCCACCTTTGCCTTCTCGGCTGGTAGAGCTTCTACTTAGCTCCGGTAATCATGCAGCCTCCAAGGAATGAGGCAGACCGCAATCAACCTAGCACCCTAGCCAGGGATTGGTCTAGAGATGGGCATGTGACTAAAGCTGGCCAATGAGATGCAAGGGGGGGGGTGTGTCTAAGGAAGCGGTTTTTCTGACCTTAAAAATTGAGTGCGGAAGAAACCATCTTCTTCAATTGGTGGGCAGAGCACTGTCTTTCCCCCATTTTATTTTGATTTCTGTTAAACTGCTCCTGATGAACCATATTCTTCAGTTGGTGGGCGGAGCGCCGTTTTTCCGCCATTTTATTTTGATTTCTGTTAAACTGCTCCTGATGTCTTTTAAAGAGCATCTGACTAACTTCCTTTGACTGGGCCTATGGGCCCTGGCTCATCTCTGTTGACACAAAGACTGAGTCTGGGATGTAATGGCACCTGGCTACTATTCCACATTAGCCCAAGGCAGGGAGCCTTCCTCCAGGGAGAGGGGTGCAGCTGTCACTGCTGGATGAGCCTGGCCAAATGGGAGCATACGTGGACTCGGGTCCACCAGTTGCTCTTAGAGGAGGCTGGTAGCCAACCCCCTGACCACACCTGTGCTTTACTTTGATGCTTCAGTAACAGTGGTGGGGGGAGGGGTGACAGGTAATGGTGCCTCCTTAAGGGAGCTTTCTCTTGGAGACCATGATTACTAAGCCTTGTGGCTTGGAAAAGCTTTTTCTTCTTTGAGAGGCCAAGTCCTGAATGAGAAACCTCCAAGAACCAGAAACTAAGCTTTTACACATAGGCATTAACCCCCTGGGACTTCCCTGGCAGTCCAGTGGCTAAGACTCGGTGCTCGCCATGTAGGGGGCAGGGGTTCCAACCCTCGTGGCGAGACTAAGATCACACAGGCAGCATCAATTCAGTTCAGTTCAGTCGCTCAGTCATGTCCGACTTTTTGTGACCCTATGGACTGCAGCATGCCAGGCCTCCCTGTCCATCTCCAACTCCCAGAGCTTACTCAAACTCATGTCCATTGAGTCAGTGATGCCATCCAACCATCTCATCCTCTATCGTCCCTTTCTCCTTCCGCCTTCAATCAGGGTCTTTTTTAATGAGTCAGTTCTTTGCATCAGGTAGCCAAAATATTGGAGTCTCAGCTTCAACATCTGTCCTTCCAATGAATATTCAGGACTGATTTCCTTTAGGATGGACTGGTTGATCTCCTTGCAGTCCAAGGGACTCTGTTTGCTTCCTTCATTCTTCTGTGAACCCCTGGAGGAGGGCATGGCAACCCACTCCAGTATTCTTGCCTGGAGAATCTCCATGGACAGAGAAGCCTGGTGGGCTACAGTCCATGGGGTTGCAAAGAGTAGGTCATGACTGAGCAACTAAGCATAGTGCATAGCACGTAAGAAGCTGGAGGTAGGTGAGCCCTGCTCAAAACCAGGTCTCTGGGCTCCCTTCTTGTTGCCCGAGCAACAGACAGTCAGAATGGCCCCTGATTTAGGGTGTTGAGATCCCTGAGATCCTCATGTCCCACGTACAGCTGGCTTCACCACTCTTGTCTATTTCCAGGCAGTCTTCATTGCTGCCGGTATCTTGTCTTTTTAAGAAAGGTCCAAGCTCTTCTCCCATACAAGCAGCACCCTGAGCCTCTGACCCAAGCTGGGTTCAGACCAAGGTTGGAGACCTTGTCAGGGGAGATTCAAAATATAGCATCCAAGAACTCCCTTGCTGAGCCCTTACTTGTGCTAACCACTGTCCCAAGTGCTTTGCAGGCAGTAACTCTTTGAATATTTATATATTTTAATCTTTATAATACCCCTATGTTTGTGTGTTAGTCGCTCATTTGTGTCCCACTCTTTGTGAACCCATGGATTCTAGCCTGCCAGGCTCCACTGTCCATGAGATTCTCCAGACAAGAATACTGGAGTGGGTTGCCAGTTCCTTCTCCAGGGGATCTTCCTGACCCAGGGACTGAACCCAGGTCTCCTACATTGCAGCCAGATTCTTTACCATTTGAACTACCAGAGAAGTCCCCAATACCCCTGTGGGTTGGGTATTATCACACACACACACACACCCCATTTTAATGATGATGGAATCGAGCACAGAGTCATTAAGTAACTTGCCCAAAGCCGCACAGTTAGTATGTATCAGAGACAGGGACAGTCTGGTTCCAGAGTCTATGCTGTTTGCCACTGGGCTCTACTGCCCTGCATGATGCGCTAACCTTTGAAGATCAGATAAGTAGATGAAAACCTTGTGTATGGCTGGCCACGGTGACAACCTGAGACCTCATGATGAATAAGAGGTCTGGGAGAGTTAGGGCTGGGCAGTGGAGTCTGAGGAGGCCCCCTGGAGCACTGAAACTGTGACCTGTGGGAGAAGGGCACAAGTTCCTAGGAAGCTTTTGGTAAGACACCTGCTCCTGTGATGAGAGGAAGAGGCCTGGGGCACCAAGCTGATTTGGGGAAGAGGCTCTGACCAGGGAGAGAAAGGCTGGTTTCTCTGTCTATCCTGTAACACCCCATTCATTCTCCTCTTCACAGTTTGTAATTATTTAGTTAATTAGCTAATGACTTATTCACCAAGGAACTGGGCCAGCCTTGTTCACGATCTTATCGCCACGGTCCTGCACATGGAATCAAATATTTGTTGAGTGAATGAATGAATGAAGAAATGAATGAAAATCCAGCCCTGTGGTCTGAAGTATACTTTCAGTCAGAGAGCTGGGGAAGGCTCCTGGGGGGGAGGGGGCACAAAAATAACAAGTTGGCATTTGAGGAAGTATTTGAAAGGAAAGGCAGGCTTTAAAAAGGAGGAAGGGGAGGATTAGGGAGGTATATTTAAGAGATAGAGAAACACTGGCGGGAGGCGAGGGTAGGGAAATGTGGGCATAAAACCTGAAAGGGAGCCTGTGAGCCTGGCCGGGGCTACCAAAGGCTCCTTGTCCGGAGGACTCCTCCGGCTGCAGGGAGAGCGGCCCCCCTCAGAGCCTCATCCTGTGGCCAGCCCCAGATGTGTCCTAACAGCAGTGAGTTCTATTTAATGACTGTAAATGTTTTCTCCTCTTTGCCCAGGGACAGCATCCTCCCCGCCAGGTTCCAAGTACGGGGAACTTTTCTGGTTCCTGGGTTGAATTTCTGTGAGCTTGGCCTGGGGACAGGTATGGAGCTCTCTGGAAGGCACCCTTGGGCCAACTCAGGGTGGTGTGCTTAGGAAAGTAGGTGGCAAAACCTGGCCTGGATTGCCTGGAGCTGGAAGAGCTTTCCTAGAAGTGAAAAATCCCATCCCTCCCCCAACACTGGGGCTCACACAACAGCCCAGTCATAGGGCCCCCTCCCCTTGGCTCCTTCCCACACCTCGGCCTGCCACACCACCAAAATTGTTGAGTGTAAGAGGAAACGCCACCTCCCGCAGAAAACCTCTGGGACGTTTTTTTTTTTCCCCTTCGATAAACATTTGCTGAAATAACTTTTTTATTGGTGGTTGTTTTAAAACACAGAGCATAAAAAGAGTCCCGAGAATTATTCCCATCATAACTTTTGTTCAGCTGGATCTATGTCATCAGCGTGGGCCTCAATTTCCTCATCTATAAAATACAGCCCCTTCCTCACTTAAATATTCTACAAGTGTGTGCTGTATGAGGAGTGACTGATCTTTTACATTCTGCTCAGCATCTGTTTGATGAATATTCCTTAAGTGCTGGGAGCCCAGAGTGCTTTCGACATTATTGAGGATACAAAAGAAATGATATTCTGACTCTTGCCTACCACTTATTTAAGTGGCTGTTAAATGCAAACCTCAAAGTCAGTATATGACAGGTGCTATATAAGTTTTAGAAATGTAAGACATCCCTGCATCTCAGGTAACCTCAAGCACACTGGAATGACACTGTGTATATGAAATAAACAGAACACTTTTAGGGACTTTCCTGGTGGCCTAGTGATTAAGAATTCACCTTGCAATACAGGGGATGTGGGTTCGATTCCTGGTCAGGGATCTAGGATCCCACATGCTGCAGGGCAACTAATCCTGCAACTAGTGAGCCTGCAGGCCACAACCAGAGAGTCTGTGTGTCTCAACAAAAGATCTGATATGATGCAACTAAGGCCCAATGCAGCCAAATAAACAAAAAAATTTTTTAAAGAGAGAACAATTTAGAACAGCATATGATTACTTCTTGGCCTTTTGGCTAAGATCAAGTGGTGGCTCAGACAGAAAGCGTCTGTCTACAATGTGGGAGACCTGGGTTCGATCCCTGGGTCGGGAAGTTACCTGGAGAAGGAAACGGCAACCCACTCCAGTACTCTTGCCTAGAAAATCCCATGGACGGAGGAGCCTAGTGTCCATGGGGTCACAAAGAGTTGGACACGACTGAGCAACTTCACTTCTTTTTTTTTTTTTTCACTGATAGATGGGTGGGGATATGCTACTCAAGGTTGAAAGAGGGAGAAATTTCTCTGGGTTTGACAAATCTAAGAAGATTACTTAGCAATAGGGCTTGGGTTGGCTAAAATGTAATGAGAATGGAGGTAAAGATGATAATGACGAATACAGGCAAACTTACTGAACTCAGCATGTGGAAGGTATTGATAATAAGTATCACATTGAATCCTCACATCAACCTTCTAAAGTAGGCACTATTATTGTCCCCATTTAGCAGACAGGGAAACTGAGGTCCAAAGATTTTATGGAGGAATTTGACCAATCCATAGTAACACTTTGTAGGTATGAAGGGACAGGGGTTAGGAAGAAAGGAAAACGTGAAGAAGGGTCCTCCATCTCTCTAGAAGCAGCATTCCTTGGGTGTTGAGTGGAAACATTTTCATAGCATAATGTCAACGCTTTCAGATTAAACTCCTTTTAAAAATGACTTGAGTCAGACATAGACTGGCGATTCAATTCACATGATAGTATACATGTTAGAATGTCATTCTCCCAAATCATCCCACCCTCTCCCTCTCCCTCTGAGTCCAAAAGTCCGTTATACACATCTGTCTCTCTTTCCCTGTCTTGCATACAGGGTCGTCATTGCCATCTTCCTAAATTCCATATATATGTGTTAGTATACTGTATTGGTGTTTTTCTTTCTGGCTTACTTCTCTCTGTATAATCGGCTCCAGTTTCATCCATCTCATCAGAACTGATTCAAATGAATTCTTTTTAACGGCTGAGTAATACTCCATTGTGTATATGTACCACAGCTTTCTTATCCATTCATCTGCTGATGGACATCTAGGTTGTTTCCATGTCCTGGCTATTATAAACAGTGCTGCGATGAACATTGGGGTACATGTGTCTCTTTCAATTCTGGTTTCCTCGGTGTGTATGCCCAGAAGTGGGATTGCTGGGTCATAAGGTAGTTCTATTTGCAATTTTTTAAGGAATCTCCACACCGTTCTCCATAGTGGCTGTACTAGTTTGCATTCCCACCAACAGTGTAGGAGGGTTCCCTTTTCTCCACACCCTCTCCAGCATTTATTGCTTGCAGATTTTTGGATCGCAGCCATTCTGACTGGCTTGGGGCTGGTGCATGGGGATGACCCAGAAAGTTGTTATGGGGAGGGAGGTGGGAGGGGGGTTCATGTTTGGGAATGCATGTAAGAATTAAAGATTTTAAAATTTAAAAAATAAAAAACTAAAATTAAAAAAAATAAAATAAAATAAAAATGACTTGAGGCCTCTAGAGTGTATATCCCTATATTTATAACGTACTTTTCAGATCTGAATAAGTACAGAGGACTCATCTCAGATCTTCTCTGTGTTACATGTGACCATACTAACAAACCATTTTGGCTTCCATGGCAGTGGGGAACCCACTCCTGTGTCAAGGGAGATAGATCTGCGGAAACTTGAGGTTCTGTGCTTCTGGGGGTACTCTTTGTCTGCTAACTTCTTTGCCTCCTCTTATAGCCCCAGTTTGTTAATTATCATCATCTCCTAAGACTCAGTCCTAGGCCAGCTTCTGCTTACTCATTCATTAACTCAAAATTTGTTAATCACCTACTATCTGAAATTTAATATTTCTAAAGATCATCTTTAAAGGAGTCTGGTGATTCTACCTACAATCCTGGTGTCAACTTCAGGGAGCACCTATATATGCATGACTTACACAATAACATCCCCACATGGACCTTTCATCTTCCAGGTGTTTTCAAGACATATGCTGAAACAGAATATTCTGGGAGCAGAATGCATCAGCTCCTCCCTAGATCACTCAAGTCCTCATTTCCCCATTTTAATGAATATCATCCATCTTCCTGGTCCTCTAAATTCTCATAAATTCTGTCGTTTTTATGGGCAAGGATGATATCTTCTTTTTGCTTTGCCCCCTCAAATAGAGTGGCACATAATGTATGCCTCATAGCAAACATTCAAACAAAGGTGTCTAAATTATTTAAATGACTTACTGAACTCGGAATAAGGCAGCTCAGCGTAGTTCTGTATTTAGTGGCAACTCAAATTTTCTTCTTAAATACTTCAGCCATGAATATATATGCATACATATATATGGGACATTATTAAAGCTTTAAGCCAGACACACCCCACCCCAAATCACTACCATGTAGACGTCTCCTCCTACCCTAAGGGAGAGAGTGGAAGGCTCACTTCTCCTGGTCTCTCCTGTAAATATTTCATTGAGCCAGGGGAAGGTAGGAGGAAGAAACTGTCTTAAACAGGTCTCTGTATTTTGTAGACTATATAACAGCCAGTCTCAACTTCTTGTTTGATTTTATGATACCATCCTGCCCTTCACCTAAGAACTCTCTGTGGCATTTTTAAAGTTTAGCTAATTTTTTAAAACCTCGTTTTTGAAGAATTTGTGATAACCCCATGGATCACTAGGGCCACTGAAAGACTGATATTGAGATTGGTTTTATTTATACCAGGAGCTGCAAAATCAAATGCTTCCAGAGGCCAGGCAAGCCATGTAAATGCCCCAGCAGGCTGGGTAGAAACTGTGGCAAACTGGGGTGTTTAAGTCCCATCCAAGGGGGCTGCTTCAAGTAGGCTGCAGCCCACTGTTGCCATTAGACAGTTCATGATGGGATATATATTAACCGTTCACTAGGACATAGTTCTCTTCTTCTCCTGGTACATAGGAGGGCTGAATTTCTCCACCTCTTTGAAATTAAGAATGGCCATGTGTCTTGTTTTGGCCAAAGAGATATAAACTAAAGCGAGGTATGTTACTCCAGGAGGAAATATTTAACTGCTGCTGCACGGCCCTCTCCACCTCTCTCTCTTTCCATGCCATCTTGACCAGGGACACATTTGCTGATATGGAGGTGCCATACTGAGCCATCACCTGCAGGACAGCTGCCCTGATTGTCACCTCAATCCACAGCAGCCTTGTGCAGTAAGAATCAACTCTTCTCAAGTTAAGCCACTGAGTTTTGGAGGATGTTTACTACTGCAGCATAACCTGTCCTAACCTATATTTCTGTTTTTGGATATTTTTTTTCCAGGAAATAACTTTTTATTTTCTGTTGGAGTACAGTTGATTAATAAAGTTGTGTTAGTTGCAGGTATACAGCAAAGTGGTTCAGTTATACATGTATCTATTCTTTTTCAAATTCTTTTCCCTTTTAGGTTGTTATATAATGTTGAGCAGAGTTCCTTGTGATATATAGTAGGTCCCTCTGATTATTCACTTAAAATATAGCAATGTGTACACATCAATTCCAAATTCCCCAACTATCCCTCCCCGCTATGCACCCCCAACCATGTTTGTTCTCTAAGTCTGTGAGTCTGTTTCTTTTTATATATGTCCTCAGGCTCCAGGACATGCAAGATCCAGTAGCTGCAGCCTGTGGGCTCAGGAGCTGTGATTCCCGGGCTTTGGAGCACAGGCTCAGTAGTGTGGTACACGGGCTCAGTTGCTCCACAGCATGTGTGATCCTCCCCGACCAGGGATTGGACCCGTTTCTCCTGCATTGGCAGGTGGATTCTTTACCTCTGAGCCACCAAGGAAGCCCAGGTATATTTCTTAAGCTGATTATTATGTGTTACCTTTGATTTTTTTTCAAAAGCACAGCAATCGAGATTTTTGAAATCTTCAATAAGTTAAAAAAAAAAAAAGGAGTTTAAGGTTGAGCCAGCAAAGCCAAATTCACCCTGGCAGCTGCTAGTTTGCAATTTTTGGTCTGTACAGGTTGAGTAGAGAATGGAACAACAAATGAATGATTTTTCTATTGTGCAACCATCCTCTCTGAACTCCTACGTTGCTTATAGTCAGTGTCACTCAGTAGATTTTAGTTACTCTCAGTCTAGCAGTTTATTAGTGTTCATGTCATCCTTCCTAACTAGAGGGGAGGTAGGGACAGGTGAGGAATCATGTCTTAAACTTTGTGTAACTCACAGGCACAAAATATAATTTCAATAAATTCTCAGCATGAAGACTAGTTTAATTGGTTGTTTACTCTGAATTACCACTTCCTTCACTAACAGTGGAGGAACAGGTGTGGGCAATTAATTATTTTACCTTGCCGGTTCACTTTTTCCTGTTTGCAAAGAGGTTGGGATTCATCAGAGCTTCCCTGGTGGCTCAGACAGTAAAGAATCTGCCCGCAATGCAGGATACCCAGGGTTCGATCCCTGGGTCGGGAAGATGCCCTGGCGACGGGAGTGCTATCCACTTCAGTATTCTTGCCTGGAGAATTCCATGAACATAGGAGCCTGCCAGGCTACTGTCCTTGGGGTCCCAAAGAGTCGGACATGACTGAGCAACTAAGCACACACAGGCTGAGATTCATCAGTGTCCTTTAAGTTTTAAAACACAATACGTAAATAAGTCAGAAAAGCAAAACAGAGTATATTAATCAGGACTTTTCTAGCTGCAAGGAATAGGAAACCTAAATTCAAACTGCCTTAGGTAAGATATAATGTACAGCTTTCTACAACTAAAAATGCCAGAGGCAGGAATAATGTCAGGTCTGGCTGCATTGAAGAACCCAGACAATGCCATCTGAACTTGATTTGTCTTGACCTCCACGGCTTGGTTATTCTCCTCTCTACTCTTCTTTGCATTAGCTTCACTCTCAGTAAATTCTCTTACATGGTAGCTTCTGGCAGATTCAGGTCCAACTTTTGGTAGCTTCTCTTCCCAGCAGGTCCACAAAATTGCTAGTCTCATCAGGCTCACCTGGGACACATGGCAGGCTCTGAGGCAATGCATTGACCAGGGCTGGATGTATTAACCAGGACTTTTTTAGTTGCAAGGAATAGGAAGCCTACATTTAAACTGCTTTAGCCTAGGTCACTTGTCCATCCCCAAGAGCCAGTGGTAGATCAGTTCCAACAGCAAGGCAAGGAGAAGCAGACCAACACAAACATAAATGGGCCAATTTATCGTCTCCCTCCAGAGACTTCCAGAGGCAATGACTATGCAGAAGAGCCTAGTAGGGGACCATGTGGCTGGAGGTCTTAAAATTTAAAAGCATCCATATCAAATAAAGGAGGAGACCTAATGGATATTATAGGGAGATGGAAGGAGCTAAAGACCTCCAAGTTACCGCTCGGTGCCACCCCTGTAGTGCATTTTATTTGTGAATGAAGCAAAGGCCCAGTTGGCCTGCCAGTGGCCCAGTCAACCCTGGAGAGGACTGCTCTAACCACACACACTAATTATTAGTCCCACACATAGATCAGCATCATCGACTGAATGGACATGAGTTTGAGCAAACTCCCGGAGATAGGGAAGGACAGGGAAGCCTGGCATGCATGCTACAGTCCATGGGGCTGCAGAGTTGGACATGACTGAGCAACTGAACAACGCATAGATCAGTTTGTTTTTCCAAAGTCTCAGATGAAGATGCACAGAGTAACATTCTCCCTGTTCAGTGTTTTCTTCCATATAACTCCAGACTTCAGTCTCGGGGAAACAACGTAAGCTGGTTTCACAGTACCCAGCTTTGATCTTTATGCTATAGAAAAGGTGCAGTTGACCTTTCTGGAGCTGAGAGTCATGTTCTTTCACAAGACTATCAAATTACCACTCATTTTCCATTGTACCTTCTTTCAGGGCCTTACTTTCTTTTTGCTTGCTAACTTCAATGCTTTGAGGGAGAGAGCTGTCATTGAAGGTGAAAATGGTCAGTATCATGGGGATTTGCTCTGTCTTTCCTGCCATAACACCAGTCCTCTAATCCAGAAATACTTTCCTGCACTGGGGCCATAAGGAGAATAGGACCTCACTGTCCTCCTGTGAAAGAGCTGTTCGCTAGGCTCTGCTCGCTTGCTCCCATCTGTCTCAAGGCTTGTTGTTTCTTTCACTCTGAGCATCTGCACTCCAAGAAGGCATGAACTTTTTCTTTCACTTCCTTTCTTCTGCGGGTGATGGTCTGACATCACCCTGAGAAAGAGGCTGAAGGTCGCCGAATATAAACACTGTCACTCCTCTCTGGCTGAGGCAGAAAGGCAGAGGGTTGAGTGAGCGCCCAGAGGTCTGGAGGAAGGGGACAGAAACCACGAAGCCAAGGTCTTGGGCGCCACATGCGTGCTTGAGGGCTCAGGGTCTCTGTGCCTTTATACACTGAAGGCACCGGGGAGGACACATTTCCTCTGGAGTTGCCCTTAACCATCTGCCACTCTAGGAGGATGAAGGTAGGAGTACAGTTGGCAATGGAAGTTGTCATGGGGAAGAAGGCCATTTGGGGTGGGCTGAGGTCTGGGCTGCTCACAGGAGTGTCCCTGGGTGGAAAAGACTAGGGGGCAAACTGTGTGAGCCACTGGGAAAGGGAAAGGGGCTCAGGTTGCTGCCCAAGGAAGGCCGGTCTCTCGAAGTGAACCACCACCCTGGGGCTTAAGGACAGCTGAAGTGGCCAAGTGGGCTAGTGGGTCGGGGGGAGAAGCACCCAACAAACGCCTTGGTCCTCTGCCCATCCTTCTATAAAAAAATGAAACAGGCTTGCGAGATATTTCCTCACTCAGTGCTGAAGTGTCCAAGGATGAAAATGTGTTGAAATTCTCTCTCTCTCTCTCTCTCTCTCTCTCGGTTTGGGGGGGAAAAAAAGAGCTAAGGATTGAGGAAGATGGTTCAACACATGCTACGTCTGCTCTCCAAGGGGCTCTGGACTTGTCCTGCCGCCGCCTTCTCAGTTCTCCCGGCCAGAGCTCATGTCTCGCGGTGGAAGCCGGGCGGCGGTGCGCGGGGGATGCTCTTACATAATCGCCCGGCCGCGTCCTGCTTCCTCGCGCGCGCTCCTACACCGCGCGGGCTTGGAGAGCCTGGGGGGAGGCGGGGCGGGGGGGGGGGGAACGCGATGGAGCCGGGGCAGGCGCTGCGGGGCCGGAGCCGCCCCCCCGGGGGGAGATGAACGTGAGGAGCTGCGGGAGGAGGGCGCGAGAGGCGGCGGGGGAGGTGAAGGTCAGTGGGTGTGAAGCGCCCGATGCACACCGCCCCCCCCCCCGCCCCCGGTCCTCCCCTGTCCCCCCCTGTCCCCTCCTTCCCTTCCTCTCCGTCCCCCTCTGACGTCTGGAGCTGGCAGCCCGGCCGGTTCCGCATTCCCGACCCCTCCCCGCCGCCCAGGGGCCGCTATATAGCCGGGGCTGATGCAACCCGTCCCGCCGCCCGCCACAGCCTGCGGGAGGGACGCTCGGCGGCCGCGACGGAGGGGGGGCGCTGCAGCGGCGGCGGCGGCGGCGGCGGCTGGGCTGGCGCCGCGGCGGCTCCCGGGCTGGGACGGGCCTGGGCACCGGGCGGAGCTCGGCGGCCGGGCGGCAGCGGCGCTGAGCGGGCACGGCGCCTGCAGCAGGGCCCTGGCCCCGGGGGCGCCGCCTCCGCCCGCGGCTTCTGCACGGTGGGTGCGAGGGCGCGCGCGCGCCGGGGGGAGCCGGGCGGGAGGGCGGGGTGGGGCGCGCCGGGCGCGGGCACCTGGGACGGCCGCACACTCCACACCTCCCAGCGCGGGCGAGGCGCGCCGGAGCCCCCGGAACCCGAGCCCCTCGGGGAGGCTCCCGCAGCCTTGGGAGCCCGCGCGGCCCCGGCAAGGGGGGCGCTCTGCAGCCCGGACACGCTCCCGCTAAGCGCCCGCGAGTGGGTGGCTTTCTCTTTGGTTCCCGCCCTGGGACGGGAGGCTCCGTCCGCTCCCGGGACGGCCGAGGCTCTCTCTCTGCCTCCCTCCCGCGCTCTCCTCCCTCGTCCGTTTTGCAGGGAGGTGCTCTCGCGCGGCGGGGAAGGCGGGTGAGTGGGGAGAAGACTGCCCTGGGGTGGAGATGGAGGGTTGAAGGCCCGGGAGGTGCAAGGGTGCTGGTGGTGGAGGGATGACAGGGACCTGCTGGCAAGTCGTGCCCGCCCCTCCCCTTCTCAGGGAGGAAGCGCGGCTCCCTGAGGACCTGGAAGAGGGCGCTGACAAGGGCTGGCTCTCCGTACAATGAAGAGGGTTTTCCTCAGGGCTATTGCTCCGGGACTCCCCCTCTCGGAGAGGGGGTGGGGGTGTGTCTAGGGGCGGCCAAGTCCCTTTTGGGCTCCCCCAACTGCCAAGCCAGGTTACATAAGGAGTCAAGCCGGCTGCGCTAGGTAACCAGCCCCTCCTCTCCTGCCCAGCCCAGTTTAGACGGTTCTCTCCTGCCTCGCCCCTCAAAAGAGCCTCAAAGGTTAGGACTTAACACGGCCTGGACCCCTAATCCCGGGGTTGCAGTCCCAAGTTTTGCCTGGGTCAGTGGTGGGGTCGGGGGTGGACAGGGAGGCCCTCTGCTCTTCGGCAGGGAGGATGGGCTGTCCTTGCAGCTGAAGATGGAGAGGCTGGTGGAAGAACTCGACTGATCCCTTGGGTCAGCTGGGAGGGCAAGGTTGCTTGACCCTTGCCCACTGTGCATGGCATCTAGGACTGACATCTAGGACACTGGGCTGTGGCCTGACCACACGTGCTCACAGCAGCTGGGTTCAGGTCAGCTTCTCAAAAAAGTTTGCAGGCTGGTGTGTGTTCCCACCTTTAAATCTCGGTGGACTGTCCTCAGGGTCTTGGTTTGGGGAACATGAGAAACTGGAGCTTGGAACTATGCTTGGGAGCCCGCTTGTCCTTTAAGACCTTGCAGAAAACTGTGTTCACATGTCATCTGCCTTCCCCCAGGGTTTTTAAAAACACCTCCCATTGCTTTCATCTTCCCTGCCAATCTGGCTGCAGTTTTGGATGGACGCCTTATCTTCCTTCACAGGTTTCTAGGGGAGAGTTTAGCCAAGTATCAGGTGTGAGCATGGCTCTGATTTTATATAAACCTGACAACCAGGGAAGAGAAGCACGATCTGTTCTCGTGCCTCGGGCTGGTTAAGATTTCTCCTTGTTTAAAACATGGAGAACTGATTTCTCAAAGACTCTCCTGTTCCCCTTCTACTCTGGCTTTGGTTCAGAGCTGTAGGTAGCCCCAGAATCTTCTTGAAGAGCTGGGTGCTGTGAGATTTGAAGGGCAGCTAGAAGGCATGAATTGGTTGAGATGGTAAAGAACCTGCCTGCAATGCAGGAGACCCAGGTTTGATCCCTGGGTCGGGAAGACCCCCTGGAGAAGGGAATGGCTACCCACTCCAGTATTCTTGCCTGGAGAATTCCATGGACAGAGGAGCCTGGCAGGCTACAGTCCATGAGTTTGCAAAGAGTCGGACACGACTGAGCAGCTAACACTTTCACTTTCACTCAGAAGGCATGGATGTAGAGGCTTCTGACTTTTCTCCTGGGTTGGTTGCAGCCACCTCAAAGGAGATGTGTTGATAACTGGTGACAGTGTTCCCCAAGGAAGAACTTGGACAAGAATCTCTCCATTCACTTGCTGCCTAGCTTTTGCAGCCACCAGCATCTGTCATTGCCTCTCCCACCTGTTTGCAGGATGTTTAGGCATCTTTTCCAACCTGCCAGACTCTTGGCAGAACCCTGAGATGGGCTAGGCTTTCTAGGCCTTGTTTGTCCTGGGGTTGCTGGTGTTGCAACGGGGCTGTCTCTGACACAAGTGTCTCTGTTTCCAGTTCTGCTCTGGAAAGAAGGGGCCAGTGCAGACTCTAGGTTGGCCTGCTCTGTATTCATTCAGGCCCAGCTCAACTTGAGGAGTCAGAGCCAGGGCTGAGGGCAAGCTACATTCTTTTCTGCTTTTCTGCGCAGGATGCAGTTTGCTTTTTTTCCATGTGAATGAATTATGTTGGAAACCGAAATAGGAAGAGAAAACTAGAGTGTATATGGGTATGTGTGTGTGCATACCTATATAGGCAGGGGGAAAGCAGCGGGCACATTATTTTTCCATTTTCCTTTAATTAAGGCTCTGTGGAGGTGTGTTTGAAAACAGAGGGTCTCCTATGCCTTTGAGGAGGGTGAGAACACTGTTTTGGCTGCGTCCCGGGCCATATGCAGCGTATGGTGGCCAATGAAACTGAGCCTGGCTCATTCTGTTGCTTGTCTTGGCAGTAGGTTCCGTGGCTTGTGTTACCAGCTCTGGAACTTACAGGCTGCCAAGCTCTGTATGCCTGTGTGTGTGTGTGTGTGTGCGCACATATATCTGTGTGTGTGTGTGTACTCGCTCTTGTGCATGTGTGTGGTTTGGCCTCTCGAAACTCAGCAGAGACAAATGCCTTAGCGACCCAGGGTTAGAATTTTCAGCCTGTGTTTCTTTACACTCGTTGCTGGCTGTGGGAGGCCCGGCCAGAGCCCACCATTCTGGTTTTTTTTTTTTTCTCTCTCTCTTTTTTTCAATCTGTTTTCTTGCTCCTACTCATGGGATTCCATTTGTGGAGCTCAATTTCTAAAGCTTTAACTGGCCGATGGCATATTTTTTTAAAAAAGAGCCAGAGGATCGGTCACAGGCTGTGTGTGTGTCTGTGCTGTGTATCATAATATGAGCTCCTGGTGCCGAGGAACAAGACAGGGTGAGGAGGCAAGAGAGTCTAGGAGGCCCAGAGACAATTCCTTCTCAGCTGCTTCTCGCTGCTCAGAATAAAGATCCAGGCAGAAATGACTTACAGTGTATTTATTGAGCACCTACATTAGGCAGGAGACAAAGCTGTGCTTGTAGGCAGGGCTTGTCTAAAGCATTTCCCTGGTCTCTGGGGAAGAACCTTTCTTGGGGAGACTTTCTAGTTTCTTTCATGGTTGTGTTAGCTACGCAGAGCTCACACTATGTCAAGGGCTTCTTCTGACACCTACCACCCCTCATTTTTTCTTATGAAGATCTGAAGAGTGACCCCTTCTAAGCAATGCAGGGGTACAGTGAATTGAAAGACACAGCAAATGCTGGCCCTCTTCTTCTGGAGGTGGGCCTGGAAGCCCAGCCATGGGGGCACCCTGTTGCCAGTGATCTATGTAGCTGTTGTCCTGGCCTGCGAGATGGAGAAGCACTTAGGAGGAACCGAGGCAAAGGGCAGGTGCTGGGTCTCATTTCCGCACTTTTGTACCCAGCCCCGATCTGCCACCTGTTGTTTCTCTTCTGCAGTGACTGCCTGGATGCAGGATGGTCCTGCCCTCTTGAGGTTTCAAGTTGGGAAGTAGAAGAGCAGAGAATCCTCTGGGCTGGGCCGGGGGTTGATGGCGTGGATCCTCTTCTTGGCCGTAGGATACAGTGCAGAAGGAACCTCGAGGGCTCACGCAGCACTAGTGTTGCTCCAGGAAGGTAGGCGCTCAAAGCCACACTGACGTCATGCTCACAGGTGCTATTCCAGGTGCTTTCCAAGTGTTAACTAATTAAATCTTCTTAGCCTTACAGGGAAAGTAAGGTGATTAGTCCCACTGTGCAGCAGAGGAAAGGGAGGTACAGAGAGGTTAGGGAACTTACCCAAGGTCACACAGCTAGTAGGGGCAGAGCTAGGATTCATACTCAGATGATCTGGCTCTGGAGTTTCCACTTTTAACCTGCCTCACTCTCCTGCCTGCAGAGCTGAGCCAGCCTTCGGAGATGGTCTTCTGCTGCTTGCCCTTGTGCTCCATCTCGGAGCTTTCTCCACCTTTTCCTTCTTGCCTCCTGGATCTCCTTGTCTTTTGGAAGCTGGTTGGCCTGCATCATTTCAGATTCCAGGAGAGAGGTCATCCCAGATAACTCCTTAGCTCTAGGGACAGATTTGGTGTTTAATTCTTCAAGATTCATGATCATTAGTGCTATACTCTGTGATGTCTGGCCTGGCACCTTTCTGGCCTCTCTGCTCCCTACTTGCTGCCACGGACTTCCGCCTTCCACAGCTTCTTCCTGGGACTCTTCCGAGGCTCCAGCTCCTAAGACCTCCAGGTCGCTCTTGTTGATTTCAATTGCCAGCTGCTTGCTCTTAACTTCCAAACCCACCAGTGCTCCTGGGGTCTGACCCTATGAACTCCGTTGCTCCTTGACCTGCTCTCACTCACCTCCACTTTCTGCACCAAGCCTTGAAGCCTTGGGCCAGTGGCACTCATTTGCACCCCTATTTCTGGCTCCCGATGCTCGCCCAGGTCAGCTATTTGCTTAGAAGGGAGCTAACCCCCAGGGATTTTAGAGCCGTCTTTAAACTTTTGTTTTTATGGGCAGAAAGTTCATGAGGCAGATCATAACCTTTTCTTAACCTGTCTTTTTGGGGAAAAAAAAAAATCTGTCTTTGCCATTTTAGATCGAGATGCCCATTATTGGGCACTTTCTAATAAGACTAGCCTTTCAGAAGTTGGGACTGTTGTTTACTTATAGATACCCCCATTAAAAAATATATCTTACAGGTTTACATACAGTAAACAAGAGAAGAAAATAAGAGGGAAAAACTTACTTCTACACTTCCTTCTTTTGGCTGGAATGACTCTTCATCTTAATGTCTCCCATTAGGGCCCATTTTTGGAACTTGAGGTGTTTTGTGTTTTTTCTTCTACTTGTATAAGGCAGCGCCCCCAAACCATGTGCCTACAAGTCCCTGAGGAAGTCAGGACAAAGACATAGCAGATCTTTTCTTTAGGTTCTTTCCCCCTTGGATCCAACTGGTCCCTGTTTCTTTCAAGCTGGCTTTTAGGGAGCTGCATCAGACCATCCCAAATCTTAGGCTCAACAACAGCTTAGGATCCACTGTGACCTCCAAATGTTTTCTGTCTCATTTGTGTCTTGTCTGTCTCCTCTTGGATCTACACAGTACCCAGTTTTTCCCCACTGGCTAGTTTCCAGGTCGTTCCTGGTCAGTGTCCCAAATTGCCAAAGTCTTTTTGGATTCTAGGCCTGTCTTTTGAGGCTCAAGAGCTATTTGCCAATATGGGTCTTCTGCCAGCATATAGGGTTTGCTCTTTCTTTATGCAACCCAGTTGCTAATGAGACCTGGAGGGTCTCCTCCATGTCATGGAAGGCGTGGAGGATCTTTATCTTCCATATGGACCCCTGGGCCCAAAGGGCAACACTCAGTTCTTCCCCTAAATCTCCTGCTGCGTAGTTCTCCTTTTCCCACCAAATTGTTTATGGAACAACCAGTCTGGGAGATGAGTTCGCCTCTTGTCATCTTCCGTCTGTAATTCCTCCTGACTATTGTGGGTTCCCTGCCACCCCGCTCCCCCTCCCACATACACACCTTCTAGTTGATCCCTAAATCACTGCAAATTGTTTTCGTTTTCAAATCGCCCAAGTTGCCTTTCAGCCAGGGCTTGTCAGCCAGCTCTTTCCAGTTAATGGGGATCCAATTATGAGAGGCAGCTGCTCCAGCTCCTCCGTCTCTGCCCTGCCCCCCCCCCCACCCCCGCCTTTGGAGCCATGTAGGATGACTTCTTGCTGGTGGATGTCAGCTGTTGTGGTTGTCTTCTTGGAATGGCATGTGTTAAGGACTTTGTGGTTTGTATCTGAGCATTTAGGGGCACCCTTGAGGGGAAGGGCAGGAGAGGGAGATTTTTTTTTTCCACTTCTGCAAAGGAAAGCCTGGTGCCTAATCCCCCTGAGTGAGGCTTGTCCTTGGGGTGGGTTCATAGGGGAGCAGGAATGGCAAGAATTCATGGGGCTGCTGCTCCCAGGGGGTGCTCCCTCTGGCAGGGGTGGGGTTCTCACGGTAGCAGAGAATTCATTATACTTTGGGATCATTTGTTAGTGTCTCATTTATACCATCTGTATGAAAATAAACAGAAACTGCAAGCCGAGCCTATCGTTCCCGGAACACAGAGGCGTCTGGCTTCCATCTCCTGAGATGGCTTAGGCGAGGAAACATCCAGAAGCCTCTGGCGGACTTTTCTTGGGGGCTACTGTGGGAGCGAATGGTCTGGAGGTGGATGACGAGCATCTAAACCTCCAGAGACAGATCCTCAACCGACTCACTGAATTTGGCTCCCCCATGAACGCATCCCTCGTTCATTCGTTCAGTCAAGTATTTGTGGCTTATCCTTTCTGTGCCATAAATGATGCAGGTGTGGGGTCTCATGCGGCAACAACAGGCATGCCTGTTGCTCACCCTCCACTGGCTAAGTGGCCGCAAGGCACATTTTGCCACATGCGTGGGTCCTTACACTCCAGGGAGGCTCTGGGGCTTCGGGCCAAGGAGAGGACCCTGCACTCTATTTTGCTTTGTTCCACACCTGAGGCGTGGTGACTCCCTCCCCGGTTAGGGGTTGGTGTTCAGCTGAAGCACCAGGTATAGAACATTTTCAAGTTTCCCGTCTCCTGTCCACTTTGACCTGCTCAGTTAAACATCCCTGCTGGGATTGCTGACTCTTTGTAGCATCAGTTCAGGTCTAGAAGGGGTGCTGGGGTTGGGGGTGGGCCGTTGTAGGGTTTTTTCCTTTTCTGAGAAGAAGATGTAAGTTTCCTTTGTCAGTTTGGCTCAGGTAGCCTGAAATTGGGCTTCCCAGGCGGCGCTAGTGATAAAGAACAGGCCTGCCAGTGCAGGAGACGTCAGAGACATGGGTTCGATCCCTGGGTCGGGAAGATCCTAGGTATGGTTTATCCAGACAGGAGTGAGTCCTTATACTGGCCCTTTCTTATTCTCCCTGGAGGAGTCCCCAGAAGACATGTGACTCACCCACTGTGCCCTGGAGCAGCCTTTGGGCCTGGCAGCCTGTTGCCCCCTCTGCACTGCAGGCCTGGCTCCAGAGGGTGGAAAGTGAAAGTGTTAGTTGCTCAGTCGTGTTTGACTCTTTGCGACCCTATGGACTGTAGCTTGCCGGGTCCGCTGTCCATGGGATTCTCCAGACAAGATTTCTGAAGTGGGCTGCCATTCCCTTCTCCAGGGGATCTTCCTGACCCAGGGATGGAACCTGGGCCACATTGCAGGTAGATTCTTTACTGTCTGAGCCACCAGGGAAGCTCCAGAGGGTGGAGGGAGGGACTTTATCACCAAACCTGGATTCCAGTCCAGCTCAGGCCTAGGGAGGGTCACAGCACATTGACCAACCACGTAGAAGAGGTCCCAGGGTCTGTTTCTTCTATGTCTGGACTTCTGCCTAGCCTGTCGTGTAGTTCTTCGGGGAACTTCTTGAACCTGGATCTCCATGGAAAGTAGAGTAGAGGGTCCTCTGTGCAAGAGAATGATCCTCCACTATGGGCTGATGTCTGAAAATCCACCATTAGAAGGTCATTCCTTCCGCACTAACATTTCTTGGACCACTGGAGGGGAATTAAAAAGGGTGGAGTGAGAAAGCTTTGGTTCTAAAATCCAGGGCCCAGGAGTCCAGCTCTGTCCCTCTATAGCTGTGTGACCTTGGGGAGGTCATTGAACCTCTGAGCTTGTTTCCTCCTGTACAAAATGAGGATGTGGTTTAGATGAGCACAGGGCCTCCTCCAGCTCTAAAACTATAACTTGATGTGAATGAGCCTGAGATCCTTTTCTGAGAATGGCCCAGGGGACACGGGGTGCTGAGGAAGGGGAGAAAGGATGTGGGGTGGGGAAGGGGATTGCTGAGAGGATGTGGGGTGGGGAAGGGGATTGCTGTGTGGGGGGCAGAATAGGCAGAGCACAGAGGAAAGAGCCTGGGGCCCAAGTGTAAACTGGGGTGCGAGGTGGGGCACTGTGTGAAGGCGGCTTCATGGCAGATGCGGCTGGTGCTGAGGATGAAATGGCAGGTCCGCCGTCTGCTCACAAGTGCCTTTCTTCCAAGAAAGTTGATGTCCAGTGGAAGTGTTGGTGGTCTCAGGGTGCAAATCACCAATGTGTTTCTCCCCACAAAGTGCAGAACCAACTGAGAAAGAAACACCGGGTTGGATAGGGAACCAAATTTCACCTTTAGAAGTGAAATGGAGATGGAGAAGGTGACTTGGGCTCATGACCCGAATGGCCTTGCTAATATGCTGCTCTCCTTGAAATCTAGACGTGAGAGCCTGAGACCCAGACAGCGTGGTCACAGGAGTTACTGCCCAGCAGAGGCTTGAGGTCAGATGGACGTCCCGTCTTCCCTGTCTCGCTAAATACACCCCTCTCTGTGGGAAGAGAGGGAAGGTAGAGAGATGGGCCAGAGCTTCTCCCCCAGGATTTCCAAGACAGATGAAGTGTTGATTTGATAGCCCTGTGCAGAGATGCAGGAAGAGGTTGCGGGGGGTAGGGTGGGCAGAGAAATGATTTGCTTTATAGAATTAGAGTCTAGAAGCAGTTTTGTACTAAAATACTGCTTACAAGGCTGCCTAGAAGCCAAGAATGTGTACAACTGATATCCATACTATTCTCAGTGCCTCTCAGCTCATAGCAGGTAGTTGACAATTGGATGGATGGATGGATGGTTGAATGGATGGATAGGAGCCCCATAAGTGACCGGAAAGTCTGGCGTTACTGGCAGACAAGGTTTCTTCCTGCCATCTGTGCCTTTAAGTGATTGTTTCTTATCCATGAGCTTCCCCCAGTGAAAGGAAGGAAGAAATAAGGATTCCCTGGGTGCTGACCTGCCTAATTTATGTCTTTCTTTCATGCCTGAATCTGTCTTCCTTTGCACACCTTCTGAGTCTGGAGGAGCCAGAATATGTGTTTGCTTTGAGAGTGAAGAGCCCGTGGAAGACTTTTCTTGTCCTGGGCTCCACGGGGAAAGCACATGCTAATTAATTCCATCTCCTTTGCCTCCGTCTCTTCCTCATAGATGCCAGGTGCAAGAACTCACACACACACACTGTTAACTTCAATTTGCTTCATCTCGTATTCAGGGTGTCTTAACAAGTAGGCAGAATGGGATGTGTGATTGGAGGGGAGGCACCATGCCAGCCTCAAAATAGCTCCCTCTTAAATATGTGCAAAGGTGCTCGATGTGCCTCCATTCTGATCCATTCCCTTTGGAGGCGGCGAGCTGCAGTCTAAATCCAGCTCTACCAGTTTTAAAGTGTTCAGTCTGGAGTGAGTTCTCTTTCTAAGCTTTCCTTCTTCCTCCATGTCTTGGGCTCTGACCTAGTCTTTTGGGGCTGGTGGAAGGATGACCGCAGTGCTTAGCTCAGAGCAAATGTTGAATCCATGTGGCCTGTGATTGGGTTCAGCATTGCCTAGGTGCCAGTGATCCTGCCTGGGGGATGGTGTGAATTGATTGATTGACTGAATTGATTGATCGAGTTTTTCTCGATAACAGAATGGATGTAAGGGCAGGAAGAGCAACTTAGAGTGGAGAAGGGGTTTAGGGGGACGCTGGTGAAAGAAAGGGCGGGGTCCCGGCAAGACTTGGGACTTAAGTCCCTCACAGAAGCTCTCACCCAGCTGACAGTGCCTGTCCTGCTCTTCTGTCCACTCCAGGCTGGACTGCCACTCCTCCTGCTATGATGCCTGGGCAGATCCCAGACCCTTCCGTGACTGCGGGCTCTCTGCCAGGGCTCGGCCCCCTGACCGGACTCCCCAGCTCGGCTCTGACTGCAGAGGAGCTGAAATACGCCGACATCCGCAACATTGGGGCCATGATCGCCCCTTTGCACTTCCTGGAGGTGAAACTGGGCAAGAGGCCCCAGCCTGTGAAGAGTGAGGTGAGCGAGCCTTGTTCCCTCAGGCAGGATCTTGGGGAGGGTAAGATGCCTGGGTTAGCATCCCAAAGTGAAAGTGAAAAGTTGCTCAGTCGTGTCTGACTCTTTGCGACCCCCATGGACTACAGTTCATGGAATTCTCCAGGCCAGGATACTGGAGTGGGTAGCTTTTTCCTTCTCCAGGGGATCTTCCCAACTCAGGAACTGAACCAGGGTCTCCTGCATTGCAGGTGGATTCTTTACCAACTGAACTAGCATCCAAGGTCTAGCCCTAAACTTGCCATGTGACCTAAGCTTTGCTGTTTAATGTGGGGTCTGAGGACCAGTAGCATCCATGTCACCCTGGGGTTGTTAGAAATGCAGAATCTCAGGCCCCATCCCAGATCTTCTGAATCAGGACCTGTATTTTTAACAAACTGGCCCCTCCCATACACACACTAGGGTATTCATGGCCACATTAATGTTTGAGAAGCACTGGGCTAGGTCAGTGTGCTAAACCTGTCTCTGGCTCTTCAGGGGGCACGGGAAGAGTGATTAATCATGAAAGTATTGACCATTTGACATTTGACCATCACTCTGGAGTGTTGAGGGGGGCAGTGGTCAGCGGAAACAATGGAAATGTACACATGCTTTGAAAAGTATATAAGGCAAAGCTAATATTGGGTTAGTTTTAAAAAATTGTTATCATTGGTCACATCATTGTCTTTATTGCTCTTGGCTCCAGGCTGGAGCTGAAAGCAGGAACTTGGAGGAGGGCGTGGGCTCCCTTCCCAAAGTGCTGCCAGAGCCGGGCCTGGCCTCGGTCACCCAGCGTCGCCCGCTTTAGCTGGTATTTGCAGAGGACCCACCATGCAGCATGCCTTCCTCAGGTCCCTTGCAGCTGCAGCGCTCATGAGCCTTCCTTGTGGAACAGCAGCATTTCCCTGGGGACTAGTGAGAAGCAGAAGTCCCCAGGGTGGGTGATCATCAGTGCTGGGCACGCCCTGCGTCACTGCCCCAAGGCTGGCAATTTGTCCAAAGGCCTGCCCTTGTGAGGGCCCCATCAGGGCCGTGTTTTTAGAGGCCAGACTGAGTAGCTGCCCACCTGGAAGGAAGAAGGAGCTGGTGGTGGGAGCCACGCTAAACATGCTGAAGTCGCTTCTGTCGTGTCCGACTGTTTGATGACCCCGTGGACTGTAGCCCGCCAGGCTCCTCTGTCCATGGGACTCTCCAGGCAAGAATATCGGAGTGGGTTGCCATTTCCTTCTCCAGGGTATCTTCCCAACCCAGGGATCGAATCTACATCTCTTGTGTCTCCTGCGTTGACAGATGGGTTCTTTACCACTAGCACCACCTGGGAAGCTGGAGAGGTGTCAGATAGCAGGCTCGGGTGGGGGAGCTGAGTCTCAAATGCTGGGCCACTCTTGGGGAGGGAGCATTCAGAAACGTGCTCTGGGATGGGGGCCCATCCTGTAGGATGGAGCTCACAGGGCTGGACCTCCCAGAGAGGGGGTCTCTAGATGGAGAAAGCTGTCCGGGTACTGTCGGTTGGGGGGGAGTTAAGTATTTCATGGTGCTTCCGCTGTGCCCTCTGTCTCCCCCAAAAGCACCATAAACCTGCACAGAAGATATGCTGGGAGCCCCGCTGGCGGGGCAGCATGCTGGCCGTTGGCGGGGCTGGCCACGGCTCTCAGGCGTGTTTGGTTTGGCCTGCACTGGGTTTTAAAAGAAGCTGGAACCAACCTTTCACTTGAAAACTTGGATTCTAACCTTTGATTACAAAATGGGGCGATCTGGCCGCAGTGGGCCCGGTGCTGGCGTGGCCACAGCTCCCTGAAGGGACCCTCTTTCCTCTCTCCCATCTCCCACGGGCCCTGAGCCTCCCTGTTAACTCTCGACGATTTCACTTCCCCTTGTTGGCTTGCCTTTCACTGCTGCCTGCAGCTCTCATCTACCCTGGGCTACGTGGCCCCTGCTGTAGACGTTTGTACTGGAGACACCTGGGTTAGGTGGCCTGTAGCGGCTCCCTAGGGACTGTTGATGACAAGATAAGAGCGGATGGTAATGATATTCTTCTAAACTGACTTTGTCCGTGTGCTGTGGAACACGCTTCCCAGCTTAGTCGGTGCTCTGCATTCTTTGTGGAGAGACTTGTCTTAGGTTGTTGTTTTTTTTTTTTTTTTTTTTGCTATTTC
Source organism: Ovis canadensis (assembly GCF_042477335.2). NCBI lineage: Eukaryota > Metazoa > Chordata > Mammalia > Artiodactyla > Bovidae > Ovis > Ovis canadensis. The sequence goes on from NC_091251.1 coordinate 97,005,297, forward strand.
ACTTCCCCAGGCCCAGAACTTGAAAGTATCCATTTCTGGGTCATTCCACAGTATTAAAAACCATTTAAAACCAGTGGCTGAGCAGGGGGCACTGAGGCTGTTGGGCTTGATGAAGAGCCAGATGCCTTGGTCTCTGGGATCTGCCCTGGGTGGGGTGGGGGGCAGGGGCTGAGTTACCACCTCTTCCCTCCACAAAAGGTGCCAGAGGAGCTTTCTTTTTTGGAAAATGCCTTTATTTGGATTGCATATTTTTGCATTTCACAGCCTCCCCCAATTGGTGGCATATGCCCTGTACCTGACAGTGACGTGCTGTCCTCGCAGGCACCCACAATGTGCACCATCCAGGCTGTGAAAATAACAAGCCTTTTTTTAGGGTGTATTTGCATGTCCTCTCCCCCGCTGTCAGACTGCAGTGTTGCGGGGGTGATGAGGCCAGATGGAGGAGCACAGAGGCGCTGGCGAGGAGTAAGGTCAGCCCTGCACTGGGAGCTGACCTGCAATGCGCTGAGTCAGACCCAAGGTGGGTGGGGGGTCCCTTCTGAGAGCAACTGAAAAATAAAGGGGGTTGAGAGAGAACCTTTGCACTGGGAATCTTACATCCTGATGAGTCATTTGCATATGGCACACTGCCTTTGGTGAATTTTCACAGTGGCACTTTGGACTTGTAAAAGTTTCTTCAATAACCATAAGATACGAATTTACGTCTATGGAGTATTTAATACGTAGTAGGCCTTTTGCTAAGGGCTTAACACTTATGATCTCTTTTGTTCCTTACCTGGTCCTGGTGATCGGATTCTCTTCCAGTTTAAAGAAGAGGAATATGGGACTTCCCTGTCAGTCCAGTGGTCAGGACTCCATGCTTCTGCTGCGGAGGGCCACGGTTCAATCCCTAGTCGGGGAACTTAGATCCCTCAGCCCAAGAGGTGTGGCCAAAATAAATTTTTTTTTTTTAATTTAAAAAAATAAAAGAAGAGGTAGGTAGTTGAGATCCAGGGAGGAGGAAGTCAAGTCATGCAGGGTTGCACAGCTGGAGGATGGCAGAGCTGGGAGCTGCCCGGGGAAGATGCTGCTGCTGTAACTGGCGGGGTGCACCTGGGCATGCTCTGCGAAGCGTCTCACCAAACCCTCTTGAGAACCCTCTTGAAGTCATTATTATTACTATTGTTATTGTTATGCCCACAGTATGGATGCCGTCAACAAGTCTTGGGGACATCCAAGGTCGCACAGCTGGGAAACAGGCCTAGGCAGTCTGGCTTTTCAGCCAAAGCTTTAACCTCATGCTCCGCTGCCCTTTGTGCTCACTGCCTGCCTTCCAGGCTTCTAATCAGTGCTCTAGCAGGCTGGGGAGGCAGATGAACCTGATCCCAGAATGTTCCATCATTTTGATGACGTGGCCCGATTAGCGCTGAGCCCGGCAGTTCTGCAGCCGTCTCATCTCCCAGGCCCCCAGAGAGCGGACAGGCCAAGCCGCTGTGCAGGCAGCTCCGTCCCAGCTGGCTCTTGGGCTGTCCGCCTTGTGGAGGCCAGCAGCCTCTTGGGCCATGTCCAAATACCCAAAGCAGTTGCGTAAGAGAAAATCGGACGAATTAAGTTAAAGGACAGGTTTTGTAATGATAAAGCGCTTCGTGCTGATGTTGTTATTATTATATGGTTGACACATCATGTGAAACTGTTTTCATGCCAGCTGCTTTCCTGCAGTCCATTTATCCAGGGATACTTGCAAAGCACCCACCGTGTGCCAACCACTGGGCCAGACACTGGATACTGAACCGTAAGCCAAGTAGACAAAACCCACCTTCTCTTGGACTATGTATTTAGAGTGGGGACATCTGAGAATAAGCAAATTCACATACAATATAAAAGGCCAGGTAGTGGCCAGTGTCACGAAGATAAATTCAGTAGACCACGTGGATGGCCAGTGGCCAGACTGCGTGTTGGCTAGGGTGTGTGGATATGTTATATTGTGACTTATGGCATTTTTAGAGCTGATGCTTCTCTCTTGCCTCTTTGTTCTTTCCTTTCCAATACTCCTTTTCAAGGCAGCTTTGCTCCCTGGCTTTCTCCAGAGCTTTCCTTCCTTCTTCCATTTTTTTGTTCTGTAGCCTCTTAAAGCTGGACTTCTCCACCAAGCACTCTCTGTTGTCCTGGAGGTCTCCGCCTTTCCCAGCTGGGTCATCTCTGAGTGGGCTGCTCTGGTTGTGGTGGCCACACCCTGCCTCTGGGCCTGGAATGCATTTCCAGTAGTGGGGGAGGGAGACGAGAAGCCCTGTCCTTGCAACCGCCCCCCGCCCCAAACCCGCCAAGCACTGCTCTAACAACCTGCTGGATAGAAGCCCTCACCCTCTGTGCCACTCTGGGGTGCTCTAGTAGGGACTCAAGTTCATGGGAGGTTAGCCTGGATGACCTTTTAAGAAAGAGATTGCAAACTGTCATTCCATGGGCAGGAGTCAGCCTACAGATGAATTGTTTGGCCTTCACCGTGTGGGTTTTTTTCTTTCTTTTTTTTTTAATTGAAAGAGTTGCTATATTTAAAAGCCAGGAAATGTGGACTTTTTGGCTTCTTTAAAAAACCCAGAATATGTGGCCCCTCTAGGCCAACAGCCTTATATGCACCAGGAAGCTGGAACTGAGTAGCAGACGCTCACTGTGTTGGCACGTGGGCCTCAGTTCTCCGCAGTCCCCACTGCCCCCTATTGCCTTCTACTCAGCCCATTTCACACCCTGTCACCAGCCTGCTTTTGAGCTTCTGTCCTGTGTTTAGATTCCAAGGACGGGGACTATACCTTTCATTCCTTCCCTTTTATTTCCACCAGACAGTGGACGCTGCCTGGCCTGTGAAAGTGTTAGTTGCTCCGTCATATCCAACTAGTTGTGACCCCATGGACTGTAGCCTGCCAGGCTTCTCTGTCCATGGAATTCTCCAGGCAAGAATGCTGGAGTGGGTAGCCATTCCCTTCTCCAGGGGATCTTCCCAACCTAGGGATTGAACTTGGGTCTTCTGCGTCACTGCAGGCAGATTCTTTACCATCTGAGCTACAAGGGAAGCCTGCCTGGTCTATAGATTGTAGGTTAAGACATGCTTGGTGGTTTGAACATTAACTAGCTGTGTCGACTTGGCAAGTCACTTAAACGTTCCGTCCCTTAGTTTCTATATCTTCCAGTTCTCACCTCCAGGCATTTGTCCATTTTTTTTTTTTTTCCTGTTTGTGAGCATAAGGGACTTCAGGCTACAGGCAAGAGGACACAATGAAAATCAAACCAGCCATTCCCAAACTTGGTTGATCATCAAAACCACTTGGAAAGCTTCTTATGAATCCAGATTCCCAGACCCAACCTTAGGCCCAGGTACTCAGAATCTCTGAGGGTCCAGGGAATCTGTGTATTTAGAGGGTCCAGGGAGTACTTGGCTACATTTGGGAACCTGACTTTGTGTTTGTACTTCTTGTACTCTTCTGATTCCCTAGGAATCAGTGTCTTCATTCCATCACGGTCTGCCTTTCCAGCAGAATCCACGTGGTGACTAGATCCTTATCCTCACCGTCTTGAAAGCAGGAGGAGAGACTTACCTGTTTATGGATTTCACATTGGTCGCTATCCCCAACTTCTCTAGGGGACCCTTGAGAACATTTAGAAGGTTTTCCCCTTTGGAAGAAGTGGGACTTTGAATCAATGAACTATTGTGAGATCTTGGAAGGTGTGCTCACTCTTAAGAGCTTCCTCACCAAAAAGACCAAAATGTTCATCCATGTTTAGCCTGAGCAAAAAATTGCCCCAAACCAGCTGATGTGCTGGGTAAATGTTGGCCTAAGCATGCTTGTGTTTTTAGTGATTTAAAACATAAAGGCAGCCCACTGACATTTTTTCGCAAGCGTTGCATAATTGGTTTTTAATCTGTGGCTCTTTGGAATAGCGTTGGCCTTATTCCCTCTGACTCAGATGCTTTTTCTGTCTCGTACTTGCTTGGCAGAGAGATCCAATCTGTCCCTTCTTGGAATAGAATCTCCCAACTCATCTTTGAAATCCTAAGTTTCCACTTTCGTTCTGTCACTCTTTGTTAGCACATTTTCCAAAGCTGTTAGCTTCCCCCTCACCCCACCGACTTTAATCATTGAATTTGAGGGCAAATGAGTGATAGCTAAAGATAGCCATGCATGTGTGTAACTTTGGCCCCTGTGGTATTTACTCTTATTTCATACCATAACCTGAGCATTCACAAGGTTCCAAACTTTTTTTTTCAAACTTTAAACTTTTAATTTACTATTGGGGTATAGCCAACTAATAATGTTGTGGTAGTTTCAGGTGAACAGCGAAGGGACTCAGCCATATATATATGGATATATATATATCCCTTCTCCTGCAAATCCCCTTCCCCTCCAGGCAGGCACATAACTCTGAGCAGAGTTCCATGTGCTTGTTGGTTATCCATTTTGAATATAGCTTCCCAAACTCCCTAACTATCCCTTTCCCGCAGCAACCATAAATTCATTTCTAAGTCTGTGAGTCTCTTTCTGTTTTGTAAGTACGTTTGTATCATTTCTTGTTAGATTCCACATATAACGGATGTCATGTGATGTTTCTCCTTTGTCTGACTTACTTCACTCAGTATGACACTCTAAAAGTCCATCCGTGTTGCTGCAGATGGTATTATTTCATTCTTTCCAATGGCTGGGTAATATTCCATTGCGTATATGTACACATCTTTATTCATTCCTCTGTCGATGGACATTTAGGTTGCTTCCGTATCTTGGCTATTGTAAACAGTGCTGCAGAGTGCATTGGGGTGCATGTATCCTTTCGGATCGTGTTTTTCTCTGAATATATGCCTGGGAATGGGATGGCAGGGTCATGTGGTAGCTCTATTTTTAATTTTTTAAGGCACCTCCATACTGTTCTCCATAGTGAAAGTGAAAGTCACTCAGTTTTGTCCGACTCTTTGAGACCCCATGGACTATACAGTCTATGGAATTCTCCAGGCCAGGATACTGGAGTGGGTAGCCTTTCCCTTCTCCAGGGGATCTTCCCAACCCAGAAATCAAACCCAGGTCTCTTGCATTGCAGGCAGATTCTTTACCAGCTGAGCCACAAAACGAACTCAAATGGCTTACAAATATATGTATGTGAAAATTGTTTAGTCGCGTCTGACTCTTAGTGACCCCATGGACTGTAGACCCCCAGGCTCCTCCGTCCATGGGATTTTCCAGGCAAGAATACTGGCGTGGGGTGCCATTGCCGTCTCCAGTTCTCCATAGTGGTGGTACCAGTTTCATTCTGACTAGCAGTATAGTAGTGTTCCCTTCTCTTCACACCCTTTCCAGCATTTGTGGTTTGTGCATTTTTTGATGATAGCCATTCTGATTGGTGTGAGGTGATGTCTCATTGCAGTTTTGATTCCAAACTTCTTTTTTAACGTCAAAAGAATGTTATCCTAGCACCAGGCCCCTTGGAGAGGTGGTGGTGGGGACATGGCTGGATCTGTATGTTCTTAGCAGAAATCAGACACTTCTGAAGAGTTCAAGGAGTCCCATGCCGCCTTCTTAGATGTCTGCCTTGAGATGGGGATAATAATAGCTCCTACCTTCTAGTGTTGCGGTATAATTAAGTGAACTAATGCAGGTAAAGAAGGGCTTCACATAATGCCTGGCACTTAAGAAGATACACAACAAATGTAAGACATGACTACAACGACTTTTCAAATGAGTCAATCAGGCAAGTTAGTTTTTATCATTGATTCGAAACTTGATTCTTGGACTTTCATTTGCTTGTGGTATTTTACCCTTGGAAGTGGTGAGTGGCCTGAGTGTTTGGAGGTGTCCCGGTGTCAGGGAAGTAGGGCAGCAACCTGGCTGCCTAAGCAAATGGGCTGCTTCTTGGGCCTAGAAAGAGCTTTGGGCTTGGGTTCAAGCTTCTGGCTTCAGAATTGGCTCCATCGCCTACTCCCTGGACAACTTTGGACAAGTCAGCTGATCTTTTTGAGTGTAGTTTTCTTGTCTACAAAAGGAGGAAACTAAAACTCTTGAAATTTCGTGGTGAACTTAAAGTGAGGTACTGTGTGTAAAGATAGCCTGACTATAGTCATCACACCCTTATGTCACCTTTACTAGGGATTGAGTCCACTTGCCGTGAATCGCACTAGAGTTTCTGACAGCAGGGGTCTTTCCAATGTGTTGTATCCATGACCAGGGTTTCAGAGAGGCAAGCTGACCTTCCTGTTTCTGGTTGTTTGTGTTGTTTAAACGTAGCCAGAGTTTTAGTTACCATCACAAACTGTGAATGAAAAGGCCCTTCAACCCTCAGGTCTCCACTAAGTTGTCCTGAGTGACCTCTTATCTCATTTCCTGTGGTGTTAAGGGCATTGCTAGTTTCCGAAGAATCCTTGGTATTTTTAGCAGCCCTGTCAATGCTGGTCATCTTATGTTGGTGTCCCCAGACCTGCTGGCAATATGGACTCAGAGTTGGGAAACTGAGTCCCCTCACGGGTCCTCCTCTGACTGAACAATTCTGAAACGGTAAAAGTGAAACTGTTAGTTGCTCAGTCATCTCTGACTCTTTGTGACCCCATGGACTGTAGCCTGCCAGGCTCCTCTGTCCATGGAATTCTCCAGACAAGATTTCTGAAGTGGGCTGCCATTCCCTTCTCCAGGGGATCTTCCTGACCCAGGGATTGAATCTGGTTCTCCTGCAGATTCTTTACCACCTCAGCCGCCAGGGAAGTCAACTCTGAAGCCAGCCAGATCTCTTTCCCCTCTACTGTGCCCCAAAGATACAAGACAACTTCAGGAGAGCTTGAGCTCAGAGACCTAGAAGGACATTGGAGCAGATTCAGGCTGGCTGCAGAGATACTTGGAATGAGGTTGATGGGCTGAGGACCTGTGCACATGCTGGCCTCTGGAGGGGCTCATTGGCTGTGCTTTGCTGTTTGACTGCAGTGTCCCCCTTTACCAAGTACAGAGCACATGCATGTCCTGGGTGACAACTTCCTTTGTGGCTTGCCTCCATGCCCCTGCTCCCTGTCTCTCCCCCAAACCACCCCCAATACAGAACCTTGGCTCTTTGGAAGCCATGTAGCCAAGCAGGACTGCTGATTGGAACAGTCTGGCTCTAGAGAGGTTACTAGACATTGAGCTTTAGCTTCCTCCCTGTCACACAACAGATACAAAAATTAACTCAAATTGGATCAAAGACCTATTGTAAGAGCTAAAACCACAAAACTCTTGGAAGAAAAAGCCACAAATCTGTGTGACCTTGGATTAGATATAACTCCAAAAGCACAAGCAATGAAAAATAACTTGGACATCATCAAAATTAAAAACTGTCGTGCTTCAAAGGACAAAAAGTGAAAAGACCGTCCACAGAATGAGAACTTTTGCGAATTATAGACCTGATAAAGGATTTGTATCCAGAATATATAAAGAATGATTAAAATTCTAATTAAAAGACAATAGCCTAATTTAAAAAATGGACAAAGTATCTCAATACACATTTCTCCAAAGAAGATATATGGATAGTTAATAAGCACATGGAAAGATGCTCAACATCATTAGCCATCACAGAAATGCAAATCAAAACCACAGTGAGGTACCACTTCACACCCACTAGGATAACTGTAATAAAAAGGACGGATAATGCCAAGTATTAGTAAGGATGTGGAGAAGTTGTAATCCTCATACACTGCTGTTGGGAATGTAAAATGGTTCCGATGCTTTGGAAAACAATCTGGCAGTTCTTCAAAAGGCTAAACATAGTGTTACCATGAAATGAAAGTGTGTTAGTCCGTCAGTCGTGTCGGACTCTTTGCAACCCAATGGTCTGTAGCCACTCTTCCCTGTCCGTGGGATTCTCCAGGCTAGAATACTGGAGTGGGTTGCCATTTTCTTCTCTCTATGACCTAGCAATCCCACTCCTAGGTATATGTGATCGAGAGAAATTAAGACAGAAACTTATACAGGAGTGTTCACAATATCTCAAAAGTGGAAACAGCCCAAATGTCCATTAGCTGATGAATGGATAAAGAAAGCGTTCCATATCCATATCAAGGAATATTATTTGGCCATAAAAAGGGATAAAGTATGTACCACAACGTGGATGGACCTTGCAAACGTTACGTGAAAGAAGCCTGTCTCAGGAGACTGCACGTTGCGTGGGTCCATTGTTACGAGATGTCTAGAAGAGGCAAATCTATAGAGACAAGAAGGAGACCTGGTTCCCTGGTGCCTAAGGTCGGGGGAGATGGGAGAAGTTGGAGTGACGGCTCAAAGGTATGGCGTTTCTTTTGGGGCTGATGAGAATGCTGTAAAGTTAGTTGTGATTGGCGGCACAACTTTGAGAATCTACTCAAAGCAATTGAACTGTGCAGTTTAAGTGGACTGAATTGTATGGGATGTGTGAATTTTATCTCAAAGCTATTGCAAAAATGGGCAAGCGTAATATATACCTCACTTGGGTACAGGGAGGATTAAAAGGGATACTGTATGTTAATCGTATAGCATGTGTGATGCAGTGATGCCACAGCCGTGATGCCGCACAGTGTGTATCAACGCTCCAGAATTAGTAGCTATGATGATTAATACCCCCACCACTGCCCCTTTTAGGCCAATAGTGGTGGAAAAGCCAGGTTCTTGTTAGGGATACTTTCTCCTCTCTCTCTCGTTGCTAGCAGCCCTGCAGAAGCAGTGGGAGCAGCCTGGCAGGGTTTTGTATGGAACTTGGGAGGAAATATGGCGTAATCCTGCTTATTCATTAGCATCCCCTGGAGAGTGTTTAAAAAAAAATACTGGAATTCATCCCAGTGATTCTAGCTCAGTTGGTCTGGGTGGGGCCGGCAGGTGGTTCTAATCTGTAGCCATTGGTTGAAATCTGTAGCCATTGGTTGAAACCCACGTCTTTGAAGGAGTAAGGACATTTGCCTTCAGGACAGAAGGATCACATGAGCAGTGGATTTTATGGTTTGAAATCTGCTTTACATAGATTATCTCCTTTGATCTCTTCAAAAACCTTATGAGGTAGGTGTTTTTTTTTAGTACCACTAGTTGTTAGGGAACCAGCAGCTCAGAGAGATTAACTTGCCAGAGTTTCATTTTTAAGGCATAATTTTATCTAATCTTTTTTTTTTTTAAAAAAGCAAGTTCTACACCCATGCTCATACCTGTTAATGATCAAATCTGACACTTTGGAGAGCACTGCCAAGGTGACATCTGGTGCCAGGTGGGTCTGTTTTATTCAGAACAAAGCTCTTTCTGCTACTTCTCTTTACTGCTGAGCCTTGAGAGTGCAGGGCAAGCTGGAAAACCATTATTTACGTATGTGTGTGTGTACCTATATAACACATACACACCTGTTTGCAACTACCGATTTGTGTGTGCAGGGGAAACATAAGACAGGAATAATTTGGATCCTGAAGCTATCAGAAACCTCCAACTTTCCCCCATAACCTCTGAGTTAAAGATTTTGCATCAACCGGAACTCATCTTTATATTCTTATTGAATGACTCTAATAAGTATATGATACAATTTGAGCCCCTTAATAAAATACCACCTTTATCAATTTAGTATATTGTTGTTGTTGTTCAGTTACTAAGTCTTGTTCAACTCTTTGTGACCCCAGGGACTGTGGCACGCCAGGCTTCCCTGTCCTTCATGATCTCCCGGGGTTTGCTCAAAGTCATGTCCATTGAGTCAGTGATGCCATCCAGCTTTCTCATCCTCTGTTGTACCCTTCTCCTCTTGCCTTCAATCTTTCCCAGCATCAGGGTCTTTTCCAATGAGTCAGCATTATTCAAAGTCAGGCACGGACCCAGTGGCATCTGGGAGTGTGTGAGAAGCACAGACTCCTGAGTCTCACCCTAAACCTACTAAAGCAGACTCTCTAGAGGGTGGAGCCCTTAAATCTGTGATATCAGAAGCCTTCCAGTAGGTTCTGATGTTCTCAGAACTGAACATCGCTTCCAGCTCTGACTGGTGATGGTTCTCTCGGAGAATGGCTACAAAGGCTTGAAGCCACATTTTTCTCCAAACCTATCTCAAGTTTCCTGGAGGAACCTGCATGCCATCATGTGGTATCTGAGTCTGCATAAGGCAGGGTTGTTCTCTGAGTCTGCAAACACCTTAGCATTTCCAAAGCAGTTATTTTCAGGTCTTAAGATGCTCCTGCTGCTAGCATTCACACCCAAAGGGACTTCCCAATTAATTAAGCTGCTGAGCTTGTCAATAGAGCAGCTCCGTTATTGTTGTCGAAGGGAGAGAATCAGATACACTGTTCTGATGCCAAAGGAGCATTCACTTGCTGTATCTGGCCCAGAGTTCTCAGCAGCTCTGGTCTGAGAACTGGGGAGGGGGAGGGTCTCAGCCCCCATCATCTGTCTAGATGCTACAAAGCCCCGCCTTCGCCCGCTATGAACTTTAACTGCAACCGTTTAGCTGTATAAGTCATGCATGGTGAAATCACCCTTCCATGCTCCAGGCCAGGCATCCCTGGCTGCCAGTTCCTTTGACCACTGTCATCTGGATGGGATTTTTATTAGCTGGTTTTCTGTTCCCTCAAAGTAGAGGTCTCCGTTTCACTCAGTGATTTGTTATCTGTGCCTCGTGTCTGAAAGAAATTGGCTGAAATCTGTATTTCAGCTACACACCCTGCATACAGATTAAACAGAACTGCGTTGGTGGAGAATAATTAAGCCAAGGACCTTGTTTTTCACCTTCATGATGAAAGACGAATGATTTCCAGCGCTTTAATAGGATGATGGCACTTGAAAGTTCTTCTACTTTGGCCAACTCGGGACTTTCAGAACAGACCTGTTCATAAATATTCTTTGCAACAGCTGCATTTTCATTTAATTATAGACTGTCATTCAGTCAGGGGCTCTTGTCTCTTTTTTTTTTGCCCTGTGCAATCAAGGTATATTACACAGCTCATTGTTATTGCTATTGTTAAAGACCCAGTTTCTATTGTATGATTAACTCTTTTTGTGAAGAAAATGGATTTTCCCCTGTCAGGTATATTCTGCTTCTGACCATTCTGTTGGGGGTGGGGAGAATCTCATATGTGGAGGCCACTATTTCTGTCCTTTTCTCGTCTTTTTGAAGTGAATGTCAATTGGGCAAGAAAATTGATTGATTGCCTAGTGGGAAACCAAACCTCCCTAAACCATAAATATGAAACAGGCCTGGAATAGACAGATTTCAACAACAAAAAAAAGAGCCATCATTCTTCAAATAGCTGTTGTCCGCAAAAGGATTTCCTGGCAAACTTTGTCCCTTTTCTCTTCCTCTGCCTGAGCCAAGGTGATTTTTGCCTCTATCTCCCAGCCTCCCCCTCACTTTCACAGTAACAGAGTTTGCCCTTCGCTTAGCAGGGCCATCCACAGATGGGTGCCACCCTGCCCAGCCGGCTATTTCAGGCTTTGTTCCAAACACAATGCTGCCTTTTCTTAGTGGTAGAAACAGGCTGTTCTCCACTGCTTTTGAGAGAATGGCCCTTTCCTATTCTGTGCATATAAACCAGCCTCAGGCCTTGGGTGGCCTATTTTTTTTAGAGGGTCTCTAACCCTGGAGAAGGTTTTAACTGAGGCCCATGAGGCAGGGGTCGCGAGATGCTTCCTCTTACTGAGATGCAAGACCTCAGAGAAGTCTGTTTGATTGGATTCCCTATGGCTCTAATGCAACAAGAAGAATAGGAGCGGGTTCCCTGCTGCTTTCCAGAAAGCAGTGGGGTTCTGGGTGGTCTCACCACTGTCTGACCCAGAGTCCTGCGTGGACTCACTCCGCTTCCCTGAACTTGAGTTTCCAGGCCTTCGGATGCGGCAGGAATCAAGGATCTCTAGGTCTTCTTAGTTCCAGAACCTCAGGATGGAGAGTAGCTTGCTGCCTTGCTGTTCCCCGCGCTTCCCCACAGAGGCCCAGTGCCCTGAGCAGTCACCTCTCCACCTGCACTCGCCCCCAGCCAGGAGAGCTGAGTGTAGTGAATTGGCAGGTGCAGCCATTGCCTCTGCCAGCTTCTGTTCAGAGCCTTCACCTGGTGGTTGGCTGGGCTGGAGCTTTGAGTGAGCATGGCATCCAGATGTGTGGGTTTGCTTATAGGTGAAAGTGTTGGATTACAGCCTGACACTGGGGGCAGTTGGAAAGGGCACTGAATTGGGAGTCAGGCGTCCTGGGTTCTTGTCCAGGTCCCCAACTCTGGGGATCAGGCTTCCCTTAAGCAAACATTTATTGAGTGCTACTGATGGCCATAAACTCTACAAGGTGTGGGGCACACAGAAAGTCAACAAAATACAGACTTTGCCCTCATGGAACTCCCATTTTAGTGGAGGCAGAAACTGGGACTAGAATACAGCACATTAGAGGCCAGGATAAACTCAAAGGTCTATGAAAGCCCAGAGCGGAGGAACACCTCCCCAGCTTGGAGGGGATGAGAATCAGGGAGGACTTCCTGTAGGAGGTCACGCTTGAGCTGAATGAACAGCAATGAAAGTAAACCAAGGGGACAGCAGAGACAAAGGCATGAGGCCAGGGAAGTGTGAGGTATAGGAGAGGCTCAGTGTTGCAGGACTAGGGTGTGTAGGATAGGGATAGATGAGGGTGAGACCAGGGCAGGTGGGGCCAAGTCACCGGGTGCCTTGTTGGGTGTATTAAGGAGCTTGGGCTTTATCCTGAGCGTAACGAGGAGCCCCTGAAGGTCAGTAACTGGATCAGATTTGCATTTTAGAAACTTCCCTCCAATGGCTGGAGTAGAGGATGGTTGTACATGGTCAGGAGGCCTCCCAGGAGGTGGAGCAGAAGAGAGAGAGATGGAGAGACAGAGAAACAGAGATGAGAGAAGAGAGAAAACCTGGAAAACGGCAGGTGGGTAGAGAGTGGAGAGCAAGTCTTAGGATGATATACGATGTAGTATTGAATGGCTTGTCTGGTCAAACTGGAGACACGGGGACGGACAGGTAAGCGGGCGAAGCCTGTAACTGGGTGGGCAATGGTGCCAGCTAGGGTGGAGAAGAGAGATAAAACCACCAGTTGAGGACAGTCTGGATCGAGCATCCAGCAGATAGTGGACATTTTGCCCTGAAAATAAAGACTTGGTTGGCACTCGAGAAGAGGTGGTGGCTGAAACCACTCAGTGGATATAGAGGGTCCTGGGCAGGGGAGTGGGCAGGGCCCGCAGCCCCTGGCTCCCAGCAGCTGTGTTTATGTGGGAGGATGTCTGGTATGTTTGGTATCTGGGTGTTTACTTCCCAGGGTGCTCATGGGTCCCTGGTGTTGAAATGTGGCTCCTCCACGGAAGGGGGAGGGTCCCAGCAGGCACGGCCAGGGCTCGACTTGGAGGCATGAGGGCGGTCACTCAGGCCTGTCCGCTGACAACTCGTGTGCCCTGAAGCACCCCCACCCTGCAGTCGGCCCCCTGGGCTCCTTTTATGCCAGGTTCTCTCTGTATGGGAGGTGGGCCTGGGGCAGCATTGGCGTCACCTAGAAAGACAGGGCAGCTGGAATTCTCAGAGCCCTTCCTGTGTCCCCAGCTCTGGGATGAGACTTAAGTTGTCATGGCAACCCTGTGCAGCATGGCTCAGTGTCCTCCTTGTACAAGTGATGCTCAGAGAGGCTGAGGGACTTGCCCCGGAGCACTTAAAAAAATTTTTTATAGCATGTAAGAATTAAAGATTTTAAAATTTAAAAAATAAAAAACTAAAAATTAAAAAAAAAAATTTTTATAGAAAATTTTATTCAACATATAACATTTTCCAGCAAAAAAAGGCAATATGCAGGAAGAGTTGGTGTACAGAGCTACCAGGGTGGACCCAGGCCTCTCAGACTCCAAAGTTCATGCTGACAACCTTGATGTCCCAAGTCTCAGATAAGCCCGCTTCTCTCTGCCTGGGAGACAGTTTTCAGTCTGAGATAAGTCTTTCAGCCCTTCACTACTCTGCTTAGCACTGAGGGTTTGACTTGATTTTTCTCTTGGTTTTGGCTGGGCACCTGCTTCATTGTCCTTTTGAGAGTTCCCATGTGAGAGTTCCTGTGTTTGCCGTGCCTGGGGTTACCAAGTGTCATTGCTCTTTCTCATCCTGATTCTTTGCGGGTCTGTAAGGAAAGACCCTGATGCTGGGAGGGATTGGGGGCAGGAGGAGAAGGGGACGACAGAGGATGAGATGGCTGGATGGCATCACTAACTCGATGGATGTGAGTCTGAGTGAACTCTGGGAGTTGGTGATGGACAGGGAGGCCTGGTGTGCTGTGATTCATGGGGTCGCAAAGAGTCGGACACGACTGAGCGACTGAACTGAAGATACATATTTGGAAATGCTTATGAAATGTCAGGATTCAAAAGTCACATCTGGGTGACTTGCCACCGTGTGAGAGCCACGTGGCTGGCAGACGGGGCCTGAGAGTCATGACTGGAGCAGGGTGGGTCCCCCTCCTGTAAACTACACTGCTTTTGTGCTACACTCTCGTGTTAATTATGCAACAAATATGCTTTACTTAAAAATACCCAGGCAGATATATGAAATAAATAGCCAATGAGAATTTGCTGTATGACTCAGGGAGCTCAGCCCAGTGCCCTGTGACAACCTGGAAGGGGTGACATGGGGAAGGAGACGGGATAGGGATTCGGGGCGGGAAGGGGATACATGTATACCTGTGGCTGATCCATGCTGTTGTATGGCAGAGGCCAACACAATATTATCCTCCAGTTAAAGCAATTATCCTCCAATTAAAAAAAAGAGAGAGAAATACCCAGGCAGGAAAAAATAAAACGGTCATTGTCCTCACAGTTAGATTCTTAATAGTTCCATCCCTGGGCATGGAGCTGAAAGGGTCAGTCGGGGTCTTGTTACCCAGGCCACCCGCCCTTCAAAGAGCAGAAGGTGCTCAGGCCCTGCACCCCAAAGGCCTGGATTCGAAGTTGTCACTGCCCTTTGGGCAGCATTGATGTCTTGATATCAAGCTTGATATCATGAGTTTGCACATCCGTGAAAGTGAGGAAGATAGTAGGCCTGTCCTGCTCGGTTTCCTGATACCATTTAACCCCCAGGGCCCCGAATCTCCAGGGTTTCCTTCCTGCTGAGGTGACCCACCTCTGTTTGCTCAAGAGCTCTTCTGCATCCAGGCTCTGCCGCTTTCCCAGCTCTTCTAGAAGCATTGCTCCTGGGTAGGCTTTCTCTCCTGGATCCCTGGGGACCACCCTCTGCATACCTGGCATCACCTGACTTCACAAGAGCAGGACCCTGGTGTCCCACGTTTCTTTCAGTGGCAAGAGGCAGAAACCTTCTCCAGCTCCCTGCAGGCCAGTGGAGGAATTTCCAGGGTAGATTCAGACGTATCCATCACGGATCCCCAGGAGACGAAGCAGTCAGGCCTCTGCAGGGGTGGAATCAGTGTTCCTGTCTGTGTGCTGTCTGTCCCTACGTCTGTCTGTACCATCGGCCTGTGGCCACATCTCTGTGTTTCTCTCTTTGCAGCTCTGCCCCATGCTCTCTGTCTCTCTCTCCACCCATCTTGTCTCTCTGTGTTCTCTGTCTGTCTTCCCTGTCTGTGTATCTGCCTTTCTCTGTCTGGAGCTCTCTCTGTCTCTCGGGGTTTGGATAGGATGGGGCAAGCCAGATGCCCAGCGTGTGACATTTAAGGAGACACCCACCCTCGGGTGCTGACCCTGCCCTGGCACAAGCTCCAGAGTTGAGCACCTTCTTAAATCTGTGCCCCGGGCCCTTTGCTCACCACACCCTGTCCAGGCTGTGCTTCTCTCCCTCTCTCGCCCATTCCCTCTCTTTGTCTGACTGGCTCCTATAGCCGAGTGTCTGTTTCTCTCTTGCCGGGTGATCTCTGCTCATCTCAACACATCAGCAGTCTGATCCTTCTGCTTCTCTGGGTTGAAGTTGATTGTCCAGCCTGCATACCTCCCGGCCCAGCAGTTTAGTTTCAGATATCCTGTTGGCTAATACAGCCCAGGTCGGGTCAGCCACTCATACCACATACAGTCAGCTAGAGCAGGGGCCAGGGTTGCCCTGGGCCTCCTCAGGGGGCTTGAGAACAGGCTGTCTGAGGAGGGACTGCTCAACAGTGAGGGCCTCCTTGGCCGTGATCCGGACCCCCAGGTCTGGCCCTCCAAGGTGGAGGATGGTGTAAGGCCACCCCCCCCCCCCCCCCGGCCCATCACTGCCAGAACACAGACAGCTTTGTCCTTGGGCCGTCCTGGGAATTGAAGAAATCCAGAACCAGAACCCAGTTGGAGGACAGGAAACGATCTGCTTGCTCCACCTGCCTGCCCCCACTCACCCCCACCCCGACTATGGTTTTTCAAAGTCTTGAAGCTCAAGCTGCCTCCTCCTCAAACATGCTGGATCCTCCAGCTGTGTCTGCAGAAAAAGTCATCATCTCCCATTCAGGGTTCTGATTTTAGATGTTGGAGTCGTGTGCGGTGAAAACACGGCGCTGTCTCTCACCCACGCGGGACCAGATGCCTAGAGGATCCAGGGAGCGTCTAGGAGAAGGCAGCGGCCTCAAGCCTGGGGGAGGGCTGAGCCGGTCTCCAAACAGCTCCAGGCAGAGGGCGCAGCCCATGCAGGCCCTGCTGAAAGGAGCCAGAATGAGCCCGTGGGGATGTGGGGCCCGAGGGCACTGCCCAACCCTTGTCTTCCTTCAGGCAGGAACTCTCTTTCCTCCGAGCCCTCTGGGGGGCTCTTAAAGAGCCGCAGGAGGACTAGGGGGAGATGAAGCACAGTTTCAAAGGGGAAAGTGTGGTGAAGGGGCTGTGCAGCCATTTCTTGCTTTATTGGGTCATGTGAGCCAAGGCAGGACTCAGGCATGGGAAAGGCCCAGGCATGGGCTTGGAAGCCAGCGGTGCTATGGGTGCTGGGGTTTTGGGGGTTAAGTACACACAGCCTGATGCTTTCAGGTCCTGCCTGGGGTTCGTGCTCTCGCCACAGCCATAGGAAGCTTCCCTGATAGCTCAGTGGTAAAGAATCTGCCTGCAATGCAGGAGACCCCGTTTTGATTCCTGAGTCAGGGAGATCTACTGGAGAAGGGATAGGCTACCCACTCCAGTATTCTTGGGCTTCTGTTGTGGCTCAGCTGGTAAAGAATCCCCCTGCAATGTGGGAGACCTGGGTTTGATCCCTGGGTTGGAAAGATCCTCTGGAGAAGGGAACAGCTACCCACTCCAGTATTCTGGCCTGGAGAATTTCATGGACTGTCCATGGGGTTGCAGAGTCGGACACAACTGAGTGACTTTCACTTTCACAGCTATAGGTGGCCTGCACCCCAGATCCTGACTCCGTCTTCAGGCCAGTGTGTTTCTGGGGAAGGCAGGACCCAATTCCCAAGCTTTGCTGGCCTCCTGCAGACAGAAAGATGAGGTCATCCCTGGTGGTGAAGGCTCCTTAGAAGCCCTGGAGCAAAGGTTATACAGATACAGGCAATAAATCACTTTTGTAATTATAGCATTTAAGCCTGTGGCATCTTTCTCTGAATCTTTCATTCCTTTCATTCATTTGACTAACATTTTCTGCGCCCCTCCTAAGTGCCACGTTCTGTGCCAGGTGCTGGGGTTACCGGGTCCCCCATCCTCCAGACTAGCAGGGATGGCAGCTGCCTACAGAAGCTGAGAATTACGGTGGGGTGTGATGGAGGTTCTTCCAGCGGGGAACTCAAAGGGCTGTAGCACTGAAAAGGCAGTTAATTCTTTTTCTTTCTTTCTTTTTTTTTTTAACCAAACTTTAGACTTTTTATTTTGTGCTGGAGTGTAGGTGATTAACAATGTTGTGGTGGTCTCAGGTAAACAGCAGAGGGACTCAGCCATACATATGCTTGTATCCATTCTCCCCGATATTCCCATCCCATCCAGGCTGGCACATATCGTTGAGCAGGGTACTAAGTGCTACACAATAGGTGCTTATTGGTTATCCATTTTATATGTATCAGGGTACACATGACCATCCCAAAGTGACTAACTGCCTTTACCTGCTGAGTACCATAAGTTCGTTTTCTAAGTCTGTGAGTCTTTCTGTTTTGTAAGTAAGTTCATTTGTACAATTTCTTTTTAGATTCCCCATATAAGGGATGGCATATGATATTTCTCCTCTGTCTGACTTTCTGCGCTCAGTGTGACACTCTCTGTGTCCATCCATGTGGCTGATGGCATTATCCCATTCCTTTTACTGGCTGAGTAATATTCCATTGTATAAATGTACCACATCTCCTTCATCCAGTCTTCTGTCGATGGACATTTAGGTTGCTTACACGTCTTGGCTCCCTGGAGGAGGGTGTGGCAACCCACTCCAGTATTCTTGCCTAGAGAATCCCGTGGACAGAGCCTGGTGGGCTACCATCCCTAGGGTTGCAAAGAATTGGATATGACTGAAGCAACAGAGCACAGCACAGCATGTCTTGGCTATCATAAACAGTGGGAAAAGCAGTCCATTCAATCTGGGGAGTCAAGGTGTCTTCCTGGAGGAGGTGGCATTTGCTCTTGAGGGTTGTAAGAGTTAACCAATAGGAAGGCCTGGCAGACTTGGAGAAGGTGAGACATTTGGAGCCTAGAGTGAGGGTAGGAGGGGACCGATGTGGCTGCAGAGGGCAGGAGGAGCAGCCCCCCCATCTGGGTGTCATCCTGGCTCAACTGATCTCTTAAACTTCCAGTGCTGAGCCTTTTTGCATCTGCTGCTAGCACGCTTCCGTTAGCTTCCAACTTTATGTAGAATGAGGCCCTGCACAGGGGTGGGGGAGGGAGCTGGCTCTTGGGGGACAGGGGCTGTATCTCCCAGGCTCTGCCAGAACCCAGGGGTTGCTTTGGGAGAGGGGCCGGAGGCCCTGTGCGCCTGGCAGGGCCCAGGTTGCACACATCACCTTGGCAGTTTGTGGGCAAACCCTCTCGGCCGAGGGGAGGTTGCACTGCCAGCCACTTCCTCCAGTTCCTTCCCTCTGCCTGTCGTCACGGTTACCTCGACCTTGTTGGGGGTGAGGTAGAGGTTGGGTAGAATCAACTTTGTCCGGGTTTCTATTTCCCCAGATGCGGGTCAGCCAGAGGAGCTGTCACTTCTGGTTCAGTTTCAAAGGAGGCCAAGGGGCTGGGAGGTGCTTGGGTGCGGCCGTGTTGACAGGGCACCTCTCCAGCCAGCCTCCCAGGCCGGGAGGGCGTGGGTCAGAGAGAAGCTCCAAGGTGGTGGACCAGGAGACGGGGCGGCCCCTGCCAGGGCCTGTGCCGGGGGCCGTGGGTGCTGGTCTCCGGCTCACCCGTTGGTCCTGAGCTCCCGGAGCTTGCCGGGAATGTAGGCAGAGAGGCTGTTTATTTTCCTGGCCTGCAGCCCTTTTGGGCCGAGACCTTGTTCCAGGCCTCAGGCTGCCAGAAGCACCCCCACTGGCTCCAGAAGTGAGAGGGTTGGCAGGCCCAGGGCTGCCCGACGACTCCTCCAGTGGCCTTGGACTCTGGGTCCTGTCCAGCCCGGCTGATCCTGTGTGTCCTCTAGAATCCCCTAGTAGGCAGTGGACTGTGAGAGGCTTTATGTCCAAGTGATCCTGATGGGCTGGGGCTGTGGTCAAGATCAGGGCGGGTGAAGTCAGAGAAATCGGAGTGGGAAGCCTGACTCTATCATCTCCTTGCTGGAGGGCCTTGGGTAAACTGAGCGGGTGAACCTTAGTCTCACCGTCTGTGAAATGGGGCAGTCATAGAACTTCCTCATCAGACTGTGAGTGTGAGGGTTATAGGACCTATGTTGAAAGCATTGAACAAAGAGGGCAACAGATGGCAGCTCTTGTTATTATGAATGATATTAAACAGTAATAGCCACAGCTCTGAAGTCCATATTGGCAGGCAGTGAGCCTCTTCTTTCCCATTCAGTAGGCCCTGTTTCACTCAGGATAAGATTCCGTGTGTGTGTGTGTGTGTGTGTGTGTGTGAAAGTCACTTAGTCATGTCCGACTGTTTGTGACCCCATGGACTGTACCCAGGCTCCTCTGTTTGTGGAGTTCACCAGGCCAGAATACTGGAGTTGGTAGCCATTCCCTTCTCCAGGGGATCTTCCCAACCCAGGGATCAAACCCAGGTCTCCTGCATTGCAGGCGGATTCTTTACAGCTGAGCCACCAGGGAAGTAAGTCTAGAGATTCAGAAGCCTCCTCTGCCTAGGTCCTGAGGAGGGCACTTCGGGGAGCCCCTGGGATCTTGGGGTGCAAGTGGGTATCCTGGAGAAAGAAAATGCAGAGGCAGCGTGCATGTGTGATCAGTTGCTCAGCCGTGTCTGACTCTTTGTCACCCCAGAGACTGTCGACCACCAGGCTCCTCGGTCCATGGAATTTTCCAGGCAGGAATATTGGAGTGGGTTGCCATTTCCTTCCCCAGTGCATTGGCAGAGGGAAGGACGAACCTGATGAGGGGTGGGAAGACTGCTCCATCATCAGGAGAGAGCTGAGGGTTCGGAAGGACCTGAAAGGGAGGACAGGGAATGAAAATGGGTGGAGCAGAAGGTAAAATCAACACTCATGCTCAAGGTGTTTTGAAAGGAAATGCCTGGGAGCTGCTGGCCTGGAAAACAGTGCCCAGAGGCCTCGGGCCAGGCCAGAGAACAGACCGCCTGTTGGGTGTCACCTCTGAGTGAGGTGATCGCCAGGCTCCAGGCCTCCTGAACTCTGGCAGAACCCACGTGGCCCTGCCCTCCTGGGGCACTGACTCCTCCCCGGGATGCCCACCTGCTCCTCGAGCATCCTGGGGGCCAGCTGGGAACCGCTGCATCCCACCTGCTGAGAGGCCAGTGGGCTGGCAGGGCCGCTCACTCACGGCGGAATGTGGGTTATGTCATCCGTCTGTCCGTCTATCTGAGTCTTGGGAGGGCAGCCGGCCGCCAGGCTTGCCTTGGTGTCTCATCCGTGGCTCTTTGCCCCCACAGCTAGACGAGGAAGAGGAGCGGAGGAAACGGCGTCGAGAGAAGAACAAAGTCGCGGCGGCCCGATGCCGGAACAAGAAGAAGGAGCGGACGGAATTTCTGCAGCGGGTGAGGCAGGCAGTGGCCAGGGTGGACCCTGGCCTTGTCCTTTAGAGGCTTGTGTGCTGGTAACCCGGGAGACAGCATCCCGGGCCTGCAGAATCAATGCATGCTCACTGGCATCAGCCCAGGCGGCCATGACCTCTCGGTTCCTACCCCCCTCTCCTATCCAGTGCCCCCTCCCTGAACTGAGACGACCCAGGGGGCAGCCTGATTGCAGGAAGGCCAGAGCCGATGGGAGGAGCCAAGTTCCCCGCCTCCAGCTGAGGTTTAGATCCTGGGTGCTGAGGGGCCCAGGTGGCCCAGGACAGGTACTCCCCATTGCTGGTGCACTGGGGGCTCCCAAACTTGTTTGACGTGGGTACAGATGAAGTTCGTGATAGTTCCGTGCACAGGGGTAGTACATGCAGCCATGGGGCAGAACCCCTCCCCCCGCCCCCCATCGAGTGCAGGAGGCTCTTCTGGTCCTGATTCCTATCAGCCTGGACTCTGTCCCACGGAAGCTGACATCCCCCGACTCACCCCCAGCTCTTGGCTGCTGCCTCCAGGACCACAGAGGTCAGCTCTGCACGCCGAGGCAAGTGGAAGGCTGCCTTGCCTCATGGCCCTCAGAGCACGCCCCTGCCCTTTCATTTGGAATGTGTCAAACAGGCGTTTGTTCCTTCTTCTGTCCCTTAGGATTTCCCTCCTATTTTTGTTTTTCAGAAATGGTTGATGACTTTGAAGGGACATGACCAAAACGCGAATTGGTCCTAGCCAGTGGTCTCCAGCCTCCCCACTCCCAATCTGTGGTTGGTTTCTAAATAACAATAGTGACACTACAGAACAGTAATGTCCTGGGTCAGGCTACCTTCTACAGTGAGCAGCAGTGGACAGCAGCTGCTGACGTTTGTGAAGGGCGGCCCTGGGCAAGGCACAGTGTGTGTTTTATTGGCGTCATAGCTGTATGAGGTAGGGGCCTGCGTTATTCTCAGTCTGCTGATGGGGACACTAAGGAAGGCACGGGGGATAAGTAACTGGCCCCGGTCACTCAGCAGTGACCCGGGAGAGCTGAGATTCGGCCTGAGGCTAACGTCAGGGCGTCTGTCTTCAGCACTCTGCTCTCCTGGCTCCCATTCATTCCTCATTCCTGGGTTTGTTCGTGCCTTTGTTCATTCATTCTTTTGCTTGTTTGTTGATTTGTGGACAAGCAGTGTCAAGCGTATACTGAGTGCCTGGCCCTGTGCTCGGTGTGCTGGGGACACCCCACCTAGGAAGGACTAGTCGTGGTCCCTCCTATGGGGGCTGGAGGGACGAGGCCAGGTTGGCCTGGGTTTTCTCTGGAGATCTATGGGTCTCTTCTCATTCTTGCAACAAAACAGAGAACAAATCAGAGGTCAAGGGTGTCACCGCCTTGGGGCTGTGTGTGCACCTCCAGCTGTGAGCGTTTCAGCAGGGGAACGGTCAGTATAGGCGGGACTTAGACTCTGGAGCTGGAAGCCCCTCGGAAGGGATGGTGGACTGACACCAAGAGGGAAGGTTTCAAGAAATTTCTAAGACACGGGTCTCACATAAGCCTTTAAGATGGATGGAGTGTCACACACCTCATTTCCAGCCCTGAGAGCCTGCAGAGCTGGGCGGGGCACAGAGGGAGCACTCATATTCGACCCCCGCCTTCCAGGGCCTGCCAAACAACCAGCAGGCAAGCTGTGCCAAGTGAATGGACACCAGTGACACACTAGTGTCACCAACGGTCAGTGCCAGATGAGTGGGCAAGCTGCTCTGGCATTCCAATGACATGGTCTGAGCACCTACTGCGTGCCAGGCATTTCCTGGGTCCCATTTATTCTCATTCCACTGAGCACCCTGCTGATCCCCCTTTTAGACACATACCTGTAGCACAGAGAGGTCAAGTTCCTTGCCCGAGGTTACAACTGCCAGCGTGCAGTGGAGTCAGGGTTCATCCATCCGTTTGCTGACCCATCCATCCATCCTCAGTGCCGAGTGAGCGCCCACCGCACAGTGGGCCCAAAGGCCGTGGCTGCGGGGGCGACAGGCAGAAAACAGGGATGGGATGTGTGCTGAGCATGAGGTTGGGCAAGCCCGGGGGAGGGGGCTGTGAGCACAGATGGGGGCGGGGAGGGGCAGCTGTCCGAGTCGAGACTGCAGAATGACTCCTGATGGACACACAGACCGGGGCAGGAGCCCACTTGGGGAGGGACAGCGCTGGAGGGGTCACCACGAACAGCCAAAGCACAGGCCAGAGGCCAAGGTGTCGTTTAAGGATGCGGTGATGGGGTCGGAAAGAATGCCGGGGTGGCTAGGGTGCAGGGTCCATGGAGAGAAAGGGGCCCAGAGCCCTCATGTGTGGGGTGGTCCCTGTGCCAGTTGTCCGGGGCAATCCCGCTTTAACTAAGCCTGTTGTCCTGGCCTGGTTATTAACAGCACCTTCTTTCACTCTCATGCCGTGTCCCCATTAGGATGAAGAAGTGTGCAGTGCCAGAGGGCCATGGGAGGGTTTCGGGAGGAGAGGGACACACCCTGTTGCTGTGGTTACAGCAAGGTGCGTGGACTGGGGGACCCCCCCCCCCCAGGGCCCGAGTGGGAAGATCGGTTAGGTCGCTGTGTTATCCCCAGGGGAGGAGAAGGCAGCTGTTGACCAAGAGAAGTACATGGCCTTGGGGTCTGGAAGGGGGGCCTGGGCAGTTCTGTCGGGGCCCACACCCAGCCCCTCACAGTGCTCCCCTCCTCCCCTCTGACCATGGAGGCTGAGGCCACGTGTAAGGGTTAGGGCCCAAAGGTGGAGGCTGTATGGACAGTCCGTACCTGATGACATAAGGGATTCTCTTGTCGTTTATTTTTTAATATGTCAAATACATACAAGGCTCAGAGGTACAAAGGTATATGTATGTGTGTGTACACACACGCACACACACACGTGCATACACACATATGGGCTTCTGAGGTAGCACTGGTGATGAAGAACCCGCCTGCCGATGCAGGAGACGTAAGAGACGCAGGTTTGGCCCCTGGGTCGGGAAGATCCCCTGGAGGAGGACACGGCAGCCCACTCCAGTATTCTTGCCTGGAGAATCCCATGGACAGAGGAGCCTGGCGGACTGCAGTCCATAGCATCGCACAGACTTGGACACGACTGAAGTGAATGAGCACACGTGCACGTATACACATGTATATGTACAATGTAAAAAGTCACCCTCGACCCCTGGGGACTCATATCCAGGCTAGGCGGTTTCTGTGGCATCTCAGATGTCATCTGCCTCGACCAGGCAAGGCCCTGAAGGAGGCAAGAGGCAGGTCTTTGGGTCAGATCCCTTGCCCTGCAGGCCCCAGTGCCACCTGAGCCCCTCTGCTGTCCACGGGCAGGAGCAGTGGCTGCTGTGGGGCCGCCTCTGCAACCCCACTGGGCCGGACACGGTTCCCTGGGAGTGGGCAGCAGTTAAAACCATCACACGCTCCGCTGCTGTGCGTTGCTCTTCAAGGCCACTCTCTCCTTGACGGCCACAGTAACTCTGGGAGGAGGCAAGGCAGCCACATCCACTGGCTCAGATTCTGAGGCTCGGAGAGATTCACACAGTGGCCGAGTCAGGATGGGGACCCAGAGCTTCCTCCACTGCCTGGCCTCCCCGGGGGATCTTGTTCACAGCAGCCTAGCTGGCAAGTGGCAGAGTCAAGATTTTAATTCAGACAGGGATTTGGGGCTCAGAAGTCTGCATCAGGCTATTTGTTGGGAAGTGGGGCTGTATTTTAAGTGCATTAGGGTAACTTTGAAAAATAAGAGTCAGAGAATCTTCATGCTGGAAGTCCCCTGGGCCAATCATATTTTCTGTGGGGGTGGGGGGCACTGAGGCCCAGAGAAGGGAAATGACTTGGCCAAGGGCATACGGCCGGGACATCTCAGCCCTCTTCCTGTGTTTTCTCTGCTGCCTTCCCTGACTGCCACGGAGGAGGCAGAACCTCCTTCACGTGCATTAATTCCATTCTGAAATGACAAATGGTTTCATTTTCTCTAGGGCAGTAAATATCTACCAGAGGCAAAACGATAAACAAAAATGCAAGCAGAGTTGTTCAGTTCCTAATTAAGGTGTGAAGATCCTAGCCCATGTTGGTTGAATTAATTAGAAAAACAGATTAGGTAATTGTTGTTCTAAAACCACAAACCACTTCTACAATCACAGCTAAAAAAAGATTTTTCGAAACTCAGTTTATACTTACCCAGTAAATAAGTATGTAGCATTGATAAATAAAACAGAAGAAAATCAACAACAGAGCAGCTAGTTACAGCCTGACAGTCAGACTGTAGAAGCTCAGGCTATTCCATGATGTACCTGTACATTTTCAAACCAGCAAAATGTCATGCCGTTGCTATGATGAATGCACGGGGAAGCCAGTTGCTCACTCCCACTTGGTCTTTTTGTGTGATACAGATGTGAGGTGGGTGTGATGTCTTTTCAAGGGCGAGGGTGTGTGCGCAGGCCTGCCGGTCCCTGCCCCTTGCATGTCCCATTCTAACTTCCATTTCCAGCACAACCCAGCCCTTCCTCGTCCTGCCCACCGCCCTCCAGAACAGCTGCCACCTCCCCACTTCCTTGGACCCTCCCCCATGCTCACACGCTGCTGTCTACCCACCGCCCACTCTGCAGACGCAGGCAGTCTCCCAGACCTGCCAAGTTTTCTTGGAAACGGCCTCCTCCTCTGCTTCTCTTCCTTTGCTTCTTCATCCCCCCTTGCTCGTGGCTTAAAGCAAAAATTCCTTAAGCCTCCCTAACCCTTGGTTTACAAAGTACCTTTCCCACGTGAAGTCATTTAATCCCCCACGATCATCATGTTTTTTACAGAGGAGATAACTGGGGTTCAGGGAAGTTAAGAAACTTGCTCTTGACTCTGATTTCCAAACCCCAGGTTTGGCTCTAAACCCACCTTCCCAGCTTGGTACCCTAATAGGTCCAAAAGTGACATGTGGTCATCTGGGAGGATTTTTAATCTCTTAAACGCATCTGACACTCTCCCATGTCCGCATCCTGGTTCACTCAGAGCTTGCTTCTTGAAACATCTTCCCATTCTCCCACTGACTGTCTCTTCTCAACCAGAGTCAACCCATTTCTCCAAACCCAAGATCAGACCCAGTCATTCAGCCCACTCTCAGAAGGTCTTCTAGACCCCGGAGGGCTGATGGCACTTGATAAGCTCTGCCTGGCTGTCTAGATCCTTCTCCCCCTTGAGTGGAAGCTGCACACTATCCGTGTTAGGGGCTCATGGATCTCAGGGCCCCTTAGAGGGTTCACTGCACAAAGCAGATTCTCAGCCCTTGTTCCTGGGTGGGTGGATTGAACCAAGACTCCTAGAGGCAGCAGCTCAGAGGATTTGAAGTTGGAGCTCAAATTGTGTCTGGGGGGTCAGAGACATTCCCATGGTCACCAGCTTGTAGACCCAGTGAGCAGGCAGCTAAGCCTAGCCCCTACCTGCCCCAGACTCATGGTTCCACGTGGGGTCTCTCCTGCCCTCAGAGGCTCTCTGCTTGGGGTATTAGGAGAACAGTGGACCAGCCTGGCCTCCCTGTCGCTCCTCGTCCCGCTGAATCCCAAACCACCCTAGCTGGCTTTTGGTATTTCCCCCCCCGAGCATTTTTTCCTTCTTTGAGGCTTTTCTCCCTCAGTGTCTAGTCCCGAGGACTGCACGTCTCAGCAGTTCTGAGTCCCCAGGCACTGTGCTGCTCCAAGGTATGAGTACAAGGAACAGCTCAGTCAGCCTGGCTGATGTGGGGAAGACAGCAGCCCTGAGGCCAGAGGCCCCAGAGGGATCTCTGAGCCCCGGCAGGGAGGGGCCACTCAGCCCATCACAACCACAGCCCGTTCTTTGTTGGATGCGGGTTGCCCGGGCTCGGCAATGGACCAGATGCTTCTTGTGCGCTAAAGGATGTCTAGGAGCATCCCTGAGCCCTACCCTCTGAATTCCAAGGGCACCCACCCTCCCCAGTTGTGACAACATGAAATGTCTCCAGATACTGTCAAATGTCTCTGGGAGGCAGAATCGCTTCTAGTTGGGAATGACTGGTCTCAACCTTTGCCAGCCTTTGGGTGAATTCCAACCTCCACACTGGTTATATGTTTTTAGATAGAGTCCAGGAAATACCAGCTCAGGCGCTTCTGTATTTTACTGTGTTGACTCCCAAGTATTGAACTGGTGTGCCCATCACCTCTCTACGTCACGAACTTGTAAGTAAGTGAAAGTTGCACAGTCATGTCCGACTTTTTGTGACCCCATGGACTCTATAGTCCATGGAATTCTCCAGGCCAGAGTACTGGAGTGGGTAGCCTTTCCCTTCTCCAGGGGATCTTCCAGGGATAGAACCCAGGTCTTCTGCATTGCAGGCAGATTCTTTACCAGTTGAGGCACAAGGGAAGCCCAAGAATACTGGAGTGGGTAGCCTATCCCTTCTTCAGCGGATCTTCCCAACCCAGGAATCGAACCAGGGTCTCCTGCATTGCAGGCAGATAGATTCTTTACCAACTGAGCTCTCAGGGAAGCCCCATGAACAAGAAAACTCCCCATAAATCAAATCAACATCACTTCCTCACCCTGGAGCCTCTTCAACTGAACTGGAAGTTCTCTGGAAATCTTACCTGGGATTGTTTAAAACCACATTTTAGATCCAGAAGGAAGACTGTTGATTGCCTCCCAGTGAGCAAAGATTCTAGCTAACAGGGGATAAGGAAGAGACTGCTTAAATAATTATAGACCGATAACCAGGAAGCACATGTTTGGGGAATTACATGACCACACTGGGCTTGTGGATGCCACAGGCCAATATATCCCCAACATGCATTTATCACACATAAAGCGCTTTCTGTGGCACTGCCGTTGTGGGCCACCTCTAACCCCTCTGTGGACCCTCCATGCATCTGCTCTGGATCCACTTGGCCTCCATTCTTCTCCCACCCTTTGTTTCTTGTACAAAGGTCCTGAGGCAGGAGAGTGTTTGGCATATTTGAGCAACAGCAAGGAAGCCACTGGGCTTTCCCAGTGGCTCAGTGGTAAAGAATCCACCTGCCAGTGCAGGAGATGGGTTCAGTCCCTGGGTCAGGAAGATCTCCTGGAGAAGGAAATGGCAACCCACTCCAGTATTCTTGCCTGGAGAATTCTATGGACAGAGGAGCCGGGCAGGCTACAGTCCATGGGGTTGCAGAGAGTCAGATATGACTGAACTAAACAACAACACACAAAGGAAGCCAGTGTGGCTAGAGTGGATTGAGTAGGGGAAGAGAGGGGCACGTGAACCAGGCTGGCCCCAGGGTATACCCTGGATTCACCCCACTAGTAACACGGGCCAGTGTCTGGTATGACGGGCAGGACCTGAACAAAGTCAGTTACTCCCAGGGACCCCGTAGCAGATTCTGTGCTTCTCCAGGGGGGAAACTGACAGAAAATAGACAAAGACCAGCCTGGAGCGCCCTGTGACTACCTAGGTGGAGAACTTCTCCCTGGAGCTGGTCCCCACTGAAAGCTTAAAGCCTCGTCTCTGTTTTTGCATGCAGGAATCTGAGCGGCTGGAACTCATGAACGCTGAGCTGAAGACCCAGATCGAGGAGCTAAAGCAGGAGCGACAGCAGCTCATCTTGATGTTGAACCGGCATCGTCCCACCTGTATCGTTCGGACCGACAGCGTCAAGACACCCGAGTCAGAAGGCAACCCTCTGCTTGAGCAGCTTGAGAAGAAGTGACCGTGGGCTGGGAGGAGGAGGACAAAGGATGAACGAGGCGTAGGAGATGGCAAGAGGGAGGAAGAAGAGGAGGGCACCAGAGGGCTCTTCCTTGGTGTGCGAAAAACTTTACACCGGAGGCTCAGCACAGCCAGTAATTGGCCGGGCTTTTTTTTTTTTCTTTTTTTTTTTTGTGAAACTCAGATCAGCCACACAAGGGGAAGAGCCGGCTGATGAAACCCAGAAGGACCAAGCGCTGAGACCAAAGTAGACTCGAGGGTGGGGCTGTCCCGCTGGGGCCCAGCTCCAGGGAGACAGGACAGAGGCACCCGGGGCCGGAAAGCAGCCTCAGGCACTTCTCTGGGCTCTCTGCCAGGGTACCCACCCCAGGGACCTCCGAGCAGCCAGGAAAAGCCATGAGTTGCAACCAAACGCGCGGCTGAGGATCGAACTGAGTGACACTGCCATCTGCCTGCCGACCCTGGTGCAAGGCTGGAGAGAGAGGGTCACGATGCGGGGCCCCGCGGGGCCCTGCTGGAGAGTGGCAGCTGGGTGCACCCTGGCCGGCCCTGCTGGAGTTTGCCGTGGGCACGAGGCGCAGGCGCCCTTCCAAAGCACATACTCACTGAATGTTTACAGACTGGCTGTCCTGGCAGGGCTTTCAACTGCACATGGTTTTTATACTTTCTTTTTTTTTTTTTTAATATTTTTTACGAAAAAAAAAAGATTTTATACAAGCAATATATATATGGATTTCTATAATCACTCGATGTGATACAGTATAAATATGCTATGGTTTGTTTGTTATGAACAAATATCCAGCAGTTATGGTCATTGTGTGTAACTTCTAAGTACTGTAGTCTCTGGGTGTTGGGGGGTGGCCAGGGAGGGGGTGGGGTGTGTTTCCATCCTGGTAAACCCTTCATAGTACTCAGTTCTGTATCACTCAGTAAACGTTACTCTTACCCAGCCACCCCTTGTAGTGTCTGCCTGGGGGATGGGGGTACAGGGCACACTTGGTCACCTGTGGTGTGCGGTGTCAGAGAATGTTTGGAGCATCTATCGTGGGCCCTTGGTTTTCACAACAACCCTTCCCAGGTAAGTCTTTATATGCCCATTTTACAGATGAGGAAGTCGAGGCTCAGAGAAGTTATTATATATATATACACAGTACTTCATTTATTCACTCAACACACGTTTCCTAAGTGCCAACCGGGAGTGCCAGGGACTCTTACAAGGTGCTGAGTAGTCGCTGGGCCCTGCACGTATGGAGCTGATGGTCATGAGCTAGATCTTGTATGTGCTCCATACACCGTTCATTTTCACAACAGCCTTGACAGGGAGCAGCAATGGTCCCAATTTGTAGATGAGGAATTCGAGGCCCAGGGAGTTTAAAACTTGCCCTGCTGAGGACTTAACAGAGTGGCTAGCATATATAATCTCATTCACTTCTCTCAAAACATGAAATAGGCATCAGTGCCCATCATTTTGTAAATAACTAAGGCTCAGAGAAGGTGTGTGACTCATCCGAGGTCACCCAGCTAGTGAGGAACAGAGCTGATGCTCGAACTTGGCTTCCCAAGGCCCGTGACTCTCCCGCTGTGGCCAGCTAATTGTGTGATTGCCCCCGTGAGGGAACATCCCACCTGATTAGAACAGGAGGCCAAGGAGGCCATGGTTGCAGGGCCAGTTTCTGGGAGGGCTGGATGGAGTTCCAGGCTGTGCCACGATCGTGGAGTGGACCAGTGATGTGAGCAAACGGTGTGGCTGTCTCAGCCACGCCCTCACCTTCAGAGTTGAACACCACCCTGAAGAGCAAGAAGGACTCGATGCCATAGGCAAGAGCTGCCATTCACGTGGCACATGATGGCTCAAAAGGCACTTTTATGTGTGTTGCTCATCTGATATTCCAGCTCCAGGAGGTAGATGGGATAGGGTTTCAGTTCCATTGCACTAGCTGTGCAAGCTGAGGCTTACAAAAATTAATGTTTGACTTCCCTGGAGGTCCAGTGGTTAAGACTCTGTGCTTCCAGCGTAGGGGATGTGGGTTAGATCCCTGGCCAGGGAACTGAGGTCCCATATCCTGCATGGTGTAGCCAAAAAAACCCCCAAAATAATGTTTACACAGCTGGAAACAGGTAGAACCAGGAGCTGAAGCCTCCTCTTCTACTGTCTACTGGTGTGTGCTCTCTCCTCCATCACTGGGGCTAGATAACTAGTTGCTGCTGGTCAGGCTTCATGTCAAGGACAGCAGTGAGCTTGGGTTGCTTCTCACGTCTTGAATGAGGACTTCCAGGATGGACAGGAGCCAAGAAAATGTCGTTAAAATGCCTTTGGTCCCTTACTTCCTTGTCTCAGGTCCCTCTACCCAACCTACTTGGTGTGCCACCCCTACCCACCTGGCGACCCACTCCAGGCTTCACCTTAGAAGCAGGGCCTGTCAGCTCCCTGGCAGATGTGGTGGCACACAGCAACCCCCCAGGCTGTAATCCTTTGACAGTCGCCAAGCCTTGAGAGAAGCAAAGATGTGGACTTGCAGGCCCCTCACATGAGCTGGTGCCCTTCCGGCAGGACCACCGCCCACCCCTGGCTGTGGTTCCTCTGGTCTTGTCCTGGGAGCTGCCAGCCTGTACCTACCAGCCTGTATCATCTTTCGCCTCTGAGGACCGCTGTCTCCCAGAATCAGTGGCACGCGCTGTGCCGAGATGCACCCTTCCTCACCAGGACCCCTGCTCCCTGCTGCGGGAAGCCAGAAGTCGCAGTCGTCTGTCTCATAAGAGCTAATGTGCTTGGGTTTCCTGTGCATCTGGCGTGTTAGATGGGCTACCGGGGCCAGTCTGTATGACCTTGTCAGGAGGTAGGTACCATCGTCTCCATGTTGCAGATGAGAAAACCAAGGCACAGAGAAGAAGGAACTTGCCAGAGTTCACAGTCCTTTGAGTGGCAGAGCCAGAATGTTCTTATAATCTGACTCCAGGTGTAAAAAGCTGGATGGGACTTCCCCCTGTGGGAGACGCTCTGTGTTTGTCCTGTGACCTCAGTTTTGTGTGCAGAGGCCAGGGGAAATGGCATGGGTTGAGGATTCCCAGCTCTCAGACACCCATCTCCAAGTGTAAGTACAGAAGACCACTTTAAAGGCTACTAGGTTCACGATCCAATCTTCTACTGACTAGCCATGAGCCTCAATTTTCTTATCTGTTAAGTGGGAGCAGTAACAATCTAAGTCTTTTTTTTTTTAAATAGGGTTGTTGTCATGGTCAAATACGGAATGCATGTAAAAGTGTTTTCAGAAACACAAAGCTCCACAAAGTGGTAAGTCTCTTGCCCTCTGTTAGCATGAACGGTTGTTAATTACCACACAGTACAAATCACTTGAATATCTTATTTCCTAAAGGTGGCTGCAGCGTTAGTGTTCTGGCCATGTATCCAGTTCCCATAGCAATGGACACTGGGATACGAGAGTTTGCTCGGCTCCTGAACAGTCACAGCCAGCTATATTGGATTCATTATCCTCTCCCTGGGCTTTCTTGTGCCTTCCTGCCCAGTGGTCATAAATGAAATGTGTACCACCTCTGCCCAGGGTTGCTATGAGAATCAACTGGGCAGCCTGAGAAGGATAAGACCCATTAGCAGATGGGCAGTAAGCAGTAGTGCTGGTCAGGATTCAGATTAAAGGGAACTAACCTGTGCTGCCAGTGGGAAATTGATGCGACTGTGCAAAGCAATTTGGCAATAACCGGTGGCACTAAAGCTAAACCCATCCTTTGACCTAGCAATTTCCCTTCTAAGTACACATTTTTGGAAGAACTCCAGCATAGGGGCACAAGGAAAAGTACAAGGACGTTCACTGAAGCTTCATCTGTATTTAAGAGAAGTTGGAAACAACCTAAACACTGATGAACAGAAGAGCAGATAAACTGTGTTTTCATAAAATTGAGTATTATTCTGCAGGTAGCTAAAAAGAATGTATCAGAACTACAAGCATCAGTGTGGATAAACCTCAGAAACACACTATTGAACTGGAGAATGGGAAGCTAGTTGCAGAAGAATATATGTGGTGTGCCATTTATGCAAAGTTTCCAAACGTGGAAATTGATCCTTTATTGCTTATGGGTACACATAGATCTGGTTGACAGAGGTGTAAAAGCGTGCATAGGAATGTCATTAATATCAAAATCAGTAACAGGGAATTACTCCTGGAGAAGGGGAGGAAGCGTTTTGGGATGGTATCTGCAAGGCTATAGAGGACACTGGGTTTCAACTGTATGTGTAACATTTCATTAACTTTTAAAAATCTGAATCAAATGTAGAATAATGTTTGCATTTGTCAGAGATGGGTGCTGGGCATACACACGTGAGTTATCTTTTCCACACTTTCTCTGTATGCTTGGTGTATTTCCTAGTGAAAAAAAAAAAAAAGAACAAGCCACAAACACCAATAGAAGGTTTTGTTTTCCCATCCTTTCCTTGGCAAGCTCAGGAAATAAAAATATCTGAAATTACAAAGTCGTCGCAGCATATGCTCTTGGAATTTATGCAAATTTTAATTGCATGCCTTGAGGGAGAGAAAGTTGATACAAAGCGTGTGATTTGTTTAGCTGGCCCTTCTAGTTAACAAGCGGTGTGCCTGGTGGTGAGGGTGCCCTGTGGTGAGGGCACCTTGGGGATAGTTGATCTGTACCACTTAATGAGCCATGGAAGGCATGTTCAAGGTTAATTCAGACTCTAACTTTTCTTGTTACATCCTGGATTTTCAACCCAATCCCTGTGTAAAATGCACCTCCACCTTTAAGGGCAGCTTTAAGGCAAAGGAGGAGCCTTTCAAAGACCCAGTGGTCACAGGGTATTAGATTCCTCTTGCTGCTATAACAAAGTGCCACAGACTTAACACAAATCTTAGTATCTTAGAGCTCTGAAGGGCAGAAGTCCAAAATGGGTTTCACCTGGTTAAAAGCAAGGTGCCAGCAGGCTGCGTCCTTTTTGCAGGCTCTGGGGAAATCCATTTTCTAGCTTTTTCCAGTTGATAGAGGCTGCCCACCTTCCATGAGCTCGTGACCCCTTCATCTTAAAAGCCATCACTGGCTGGTTGAGTCTTTCTCCTGTCAATCACTCTGACACTGACATTTCCTCCTTCTCCCTTCCATCTTTTAAAGACGCTTGTGATTATATTGGGCCCGCCTGGATAAGGCAGGATACTCTTATTTTAAGGTCAACTTTAAATTTCATCTGCAACCTTACATTCCCCTTGCCATGTGACATAACATATTCAAAGGTTCCGCATTTGGAAGGCATTATTCTGCCTATTACAATAGGGATCTAAGAGGTGGAGATTCTAAAAGCCAGCCCTCCTCCTACCCTGGCAAAGATAGGCTGTTTTCTGTGTAAGTGCCATGAGGATGGCGTCTCTACACAGGCAACCCCAGTGCCTGGCACCTAGAAGCAGTCCTAGAAATCAGACCCTCGGGGACATTTAGGATGGGATGTTCAGACCTGAGCCTATTTGCAGTGACAGTCAGTGGGGTGGCGAGAATCCCTGACCTATTGCAGTTCCTCAGACTCTTCTGCGTAGATCGAGATGTCATATGTGATATGGGTAGAAAGGCAAGTGATCTCGGGCAGCTGGATGGCATGGGGATAACTTAGAAAGTTCGAGTCAGTTGCCTTTTGTTAACCATTTTGAAAGCCTCAGAAAAAGAAAATATAAAGCTTGAGTTCAGTTCAGTTCAGTTCAGTTGCTCAGTCATGTCTGACTCTTTGCGACCCCATGGATTGCAGCACGCCCGGCCTCTCTGTCCATCACCAACTCCCGGAGTTTACCCAAATTCATGTCCACTGCCATCTAACCATCTCATCCTCTGTCATCCCCTTCTCCTCCTGCCTTCTATCTTTCCCAGCATCGGGGTCTTTTCAAATGAGTCAGCTCTCTGCATCAGGTGGCCAAAGTATTGGAGTTTCAGCTTCAACATCAGTCCTTCCAATGAATATTCAGGACTGATCTCCTTTAGGGTGGACTTGTTGGATCTCCTTGCAGTCCAAGGGACTCTCAAGAGTCTTCTCCAACACCACAGTTCAAAAGCATCAATTCTTCGGTACTCAGCTTTCTTTAGAGTCCAACTCTCACATCCATACATGACTCCTGGAAACACCATAGCCTTGACTAGATAGAGCTTTGTTGACAAAGTACTGTATCTGCTTTTCAATATGCTGTCTAGGTTGGTCATAACTTTCCTTCCAAGGAGCAAGCTTGAGTTAGGCAACTATAAACTCAAGATGCGCTGTGAAAATCAGAGTGCATTTTTTGGTAGTATTTAAGGAGACACTTGTCTCAGGCACACTGTGCTGAGAGTCAGGCCCAGAATCTAACTGTAAGGATGGCAGACCCATTAAGAAGAACCAATGTCCATCCTGGAACTGGCAACCCCCTCCGGTACTCTTGCCTGGAAAATCCCATGGATGGAGGAGCCTGGTAGGCTACAATCAATGGAGTTGCGCAGAGTCAGACACAACTGAGCGACTTCACTTTCACTTTTCACTTTCATGCATTGGAGAAGGAAATGGCAACCCACTCCAGTATTCTTGCCTGGAGAATCCCAGGGACGGAGGAGCTTGGTGGACTGCCGTTTATGGGGTTGCACAGAGTTGGACACGACTGAAGCAACTTAGCAGCAGCAGCAGCAGCGGCAATGTCCATCTTTGAGAAATTTTCAGTCTCAAAGTCAGGATGCTAATAGGGAAAAATGTAGAAGCTTGAGACCTGAAATGGGGCCTTTGGATAAATGAGACTCTGAAACTCTAGAATCCCTTGAGCCCTCTGGACTGGCAGAAGCAGTCCCCTGCCCCTTAAAATCAGCCTCCCCTTGCTTGGAGACCATGGAAGGATCGCTGTCAGAGCAGCATGATGTTTACCCTCAAGATCCACCTCTGCTACCCTCATTACTGCCAGGCAGATAAACAAGGTCACCTCTCAGTTCAGTGCGAGCAGGGGGAAAACAGTCCCTGCTCCAGAAGAACATCACTTATCTGTTGAAAGAACTTCAGGACATGGCTGATCTGTATTATCAGGCATCAGGGAAAGACAAATAAGAATGATCGGGTCTTTATAAGGGATTTAAACAGCCACAAGGGCATGACTCAGCCATCCTCTCTCTCTCTCTGAGACTGCCTGTGTCTATCCATACATACTGTACTCTTTTTTCCTCCTAATAAAGACTTGTTTCACTAAAAAAGAGAGAGAGAGAAGAATGATTAGGTCTTGAGGGACCCAGAATATATCTGGGAAGGGGATGATTTTTTTATATGGAAACACTCACCTGTGACCAAGGTTCAATGCCCTGGCATTGATGTTGGAATGTACGTTAATACATGACTGGTGTGGCTCCTCAAAGCTTTTACAAGATATGTGCATGCATGCTAAGTCACTTCAGTCGTGTCCAACTCTGTGCAACCCTATAGACTGTAGCCCGCCAGGCTCCTCTGTCCATGGGATTCTCCAGGCAAGAATACTGGAGTGAGTTGCCATGTCCTCCTCCAGGGAATCTTCCTGACCGAGGGGTTGAATGTGCGTCTCTTATGTCTCCTCTTTGACAGGTTCTTTACCACTAGTGCCACCTGGGGAGGCCACAGATGATATGAACCTAGAGTAAATGAGGTGGAGGTGCTCAGCTCGCCTTGGCAGAGAATTAAGGAAGTGTCGGAAGGTCCTAAGGTCCTGGGAGGGGGCCATGGTCAGATGAGCTGCTCAGCTGTGGTCAGATGGATTTGTTATGTGAGATGTCACCTGACCATGCTTCTCAGGAGGGCTGGAACGTCACTAAGATGGTGATGACATACCGGAGAGGGGGCCACTGGCATCTTGGAGAAGCCCTGAACTGGCCACCTCTATAGGCCAGGCTGGACAACAGGGGATGTTGCCATAGAACTGGAGTTCCCTAGTGTCAGTGGGGATTATGGAATTCCAGAGTGGTAGAGGCCTAAAGGAGACTAGTCTGGGTGTTCATTGGAAGGACTGATGCTGAGGCTGAAACTCCAATACTTTGGTCACCTCATGCAAAGATTTGACTCATTGGAAAAGACCCTGGTGCTGGGAGGGATTGGGGGTAGGAGGAGAAGGGGGCGACAGAGGATGAGATGGCTGGATGGCATCACTGACTCAATGCACATGAGTTTGAGTGAACTGCGGGAGTTGCTGATGAACAGGGAAGCCTGGTGTGCTGCAATTCATGGGGTCGCAAAGAGTCAGACACAACTGAGCGACTGAACTGAAATGAACTGAACTGAACTAAGAGGCCAGATGAAGGCCATTAACTGGTACCATGGACAGCAAGAGCCTCATATACTTTCTAGATCTAAGTCAGTTCCCAGACCCAGAGCCCACTGACTGAAGGATAGGCAGGGTCCCCTTGAGGAAAACCCCTATGTTACCATCACATGTATTCAATAAACATTTTCCCAGTCCTTCCTTAAAGAGTAACTATACAGGAGGGAAGGGAATTATCACATCTCTTGACCACCATTGAATCAATCCCAGCACCCGCATTAAAACTAAGGGTGTGAGATGTCACTGATACCAGCCCTCCTGCTATCATGCTCTTCTGGCTGGAGATGGGTTTATGGAGGACAGGGGATAAGAAATGTCCTGGCCTATGTCTGCCTCCAGTGGGTTTTTGGGCCCACAGAGCCTTCTTATGGCTCTTTCCCCAGCTCCTGACTGATAAAGAGTGTTTTGGTAGGAAAAAACTGAATGGGAGTGCTTGAAACTATAGCATCCCCAGCCAAGACATGAAATGACACTACATCCTAGGTGCAACTGCAGGGAACAGCACCGCCAGCAAAGACTTAAAGGATGCAAAGGGTGGTGGTGATTTATATCATATTCTTGTAGAACTCACTTGTTTGATCTCTGCGAAATCAGATGGATGGTGGTGGGTGATGATGTAACAGTGTAAACCTTACCAAGTGGTATTCCCTCCTACAGCTGCCATGCTTGGGGTGTTATCATGATTAGAACAGGTTACACTGCTCCTGGTCTTTGGTAAGTGAAAGTGAAAGTCACTCAATTGCAAAGTCGCTCACTCTTTGTGACCCCATGGACTATACAGTCCATGGAATTCTTTAGGCCAGAATACTGGAGTGGGTAGCTGTTTCCTTCTCTAGGGGATCTTCCCAACCCAGGGATTGAACCCAGGTCTCCAACATTGTGGACAGATTCTTTACCAGCTGAGCCACCAGGGGAAGCCCAAGAATACTGGAGTGGGTAGCCTATCCCTTTTCCAGCGGATCTTCCCAACCCAGGAGTTGAACTGGGTCTTCTGCATTGCAGGCAGATTCTTTATCAACTGAACTATCAGGGAAGCCCCAAGCAGCTATTAATTGATAAATGCATTCTACTCAATTCCCATCAATAAGCAAAATCAA
The DNA here is from genome assembly GCF_042477335.2 of Ovis canadensis. NCBI lineage: Eukaryota > Metazoa > Chordata > Mammalia > Artiodactyla > Bovidae > Ovis > Ovis canadensis. The sequence goes on from NC_091251.1 coordinate 97,043,361, forward strand.
TTAAACCAGCTCACTTATACATGAGAAAGGCAGAAGTGTCCATGTACTGTCTAGCCCAAGGGCTGTATTAACTCTCTTGCCCCCCATCAGAGTCTAACCCACAGGCGCTTTGATCCCCTTGGCATTCCAGAGAGTCCAGTTGCTCCCGTTATATGGTTGGCACAGTGCTGGTGCGACTTGCAGAGCAGACAGTGCCCTAGATGCCATTGTAAGGTGCATGAGCACCGGAGGGTGGGAGAGAGTCCCATTCATGAGGGTTTAGGGATCTGCATGTGGCTGCTTATTTAGCTTATATGCAGAGTACATCATGAGAAACGCTGGGCTGGAAGGAGCACAAGCTGGAATCAAGATTGCCGGGAGAAATATCAACAACCTCAGATATGCAAATGACATCACCCTTATGGCAGAAAGTGAAGAGGAACTAAAAAGCCTCTTGATGAAAGTGAAAGAGGAGAGGGAAAAAGTTGGCTTAAACCTCAACATTCAGAAAACAAAGATCATGGCATCTGGTCCCATCACTTCATGGGAAATAGATGGGGAAACAGTGGAAATAGCATCAGAGTTTATTTTGGGGGGCTCCAAAATCACTGTAGATGGTGACTGCAGCCATGAAATTAAAAGACACATACTCCTTGGAAGAAAAGTTATGACCAACCTAGATAGCATATTCAAAAGCAGAGACATTACTTTGCCAACAAAGGTCTGTCTAGTCAAGGCTATGGTTTTTCCAGTAGTCATGTATGGATGTGAGAGTTGGACTGTGAAGAAGGCTGAGTGCCGAAGAATTGATGCTTTTGAACTGTGGTGTTGGAGAAGACTCTTGAGAGTCCCCTGGACTGCAAGGAGATCCAACCAGTCCATTCTAAAGGAGATCAGCCCTGGGATTTCTTTGGAAGGAATGATGCTAAAGCTGAAACTCCAGTACTTTGGCCACCTCATGCGAAGAGTTGACTCATTGGGAAAGACTCTGATGCTGGGAGGGATTGGGGGCAGGAGGAGAAGGGGACGACCGAGGATGAGATGGCTGGATGGCATCACTGACTCGATGGACATGAGCTTGAGTAGACTCTGGGAGTTGGTGATGAACAGGGAGGCCTGGCGTGCTTCAATCCATGGGGCTGCAAAGAGTTGGACACGACTGAGTGACTGAACTGAACTGAATGTTGGTGGTGTTTGTTTGTTTGTTTGTTTGTAAGTTTTTTTTTTAATGTGGACCATTTTTAAGTCTTTAATGAACTTGTTACAACAATGTTTCTGCTTTTTAATGTTTGTTTTTTTGGGCCACAAGGCAAGCAGGATCTTAGCTCCCTGACCAGGAATTGAACCCACAATCCCTGCATTGAAAGTGAAGTCTTAACCATTGGACCACCACGGGAGTCCCTTGGGATGGTGTTTTTAGTGGTCCTGTGGTCAGAGGTGTTTGGAAGTTCCCCTTCAAGATTCCTTGGTGGCTTAGCTGGTAAAGAATCCCCCTGAGTGCTCAGATCATGAACTCCTTATTACCAAATTCAGACTGAAATTGAAGAAAACAGGGAAAACCACTAGACCATTCAGGTATGACCTAAATCAAATCCCTTATGATTATACAGCGGAAGTGAGAAATAGATTTAAAGGCCTAAATCTGATAGATAGAGTGCCTGATGAACTACGGACTGAGGTTCGTGACATTGTACAGGAGTCAGGGATCAAGGCCATCCCCATGGAAAAGAATGGGAAAAAAGCAAAATGGCTGTCTGGGGAAGCCTTACAAATAGCTGTGAAAAGAAGAGAGGTGAAAAGCCAAGGAGAAAAAGAAAGATATAAATATCTGAATGCAGAGTTTCAAAGAATAGCAAGAAGAGATTAGAAAGCCTTCTTCAGCGATCAGTGCAAAGAAATAGAGGAAAAGAACAGAATGGGAAAGACTAGAGATCTCTTCAAGAAAATTAGAGATACCAAGGGGACATTTCATGCAAAGATGGGCTCGATAAAGGACAGAAATGGTATGGACCTAACAGAAGCAGAATATATTAAGAAGAGATGGCAAGAATACACAGAAGAACTGTACAAAAAGGATCTTCATGACCTGGATAATCACGATGGTGTGATCACTAATCTAGAGCCAGACATCCTGGAATGTGAAGTCAAGTGGGCCTTAGAAAGCATCACTACGAACAAAGCTAGTGGAGGTGATGGAATTCCAGTTGAGCTATTTCAAATCCTGAAAGATGATGCTGTGAAAGTGCTGCACTCAATAAGCCAGCAAATTTGGAAAACTCAGCAGTGGCCACAGGACTGGAAAAGATCTATTTTCATTCCAATCCCAAAGAAAGGCAATGCCAAAGAATGCTCAAACTACCGCACAATTGCACTCATCTCACATGCTAGTAAAGTAATGCTTAAAATTCTCCAAGCCAGGCTTCAGCAATATGTGAACTGTGAACTTCCAGATGTTCAAGCTGGTTTTAGAAAAGGCAGAGGAACCAGAGATCAAATTGCCAACATCTGCTGGATCATGGAAAAAGCAAGAGTTCCAGAAAAACATCTATTTCTGCTTGATTGACTATGCCAAAGCCTTTGACTGTGTGGATCACAATAAACTGTGGAAAATTCTTCAAGAGATGGGAATACCAGACCACCTGACCTGCCTCTTGAGAAATCTGTATGCAGGTCAGGAAGCAATAGTTAGAACTGGACATGGAACAACAGACTGGTTCCAAATAGGGAAAGGAGTATGTCAAGGCTGTCTATTGTCACCCTGCTTATTTAACTTCTATGCAGAGTACATCATGAGAAACGCTGGACTGGAAGAAACACAAGCTGGAATCAAGATTGCCAGGAGAAATATCAATAACCTCAGATATGCAGATGACACCACCCTTATGGCAGAAAGTGAAGAAGAACTAAAGAGCCTCTTGATGAAAGTGAAAGAGGAGAGTGAAAAAGTTGGCTTAAAGCTCAACATTCAGAAAACAAAGATCATGGCATCCGGTCCCATCACTTCATGGGAAATAGATGGGGAAACAATGGAAACAGTGTCAGACTTTATTTTTGGGGGCTCCAAAATCACTGCAGATGGTGACTGCAGCCATGAAATTAAAAGATGCTTACTCCTTGGAAGAAAAGTTATGACCAACCTAGATAGCATATTCAAAAGCAGAGACATTACTCTGCCGGCTAAGGTCCGTCTAGTCAAGGCTATGGTTTTTCCAGTAGTCATGTATGGATGTGAGAGTTGGACCATGAAGAAGGCAGAGTGCCGAAGAATTGATGCTTTTGAACTGTGGTGTTGGAGAAGACTCTTGAGAGTCCCTTGGACTGCAAGGAGATCCAACCAGTCCATTCTTTAGAATCTCCTTTAGGAGATCAACCCTGGGATTTCTTTGGAAGGAATGATGCTAAAGCTGAAACTCCAGTACTTTGGCCACCTCATGCGAAGAGTTGACTCATTGGAGAAGACTCTGATGCTGGGAGGGATTGGGGACAGGAGGAGAAGGGGACGACCGAGGATGAGATGGCTGGATGGCATCACTGACTCGATGGATGTGACTCTGAGTGAACTCCGGAAGTTGGTGATGGACAGGGAGGCCTGGTGTGCTGTGATTTATGGGGTTGCAAAGAGTCAGACATGACCGAGCAACTGAACTGAACTGAAGTGAACTGAGTGTGGGAGACCTGGGTTCGATCCCTGGGTTGGGAAGATCCCCTGGAAAAGGGAACGGCTACCCACTCCAGTATTCTGGCTTGAAGAATTCCATGGACTGTATAGTCCATGGGGTCACAAAGAGTCGGACCCGACTGAGGGACTTTCACCTTGAAAATTAAGGACAGACAATTGCCCCTCGCACTCCATCACTAAGAAGCACAGGGCCTGGTAGACTGCTTCAGAATTTTGGAGGCAATACATATGTACATCTCACTTAGGACTACTGCTAACTGCTACTGCTAAGTCACTTCAGTCGTGTCCGACTGCTCTAACCTATTTATCAGTGGCTTAGAAAGCTACTCGTTTTGAATGGTGCCTGGAACAAGAAAGTGCTTACAGCAGGGCCAGGCTGCAGCACCAGCTGCTCTGCCGTAGATACCATGTCGCCATATATGCTGCCACCGTAGCAGCTGGCAGATCCAGTGAGGCTAAGAGCTACCATGGACCGAAAGGTGCTGGCTATTGTGAACGCACAACTCAAGCTAAATTAAAATACAGCTTACCGTGTTATCTCCCATGATCTCTTTGAAATATATCCAACAAGGATCATCTTTCCTTGCCCCAGGGTGAAAATTCCAGCAGGCCTGGGGCTTTTCCGCTGATTCTCAGGTAAGAGACAGTCCTGCGCCATTCTAAGTGTCAACTTGTTCCTTAGAAACCCCAGGCTTCGTCGGCTCAGGTCTTCTCCCTGCGCACCGGCACAGGCCTGCATCAGGCTGAGAGCGGGCAGCTGGGAGGCACAGCTGGGGATCTCTTCTACGCTGCTCCTCGCTGTCTTCTCCCTTCCTTCACCCCAAGTTGGCTGGCCAGTTTCTGGCTCCTCCCAGGGATGGAGCTCAGGGTTGAAGCACTGATGAGGGGTTAGGAATGGGCTCTTGACCTAGAACTGTTAGGACCCAGATGCGCAGGGTCTGGCAAATATTTAAAGCGAATTCTTTTTCCCTAGGTTATGTCTCCAGGGAACTCTCCATCTGTGTGTCCCTCTACCTGGGCAAATATATTTGCAGGAAGCAATTTTCCTGGGGCCGAGGAGACTGTCTCTCACCTCCAATTTCTTGCTGGTACATCCAGGATTTTCTAGACAGCCTTATTAGACAGACGCAGGCCAGCCCACACCGGCCTTAGGAAGATCTCAGTCATGCCTTGCCCAGAGACACTGGGGCACACAGACCCGGCCCGGCACAACTATCTCCTCAAGGGGCTCCAGGGGCAGCCCCCTCTTCAGTTGGCTTGAGGAAAAGGAGGCAGCATTCCTCCGTGCAGCCTGGTGGAGATGGGGACTCAGCACCACAGCAAGGTTTCTTTTCTCCAAGAACTGGCTCTACAAATGCTTTCCCCATTTCTCCAAGCCTAAAAGCCCCTTTTATATTCACAAATTGGATAAAGGTCCAGCTACCTTGAAACCAGTTCTTTAAAACGTGTAAAGTCTGCACTTGGTGATGTGCAGATATCATGTATCATAATATCAAAGTGTTATGCTTTGGTGTCTCAGTCAAAACTTGAGTTTTAGTGTCTTGATACACCGTTTTCTGAGTTAATGGGTGCATGCATGCTAAGTCGCTCCAGTTATGTCTGACTCTTTGTGACCTCATGGACTGTAGCCCGCCAGGCTCCTTTGTCCATGAGGATTCTCCAGGCAAGAATGCTAGAGTGGGTTACTATGCCTTCCTCCAAGGGATCTTCCTGACCCAGAGATCAAACCCATGTCTCTTATTTCTCCTGCATTGGCAGGCTGGTTCTTTACCACTGTGGTTATAAAGTTTAACAGACTTATGATTATGTAGCTGTGAAAAAGAAATTATCAAAGACTTGCCTGGTGATCCAGTGGTCAGAACTCCAGGCTCCCAATGCAAGGGGGCATGGGTTTGATCCCTGGTCAGGGAACTAAGATCCTGTCTGCAACAGAGAGTAGCCAAAAAAAAACAGATTACTACACAATTACAGCAGAATATGACTTCACAACGAACAAAGGACATATATTAATGTCTATTGAGTATTTACCATGTGCTAGCTTCTTGTTATAATTTTAAGTTGCATTTTAATGATGAGGAAACTGAGGCAGTTAGCACCACCAGATTCAATCCCAGCAACATTTTATTGAGCCAGGCTGGAAAACAAATAGAGACCTGATGGAACCCCTGCCTTTAGGAGGTCTCCGTCCTTTGGGAAGGTGACGGAGGCAGGTCTAGGGCTACAGGTAGGGAGATTCTACCTGGCGTCAGGTGACCCTCGGGTCTGCATGTTTTCCTTCTGAGGGAAAACAATACCCCGTTTTGGCTGAGCACACATCTTGGTTTGGTGACCATTTCATCATTTTGCTCCCCCAAAGGTAGTTCTCATTTCAATGCTTTAATCTTTGACAGCAGTCCTGGTCCCTTTGATCCCCGATGGTCAGCGAACAGGGAACGTTTTCTTCTCAGCCATCTGCTGCTCTTAGATGACAGAGGGGCTACCAGGCAGCGGTGGCTGTGTCCTTGGGGCGGTTGTTCCAATCGGTGTCCATTCCAGCCCCTCAATCCAGCTCCTCCAGTCCTTCCCATGAGAAGCAGTGCTGAAGCACCAGCTGTAGGCCTCACAGTGGATACAAGCTCCCCCAAGGCCTCAATCCTTCCCTTCCAGCCCTATTTACTGTGGTATTTATAGTCCAAATGTGAAGGGTATTATTTCTCCTTCCCTGTTTTTCTTTGCTGGGAATAAAGAGTCGGTCTACTCTTCTATTAAGTGAGATTTGCATAACACTGCCTGGGAAGAAACCTCCTCTGGGCCCAGGGACCAGAGCCTCTGAACTCTCCGTCTTTACACCTGGTTTCTGAAAAAGCTCTGTTCCTCTTTGAAGGCACAGGGGAGATTTCCCTCAAATGCTTTCCCTTCAAGTAGCTGAACCTTTGCATTTCTAAGCAGCTTCCAGCCAGAGCTCTAGAGAGTCCCTTTCCTCATTACAAAGGGAAGAAAGGAGTCCAACCAAGGTCATTGCTGTGAGTCTCCTGAAATAAGCTCAAGTAAAACATTCAGCTTCTCAGGGAACTGACTTGGAGGGGCCTGGTCAGGTACACCCCCCACTTTCTGCATCCGGTAGGTGGAAGGAGAGGCAGCCCCTCATTCACACTCCATCCCTGACTGGGCGCCCCCACCACGAAGTAGCTGACCCACAAAGGTGCCCTGGAGTCCAATTTCTGCCGCTCCCACATACTGAATAGCAGTTCTTTAATTAGGCCTTGCAAAAAAAAAGGGGGGGGGATGGGGAGGGGGTTCTTTCTTCATAAACTGTAGATAAAAACAATGAATGGAGTTTTAAAAATTAGTTTCAGAAATACAAAACTGTTCAAAAGTAAAACATGTAGACGTGGATTCCTCCTCACTAGACTTGGTTCTAGTCCTCTAATCAGGCAAGAGAGGCTAAACTAAGTCATTCTTGTTCACTGTTGTCTTCTTTATTTAAACATTTACTTGAAAAACACAGAAGTGAAAAATGGCCTCTAATTTTTATTCATTTAGTTTTATTAAAGTATAGTTGATTTACAATGTTATGTTAGTTTCAGGTGTACAGCAAAGTGATTCAGTTACATCCATGAAGAAACATGTATTTTCTTTTTCAGATTCTTTTCCCATCTAGGTCATTACAAAGTATTGAATATAGTTCCCTATGCTATCCTGTGGGCCCTTGTTGTTATCTATTTTATTTTATTTTATTTTTATTTTTTTAGTGAACAGGAGGGATACTTTATTTTTATTTTTTGTTATCTATTTTATATTTAGTAGTGTGTGTATATTACTCCCAAACTCCCAATTTATCCCTCCCTGCCATCTTTCCCCTTTGGTAATTGTAAGTTTGGTTTTTGTGTCTATGAATCTGTTTCTATTTTGTATATAAGTTCATTTTAATCATTTTTTATTCTACTTGTAAGTGATATCATACAATATTTGCCTTTCTCTGTATGATTTACTTCACTTAGTATGATAATCTTTAGGTCCATGTGGCTGCAAACGGCACTGTTTCATTCCTTTTTTTATGGCTGAATAGTATTTTATTGTATATATTTATGTGTGTGTGTATATATGTATATATATCCCATCTATATCTATATACCACACTGTCTGTATCCCTGAAAAATAGCCTACAATTAAGAGAATACAAAAGACACAGACTGGGAGAAAATATTTGCAAGACACAAATCTGAGAAAGGACTTGTATTCAGTATATACAAAGAATTCTTAAAACTCAACAATAAGTAAACAAACAACTCAATTAAAAAATGGGCAAAAGATCTGAACTGGTACCTCATCAAAGAAGACATACAGATGGCAAATAAACATATGAAAAGTTGTTCCACGTCACATATTACTAGAGATTCACAAATTAAGACAACAGTGAGACAGAACCACACACCTATTAGAATGGCCAAAATCTGAAACAATGGCCATACCAAATCCTGGTGAGGATGTGGAGAAAAGAACTCTCATTTAGTACTGGTGTGAATGCGAAATTGTATAGCTTCTTGGAAGATGGCTGGGTGGTTCCTTACAAAGCTAAACATACTCTCACCATATGATCTGGCCATTGCCCTCCTTGATATTTACCCAAATATGTTGAAAACTTATGTCCACCCAAAAGTTGAAGCAGGTTTATTCACAATTGCCAAAAATTGATCACAATCAGATGTCCTTCAGTGGGTGAATGAATAAACAGACTGTGGGACATCCTGACAATAGAATATTATTTAGCAATAAAAAGAAATCAGCAATCAATCCATGAAAAGACTTTGAGGACCCTTAAGTTCATATTACTAACTGAAAGAAGCCAGTATGGAAAAGCTACATATATATAGTTTCAGCTATAGGGCATTCTGGAAAAGACAAAAGAGACAGTAAAAAGGTCAGTGGTTGTCAGGGGTTCATGGAGGGTGCGGTGGGGAGAGATGAATAGGTGAGCTCAGGGGATGATTAGGGTGGTAAAATTATTCTGTATGATATTTAATGGTATATATATGACATTATACACTTGTCAAAATTCAAAGTACTGGGACTTCCCTGGCAGTCCAGTGGTTAAGATTCTGCACTCCCAATACAGGGGACACCAGTTTGACGCCCTGGTAGGGACCTAAGATACCACACCCCATACCACATGACAAAACAAAAATAAAAACAAAAAACCCTCATAGCGCCGTACAACACAAAGAGTGAACCCTATTGTAAACTAGAGACTTTGGCCATGAACAATATATCAACACTGGTTTATCAATTATAATAACTATACCACACTAATACAGGATATTAATAATGGAGGAAAGTGTATGGCAGGGGACTCAGGGGGAATGGAAAGGGAACATATGAACTCTCTATACTTTCTGCTCAATTTTTCAATCCTAAAACTGCTCTAAAAAGTAGTTTATTAATATTTTTTTAAAAATCTATAATCCCATCTTTTTCATCACATAAAGTTAGAAGTAGATATTCAAGCCTATTTCATTCCCTACTCTACATATTCCCACATGTTTATATTGATACGCTCACTTCCTGATATTTTCCCTAAGTTTCTACAAATATATTGATATTTATACCTAGCATCACACATCAAAAAATAAAGACAAATCATGTTTTACCTAAAATTAGTCTGAAACTTGTTTGTTTCACATACAGTTAAGATCTCTTTCCAGGCAGTACATGCAGATCTGACTCTTTCTTGGCAATTACAGTTGTTACCATCTCATGGACATTAACTGTGGTCATTAGGCAGAGTTTATTAAAGAAGATTCACAGGATCCAGTTGACAGTGCTTGCAAACCTACAGCTTATTGCAGGAAAAGCATTAAAAGCTCACTTGAGAAGTAAGGCAGCACGAGATCCAGGGAGGCCAGCTCTAAGCTCTAAGCTCCTCCTCTTACAGAGGCTTGGCTCTAAGCCAAGTGGAAGACCCCTAGGACCCCCCAGGACTTCTTCTACCCTGCTGGTCACGTAGGCATATTTCTTTCTGGTTTACCAGCCCCAGCAGCAGAGACCTTCAGGGGTTTCATCAAAACCAGGTACAAATCATCAATATCACTACTGTCAACAAATAGTGATAAAGAAAAATAAAAATAAACCCTGCTGACAAGTTGGTACAAACCACCCCAAAATTCTTCAGACCCATGGTTACAAACCAACACTATTGATGGGGGTCTGTGCTATGAGCAAATGTCTCATTTCAGTAAATCAGCCTGTGCCAGTTCCAGTCCTGCTGAAATTTACCCTCACAACACACCATGGTATGTATGTACACTCTACTCAATCGCTCTCATGTTGATGGGTATGTAGGCTAGTCCTCTCCCCCATTGCATGCCCCCCCACCAGCTGCTACTGTAAATATGGCCACAGTGAACACCCTCGTGCATACAGGTCTACATGTATCATATGTTTATTTCTGTAGCATATAGTTCTCAAATGAGGGTGCTGCCATTCACGTTCCTCTGCCCTTGTTTTTTTCTTTAATATTTATTTATTTATTTCGTTGTACCAGGTGTTAGTTGCAGCACGTAAGATCTTCACTGTAGGATGCAAACTCTTAGTGGCACCATGTGGGATCTAGTTCTAGGACCAGGGATTGAACCTGGACCTCCTGCATTGGGAGTTCGGTATCTTAGCCCCTGGACCACCAGGGAAGCCCCTCCTTCGTCCTTCTTGATCTGTCTTTTCGGTCTTGTTTCCCTGTATTTTAGGAGGATGGGGACCAACTGCGTGGCACTGCTGTGCTCAGGTGCTCACGCTCCTGTTAGGGTTTTGCTATGCTCCACAGACTCCCTGAAGTGCCAGCTTCAGCTTCAGCTGTCTGTACCTGCACTGGGATCCTGTGTCCTCTGGCTTTCTGCCTTTCAATTCTCTACCCTTTTCCTCCAAAGAATGTGATTACTTCTCTCTGGAGTTGGGGCTCTCTCAATCTCTCTGCACAGTAAAAAGGATAATTTCTCTGAGGCTTTTTATTATTTTGAAAGCAGATTTTCCTGATAGAACATACACCCATGGGCATAAGCCTAAGGAAAACAAAACTAATCTCCTATTTTATGTGCTAATTAGCTGCTGTAACAGGTAAACTCTAAATCTCAGTGACTTGACAAAAGGAGAGCTCAATTCACCTCTTCTCAGCCTGCATGGCTACGAGCTCTCTATATCCTGCTCAGGGACCCAATTTCATTCCTTTTTGTGCTCCTCTCTTGGAGTTGATGATGGACAGGGAGGCCTGGAGTGCTGCGATTCATGGGGTCGCAAAGAGTCGGACACAACTGAGCAACTGAGCTGAACTGAACTGAACTTCCTCTAAGAAGAGAAGCCCTCTCCACTAAGGGCTTCCCTGATAGCTCAATTGGTAAATAATCTGCTTGCAATACAGGAGACCCCGGTTTGATTCCTGGGTCGGAAAGATCCACTGGAGAAGGGATAAGCTACTCACTCCAGTATTCTTGGGCTTCCCTTGTGGCTCAGCTTTACCGCCTGCAATGAGGGAGACCTGAGTTTCATCCCTGGGTTGGGAAGATCCCCTGGAGAAGGAAAAGCTACCCACTCCACTATTGTGGCTTAGAGAATCCCATGGGCTGTATAGTCTATTGGCTTGCAAAGAGTCAGACACGACTGAGAGACTTTCATTTTCCACCAAACTAGCAGATAGAGAAAGAAAAATAGGGGAGGACCACCCAAGCCTGAATGTGCAGCAGATTATGGTGGTTCAAAAATATATCCGGCAGTTGGTGATGGACAGGGAAGCCTGGCATGCTGCAGTCCGTGGGGTAGCAAAGAGTCGGACATGACTGAGTGGCTGAACTGACTGAACTGAAAAATATATCCACAAATTCTTTTATACTCCTTCCTTCAGGAAGTAGAGCTTAATTCTCTTCTCCTTGAGGGCAGGCTGGAATTAGTAACTCACTTAGATAAAATTCAGAAGTGATGGTCAATTTCGGGATTAGGTTATCAGAAACTGCAGCTTCCAACCCAAGTGCTGTTGCTCTCTCCTACCCTCACTCACCCTGGACAAAGCCCTTTCTTAAGCAGTTCCGTGGAAACACATTCAGCGAGGAACTGAAGCCCCCTGCCAACAGTCCCGTGAGTGATCTCATGAGTGCTCTTGAATGCAGAAAGTGAAAGTGAAGTCGCTCAGTCGTGTCCGACTCTTTGTGACCCCATGGACTGTAGCCTACCAGGCTCCTCTGACCATGGGATTTTCTAGGCAATAGTACTGGAGTGGATTGCCATTTCCTTCCCCCGGGGATCTTCCTGACCCAGGGATCGAAACCGGGTCTCCCGCGTTGTAGACAGACGCTTTACCGTCTGAGCCACTGGGGAGGCCCTAGTCAAATCTTGAAAGACCACGAGCCAGAACCAACCAGTTAAGCCACTCCTGAGTTTCTGACTCTCAGAAACTGTTTGAGGTGAAAATTATTTGTTGTTTTAAACTGTTAACTTTGGGAATAATTTGTTATAGAGCAAATAAGTAGCTTTTTTAAAAATTGCCGTGTCTGGGGGTACCTTGTTATGCCGCAATAGATAACTAATACACACATCCACCTGCATTGCATTGGCTAGAACTCAGCCAAATGGTCACATAACTGTAAAAGAGGTTGGGAAATACAGTCTAAGTGCGTCCCCGGGAGAAAAGAGAAATAGATTAGCTGATTTATGTCTGTTACTTCATAGAACTTCTGGGATTTCTCTCCCACTTGCCAGAGACAAACGTCAAGTCCATTAATTCCTGGGTCATGATAAGAGCCAAGGGTCTCACTTTCGACTACTCGTTGCTTGTTTTATGCACATACAGCAGCCTTTGCTATCTAGAAGAAAGTAAGGAATGCTAAATTCAAATTTACACTTCATGGTATATAGTTTAATTTTAGACCAATAATTTTAATGGTTTTGTTGACTGTTTTTCTTAAAGATTCTACCAAGTTGTTTACAAAAGCAACTGTATTGTTTATGATCTCAGTGTTGCAAGAATAAATACGTATTTAGATGCCATAAAGAAGAACTGGAAGAAAATACACAAAACATTAAACAACATCATTCCCACGTGGTGAGATGATCACTGACTTTCACTTATTTTGCGTGCATGTGTATTTGTATTTTCCAGTTTTTCTAAGATGAAGATATGTGTGTTATTTTGCAATCAGAAAAGATCATTATTATAAAAAGATAATTATAAAAATAAAGATGATAAAAACAATATAAATAAAAATTAACTAAATAAATAATAAATAAATATTACAAAAAGCCAGTTCCTCTGTACATGTGCTTGCATGCTAAGTCACTCCAGTCCTGTCTTACTCTTTGTGACCCCATGGACTGTAGCCTGCCAGGCTCCTCTGTCCTTGGGATTCTCCAGGCAAGAATATTGGAGAGGGTTCTGTATGTGTGAGAGTCACACCAAGTGAGCAGGCTGCGGGGGTAGGATGACAGATGAGAAGCACTTGATCTGTTCAGGTTGAGTCTGGACTACACTTGGCCTCTGGGCTTGTCAGTTCCCCTGCCGCAGGGAGACCTGAGCGGACCAGCTTCCCAGGGTGTCTGAACCACTCGCTGATTCACTGTGGGGACAATCACTATTGTGCTTGATGTGGTCAGATTATTCTCTCTACCTAAACTTTCCCCCCTTCATGAACAGAAAGCATTTGTCTATGAGGAATTCTTCTTCCTAATGACTTCCTGTCTCCTGAATTTCCAGCCACCTACTCAGGAACAAATCTTTGTTTCAGTTTATCAGAACTGCATTGAGAGGCGGCTTCCTCTGGGCTGCGCATTCCTTAGGTACCTGCTTCTTTCCCTGTTTTGTCTGCCAGGCTCTGAGCTCCATATCACAGTGAGAGGCATGGTTAAGATGAAAGGTTCAGGGGTTTAAACATGCACAAACACTCACACACACACACACACACACACACACACACACATTGCCACTTCCTACTGTGTGATTTTGGACAAGCCACTCAGCCAGTTAGCCTCAGTTTCTTCACCTATAAAATGGGGCTAAAACCCTTCATAACTGGTGTCATACATTTAAGGCCTTTAGAACAATATACAACACACAGTAGGGGCGCTGTAAATGTTGTGTGTAGGAATCATAAAATTAGACAGGATTCCTGCTTCTGTGGGGCTTACAGCTTAGTGGGAAAAGACAGACATTGAATACACAACTAGAGACGTGACAAGTGACTAAAAAGGAAGGGGGAGTACAATTCGGTGTCCCAGGAGGTAGGATTTATCAGATGAGCCTTTCTTCACATGGAGAAACTGGGGCTCAAGAAAGTTAAGTGCCTTTCTGCAGATCACTCTCTTAGCTACGCGGTGGAGCTGGGGTTCAAACCTGACCTGTCTCATTCCAAGCCCTTGCACTCAGGGCCACCCTGTGACATTCCTGGCTGGAAGGCACTTTGCCTCTGCGGGCCCCTTCCTCCAGTAAAAACAAAAATCAAGAATTCTCTGTTTACAACTCCTTTGATACAAAAACAAATATAACCCAAACTGCATTATATTCATTTTTCTTTTCTGATCTTAAAAGGGGAGAAGGCAATGGCACCGCACTCCAGTACTCTTAAACACTTTCAAGGGCTCCTAAAAGTATCACACGCTGCAGGCCCTGCCCACACCGCTTTATCACACAGGCTAAGTATGATATGATATGATTCTGGGCCTTCAAGGAGCTTCTAGTTCAATGGAGGCTAGAAAAACAGAATGACTAATATTAACAATAATTCTAGCTCAGATGTACTGAGTGCTTGCTTATCTCATTTAAGTCTCGCAATAACCCAAGAATTTGTAAATAATATTATTTTTCACTTGACAGGCGAGGGAATAAGGCCCAGAAGGTTGACATCACTTGGCCCCAGTGCTGAACTTGTCGGGGATGAGGCGGGATTCCGAGCCAGGTCTGAGACCATGTGTCTGCTTTCTCCTCTGCCTGTAGCCCTGCTTCCCAACTACAACGGGGATGGCAGCATGAAGGACCCCTGCAGCAGAGATGCCAGCAAAATGCTCTGACTTAACGCTGCATGCTGACAGAGCAGGGGAAGGGCCTGGGTGCACTGAGGTCTGGGGGAAACTGCCTCTGACCGTGGTTTCTCTGCTCAGCACCCAGGCATCCCCAAATGCCAGGCAGGAAGCCCCTTTCCTTTCCTCCCTCTGGCACCCCGCTATGTACCCTACTCACCCCAACTTGGCTTAAAGCAGGACTGAAAAAGTTTAACAAACACCCTCTGAGCTGCCAATGTGACCACAGCGGACCCGAGAGGGCAAGAACTACACTGGAAGGCTTCCACAGGCGTGACTAGGATGGAGAGTCAGGGTGGGGACCCACTAGGCTGTACCTGGAAGCCAGTTGTGGTCACTCAAATAGGAGAGAATGATGCCAGTGACCAGGATGTTTCTAGCTTACAAAGCCCTTCCTCCAATGGATTTTGTGGGTTTTTATGAAGACCCTTGTGAGAATAGTAAAACAGATAACATTAAATATATTTATATATGAATACCTTAAAATTAATATAAATATTAATAAATAAGTATTGATGTATTAAATATGTTTATTTATTTATTTTGACCACATCATGTGGCTTGCGGGATCCTCGTTCCTCAAGTAGGGATCAAACCCAGGCCCTCTGCAATGGAAGCACGGAGTCCCTAAATATATATATATGTTAAGTTGGATGAAAGCGTCCTCAAATTCTACAGTGCTTTGCAGTTGTGATATTGTATATTATTGCATGATTTGACCTTTCCTTAAAATCTGGTCATAGCTCCTGGTGGCCTTGCTTGGCATGGCATTCAAGGCCCCTTCTCCTGGCTCCCTCTTTTTCTGTGTTCTCTCATCCTAGGCTCCAGCCAGACTGAAGAGCAGTTGCTTCCCCCCAAAACTATTCCACCAATTCTTCCCTTGGCCCCTCCCCAGGATGCCCAGAGTTATATGGTGACATGTCCGAGATCGCATGATCAGGAGGTGAAGTTGATTCAGAACTAGATTGGTCTCGGTCCAAAGCACATGCCAGAGAGAACTCCCTTAGGGGCTCGGCAGTGTCCCTGTTTCTGTGAATGAAGAAAGTGTTAGAAATCCAGGGGTTGCGATGCTCTGTCCCTTCACCTGGCTAAACACCTGTGTCTTCAGACTCAATTCAAGCCCCACTGCACTTTCAGTGGGTTTGTTAGCTGTGATGCTCACTTAATAATGATCAAGGGGGTCGCAGAGTGACGATGCCGATGATTTTTTTGGGGGGGCAAGAGATAGTCACACTCAAAGGACAAAGAAATGGTGTAGAAGCTCCGTGTTTGGAGAGAATGGGCATGTCAGTGGCTGCTGCCTGGACCCCAGCACATGGTGCCTCCGTCTGGGGTAAAAGGGTGACTTGCTGGAATGGAACAGGGAAGTGGGAACTCAAAACTGTCACTCCTTCTTACCTTCTGTGTGACTCATTTTGGTGAAATTTGGTGAAGTCTGAGCACCTGTTCATCGAGGGGAGTCTCGAAAGTGCGGCAACTCCCCTCCCTGAACATTCAGCGTTCTTACACCCGGACTGTGAAGGGACAAAGCCAGTGACTAGTGGGCCTTGGATGATGCTGGTCCTGCTCCAGCCATTTCTCACCCCTCCGCTCCTAGGGGCTCACATGTGAGCGAGTGAGACACACTTGGCCGAAAGATTGACATATGTATACACACACACACACGCTTTTTTTTTCCTTGCTGAGTTTTAAAGTGGATCTCTAATGCTTGTATAGTTATTTACTCTATCACAGTGGTCTGGAACCAAACCCATACTATCTCTAGGGTATGCCAGTATACTGACTGATACCAGTTTCGTGAAGCCAAAATATATGTGAATGTATATCTTAATCTGTATGTAAACCCACATCGATTTCTACATCTATCCAGAAGGATATCCTTAAAATACTAACTGATGGCAGTTTTCTCTAGATGGTGGGATTGTAATGGTTTGATTGACATGTTTCTGTATTTTCCAATTTTTCTGCCTTTCAGTTCAGTTCAGTTTAGTCGCTCGGTTGCGTCTGACTCTTTGCAACCCCATGGACCACAGCACACCAGGCTTCCCTGTCCATCACCAACTCCTGGAGCTTACTCAAATTCATGTCCGTCGAGTTGGTAATGCCATCCAACCATCTCATCCTCTGTCGTCCCCTTCTCCCGCTCTACCATTATCATGCATTAGTTACATGATCCGAAGAACAAGTTCAAAGCCCATTCTCTTTTAAACAGCTGGGATTCCAGGTTTAGGGGATGCTTCCTAGATGATAGTCGAGGCCCCTTTTTCATTTTTCTTGTCTATCTCCATCCTTCAAAGATGGTTCTAGAAGAACCCCAAATGGGCCTCTGCTGTCTCTGATCAATGTCTTTGCTGCCCTCTGGTGGTCATTTAAGACCTCAGCAAGTCCAAGGAGCAAATCCTCCTAGTGGGTTACTTCTTTAGATTTTGCTTCCCTGACAGCTCAGTTGGCAAAGAATCCGCCTGCAATGCAGGAGACTCCAGTTCAATTCCTGGGTCAGGAAGACCTACTGGAGAAAGGGATAGGCTACCCACTCCAGTATGCTTGGGCTTCCCTTGTGGCTCAGCTGGTAAAGAATCCATCTGCAATATGGGACACCTGGGTTTGATCCCTGGGTTGGGAATATCCCCTGGAAAAGGGAAAGGCTACCCCCTCCAGTATTCTGGCCTGGAGAATCCCATGGACTATACAGTCCATGGGGTCACAAAGAGTCAGACACAACTGAGTGACTTTCACTTTTCACTTTTCTTTAGATTTGCCTTAAGTCCCATTTCTTATAACTGTTTTCTCCCCCTGGAGGTTGGGCATTCTTATTAAACTGGATGAGATTTGTTCCAGTGTAAGCTGCTTTAAAACTCTTGTGAAAATATCGTTTTTGTTAAAACCAAAGCCCCTCAGCCTTGAGTGCACAACCAGAGGGCTTGACTGTCTTCAGTGGAAGGGCTTTGGGGCATACTCACCTGCTGCTTTCTAACAGTTGATCGAAGCAGTATATGGTTTTGGTCAGTATCATTACTGCAAAGCCATGGGCACACCTGCTGGTACACAAATGGGTGGTGCTTCTCACGGTCCGAGAACACCCTGTACAGAATCACAATAAGTATCGGCTGGTTCCAGAACCCCAACCTGGGACGCTTTGAGACTGTGTGGCTTTAAGCAAATTATGTCACTTCTGTGTTCCCCCATCTGTAACAAGGGAATCATGACCACACCCTCCTGGATTTAAAGCCCTGTCCTACCACTTACCCCTTGAACACCTTGCTTAACATCAATGTAACTCTATTTCCTCATTTGTAAAACTGGGGGGAAACAGAGTCTACTTCATAGAGCTAGAAAGATGGAATTAATTAATGCATCTGAATGATTAGATCAATGTCTGGGACATAAATGGTTCTCAGTAAACTTTTATTGTTGTTGTTACTATTACCAGTTACCAAAGCATATTACTAGTTAAATGGAAAGGAGCCAGGGTCCCTGATGACCACGTGGAAGGCCTGCCACCAAATGGAAATGCTCTCATGCGTTATTGCTTTCATGAGTAATACAGTCCTGGTACACAGACCATAAGATGTGGGTTTGTCTGTTACAGCAACTGGCATCACCCTAACTTATAATCAAGTATTCTATCGCCAACTTGATGGACATGAATTTGAGCAAGCTCTGGGAGTTGGTGATGGACAGGGAAGCCTGGCATGCTGCAGTCCATGGGGTCACAAAGAGTTGGACATGACTGAGCGACTGAACTGACTGATGACTCTAGAAAAAAATGTTAGTAAAACATGCTGCCTTAGGAAGCTACCTAAGGTAGCTTTGGAAGCCACCTTACCTAGATGTCAATCAAATAGACAGGAAAGACCAGAGGCTCCAGAACCAAACGAATGAAATTAAACTGTAGTTCTGTATTTCCTAGCTGTGTGATCTTGAACTCCTAACCCTGCGTGAATCTTAGTTTCCTCTTTTGTAAAATGAAGAATGCATGTAGCTAGTAGTAAGGGATTTATTATCTGATAAGCCTTTTATGTCTTAGAAACCATTCTAAGGACTCACTGCAACCCTTCAAGGAAGGTGTTATTATCTTCATTTTACAAAAGAGGAAACTAAGATTCACACAGGGTTAGGAGTTCAAGATCACACAGCTAGGAAATACAGAACTACAGTTTAATTTCATTCGTTTGGTTCTGGAGCCTCTGGTCTTTCCTGTCTATTTGATTGACATCTAGGTAAGGTGGCTTCCAAAGCTACCTTAGGTAGCTTCCTAAGGCAGCATGTTTTACTAACATTTTTTTCTAGAGTCATCAGTCAGTTCAGTCGCTCAGTCATGTCCAACTCTTTGTGACCCCATGGACTGCAGCATGCCAGGCTTCCCTGTCCATCACCAACTCCCAGAGCTTGCTCAAATTCATGTCCATCAAGTTGGCGATAGAATACTTGATTATAAGTTAGGGTGATGCCAGTTGCTGTAACAGACAAACCCACATCTTATGGTCTGTGTACCAGGACTGTATTACTCATGAAAGCAATAACGCATGAGAGCATTTCCATTTGGTGGCAGGCCTTCCACGTGGTCATCAGGGGCCCTGGCTCCTTTCCACCTCATGGTTCTACTCTCCCTGGGGACTTTGGGGTCCTCTGCATTTAGCTGCTGAGTGCCCAAAGAATAGGACCCGGCCCGGAAGTGGTGCTTTTCGACTCTATCCGTAATCCATTCACTTAATGCTCAGTCTCCTGGTCACTCTCAACTGCAAGGGAGGCTGGGAAGTGTAGTCTTGCTCTGAGTCCGGGACGGGGAGGAAACAACCGGCCCATCACTCTCTGCCATTCCTGGCTTACGTCTTAAACAGCCTTGAGGTCTTGGTTTAAATTTCAGTTGCTCCTGGCCTCTCGAGTCTGGAGCGGGCGCCTCTGCTCTGTACTTCCTTTCTCGTGTCACCTGGGGCATGGATGAACATTCTTTAGCCACCTGTCTCCCCGTGATCCTGTGGGCTGCATCCTGCAGGGCTTATCTCCACCACTGCTGAATCCCTGGCCCTTACATGGAGTTGGCACATCGCAGGTGCTCAATAATTGCTAAACGGATGACCTCTGCTGCAAACAGCTGAGAGGGCAGAGGAAGTGGTTGGGAGTGGTCTCTTGGGTTCCCCTCTTCCCCCCACCCCCACCCCCACCCCGTGGCACTGATTTTCAGAATCATGGACTGCTCGTCCCGGAACAGGGGGTTGGAAAGCCCTCTGAGGTTGAGGTTGGGGCGTCTGTGCTTTAAGAATGGAACTGAGACGCCGAGTGTGGTCACAGGTCATCTGTGCTTCTGCACCTGCCCCCAGGGAGGACCCCACACAGGCATCTCCTCTTGCACTTGTACCCCAACAGGGCCTGGCTTCGAATTTAGGAAACACACTACCGCCACAACGATAAAACAATGCAGCACGTTTAGCTAGCTTTTGACGATTTATATCCTACCACTTCCCAAAGAACCTTGCAGCAGCTTACAAAATGAATGCAGTAAGAGAAAGTAGCCTGAAGAGCAGGGAAAACCTAGTCCCAAGCCCTGGTGATATTAAGTCACCGAAAATGTGATCGCTCCGTGCAAAATAAAGGTGTGTTGTTTTTTTTTTCCCCCCTTACAATCCAGGTCTCTGTTTTGGGACAACATTTAGAATTTTAAAATGTTGGGCTCTGTTCATTCTCCTCTCCCCCTCACTGTCCCTGGGTGTCTGCTCATGATAAGTCTTGGCCTGTAGCTGAGGATGGGATCCAGGAGGGGACTGTGAGCAACTCAGGATTCTAAGCTCCTCCTCAGCTCCAACCCTGGAGCTCATCTCCACTTCTCTCCTCTTGTGACAAGCCCCACTTCCCCTGCCTGGTGCTAAGATGAAGGTAGAAGCGATGAGCAAGGAGAGAGTCCTGCTATGCTGTTAAGAGTCCTCAAATGAAATGAAAACCCCAGTTTAACAAGACAGAAAAGGATGGTCGGGCAGGGGGATGAGCAAGAGTGCCGGCCTGGTGCCCGCTGGCTGGTGGCCTTGGCAAATCACTTTGTGCTTCTGGGTCGCTGTTATCTCATCTGTGAAATGGGATCACTGACCTTGGATGCCCTGGGTAGGTGTGAGAGTCGGACGACACAAAATGGCCTCAGAGGGGCAACTTGTTTTTCGAGGAACCCCTTAACAAGGGCAAGTGTATCAGGTTATGCTCTCAGCACCTGGCACGAGCTGGCGCGTGGGGAGGGTGGAGGCAGGGGATGGATGGGACTGGGGGGTCACTTGGCTGGAGCTCTTCCGGGAGAGGAGGTCAGAGTGGTCTTATGATGCCCCAGGGAAAGCTGAGTTCTGGGGAGGGGGACCACAGTTCCTGCATGACTTCGCCCTTCATTAAAGTATGTCGACTACAGGGACCACCCCCCAGGTTGCCTCTGGGATTAGGGGACTGAGCTTTGCCTCTGAGCCCAGGTTCCTGGAGGCAGGAAGGAGCGGAAGGCATCCTAGAGCCTGGGCCAAAGCTAGCCTGGGCCAGTGAATGTGAGGAAAGAGGGACAGTAGACCGAGGAGCATTAGGATCTCAGGAGGATTTGTATTCCAGAAACTCCTCTGGCCCACACAGGCTAATTCTGTGTTGATTCACAAAAGGGAAGCAAAAAAAAAAAAGCAACCGTAAGTTCCAAAGGAGAAAATTTCCAGTCAGTTTTGGTTCCAGACAGAACCAAAGCCAGTCTGAGCTGGAGAAGGGGTTTCCCCCAAACTCTCCCTCCATACACCCAGCATTTGACAAAGAGGCTGAGAAAGTGCTGGGAGGTCGGTGTGAAAGGAAGATGGGGAGGGAAAGGGGCAGCTGGAATGGGGGGCACTTGTCACCAGGCTGACAGCCCATAACCCTCCCCCCTAGGCTCCCTGGTTCCATCACCCCTAGGGTGTTTGAAATCAACTTCTCCATCTTGGAGTAGAGCTTGTCACTGTATGAAAACAACAGAAAAGGTTATCAAGGAGGAAACAAAATCCCTGTCATCTTATCACCCTCATCAAATCAACTGTTTCCATCCCGACTGTCATAGTTTAATCATAGATCTACTGCATTTTTTCTTTTCTTTCTTTTTTTTAAATGTAAATTTATTTATTTTAATTGGAGATTAATTACTTTACAATGTTGTATTGGTTTTGCCATACATCAACATGAATCCGCCACGAGTATACACGTGTTCCCCATCCTGAACCCCCCTCCCACCTCCCTCCCTGTACCATCCCTCTGGGTCATCCCAGTGCACCAGCCCCAAGCATCCTGTATCCTGCATTGAACCTGGACTGGCGATTCATTTCACATATGATATTATACATGTTTCAGTGCCATTCTCCCAAATCAACCCACCCTCTCCCTCTCCCACAGAGTCCAAAAGACTATTCTATACATCTGTGTCTTTTCCTTTCTTTCTTAACCTGTGTGTCACTAAGCAAGTTTCAGTATCTTTGTTGGCAAAGTGTGATGCTCTCACATCTCACGAGCGATGTGAGTCTTAACTGAGATCATGGCTGTAAAATGCATGGTAGACAGTAGGTGCTCAGTAAATGGAAGACATAGTGGTTATTTCTGGAAGCATCTCTCTGGTTTTCATTATAAGTTCTGCGCTATTAGAAATTCTGAACTCTTTATATGTGTTAATGCGATAAAGGAAATTGGAACCATGTACTTATTTTTTTTTTCCATGTACTTATTTTAAAGGAAGTTTGGTCACAGCTTTAAAGACTTTGCCTTTAAAGAGTTGCATCAGCAAGTGCCTGTTCTGGTACCTCGAGGTCTTTTCTGGCCTGAGTGGATGGTAGCTGGCCGTGCTATTGCTGCCTTTTTAAAATATGGATTCCAATCCCCATTCCTCTGATGATCTGGGACTGAAAAGCACAAGGTCCCTGGAGATCTCCGCTTAGGTGTCCACTCACTGTGTGTTCTTGGAGAAATGACCGTCATCCTTCCATGCAGGGAATTCGAAGTGCTGGACTCTTCATCATGCTGCAGAGAAGGGGTGGTGTTGGGAAACTGTTCACTGGGGCATCTCTGCGTAGATGAGACCCTGAGCTGGGCCGAGGGCTGCCGGGGGTGCTTTGCTTTGAAGTGTGGCTTTGGTGAGCCTCAGGCTCCCAGGATTTGTGCCTATTGCAGCTGTTTGTCCTGTCATTGCCAGCCCACAGAAGGGTGAATGGGATTACAGGTCTGTCTGCGGGATAATGGGGGCAAATAGATATGTATATATAAGTAGATATGAAATTTAAGACTCAAGATAGTTAACCCAAAGTCTCTTTCCTCTTGGGGTCTCATTTCTTTCATTAGCAAAATTTAGCCTGCAAAAATGACCAGCCGTGGAGTTAAATTATTCTTGGCTCTAGGAAGGAATTGGGAGGTCACTGGACATCTGCTCCCAAGACTTATCACATGATGTAACTAACACCTCTTCCAAATCTAAGTCTGGGGACTTCAGAGAGGCTTGGCTCCCACCCCGAGTGGGCACACAGTCCATTTGGAAGAAGAGGCAAGATGTTGCCTGTGGCTGTATTAGCAATGGCAATGGCTGCCATCACCTAGAGCACCAAATGTAAAAATCTCATGGAATTCTCCAAAAAGTTCCATAATGTATATATTGGTAACATCCTCATCTTTCAGCTGAGAAAACTAAGGTGCTGAACTACAGAATCATGTGCCGAAAGTCGCATGGCTAGCCAGGGGTGGAGCTGTGATTCAACTCAGTCTGTCTGACTCCAGATCAACATCACCCCTCCCCCAACTTTTATGTTTTGGGTGGGAGGTTATAGTTGTTAACTGAAATAAAAACGCTCAATGTAAAAGTTGTGGGTTAAGTTTTATTCGGGGACTTTCTGAGGCCTATAGCCCATAAGACAGCCGCTCAGGTAGCTCTGAGGAATTGTTCTGAAGAGGTAAGGGAGGAGCCAGGATATATTGCTATATGAAATTTTTGCTGGAAAAAAAACGTGTAGTCAAACATCACAAAATTTCTGCTAACCACAAAGAAGAGGCATCTCACATCAATGATTTTAGGCATCTCACGTCAATGTATGGGAGGATGCAAGAATCTGGAGTCATTGAAAATTTTCCTTAAATATACATCTTAACTATCTAGGGGTTGATACATACAAAACTCGGAATACTTCTTGCTTTTCTCCATCCTGAATTGCCCTCAGGCTGTGCCTGATCCTTGTAGAACAGGAGCGGTGGGCAACTTTTTTTTTCTCTCTACATAGTAAAACTTTCCTGATTTCTTTTAACATAATTTCGCATGAAGTGTGTGCACAGATGGACATAAGAGATAGCTCAAGTCTCGATGCAAAAGGGTTTCCTTTCATACTTATCCTCTCAGTAGAGTTTCAAGGCCTCTCCAGTTTGCTGACATTTGACACCTTGAGATTTTTATCTACAGGCACAGAAAGTAGCAACATCATCAGTATATAAAGACCCAGTGGGGGAATTCCCTTGCAGTCCAGTGGTTAGGGCTTCACGATTTCACTGTCAAGGGCCTGGGTTCGAACCCTAGTCGAGAAACTAGGATCCCACAAACCACGCAGCTCAGCCAAAAAAAAAAAGACCCAGCTGCGTGAGGTTGCAGCAGTCACCACCTGGTCCTGAGGACTTATGACTGCTTTATTCCTTTCTTTCAGATTTCAGTTCCATTTTCTTCTTCTTTATCTTCTCCCCACTCCCTTGCTTCCTCCTTCATCTCCTCCTCCCCCTTCCTCCTCCTGTTCTTCTGTAAAGTATCAAGATATTTGAAAATACTTAGGACTTCTGTTCTCATTTCCCTCTTTATGCATCAAAGTAGTAGATGTTGGCAGATTTCTAGTCCCACAACAGCTCAACCGGTCACATATTATCACAGATGGGATTCTTTAACATCACCATTCCAAGTTTGACAACCACCCTGGTACCAGCATTAGAGGCTGCAGGCTTCAGTCAAGATCCCAGACGTAACCTAGGAAGCACAGATGTTATTCGGACCATGCAGATCTGATATGCTCCCAGGTGCTCGAAACCCCTGGAAGTAGGACAAAGCCAGCGACACCTCAGGAAGCAGCAAGTCCATTCTGGGTCATTCTGCAAGGAGAAGAGACGGTAGATTGCGGTACAAGTCTCATCCTCAAGACCCATGCATTTTTACACCTTGAAACAGCTCACAAAATGACAATTAGAAAAGGGACGGTGTCACACAGATGTCATACTTCTAAAGAAGTTCCAAGGAGTTGAAGACAAAAAATTTCATAAACTCTAAAAGCTCCTCAAAGGCTTCCCTTCAGCAGATCGAGCATCCTCAGCCCACAGACGAGGCAACTGAGACTGGACGAATGATGCCCTCAAGGTCACACAGCTATTTGCTGGCAGAGGCAGGACTTGCTGCCTGGTGACTGACGTTCTGTGCTTGGTCCTCTCTGTCCCACAACCCTACATCCTGTTCTACACAAAGGAGGTGTAGGGAAGGCTTCACAGAGGAAGAGGAACATGACCTGGACCTTGAGGGATGCGTGGGGTGTAGGTGGGGTTGGAAGAGGGGCTGGGCTTCCTAATGTCAGTTTTAGGTTCCTTTGTAGCTTTGCTAACTGAACCGTTAGCTCCCAGATGTAGGCATTTGTCTCCTCCGCTTTCTGCTCCATTTCTGAATTCCTGGTCAGAGGCTGGCACAAAAGGGCTGTTGGAGAGATGGATGAGGCCAGCTTCTCCATAGCCACTCAAGATCCGACTCCATATTTTAAAAGAATTGCTGAAGCACTTGGCATTGAATAGAAACTCAGCTTATATGTCCTTTCTGCTCCCTTCCTTCCTTCTAATGGATGACTCTTTGGAGAGTATCCAAAGAGTCATGCCTAGTATCCAAAGAGTATGCCTAGCTCCAGTCTCTGAGAGCCATCCAGCCTCCTGGCCCCCACAGGAATGGGCCCTGGCAGTCATATTTGTAAGACCACTCCCTGACTCTGTGAGTTGTGAGTGACTGAGAGACACAGGGGTGGACCCCAGACTCAAGTTGGATCCTTGCGAGCCTCTCTCCCAATTGGGAATCACAACTTTGAGGGGCTCCTCAGGCTCCCCTGCTTGTTTCCACTGAGGCAATGTTATCTCCGGAGCTGGGAGACAGCCGTCCTCAGACACGGAGAAGGCTGTTGCAGAAAGGCAGGAGATGAAGCAGATGCCAACAGGGCAGCAGTGCCAAGAAACCCCAAGACCCAACTGCTCTGCACCGGGGGAGGCCCCTACCCAGAGGAGGCCTTCACCTCTTTCAAAGGCCCCTCTTCCAGTCACAGAAGGGCTGTCTGTTACCTGGAACCCTCACCATGCTCTGATGTTATCAAGTTTCTGCAGAAGGGGCTCACTCAGCCAGGCTGACAGGGGAAGTCCTTGGTTGTGCTTCACGCAGAAGGAACCACACTCCAGAAGGGGGACATGTGGTCGAAGTGGGGGAACTTTCTTCTCTTTCTCAAAGAGAGACCCTTGGCCTAGTGGTCTCAATTTGACTCAAGTTCCAGAAGGAATGGGACTCTGGAGAAGACCTTTTATTTTATTTTTTTTTTTGGCTAAGTCTGTGGTATGAATGGGAGAAGAAAGACCCCCAGTGGTCACTTCAGCCATTGGGCTAGATCCCGGAGACTACAGACCAAATAAGAACTTCCAGCGTCGTGGTTAGTGAATAAGGCGGACATGTGAATAGAATTTCACAGCAATGGGAAGAGATGTCAATGCTGTGATAAAGAAATGTAACCGGGCAGGGAAGGTTCTCCAAGAATATCCAACACGGGGCGTCAGAGAGGGTTTCCTGGCAGGGATGACAGCCAAGCAGATGCCTAGGGGTGTGTAGGAGTTGGCCAGGTCAGCGGGGTAAGGGACAACCCAGAGGAAGCAACAAGAATAGAAGAGCAGAGTCAAGAAAGACAATGATGTCTGCCGAGAAGTACAAATACAGCTGGAAGGTGAAGTCCCCAGGTTCTGGCCAGAAAGCTTGCTGGAAGGAGAATGACTTTTCAGGGGGAGCTGGGGCTTTGTTCTGCAGAACTGTGATCTCTGAACCTTCTCGCCGCTGTGCTTCATCTGTTGATTTTTCTTTTGAGCACCCAAAAAGTTTTATTTAGACAATTAGCTTACGTTAAGTGGTTTGCAAAGTGATATTGTATATTTATTTACAAAAGAAAATACTTGCTCTGGTACTAATATGTTAAAGATGACGGTAGCCAATTTCCTTCTGACCTTTTTTGGGGTGTAAAAATAAATACACATAGAAATTCTAAACTCCTCTCCACACCTGGGAGTGCACATGGGAGAACGGCTCTGCAGATGTGCCCAGGAGCCCGTGGAGGGTTTGGGGTACTGTGCTTCTCCTCGGAACCAGCCAGCTGTGTGCCTATGGCCGTCTAGGCCACAGCTGACCGCCTCTGTGCCAGGTGACTCAGATCAGGAAACTTCAGCCGTAGGCCCTGGCTCTGTGGTGCAGTCTAGACTTCTAGAAACCCTTGTGCCTGGTTTTCCCAGTCTGAATTTCTGGACGTGCAAACCACCATGACAGACTTGTTTTTCTTTTTTGAAAGTTAACTGAAAGCTGAACTCTACAGCTTGAGGGCTGACAGCAGAGAAGTGTAGAGGTCACCTGGACTGCCGTCTTCCCGTCTGTGCTTGCTATGTTTAGCTGCTCTGTGTTGTGTGTGCTTAATCGCTCAGCCGTGTCTGACTCTTTGTGACCCCACAGACTGTACTCTTCCAGGCTTCTCTGTCCATGGGGGTTTCCCAGGCAAGAACACTGGAGTGCGTTGCCACGCCCTCCTCCAGGGGATCTTCCCAACTCAGGGATCAAACTCAGGTCTCCCACATTGCAAGTGGATTCTTTACCTATTGAGCCATCTTTCATTAGCTTTTCTTGCCTCTGAGAGTAAAGACTTTAAAAAAAAATCTTTTCGTGTATTTATTTGCTATTTCTACATTGTTTCTTGGTGAAATATTATTTCAAAACCTCAACTGCTACCTTTTATTTATTTTTTTAGTATTTTTAATAATCAGTTTATTTTAATTGGAGAATAATTACTTTACAATATTGTGATGGTTTTTGCCATACATCAGTGAGAGTCGGCCACAGGTATACACGTGTCCCCCCCCATCCTGAATCCCCCTCCCACCTTATCCCTCTGAGTTGGCCTAGGCTTTGGGTGCATTGACCTTACACTGGTCATCTATTTTACATATGGTAATGCACATGTTGGAGAAGGCAATGGCACCCCACTCCAGTACTCTTGCCTGGAAAATCCCATGGACGGAGGAGCCTGGTGGGCTGCAGTCCATGGGGTCACGAACAGTCAGACACGACTGAGGGACTTCACTTTCACTTTTCACTTTCACGCATTGGAGAAGGAAATGGCAACCCACTCCAGTTTTCTTGCCTGGAGAATCCCAGGGACGGGGGAGCCTGGTGGGCTGCCGTCTATGGGGTTGCACAGAGTTGGACACGACTGAAGCAACTTAGCAGCAGGAGCAGCAGCAATGTACATGTTTTGATGCTATTCTCTCAAATCATCCCACCCTCGCCCTCTCCCACTGAGTCCAGAAGTCTATTCCTTACATCTGCGTCTCCTTTGCTTTCCTGCATGTAGAGTTGTTGGTCCATCTGTCTAAATTCCATATATATGTTAATATACAGTATTTGTTTTTCTCTTTCTGACTCAGTTCACTCTGTATAATAGGCTCCAGGTTCATCCACCTCTTTAGAACTGACTCAAATGCATTCCTTTTTATAGCTGAGTAATATTCCATTGTGTATGTGTACCACAACTTCCTTATCCATTCATCTGCCGATGGACACTGGGGCCTCACTTTTTCTTTGGGGTTGAGCTCCTTCAGATGCAGGATGGCATCTCCCTGAGTTCTTTCTGGGGCTTCCCTGGTAGCTCAGCTGGTAAAGAATCCATCTGCAATGCAGGAAACCCCGGTTTGATTCCTGGGTCGAGAATATCCACTGGAGAAGGGATAGGCTCCCCACTCCAGTATTCTTGGGCTTCCTGTGGTTCATCTGGTAAAGAATCTGCTTGCAATGTGGGAGACCTGGGTTCGATCCTTGCGTTGGAAGATCCCCTGGAGAAGGGAAAGGCTATCCTCTCTGGTATTCTGGCCTAGAGAATTCCATGGACAGTACAGTCCATGGGGTTGCAAAGAGGCAGACACGACTGAGCAACTTTCACTTTGAGTTCTTTCTGAGGACTCCAGGAACAGCTGTCACAGCTAAACAAGAGCATAGAGAAACCAACACCACCGACACTGGTGGCGTGGTGACCACGGGCGCTGCATGAACGCCTCTTTATACGGCCATCGTCTCATCTGCCTCTCCCAGTAAATTTGCAAGTGGCTACTCTGACGAACCCCACTCTACAGACGAAGCAATGGGCCTGGGGGTGCCTGACTCCTTGAGTCTCTGTCTGTGGGGACCTGGGATAGTCAAGGTTCCTGACTCTCAGGCTCTGGGTACTCTTCCTATTGATAGAAGTTCAAAGGGCTGGGCTTGGGATCCTTGTTTTCTGTCCTCATGCTTTTACAAGTTCCTATCGGTTTAGGTTCTGCTAATCAAGCCAGGGGAGAAGGCAATGGCACCCCACTCCAGTACCCTTGCCTGGCAAATCCCATGGACGGAGGAGCCTGGTAGGCTGCAGTCCATGGGGTCGCCAAGAGTCAGACACGACTGAAGTGACTTAGCAGCAGCAGCAGCAATCAAGTCAGGACTAAACCAAGTCAGACGAAAAGAGAACTCATAAAAGGATGGCCTGATGGTATTTACTCAGAGCTATAGAACAAAATACAGTTAAATAAATTAAAAAATGAAATAGTAAAAATTTTTTTTAAGTATAGATTTATTGTGGTATACTGATACACAAAATCGTACACATTTAAGATAAACATTTGAATGACTTTGGACATGTACCAACACCCATAATACCATCCACCACAATCAAGATAATAAACATATGCATCACCTTCAAAAGACGCCTTGTGTCCATTGGCTTTGTGTGGTCTGTGTGTATGTTAAGAACAATTAACATAAGACAACCTCTCAACAAGCTTTAAATTCCCAGCACCCACTGTATCTTGTATCTTTCCCTGTAGACTCTGGGTGGTACAGCAGGTTTCAGGACTCATTCATTGCATCTAGCTATGACTTTATATCCACTGAACAACTCTCCATCCCACCATCCCCCTGCCCATGGCAACCATCAATCTTAAGGAAATAAACAAATAAATAAAAATTAAATTTAAAAAAGATTTTAAACTGAGGGCACCTTGTAAAGCCTAATCACTGTACGCTTCCCTGGCTGTACCTTCTGACCAGGAAGGATGTGGGAGAGGCCATAGGGCGAGTTCAACTGTTGGAAGGAGGTAAACCCAGAAGCTTTTCCCTTGCAGTTCCTAAGGCAGGGTTAGAGGTTCCTATGGTGGAGTTTTTGCCCTGCTGCTCCTGTTTTTAACTACCATAAAAATGGCTTGTATACATAGGTTAAAAGAAAAAGGAAATTAAAATGGTATGTTAGAAAATATCTATCTAACCCCAAAGCAGGAAAGAAAAAGGGAACAGAGGCACAAAATAGACAGAAGGACATAAGATATGTAGGAGACAAGTAGCAAAATAGTAGACATAAATTCTACTTGGCGATTCCATTAAATGCAAGTGGATTAAGCTCTGCAATCAGAACAGTTTTTAAAAGGGTGAAGAAAATGTGCAAGCTCTCCACATCTCCACGCCTGCGCCTAGGCCTACTCTCCGGAGTCAACGTTTGAAATCACAGTCAGGTTTTGTGCTTCCAGTGGTTCCATTCAGAATTCAAAAATATGCTCATACTTCTCTTTCTCAATGTTATCTACTTTAAACATGACTTAAAGAGCCCCTCACTTTAAATAATGTGGATATTGAATACTGAGGAATTTAATTTGATAACATATCACCTCATTCTCCCCCCCTCCCAATTTTTACTTACATTTTTGTTTTTAGTCTATTGGTGATCTTTAACACCTGAAACAATTTACTTAAATCTGTATTTCTTGGTTTGTCACCTTTTATAGTATCCTTTTCACAATATCTCCCATTGATACTTAAAAGTCACTTAAAATTCATTTCAGTGGGATTTTCCTGTCAATCATCTGGGCTCAGTCCATCTGGGACCAGAGGTGTAAGGGCGTTTTGAAAGTAATCTTTAGATAATAACTGACTCGGAAAGCCCACTGGTACATCTGTTTCCTCAGCCCCTAAACCTGATCCTACTGCGTGAGCACATGGCCCTACTGACCAGTAGAATGAGAGAGAAATCATACTTTGTATCTTCATAGATGGATCCTTGAGGGTGATACGAGCACAGAGAGGCTGTTATATATTCTTTTTTAATCTTTTTGTGCACTTCTTTAATATTTTATCACATGTTGCCCTTGGGGTTAATTTTGGGTGTCAACTTGACTGGATCATGGGATCGGAGGGTGGGGGAAAATCTGACATCCAGTCAATCAATATCCTGGGTGGTTTTGTGAGGGTATGTCTGTGTGGGTTTAACGATTAAGCCAATAGACTGAATAAAGCAGATTGCCCTCTGTTGAGAGTTTAGGTTAGTGTCTCCATAAAATTGCTGCCTCAACATTCTTGGCCAAGTGGCCTGTGGGGGTCTTGAACTAACACTAGCCCCTCAGGCAAGCACACACCCTACAGAACAGCCCACCAAGTCAGAAGTAAATGTGAATTCCTGATATGACTCAACAGCCCTGTGATTAACAGTCCCTCTCAACCCACCCCTACCCAGCACCTTCCCTTTGTGTGCCCCCCTTAGATAAGACCCCCATGCAGCTTACCAAGACCCTGCTCTTTTTGGTTTAAGTTGACCAGTCAAGCATTAGCCTGGGGGCCCCAAAGCACTGCACCCAAGGACTCTAATATAGGCATGGGCACCAAGTTCCGCCACTCTCTGCTTGCACCTGCCTTGACCTCCCCTCCAGGTGTGCCCTGTGCTTCCTCCTGGACCTGTGAGTAATGAACTTCCCTATTTCAATTTCTTTTGTGGTCTTTTGTTGAACCAGGGCTAACCATCCTGCCCCCACTGCTTCATTTAACAAACGTGAATTTAATAAAGTCCAAACACCTCCCTAGAGGCTTCCCAGGTGTCTCAGTGGCAAAAAATCTGCTTGTCAATGATGGAGATGTGGGTTTGATCCCTGGGTTGGGAAGATCCCCTGGAGTAGGAAATGGCAACCCTCTCTAGTATTCTTGCCTGGAAAATCCCATGAACAGAAAAGCCTGGTGGGCTACAGCCCCCGGGGCCTGAAAGAGTCAGACATGGACTGGGCCACTGAGCATGCAGGCATACAACACCTCCCTAATCTGGTGGCCCTCACCCAATCAGCTGAAAGCCTGAACAAATCCAAAATGTTGACCCATCCATGAGGATGAGGAGTTCTTCTTACCTGACTGCCTTCAAGTTACGTCTTCCCCCTGCCCCCCGCTTTCAGACTCTCACTGAAATATCAGGTTTTCCTGGGTCTGAGGCCTGCTGGCCTTTTGGCTGGAACCCTATCATTGGCTCCTCCAAGATCTCCAACTTGCCAAATGCAGATTTTGAAACTTGGTGTCTATAATTGCATGAGTCAGTTTCCTAATAATAATTCTGTCTCATATATATATATATATATATATATATATATATATATATATAGGTTCTGTTCTGTTTCTTTAACTAATACATTGTCCTCTTCCTTAAAAGAGAAATACAGACTGGAAAAGTGAAAGTGCTGGTACTAATCACAAGAAATGTAAACCTAACTTACAGTAACTGAAATTAAAAAGTGAAAATCGCTGAGTGTGTTGAGAGCAGCAAGTCTTTACCCAGTTAATGTAAATCAGTCCAGTGGATATCCCGTTATAAAGGGGGAAATACAAATAATTGAATAGGATTGGAATGCTAGACATATAACATTGAAGATATACATAACAATCCAAAATTCTATCAAGAATCAATGGATAAATAAATTAATGATATACACGCATTGGAATAGCAACATCAGTCAGAAGGAGCAAACTACAACTACACTCAACAGACAAATAAACAGAGAACATGGGCAAAGAATAGAGAAAATCAATAAAGTTAAAATATTACTCTTTTAAAAGACCAAATAGATCAACACATAGGGACATCTATAGAGAAAATAGACTAGTGGTTGCTTGGGCTTAAAGTGATGGAGACAGATGAGAGATTTTGGGAGTGATGGATCAAGGGTACAAAGTTTCTTTTTGGAGTAAGGAAAATATTCTAAAGTTTACTATGGTGGTGGATGCACAGCTCTGTGAGTATGGTAAACAGAATTTACTGTACATCTAAAATGGGCGGATTGTACAGTATGTAAAGTGAAAGTGAAACTGGCTCAGTCATGTCCGACTTTTTGTGACCCCATGGACTGTATAGTCCGTGGAATTCACCAGGCCAGAATACTGGAGTGGGTAGCCTTTCCCTTTTCCAGGGCATCTTCCCAATCCAGGGATCAAACCCAGGTCTCCCACATTGCAGGCGGATTCTTTACCCGTTGATCCTCAAGGGGAGTCCAGCAATTCTGGAGCGGATAGCCTAGCCCTTTTCCATGGACTCTTCCTGACCCAGGAATTGAACCAGGGTCTCCTGCATTGCAGGCAGATTCTTTACCTACTAAGCTATCAGGGAATGCAAACTACATCTCAATAAAGCAGTTAAAATATAATGGCAAAATTAAGATAGTTACAGATAAACAAACGCTGACACAACTTATGATTGGCACACCTACCCTACAAGAAATACTAAAGTGAGTCCTTCAGGGTGAACTGAAAGGATGCGAGAGAGTGCCTGGAATCCACATGAAGAAAATAAAGGACACTAGTAATGGCAACTACATAGGTTAAAAGAAAAAGGAAATTAAAATGGTATGTTAGAAAATATCTATCTAACCCCAAAGCAGGAAAGAATAAGGGAATAGAGGCACAAAACAGACAGAAGAACATAAGATATGTAGGAGACAAGTAGCAAAATAGTAGACATAAATTCTCCTTGGCAATTCCATTAAATGCAAATGGATTAAACCCTGCAATCAAAAGACAGCAATCAGCAGAACGGAGTTTTAAAAATGTGATCCAACTGCGTGTGGTTTCTAAGAAATTCACTTTAGATTCAAAGAAATAAATTGATTGTATGTAAAAAGATGGGCAAATGTATGCCATGTAAATAATACCAAAAGAAAGCCAGAGTAGTTGTGCTAATATCAGAAGAAAAATTTAAAAAAATGAACTTAAGACAAATATTAGCACAGAGGCAAAACAAAGAAGGATATTTTACAATAATAATAGGATCAATCCCTCAAGAAGACAAACCAATTATAAACATCTATGCACTAACAACATACTCCTTAAAATACATGAAGCAAAACTGACAGAATTGAAGGGGAAAAATAGACGATTCAATGATAATAGTTGAAGACTCCAACACTCCACTTTCATTAACAGATAGATCAACCGGACATAAGATTAGCAAAGAAATAGAAAATCTGAATACCGTTCTAAACCAAGTAAACCAGACATTGACAGAAAATTCCACCCAAAAGCAGACGTGCGTTCTCTCAAGTACACCATGGAGTGTTCTCCAGAGTAGACCATTTATTAGACCATAAAACAAGTCTCAGTAAAGCTATAAGGACTGCAATCAAACAAAGTATATTCACCGACTGCAATGGATGAACTCAGAAATATGTAAAAGAAAAAGGGGGAAATTCACATTCATGTTGATACTAAATAACACACTCCTATAAGTGGTTAGATTAAAGAAGAAATCAAAGGGAAACTAAGAGCTAATTTACGATGAATGAAAACAAAAGCACAACATACCAAAACTTACTGGATGCAGCTAAATCATTACTTAGAGGGAATTTTCTAGCTGTATAACGTCTATATTGGGCTTCCCTGGTAGTGCAGCTGGTCAAGAATCTGTCCATTCCAGTATTCTTGAGCTTCCCTGGTGGCTCAGATGGTAAAGAATCTGTATGCAATGCGGGAGACCTTGGTTCAATCCCTGGGTTAGGAAGATCCCCTGGAGGAGGGCATGACAACCTACTTCAGTATTCTTGCCTGAAGAATCCCCATGGACAGAGAAGCCTGGCAAGCTACAGTCCATGGGTCACAAAGAGTCAGCCAAAACTGAGCAATTAAGCACACACAGTACAGAGCAGAAGGTCTCCAAAATGCTGCTGGAGAAGAGCAGAGAAATAGCTCCAGAAGAAATGAAGAGACGGAGCCAAAGTGGAAATAATGCCCAGCTGTGGATGTGACTGGTGGTGAAAGTAAAGTCCAATGCTGTAAAGAACAATATTGCGTAGAAACCTGGAATATTAGGTCCATGAATCAAGGTAAATTGGGAGTGGTCAAACAGGAGATGGCAAGAGTGAACACTGACATTTTAGGAACTGAAAATGGACAAGAATGGGCAAATATAATTCAGATAACCATTATATCTACTACTGTGGGCAAGTAACAGTAGCTGGTAAGAACTGGAAATGGAACAACAGACTGGTTCCAAATTGGGAAAGGAGTAGGTCAAGATTGTATATTGTCACCCTGCTTATTTAACTTATATGCAGAGTACATCATGTGAAATACCGGGCTGGATGAAGCACAAGCTGGAATCAAGATTGCCGGGAGAAATATCAGTAACCTCAGATATACAGATGAGACCATCCTCATGACAGAAAGCGAAGAACTAAAGAGCCTCTTGATGAAAGTGAAGAGGAGAGTGAAAAAGTTGGCTTAAAATTCAACATTCAGAAAACTAAGATCATGGCATATGGTTCCATCACTTCATGGGAAATAGATGGGGAAACAGTGGAAACAGTGTCAGACTTAATTTTTTTGGGCTCCAAAATCACTGCAGATGGTGACTGCAGCCATGAAATTAAAAGATGCTTGCTCTTTGGAAGAAAAGCTATGACCAACCTAGACAGCATATTAAAAAGCAGAGACATTGCTTTGCTGACAAAGATCTGTCTCGTCAAAGCTATGATATTTCCAGTAGTCATGTACGGATGTGAGAGCTGGACAGTAAAAAAAGGTTGAGTGCTGAAGAATTGATGCCTTCAAACTGTGGTATTGGAAAAGACTCTTGAGAGCCCCTTGGACAGAAAGGATAGCAAAACAGTCAATAGTAAAGGAAATCAGTCCTGAATTATTCATTGGAAGGACTGATGCTGAAGCATACTTTGTCCACCTGATGCAAAGAGCCAGCTCATTGGAAAAGACCCCGATGCTGAGAAAGAGTGAAGGCAGGAGGAGAAGAGGATGACAGAGGATGAGATGGTTGGATGGCATTGCCGACTCAATGGACATGAATTTGTGTGGACTCTGGGAGACGGTGAAGGACAGGGAAGCCTGGTGTGCTGCAATCCATGGGGTTACAAAGAGTCAGACACGACTGAGCGACTGAACAACAGCAACAGGGCAGAAGTAAACTATGCAGAGAATAGAAAATAATAGAAATATTCAAGAAAGCAAAAGTTGGTCCCTTGAAAAGATCAGCATAGTTGTATAAATTTTAACTGGTCTGACCAAGAAAAAAGAGAGAGAAGACTCAAATTACTAAAATCAGAAATGAAAGGGGCATTAATGATCTTCAGTTCAGTTCTGTTCAGTTCAGCTGCTCAATCAGGTCCAGCTCTTTGCAACCCCATGGACTATAGCACGCCAGGCTTCCCTGTTCATCACCAACTCCCAGAGCTTGCTCAAACTCATGTTCATCGAGTTGATGATGCCATCCAACTATCCAACTATTGATCTTACAAAAATAAAAAGGTTTCAAGAGAATACTAAAACATTTTTTATAAAAACAAATTAGATAATCTAGATAAAATAGAAAATTTCTAGAAAGATACAAACTACTGAAACTTAATCAAGAGGAAATTTTTAAAATCTGAATAGAATGAAAGCAAATAAAGAGATTGAATTAGTAGTCAAGAACTTGCCACCCAGAAAAGCCTAGGACTTAGGTTTCACTGGTGAATACAATACAATCAAACATTTAAAGGGACTTAATATCAGTCCTTTTCAAAACCTTCCAAAAATTAGAACAACATATTAAAAGAATTATACACCATGACCAAGCGGAATTTAGTTCAGGAATGCAAGACTTGTTCTGCTTATAAAAATTAATTAATATAACACACTATATTAAGATGTGGGCTGCCCTGGTGACTCAGTGGTAAAGAATGCCTACCAGTACAGGAGACGGGGGTTCAATCCCCGGATCGGGAAGATCCCCAGAGAAGGAAATGACACCCCAGTCCAGGATTCTTGCCTGGGAAATCCCATAGACAAACGAACTTGGTGGGCTACGTTCTATGGGGTAGCTAAGTCAGACGCGACTTAGCAAATGAACACCAGCATGGTTATTAGAATAAAGAACAACACCCATGAGATCATCTCAGTAGATGCAGAGAAAGCATTTGACAAAATCCAACAGCTCTCATGATAAACTCAACAAGCTAAGAGTAGAGCTTTCCTAACATGATAAAAGATATCTGTTAAAACCCATAGCCAATATTATGTTTAATGGTGAAAGACTGACGGAATGCTTTCGCACTAAGATCAGGAGCAAGAAAAAGACATCTACTCTTACCATTACTATTCAACACTGGAATTTCTAGCAGTGAAATTAGGCTCAAAAGAGAAATAAAGGACATCCAGATTGGAAGGAAAAAAAAATAAAACTATGTCTAAAGAAGACATGATCATGTATACAGAAAATTCTAAGGAATTCACAAACAGATACAAAATTGTTAGAGCTAATAAGTGAGTTCAGCAAGGCTGCAGGATAAAAAATCAATTTATAAAAATCAGTTATATTGCTACACACCAGCAATGAATGATACAAAAATAAAATTAAGAAAATTCTACCTTTAGTTGCATCAAAAAGACATGTAAATATTAACTCAAAATGGATCAAAGACTTGAATGTAAAATCTACAAGTATAAAACTCTTACAAGAAAATGTACGTGTAAATCTTTTTGACCTTGGTTTAGGGAATAGTTTCTTAGATATGACACCAAAAGCACAAGCAACTAAGAGGGAAAAAAGGGCAGAACTTGGACTTCATTAAAATTTTTGTGCTTAAAAAGACCCTATCAAGAAAGTAAAAGACATTAATTCAATAGAAAAGTAAGTCATCATCCAGGTTCAGCTTTAATTTCAATAAAAACACAGTAGTAGTTGTAATTAAATTTGGGAGACAAGTTCAATTTATCTTTCTACAGATATGTGAACAAAACCACTCGTTCCAAATTATTCCATAATCTTGTCCCAGCTAACATAAAAAGATTATGTTCTATTCAAGAACTCCCAAAACCTCACTAAAAATCCAGTCTGGATTATAGAACATTAACTGGGCAGGTTTCTATACCCAAATTTGTAAGAAGATAACATATAACATAAATTAAAAAAAGAAAATGAAAGACAACTCACAAAAATAATTGCAAATCACATACCTAAGAAAGATCTAGTACCTGGAATATATAAAGAACTTTCACTTGTAAATATTTTTTTAATCCATTTATTAAATGAGTAAAGGATTAGAATGGGCACTTCTCCGAAGAAAATATGTAAATATTCAGTAAGTATATGAAAAGAGCGTTGACATCATCAGTCACAGGCAAACACAAATCAAAACCA
Source organism: Ovis canadensis (assembly GCF_042477335.2). Lineage (NCBI taxonomy): Eukaryota > Metazoa > Chordata > Mammalia > Artiodactyla > Bovidae > Ovis > Ovis canadensis. The sequence continues at coordinate 97,081,755 of NC_091251.1, forward strand.
CACTGAGACACCACTTCACACCCATTAGGATGATTATAATAAAGAAGATGATTAAACGAGTGTTGATGAAAATGTAGAGAAACTGAAGCCTTCATATGTGGCTGGAGAATGTAAAATGGGGAGCTGTTGTGGAAAACAGTATAGCAGTTTCTCAAAAGTGAAAAGCAGCATATGGCTCAGCAATCCCCTTCCAAGAGACTTGAACATACCTCTCCACACAAAACCTTGTACACAGATGTTCCTAGCCACATTGTTTATAAAAGCCAAGATATAGAAACAGTCCGCCTGTCCATCAACATGAATGAGGAATGGACAAACATGTAGCTTATCTACACAATGGGATCTTATTGGGTCGTAGGAAGGAATGAAATACCAATACGTGCTGCAACATGGATGAACCGTGAAGAGATTATGCCAAATGAAAGAAGCCAGTCAGAAAGGCCTCATATTGTACAGCTCTATTTATATAAAATGTCCAGAACAGGCAAATCCGCAGAGATAGAAAGTATATTAGTGATTGCCAGAAAAGGGGTGGGGGAGGAGGCAGTGGACAGTGACTGCTAATAGGTAGAGTTTCTTTTTGAGGTGAGGAAAACGTTCTGAAATCAGATAATGGTAATAGTTGCACGACTCTAAGAACACAATGAATTTTTCACTTTAAAAGGGTTAATTTCATGCTGTGTGAATTATATCTCAATTTTAAAATATGCTAAGGAAATTCCCTGGCAGTCCAGTGGTTAAGACTCTACTCGCCAATGCAGGGGGTGCAACTTCCATCCCTGGTCAGGGAACTAAGATCCCACGTGCACAGGGTGTGGTCAAAAAGTTAAAATAAATAAATCAATATGTTAAGAAGTATGAGCAAATAAAGTATATCCCAGGAATGCAAGGTTGGCTTAACACTGAAAAAATCAACTAATGTAAATATTATAAAATGAAATAATGGGGACAGATCATGGAATTATATCAATAGATTAAGAAATAGAAAAATTCAAGAAACACATTCAAGATGAAGGTTCTCAACAGACTAGAAATAGAAGAGAATTTCCTCAACCTGATAAAAGAAAATCTATAAAATATAAAACCCTATAGCTTACTTTCCACTTGATGATAATAGATTGAATGTTTACCTCTTCAGATTAGAAACAAGGCAAGGATGTCAACTCTCAATACTTTTATTTCACACAAAGACACATGCAATAAGGCAGAAAAAAAAAAAGCAAATGGGTTGGAAAGGAAAATGTAAAACTGTATCACAAAAATCATAATCATCTAAGAAAAGCCTAAGAAATCTACATAAAATCTACTTGAATGAATAAGTGACTATAGCAAGGTTTCAAGTATCCTCATCTATGTAGTCACCCAAGAAAAATGAAAGTATACACCCACCATTCATATGTATATTAATATGCAGAGACATTTTACTCATAATAGTCAAAACTTGAAGACAGCTCAAATGTCCAACAGCAGGTGAATAAATAACAAACTGCCCATGGAGGAGATATCTTTGTTCAGGGGCCAGTGGCTACTGAACCTTTGCCTTATGGATCCAGGAGAGAGTGGAGAGGAAGACAACGGGGCAAAAAGGTAAGTGATACTGACCTGGCTTGGAGATGTCTAGTCCAGGATCAAAGAACAATTGGTTGAGAGGTAGAGAGGAGAGTTGCTTAGCAAGAGAAGAGTGAAGGTCACAGAAAGCATGTGAGATTTGAGCAGAAACCTCAGAAAAGAAAGGTGAGCCTGGCACAATAGCTTTGAGGAGGGTGACTTTGGGGAGAAACTGTGTCAAGAAGACTTCAGAAAGCTGATATGTGATGTGCTTTCCTCTTCTTAATACTTCTTTTGGATGAGACTGTTCCAAAATAAGACCAGATCTACTGGGGGCTATGTAAAATGAGTATAACAACAGTGATAGCACAAAATGCTGACTAGGCACAATCACTGTGCTGAGTTATTTAATATGTTCCCTATTATGTGAAAGCCATTCAGTCATGCCCAACTCTTTATAGTCCATGGAATTCTCTGGGCCAGAATACTGGAGAGGGTAGCTGTTTCCTTCTCCAGGGGATCTTCCCACCCAGAAACTGAGCCCTGGTCTCCTGCATTGCAGGCAGATTCTTTACTATTTAAGCCACCAGGGAAGCCCATTAAGAGGTGGGTACTGTAATTCCCATTACGTAGATGAGGAAACTGAGGCACAGAGTTTTAAGTGCTCTGCCCAAGATCACATGGTTACTAAGCAACAGAGTCAGAGCATTTGATTGTATATTCAAATTCAAAGCTAAGTAGCGTTTCCCTTTTCTCATCTTCTTCCAAGGAACTCTCTCCACATCCTTTCAGGATTCAGTGGATGGAGGGGGCGGCGCTGAAAACTGATTTGATAGATCTCACGTTCTCAAAGCACCTTATGTCCAACTGAACTCATATCCAGACAGAAAGACTCAGCCAGGCCAGCGAACAAGGGATCCACCACCCGTCGTTGAAGTTACTTCCCACTGTTTGTCTGTACCACCTCTAGGAAGCCATGAACTAATAGTGTATAAGCCCCATAATTATCTGATTTTAGTGCAAACATGTTGCTTTAAAAATACAGCATTATTGGGACGTCCCTGGTGGCTAAGAGTCTGCCTTGCAGTGCATTGGGTGCAGGCTTGATCCCTGCTCAGGGAACTATGGACTTCCCTGGTGGCTCAGACAGTAAAGCATCTGCCTGCAATGCAGGAGACCTGGGTTCAGTCCTTGGGTTGGGAAGATCCCCTGGAAAAGAAAATGGCAACCCACTCCAGTATTCTTGTCTGGAAAATCCCATGGACGGAGGAGCCTAGCAGGCTACCGTCCATGGGCTCGCAAAGAGTTGGACAAAACTAAGTGACTTCATTTTCTTTCTTTCTTTCAGGGAACTAAGATCCCACATGCCACAGAGCAACTAAGCTTGTGCACTCTGGAGTCCACGTGCCACAGCTGGAGAGTCCGTGGGTCACACTGAAAGGTTTTGCAGCCAAACAAATGCTTAAAAAAAAAAAAAGCAGCATCATTTTTGTTATCTTTTCCTGATATAGCTGTATTTTTAAATCTAGTCACCAACTAAAAAATGGAGTGGCCTCTCTCTTGATCTTGAGAGGCCATGCTCCTTTTTCACTAGTCTGCAAGGGGCACGAAAGAGGGGAGCCTGCCTGGAGCAGCTCTGATGCTCAGCTCCCCGAGGCTTTGAAGTCAGTATGGCTACACCACTGGCTGAAGGAGATCCAAAACCTAGGGACTGAGAAGCTGCATGGAACAGAGCACATCTGTCTAGAGGTTTCCTGAACTTTGAAGGGTGTGTAAGGAGGTCTTCAGGTCCAGATTGATGGGGGGAATCATTGCCACATTAAGGTGCATGGTCTTTAATTCAGTGGTTCTTATCTGGGGCAGTTTTGATCCTCCTCCCAGGGGACATCTGGCAAGGTCTGGAAACTTTTTAAAAAATTTTATTTTATTGAGGGAATTCCCTGGCACTCCAGAGATTAGGATTCTGAACTCTCACACCCAGGTTTAATCCCTGCTGGGGAACTAAAAATCCCATAAGTTAATTAGCAAGGCCAAAAAACATTGTTTTAAAATTTTATTTTATTGAAGTATAGTTGATTTACAATGTGTTAATTTCTGCTGTATAGCAAAGTGATTCAGTTATACATTTATATACATACTTTTTCATATTCTTTTCTGTTGTGGTTTTCACAAAAAATTGAATATAGTTCCCTGTGCTATTCAGTAGGGTCTTGTTATATATCCATTCTGTATATGCTGTTAATAAAGCTAGTGGATGCAATGGAATTCCAGTAGAGCTATTCAAAACCCTGAAGGATGATGCTATCAAAGTGTTGCACTCAGTAGGTCAGCAAATCTGGAAGACACCAGCAGTGGCCATAGGACTAGAAAAGGTCAATCCTCATCCCAATTCCCAAGAATGGTAGTACTAAAGAATGTTCTAACCATTAGGCAATTGCACTCATCTTCCATGTTAGTAAGAGCATGCTTAAAATCTTATATGATAGGTTTCAGCATTATACAAACCAAGAACATCCAGAAATCCAAGCTGGGTTTAGAAAGGGCAGAGGAACCAGAGATCAAATTGCCAACATTCGTTGGATTATAGAGAAGGCAAGGGAATTTCAGAAAAACATCTATCTCTGTTTCATCGGCTACGCTAAAGCCTTTGACTGTATGGATCATAACAAACTGTGGAAAGCTCTTAAAGAGATAGGAATACCAGACCATCTTACCTGTCCCCTGAGAAACCTGTAGGTGGGCCAACAAACAACAGTTAGAATAAGAACAGTTAGAACAGTATGGAACAACTGATTGATTCAGGACTGAAAGAGGATGACAGAGCTGTCTGCTGTCACCCTGTTTATTTAACCTATACGCTGAGCACATCATGAAAAACGCAGGACTGGATGAGTTACAAGCTGGAATTAAGATAGGCAGGAGAAACATCAACAATCTCAGATATGTGGATGTGAAGTGAGGTGAAGTGAAAGTTGCTCAGTCGTGCTTGTACTCTTTTCGACCCCATGAACTGTATATAGTCCATGGAATTCTCCAGGCCAGAATACTGGAGTGGGTAGCCTTTCCCTTCTCCAGGGGATCCCAGGGATCGAACCCAGGTTCCCTTTATTGCAGACAGATTCTTTACCAGCTGAGCCACAAGGGAAGCCCCAGATATGCCAACGATACCACTCTAATGGCAGAAAGTGAAGAGGAACTAAAGTCTCTTGATGAGGGTGAAAGAGGAGAGTGAAAGCCAGCTTAAAACTAAATATAAAAAAAACTAAGATCATGGCATCCAGTCCCATTACTTCATGATAAATAAAAGGAGAAAAGGTGGAAGTAGTGACAGATTTCCTCTTCTTGAGCTCTGAAATCACTGCAGACGGTGACTACAGTGAAATCAGAAGATGACTGCTTCTTGGCAGGAAAGTTGTAGCAAACATAGACACTGTGTTGAAAAGCAAAGACATTACTCTGCCAACAAAGGTCCATATAGTCAAGGCTATGGTCTTCCCAGTGGTCACATACAGTTGCGAGACCCGGACCATAAAGAAGGCAGAGCACCAAAAAATTGATGCCTTTGAACTGTGCTGGAGAAGACTCCTGAGAGTCCCTTGGATAGCAAGGAGATCAAACAAGTCAATCTTAAGGGAAATCAACCCTGAATACTCATTGGAATGACTGATGCTGAAGCTCCAGTATTTTGGTTACCTGATGCAAACAGCTGACTCATTGGAAAAGTCCCTGATGCTGGGAAAGATAGAGGGCAGAAGGAGAAGAGGGTGTCAAAGGATGAGATGGCTGGATGGAATCACCAATGCAACGGACATGAACTTGGGCAAACTTCAGGAGATGGTGAGGGACAGGGAGGCCTAGCATGCTGCAGTCCATGGGGTCGCAAAGAGTCAGACATGACTGGACGACTGAACATATAATAGTTTACATCTGCTTAGCAAGATCTGCCAGCAAACTTGGAAAACTCAGCAGTAGCCACAGGACTGGAAAATGTCAGTTTTCATTCCAATCCCCAAAAGAGGCAATGCCAAAGAATGCTCAAACTACCACACAATTGCACTCATCTCACATGCTAGTAAAGTAATGCCCAAAATTCTCCAAGCCAGCCTTCAGCAATATGTGAACTGTGAACTTCCAGATGTTCAAGCTGGTTTTAGAAAAGGCAGAGGAGCCAGAGATCAAATTGCCAACATCTGCTGGATCATCGAAAAAGCAAGAGAGTTCCAAAAAAAACATCTAGTTTTGCTTTATTGACTTTGCCAAAGCCTTCGACTGTGTGGATCACAATAAACTGTGGAAAATTCTGAAAGAGATGGGAATACCAGACCACCTGATCTGCCTCTTGAGAAGCCTGTATGCAGGTCAGGAAGCAATAGTTAGAACTGGGCATGGAACAACAGACTGGTTCCAAATAGGAAAAGGTGTACGTCAAAGCTGTATATTGTCACCCTGCTTATTTAACTTATGTGCAGAGTACATCATGAGAAATGCTGGGCTGGAGGAAGCATCAGCTGGAATCAAGATTGTCAGGAGAAATATCAATAACCTCAGATATGCAGATGATACCACCCTTATGGCGGAAAGTGAAGAAGAACTAACGAGCCTTTTGATGAAAGTGAAAGAGTAGAGTGACAAAGTTGGCTTAAAGCTCAACATTCAGAAAACTAAGATCGTGGCATCCGGTCCCATCACTGCATGGCAAATAGATGGGAAAACAGTGGAAACAATGGCTGACTTTATTTTTCGGGGCTCCAAAATCACTGCAGATAGTGATTGCAGCCATGAAATTAAAAGACACTTGCTCCTTGGAAGGAAAGTTATGACCAACCTAGATAGCATATTAAAAAGCAGAGACATTACTTTGCCAACAAAGGTCTGTCTAGTCAAGGCTATGGTTTTTCCAGTGGTCATGTATGGATGTGAGAGTTGGACTATAAAGAAGCTGAGTGCAGAAGAATTGATGCTTTTGAACTGTGGTGTTGAAGAAGACTCGAGAGTCCCTTGGACTGCAAGGAGATCCAACCAGTCCATCCTAAAGGAGATCAGTTCTGGGTGTTCTTTGGAGGCATTGATGTTGAAGCTGAAAATCAAATACTTTGGCCACCTGATGGGGGGAGCTGACTCATTTGAAAAGACCCTGATGCTGGGAAAGATTGAGGGCAGGAGGAGAAGGGGACGACAGAGGATAAGATGGCTGGATGGCATCACCGACTCAATGGACATGGGTTTGGGTGGACTCCGGGAGTTGATGATGGGCAGGGAGGCCTGCTGTGCTGTGGTTCATGGCGTTGCAGAGAGTCAGACATGACTGAGTGACTGAACTGAACTGAAGCAAGATCTGGAAACATTTTCGGTTTTCATAACTGGGGAATTTTATTGGCATCTAACGCATAGGGATCAGAGATGCAGCTAAACAGCCTACAATAGCCCCCTACAGAAAAGATTAATCTGTCCAAATGTCAAAATGTGAGAGTTAAGAAATTCGATTTAACCCTTTGGGGCCGACACATTCAGGGCGGCCACTGCCTCCTAAGAAGCTTCCTACAAAGCCCAGAAAAGAAGAGGGTTGGACTACAGGCCCTGCCCGTGCCTTCAGGGGGAATTTCCCTACCATCACCTGGCCACCCACTCTGGCCCCTTTGTTGGAGTGCTCTGCCTTCAGGTAAATATTTTCCCTGCTTGTTTGGGAAACTTTGAGAAAAATCCCCTTTAGCCATCTTGTGAGCATTGAAGATGCACCATACTGTGCTTTGTGCTTCACCATAAAAAAAAAAAAATTTTTTTTTAATAAGGCAGCTAGGGGATTTTTATTATTTTTACTCAAATAGCTAACAAGCAGCCTTCAGCTCTTAAGATTTCAAAGGTGGTACATCCAGCAAGGTGCTCAGAGACAGCTCGGAAAAAAAGAGTGGGTTTTTGGTGTCAGTGTGTTCATGGTCTAGATGGGAGGGGTGATAACCCAGGAATTCTGACCTGGGTGGGGCAGCAAGGGTGGGCAGCAGCTGACGAGAAGGCCTCCCGCCTAACTGCCACCAGTGAGGAGCCCTTGGGGACCTGGGGGACATTTGCCTGCCCTCGCAGAAGAGTCTTCTCTCCTCTTCCTGGGTTTCGTCTTTACTAACTAGACAGGGGACTATCAGGGAACGTGAGGCAGAGAGCTCTAGGAATGTGAAACTCCTCTCAGAGGAAAAGGCACAGGGGCCTGAAAGTGCAGCCAGTGGCCCCAGGTGCTCACTGATGCCTCCTGAGCACCTGGTTTCTCCTAACATTCCTTGACTCTCATTCCCCTCTAGGGCCAACGACGCCCCCCTCCCCCCCCAACCCTTCTGCCTAACCTGCTTCGGTGGACCGGACCCTGGGGCTCACACATACAGGCCCTGTGTCAGCTCAAATCAGGTGAGGAAAGTAGATTTGGAGCCGATTAACCCCAGGGCGTGGAGGCCTTTGTGTCCAGGGCAGGTGAGAGAGGATGAATAGAGATGAAAGAACTGGGCGGAGAAGCTTAACTGGACTCTGAGACCATGATGGAACCCCTCCTGGAGAAATGGGCTCCACAATTTCCCCTGCATCCAGTGGCTTCATGTTAGAACCACCTGGGGAGCTTTTTAAAAATTACCCAAGCTCAGACCAGTTATATAAGAATAACCGAGGGGGGTCCCAAGCAAGTATTTCCTTCCTTTTTTTCGACTTTGGGAGATTTTGTACCTCCTCCCAGGTAGGGAAGCTTGATTTCTGAAATGACTATCCTGAAGGAAAAGTACCTAGTTCTTTGTTCAGCCCCCGACTCCCACCCCCAACACCTGGGGGCACACCACCGACACTCAGGAAGTTTCTGCTTTGCTAGGTTCCGTAGTTTCAACCCATTTTCTCAACAATTTGGTCAGAGCATCTCAGCTTTCGTAAAACAGCGGTCTTGGAAATGAACTGATTCAGTGGGAGTTGAACTGAAGTCTGTATTTGTGCTGGCACTGAAAACAGCAAAGGAATAGGAGAAGTAGATTGGTGTGAATATAGCAAGCTTATGGCACTTAAAAAATATCGATTTTCAATTACCGTAAGAAGCTCATTTGCTTACAACATATCCTGCTAATTTTAAACAAGGCTCATCCTATAGGCACAAGCGTTATGATTCTAGTTATTTACCCACTGAAATAAATACATATTGGCAAATGGCTGCTGCCCTAAATTCTCAGTTACCTCTTTTCCTGCTTCTCCCATCCCTTCCCTCAGCACCACCCCCTCTCCCACCTCGGTGATCCCACTACTCAAAAGTTACTTGCTTTAAAAAAATTATACTACTTTATATTATCCAGTACTCTTGCCTGGAAAATCCCATGGATGGAGGAGCCCAGTGGGCTGCAGTCCATGGGTTTGCTAGGAGTCGGATAGGACTGAGCGACTTCACTTTCACTTTTCACTTTCATGCATTGGAGAAGGAAACGACAACCCACTCCAGTATTCCTGCCTGGAGAATCCCAGGGGCAGGGGAGCCTGGTGGACTGCCGTCTATGGGGTCGCACAGAGTCGGACACAACTGCTGGAGAAGTGGCCAATCAGCCTATCAACATAGGTTTAAAAAAGTAACAATGTCTCTCATACTGCATTATAAATATAACTGTAATACAGTATACCTTAAAAATTTTGTAACAATTCACTCACTCATTAGAATATAAGCTGCTGCTATAAGCTAGGCTACCATAAAACAGTCATATTGCTTGTTTGTTCGTTATCTGTGCATGAATCATTATACCTGTAATAGATATTAATTTCTTTTTCACATGGTCTTTGCATTTTTGATGTCCAGTATTAGTTACATGTGTAACATCTTTGTATCACATAAAGCAATATTGAGGTAGTTACTGACAGACGATTCATCTTATAAACAGATGATGTAAACTTACAGTATTGATAAATGAAATATAGTCCTATAAATGAATATTCTCCTCCTTATGATTTTCTTAATAACATTTTCTTTCTTCTAGCTTACTTTATTATAAGAATACAGTATATAACACATATTACATACAAAATATGTGTTAATCGTCTGTTTAGATTATCAGTAAGTTTTCCAGTCAACAGTAGGCTATTAAGTCAAAGATTTGGGAGAGTTGGAAGTTATATGTGGATTTTTGACTATGCAGGGGTCAGCACCCCTAACCCCTGAGTTGTTCAAAGGTCACCTCTACTTAGCTTCTGTGTCTGTTGTGAGGATTAAATGAGTCATTTTATGTGCCCAACACATAGGAAGTGAGACACAGCAAGGGTATGGACTGTTTACTGCTCAAGAGCCCTGACGGTAAGTCAAACAGGGGTTCACCAGTCCACGCCTTTTGGCCCGGGATTGCCTACCAATAGGTGGCACTGTTTTCTAATTTGTACCAGGACCATAAAAGAACCAGCAAATGTTCTGACTGACAGATGTTAGTTGTCAGCATAAGGGATTTAAGTGCCTTGCAAATGCTTTGTTGCTGTTCAGTCACTAAGTCATGTCCAACTCTTTTGTGACCCCATGGACTGTAGCCTGCCAGGCCTCTCTGTCCATAGGATTTCTCAGGCAAAATACTGGAGTGGGGTGCCATTTCCTTCTTCAGTGGGTCATCCCAACCCAGGGACTGAGCCTGCGTCTCCTGCATTGCAGGCAGATTCTTTACCACTGAGCCAGCAAGAAAGCTACCTTTTAGTATTATCCTTAGGCTCTGGGCTGATGTTGACTGAGCTGATCAGTCACTCGGTAGCTTTGTAGTATTCTCCAGAATAACCTCAGTGGGAATGCCAATATTACAAGTCTTGCTGTGACCATTCAGATACTGTGTAATAAAAACTAGAAATTAAATGTAAAAATACTGACAATGTAAGAAGTTAAAAATAATGCATGGCAGCACTATGTATTACTTAGATATACATACAGATATGGTTCAAATAAAGAGAAACATGTAAGAATGATAAGAACAACATTCTGGATAACCGTTACCTGGGTGGAGAGGGAACAGGATTAGGGAAGGATTTATAGGGGCCTTCAGTTCTATTCATCTTATTTATTATTAAGCTTAATGGTGGATATCAAGTGTTTATTATTCCTTAATCTTAAATATTTAAAAATAATTAATAATCATTACTATTGAAGAAGACCATCTTTCTACATGAGAGCTAATTTTTCATTTCTGTCCTCATTAATCTCTGTTGAGTATCAAAGCAGTATATTGATTTGGAACCCCAGAATAAAGCAGTCATTTATATAACAAGTGTTTACTGTTGAATGGTAGAAAGTTTAAAGAGTTAAGAACTTCACCTGAACATTATTACAGTTATTACATTATTATTACACTTCTGATAGCCTTTTTGGTTATTGGACTTCTTTCCCTTCTTACTGTGGGGCTGGGGGTCTCTGCCTTTCTCAGACTTCCAATTTCTGCCATATAATAGGCACTGTGTGTGTGCTTAGTCACTCAGTCATGTCTGACTCTGCGACCCCATGGACTGTAGTCCACCAGGCTGCTCTATCAATGGGGATTCTCCATTCAAGAATACTGCAGTGGGTTGCCGTGCCTTCTTCCAGGGGATCTTCTAAACCCAGGGATAGAACCCCGGTCTCCTGCATCGCAGGCGGAGTCTTTACCATCTGAGTCACCAGGAAAGCCCCATAAGTGGCATTAATCAATGTTAAATTAAACTGAATGAAACACAAACATGACAGCTTTTATCCTTACAGAGCTTTCAGTACACTAACGGTGAGAAAAGATACAGGACAAGGTGGTCATGATAAGAGCCAGAAGTTATAGGCAAAGTTCTCTGGGAATTTATTCAGACATTAATTTCATTGACAGCTATTTCTTAGGCATCTACTACGCCCTGGGTATGGGCTTCCCAGTTAGCACAATGGTAAAGAATCCATTTGCCAATGCAGGAGACGTGAGTTCAATCCCTGAGTCGGGAAGATCCCCTGGAGAAGGAAATGGCAACCCACTCCTGTATTCTTGCTGGGAAATCCCAAGGACAGAGGAGCCTGGTGGGCTACAGTCCGTGGGGTCACGAAAGAGTTGGACAAGACTGACCCAGTGGCACCCTGGGTATATAATTGTAAATAAGAGAGACGCAGTCCTCGGTTATTACTTGGCCCACTTCTCACCACCTTCATCACTACTTCACTGGTCACTTTACCAATATTTCTTATTTGGATTCTTGCACTAATCCAATGCTGGCATCCTACCTGGCCTCCCTACTTCCGTTTGTTCCTCTACACTAAATCTCAACTGCTTCCAGAGAAATCCTGTTAAAACTCAAATTAGGGACTTCCCTGGTGGTTCAGTGGTTAAGAATCCATCTGCTAATGCAGCGGTCACGGGTTCAATCCCTGGTCTGGGAAGATCCCACATGCCTCGGGGCAACTAATCCCGTGTGTCACAACTACTGAGCCTGCACTCTACAGCCCACGAGCTACAACTAGAGGAGGCCCATGCGTAGCAATGAAGACCCAATGCAGCCAGAACTAAATAAATAAATTAAAAAAAACCCTAAAAACCCTAAATTAGAACTCATCACTCCTGCTCTAAAACCTCATCTGTGGGAGACCACAGACATGGCCACAATTCTTTAAATTCTTCCCATCAAGAGATGAAGTCTCTTTCTCAACCCAGAGCATCTGACCTGGCCTTGTAACTGTCTTTGTCCAATAGAATGTGGCAGAAGGACCATGGTGGGAAATCTGGGCCCCGGGAGGCTTTGAATGCTTCTAGCCTTCCTCTTGGAATCTGAACGGCTGTGTTAACAAGCCTGGGATAGCCTGTTGAGGGATGAGAAGCCACGTGGAGCAGAACTGTCCTGGACAAGTTTGTCCTAAACCAGCCGATGATCAGCCAACCTACTGGGTATATGAGGGCACAGGATGTGGAACTGTCCTGGGCAAGATGGTCCTAGACCAGCCAATGATCAACCAACCTACAGGTATATGAGGACGCATGACGAGGTCCTGCTGAGACCCCCCCAGCTCCCGGGGGGAATATTCCAGATGATCCTCTCACTCAAAAGCTGACTAAATGGATGTTGTTTTAAGCCACTGAGATTTCTTTCTTTCTTTCTTTCTTTCTTTTTTGTGGTTTATCATGCAGCAAAACAAACGGATTCATCACCTCATTCAGAGAAACAGTCAAAATACTGACTATATCCTTACTTAGAACTGGGGACAACGTAGGTGCTCAATAAACACTTGCTGAATAAAACTCACAAATAGCACTCACATTCCAAAGAGGGAACACCCGGAGAAACAAAGTAAATAATTACTAAGTTAGATGAGTGCTGGGAACAGACAGTGGCTGAGGTAGAGAATCACAGCATCCAAGCGGGAGGGCAGGTCCTCTGGGAACTCCCCATCTCTTTCAGAACAAAAACCAAAATCCTTACAGTGGCCTCCGAGGCTGATGTAAACGCCTGGTACCTCGCTGACTTCACCTCCTGCTACTCACAGCTTTTCACTCCAGCTCCCCTGGCCTCCCTGCTCTTCCTCTCCCACCTCAGGTCCTTGCTGGAATGTTCTTCCCCTAGACACCCACACCATTCACTCCGTCCTTCCCTTCAGGGCTCTGCTTACTTGTCTCCCTTTCGGGAAGGCCTTTTCCAACCACCCTGCAAAAACAGCAACCCACTGACCCCCAGAATTCCCCACCCCTTGCCCGCTTTATTTTCTTCCATGCCCCTTGTCACCTTCTGCTGTGTTAAATATTAACTCTTGTTTACTGTCTGCTTCTCCCACTCAAATACAACTTCCACAGGGGAAGGGATTTTTTTTTGCTCAAATTACGTCTAGGACAGTATTGTCTTAGGCCAGAAATTCAGCCAGTGGACAAAACATCCCTCAGGGGCCATACTTCCTTTCAGTGAGGACTAAGCAAGGCAAATATTTAGCTTGGAGCCGAATGGGGAATAAGACAAGACATTTCTTGAAAGCCCAAATGCCTAGGTGTGTGGGGGAGTGCTTACTGAGAACTTATCAAACATGCATGCAACAGGACAAGTGGCACTACAGCTAACGATTGTCTTCATGGCATAGTTTACAGTCTGCTGGGGCTTTGTAATCCACTTTTATTTGCTTCTTGAAACAGCCCTGAGAGGTAGGCAGAGAAGATTTTATCACCCTTCATTTACAGATAAATGAGTGAGCTATCCAAGGCCACAGACATACTAAGGGATAGAGGGAGATTTCAAATCCTGATTATTTCAACTCCAAGTACAGCGCTCATTTCTGTGTCTGTGTGTGTTCAACTGTTCCTACACTCTGGGCTCTGACCTTGGGAGCTTCATGAATCATTAAGATTCCAGGCTGACCCGGATCCCCTGAAAGATCTTCAACACAGGAAGCATCTTTCCTCTAGAGAGAGCACTTGCCAAGAGGCATAAGCTAGTCCCTGTGGCTTTCAGACCTACACCACCCCTTCTGTCTGTCTAGAAAGGTCTGAGCCCGTGGGTCCCTTCACCCCAGCCCACCCCAAGGCAGGAGAGACAGAGAAAGCCCTCCCTCCCCTCTCCACAAGACAGGACAGGCAGCCACTTTGGTGAAAAACCAGAAAGAAATCCCAGCCCGTTGCTTTCATTTCGGTTTAAAAATCAAGTCGGGTGACAATGGAAACTCTTTCCTTGCTGTCCTCTTCTTTCTGCCCGTGTTGACAGAAGATGGACTTGCTAATTCTGGCTGGGGTTTTTCCCTCCCTGGGCTGTTTTTCTCTTTTTATCTTCATCAATTGAAGTGAGCTGTTCTGCCTTTCAAACTGTCGGAAGGCCTCTGGGGTTTTGTGTATCTTTTTTTTTTTCTTTTCTTTCTTTCACATAATTCGGTGAGTCTTTTCCCAGATATGTATTTTCTCTCAATTTAACTTCTAACTTAAATTTCCGCCCATGTGACTTCCAGCGCGAGTTACCAGAAACCACAAGAGAGAGAGAGGGCGCGAGCCCCAAGGCAAGCGACATGTCCCTGTGGGGAGCAGAGCCTCTGCACCCCGGAGCGAGGAGGACGCAGGGGTCAGGGGCGGTGGCAAGGCGGGCAAAGGAGGGCCCTGCGGAGGGGGGTGGGCTGCTGGCCCGGGGGGAGCAGTCAGGAAGGGAGGCCGGCTGGTGACAGGGGAGCCCCGAGGCGCCTGGGGCTGCGTGGAGAGCCCGGAAGACCGTGGCCATGCCTCACAGCTCTGACAGCAGCGACTCCAGCTTCAGCCGCTCTCCACCCCCTGGCAAACAGGTAGGGTCCTGCCTTTCCCTCCTCCTCCCTCCTGATTCTCCGGGGCAGCAGGAAGAGGGCCAGGCTTCCTGGGCCTCTGCCCAGGGACGCTGAGGGGCCAGGAGATGGCCGGAGCATCCCGTTAGACTCAAGGGCTGCAGGGAAGCCGTGCATCTCTGGCAGAGACCCTCATCCTTCCGCCCCTCCTGCCAGAGGATGCTCTCCGCGTCCCCTGATGGTACCCATCGCCTTCACCTCACCTGGGGTCCCATCCCAGGAAGCTTTCTAGGAAGCCGAGAGGGGAATGGGCACCAAATAACTCTGGTCTCTCAGAAGAGAGAGTCTACCTCTCTCCAAGGCGGTAGCAGAGTGAGTGGGGAGGAGCGTTGATGCGGGCTGAGGGCACGCACGCCCTGAAAGCTACATGGTTGCCCAGGAGACAGCCGGCAGCAGAGGAGAGGAAAGGGATGGGGTGGGGGAAGGCAAGTTAGAAGGAGGAGGACCCCAGTCCAGCTCGGAAGGATCTATCTTACCTCCTAGCACAGAACCTGTTGCTGGCACAGGAGGGGGCGAGGGGGGCTGGAGGAGGAAGGAAATGAATCAGGAGATGGTTCTGGGCACTTGAAATTATTCCCTTGTAGTTCAGCTCTGGGGAAACTAGAGAGGTGAGGGTGGAGATTCTGGGTGTCTAAGATTGTAACTTCCAACTCAAAAATTTTCAGCTTGAGGGTTGCTAAAAGAAAAAAAGAAAAAGCACCGCGAGCATACTGACTGCTTCCCATCTCCCGGGGCTTTCTCCTCATCGCATTCCTTGATAGCCTTCTCCACAGGAAGCCCTCTCCCTGCTCCTCCAGTACGATGGTGGAGGACAAAGTCTTCTCCAACTCGGGGTTTAAAAACTGCCTTCTTTCCTTCGCACGGGTGTCCGAGAGGGCCTTGAAAATGCTGCCGCCCGAATAAAAGCATACAAAGATATACTACAGCTTCTGTCATCAATGCCTGACAGCAGAGGGGCAGGTAGGAAAGGGTCCTAGTGGAGGCCTCTAGAGGACAGACACTGCAGCCCTGGCTCGACCGCCTGGACGTCTGCGCTCTTCTTAGGAAGGAAATTACTCACGGCTTTCGTGCTGACCCGGCTCCCCAGCCTCCTGAGAGGAAGAGCACTTCCTTCCTACCTAACCCACTGCCCTCTGACTGCAATGGCCTGGAAGTACTGGGCCCGTTGGTGAGACATACGCTTGGGAGGGCAGACTCTTGTCCTGGGAACTGTGTCCCTCCATCCTGCAGGGATGTGAGATGGCACACAGCTGGAGGTGTAGGAGGGTTTTGGTCAAACTTCTACACTTACCCTGTAGTGTCTGGGCAAAGCCAGAGCTAACCTAGCACACGCCCATCTGTGGGAGGCACTCAGATGACACCAAAGGTCCCCGGGTCCTCCTAAGCACCCGTCTCCTACCTGCCAGGGCCAGGTCATCTCCGTCGTTAAAACTGTTCCTAGTCTCCACTTTGTACTAGGCCTTGTGCTCAGGGTGCCCTGGGGGATGTCAGGGTCACTGAGTGTAAGGAAGCGAATGCAGGGGACAAAGAGGCAGATCTGGGATGGGGACCTCAGACTGGGGCGGGGCGGGGGTGTAGGCAACAGAAGCCCCAAGGGGTCACACCAGGGAAGAAGTAGTTGGTAGTGGGTGAGGGAGTGGCTTGGAGAGGCATCAGACTCAGCACTGGAGGATGCAACTTGCCAGAGTGCTGTGAGCCCCTGGGCAAGCTCTTTGAGCCTTTGTTCCCCCATGTAAGATGCAAATACTCACATCAACTTCATCAAACCAGGGGGTTCAACAAGAGCACCTCAGGGAAAAACACTTGCACAGAAGCAAGCACATAGTGAGTGCTCAACAACATTTTAGAAAAAAAAAACAAAACAAAACAAGAAGGTTCTAGGCCAGAAGTAACAGGGTAAGGGTGGAGCAGCCCTGAAGAGGAGAGGTGATGAAACATACTTCATCACCTTAACCATCTTTTTCCAAATTCAGCCCTCCTGAGGCCTCAAGCTCTTTTGCAGTCTTCCTGTATCTTCTGGCCAAAGCTACAGAGACACAAGAGAGTTTCACAGAGTGTGGGGAAGGGTTCCCTTTTGGGTTCAGCCTTTTGGTCACCAGGATGTGGACAGGCAAATAACGATGAAGAAATGGAAGAGTGGACGGCAGGATACCAAACACCATGAGAGGCGGCTTCAGCTCAGAAGAGAGGAGTAGACTCTCCTAATTCTCATCATCTCTGCTCCCCAGGACTCATCTGATGATGTGAGAAAGGTTCAGAGAAGGGAGAAAAATCGCATCGCCGCCCAGAAGAGCCGGCAGAGGCAGACACAGAAAGCCGACACCCTCCACCTGGTGAGTGTTCAGACCTCTCTTCATCCTCTTGGACGGTAGGCTTTACTCCCCACCAACCTGTGGACGCCGGGACGGAGCCTTGAGTCTGCCTGTGTGGAGATGTGTATGTGGGGGTGTCAGTGGAGGGTGAGGGATGCAGGTGGAGTGGGTGCATGGAGAAGATTCTGTCGCAGGAAATGGGCCAGGAGGCTGAAAGAGAAATGAGCCCCAAGATGGCATGTGGAGGAAAGGAGCTGAGTGTGGGCAGCCCAGAGTCTGGTGGAAGGGATCCACCTGCTCAGGGATGGGACAACCTCAGCTCCATCCCACGTGGACCCAGACAGCAGAAGTCACGACTGCCTTTGGGAGCAATTCAGAAGGTGTCATGTTCTTTGGGGGAGTCTGTCATCTCACAGTGCTAGGAGCACATATATATAGTCCCATCCCCTGGGAGGCCAGCAGGGCGGCCACTCCCAGCCCTGCATTTGGGACAATGAGGTCCATAGGCTGCTGCACCCCACAACTTCTTTTCTGAAGATTATTAAGGTTTGATTTCAAAATTTCTATTTTGATGATATCCCGAGATGGTCTGTGAATGATACAGTTGCAAGCGCACGTATCTGGCACAGTCATCATCCTGACTGAGTTGCCTCCAGTCTTGCACTTTCTAGGGAAGCCCTGACCCCTGGCTTGAGCAGGGGTCTTGGGCGATCAGAACTGCATTTCCTCCAGCGGCACAAGATCCTGGTCAGTGTTCACAAATCATGGCTGTGTGCTTGTTACAGAAAAGTCTTCTCCTCATCTCCCTCACCTTACCACCTTACTCTCTTCACCCTGCCCTTTAATTTGCTCCTTTTCAATCAACCCTTATTCCACTAGCTCCTTTCTCTTCTATCCCTTCAGCCCTTCCTCTAGCAACACTGTCCTTTCTCATCCTTCCCCACACTGCCCCCCACCCCAAACCATTCCCAGACCCCTAGCACCCCAGGAATTCATTCCAATGATAAAAAGGGGAATTGGCATAAAAAATGAATATACTTATGTTTACTTGAAAGATTAGCCTGGTAACTGGTCAGTTAAAGAATAACTGTGTTAATCCCATCAAGGAAAAGTAAGATGCAGTTTTAGGTAAAAAGATACCATTTTTAACTTTGTAAGGAAGCAGAGAGCAGATAGTGTGAAGATCTCTGATTGGTTGCTCATGTTTTATTTGAAATGTATTCAACATGTCTTCCAATGCATACTAATGTAGTTTTATACTCATGAATATTTGTTGAAAGAAAGAATGGATGAACACTAAGTCTGTTCTCTTTGGTAATTGTGATCAGTAGTGTAAACGTTAAGCTGGTGGTGGCCCTGCTGCTGATAAGTTTTCCATGATTTCACCATGGCTTAGGGGCTCACGACACTCCAATTTACTCTTTTAGGCTTGAAAGATCTATGATTGCTCACTTTACCTCCATCAGCATCTGATTCTTATTCAGTATTCTTTAGAACAAGCAAATAAATAAAATTAGTAAGGATAAAGTCTATCTTTTGGTATAAGTAGACAATGTTCTGAAACTGGAAATCTGCTATAGGCTTTATAAGTTTGAAATATTTTTAAAAAAGGAAATTATGTATTGCTCAGCAGTGCCACCATCCTAAGGACATGGTGTGAGTCCCAGTTCTGCCATTCACTGTCTGTATGACCCACCTTAGACTGTAGAGATGTTCTTTACCCCCCTTAGTTGTAGTTCCCTTATCAGGAAAATGGGACAATGAGTACCTCATAGATAGAGTGCATATGAACAGCTCAAGCTCAGTCCTCCTAGGCATAGCATAACTATTCAAAAATTTTAAGTGTAATAAGAGTAATATTAAAGATAGTTATCACTATAAGAAATAAGATTACAACTAAGGTTTTATGCATCTGAATTTATATTTATATATAAATCACAGGATCTCAGATTTGAAAGATTTCTTAAAGGCTGGAAAGTTCAGACACACTTTTGATGCTCAAGAATCTCTACAACACTCTCTGGACATGATCCCCAAAGTATGCCTATCACGCCTAGTGATGGAGAACCCCCTGCCTCCCAGTAGGAGCAGAGGAGTCTTCCCTAACTCGAGCTGTGCCTCTGTCTCCCTGGGAACTCAACCCCCTGGTCTTTCTTCAACTCTTGGGGACATATCAGTGAGGGTGTCATGCATGCTTCCTTGCTAAGGCAAGGTTTTCAACACTGACTCTGCTGCCTCTCTTTGCAAAAAAAGAGTTTGAGCCAGAAGATGTAACCCATCTGATTATACTAGTCAAGACTATACCAAGACACGCTCTGGGGTTTGGGAGGTCCATGGAGACCCAAGTCATGTAGTCACTATGTCCACACTCAAACCCCTGGCCTCAGTCTCTAGAATGTTCTCATTGTTGCCATACCTGGACAGACTCCTCCCCACTCCTTTCTTCTGAGCACCATAGCATTCACGTTCACTTTTTGACCAGTGAGTAGAACACCTCAGAGTTTATACAGCAAGCCTGTGTGTTGCAACCAATGTGGCTTATGTTTCTTGACTTTGGGTAGAAGCTTTTGGTAGCAACATATAAATCTGCCACCATTAAGCAGAGGGTTTGGCTGTAATCTGAAATTTGGCGGCAACATACAAATCTGCCACCATCAAACAGAGAGCTTGATTGTGATCTGAAATGTTCATTTCCTCTCAGACAATAATCACCTATCTTCTGTATCCATTATCCTCTTAATCATGTTTGTGATTCAGGTAGAAGGCCTTCTATTTACCACCAGCATTCTTAGGGTTGGGTGCCTGGTGCGCCCTTGACTCCTTTCCATGCTTGTCTCCACATGTTGAGGCTCTGGAACCATTCTCTGGCCCAAAGACACAGCCATAGGACTCACCTAACAAGATGTAAAAGACCAGGGTTTAGAAAGTACTGTGGTCCTAAATAAGGACCACCTTTGTATTAGTATGCTAGCCTCTTAGATGCTGGGGTAACAACTGATTTCTCGGTTTCAACTTTGTCACTATTATTTCTCTTAAAATAGCAAAAAAATTATTTTGTTTCTCCAGTGAGAGAGAGGAATACCTATTATTTAGCATTTTCAGTATCTATCCTATAAGTGATTTGCATCAACACTCTGTATGTAGATTGCTTTTAAAAGAGTGGAGTAGGGAAGCTGGTGCTTTCAACAAGCGGTTTAACCTCATGCCAATGTGATAACATCTCTGGCCTTGACTACCGCTCACATTAACCAAATCAGGAGGAGCTCCTTTTCATAATCGTAATATCAACAGTGTCCACATTCTGTCTGTTTTGCTGCACCTCGTGGCATGTGGGATTCTAGTTCCCGGATCAGGGATCGAACCTGTGCCCCCTGCAGTGGAAGCTCAGAGTTCTAACCCCTGGACCACCGAGGAATTTCCCCACATTCTGTTTTTTAATTCTCATTTGGTTGGTGTCTCACACAGCACTCAGCACACTCAGTTCATTTTCTCTCGCGGTCAAGTGTAGAGTCCGTTAGGTATAGTAAAGGTATTGATTAAAAAGGAGAAAGTCATATTTTGAGCCATTCACTTTCAAAAGGTATTAGTCACTAATAAGTGAATCCAAGATAATCAGCTAAAAACTATTAAAAATAATAAGAACCCAGTCAGCTTTCAAAGTTAACACAAAAAGTAATAACTTTTCTCATGCAAACTAGATTTAAAAATTTAATAGGAAGAAAGATTCTATTTACAATACCAAGAACAGCAAATGGAAAGAAGGAATAAATTTAACAAAAAAAATACAGGGTTTAATTGTTTTAAGCTTCAAAATTATTCTAGGTGATTTTTAAAATTTCAAATAATTGAAAAAATATGTCTCTATATAAAGATAGCAATTTTCCTTAATTTAGAAATTTATCTAATTTAATGTGATCTCAATAAAATAGGATTTTCTGGGTATTGGAGGAAATTAAATTAGATATTCTAAATACCTTGTGAAAAATAACCATGTGAAAATTTCTAGGAAAATTCTAAAAAAAGAGGGTAATTAGAGACAATTCGCTGAATAAGATATTAAAGTGAATTATAAATATAGAAATCAAAACAATGTAGAAAAGATAGAATATTGGACAGAATAGAACATAGAAGTAGACCTCCAAACAAACTCAAACAAATAGACTCAGAAACAAATAGACTCAAATTTGTGTTAGTTCCTAAGACACAGGTAAAAATGCAAAATGTCTAAGATGGCATTTGAAACGAGAAAAAAATGAAGTACTCAATAAATTGTGTTGGGAAAACTGGTTGGTCATCTAAAAAAAAAAAAACTAGAGTCTTCACTTCTTTTACAATGCGTATAGATTACGTACAGAAAAAATTGAAGACATTTGAAAAATAAGCATTAAAACCATTTATCTTGGAATGAAGTCTTCCAGATAAAATGAAAAACCCTGAAGCCATAAAGGGAAAGATTGATACACATTTATCAATAAAAACTGTATTTTATACATAACTGAAAATGTCTATACAGTTCAAAGTACCTAATATGTAAAATCAAAAGCAAGTGAAGACTGGGAAAAATACCTGCAACATATATGACCAAAAAAGGGCATATTAGCTTAATATACGAGAGCCCTTATGAATAAGAAAATGATCTACAAACAAAAGAAAAAATGAATAATAATAAGAATAGGCAATTTAAAGAAAGAGAAAAATAAATGGCAAATAAATACAGAAAAGCTGCTAGACCTCAGTTAGGAAAATGACAGTTAAAGCAACAGTTACATTCTCTGCCAGCCTGACAAAGACAGAAAATGTTGCTAAAAGACCATGTTGCCAAGATGATGGTGAAGCAGGTACCACCACCTACTACTGGAAGTATAATTAGGTGCAACTCCATTAGGGAGCAGTTTGACCATGTCCAAAGTTACTAGTGCGCATACACGGTAACTTGGCAATTTTACATCTAGGAATCTGTTTACAAACATTCACAGATTACACAATTATGTATATGTAGATATAACCCTCGGTGCATTGCTTGTCATAGCAAAGACAGGAAACAAGCTCAACGGTCATCAGTAAGAGACTCATTCAATAAACTAGAGTTGGTTTATTCAGTGGAATACCACGAAGGTATTAAAATAACAAGTTAAATCTGAATGTGCTACTCTGAAAAGATTATCAAGCTTCTATACTCTTAAGTGAATAAGTATGAGTCTGGAGTATAGTTTTCTTCCATGCATATCTTCAATGAAAATAAAAACACATATGTGCATATGCATATAAGCTTAAAAAATTTCAAGTAGGTTTTCCCCCAAAATTGCTAATGATACATATTTCTGAAAGTAGGACAAAAGGTCTAATGCAGAAGAGAGATACTTTGCATTTTTGTACTTTTTAATATAATTTGGATGCTTTTATTATGTGCTTTTATTTATATAATATAGATATTAAATTCCCAATATAGATCATTATTACATGTGCATTAGAATGACTTCTTTTCTAATTTGATCTCAAACATTGAATAGTCTTCCACTGTGATGTTTTATCCCTTGAACATCGTGCATAAATATCTCAGTCCTTTGGGACAACAGTCAGTTGGGATTTCTAATGAGTAATCTTAAGGTCTCCAGCACTAAACAAGCCACTGTAAGGGACAGCGAATTAGTTTCATTTGTGTGATTATCTTGGTAATTGTAGGATACTCTGGTGCCTTGTAGCAGGAAGGATTTTAAGTCTGTGTCCCAGGTCAGTGGGAAAGAACTGAGATCGATTGAGAAGCTGTGTTCATGAAAAGGCTAAAAGTGGAGGAGGCGATGGAAAGGCAGTAATATTAGCCCAGAGCTATGATGTTGACAAGTCAGATCTGGCCTTGAGGATGGAACTGGAAGCAAAGCAGAGTTACAGGGTCAGATCTGGAAGCTGGAACTTCAGATACTTAGATTGGAGGAGGAATGGGTGTTTGCCTGGGGCCGCGTCTAGTGTGAAAGATCCTCATACTAATTTAAAAAAAGAGAGAGAAAGATTTAAAGGTTCAGGGTAGATCTTTAATGTCGTATATAGCAAATATCAGGAGGGTAAATTATGTCTGAAATTAAGCTGATGCTGTGAGAAGTAAAGTTTTTATAACTGGAGGAAAATTAAGTAATGGAAGAAGCAAAGCTCAGCAAAGATGCTCACTTCTCAGGCCTCCTTAGAAAGAGAGTGTTGTTCTTGGACTTCTGGTAAGGCCTGGGCAAGAAGACTGTTTACGGTTCTTTCTCATTCTATCAGGGTTTTTTTTCCTCCCTCTAGGAGATTATACCTTAAGTTTTATTGGTATAGAGAAGTCATAGGTAAAAAAAAATAAAGCAAAATGAAAACCACAGAAAGAATGAATGTTCTTACTAGTTCCAGCCTAAAGAAGTTCAGTGTAAAATCGGTGAACTATCCATGGAAAGGACATTTCTCTTGTGCCTCTGCTGCCCTGAACTTCTTTTTATTAAAAACATTAATTGAACACACAACTATATACCAGGCACTGTGCGTTGTGTGCTCTACCTGCAGTTATCTTGTTTAATCTGCGCAAAAACCTTATTTTGTCATTCTTGTATTAGGTTAAGTAACTTAATGTGTCCAAGGTCACACATTTTGTAACTAGGTCTGTCTGACTTCAGAACCCATTTTCCTAATCACTAGGCAACACAGTCTCATCCTTTGGACTCTCATGAAGACTCATCCTCCTTGAACTCCTTCCTGAATTTTTTTCTTTTATTCTTTAGGCAGCATCCTCCAAAGTTGACACTTTCTCTCCATGAGGCCTAGCTGAGAAAATTGAGACCATTTTTAAAGAAAGTTGTGTAGCAATAAATATTAACATCCTGCTCTTTGGTGGAGCAATTCCATCTACAGGAGTTTGAAGAAAAAATGATACACAAAGATGGCCAATTCATTATTTGTGAACAGTATACACTTTATCCGGAGAAGGCAATGGCACCCCACTCCAGCACTCTTGCCTGGAAAATCCCATGGACGGAGGAGCCTGATGGGCTGCAGTCCGTGGGGTCGCTAAGAGTCAGACATGACTGAGCGACTTCACTTTCACTTTTCACTTTCATGCATTGGAGAAGGAAATGGCAACCCACTCCAGTGTTCTTGCCTGGAGAATCCCAGGGACGGGGGAGCCTGGTGGGCTGCTGTCTATGGGGTCGCACAGAGTCGGACACGACTGAAGCGACTTAGCAGCAGCAGCAGCATACACTTTATCACTACTCTAAAATTGGACATATGCCCAGCTATGGAGATAAGTATATTATGACACATTCATACACTTGAATTCTATACTATCACTAAAAATGAGTAAGTGAATCCGTATTTATCAACACAGAAAGATGCTAATGACATGGCATTGAGTGACAAAGCAAGTGACAAAGAATATGCAGAGTATAATCCTCTTGATGTAAAATTTGTGGTTCGGGGGCATGTTTGCATGCATAAGAGATGTCTGGAAGAACAGTCTTCAGAATGCTAACTGTGGCTACTTCTATGTGGTTGAGATTTGAATAAGTCACCTTACTCCTGGTACTTTTCTGTAATTCTTTTTATTATAATAAATGTGTACCGTTTTAAAAATCAGAATAAAAATTTGACGATTCTCATTTGGGAAGGAAAAACACACAGAGGAATTCACCCCCCACCAACTGCTTGTCCTACTAATGAGGGGTCAGCGTGGTTACGGTCAGCAGGCGTATTCGGCAGTATAAGGAATTTCTGTCTGAATGTGATTACATGTCCCGGTCAGAGACTGGTGGCACCCACCCAGCTGAAGTCTTCATGAAGCTGTTTTCAGTGGCTACCAGACTACTTTCTCTTGGAAAGCATGAGGGAGTCTCACCAAACCCCAAGCTGGTCTGGGGTAGACTCAGTTTCCTCTGTAGGACTCAGTCAGGCCCCCCGAGTCCTAGGGGGATTCCATAGATTGGTTCCACAGGACAAAGCCCCCTTCAGATTGCGGAGTACCTGTAGGGGACCCTGCCATGGGTCCATACAGGAGTTCGTAGAGGGACTAACCATAACTGTGGTCATGCCCCCTTCTTGATGGAATCGCAGAATTAAAAAGAAACTCAGAGATGCTCCAGGTCACCCTGCTGTATGTATTACTGGTGAGGACGCTGCTGTCTTCCTCAAGGACACCCAAGAAACGAAACCTCTTGCCTTCCCACCACTTGCTTTTGTTTTTGTGCCCCTTTGCTGAGCAGGACTTTGCTCTGCAGATGGTGTTCTCACACGTCCTTTTGCAAAGGGTGAGTTAAGAAGTAGGCCATTAACCAGGACATGTGAATAGTCCAGACACTGTTCAGCAACAGAGCCCAAGCACATAGTAAGAGACCAGAAAGGCAGAGAGTCCCAGGTTGAAAGGAGCTAAATTTAAAAGTTCCTTTATTTACTTATTTGGCTGTGCTGGGTCTTAGGGATCTAGTTCCCTGACCAGGGACTGGACACCAGTCTCCTGCATTGGGAGCTCGGAGTCTTAGCCAGTCGACCACAAGGGAAGTCAAAGTTCCTTTATTTTAAAAAAGATCTTAAAGGTGTAATCCAAAATCAAAAGGACAATGACATACTAGGGGAATATTTCTGTCAAATTAAATAAACTCAGATTTAATACAGTATAGAAAGAACAGCCTTTTTAAGAAAAACCTCAAGATGCCAATAGGTAAGTGGGCAAAGGCTATGAACAGAAAGCTTACGTAACATTTTTTTCCTACTGAAATGAATATAACCCAATTTTCTATTCTGATTGTGAAAACAATACACACCATGGGTTTCCCAGCCTCGGCAATATTGACATTTTGAGTTGGACAATTCTTTGTTGTGTGTGTGGGAGGGGGTTGGTCTCCAGCTTTGTAAGATCTAAAATCTACCCACTAGATGCCAGTAGCACCACCTCACCCCTCTGGTTATGAAAATCAGAAATATTTCTAAATCTTCCCAAATGTTCCCTGGGGGGTCAAAATTGTCCTTGGTTGAGAATGCTATACTAGGGAATACATTCATAGAAATTTATTTCTTCTTAGTAATCAATAACTTGTAACATTAAAATGAAATTAAGAAACTTTCCAAAAGTTTGTTAGCCAAATAAATTATTTAAAATTACAACACTTGGGACTTTCTTGGTAGTCCAGTGGTTAAGACTCTGACCTTTCACTGCCCAGGGGGCATGGGTTTGATCCCTGATTGGGGAACTAAGATCCCCAGTGCCACACTGAAAGGCCAAAAAAAAAAAAAATCATCTAAAATTATAACACTTAAATCCCAACAAGGTTGTTGTAATAATTAATTTATACATTCATGGCTGATGTAAGTATACTCTAAGTATATATACAAATTTGTATTTTCTTTTCTGTCATCATTTTGTCACACTTACAAAAATCACCATAATTATTATTGTAATGGTTGTATCAACAAACAGATGATCAACTGTTTGCCTTACATGGCTTTCTAATGCTGGACATTTTGGTTGCTATTCTTTGTTAAAAAGGACAAGATGGCAACACGTACAAATGAAAAGGGTTGTGTTTAGAGGACTAGAATCATGGGTGGGTATATTTTTAAAAAATATATCTTTAATGTACTTATATTATATTTTTTTATTAAAAAAATAAGAAAATGGTCAAATAGACCCTGAGTGAATTCTGGTGGGCACTGAGGATGAGAACAGCGAAGGCATCCCTGAGTCAGAATTTAGGAGAAAGGCTTTGGTAGGAGATCTCATAATTTATCTTCCAAACAGGGACATTTTTGAGAGTGAAAAGAGGTGCTAGTAAAAAATTACATGAGGACCATACTATGAACTGGGAGTGTCCTAGTAAACATCTGGTCACACTAGATTGAGGGGAACCAAGGAGGATGACCTAAGGCTCTTAGGAAACTCACGAGTAAAGATTAAGTTCAGAGCCAACTAGAGGGGGCTAGATTCCTGGTGCTAGAAGGCAATTTCCTGCATGAGATGACCCTGTCACTAAAATATTTTCCAGTTACTCAGCTGACACAGAAATATGCCTATTGCTAAGAGGGTGCGGTAGTCCAGAAAATGGCAAAAGCAAAGGCCATATTCCGAGTACCGGAGCTTATGTCGACAGAAATAATTCTTTCTGCTGTACGAGTGTACATGAAATGCCTCCTATGGGCATTTTTTTCCCTAGGTGCTGAGAGTTCAGCAGGGACAAGACAGACTAAGTCCCTGATTTCAGGGACATTCAATGAGAAGTCACACTGGAAAATCAGCTGACCAATTGTTATTTACTAAGGAAATGGCAACCCACTCCAGTGTTCTTGCCTGGAGAATCCCAGGGACGGGGGAGCCTGGTGGGCTGCCGTCTATGGGGTCGCACAGAGTCGGACACGACTGAAGTGACTTAGCAGCAGCATTTCACTAATCACACAAAGTGAGGAGGGCTTCAAAGGAAACCAAATGGTGCAGTGTTAACAGTGACTTAAGGACAGGGCTGGGAATGGTGTCAAGGAAGGTCCTTCTGAGGGCCTGACATCTGAAATCAAAGAGTCATGGGAAGGAGCCTGGGAAGATCCTGGGAGAGAGTGCTATCTACAGAGCCTTCAGGCCAAACTCTGTGGGGCCTGTGATGGGTCAGAAAGATGCCTTGTGGGGCCCAAGACTGTGAGCTCAAGAAGAGGAACTCGGGAGGGAAAAAAGGCCATTGTGCCCCAGGGAGCAGGAACCAGATGGGGTGGGGGTGGGGGCCTCAGTAAAATGAATTCAAATCCAGTGGGGACAGGGAGAAGGCAGATATCTGAACCTAAATTCTGACCTACGGAATGTAAAGCAATTACACCTCACTGGGCTGTTTGTGAAATAATTCGAGAGCAAATGTCAAAAGAAAGCAATAAGGCATTTGTCAGTTTTGCATTGGAGAGAAGATTTTATTTGTTTAATGCAGAGAGGCCAGTATTTTCCTATAAATCAATCACATGAAGATATCAGAAGTATTATCATATATGAAAATGTATGCCCTTCTTTCCAGTTGCTTATACAAACTTTAAGAACACTGTTTCCTGGGCTGGGTTTTTCACTACAGTTGGGCAGGTCTCCTTTGCTTCATTTGGTTGGGACAGGTTAAGTTGAGGCCAGGGAAATTGCATGCAGGGTTCTGACAGTGCTGTAATTCAGCTGCCTCCACTCCACAGCTTCAGTCTGGGGAACAAAAATGTTGCTAAGCAGGCCTTAAAAAAAAAAAAAAATCTCTCACACTCGTTTGTGGGCTTCCCCGATGGCTCAGTTGATAAAGAACCCACCTGCAATGTAGGATACCAGAGTTCAATCCCTGGGTCGGGAAGATTCCCTGGAGAAGGAAATGGCAATCCACTCCAGCATTCTTGCCTGGGAAATCCAATGGACAGAGGAGCCTGGTGGGCTACAGTCCATGGGTCACAAGAGTCAGAAATAACTCAGCGACTAAACCACCACCAAACACTCATTTGTAACTAACTCTTCTAGAGTTAAAAGTAGAAGCAATAAACGTACTTAAATGCTTGGTTAAACACTCCCTGGGAAATTTCATGGATATCACAAATTTAGCAGACTCTTCCAATGCAGGTCTCAGATTTTGGTAAATTATTACAGACTCCAAGTTGGCAATCAAGAAACATGATTTTACTGATCTCTTCACTGTGTGCCAGGCACAGTCCCAGGATAAAGCACTCTCTTTCACTCCAGACCGTGTTTTGTCCTTCACTGAGGATGAAACAGTGAAGACAAGGATGGCTCCTGTCCTCACCGAGCGTAACAATCCATAGGACAAATAATTTGATGAAGTTATCATTAATGAGATTCCGATAAGTCCTCTACCTCTTGCCTTTCTATAAGAGTGAACTATTTTGGGCCACTTGAAATTTTCACCAACTATAAGACTCTTTGCCTTAAATAGCCATTTACTTTTAGAAGAAATTTTGACTTAGAAATATCCTCTTCCTTCTTTAAAGTTCTTTATATTTATATTATTTATACTATGTTACACAATAAATGCATTTAATAAAATAAAATATAAGTAAATATATAAATATAATATCATAAATTTAACAAAATCAAACTGTATATATTTATATTGTTTTATTATTTTCAAGAAGAACCTGCTATGAACATACTTCTCAAGCTGGTGTTCATTAAGCTTACCTGGCAAGTACTCTTTTAATCTTGATGCCTGAACCCAGTCTGGAACAATTAAATTGGAACATTTCAGTGGTAAAACCCAGGAATCAAGTTTTTTTTTTTTAAATAAAAACAAAGCTCTCCAGGAAACTGCAGTGTGCAGCGAGGGCTGAGAACTGGGGAGTTGTGACATTTAGAAGACTGTCTGATGCATGTGGTACAATGTGTGGAGTGAATTTGGGGCAATTTTGTGAGTAGATACCCAGACACTCTGTTCCAGAGACCTGGAGCTTAAAACAAAACCAAAGAAAACAGTTCAGACCTTGATGTTGATGGAAATTATTAGTTTGTTTTTCAAAACTGGATGATATCCTTTCTAACCTGAGGTATCAGTCAGGAGTTATAGAAAAACTATCCAACAGAGGCATCAACAAGTCACCTTTTGTATTTTAGATTTTTCTCAAATAAGAAGTTCAGAAGTAGACAGACCAGGGATAGTACAAGAATGTCATCAAAGAACCAAGCTCCTTCTCTCTTTTGGGCAGTCATTCTCAGGAGGGGGGGTTTCATCCTCAAGGCTGCAAGATGGCTCCTGAATCTCCAGGCATCAATCTGTGTCCAGAGAGGGTAGCCTTTGTCTGGTGAGGCTTTCCCTTTTATCCCTGGGGAAGCGAAACTTCATCCTCTCCCTCCCTGTATTTCTGCTTATGTCTCATTGGTCAGAATCTGTCACATGGTCCTATCTAGCTGAAGGGGAAGCTGGGTAATTGAGGAATTCTTTTCCTAACCTCTCTAGAGGAAAACAGGGGTAAGGAGTTCGGGATAGACGTTGAGTGAACTATCTTACAGTGTTTCTCATATATGAGGTCAATGCAGTCCTGGTCCTGAAAGCGAAGGAACAGAAGAGAGGACCCCAGGCAGGGCCCTAGGGGCGTGGCCGATGCAGTTAAGTGTCAGCAGATGACCAGGTGCTGACAGTCCTGGAGCTTCAGCTTTAAGGCTCAGAAGTGTAGATTTCTCCAGAATTCAGTGCAAAGACCTGTGGTTTAGTGATTCTTCTCTCCTCCTCAGGTGAGGAACAGGAGTGGGGCTATTTCCCCAGGATTGGTGGGGGGACATAGCATAGATCCCACTATGGCTTGGGACGTGCCCTACCTCTTGGTTCACGGACTTCTCTGGGAATGGTGGGCTCCAGCCTCGTTCTGCCTGGGAGGGCAGGGAGGTGGGGTGGTGGGTTGAAGACTGCTGGGAATTGAACCAAGAGCTGGGTGTGAGCTTCACACACCACTCTCATAATGAAGTGTGGGTGGGAGCTGAAAGGTCACCCTACCAATAACTGCAGATTCTGTTGAGGAGAAAAACACAGGGACTATTTTCACCCTTCTGGAAAGTGTGATTAGAAAACTCAAGGAGAAGGTCAAGGCATGAAACCAGACCTGGCAGGAAGACGCTCCAAGCCCTGCGAAGGAGGCGTGGAGAGTCCCCACCAGAGCCTTGGGTTAGAGTTTGTCCTTAGCCTCGGTCCCAACTGGCTTCCCTCTGGGGAAGGGACCTGCCTGGGGATTCCCCATCATTCAAGTGCTCTACAGTGACCCCTTGCTTGGCCCCTCCACTAGGGAATTTCCCAGAATGTTCCCACACCCCCAAGAAACCTCCTCCTTAGCCACCCCCAAACTGCTTGTGGTTCACGGTAAGGGCGGCACCAAGTAACCTCACAGGTGAGGGTGAATTGTGAACATTAGCATCTCAATTTGCATGAGGCGGGAAGAGAGGGAAGATGAAATAGGAAAGTCAACCAGGTTGAGGCCTCAGAGGAGATAATTACCAGATATCATAAGATTTAAGCAGACTTCAAAGGCAAGAGAAGATGGTGGGCACAGGCTCTGAAGGCAGACAGTCTCAGTTCAAGTACTGGTGCTACAACTGACAAGCTGTGTGACCTTGAACAAGTTACTTAACTTCTCTCTACCTTAGATTTTCCTCTTCTCTACAATGTGGCTAGTAATATTATCTGCCACATAGGGTTCTTGCAAAGATTAAATGTAATGGTAACTGTAATGTGCTTGGCACATGGTATCACCCAAGAAATGTTAGTCATTATTAATTCAAACTCGATTATTCATTTAAATTTTTGGTTTCTACTATCTATCTCATATACATTGAGTCTACATACCTCTGCTTCCAACACACAACTACCCTTTCCAAACAGAGGCTCTAGTTGGCTAATACATACAGGTAGTCCATTTAAAATCTGAAATATTTGAGAGTTAGAGAGGGCTTAGACTTCTAATCCTGTGGTTTTCAACATTCACTGCACATTAGACTTCCCTGGGGAGCCCTTAACAACTCAATGCCCAGGTGTACCCCAGCCTGATTAAATCAGAATCAGGCATCAGTAAAACTTTCCAGGGATCCCAATGATCCTAGTGTGTGACCAAGGTTGAGAATCAATGTGTTGGTCCAGTCTTCCTGGTTTAAAGTGAGGCAACTGCGGCTCAGGGAGGAAAAGGATGTCACCAAGGGTCACCCAGCCAGAGCCAGGACCAAGACCCCTATCCACTGCTACCTGATGGAGCCCCCCCAGCTCCCCAGCCCTGTTGCCATGTATTCCAGACCATGCTGTGGTCTGGGGATGGTCTGGCCCCAAGTCAACCCTCTCACAGAGTAGCTGCACATTAGACTCCATCCCAGCTCAGGGCGGGAGGTGATGATTAGCTCTGTTGGAAGAGTATGACCAAGAGTAACTCATTGGAAGACTATGACCAACTCAGGGTTTTTGCGTTGTCTTGAAGGATCACCAAACCAAGACCCAGTTTTCTCTTAGAAGGCTAGTGATCTTAGTGACTCCAGAGACCCTGAGTCATCAAACCTCTCAAGAGAAGCAGTGGGTGGGCTAAAAGGAGCACAGGACTGAAGTTGGAGAAGCCGAGAGCCCAGCCCTGCTCTGCATCTACCTGGTTCTGGGCCTTTGGATCAGTCACCCACTCAAACTTTCTGGACCTCCGAGAAAATGCGTCTTTTTATTTGTTTTTGTTTTTTTTACTTTTTAGTTTGTATTGGACTAGAGCTGATAAATAATGCTTAGTTGACAGTTTCAGGTGGACAGCAAAGGGACTCAGCCATACATATACCTGTATCCATTCAACTCCCCTCCCATCCAGGCTGCCTCATAACGCTTAGCCGAGTTCCTTGTGCTATATGGTAGGGTCTTGTTGGTTATCCATTTTAAATATAGCAGTGTGTAAACGTCGATGATACAAATGAACTTGTGTACAAAACAGAAACAGATTCACAGACTTTGAGAACGAATTTATGGGTGTGGGGGGTCAGGGGTGGGGTGGGGGAAGGGATAGTTAGAAAATAAGTGTCTCTAGGTGAATCTATAGCTCTTTGTTTCAGCAGCTGCTGCCACCAGCTTGTACTCCTTTAGGGATGGGAGTGGGGGGTTTGCACAGTAGGTTTCTCCCAGGGTCTCAGTTGGCCTCATCTGTAAAATGGAGATAATGATAAAGGCTGGCCGTACATAGCTACCTCAGAGGGTTATTGCAAGGAGCCTAAAGGATCCAAATGAATCCCCAAAAGTAAAAAGCAGGTTATGTGGAAGCCCAAGGGCAGCCCCGCCCCCACCCCACCCCACCCCACCCCCACCTTAGGAGAAGACACATACATTAGAAGCTAAAATTTACTTTCTAAATGTTACTTTCCTTTTCCCTTGCTGAGTTCTCGGTTTCCAGGCCCTATAGGAAATTCAGGGGGAAGTTAGGGGGGCTGTGATCATGGTACTTCTGGGTAGAGAGCTGCCCGCAGGTGTCCCTAAGCCAGGTGTCCCTGTGTGAACCCTTTGCAGGGCATGCTGGGCCCCAGGGAGGGTCAGAGTGGACCTAGACCGGGCAGGGGCAGGTTGGGATGAGAGCCCTAGATCAGCCGCTTGCTTCTGCGAGGGAAGTCAGGCTCTTCCTCTGTGAAGCGTCTGGCTGGCTGCAGGGCCCCTGGGCTGGCAGTGCAGGTTTCTCTGGGGCCCTGGCAGGAAGCAGTCTTGCTTCCCAAGGTAAAGACAAGTTTCTTGTCACAGCTGGTTGTTTTCTAGTTAGAGGCCACGGTGGTTTTGAACACTCCCCTAGAGCTCCGGGATCTCCCAGGGGCAGGGAGAAGGAGAGGACAAAGCTGGAGCTCAGCAGGGCTGGCTTAGGGAGGAAGAGCCCGCTGTCACTTCCCGAAAGCCGGCCGGCCTCTGGGCGGAGAGAAGGTCAGAGCGGTTGGTCCCTGTGGCCCGCCTACCCGCCCCTCCCTTCTGCCTCGGGGTTTGCCCAGGCTCTTCGGAGCACAGAACTTACAGTAAATGTTGTCACCAGTGGAAACTCTCAGAGGGGGCGAGGAAAAGGGCTAGAGGAAGGGGCCAGGACTCCCGGCCCCCAGTTCCCGTCTTGCCAACGCCCCCCAGTCTTATTTGTTGCTTTATCTTACCTTTTGGTAAAGAGAGGGGATGCCCTGTCTCTGGGATGTGCCCGGAAATAATCAAATGGTGAGGTGAATGAGCTGGTCACACCTTGCAGAAGCAGCAGCCAGTGCCCCTGTCTCTACCATCGTGGCTCTTGGTATCCCAACTCCCCATCCTGCTTTAGAGATGGAGTTTTCCTTTGTATTGACCTGGACACATTTTCTAGCCCCGGGCCACACACAGGAAATACCAGGCTGAGGTTGAGCACGCTAGCATCTGTCCTGTACAAACTGCCGGAAGCTGCCTTGATGGATAAGGCCACGTTCTCCTTACCACTTCAAAAGAACTCCCATTTGCAGGGGTTAGGGCAGTCAGCAGTGTAACTAACTCTCTCATTAACCTGAAGCTGGTTTTCTAAAGCAAATTTTAAATGTCAAGTTATCACACATATGCTCACTGCCTACTGTAATTCTGAGTCAACTTCTGATCCATCGGTTGATGTCATCAACAAGCACTTGAGTTCATACTCCATGCCAGGCACTTAATAAGTGCTTGGATAGTTAGAACACATTTATTATCACATTTAACATTACTAGCTATTGTTTTCAAACTTGTCTGGTGGTTAGAATAATCTGGGGCATTTGTTAAAAATTCAGATTCCCAGAATTCAAATCCCAAGTTCCGAACTCACTGAGTTCAAACCTCTAGATTTCAGGAAGTGCCTGGAACTGTATTTTTATCAGGCCCTCAGATTAGTTCTAATGTCATGGCAAGCTTGGAAAACACTAACCTAAGTGAAACAGAACAAGAAAAATAAGACCTGGAATCCATATAGTAGGTCACTTTTTGAACAGAAATGTAATTTATTTGCATTTCCAGTGCCATTTTTTCTTCCGCTGTGGGTACCAATGATTAGCAAAGATGGTCTATCTGAGTCAAGGAATGTGAACATTAAAATCACATTGGAAATGCAGTTCCCCTGGTTTTCTGAAGGTGGGATTGTTTTCCAGTAAATGCTAATTACCAGGGTGTAATTGTTGACTAATTAATGATGTGATCGGTAGTCAGAGCTCTTTACCCTGAGCCTTTCTTTTTAAAATCTCTTTGGCTGCGCTGAGTCTTTGTTTTGGCACATGTGCGCTCCTCTCTAGGTGCAGTGCGCAGGCTTCTCCGGTTGCGGCATGCAGACTTAGGGGTTCTGCAGCATCTTAGTTTTCCAACCAGGGACTGAATTCACATCCCCTGTATTGGAAGGCGGATTCTTAACCACTGGACCACCAGGGGTGTCCTGAGGTTTTCTGATTAGCATGTATCTGATGGTTCCCTGAAGCAAGGGGGTAAAGGTGTTTCTGGAAAAAAAGAAAGCACAGGTGCTGGGCCACACCCAGAGTTCTACAGGACAAGCTGCTGGGAGAGAGAACTCTGCTGGAGTTTGACCGTTTATCATTTAGAAGACCCCAAATGTTCTAGAATCTGGGTGACGTAGACAGTTAACCAAGGACTCCATTCATAAGACTAAATGCAAATGCTGGGAACGTTAGGCGAACACACCAGTGTAACAGAGCAGAAAAAAGTGAAATTAGTATAAGTCAGTCTCACAAACTCTATTCCGTTTTTCCAGCTCTGGCTGGTCATGCACTGGCCTGGACATGCACTTGCCACTCTCAACTCTCATATACACTTATGGAGACCTATGCATATACCTGCATGCAAAGGAGCACACTCATGCAGTTCACACATGCCTTCACACACACACACATATCTCTGTTAGTTGGGACCGAATGCAACTGCCATTTTCTGAGGTCAAAATAAATATCAGCAATTTCATATGGTTTGATCTAAACAGCTATACACATACATGTACAAATATACATGTATTTATGCAAATGCATGGGCTTCCCTGGTGGCTCAGATGGTATAAAGAATCTGCCTGCAACGCGGGAGACCTGGGTTCGATCCCTGGATTGGGAAGATCCCCTGGAGCAGGGCATGGTAACCCACTCCAGTATTCTCGCCTGGAGAATCTCCGTGGGCAGAGGAGCCGGACGGGCTGCAGTCCATGGGTCGCCAAGAGTCGGGCGCGACTGAGCACAGGACAGGACTAAGCACAGCACACAGCACCGCACCCATCCACACACATGACACGTACAAATACACACGCATGCGTGCACACGCTCGCATGTGCAGAAAAAGTCACCGATGCCCTTGCCTGGCCGCGCTAGTGGAAATCTAATGCGGAACTCCCACTGCCTCCTTCACTCCCCGCAGTCTTCCCCTGCGCCCTGATAGTAACCTGCATTTTCCATCCTTTCCGCTCACAGGAGAGTGAAGACTTGGAGAAGCAGAACGCGGCGCTGCGGAAGGAGATCAAGCAGCTCACCGAAGAGATGAAGTACTTCACGTCGGTGCTGAACAGCCACGAGCCCTTGTGCTCTGTGCTGGCCCCCGGCGCGCCCTCGCCCCCCGAGGTGGTGTACAGCGCCCATGCCTTCCACCAGACTCACGTCAGCTCCCCGCGCTTCCAGCCCTGAGCTCCCCCGAGGGAGGGCGAGCAGAGAGCAGAGCCTCCGTCTCCAGCTGCTCCCAGGGCCTTGGGAGGGGCGCACAGACTGTAGCCGGGCAGCCCTCCTCCGTCAGCGCCCTCTCTCCACGCAGAGAGCCAGAGGCCGAGGCCGTACCCCAGGATCAAGAGCCCGGGGATGGGAACGCACGGCAACTGGAAATGTGTGCAGCTGCCAGCAGCGTGGCCGCCCGCCGCCAGGGACCTGGACCTTCAACTCGGTGGGAGACCTGACCCAAAGCTAGGTCAAGCATGATGCCCAAGTCCGGTGACCCAGAGGGAGGAGGGTAGGGCAGGGTTATTTTTCTAAATAAATGAATTAAAAGAAACCAATCTGGCAAGGGCTTGAAACCTGAAGTTCTGTGGGGTTTGGGTCATTTTTTTTGGTCCTTGGGCTCAGGAGCCCTGAAAGGTCTGGCGTCTCTGCTCATAGGGCTCTTTCCCACGGCTTGTTCATCTACTTGGGAAGCTGGGTTTTCTCAAAGCCTCTTCAGTTCTTCCTCTAGGCATCTCCATCATTTCCCTCCCCACATTGCCTCTATGTGACCTCCCACTTTCCATTCCTCATTGCGTGATACTTGCTAGACTGTCAGCTCAAGTCGGTTCTAGGGTCATTCTCTGCAGGAGAGAAGGGCTGGTGCAGTGGAGTGGGATGGTCATTCAGGCTGGTACTCACCTCTCACAGGACTGCGCTGACTCAGCCCAGTCCAGATGGCCGGCCCTGGGGGCTGCTGCATGCCTGGCCCCACACCAGGAGCACTACTAACTCAAGGAGCACCTCACATGAAGGCAAGGCCTTCCTCTCTGGCGGGGCAACCCGGCTTCAGAGACAGGCACCAGTGTCCTGCTGAGGACTCCACCTCCCCTGGGAAGCCGGGATAGCGCACACACAGCTTCGCTGTCTCCTCAAGGCTCCACAGTTTGAGAGCAGCAGTGGCTCAGATCAGTTCAGTCACTCAGTTGTGTCCAACTCTTTGCGGCCCCATGGACTGCAGCACGCCAGGCTTCCCTGCCCATCACCAACTCCTGGAACTCACTCAAATTCATGTCCATCGAGTTGGTGATGCCATCCAACCATCTCATCCTCTATCATCCCCTTCTCCTCCTGCCTTCGATCTTTCCTAGCATCAGGATCTTTTCCAATGAGTCAGTTCTTTGTATCAGTTGGCCAAAGTATTGGAGCTTCCGCTTCAGCATCAGTCCTGTTATGTGGCTCAGATAACATAGGATTATCTTCAGGGCTTCGAACCCACAAATTTTGGCAGAGCTGAAACCAGTGTGCTCTGGTTTTCCTGCTTGGACATCCACCTGCTCCTCAGAAATCCCCAGGCCAAGCGCCCTCTGGCCTTACCCACACCACTGCCCAAGAGCCATGGCAGGGCCTGTCTCCCCCACCCCCACCCCCCCCACCCCCAGACATACGCATGGCCCCTGATGAGCCAGCTGGGGCCCAAAATGACAGGGACTGGCATGGAAGGTGTCGGATGCAGCCCCTTAGCAGCCTCCGCAGCCCACCCTGTGGCCCTTCAGAGCCATTGCCTGTGGCCACCCTGCTGGTGGCCATCTTGGGCTGCAGCAAGCATGGAGGGAAGGGAGGAACAAGCTTGCTCCCCTTTGCCAGCATCTCCTGGGCCTGCCTGCTGACGGCTCTGATTGACTTGAGGCAAGGTTTCAGGGACCGCCTGCCCAAGTCTCTCCTACCCCCTGGGATTATGCTAGTGCTGGACTAGTGTGACTACTAAACTCTGCAGAGGCCTGGAAGTGCTGCATCCCAGCACGTGGCCACCTGACCTCCCTGCGGCCTAACTATGGGAGTTGTGCAGCCCAAGGGCCTCTGAAGGCGCATTGCCACCATAGAGCTCTCATCCCTGAAGTCGATTCCCCGTGGAGGCCCAGTGTGTGGAAGGGAGCTTGGAGCTTTTTGGAGACAGGCCAGAAGACCTCTTCCAAGGATCAGCATTGCTTGCAGAATCCTGCATTTTAACCTTTGGTGTCCCAACAGAACTTGGTAAATGAGACTCCCCTTCCAGTGCACGAACTTGCTGTAGCCTGGGATGAGGGGCTATGGCAAGAAGGAGCTCTCCTCCATTTCCTTCAGGGCCTGGTTTCTGGTAGCTGATGCTCTGGGTAGCTCCTTCCCACACCTGTGTTAACAGACAAAGCAAAGCCGCCATGGCCCCTTGAGATATGGCCTGCGTTGACTAGAATTTGATTTTTCTCTCTCAGTCTCAGGAAGCAGAACTTTCCAGCTTGCCCTTCCTGGACCAGACCTCTCTTGGGCCTCCCTCCAATCAGAGATGTTGTCCCCACCCCTGCTCTAGCTCTGTGATTTCCCCCCAGAAACCCCCCGCAGAAGGCACATGACCAGTGCCGGGCACCTTCCGAATGACACCCGGAGCCATGACCAGAAATGTAGGGCTCACGTGTGCCGCTCCTGTCTCTCGGCAGGGACTTCTCTTCCCCTTTCATTCGCTACTTTCTAATGAGCCTGGGAAGTTCCACTTCTCCTTTCTGATCAGTCCGACAGAGACTGCAGAAGGCTGGGGTGAGTGTCAAAGCTGCCACACAGGGAAATTGGAGGGGCAGCTACAGACAGGCCTCAACTTCCAGTGCGCTGACTTCGGATGTCCCACCATCCAGGCTCTGTCTCAGCCTCCTGCCCATGACAGAGGTAGTCCCTCAGGTGGGTGGACCAGTCACATATAAATCCCTCCAGGGCCCAGGGAGGCACTGTAAATACAAGAAACTCACTGGACGCAGGACAGTTGGGAGTGGCTGGGAATGTGGCAAACTGAACAATGAGCGCTTACCTGCTGAAAGCAAACAGCTGCCCCTCGGTCCCATTCCACGCTGCCCTGGAATTCAGGACCAGCGTGGCCAGAGCTTCCAATTTTCCAAGAAAAGCCCCCAATCAGAATTTCTACATGAATTCCTCCAGTTTTTAAAACCCTCTGCACACCAAACAAAGTGTGTGTGTGGAGGAGGTTTGCCTCTCATATTTGCAGGGCTTGTAGCAAGAGTCCAGAGGCCACGTACCCTATGGCTAAATATTTACTCATATCAAACTTATAAAATATGTTAACTGTGTTAGACAAAGTATGCTCTTTTCTCTTGCCTTGATAAATAGACTTTCCTCACAACCTGGAAGGTGGGGTTTGAATATAAAGTGCTGCGATGCTTTAGAACTTCATTTTAGCACAAGGCACCGCAGGGAGAAACAGCCGAGACTGCGGCCTGTCCTCTTCTCGTCTCTCCTCCGGCTCCTTCAGAGGCCTCACGCGGATGTCAGTGGACATAACCAGCCTACAAGACCAGTCCACCCACACCCCTCCTCCACATAAGCCATCCCTGGGCCACTCCCTCACGTCTAGGGGCGCAACTACCAGGGTCTGACCTACTCTGGTGAAGAGTTATACGGGGAAGAAGTTTCCAGCTGCTGGAAGACAGCTAGGGACACTGACAGGGGATTCCAGCGTGCTGGGAATATGGAGCATGGTCTAAAGGGACAGAGGGCTCTGGGTAGGCACATCCCTTCAGTCCCCAGGACTCAGGGCCCCATGAGAAGGGGTACAGCAGGAGGAGGGGAGTTTCCATAATGGGGGGGAGTCCAGAGCAGGGACCTCTTTTGCCCGGGTCTGAGGGTGGCCCTGCAGAGGCCTGCCAACGTGTCATTCTGATCTGGGTTAGCCATGTCTCCGCGGAACGCCCCGGCGAGGTGAACGCCCTGTGCAGCAAGAAACGGGCGCATCGTCATCTGTCAGTCTGACAGAGGCTCCTGTCGTCCTCAGTGTTCGCCTCTCACTTGCAGCGTTCTTCCCTGAGATAGCGTCAAAACAAATTACAGGAAAGCCAGAATTTTGGTCTTCGGGCTGAGAAGCGTGGGTGGGGAGAGAGAGGGAGGTAAAGTCAGCTCAGAGGTCACGGGGTTGCCATCTGCTGGACCCAAACTTCCCAGCAGTGTTTATTCATACCTCCAGTCAATGTCCCAGCTGCAGCTGCAGCCTCGCATGCAGCTTCCCCAGCCGGCTGGGGACCCCATTTCTTTCTGGGACAGACAGGCCGGCTCTCTGTGCTGCCCCGGCCTCCTTCTGCCTCACTGGAGTCGGTGCTCCCAAGTGGCCCAGAAATTCCAAGGGGGAAAACGATGGTTACATGAACTAAGACCAACACTAAGGTGGGACAGACGAAATTATCTTTACCTCCGTCACAGGGGATTAGCATTTTAAGAGGTACCCAAGGTTCCTGGCCTGAGGGAATGATGCCCAATGGTGCATTTTACACTTGGTGGCCAGTGTGTATGTAATGGACTCCTCACCGTGTGGATGACTAGCTACTATTGTGCGTACCAGGGGACTTGGGGGCTGGAAAGGAATAGAGACATATTCCTCTTGAAAATCTTTTTTTTTTTTAATATATTTTTGATGTGGACTGTTTTTAAAATCTTTATTGAATTTGTTCCTATATTGCTTCTGTTTTGTGTTTTGTTTTTTTTTTTTGGCTGCGAGGCTTGTGGGATCTTAGCCCCCTGACCAGGGATTGAACCCTCACTCTCTGCTTTGGAAGGTGAA
Source organism: Ovis canadensis (assembly GCF_042477335.2). Lineage (NCBI taxonomy): Eukaryota > Metazoa > Chordata > Mammalia > Artiodactyla > Bovidae > Ovis > Ovis canadensis. The sequence continues at coordinate 97,122,560 of NC_091251.1, forward strand.
GTCTTAACCAATGGACTGCCAGAGAAGTCCCTTCCTCCTGAAAATGTTATTTCTCAACTGCTTGATATGTGATTTGAGTTAACCTACTTCCAGGAAAATGGAATAAAAAGTTGATTCTGGTTTAAAGAATCTACCAGCAGGCAAAGCTAAATAGCCCCCTCTTGAGAGGAGAAATTTACAGAGACAGATTTCACTGATGCTTAGGAGGTTTGTCTGGCTTCTTCTGGAGGATTCCTGATGAAAGACCAAGGTTACGAACAGTGGCAGAGACTCATGATTGGCCTCTCAAGGTCATTCCCCCCTTTCACCTAACTGCAGAACCCTCGTTCTGTCCAGGACGGCCTAACTAACCCGCCCTGGAACTCGTGTCCACCTCTCACCTCTTGGAAGCAAATCCTGTGAACTGGCCAGGCTGTTCACAGTCCTTGTTCATGTCCTTGACCACATCTCAAACTTTCCTTTCATCAAGCCTTTGCTCATCTAGCTGTTATCTCTTCAGTAAGTCTGGAAGTGGGACCCAGGAATCCTCATTTTTAATAAGATTCCCTGTCATTTCTGATTTAAGTAGCATGAGGTGAATCTGATCTAAATGGCATAGATGCCTCACTTTATTACGCCACCTTAGCTTTTTAAAATTCTGTCCATTTTTCAAAGTTCCACTCAATTGCCACAGTGCCTGCCTAGAATGCAGGATGATTTTAGATGATACTCAAGTAGAACTTATTTCGTCAGTGTATATTTATTTCAATAAATTTAGTGGTTTTCCGTTTTTTGTGATGATCTACATCTTCCTTAACAAATTAATATACTTTCATAAAAAGTGAAATGATCTAAAGAAATACACTAAAAACTACAGTCAATTAAGAATCACGACTCATTAATGTACATGTTGTGATGTCGCTCAGTCGTGTCCGACTCTTTGTGACCCCATGGACTGTAGCCCACCAGGTTCCTCTGTCCATAGGATTTTCCAGGCAAGAGTACTGGAATGGGTTGCCATTTCCTTCTCCAGGGGATCTTCCCAACCCAGGGATTGAACCCAGGTCTCCTGCATTGCAGGCAGACCCTTTACCGTCTGATCCACCAGGAAGGTTGGGATGTATTGTTATGTACGTGTTATGTATTAATAAATATTTGCTCTGTTTTCTATGTTGTTGCTTTTTAATATGCATTGAACACAAGAATAAAGGGGTAAGAGAGAGACGAATAAAACTATGCTGGCCAAAACTGAATATATATATTTATATAAAATAAATAGATTTAAAATTTCAAAACCAGCAAATATGTAGTATAAATACTAAAGTTGAGAGGCCCAGTAGCATTTCTGAAATTTTCCCTTTCTACTTTCTCTAGAGATGCATCCAAGTCTGAAAAGTGAAAAGCGACATATCTCATTTCCCCATCTCGAGGTATATTAAGATACTGACGCCAAACTTTCCGAACCATCTTGCTACGTGCAGTCAGCAATCAGCTTTGGAGATCGGCTGTTCATAGCTGTGCTGTTGGAACAGTGAAATTAGGTTGTCTCATCAGCAGCAGGTCCTGCCCATCCCTATTGGTGCATCTTCTCTCAGTGAAGTCAGCATTATTCGCATGAATTGCTTATCAACTGCCCACTGGCACAGGGCAGGATTAGAGGGTAAAAGTTATTCCAGATAACTATTAAGGTGAAGACTCAAATCTTTGACGTGACCCTGGATGCCTTACATCCTCTACCCCTCACACAGTGCCTGCCTTTTAGGAGTATATAATCCAAGACATTGAAGACAAGAAGGAGAAGGGGATGACAAAGGATGAGATGGTTGGATGGCATCACCAACTAGAAGGACATGAGTTTGAGTAAGCTCCGGGAGTTGGTGATGGACAGGGAGTCCTGGGGTGCTGCAGTTCATGGGGTCACAAAGAGTTGGACACGAGTGAGTGACTGAACTGAACTGAGTCCAAGACAATTCTTATTCTGACAATAGAATGCAAGCAACAAAAGTCCATTCAAGCCACATATGGAGAGTGAGCACAAGTCAGGTCTTTAAAGAAAAGGAATCAAGAGAAGGGATTCATTCCTTTAGAATCGGTAGAAACGGGACAGGAGCCCCAGACGGGGCCACAGGAAGCATAGGTGAGCTGTGTCTCTTGAGGCACACCGCTGTCTAGCTCTCAGTCTTGTATTTAGATGTCATCCGTCAGACAGAGCCAAGGACCAAGATCAAAGCAAAAGCAAGCTGGCCTCCTGAGCAGGACTCTCTAAAAGGGCATTTGCCCCTGTCGACCCTCCTCAGTTTCTGTTTTGCTGCTCAAGGTCCATGATAATATACAGCGGAAGTCGGCCTGCCTCCCTGCTCAGCTGGCTCTCCATGCCCTCAACCCCCTACACAGACATCCACAGACACAGACACACACACACACACACACACACACACACACACACACACACACCCTCTCTATAAACTAGTCCTCTGACAGAAAGAAAGAGGACACATCCCTAGGCGGCATCTTCCATTGGAGCCTCAAAAACGATAGCCACGTCGGTGTCTCCCGAGAATGATAAAGACAAGCCCATGTCATGGACAAGGCCACCAGTGGTGGCTAATGGTGGACAGGCGAATGGCTGTCTACATAGGCCATTCAGAGCCCATAAGCAAAAGCAGAGACTGTCTGTCCTAGTTTCTTCCGTGTCCCTAGTACCCAGCACAGGAGACCCTTGTTATTTGTTTGATAAATGAAGGAAGGGAAAAAGGAAAGAGGGAAGGAAGGATGGAGTTGGTAAAAATTCCTTATGGCCCCCTCAGATGCTGGCCTATTGTTTATCCCCAAGGGGGTAGGAAGAACAAGGCTGTATGAACCCAGGTTAGATCTGCCTGGATCTAACCCCTGGGAGCTGAAGACAGGGTATCGCTTGAACTGTGACATAGAATGGAGATGCAAGTGATTAGCAGGATCATTTTTCACCACCCAGAATCCATGCCTCCTTCCTTTGGTAAATTACCCTAATTTCCTTTTAAAGCATAGCTTCTTTCCCATGTGTAGAGCTATCAGTCAGGCGCCTTGCCTTATTTGGCCAAGGTGCAATGGTGTGACCCAGGCTGGACCAATCAGACTGTGTCCTGGGAATGACTTTTGAGTAGAGCAAAAGTGAAAGAAAGTGAAAGTGAAGTCGTTCAGTCGTGTCCGACTCTTTGTGACCCCATGGACTGTAGCCCACCAGGCTCCTCCCACCAGGCTCCTCCGTCCATGGGATTCTCCAGGCAAGAATACTGGAGTGGGTTGCCGTTTCCTTCTCCAGGGGATCTTCCTGACCCAGGGATCGAACCCAGGTCTCCCGCATTGCAGGCAGACGCTTTAACCTCTGAGCCACCAGGGAAGAAGACCCAAAAGATAGTGAGTGGTTAGCTCTCCACTTCCACTGTGAACCCTGACTAGAGAATTCTGTGTTGGAGAACTGACCTGAATCCTGCTTTATTCTGAGTCTTTTCTTCAGCCTTCCTTTGGATTTTATGAGCCACACAATCTCCTTTCAACAAATTCACTTTCTCCTAAAATTCAGCTAGTGCATGCATGCTAAGTCGCTTCAGTTGTGCCTGACTCTTTTGTGACCCTATGGACTGTAGCCCACCAGGCTCCCCTGTCTATGGGATTCTCCAGGTAAGAATACAGGAGTGGGTAGCCATACCCTCCTCTAGGGAGTCTTTCCCACCCAGGAATCAAACCCAGGTCTCCTGAATTGCAGGTGAATTCTTTATCATCCAAGCTCCTAAATCAGCTAAACTCAGCTTCTATTAAGGAACCCTAAACTCAGGAATGATGTCTCATACCTGGGTTTCCCAGGAAGGCAGCAGGTATTGGATCCTAATTCTCAGGGGCCAATAGGAATGGATTGTTTTCTGAGAGAGTTCTGGGATGCCCCGTGCTCCATGAGAACTGGGCGTTCAGCCAGCACTGCACCAGCCTCTGATGTGCCTGACCTGAATTCAGACCCATCACTGCCTCTGGTGAGAACCCCAGGCTCTGATTTTGAAACTGTCACTGGGATGGGACTTGGCAGCTCAGCCTCCAGGCTGCATTCTCCATCCTCCGTAGTTCATTCTATGTGGAGTCCAACCAACCTGCTCAGGGGCAATATTCAAAATTCAGGCCAGGCACTGGCCAATCAGCGTGGACGTTGGTGCTGGAGCAGAGTGGAGCCTTCTCTGCACTGCAGCAAGGAACGTCACTAGGGCAGGGATTACTGACTCGCAACGATGTAAACATTTTAATACTTAGTTCAGCTGCGCTGGGTGCCCACCACCTAGCGATTGGTTCAGTGCCTACAGGACTGGGAACGCTTCTGAAGGAGGACTGTCTTCTGTGTATATAATTCTGCTCCCATCCGGGACTGCCCTGGCGATCCAGTGGCTAGGACTCCATGCTTCCATGGCAGGGGGACATGGGTTTGATCCCCAGTCAGGGAACTAAGATCCTGCATGCTTTGAGAAGTAGTCAAAAAAAAAAAAATTGTCCTCTCTGCTCCCTTTACACACCCCACCCCTACCTGTCCCACCTAGCCCAGGGCTTTACAGTTGCCCAGAGCAAGTGGTTAACATACATTTGTAAGTAAAATATAAAAATCCCAAGGTAGAAGAAAGATAATGAAGAGAAGGGGTAGAGGGAAGGAAGGAGAAAAGCTGAGTCTGTTCTAGGAAAGTCACAGTGGACCTTGCCCTGTCTTCCCTCAGCCCAATGTTTATCTACATGTTCATTTGAAATAAGCAGCAGGGGTGCTCTTGAAAGAGGGAGAAAAAAAGCACAAAATAAGAGTGATAAAAGAATAAGGGAACTATGCTGTTTAACCTTCTCACCGAGGGCAGGGACATCAGTATCTGCCACTTATCAAACATTTACCTTATTGTAGGGGCTATTATTACAGATAAAGAAACAAACTCAAAAGAGGTTAAATGGTTTGCTCAAGGTCACACAGACAAGGGCAGATATGGGACTCAAACTTGCCCTCGTTGCCTCCAAAGCTGGAGCTGTTTACCAAGCTTGAGTTTCTCAAGCTGGAATTTCTCAAGTCCCAGGTTTCGGGATGGGGGCAGCAGTCCTGTGTTGGTGCTGCCACCTAGTGACAAGACAGAGAACTGTGGCGACAACCCGCACCCCCTTCCCCCGCCACCCTCCCCCCACTTCCTTCCCTTTCCTGGATCCATCCCCACTTCCCAGCTTAGGAGAGACCCAGACAGTTTGCATTCTGCCTCTGGCAGCCAACCATTTCTGTGTTCTCAGGATATGCAGAAGTGACCTCTAGATGCAAGCTGATGCCTCACTGGGCTTCAGCATAGCTCTGTGGAAACATCTGTAGCATAAATGAATGGTTAGGGATGCAAATCTCTACAGATCAGGCGACCAACCTGGTTTCCATAAGACAAGCTACAGGAGGATCATAGCCTGGTCTAGGGCCAAGAATTCTGCCTCAGTGAGGTCCTGCACAATCCATCTCACTGAGCACCTTCCACTTCCTGGGAAGTTCATTCACCGTGTCTTGTGTTATCTAATTGCATCCTACAGCCAAAGAGATCAACGTGGCTGGCCCACCCAAGTTCACAGGGCAGGGGCTGGAGCCCAGATCCTTGGACTCCAAGTGTTAGGGGAAGCACACGGATTGAAACCACCCACCCTGGCCAGGCACCATAGTAACCTATTGCATGAGTTGTTTTATGACAGGAGATCCTGATAAGGAATACGGAACTAATAAGCCACCACCAACCGGAAGAGTTGGAGAAAGGTCTAAAGGAGACACCGTGTGTCCGTCCATTTCCCAGAATCCCTCTCGCTAGCATCGTCTTGGCTGAGCGATGCGTGCGCCACCAGGAAAGACTCTGAATTAGAATGATTGGCCAGAGACCACCCAGAAACGAACCCATCACCATAAAACCTGAGACTGCGAGCCACGCGGCAGAGCAGTTCTCCTGGGTTCCCTTACCCTACTGCTCTCCACCCGGGTGCCCTTTCCTAATAGAATCTCTTGCTTTGTCAGCAGATGTGTCTCCTTGGACAATTCATTTTGGAGCGTTAGACAAGAGCCCAGTTTCGGGCCCTGGAAGGGGTCCGCCTTCCTGCAACACAAGGACAGTGCTTTCCTGTTCCATCACTCTGCCCGATCGCCCTGCTTCCCACCAATTCGACTCAGCTCCTGAAACCTTGTTTTTGTCAGCCTAGTCATCCAGACGTGATGACTCAAGAGCTGTGGGGTAGACTGCCAGGGGGCGGAGGCCTCTGTCAGCACCGCGGCTGTCCTGACCTTTAAGGTAGAGGGGAGTTACCTCAATTTGAAACGTGCGGCTGCTGAGCGATTTCGGTCTTAACCGTAGCAGGACATCTTAGCTGGGTAGGTAAGCAGGAGCAGTTCCCACTTCCTGCACTTCCCATGGCTCTTTCTGGGTCTTCTCCCAAACCCAAAGTCACCTGAAACATGGAAGCCAGAATCCACATTCTCCTTTCAGACCTGGTTCTTGGAATCTTGGTGCAAAGTGGAGCGAGAATAAAAGGGTCACCTTCTAGAAGGCAGGAATGGCTTCACGAAACATGTGCTTCACCCTGCCCAGAATTAATCCAGCTCCAAAGTGCATCATTTGTGTTAAGAAATTCACGTAATATTTGGGCTACATGGTCCAGTTGCCCATAGCGACGAAAAAAATGTAACAGAAGGATGAGGCCCGAACACGGTGTATCTAGTGAGGGCAGATATTAGGTGGCATACTCAAAAGTTGCCTGGTTTTGTTTTTTCACCTGAAATATCTGAGTACCCATCTAAACTGGTGATTCTGATTTCAGAGAGACAACGGTGAACGGTCCTAAAGAGAGATCTTAGTTCCCTGCCCAGGAATTGAATCTGGGTCAGTCAGTTAGTTCAGTCACTCAGTCATGCCCGACTCTCTGCAACCCCACGGACTGCAGCACATCAGGCTTCCCTGTCCTTCACCAACTCCAGGAGCTTGCTCAAACTCATGTTCATCAAGTCGGTGATGTCATCCAACCATCTCATCCTGGATGATGGGAATGGCAAACCACTTCAGTATGCTTTGAGAACCCCATGAACAGTATGAATCTGGGTAGCTTGGATGAAAATCAGGAATCCTAGCTACTAGACCAGCAGGGGCTGGAGTCTAGAAGCAAATTTCCCATGACCCTCACCTCCACGGAAAGCAAGAATGTTTCAAGGAGGCAAACACTGTAAAAACAGATACAAAGTTTACTGTTAGAGATCCAGCATAACATGAGGGAGAGCACACAGAGAAGCAGTTTGTTTATTTAAGACAGAAGCAAAGCAGAAATACATACCCTGAGAGAAAGGGTCTGGGTGTCCCTCCCTAATAAGGAGGTAGGTAATAAAGAGGTGATTTAAATCACTTATTTTATAGGACAGCTCTTCTGGGGCTTCATTTACCTTTGGCCAGTTATCTTATTTCTTTTTTCACTCTTGACTGTTCCTAGGACCCTCCCCAAGACGCGTATTCAACTTTTTGCTAAGATGGATCCCACCGTTGAGGCCTGTGAGGGTATGTCTGCACTTATTATGCCTTGGCACCCCTCCTTATCTGACCCCCAAGGAGCCTTCCTGCACGTGTGCAGACAGGGAAGTCTTCCTTGACCTCAGGAGTGGGCACCTTATCTCTTTACTTCAACAGAGCTCAGCTTCTGCCACTAGCTTTGTCCTTGGTGGAGTGTCTGGATGAGAACAAACTTCAGTTTTACTCCACTTGACAAACACCAGTTGTCCATCCCATGGGCCCATCTGTCTGCTAATTTCTCACATTTGGTGGCCATTGGATTGCTTTGCTTCCCTTTGTATTTATGTACTCACCAAATCTAGATTATATGATTTCACAGACTCTTGAAACCTATTTGTAGACCCTCTCCAAGGTAAAAACAACTCATCAGTTGACATAGCAAGTACCCAAGCCTCAAGAAGAGGCTACTGGTAGACAGGTGGTCAAGGGCAGGGAGCATCCCATTGGCAATCACAAGTTGTCATCAGTCATCACTATGTAGTGAGCCAGAACAGCCTCATACTTGCAAGTCAACCAACTTGAAGTAAAGCAGAATGTTTGACTCAAGGGCCATTTTGACCTGGCAAATCTGATACAATGGATCATAAATGGACTGAAGGAAAGAATGGGGGATGAGGATGGGAAGAGGTTCAAGGATGCAATGAAGATGCACATTAAGTTTTTAATGTGAGAATTTTAAAACAGTTAGAAGCTTAATGGGTTTTAAAGTAATATGTAAAAAATATCCTTTTGGAAAAAAAAAATGTCCCTTTGACAAAATGCTCTTGTGCTTAAACAGTCATGTCAAGTATCTTCCAACTATGGTGAATGAAAGATTAGAACAACTTTTGTGAGACAGGTGGCTGTTGATAGAATATAATCACAAAGGCAGACGAACACCAGACTTTGTTCCTGTGGCTTAAGGCATTTATTACATCCAAAGTGCAAATGTTCCCAGTATGAGCAACACTTTGTCTTATCAGTCATTTGCACTGTAGACAGAATTTTTGCCTCTTCCTTCTCTGAAGGTCTTTTTTGATTGACAGGAGGGTAGGGAGGGATAAGAATACTAGAGATCGGAGGACAGGTTATGGCAGGTGCTAGAGGCATTGAAACCAAATTCAGCATGCCACGCTGCCTATCAGGATTGATTCTGGCTTCAACTGTTTCTCTGAAGATTGAGTTGATTGAATCATTTGCCTCAAGAACAAATTGTGGCCATCTAAATATTAGTCTCTGTTTTTGCTTCAATTTGAGTAAATGTCCTGAGTGGAGATTTTATATTATCAGTGTACCTTTAGGCTTCATAAGGAGAGACTCTGCTGTTACTACTGTGTGTATGTGTGAGTATATATGTGTGTCTATATGTTTATGTGTGTGTATATATCTGTGTGTGTATATGTGTGTGTGTTTGTGGCTTGAGACACCCAAATAGCTGAAGACATGACTCTTCTGTGCTGAGTTACATTTTCACAGAGGGAATCCCCCATTTTGACAGTTGGTGCCATGACCCACTCAGCCCACCATCAATACCTCTTACCGCAAAGCACGTATATCTATCTGCCTCCTTCATCCCTTGCCAGCATTCCCCACTGCTCCCTTGCTTCTACTTTTGGTCCCCTTACTACTCAACACTGCAGCCAGAATGACCCTTTTACAGTGCAGATCAACCACATCACTCCTCCACTTAAAACCCTCTCTAGCTTCTTACCTCAACCAAAATCCTCACCAGAGCCCACAAGACCCCATACAAGGCAGCCCCTGCCTGCATGAACATCTGTCCCCCACTCTCTCTTTTCTCTCTCTCTCTGCTTCAGCCACACGACTTCCTTGCTGTGCCTTGAATGGACCAACCCGGTTCCCACCACAGGACCTTTGCACCTGCCAACTCCTGGGTCTGAGTTTACTCGAGACAGATGTCAAGCCTGTGGCTTGCTTCCTCACTTCTGCTGAAACATCACCTCCTCAGACAGGCCTTCCCTACCCACCACCTCACTCTGTCTTGCTGTCTTCTGTGGTGTTATACTCATTGTTTATCCACTGAGTGTCTTCCCCACAGGACTGTAAGCCTCAGCAGTTTGAAGAACTTGTCAGTGTGTTCACCATCTCTTCCTCTGTGCTTGGACCAGTGCGTGGCATGTAGTCAGGGTTCTAAATGCACTTGTTGGAGGAAGACATGAATGAGTGGATATTACCAGCCCCAGATCACCCTCCATCCCTGCCTCCTCCCACCTCTCACTGACTTTCACGAAGGAGAGGAAAAGATCGCTGGATCTCTAGACCCCACAGAGTCCTTGTGATGTCTCAGACTTTCCCAGGACCCTGGCTGGGTGCTGGGTTTTGGTGACTGCGGAGATGCTGGGGACGTGTCAGATTCCAAGGGAGTGAGTGTCTGGGAGACAGAGGGAAGCAAGCTATATGACGGGGCTTGGGGCCAGGCTCTGAGGGGACGCTGAGTCCTGGCTCATGTACCATGAAGGCCGTGGGGGATGGAAGCAGGGTGCGTCAGTTTTTCCACGTGTGGTTACCTGATTCACAGAGGGGAGGTGTGCCAGCACGGAAACGACACGACGCGGCGCTGTCACTGTGTGCGTCCCCTGGATGCTTGCCATCTGAGTCTGTGCCCATTCCTCTCCCTCGCTATTCCCCACACTGCAGTCACCCAGGCACCATGAGCAGCACCCCATTTCTGCAGGGACCTCACCCAGCTGTCGACTTGGGAGAACAGCGGGGAATCCATAAATCCTTGGGTTTCATCTTGGACTTGATTGTTTCTTTCTAATTATTCATTTACTCACAGAATTAAAGTGAACCTGAGCCAAGCGTCCCACCCTGAAGCCTTGAGGGCTTGTGACACTAAAGAGTGAAAAAGGAGAGGAGTTACTTTCCATAAAATTTGATTATTGGCTTTTCATGGGAATTATACCCTGAACTTAGAGCAGCTGAAGAAAGGGGTGGGAGGCCCAGTAGGGAAGCAGAAGAAACAGGAGGCCGGGGTGTGTGTGGGAGGGGCAGGCAGGGTATGGGGCAGGCAGGGTATAGCGCAGGCGCTTTTCCTGTACAACTTGTCTCTGCAAGATTTCCAGGAGGAGGCCGTTCCCCTGCCTCCAAGGGCATCATCCTGAGTCCTCCCTGTGCCTCTCCTTCCCCATCCAATCCCGTCCAGCCCTCGCTCTCACTGCACACTGCTCCCCACCCTCCTGCCGTTGCCTGTGCTCAGTTCACAAACCCCATTCTCACCTGCGTGACACAGTGGCCTCATGAGCCATCTCTCTGTCCCTTTGCTCACTCCCCCACACCCCAACTGGCTTCTCCAGGAAGCAGCCAGAGAAGCCTCTCCCAGTGACGAATCTGACCCTCCTCTGCTTGATTCCTCTCGGTGGCTCCCTTCTGCTCTCAGGATAAAATGAAAAGCCTGTGATGGATCCTGCAGCACTAACTGCTGCCTCTCTCTCCAGTCTTATCTTCACCCTCTCTCTGCTCCAGACACACAGACTTTGTGTAACTCCTTGAAAGGCCCTGCTCCTTCCTGCCTTAGGGCCTCTGCATGTACTGTTCCCTCTGCCTGGAATGCCTTTCCTCTCTCTTTCTCTTATTTAGCCCCCACTCTTTCTTAAGACCTGTTTTAAGATCTAGCTCATCCATTCTTTATAAATTCTTACAAATAACCCTCATAGTACTTATCCTAGTTTTACCTACAGGCGTGACTGTTTGGCTGATGGCTGTCCTCCCGACTAGACCGTCAACTCTGTGCAGGGAGGGAGGGAACACATGTGTTTTGCTCATTACTGAACCCCAACTCTGCTACAGAGTCCGGCCAAGTCCTACCTGCCCCTCAAGATTCTGTTGGAACATCTCTCCGAGAAGCCCCCTTCTGGCTCCCTGCTTTGCCAGCTGTGACCCAGCATGGATCTCCACCACATATTCACTGCATTGCCCTGCAATGATGGGTTCTCAGATTTGTCTCGTGAGTCTGTGGATTCCCTGATTGTAACTACTACAGTCTTTTTGTTGTTGTTCATTTGTTTTGTTTTCTTTAAAGACTTTTTTTTTGATGAGAACCATTTTTAAAAAGTCCTGTCCGACTCTTTGCAACCCCATGGACTGTATAGTTCATGGAGTTCTCCAGGCCAGAATACTGGAGTGGGTAGATTTCTCCCTTCTCCAGCAGACCTTCCCAACCCTGGAGAAGGGATAGGCTAACCGCTCCAGTATTCTTGGGCTTCCCTTGTGGTTCAGCTGGTAAAGAATCCATCTGCAACGCAGGAGACCTGGGTTTGATCTCTGGGTTGGGAAGATCCCCTGGAGAAGGGAAAGGCTATCCACTCTGGTATTCTGGCCTGGAGGGGCGCAAAGAGTCAGACACGACTGAGCGATGTAATCATCACTTTTAAAGTCTTTATTGAATTTATTACCATATTGCTTCTGCTTTAGGTTTTAGTTTCTTGGCTGTGAGGCATATGGGATCTTCACTCCCTGACCAGGGATTGAACCCACACCCCCTGCATTGGAAGGCGAAATCTTAACCACTGGGCCCCCTGGGAAGTCCCCTAGAACCATGGTCTTTGTTGTGTTGGTTTCCCTGACACCCAGCACAGCACTGGGTCTGTGGTGATGACTGTGAAAACAAGCCAGAGAGGATCTCTATACAGCATGGGGCTGGACCAGATGATTCTATCTCTCGTCTGCACTGCGGTTCTAACTTCACATAACCCTGCCGGGTCAGCACCCCTCTGCTTTGTCCCCATGGGCTGGTGACTGTTGCCAGGCAGCAACAACTCTCACTGCTAATGCAGTTCCTCTATCTCATTATGCAAAGAAAGCTTCACACCTCTGGGCTTTCTATAGATTATGCAAAAAAAGAGAAGAAGCCATTTTAACATCTCCTTCCTCTTTGACTCGTGTTTTTTTAGTTAGGGCTTTCCATGTTTGTGGAGTAACTTTTTTTTTGGTTTTCTAATTATTAAGGAGCACTCAAGACATAAAGAGGTATGAAGAACAACAGAGTGGATGCCTATGGACACAACCCAGTTGGTGCAGCTGAATATAAAATGGGCACAAGGGCCTTCCCTTAAAGAAGGGCTGATACCATTTGCAGCCCCTCTATTTGCAGGCTTGTATTTCCAAGGAACTGAAAAATCGATTTCAAACCTTGTGCCCCGGGCAGAGCCTGCTAACTCCACATCCAGACACGAAGCTCTCATGCCCCCCTCGTCTAAGGAGAAGGCATCTCCCTCCTGCCTGGGGCCTCAGCAGGCTCTGCCTACACCCCCTTGGAGGATGGACTTGGAGACTCTCTGAAAGGAAGGAAGAGGGGAAGGAATTCAGATTCCCCTCGGCGTAGGCGTGCCCGCCCCCCACCCCCACTGCCAATCATCCTGACCATGGGCTCCATGAGATTTGGGTGCAGGATGGACAACACCCATAGGGGAGGTGCTTTAGGAAAGAAATGAGCAAATGAAGCGAACAGAGATGGGATGATTCAGAACCCCTGGACCTGCTTTCATTCATGCCAAGGCCTCTGGAGGGAGACTCATCAGGAACTGCCTCTCAGAAGTCACTTCAGTTATGCTGTCATGCCCCTTTTAGGTCAGGACAGCAAGCCAGAGGTTGCGGTTTGAACACGAATAGGCAAGATCTTATTGAGGGACTTGAGGGACTTACGTAAGTGGACGACTTACTGAAGAAAATAAACATTCATGCTACAGTAAGACAGCAGCTATCATAAAGGGGAACATACAGGATGTAAGGGAAGCCTCTAAATCATACTTGGGCACTGAGGAAGGCTTCCTGGAGGAGGTGACATTTGTCCTGCAGTGAGGCAAGTCACATGCTAGGCATGATGAGTTCATAATGCTCACTGAGAGCTATAAGCGGGCCCACCCTCCTGGAGCAAAAGGTGGGAGTGGGCGGTGGTGGGCGAGGTGGCCAGAGCGACATCACAAGACCTGTGTGCTAAGCCAAGGAGTGAGAACCTTCTGCAAGCTAGGGGCAGCCACTGGAGGACTCAAGGCAGACCTGAGGCAGGGCAGAGGCCTGGAGAGAAGTGGAGAGCCCTGTGGAACTGCAGGGTGGGGACTGAAGGCATAAGAACAATGAGGAGGGCATCACAGGACCAAGGTGAGAAGCCATGAGATCTTAACTAAGAAGGAGAGGAGGTCTGTACCCAGTGGACAGAGTGATGGTGCCTCTCAGGGCTTGGGTCTGGCTGACTGCGAGCTGGCAGAGCTCCTCACTGACACAAGGATTCAGGGGAGAAGCAGCCCTGGGCCGGCCTTTGGATGCTGGGGCAGCAGGTGAGTCACAAATATTATAGAAGGCATCAGACCCCCACAGAGGCTACAAGCCTAAGAGCCACTAGAAGCAGATGGAAAGGCAGAGAAGGGTGAAGACTTGAGTGCAGGTAACAGGGCCTCTGAACACACACCTGCTTTTCTGAGGAGACACCCAGCACAGGCTTCCCTGAGTCTCCAGGGCTGTGGCCTAGGTACTCATTTTAGCTCCAACATGATAAAGTCCAGGATGGAATTGATCTCACCCCGGACATACCTGTGGGCCTCAGTGAAGCAGCTCAATCTCTATTTCATTTGGTTCTATTTTAAAATTCTGCATATATATATATATATATATATATAGTTTAAAAATCAGTTATGTATCAAAAATATCACTGCTTACCCTGCTTTCCTGGTCCTCTGAGTCAACTATTTTCAGCCATTAGCAGATTTTTTTTTTTTGTTTGGTATTTATCTTCCCAGCTCTAAACAACATGGGTGTATAGATACTTACTGGTTTTGTCCACATTAGGCATCATCCATTGACTTTCCAATACGGTGCACAGGGATTCAGCTCTGCTCACCCCACCCTCACCTCCACCACATATGTTTGCCCACTTTCTGTTCCTCCATCCTCCCAATACAGTTGTCATATTTGGTGATATCAATTTTCAGTCTTTACATTATTATGGTTGTGTTCATGCTGTTCACAACTGAGTCACTTCAAGTAACCATGATTTTATTCCCCTTTCCTCCATAGCTTTTTATGTTCCACCAGAGCTCAAAATTGTGGCACTTAACTTGTGCTCATCACTACTCCAATCCCCCAGTTCTCTCCCAATTATGTAAACCCTTCTCAGTGTTTTCAGACACAGTCCTATCAATGTCATCTTTAGGACCAATCTTTCCTGGAGTCTTTAATCAGCTTGCATCAGAACAGGCTGTTTCTCTGCCTGGCTCATAGCTGTCCACCCGGGATGTTCCTTCACCACAACCTTGGTGAATTCCATCACTTGCCGTCATGTCCCAGTTTCCTGGATCTTATGTCTTGCTCCCTAGGTTTCCTCTCTTGTTTTGGTGGAGCACTTCCCTTAGCAGCTTCCTGAGGAAGAAGGCTGAGCGCCAAAGAGTTGATGCTTTGGAACTGTGGTGTTGGAGAAGACTCTTGAGAGTCCCTTGGACTGCAACGAGATCCAACCAGTCCATTCTAAAGGAGAACAGTCCTGGGTGTTCTTTGGAAGGAATGATGCTAAAGCTGAAACTCCAGTACTTTGGCCACCTCATGTGAAGAGTTGACTCATTGGAAAAGACTCTGATGCTGGGAGGGATTGGGGGCAGGAGGAAAAGGGGACGACAGAGGATGAGATGGCTGGATGGCATCACTGACCTGATGGACGTGAGTCTGAGTGAACTCCGGGAGTTGGTGATGGACGGGGAGGCCTGGTGTGCTGTGATTCATGGGGTCGCAAAGAGTTAGACACGACTGAGTGACAGAACAGAACTGAGCTGAGAAAGAGGATATGCAACTACCTTTTAAAAAACTATTCATGTATGAAAATGTTTGATTTTTTTCCAATATTTCTTTTTTGATAGTTTTGAGTATGGGATTCGAGGCTGGAAATGATTCTCCAGAAGGCATTGTTCTACTGACCTCTAGTTTTCCAGGCTTGAGAATAACCTGATGGCATTCTATACCTGTTTTCTTTAAAATGTTTTAAGTAATCTGTTCTTCTTGCTCTGAAAACTCCTTGGATCTCCTCTTTGTCCCAGTTTTCTGAAATTCTGTGGTGATGTGGAATTCAACTCAACTCCACACATAGATATCAAGACAGTCCTGTGCGGTGGAACTTCCTTCACTCAGGGTTTCAGGCTGAACAGAGACGTGCCCAAGAGTATAGAGCTGGAAATTACGGGAACTGAGAGAGGTGAGGCAGACAGGTGTGGGTGAGTGTGCTGTGTTACACTCATACGTTACTCATACAAGATGTATAAGGGCAACATTTTAAAAATTCCATGTGTCAGTACTTTTTAAGGGAGACTCATCCAGGGTCGACTTTGCCCTTGTGGCACAGTGGTTAAAAATCTGCCTGCATGCAGGAGGCCTGGGTTTGATTCCTGGGTCGGGAAGATCCCCTGGAGAAAGGTATGGCAACCCACTTCACTATTTTTGCCTGGAGAATCCCATGGACAGAGGATCCTAGTGGGCTACAGTCCATGGGGTTGCAAAGAGTTGGATACGACTGAAGTGACTTAGCATGCACGCAGAGGGATCAGATATTGCTAATTTTCTGTAGAGAGCCAGGAAGGCTTGAGTTCCGGGTCAGTGGGTCCCAAAGTTCCCAGGGGTGTCAGCTGAAATAGAACCAGGAACCAGGCCCCTTTTCGGGAAGCAATCCCTAAAATGTACTTCTCCTTCACCCTGAAGGTGTACCTATTGATACTGATAGGTAGATATACTGATAACTAGATAGAACGTATGGTAAGCTGCTCAGTAAATGTCTCCCCAATGGATACAGACAGAACAGTTCAATGTAAAATCTACCTGTCCCCTCCCTGGTGGGAATCAGCCAAGAGACAGCACTACCCTGGAGGCTGCCAGAACATCATTATTGAAAACCATTGATATACTATCTTAATTAAATCTCATAACAACCCTATGAGGCAAGTAGTTTTAATCCTCATTTTACACATTCAGACACTTAAGGCTAAAGAAGTAAAATAACTTGCCCAGGATCCCAAAGCTCATTGTTGTTATTCAGTCACTCAGTCGTGTCCGATTCTTTGCGACCCCAATAGCTGTGGCACGCCAGGCTTCCCTGTCCTTCACCATCTCCCAGAGCTTGTTCAAACTCATGTCCATTGAGCTGGTGATGTCATCTAGCCATCTCGTCCTCTTGCTGTCCCCAGCTCCTCCTGCCTTCAGTCTTTCCCAGCATCAGGATCTTTTCTAATGAGTAGGCTCTTTGCATGTTTCACTTCAGCATCAGTCCTTCCAATGAGTATTCAAGGTTGATTTCATTTCAGATTGACTGGTTTGATCTCCTTGCAGTCCAAGGGACTCTCAAGAGTAACTTGATAATAACAACTCTCAAGTTGTTACTCTCTAACACCACAGTTCAAAAGATTGATTCTTTGGCACTCAGACTTTCTTATGATCCAACATTCACATCCATGTGTGACTACTGGAAATAACATAGCTTTGACTATACAGACCTTTATTGAAAAGTAATGTCTCTTCTTTTTAATATGTTGTCTAGTTTGGTCATAGCTTTTCTTCCAAGAAGCAAGCATCTTTTAAAGCTCATAATGCAGAATAAATATGAATGAATCCAGAGCTCACAGTAGATCTGACTTCTTCCACACAAAAAGCAACCCCAAATATCACTTGAATCCCGGGTGAGAGCCCCTGGGAATTCTCAGCAAACTGAAGCATTGCCCCAGGGAGCATGTGGGAGAGACATGTGGAAATGAACACAGGAAACCTATCTCGTTATTACTGGTTCTGATGCTAAATCAGCTATGGGACTGTGACAACACTTTCTGACTCTGGGCTTCAGTTTCCAGATCTGTTAAATGAAGTTAAGAATGTATCTGTGGAGTTTGGGGAGAGGACCATGATAACCTAGGGCAAGGAACAGAGATCTCAGAAGGGTTTCCAAGAGAACAGAAGTTCTGTGTTCCCTGGAGAAAGATGGGAAACACTATTGGAAAACTGAGAATAGTGAAAGTGAATTTAATGTATTAATACAAATTCTTAAATGGGTATGAGTTCTCCTTTCAAATACTCCATTGTAATCCAAGACTCCATGATTTCTACCCCCAAAATTGGGTGCCTCCAATGAGAACCAGTGGTTCTAAAACCACAAGGGTGCTCATACTTGGCTGTACATTGAGATCACCTGGGCATCTCCAATCATATGGATGCTTAGGTTCCCTCTCACAGATCCTATGGAGAAGGAAATGGCAACACACTCCAGTATTCTTGCCTAGAGAATCCTGTGGACAGAGGAGCCTGGTGGGCTGCTGTCTATAGTGTTGCACAGAGTTGGACATGACTGAAGCGACTTAGCATGCACGCATGCACTGGAGAAGGAAATGGCAACCCACTCCAGTATTTTTGCCTGGAGAATCCCAGGGACAGGGGAGCCTGGTGGGCTGCCATCTATGGGGTCACACAGAGTCGGACACGACTGAAGTAACTTAGCAGCAGCAGCAGCAACACAGATCCTAACTTGAGATGTGGTTCAGGCTTTGGGAATGTGGAGAGTTCCCCATGGGATTTTAATGTGCAGACCAAGCTGAGAATCTCAGCCCCAGAGCTTTGAATTCTTCATTTTGGGGGTGAAGATTAAAAGAGAAAACAAGGAAGCACAGGCACCCAATGACTGTTTAATGTGCAAACAAGTCACCTAGATGTCTTTTAAAATGCAGCCTCTAGTTCAGTTGGTCCAGGTGAGCCTGGGCTTTTAACAAGCTCCCAGGGCTTGCCCACACACTGTCCCCAGACTCTGCCTGAGGAGCCAGGCTGCAGCTTGCATGAATATGAGATGAGAATTATGGCTCTTTAGGTCAGCTGAGTCTTTATTTCTATGAGGGTCAGTTTTCCGATCTATAAAACACGGACAAGCAGTAGCAGTTACACCACAGAATTCTTGGATGCTTAAATGACAGAATGTGGTCCACTGGAGAAGGGAATGGCAAGCCACTTCAGTATTCTTGCCTTGAGAACCCCATGAACACTATGAAAAGGCAAAATGATAGGATACCAAAAGAGGAACTCCCCAGGTCATTAGGTGCCCAATATGCTACTGGAGATCAGTGGAGAAATAACTCCAGAAAGAATGAAGGGATGGAGCCAAAGCAAAAACAATACCCAGTTGTGGATGTGACTGGTGATAGAAGCAAGATCCGATGCTGTAAAGAGCAATATTGCATAGGAACCTGGAATGTCAGGTCCATGAATCAAGGCAAATTGGAAGTCGTCAAACAAGAGATGGCAAGGGTGAATGTCGACATTCTAGGAATCAGCAAACTAAAATGGACTGGAATGGGTGATTTTAACTCAGATGACCATTATATCTACTACTGCGGGCGGAATCCCTCAGAAGAAATGGAGTAGCCATCATGGTCAACAAAAGAGTCTGAAATGCAGTACTTGGATGCAATCTCAAAAACAACAGAATGATCTCTGTTCGTCTCCAAGGCAAACCATTCAATATCAGGTTATCCAAGTCTATGCCCCAACCAGTAACACTGAAGAAACTGAAGTTGAATGGTTTTATGAAGACATACAAGACCTTTTAGAATTAATGCCCCCAAAAGATGTCCTTTTCATTAGAGGGGACTGGAATGCAAAAGTAGGAAGTCAAGAAACTCCTGGAGTAACAGGCAAATTTGGCCTTGGAATGTGGAATGAAGCAGGGCAAAGACTAATAGAGTTTTGCCAAGAAAATGCACTGGTCATAGCAAACACCCTCTTCCAACAACACAAGAGAAGACTCTACACATGGACATCACCAGACGGTCAACACTGAAATCAGATTGATTATATTCTTTGCAGCCAAAGATGGAGAAGCTCTATAAAGTCAACAAAAACAAGACCAGGAGCTGACTGCGGCTCAGATCATGAACTCCTCATTACCAAATTCAGACTCAAATTGAAGAAAGTAGGGAAAACCGCTAGACCATTCAGGTATGACCTAAATCAAATCCCTTATGATTATACAGCGGAAGTGAGAAACAGATTTAAGGGCCTAGATCTGATAGATAGAGTGCCTGATGAACTATGGAATGAGGTTCGTGACATTGTACAGCAGACAGGGATCAAGACCATCCCCATGGAAAAGAAATGCAAAAAAGCAAAATGGCTGTCTGGGGAGGCCTTACAAATAGCTGTGAAAAGAAGAGAGGCGAAAAGCAAAGGAGAAAAGGAAAGATAAAAGCATCTGAATGCAGAGTTCCGAAGAATAGCAAGAAGAGATTAGAAAGTGTTCTTCAGCGATCAATGCAAAGAAATAGAGGAAAACAACAGAATGGGAAAGACTAGAGATCTCTTCAAGAAAATTAGAGATACCAAGGGAACAGTTCATGCAAAGATGGGCTCGATAAAGGACAGAAATGGTATGGACCTAACAGAAGCAGAAGATATTAAGAAGAGGTGGCAAGAATACACAAAAGAACTGTACAAAAAAGATCTTCACGACCCAGATAATCATGATGATGTGATCACTCACCTAGAGCCAGACATCCTGGAATGTGAAGTCAAGTGGGCCTTAGAAAGCATCACTACGAACAAAGCTAGTGGAGGTGATGGAATTCCAGTTGAGCTGTTTCAAATCCTGGAAGATGATGCTGTGAAAGTGCTGCACTCAATATGCCAGCAAATTTGGAAAACTCAGCAGTGGCCACAGGACTGGAAAACGTCCGTTTTCATTCCAATTCTTAAGAAAAGCAATGCCAAAGAATGCTCAAACTACCGCACAATTGCACTCATCTCACACGCTAGTAAGGTAATGCTCAAAATTCTCCAAGCCAGGCTTCAGCAATATGTGAACCGTGAACTTCCTGATGTTCAAGCTGGTTTTAGAAAAGGCAGAGGAACCAGAGATCAAATTGCCGACATCTGCTGGATCATGGAAAAAGCAAGAGTTCCAGAAAAATATCTACTTCTGCTTTTAACTATGCCAAAGCCTTTGACTGTGTGGATCACAATAAACTGTGGAAAATTCTGAAAGAGATGGGAATACCAGACCACCTGACCTGCCTCTTGAGAAATCTGTATGAAGGTCAGGAAGCAACAGTTAGAACTGGACATGGGACAGCAGACTGGTTCCAAATAGGAAAAGGAGTACGTCAAGGCTGTCTATTGTCACCCTGCTTATTTAACTTCTATGCAGAGTACATCATGAGAAACGCTGGACTGGAAGAAACACAAGCTGGAATCAAGATTGCCAGGAGAAATATCAATAACCTCAGATACGTAGATGACACCACCCTTATGGCAGAAAGTGAAGAGGAGCTAAAAAGCCTCTTGATGAAAGTGAAAGAGGAGAGCGAAAAAGTTGGCTTAGAGCTCAACATTCAGAAAACGAAAATCATGGCATCCGGTCCCATCACTTCATGGGAAATAGATGGGGAAACAGTGGAAACAGTGTCAGACTTTATTTGTTGGGGCTCCAAAATCACTGCAGATAGTGACTGCAGCCATGAAATTAAAGACACTTACTCCTTGGAAGAAAAGTTATGACCAACCTAGATAGTATATTCAAAAGCAGAGACATTACTTTGCTGACTAAGGTCCATCTAGTCAAGGCTATGGTTTTTCCTGTGGTCATGTATGGATGTGAGAGTTGGACTATGAAGTAGGCTGAGCGCCGAAGAATTGATGCTTTTGAACTTTGGTGTTGGAGAAGACTCTTGAGAGTCCCTTGGACTGCAAGGAGATCCAACCAGTCCATTCTGAAGGAGTGCAACCCTGGGATTTCTTTGGAAGGAATGATGCTAAAGCTGAAGCTCCAGTACTTTGGCCACCTCATGCGAAGAGTTGACTCATTGGAAAAGAGTCTGATGCTGGGAGGGATTGGGGGCAGGAGGAGAAGGGGACGACAGAGGATGAGATGGCTGGATGGCATCACGGACTCGATGGACATGAGTCTGAGTGAACTCCGGGAGATGGTGATGGACAGGGAGGCCTGGCGTGCTGGGGTTCATGGGGTCGCAAAGAGTCGGACACGACTGAGCAACTGAACTGAACTGAACTAAATGAGGTAACTAAGTATACATTTGTAGCACAATAGAAATGTTCAATTTTTAATTGTTAGGATATCTGACACTCCGGGAAGGCTTATCATCTGCCAGGAATGTTTCAAGTGCTTTCAAGCCTTAACTCATCCAAGCCTCAAAACAACACTGTGAGGTAGGTACTATTATTTCATCATCCCTGTTTTACTGATTTTCCAAGCTACTAAGGCACAGAGAGGTGGGCTATCTTAATTTACTAAGCAGGCCTGGGAGCAGCTAAGTCGGTGTTTGAACCCAGGGAAGATCTGGGCCCTTGTTCCTCCCCAGGGCTGCAATCACAGCAGGCCTGACCTAGAGGCCCTGACTTGAGGGCTTCTATGCAGAATGGGCTGTGCACCAGCAGGGGGCAGCATAGGGCTACATGCATGCAGAGGCCACTTATCGTGCGCTGTGCTGGGCACCTCACCGCGAAACCCGCGCTGGGTCTTCAGCGTCTTAGAACTCCCCTCTCTTTTCCGCCCTCAAGTTGTCGCCTAGGAGGCCGCCCAGGGATCCATGAAGAAAGAAGAGTCCTACCGAACAGGTTCAAATCTGAGTTCCTCAATGTAAGACCAAGTTCGCAGGGAAAGCAAAGAGGGGAAGTGAGTTTGCGCTTCTCGCCTTTACCCCAGGAGCGCAACCAGCCCGGAAAATCTACAAATCTGTCTTTATTCCGAAAGTCCAACAAGGGCTGAGGAGCTCAGCCAAGTGGGCAAAAGTCGAGAATCCCTCTTGGATACCACAGAGCCGTTTGGAGGCGCCGGGCATCCGTGTGGGCGCGCAGGGAATGCGGACTGACAGGGAGGAGACTCTCTTTAGAGGATTACCTTCGCAAAGGCAGGGGGCATTTTCTTGCAGAGTGCCCCGGGAGGGGGCAAATGAATTTGAGAAAGCAGTGCCAGGGTGGGGGGATTAACCGGGCGGTTTCCATGGTGCCTGGGGCGTGGGGGGGAGGAATGCACCCGCAAGCGGTGGCGAAACAACTGTACTGTCCCGCCAGCTAGAGAAGGCTGGAGGCTGTGGGGCGGGGTGGGTGGGGTGGGGTGGGAGTGGGGGTGGGGGGTTCGTGGAGGGGTGGAAGCCGCGCACGGCGGGGGCGGGGCGGTCACGTGTGCGGAGGGGCGAGGCCGCAAGCCGCCCGAGGAGCAATCCGAGTCCCAGCCGAGTGGCTGCGCCGCCGGGAGAAAACTGTGACCAGGACCGAGGGGCTGAAGGTGGGCAGGACGCCTCCGAGGCACTCAAGGCTCCAGCGGCCGGGACCTGGCTCAGGCCTGCCTGCAGCCGGTCTGGGGGACAGCTGTCAGGGACGGAGGACGCCAAGGAAAAGTGAGAGCCGAAGCTTGGGGCTGAGCGGAAGAGCCCCACTCGCTGGCTTTTACGGAGGCTGGGGACTCAGTTTATTCCTCCGGGGCAGGTTGGGCAAGTGCCACGTCAGCTCTAGCTGACCAGCCGACACCACTGTCTTTTAAGTCGACTCGAGTTGTCGGCACCTGCTTAGGGCGCCAGGAGAGGCTGCGGTCATGGTGAGTGAGGACCCTAACCAACAGGACCACGATGGCACCCCTTCGCAAACTTCGGCGCTCCAGGAGCACCCCAATCTCTCAGTCCACCCCAGCGTCTCGATCCACCCCAGCGTCTCGATCCACCCCAGCGTCTCGGCCCACCCCAGCGTCTCGGCTCACCCCAGCGTCTCGATCCACCCCAGTGTCTCTGTATACCCTAGTAGTTCAGCCCACCCAAGTACCTTGGCTCAACCCAGTGGCTTGATCCAACCCAGTAGCTCGGGCCCTGAAGATCTTAGCGTGATCAAGGTGAGCAAGCGCCGGTGGGCGGTGGTCCTGGTGTTCAGCTGCTACTCCATGTGCAACGCCTTCCAGTGGATCCAGTACGGCGCCATCAATAACATCTTCATGCACTTCTACGGGGTCAGTGCCTTTGCCATCGACTGGCTGTCCATGTGCTACATGGTGACCTACATCCCTCTGCTCCTGCCGGTGGCCTGGCTCTTGGAGAAATTTGGCCTGCGTACCATCGCCCTCACTGGCTCCGCTCTCAACTCCCTGGGGGCCTGGGTGAAGCTGGGCAGCCTGCAGCCACATCTCTTCCCAGTCACCATGCTGGGCCAGGTCATCTGCTCCGTGGCCCAGGTCTTCATCCTGGGTATGCCCTCCCGCATTGCTTCCGTCTGGTTCGGGGCTAATGAGGTGTCAACCGCCTGCTCCATAGCTGTCTTTGGCAATCAGGTGGGTAGAGGAGTGAGTGGCGTTCACTGTGGGACTGAGGGTGTTCGTTGTACCGAACTGCTTCACTGCGTGAAGCCTAGCTTTCTGACTTCAGCAGTGTTTGTGACTCTGGCTGACCATGGCTGGGTGTGACTGAGCGAGTGGATGATTGTGACCGAGTGGGTGTGTAAGAGAAGTGGGGAAATGAAAGGAAGGGCCTTTGCGTCACCCGCAGTTTCTCTTCCTCCGGCAGAAAGCATGCTTCTGGAACACATGTTGTCTTTATGATCTCATTCCTGAACTTCCTTCACCAGCTTGAACAGGATAGCTCTTCTTTCTCAGGGAATAGCCCCTGGCCGTCAGACTATTCTGTGTCACTGGAGGTTAAGTTAGTTAAAGTGAAGTCACTCAGTCGTGTCCGACTCTTTGTGACCCCATGGACTGTAGCCTACCAGGCCCCTCCCTCCATGGGATTCTCCAGGCAAGAGTACTGGAGTGGGTTGCCATTTCCTTCTCCAGGGGATCTTCCTGACCCAGGGATCAAACCCGGGTCTCCTGAGTTCCAGGCAGACGCTTTAACCTCTGAGCCACCAGGGAAGCCCCACTGGGGGTTGGCGGGTGTTCTTTGCCTGTCCAGCCGGCTTTCCCAGAGGGCAGCATCTCCTGCGCCACGTGGAGAGGCAGAGCAGTGCTGGCGCTGCGCTCGCCTTCTTTATACCCAGCTGGAGCCAGGACGGTGGGAGCAGTGCTTGGTGGCAAATGCCTACCCTGAGAGTTAGAGTCAAGTCCAGGAGGAGGGAATCAAGCTCTTGCTCTGAATTTCCAAGGCCTAGAAGCCGTGGGAAGGCCTGGAAAGTTCATCTCTTAATCCTTTGTCTTTCCTCCTTAGGGGAAGGAGAATATCAAGTTCTTTGCATCTCGGTCTGGACATGGCCCAGAAAGGTGGGCTTGTGTGAGTCTGATCACTGTGTCCGAAAGGTTGAGGCAGCTGTTTATGGGGTCCTTCTTTATCTGGACCACTGCCTGGGGTGGGGGGTGGGTCTCACTTCTTCCAAAGCACATGCAGTTGTGGCTACACATCTAACAAATGACCAGGCGCCCTTGGTTCTTGAAGGCTTGTTTCCTCTTCCTGTTTGTTACATTTAGAACAGGGGTCCCAAGTTTTGGGCCACGGACAGGTACCTCCTGTCAGATCAGCGGTGGCATTAGATGAGAAATAAAGTGCACAATAAATGTAACGTGCTTGAATCATCCCCAAACCATCCACCCCTTCCCAGTCTGTGCAAAAACTGTCTTTCACGAAACCTGTCCTTGGTGCCAAAAGGTTGGGAACCGCTGATTTAAAATGTTTAAGCTTTCATTTAGAAAGTTCTTATTTGGGTCAGAAATTTCCAAACTTCTCCAAAGGTAAATTGTCATTCTGCTCATCTTTACCACCAGAAAGGTAACTTGAGCTAAATTTTTTCAGGCCAGTAAGTCCTGCCACTTGGGTAATAGTGTAAGCAATCAGTGGAAACAACAGACGGGCCTTCTCAGCACAAGCAGGAACAGAAAAGCCTCTACCCAGTTTTCTTTAACCTGTGGGTTTGACCATTCAGAAGATTGAATGGATTTGAGGGTTGGGGAAGAAACCAGTTGGATTTTTTTTGTTCAGGGAGATTAAAAAATAGGTACTGAAGGTGACATTCACAACACCCTGTACTCACAGGTGGTGTGACCACAGGTTTGGACATCTCCATTGCAGCATTGTTGGTGGGGTTGACGTTACTGGATGTTTTCTTTATCCGAGGGTGAAGCTGGGGAGTCGAGGGGCGGGATCTTTCATGTCTCCAGAGGGTTAAAGCTGTCTATTTGCAGCCCCAACGGGATTCAGACAAGGTCACTGCAGTCCCAAACCCATTATTTGGGGAGGCCAGGAGAGAGATGCACCCTCAGGTGGCCTGGGCGATCAGAGAACCGAACACTTTCTTTGTTAACCATGGAGCAAAAGCTAATTGCTTTTCAGTCTTCTCCACACACACCTGTGCGGGAAAAGTTTAAGTGTTAGTCACTCAGTCGTGTCTGACTCTTTGCAACCCCATGGACTGTAGCCCACCAGGCTCCTCTGTCCATGGGATTCTCTAGGCAAGAATACTGGAGTGGGTAGCCATTCCCTTCGCCAGAGGATCATGCAGACTCAGGGATCAAACCCAGGTCTCCTGCATTGCAGGCAGATTCTTTACCATCTGAGCCACCAGGGAAGCCCAAACTTAAAGCCGAATATATCTTTAAAATTTAGTAAGAATAGTTAGCCATTTCCTACCCCTACTCCCCACCAAGGTCAGAAAATGCTAAGAATTTCACATTGAAAGACACCCTAACAGCAGATATTCTTGTCATGGTGCCATCAATTTAGCCTTAACCGTTTAGCCTTAACCCACCGTGCTAAGTTAAAAATTATGAAAAGCTGAATTGCTTATGCTTCCTCACGTAGAGGTGACTTTGTTTGGCTCTTGGCATGTGTTTTAACCTTTTTTGCTAAGTAAAGCATGATGGAATGGTGGAGAAATATTAATAGAACACCTTGAGCTCTTTTTTTAGGGGGGAAAAAAAAAAAAGATTCCATGAAGCTGCCTAAACAGACTATAAGCGTCTTTTCAGAGAGTTACTCTTCGTGGCCACAGACTTCACACTGATCAGCCAGACTCCTGTTCCCTGGAAATTCTGACCTCATTTGTTCCTTGACTCAACAGGCGTTTACCCAGAAGCTGCAGTGGCTCAGTGGTAGAGAATCTGCCTGCAATGCAGGAGACCCGCCTTTGGTCCCTGGGTGGGGAAGACCTCCTAGAAGAGGAAATGGCGACCCACTCCAGTATCATTGCCTAGGAAATCCCAAGGACAGAGGAGCCTGGCGGGCTACAGTCCCTGGGGTGGCAAGAGTTGGAATCGACTTAGCGACTAAACCGTTACCACCAGGGTTGGTGTATTAGCACAGAAATGGATGCCTTGGCAGGTGCTGTGCTGGGGCTACACAGAGACTCCCTTGCCTTCAGAGTTCTCCTCCTAGGCTTTTAAACTGTACCAGGCACCAACCTCCAGATTTTTTAAAAAATGCACAAGCAACCAGATGAGAGTATAGAGGATTTGTTTTCAGTTCTTTGCGAGGTTTTTACTATCTTCTTGTCATTGCTAAGGGAAGACTGAAGGAGAAAGAAGCTAATATCTATCAACACCTATGATAATACAAGGCACTTTTTCATCCATATGCTTTTTTTGTTTTAGCCTCTGAGATGGGTGGGATTGTCTCTGTTGTTACAGGTGAGAAACTTCAGATGCAGATAAATGGAGCAACCTTTTCCGGGGTCCTACAGGCCCTGAGTGATAAAAAGGAGGTTCGAAGCCAGTTCCTCTTCCACAGCCCCTGTCAGTCGGCCATTATTGGGTCTTCATGGGGACAAACCATAGATTTAGAAATTAAAAGGCAAGATTCCGAGTCTCAGGCTCTGGGCCTGCGTCTCGAGGCGTGTTGGTGGTGGCACCGTGTCTAGCAGCTTGTCTGGAGTTTGGGAGCCAGCCCCTGCTTTCTGTTCTGGATCTCCAGGCATTAGCATTGCCTCCTCACCTGACGGATTTCCCAGGCGGCTCAGTGTAAAAGAATCCGCTTGCCAAAGCAGGAGACACAGGAGATGTGGGTTCAGTCCCTGGGTCAGGAAGATCCCCGGAAGAGGAAATGGCAACCCACTCCAGTATTCTTGCTTGGGGGATTCCATGGACAGAGGAGCCCCGCGGGCTGCAGTCCGTGGGGCTGCAAAGAGCTGGGCGTGACTGAGCAGGCACACATCACCTGCTGCCTGTGGAGGGGCTGTTCCTGCCTCCCTGAGCCTCAGGAAGTGGGGGCTCCAGGCTCCAGGGTGAGGAAACCTGTGGATCTGAGCTGGGGTGGCAGTGGACAGGGAGACGTGGCCCGCAGCTGAGGCACTTGCCTGTGACCCTCGCACAGGTGGTAGCAGTCCCGCAGGGTTCCCAACACTGGTTCCATTGTTTCCAGGGAGAACCGTCTGTGTGGGGTTTTGAGTGATATGGACACATTGTTATTGAGCCAGGTAGGGAGGAAAGCCTTGTGTGAGATCTGGTGACCCCTTGGTGGCATGGGGGTGAGGGACATGTGGGAGCAGGATTAGATCTTCAAGGCGGCCCCAGCCCCAATGAGGAGCCTCCAGCGCTGAGACCAGAAGGGATTTCCTCCAGGGCCCCAGGGCAGCTCCCAGCATAGCGCCACCCAGAAAAAGACTAGAGAGAATCAGTTTGCTCTTCAACGTGAAGAAAATATGGTCACCTTAGAGTTCTACAGCAGCCTTGGCTGTGGGCTATGGAGAATAGCCCTGTCCAATAGAAATATAAGGAAAGCCACAAACACAAGCCACATGCATGACCAAATTTTCTAGGAGCCACTTGAAAAAAGGTAAAATGTAAATTTGTTTACGAAAGTAAATAGAACAGTGAAATTAGGTTTAGAACGATATTTTATTTAACTCGGCATATCCAACATAGTATTTTGACATGTAATCAATGTAATAAAATTACTGAGAGGCTGTTTTACATTCTTTTTCTGTGGTGAGTCTTTAGAAGTTGGCATGTATTTTAGACCTACAGACTAGCAACATTTTCCACTATGTCTGGGATGATGATGCTAATTGTAGGGGAGGAAAAAGTTTTCCTTAACTGTCTTAGAGTCCCCAGCTAAAAATTAAATGGACAAAGTCAAGATTAATAAGAGCAAATTATGCATATGATTTACTATAAATATTAGGTGACGCGGGAGTGTTTGTGAGGAAATGAAGCAATAGTTGGACCTATGCACTTCTTTTTTTTAAGAAAAATGATTTTCCTTATTTTTGGTTGTGCTGGGTCTTTGTTGTTGCATGGACTCTTCTCTAGTTGCCGCAAGCAGGGGCTGTTCTCTATTTGTGTGCGGGCTTCTCATTGCGGAGGTTTCCCTTATTGCAGAGCACGTGCTCTAGGGTGTGTGGGCTTCAGCAGTTGTGGCGCACGGGCTTACTTGCTCCGCCATATGTGGGATCTTCCTGGATCAGGGATTGTCTCCTGCCCTGGCAGGCTAATTCTTTACCACTGAGTCACAAGGGAAGTGCAGACTTGTGCACTTCTGTGCCAGGTTTGATAAGAGTGGACACTCAGAGGAGTGTGATAGGATAGGTCTGAGATCATTGTAGATTGGGAGCACTGTCGAGGCCTGTTTGTCAGGATTCTTTTCTGCAGTGTCCCTTTATCTTCAGAGACAAGGATGCTCCCTTCCTCTGGGAGCCAGGAGGGTACCTCCCACAGGAGGGTTTTAAGGCTTGTTTGGGGGAAGAATGGGGAGGAGAGGGGAGGAGGTCACAGTGACCTTTCTGCTTTGCAGTTCTCAGACTCCTTCAGCTTAAAATATTCACTATGCCAGGGTCCCAAATTCGGGGGCATTAGGTCCTGAATCTCATCATATTTCAAGCATTTGGAAATCAGGCTCTCGTGGATAAATGCAGGCTCTAGGAAAGGCAGTCCCGTCTTGAGGTGGTGTATGCTGGACTGGCTGGTCCTCTGTTGCCCAGGGAGACTGGGTGTTCCTGAGGCTGACTCAGGAGTCAAGGTCAGGAGAGGTGGCTGGCTGGCCTTGTCTTGTTCCAGACTTCCGAGCACGTGGGTGGGTGAAAGTTCAGGCTTATCAGTCTGGCTGTTGCCATGTCAGGAAGCTCTCAAGGTCTGAGTGATGTCTGGGGGGAGGTGAAGGCCAGTGCCTGTGTGCTTTTGCTTGTGGTCATTGTCAAGGCACATGAAGCAGCTGCCCCCGTGGCTGGCTACTTGCTGACCTCCCCTTCTAGTTGGGAGAGAGGACCAGGCAGGGATTGGGAGAGCCAGGGCAAGGCTGGTGGAGACTGGCATGAGAAGGGGTGGGGCCAGCACCAACCCTCTAATGCTCATAGGGGCAGCCAGGTCATGGAAGGAAAAGTGAAACAGGAGGGGGGTCATGGCATCGTGAGAGCACACGTCCCAGCTGAACTGACAGCTGCTTCAGCCTCTGCCACCCGCTCGTATACACAGCATGACCATCTCATGTTATCAGACCATCTCATTTGTTGGTGCCTTTAAAGAAGCCAGAAACCAGATTTTTACTTAAAAATTT
This sequence comes from Ovis canadensis, assembly GCF_042477335.2. Lineage (NCBI taxonomy): Eukaryota > Metazoa > Chordata > Mammalia > Artiodactyla > Bovidae > Ovis > Ovis canadensis. The sequence continues at coordinate 97,152,510 of NC_091251.1, forward strand.
TAAAATTGTGCTAAAATTATAACTCATTCATAATTTTAACCATTCATAAGTATACAGTTCAATGGCATTAAGTAGTTTCACAATATTGTTTAAGAACTACTAGTATCTATACCCCAATTTTTTTTTTATTATTCCCAACAACTCTGTACTCATTAAACAGCAACTCCTCTGTAATCTCTATTCTATCACTACTCTATTCTACTTTCTGTCTCCATTAATTTGCCTATTCTAGGTCCTGCATATAACCAAAATCATGCAATATTTTGTCTTTGGAGTCTGGCTTATGAAATCTGTTTTTTTTTTTTTTTAATTCTGATAAAACTAAAAAATTATGCTGTTGTTGTTACCGTCCATGTTTTGAGATTGTGGGTCATATAAGACTTCTAGGGTGAGACTTCTAGGGAAGGTAAAGAGGAACTGAATGCCAGTTCTGGTTTCTCCTTCATGCAAAGCGCTCACCAAAGATACAGGCAGGTGGGTGAGCTCAGAGGCTGGCCACTCCAGGAAGGAAACTAGACCAGTGCTCCTTCAAATGGTGCCCATTTACCTCACCTGTGGGTCCAGGACAGACTACAGATGCCTGGGCCCTCACCTGGACTTCCGAATCAGATCCTCCAGGGAAGAGGCCAGGCGCCTGTGTTTCCACCTGGCTTCCCAGGCGAGGTTTGTGATCAGACGTGAACTCACCAGGAGAGAGGAGCCCGGTGCCCTGGGGAGGCGCCCTCCGGCCTGGAGCCGGCTTCCTGTCAGGGCTGGCCTGTCTTTGCTGCTATAGACGGGTCCAGTTCCCAGGTGGAGGAGCTGGGATCTCAGTCACTCTCCAGGGTGAGACGGGAGGGTGGGCTTGGGTGGGGCTCATAATTCTGATTCACTTATAGTTCTGAAAATAAACAGAGCCCTGGGAGTTTGGGGGGATGGGGAGGCCCTGCAGGCCTGTGCGGTGGAACCATAGCGGAAGCTCCTAATCCTGCTTCTTTGACCTGCAGCTCAGTACACTGCAGGGGAGGAGGCTCTGGTGGCCTGGCCTGACTCCTGACTTGGCCGTGTTGTCTTGGCAGGCAGTCTTGAGGGTCTGATGATTCTGTGGGATCAGGTCTACATCTTCAGTTTAGCATCTAGGGCCCCTCCTTCCTTGGCTTTCCTGGCTACCCATCTCTTGTTCCCTCCCAGTTTTTCCCCTGCTCTGACCAGTTTGGCTTCTTAGTTCTGTCCTTGAAGATACATTGCTTAGAGATTAAGCCTAAAGCCTTGGAGAGTGACATCAGTAGACGGAGGACCAGGAAGCTACACACACACACACACTTCTCCCACAGAAATATTAAATACATGAGAAACTGGCTAAAATAACCTTCCCTATGGGATTTCTGTACATCAAAGATCTACAGCAACCAAGGAAACACCCAACTGAAGAAAAAGTCACATTCAAAATGGTAGAAAGTTTCATGGCCGTTTTGCCCGTTTGCCTCTCCCCTCTCCCTTCTCCTGTCCCTCCCTGCAAACTTGAGAGCACAAAGCAGACCAAACGCGCAACATTTTCCATCAATTGTTTCTATACACTAACAATGAACAATCCCCAAAGGAAAGTGAAACAATTCCAATTACTGTAGCATTGAAGAAAACACTTGAGTCATTTAACCAGCAAAATGAAAGACTTCTGCACTGAAAACTGTAAAATGTTACTGAAAAAAAGAAGTCAGAAATAAATGTAAAAACATCCTGTGTTCATGGATTGGAAGACCTTAATATTGTTAAGATGTCAATACGACACAAAGCATTAGTATAAATCTATAAATTCAGCACAATCACTATCAAAATCCTGATTTTTTTAAGGAAGAAAAAAAGATGAAGGAAAAAAATATTTTCCTTCATCTTTTCCCCGGATGAAGGGAAAAAATGCATCCGAAAATTCATATGCAGACGTTTAAGGGACACTGAGTAGTCAAAGCAATCTTGGAAAAGAATCAGTTGGAGATCTGACATTTCTTAATGTGTGTAATAAAACTAACACAACTAATAACAAAGCTGTAGTAATCATGACAGTGTAGGATCAGCATAAAGACAGACTTACAGACCAAAGGAGTACAGAGTCCAGAAATAAACCCCCACATCAGTTCAGTTCAGTTCAGTCACTCAGTCGTGTCCGACTCTCTGCAACCCCATGAATCGCAGCACGCCAGGCCTCCCTGTCCATCACCAACTCCATCGAGTCAGTGATGCCATCCAGCCATCTCATCCTCTGTTGTCCCTTCTCCTCCTGCCCCAATCCCTCCCAGCATCGAGTCTTTTCCAACAAGTCAACTCTTCGCATGAGGTGGCCAAAGTATTGGAGTTTCAGCTTTATCATCATTCCTTCCAATGAACACCCAGGACTGATCTCCTTTAGAATGGACTGGCTGGATCTCCTTGCAGTCCAAGGGACTCTCAAGAGTCTTCTCCAACACCACAGTTCAAAAGCATCAATTCTTCGGAGCTCAGCTTTCTTCACAGTCCAGCTCTCACATCCATGCATGACCACTTTATATGGTCAAATTATTTTCAACAAGAGTGTCGAGACCATTTAAGAGGAAAAGGACAGCCTTTTTTTTTTTAATAGACTTTGTTTTCTTGAGCAGTTCTAGGGTCACAGCAAAGGCAAGGGGAAGGTGGAGATTTCCCAAATATTCCCCACACGTGTTTCTTGTGTAGCCTCACACTGTCAACCACCCCCACCAGAGTGGTGCATGGGTTACAGCTGATGAACCTACAAGGACACATGAGCACCACCAGTCTTTTCAACAGATGGTATTGTGCAAAGCTATAAAACTCTTAGAAGAAAATGTAGGGGGAAATCTTCATGATCCTGGATTTGGTAATGACGACAGTGATTTCTTGGATGTGAGACTAGAAACATCTATAGCAACAATAGCATAAATTGGACCACATCAAAGCGGAGAACTTTCATGTAAACAGGACTCTCTCAACAGAATGAAAAGGCAAACCGTGGAATGGAAGAAAATATCTGCAAATCATGTATCTGATATGCAGTTCATAGCCAGCATGCATAAAGAACTCCTGCAGTTGAACAACATCAAACACGCAACCCAATTTAAAAATGAGCCAGAGACTTGAATAGAAATTTCTCTCCCCAAAAAGATGCATGGATGGTCAATAAGTATATGAAAAAAAGCTCAGCATTAGGGAAATACAAATCAAAACTGCAATGAGATGCCACTTCATTACCCCTTAAGATGATTGTCCAAAAGAAAAAAGTAATAAACGTAGGCCAAAATGTGGAGAAATTGGAACCCTTGTGCATTGCTGATGGAAATGTAAAATGGTGCAGTCACGTGGAAGACAGTATGGCACTTCCTCAAAAAATGAAGAATAGAATTACCATAGGATTTGGCAATTCTACTTCCGGGCATATACCCAAAAGAGTTCAAAGCAGGACCTTGAACAGATATTTATTCCCATGTTTACGGCATCATTCTTCACAATCGCTAAAAGGTGGAAGCAACCCAAGTGTTCATCTATGGCTGATTGTTAAAATATGAGATATACACACGGTGAAATATTATTCATTCTTAGAAAGAAAGGAAATTGTGACATGCTACATATGGATGGACCTTAAAGACGTTGTGGCTGAGTTACATACGGTAGTCACAGAAATAGATATTCTGGAAATCTACTTATGTGAGGTATTGAGCTGTCTTTTCATTCTGACACCAACCAATTCTGACTTTCTCCGATACCAACTGGGTGTTCCACAATTCAGTTCAACTCGGACACTAACTACTTGGAGTTAGTGCAGACCCCAGAAGTTAAGGGCTTGGACCCACAAGACTGTCTCCATTTGCAAGTCCTAGGGACCTCCTGTATTTCTGACTGACTAGCTATAAGGTGGGGTTCCTGTGAGCCCTGCTCAGGATCTGTAATTTGCTAAAATGGCTCAGGGAACTCAGATAAACTGTTTACTTAACTGTTTTTCCTGGTTTATTATAAAGGGTACAAGTCAGGAAAAGCCAAGTGGAGGAGATTCCAGAGCCTCTGTGGGGTGCCGCCCTCTTAGCACTTTGATGTCACATGTTTACCAGCCTCAGGGAACTTTCCTAGTTCAAGGGTTTTTCTAGAGCTCAATTCCCTGCTGCCCTCCTATTCTCAAGGAGGGGGAGGGGAGTTTGCTGCTGCTGCTGCTGCTGCGTCGCTTCAGTCGTGTCCGACTCTGTGCAACCCCATGGATGGCAGCCCACCAGGCTCCCCCATCCCTGGGATTCTCCAGGCAAGAACACCGGAGTGGGTTGTCATTTTCTTCTCCAGCGCTTGAAAGTGAAAAGTGAAAGTGCAGTCGTTCAGTCGTGTCTGACTCTCTTTGACCCATGGACTGCAGCCTACCAGGCTCCTCCGTCCATGGGATTTCCCAGGCAAGAGTACTGGAGTGGGCTGCCATTGCCTTCTCCGGGGGTTTGCTGAAAGTTCCCAAACTCTAATCACTTGAGCTTCTGGAGACCAGCTCCATCCCAAGGCTCTAGAGAGGCTCCAGTCTGAGTCACCTCATAGCATAAGCTCTGGTGTGATGGAAACAGGATCCCTATGAATCACAAAGGATACTCCTATCACTCATAAAAGCCCAGGATTTAGAGCTCTGTGCCAGGAACCAGAGAGAAAGACTAAATAAATTTATATTATACCACAGGTACTGTGAGTAATCAAATTCATAGAGGCAAAATGTAAAATGGTGGTTTAGGGGGGCTGGGGCAGGAGGGTGGCAGGAGTTCATGTTTAATGGATACAGAGATTCAGTTTGGAAAGCTGAAAAGTGGTGCTGGATGGAGGCGATGGTTGCACAGTAATAGAATGCACTTAATGCCGCTGAACTGCACAGTTAGAAACAATGAAAATAGTGAAGCTTAGGCCATACGTGTGCGTGCGTGTGTGTGTGTGTGTGTGTGTGTGTGCGCTCTACTACCAAAGAAACAGGACACACACCGCTTGGGAGGTGGCTCCTGTGGTTGGGGTCCCGATACCTGCTCCCCCCGCCGCCCCTCAGTCTCTGTGCCGGCAGAAGGTGATCCTTGCCCTTCTGTGTAACTGCTGAGTTTCCATGGATACTGGCCTTTGTTTCCCCATGGTTTGAGTTTCCCTGCTTCCTTAACTTTTCTCCTGTCCTCTTCCCCTGTTCCTCCACCTCCTCTAAATGGGAAACTTGCCAAAGGACTGGAACCTTGACTAATACATCTCTCCCATGTCTCAGGGCTCTGGGCATAACAGGAGCCTGTGACCGGTCAGATTTATTAGTAAACAAGTATTCCTTTCCTGAGGGGAAGTAAGGTGACCACTCAGGTAGCTGAGAGCTCAGGTGGTTGTCGAAAGGAACTCTCATGCCTGGATTGTCCTCCTGACATGACTCAATCTTATTACTTCAGTGGAAAAATCTATTCAGTCCTTACAGGGCACCTTGAACTCTGCTGGGCCCACGATGGTTAGAACACCATCTTTAGTCCTGCTGTGTACTCTTGGACAAGACCTTAACTTTTCTAACTTTTGGCATCTTCTTTTGTAAGATGGAGATAATATTGAAAGAAAGCATTAGTTACTCAGTTGTATCCGACTCTTTGTTACTCCGTGGACTATAGCCCACCAAGCTCTGTCCATGGAATTCTCCAGGCAAGAATACTGGAGTGGGTTGCCATTCTCTTCTCTGGGGATCTCCCCGACCCAGGGTTTGAACCCAGGTCTCCTACATTGCAGGCAGATTCTTTACCATCTGAGCCATCTGGGAGCCCACAGGAGATAATGTTAGCTAATGGACATAAACTTGGGAAAACTTGGGGAGATGATGAGGAATGGGGGAGGGCTGGAGTGCTGTAGTTTGTGGGGTCACAAAGAGTCAGACACGACTGGCAACTGAACAGCAGCTGCAAAAGGTGGATGAGAGGAGTAACGAGGGCCTTTAGTGAGCAGAGTTTATCAGCTAAATGAAGAACAGGTGCTGTCACTACTACATCCTCAGCACAGATAATTGGCTGCTGATCTGGAAAGAGAGACCAACACTTAAATGCTCATTATACCACTGTGTGGCAGGCTTAAGGGTCCATGTGTACAGGACATTCAGGGCTCACTCTGTGGGAGGACATGCTCCAGAGTGAATGTCCGGGGGACCCAGCTGGACAGCATCCCCAAGGAGGTGATGGTTATGAGCCAATTCTTCATGAATGAAGTGACCAGGAATTTGGGTCAATAGGGAAGAGTGGGCCTTTCTAGAAGTTTCCAGGCAGTCTCCTGATGGAGACTTGTTCCTCTTGAGAACTGCTCTGACTAAAAGCTGTCTGGTGCTGGGAGACGGTGTTAACTTCCCAGTGTGTGGTTGACGGAACCTGGCATCTGTGTTGAAGATTTCAGGGTCTTGGGGATGATACAGGTACTGGGCCAGCTCCTACACATCAGACCTCAGGCTTACAAACCTAAAATCCTACTGAAGGAGGCATGGCGCCCAGGCTTATCAGATGGACACAGCCGTTTTCCACTGCCTGATTCTTGATGTTTATCCAACAAAGCTGTTAACAGGATGTCCTTCCCTTGCCTTTACCTGCCCCCCTCACCCCCCCACCCCCACATCAAAGGACCCTGTGTTAATTGGTTGGATACCTATCAGAGATCCCTATCAGGGCTTTTCCCCCAGTGGCCCAGACAGTATCTGCCTGCAAAGCAGGAGACCTGGGTTCAATCTCTGGGTTGAGAAGACCCCCCTGGAGAAGGAAATGAAAACCCACTCCAGTATTCTTGCCTGGAGAATTCCACAGAGAGGAGCCTGGTAGGCTATACAGTCCAGGGGGTCACCAAGAATCGGACACAACTCAGTGGCTAACACTATCAGAGATGATAAAGAGCTATAGGGTTAAGGTGCAAGTGGGTGTTTGCTCTTCTTTCTTTCTTCTCTATCTCTTGACTTCTGTCTAGCACCATCCCAAACTTAACCCAAGGGATCATCTCCGGTCTCTTGGTTTTTCAGGACTAATGGCCTTTGTCTTTGCTGAGTTATTCAGGGGTGAGAGGTATCCTACATGTCCTGGGGGCCCATCCGGACTCCTCTGCCTCTTCGCCCATTTGCAAGCATCTCTCCTTTTCTCTGCTGGTGAAATCTGTAGCTTGACCTCTGAGCCCCACACAGTTGGAGATGAGGCCTTGCCCCAGCGTGAGCACAGAGAGTACCAGGGCACTGTGTGTTTGTAAGAGGGTAATGGGAGGTAGGGCTGGCTTTCCCTTGCTCATCAACTTCTCGGGATTAGACAGAGTGTCCCCGAACCACAAGTGGAGTGGTATTTGCTTTGGCTCCTTCTGACTCTTTCTTTAGAGAGGAGGTGAACACAAACCCGTTTTGAAACCAGATCAGTCTTGATTGGACAACTCTGCTGATTCCAGGAAGGAAGGGGACAGGAGCTGGAGCAAGGCTGGGGGTTATTTTTCTTCCTCTTCCTCTCCCCTGGACATTCCTGATCTGTACCCCCACGTCGCTGTGTTGGCATGGCTGCGTCCGCCCAGCTGGCTCTGGATGCAGCTGTCTCTGCTCAGGGCCATTTGCTGTGCCCACCAACTCAGAAATGTAGGAAGTGGGGTGCCATGAGTCGTGGCCTTAATGCGGGGAACATCACAAACAGCTGTTTGGGGTGGCGGCTCCCCCTTGAGCAGTCCTAGCCTCCTCAGACCTTTGACCTGGGCTTCCTGTTTGTGGAGCTAGTCAATGAACTCAGAGGCCCGATTCTTCTCTGTCAAGGAGCTAGGCAGGAGCACACCGTGATCCCACTGTCCACCCCTGCCTGGGACTCTAAGGGAAGCAGCAGCTGAGAATTAGCTCTTGATTTCTGTCCTTGGCGGGTGCTAAGTCACTTCAGTCACGTCCGACTCTGTGCAACATTATGGGCCGTAGCCCATCAAGCTTCTCTGTCCATGGGATTTCCCAGGCAAGAATACAGGAGCGGGTTGCCATACCCTTCTCCAGGAGATCTTCCCGACCCAGGTATCGAACCCTCATCTCCTATGTCTCCTGTACTGGCAGGCAGGTTCTTTACCGCTAGTGCCACCTGGGCAGTCCTCGGGGCAGTGAAGGGCCATTGTTTCTAAGTGAGCTCCAGGAATCTTCAGCATCAGCACCACTTGAGGGGGTGGGGAGCGATGGGGAAGGGGGGAGTGTTGTTTGTGAGATATGCAGATCGCCAGGCCTAGGGGGCCAGATCCAAGGAATTACCCTCTCCGGGGTGGGACTTTAGAATCTGTGGTTTTGATTCTCCACCGGGGACTGTGATACTGAAATTTGAGAACTCCTGATACAGGAGCCGTGGGACCCTGACCCAGCTCTGCCAGCCCCGTCTTTGGAGCCTCCGGTTGGACACCTGCCCTCTTGGAGCATCAGCTTCCTTATCTGTACTGAGATAGCCAGCCTCACAGGTGGACATCCATGTTAAACGAGGTGTGAAAGCTCCTGAACCAGGAGGAGCCTCCACAGACATTCACTGAGTGCACATCCACCTTCTCCCTCCTCACTAAACTCAGGTTCACAGCACTCTTTCACATATCTCTGGATCTAGGCCTTTCTTTCATCTCAGCTGCTGTCCCAGGAATACCACTCACCCATCCTCCTCCCTGACGCCATAGGTCAGGAATGAACTTAAGCAGACCTCCTGTCCACTCCCTCCACCAATGCGCTAGGTTGGTGCTGGCATCACTACCTTTCTAGAAATCGGTCACCTCCCATAAGACCTTGTTTATAGAAAACAGGCCAGAAGAGGCCCTGGTGGGCACACAGTGGGGACTGAGAATGTGCAGATGGAAAGATGGATGACTGGTGTTCTGGTTTTACCGTTTATCTTTGGGGCATTGTCTTCTCATTGCTGAAGGGAGATTCCAGAGCATATATTTGCCATTGAATAACATGTCACCCAGGGCCTCGGGAGCATGGGAGTGGTGGGTGCAGGAAAAATTCAGCTTGGCCCAGCCCTCCTACTAGTCTTTTCCACTTTTTATGTGTCAGTGGGCCTCCTGAAAAAATCCCCTCCATCTGCTTCCTAAGCAGCCTTGGAAGCTGGTCCTGGGAAGAGTGGCAGGTGGGGAAGCTCCTCCTTTGAGACTGGCTGACTTGGGGGGTGGGACCCTGGGAAGACCTGGCTGCCAGGGGACATCCTCAGCCTCTAGCCTTGGGACAGCCATCTCGATAATGCCTTGCTTTATTTGTGGAGTAAAGACAGCCCTAGGGCTTCCCTGGTGTCTCAGCGGTAAAGAATCTGCTTGCCAAGCAGGAGATGCGGGTTTGATCCCTGGGTCAGGAAGATCCCCTGGAGCAGGGAATGGCAACCCACTCCAGTATTCTTGCCCAGAGAATTCCAGGGACAGAGGGGCCTGGCGGGTTATAGTCTATGGGATTTCAAAAGAGGGAGCAACTATACGATAATGACAGTCCTCCTTGGCAATGGCTGGTTCTCTCAAGGCTACTGTGAGGGAAAGGAAGTTGTGTTTGCAGAGATCAGACCACCACTGTAATTTTGTTCAGAGACACCATAGATATTGACATTTTCTCCAGTTACTGTACTGCCTCTGACTCACTGTCCAGAAAGAACTTTAAGAAGAAAGTTATTTATTTACTTGGCTGTTTCAGGTCTTAGTTGGGGCATGTAGCATCTAGTTCCCTGACCAGGGATCGAACCCAGGCCCCCCTACATTGGGAACATGGACTCTTAGCCACTGGATCACCAGGGACGCCCCTAGAAAGAATGTTGATAAGAGGTCCAGAGTAATTGTTAGCTATTCTATAACGACCCAAACACATTCCTTAGTTATGTAGCAAACCCCATTGCAAACGACCCCATTGGTCCCTGGCTCTTCTTGGGTCTCAGACCACGTGTTCCTGGGCTGTGTGGCTGCTTGAAGCCTGGCTCAGCAAGGCTCTGTGGGAAGACAGCAGGGCTGGGAGTGGACCAACAGAAGTCTGATGTTACCTCACTACTCATCAGCTCTGTGACTTCAGTGAGTTGAGCCAGCTCAGTTATGAAAGGGAGAGAAGGACGGGCCCCTCCCAGGGCTCCGTGTCTCATCTGTGCCATGGGCTTCCTGTGTTCACCTCACTGGATGGTTTTGATGCTGTTTGTATGCTGGATGTGCAGGTGCCTTGAAAACTGTGAAATTCTGTGCAAATGTGGGCTTTTGAAAGTGAAAATGAAAGTCGATCATTCGTGCCTGACTCTTTTTGTGATCCCGTGGACTTAGACAGTCCTTGGAATTCTCCAGGCCAGAATACTGGAGGGGGTAGCCTTTCCCTTCTTCAGGGAATCTTCCCAACTTAGGGATCAAACCCAGATCTCCCACATTGTAGGCGGATTCTTTACCAACTGAGCCACAAGGGAAGCCCCAGAATACTGGAGTGGGTAGCCTATCCCTTCTCCAGGGCATGTTCCTGACCCAGGAATTGAAGGGGCATCCCCTACATTGTAGGTGGATTCTTTACCAACTGAGCTATCAGGGAAACCCCTTAAGTGCCCTGAAAAAAATGTCTGTAGACTTACTCAATACACTCAGAAAGTAAAAGGCTTCCTGTATATAGATCAGGTCCTGGCCACCTGGTAAAGAGCCACCTTGGATTAGGGGCCACACCCTTGGTTTACAGGGCTCGCCATTCTTGATTTTAGAGTCAGCTGTTGATTTCAGAAAAAGTTCCAGTCATTCTGGTTGTCGGGGCCTCTCCCAGAGCTCCTGGGTTCCAGAATATCCCTGATTTGGTCTTTTTGACTTGAGCCATGATGCAGCTCCTGAGGTCCTATGGACCTTTCTAACTCCTTTTTGATTCCAAGAAGGGCCTTTTGCCAGGGGTTGGCACAAAGCAGCTTTTCAATCTCTGTATGTCCTGGATGGCTCCTGTCTTCGACGTAGGCAGTAGCCTTGGTGGCAGAACACAGAACTGACTTGGTCCTCACTGTCAGGAGATGGGTCCTGGGAGTAAGAAGTCCTCTCCTCAGGGCCTAGTGGTCCTGGTGTTACCACATTTTCTCCCAGGCCCCTTACAGTTGAGCTTTCCTGGTGGCTCAGTTGGTAAAGAATCTGCCTGCAATGCAGAAGACCCGAGTTTGATCCCTGGGTCAGGAAGATCCCCTGGAAAAGGAAATGACAACCTACTCTGGTATTCTTGCCCAGGAAATCCCATGGACAGAGCAGCCTGGTGGACTATAGTCCATGGGGTCGCAAAGAGTTGGACACGACTGAGCTACTAAACCACCACCAACAGCCACCTGAGGGTGATGCTGATCCACGGTAACAAGCGGAGACTGGTGGGGCTCAGCCCATCCATGTGGCTGTGATAACTGATTTTTCTCTCTCCAGAATTCTTCTGTCTCTCCTTGGGGAAGAGAGGACCCCATTATCTGTCCCTGGAGTGCTCGCTTTGTGTTCTCATGCTGCTCCACAAAAATCTACGTCCTTCACCAGGGTGTCCCCACTGCGGCCGGATCTCTGTCCCTTGCAAGTACCCGACGCGGCCCCTGGCCATCAGTCTTTGTTTCTCTTTGAATGCTATTGGTACTGGATTGCATGTATCCCGGCCAGCCTCTGGGTGTTTCCCCAGCTGACAGACCACACGTAATGTGACAAATGAGAGTCCGTGAATGAAGGCTCTAAACCCCTTGGCTGTCTATCTCATGTGGTACAACCTTGGGTTAAGGGTTTCGTTGGCTGGTTGGTTTGTCGTTAAGTTATGTCTGACTCTTTGTGACCCTATGGACTGTAGCATGCCAGGCACCTCCATCCATGGAATTTCCCAAGCAGGAATACTGGAACGGGTTGCCATTTCCTTTTCCAGGAGATCTTCCCAACCTAGGGATTGAATCCAGCTTGGCAGGTGGATTCTTTACCCCTGAGCCACCTGGGAAGCCAGTAAGGCCTATGTGTATGTGTGCTAAGTCTCTTCGGTGGTGTCTGACTCCTTGCAACCCTGTGGATCGTAGCCCACCAGGCTCCTCTGTCTATGGCATTCTCCAGGCAAGAATACTGGAATGAATTGCCACGCCTTCCTCCAGGGGATCTTCCTGACCCAGGGATCAAACCCATATCTCTTACATCTCCTGCATTAGCAGGCCACCCAGGAAACCCATTAAGGGCTATACTCTCCATTTATAGGGCCAAGCACTCTGACCTTTATGTCAGTTCTTGGGAGCTATGGTTTCTTTGAGACAATGTACCACAGCCTTTATTTACTGACTGAACAAATATTTCTTGAATATCTACTCTGTGCCAACCCACATTCTGAGCTCTGAGAAAAGAGTTGTTCAGTCGCTCAGTCATGTCAGACTCTTTGAGACCCTATGGACTTGAGCGATAGAAAAGAAAAGTTCCTGAATTCAAATCTAAGAGAAGAGGAATTAGACTCTAAGGCTGATGGAGTGACTAATGGTGGAAGAGTCAGGCCAAGTAGGAGGGGAGCGACCTCATGTGAGTAGGTCCTGAGTAACTCCCTAAATCCCAGGCCAGAGTTCATGGTATTACTTTCCGGGGATGGTGGTAGATATGGCTAATTTTAATAGTTTTTCTGGTGCAAGGTTTAGATTTCTTTTTCTTTCCAGATCTCTCTGGGACCAAGAGGCAGGGCTAGTTACCGTATGAAGTTGGTGTCTTAGGAAAAAACTACCTAGGGCCCAGCCTGTCTCTTTTTGGAAGCTCACCCTGAAGTGGGAGGAATTGGGCCTGGCTCGTGGCAGCCTGTTAAGAAACCAGTCTTCCAGGGCCTGCCTGTGAGTAAGCCCTCTGATCTGAGTTTCACCTCTGAAAGTCAAAAGTGGGGGTCTTTCAACCAAGAAAGCCCAATCAGACTCAGATGAAAACTTGGGAGTATTAGAAACATGTGTGGTCACATGAGGGGCTTCCTGGTAGCTCAGCTGGTAAAGAATCTGCAATGCAGAAAACCCGGGTTTGATCCCTGGGTTGGGAAGATCCCCTGGAGGAGGGCATGGCAACCCACTCCAGTATTCTTGCCAGGAGAACTCCATAGACAGAGGAGCCTGGCGGGCTAATGGGGTCACAGAGTCAGACACGACTGAGTGACTAACTGTGCACACGTGGTCACATGAACTGCTTCCAGGAATTGACAGCATGTGACATGTCAGACAAAGGAGACAGTTCTTCTGCTTTGGGCTATTTCACCATCTGTCACCAGGCAGGGAGTGGTGAGGTTAAGCACGGGAACAGCACCCGAGATGTGTGAGTTCAGCTGTTGGCTGCCATGGGCTGGCGTCTGGTTGGGAGTTGGTGGAAGTGCCAAAGCATCTCAATGGAGCTTTTTATTTTCTCCAAGATTTGGAGAAAGTGAGGTCTGCATCCGCCCCTTTCCTGGCCTGGAGGTTAGAAAGATGTCCCTTTTCATTCCTCTTCCCTGACTCAGTCACTAGGGAAGTTCTGGGAGCCTGTGGTCATTGGCTGTCCGCTCTGTCACGAGAGGGACCTTTGGGTGGAGAAGTCGGCCATGAGTCAGGCACTTGGGGAAAGGGGAGCGGAGGCTGGAAAGGGGGGCAAAGGCTGCTCTCACCTAGACCAGGACTGAGCCTTTGCTGATGCCACCACAAGCACAATTTCAGGAGCAACAGCCACCCTTAAAAGGAGGCATGTGTGCACCAGGAGCCTCCAAGGTGATGACTGAAAGCAGCACAAATATGAAGCTGAGCTAAAAAAAAAACAAAAGCAAGCCCTTTGTGAAAAAAATTAATCAAAATTTCCCTGTAGAACTCAGACCCCTCCCCTAAACTTAGCACCTTCTCTGCTTAGAGCCCAGGGTACCTCTGCTGCCTGCACTCTCTCAATAGTGAGGAGGAAACCCATCCCCAAGGCTGTACGTCAAGATCAAGGCATGCTGGCTGCTTGGAAGCTTGGTAATGCCCTTTGTCTTGCATTTATCTCCTCCCCTACCTTTTAGTGTGGTGCTTCATAACAGTGGGTGTTCAGTAAATCTTAAGTGTAGGTTTGAGGGTGGGTGGTTGATCAGCCTACATTCCAGTGACCCCTGTGTCTGATCTTGGGGAGCTCCAAATTGGGGGTCTTCTCTACATCATTTCACCTTGCATCTGCTTTCTTTTGGTGGTCAACTCTTGCAGTTCAGCAAATTGCTACTCTTCTCAGCTGCTTTGCTGTAGCAGAGACTGGCAATACTTGATTTAGGTTTGAGCTGTGGAGTTCTGAAAGTCTTCTCTGTTCAGAAGGTATTTCCTGAGCCTCATCTCTGTTCTTGGCAGAGTGCTGGTGTGGCATGGGGAGGGGTCACACAAGGAAAGGTTTGTCAATGTCCCTGTCCTCATGGTGCTAAAATCTAGCTGGAAAGATGACAAATAGCCTACATGGAAGACAATCGGAAGTCAAGCATATAAGAACAGGAAACCCCATAGGGGCTGACTAAGTGGGAAACAGTCAGACTATAGCTGTAACCACATCTGCTGATTGCTTCCTCCAGTAGCTAGACTCATGGGAGGCGCTTGAATGATAGCATCGTACCTGTAAGACTGGAGATGTTATCAGGTCTCTGAGGCAGTTACTTCCATGAAATTTGCCCAGTGTGTCAAGGGACTTGGAATCAGATTGCCATGGGCTCACATCTCAGTTCTGCCATTAGAAGCTGGGTGACCTTGGGCAAGTTATAGTTTTCTCTTCTGTAAAAACCAAACCAGAGATAATCTTGTCGACTTTAGGGAGTTGTTGTAAGGCATTAAAGGAAATAGTGTGAAAAATCATTTAGCAACTGCCTAGCATACAGTGGGTGCTCATTATGTATTCATTTCCTTCCTTCTGCTTTGAATAACAGCTAGGACTGGAATGTCTGGCCAAATGGTTAAGGCTACGAACCCCAGTACCCATGGCCTGAACTTGAAGCCTAGCATAGAACACGTGCTGTTCTTTGACCTTGGACAAGCTACTTAAATGCTAGTTTTCTCAGTTTTAAAATAGAGACTTGGGGATTTCCTTGGTGGTCGAGTGGTTAAGAATTCGCCTTCCAGTGCAAGGAACATGTTCGACCCCTGGTCAGGGAACTAGGATCCCATATACCACGGGGCAACCAAGCCTACACGTCACAAGGAAAGCCCAACACAGCCAAAACAGCATAAAAAGCAAAACAACAACAATAAATAGGGATTAAAAGAGGGTGTGTGCGCACATAGGTACAGCATTTAGTAGCAGAGCCTGGTGGGCTGCCATCTCTGGGGTCGCACAGAGTCAGGCACGGCTGAAGCGACGTAGCAGCAGCAGCAGCAGCAGGCCGGCAGCTGTGGCGTGGCGAGCGCAGTCAGCCAGCCTTGATGGAGTTTCTGGCCTTCCCTGGGAGGCACGTCTTCCAGGCCGGCCTGGTTTCCCTGGTGCTTCTGCTGCCTTCGCCTCACCTCTTTGCCTCAAGTGCCTGCTAAGTTGCTTCAGTCGTGTCCGACTCTTGGCCTGCTAGGCTCCTCTGTCCGTGGGATTCTCTAGACAAGAATACTGGAGGAGGTTACCATGCCCTCCTCCAGGGGATCTTCCTGACCCAGATATCAAACCCATAGCTCTTACGTGTCCTGCGTTGGCAGGCGGGTTCTTCATCACTAGCGCCACCTGAAGGACTGAGGAAATCCAAGAGCGTCGAGGTTATGTAAGCCACCAGCGCAGTCACAGATTTGAGGACAAACCCTGTGATTAGGGGAGGGGATTCTAAGGGAGTCTAGAGTCTGACCAGCTGTGACACCGCTTCTCAAGTTCTTAGGGACCTAAGCTTAGCCTTTTAAATCCATAAACCTCTTTCGTGGGCGATTTGTCCCCAAATCAATGAGATTGCTTTTGTTCCTGAAGGTCTGCTCCATCCTTAATCCCGAGTTGGCTTTTTCAGAAGAAGCCAGGGGCTTGGATTTGGGAATTTAAAAAATACAGTCATGTGAGCACATTATTGCTGACTGTGATGTGTTCCTAGGAGCTGCCAGGTGGTCCTGGGTGGCCCGTCCTCATGAGTAAACCGTTGTTCGAGTTCAGTGTTGCCATGCCCAGCAGCCGCCTCGCTCCTTTCCTGGGCATCCAAGACTCAGTCCCAGGACTGCCCTCTGAGCCTGCTGGCTCTCAAATGGGGCTTTCCTGCAGCACACCACCCCGCCCTGGGGGCCCGGAGCCTTTTCTGTGCATCATTTTGCCCAGATTGTTATGCCTTGATCGCTGAGGTGTAGTGTTTTCACTAAGGTATAAACAATGGTCTGAGTGCCCCTGGCCAAGCGGGGAGAGCAGTATTAATAGTAGCGGAATTTTGTATTGAGTGTGCCGACTTGCCTCAGCAGCACCGCTTTGTGGTGTTTAAATGAGCACAGCAGTGTGTAGGGATGGGCCTTGAGTGCTGAAGTCACTTCTGGGTTTTGTCCACAGGGTGTGCTGGCGGCCTCCCTGCGGGTGGCCCTGCTGTCCACGTCTGAGGTGCCGGAGTCCAGACATGCAGCCCAGGAGTGGGTGGGTTTGAGTGTATGGGAAGGAAAGTTGACATACTGCTTTTTGTAGCACCTTTTGGTGCTTCCCTGGTGGCTCAGACGGTAAAGAATCTGCTTGCAGTGTGGGAGGCCGGGGTTCCATCCTTGGGTGAGGAAGATTTGCTGGAGAAGGAAATGGCAGCCCACTCCAGTATTCTTGCCTGGAAAATTCCATGGATAGAGGAACCTGATGGGCTACAGTCCATAGGGTGGCAAAGAGCTAACGCTTTCACTTTAGTGCCCGTAAACTCTGTATGGACTGAAATGGCCCTTTATGAAAGAACACTTTCATATGTTTGTCTATGTTTATTCTTCTCAACTGTTGTTCTCCGTGACCTCTAGTTTCTGATTAATCTGTAATGATTAATAGATCATGAAGATCATCGCTAATGTGTACAGATTTGTGTAGATACACACCTGTTTGTGGTCACCCATCGCATAAAAGCAAGCCTTGTGGGGGTAGCATCGTGCTGTGCACTTTGATTGCTCATGGGGGTTGATCAGCTTTAAGCAAACCTGATGTATGGCAATCTAGATTGAACCCAGATTTATTTCTCATGTGGTGCTAATTTAAAAGGAACCTTCACTTATGTTATTTTAAAAATCACACTTTCTCTAAGAGCCTTGTCTAGTCAGTTTTAAGTTTCCAACCACATTATTCCCCAGGTCTGGGTTCACAGCTAGTCTGGAAGGGACGTGATGTTTCTTGACATGCCCGTAAACTGCAGCCCTTTCGTTTAATGCCCATTTATCGAATAACCCCCTGTCCTGTTTACCAGGCAGCAGACTAATGTCAGAAGAAGGGGTGAAATTTAAAGGATTTAAGGGGTTGGGTCAAGGAAGCCAGGCCTCCCTGAAATAATCAAGGACTCAGAGAAGGAACTGAGGGTGAGCTGGGCTCTAAAAGGTTTGAGGAGGGAGACCTTTGCCAGCAAGGAATCTGCTGGGATAGAGATGCTGAAGCGTTGGGCTTGTGAATCATCCAATCCGGGGCCATCCAGAGAAGCAGATGGAGATGAGACTGGAGGTGAAGAAAGACAGGAATGTCAGGCTGAGGGGTGTGGACGTGGTCCTCCTTGGGAGAGGGCTGGCTCCCTGAGGGTCCTTGAGCTGGACCCCGTGATCAGAACAGTGCTGAGGAAGGCGCTTCTGAACACACTGTGCAAGCTGCTGGGGGAGAGGTCACACCGCCTGAAAGGGACACAGAGGCAAAGTGGGCATCCCAGGAGGCCGGGGAGGGTCCAGACAGCGTGGATGTGAGAAGGCAGACGCCAGGGCCCCCAGGAGATGAGAGAGGCAGAGAGAAGGAGCAGAGAAGGATGAGGAGGAGAACCAGGGTAGGTGGCTGAGCGGCTGCGTCGGTCAACCGAGCATGTCTTGTTTGTCCAGGTGGCCTCTCCTCCCAGGCCTGTCGTTGTGGGAGAGCGTGGCAGGTGGGAAGGGAGTGAACCCTCCTGACATAGAGCATCCTGCTGGGAAGTCCATTCAGAGGGGCCCACTAGTCCTCAGAGCAGCCCCCTGAGCTAGGGGGTATGAACTAGGCAGTACAGTACCTTCCTGTGGGCTAGGAAACAGGCGAAATGAAGGGAAATACCATGTCAACGTCAGCCTTCTAGTGACTGGCAGAGCTGGGCTGTGAGCTCAGACCTTTCTGACCCCGGAGCCTAAGCCCTTCACCGCTGTATAGAGTGGTGACAAGTCAGAGGGACATTGGGGTAGAAAGGAGGAAGGGGGAGAGGTTTGCTTTGCAATGAACAACGTTCCCTCTTAAAATGAACCTCATGGGTGTGAGCTCCTTGGGGAGCAAGGTGATTCCTGGTGAAGACATAAGGAGACCAAGTTGGAAGGGAGCCGTCAAGCCCGGGGCTTCTGCTGCAGGGAAACTTCTGACCCAGTAAGGGGACATTTCTGATCCTTGGTCCCAGGGAGCTGGCTCTTGGGAGCCCTGAAATCCAAGAGATATGTTGTCCTGATCTGGTGACTGTGGCCAAAGGGGAGGAATGAGGCAGCGGGGGCCTAGCCGTGGGGCTGAGAGTGGGCCGGGCTTTCTCTGATCAGCCGGTCTGCCTGGGGGAGGAAAGGGCCGAGGAGGAATGAGGTTCGGTGGGTGAGAACCTGCTTGCTGGTGTGGTTGCCTCCTACCAAGAGGAGCGGCACCCTCCTGACCGATACCTGGGTCTGGAGGATGAGGTGCCTGCGACCCTGGCAGAGGATTCAGATGGGGACCAGTGGTCTGTCCCAGTTCCGGTAGCACTGAGCCCTCACCATGGTGTTGACACAGAGCTCCCTGCCTTTTGCGAAAGCCCCAGGGTCTTCCTCGGATGGTCTGGGTATGTCCATGACCAGGCGGCTCTCGGGGCAGCTTTGGGCCTGGGTTCTGACTCAGTCTGACTTGGGCTTTTCTGAGTGCCCCACGTGGATGGTGATGGGGACGGTGGTTCTGTGGGTCTCAGAGCAAACGTAACACATGCGCTGTGCTGTGTAGTGGCTTAAGTGTGGACATCTTGCCCCAGATGCAGCCTCGTGCTTTCTGGATTAATTTTTGCTCTGCCAAGTGCGTGAGCCAGAATGACAAGTGATGCATGATGCAAGTATGGCTTCCTCCTGTCACCCGAAGCCCTTGGGCTGCACAGACGTGTTTTTAACTAGGACATTTGCTCTGCAAGTGTTCAAGATCGCAGCTCTTGCCAACAGGGTTTAGATGTCACCCTTGCGTTTGCAGAAAGGGTGAGATCAATCAAAGATAAAAATAGAGTATCTTCGCAGTCTGCATCTCCATCCTTCGTTTACCCCGTTTGGATTAAACGTCTTCCTCTGGGGCAAAGTGCACCATTGTAATTAGGCTCCTAGGCTCTGAAGGGTGGAGACTGTGGCTGGGTTTGTCTGTGAGTTGTGTACTTTGCCCAGGACTATTTGAGGAGGATAAAACGAGAACAAATGCTGGGGCAAAGGGCAAGCCAGAACAAGTTAGCAGTGATTTTTTTTTTTTAAGCAGTGACTTTTAATCCTTTACACTCGTGGTGTGGGGCTTTGCTTTTTTTGTGAGCATGGAAAAGATGAGGCTCCTACCCCTTGGGAGCAGCATTCTCTCAGTTCTTCACATTTTCTTGGCCTCACTAGGGCTGCAGGTCTCTGGTTTTTGCCCTGGTGGGTGTCCTGTCGAGTGGGTGACAGAACTCAAAGGAGTGAAGACACAGGCTTCTAGGCTGACTGATGCTGCAGCAGCGACAGTTCCTGGGAGGTGGGAGGTGAGCTGGGCCCAGAGTCGGACAGAGCTGGTTTGGGAGCCCGGCTCTTAACGCTACCAGTCGGTGTGATGCTGGCTGCGCACTGACCAGTGTTTCTCATTTTTGTCTTTGTTGTAAGACTTCATGGGCTAAGTGAAAAAGATAAGCTGTATTACATGCTCAGGGCCTAGTAGATGCTCAAAAGCTAGTCAGGATCCTACCCTCTTCCCGCCCACACCCCTACACCCATTTTCTTCCGTTACCACTGGAAGTACAGCATGGTTTGTAGAAAGAACATGGTCATTAGTGGGCAGACCTGTGTGATTCTACCAGCTTTGTGTAGATAAGACCTTCCACCAGTATCCATCTGTCCATCCACCCAGCCAGCCAACATGACTGACTTCCTGCTAAGGCACAGACTCTGGATCTAGGAGCTGGATGTAGGGCTCTGCACACTCACTGAGCACAGCTTTCGAGAAGCAGGGAAAAAAAAATGTTCTGAAAAGCAGAAGAGGCAGCAGCTTGCAGTGCAATCCCTGTGTCTGAATTTTCACACTGGGTATGAAAGTACCGCCAAAGCCGACATCCTCCTAGAGAAAGGTCCCTGTGGGACAGCCTTGCCACCTGGCCAGGTCTGCCTCGGGTCCTTAAGCTGACTGCCCCATCCTGAGGCTGGAAAAGCACTCATTCAGGCTTAGAGTGTCGACGGAGTGTGGACAGAGGATGGAGTAGGGCCTCTGAGGGCTCAACTGTGCAGCGGGGACCCAGCTGGGAGGACCTCCCTCTCGAGGCAGAAGATCACTGGGCATTAGGTCCCCCTCCATCAAGGTCCTTTTGAGAATGAGAGAATCCCAGAACCTTGAGTGATGTCCCATATCTTCCCTCATTCTTGGCAAAGGGACCCTCTGGCATCTTGGTTGACTGCTAGATCTGCAACTTCAAAGTGCTTAGGAAACCAGAGAGGGCGTGCAGTGGCCCAGCTTCCCAGCTGTGAAGGGTACATTTGCCCCTCTATCCCTGGCTGTTTTTTACCCTCAACATCTTGGAGACCAGCAGTTAAGAAGCGGGACTCAACTCTGATAGATTAATGTAAGTGAGGATCAGATAAAGCTCTAAGGACATGAAATACCTTCTCTCATGGAGGAGCCTGCTCGCTTGGACTTTTCTCATGACTTTTAGCCCTGAAGGGCAATCTAGGCCCCACGAAGGAGGCACGTCTTAGAGATGCCAGGAGATCTGGTTTCTCAACTCTGTGTGACCCTGAACAAGTCACTAAACCTCTATTTGGTCTGGAACTATTGTTCAATCACTTCAACCCACAAATATCTCCATTTGTGTTACCTTTTGTATCTTTCTTTTAATTCTCCCTGCCCCCACTAGATTATAAATCTCCTTGAAGCAGTACTCTTGCCATATACGTCTCTCGGAAATCTAGCAGAATACATTTCAAAGAGCAGGTGCTTAAAAGATCAGTTTGACTTGTTGATTGTGTACAGTACGCACTGGAAGAATGCTACTCTGAACCTGTTGATGATGACTTTTAAGGCTATTTCAGAGCTAAGAATCATTAGTGACTACCTCGAGTGGGTATAATTGACAGGCTAGAAAACCAACTGGAATGATGAGTGCATTAGTGGTTAATGATGTTGTAATTGGCCTGAAAGCAAATTGCTTCTCTCCCTGCAGTTGCTTTCAAATTCACAAAGTTACTTTAACACAAAAGAGTTAGCTTCTCTCAATTCTAGAATTTGAATCTTCCAATTTCCACCTTGGTATTTCATGTGGCAGAAGGGTTTGGGGCATTGCATCACAGCTGGTCACTCCTGAATCACGGTGTTTCTGCTGTCAGAAATACTCAGCTGTTAGGTCCCTGAAGTTAGAACTGCAGTGCTGATATGAGATGTTTCAATTTATTGGGGTATGTGAGTGTGTGTGTGTGTGTTTGTGTTTATAGCCAGTTTCATACGCCTATGTCCTGTGTATATAAGTTTATGCAGTTCTGTGAATTCACACCACAGGTGCTTTCTAAATGACAAGTTCCAGAGTGAACTTAAACACTTACGTTTGTCAGTGTGGTCACGATGTTTGGCTTCCATGTCTCACTGAATGCAAGTTTTTGGAGTTGTAGTGTATAGAATTTATCCCTCAGCTGGTCTCTCAGCTACAGGTTAACTATAGGTCAATGACCCTACAGGTCAATCAGTGAAATCAAGGATTTAACTGGAATCAAAGGCAAAACTAGCATTGTTTTACTTTACCACAGAGAAGGGAGTATAAAAACTGTTCTTCATTAATTTGTTGTTAGAAAAAAAAGTCGCCTGCAATGAGAACCCCAACTGCAATCTTTTTCAGTGGTTCCCTCGTAGCTCAGTCAGTAAAGAATCTGCCTGCAATGCAGGAGACCTGGGATCGATTCCTGGGTCAGGAAGATCCCTTGGAGAAGGAAAAGTCAACCTACTCCAGGATTCTTGCTTGGAGAATCCCATGGACAGAGGAGCCTGGCAGGCTACAGTCCATGGGGTCGCAAGAGTCGGACACAACTTAGCAACTAAACCACCATTGTTAGTGGCGGTAGTCAAGGGTGTGTGTGCATTGAGCTGTCAATCAAAAGAAAGACCTGTGGTGTCTTGAGTGGGAAACAACCCCTGTCTGGGTTTTAAGGACTGGAAGTTGAGGACTGTTTCTTATGGGGAGTCTCTTAAATGTGTGCCTCTTGGCTATTGATACTATAATCGATTGTCTCTGTCTTCTATAGCTAGGAATTGCCATTGGGTTCTTGGTCCCTCCCGTCTTGGTACCCAACATCAAAGACCAGGACAAGCTTGCCTACCACATCAGCATCATGTTCTACATAATTGCAGGCGTGGCCACTCTGCTTTTCATCCTTGTCATCATCGGTAAGGCCACTGACAGACCCGTGGGGTGCGGGGAGGCAGGGAGGTCCTACTGACTTGGGTGAGGCCCTTGTGAATATTCTAGGTATCGTGTATTTTATAAAACATGTCTATAGAAACTGGAAGCCAAGCTTCCAGTGGTCTTCAAATGTTTTAGCCAGAGGAGTTGCTGCCCATACAATACTAACTGGTCCTGTGTGCTTTGTTAGATGCTCAGTCAAGATTAGTTCTAATTACCAGTTCCTTGGTATGACCTTATTAGAATTAATGGGCAGCCTTGATCCCCTTGATGCAACTCTGCTGAGCACTTATGATATCACTGGCCCTGTGCTGAGTGTACCTGTTCTCATTGACTCCTAGTGGGGGGTGGGGGGCGGTCCTAGTATCAGTATTTCTTAACCAAGAGAAAACAGTGACTTGAGAGAAGGAAATTATTCAAGATTAGTTAGTAAGTGGCAGAGATTGAATTCTAGCCTAAGATGCTAACTCCATAATCTACATTTCTGAAATAAAACAAAACAAACAGGATTCACCCACAAACACTGAAACTCTCGTATATTCACCTGAGAATGCCCGGGGCCCACATTTTTCAAATGTTTGGAAAAAATGTGTATAAGGATAATGCTCATTATGAAAAAATCTAGAAGATACAAAAAAGCATACACCAAAGGATGACCATTAACTTAGCCTAGAGTTAGTTAATCCCAAGCACCAGCCCCAGAGAACTACTATTACTCCATGTATACATATGTAATCACTGAGATGTTTGGTTAGTATAATTTATATCATCTTTTATTATCTGAGTAATATCAGATGCGCTGTGATAAAGAGTGTAGAAGAAGTTTTCAGTGAGTCGATTGTCTTTAAAGGTTAACCAGCTTTCATTTAATATTTGAAAACTCCACCATACACGTTAAAGGTCTCCTTCCTGCCTGCTGGCCTCACCTCCAGAGTCAAACACTATCATGATCATGGACCTCCCCCAACTGATCTCACTGTGTCATTTCCTCCCTGGGGTCCACACTGAGAGGAAGGGCTTTTCAGAGTTCACAGAATCTCCTGGACGGAGAACCTGGTGTTCCTGGAAAGGTGAGAAAGGTGTTCCTTTGAAGCTGTGGTTGAGAACAGGAAAGAACATCCTCAGACAGCCTTGAAGTTTCGAATTATGATGTGCTCAGCTCCAAATTCTTGTGTTTGTAGCAGGTGAGGGCCTGGTCCTTTGCAGAGATCCTGGAGTTAGGACCTTTCTTTGCTTTACATTATACTAGCAAGCACTGACCATTGCTCACTGAGTAAAGAACTGAAAAATCTTATCCAAATTGTGGTTTGTGGTTGCCCAATCCTTGAGCAAACAGCTATGGTTGCCAAGATTAAAAAAAAAAAAAAAATCTCTCGCCTTGATTTCTTTCCCCAGATAGAAGGGAAGGTGAACAGGTCAGACAATAATTGAGAGGTTCCCAGTGGGTGGGGGAAGTTGGCCAGGACTATTTCCGGAAAGGAAGAAGCAAGGCTCTGAAGTCTGGACTGGAGATTTATCTGGGTGGAGCGGGAAGACCTTTGATGTTTGAGAGAGTAAACCTCATTTCCAAAGCTTTTTCTAACTGGAAACCATCTCCTGACCTTTCAGGAGCATTCACATGGAGGCTGGGGGTGAAGATGGTGCTTCAGCTGGGGGACCAATTTAGGCAGACAGCTGGTTAAACTGATCTGGCCCCCAGAGAACTGAACAGCAGTCAGTGCAGTGAAATGGACTGTACCAGCTGTACTGCAACTAGAACATAAGGAGAATGGTTTCCCCACTGTCCCTCCCCGGTCCTTCCTATCAGAGGCCCAGTCCTGCAGGAGCGTGTATTAGTCCTCTGGTTTCTCAGGAGGCAGATGGTGATTCACACTCTGAGAAACTAGGGAGGGACTCGAGGTCTCTGCAATAGGAGCAGCTCCTTCCCTTACTCAGGGAGTGTTTATGGGCAGCAGGTGCCAGGCTCTGTGCTCAGCATGGGCAGCCCAGCCCTTTCCCCGGGAGGCGCTCTGGGGCTGAGTCCTCATCTGGGCCCACTAATCCCAGAGCCTCAGCTCTCACTTCCTTTCTGTCCACTGGTTACTATGGGATTTTTCAGTGCTCTGCCCTTTGGTATTGCCATTTATTACAGGACTCCTTTATCCTTGAGCACTGCCTGGAAAGTCCAATGATCACAGCTGTCCAAAGGTCATTAATAAAAAGTAATCAAAGGGCCAGCCCCTCAGCCACAGGCAGTGAGATGCAGCTTCAAGAGAGGAGACTCTAGAGGATTTAATCAAATAATTAATATTTCCTTTTGGAGTCTGAGCCCCTTCTCAGATGAGGGAGTCAGGGCTTATCCATGTGGCAGCTCTGCAGGAGTAGTACCAGGGGACTTGCAATGATCTCTGTTTCTTTCCTTTCAGTGTTCAAAGAGAAGCCTAAACATCCCCCCAGCAGGGCCCAGTCCCTGAGTTACGCCTTGGCGTCTACTGATGCTTCGTACTTAAGTTCCATCATCCGATTCTTCAAAAACCTCAACTTTGTGCTGCTAGTCATCACCTATGGTATGATGCATGTGTGTCTGGGGTGTACTGGAACTGGGCATTTGAGACAAGAGACCTGAGGTTTCTGTGTATCTTATTGTTTCCAGATCCCAAATGTATATGTAAAGTCATCATTTAGGGTTAAGCAGAAGAGCCAGCTGTGCCTCAGAGGCTTCCCTGTTCCTTTAAGTTTACCTAGGAAACCATCCCTGTCAAGTCACCCGGAAACGTGCCTGCTGATCCTCCAAGTCTCATCCCAGTATGTCTGCTATAAAGCAGTATTAGAAAGAAAGTGAAGTCGCTCAGTTGTGTCCTACTAGGCTTAGCCTCAGTCATAGCCTACCAGGCTTCTCCGTCCATGGGATTTTCCAGGCAAGAGTGCTTGAATGGGTTGCCATTTCCTTTTCCAGGGGATCTTCCTGACCCAGGGATTGAACCCGGGTCTCCTGCATTGCAGGCAGACGCTTTACCCTCTGAGCCACCAGGGGAGACCTAAAGCAGTATTAGGTGACCGTTTATTGTGCTATTCTTAGTACCTCTTTTAGTAAGTGTTAGTCGCTCAGTTGTGCCCAACTCTGCGACCCCATGGACTGCAGCTCACCAGGCTTCTCTGTCCATGAGATTTTCCAGGCAATGGTACTGGAGTGGGTTGCCATTTCCTTCTCCAGGGGATCTTCCCAATCCAGGGATTGAACCCAGGTCTCCTGCACTGCAGGCAGATTCTTTACCGACTGAGCTACAAGGGAAGCTTGTAGCTTTTTTGGGCTTCCCTGGTGACTCAGAGGGTAAAGCATCTGCCTGCAGTGCGGGAGACCCAGGTTCAATCTCTGAGTTGGGACGATCTCCTGGAGAAGGAAATGGCAACCCACTCCAGTATTCTTGCCTGGAGAATCCCATGGATGGAGGAGCCTGGTAGGCTACAGTCCATGGGGTTGCAAAGAGTTGGACATGACTGAGCGACTTCACTTTCTTAGTACATCTTTGGAGAAGGAAATGGCAACCCACTCCAGTACTCTTGCCTGGAAAATCCCATGGTCAGAGGAGTCCATGGGGTCGCAAAGAGTCAGACAGGATAAGTCATTTCCAGATCTCTTTTCCCACAAAGTAGGAACTCCCTGAGAGTAGAGATTGATGTCTTTTTACCTGTATAATTCATTAGCAGTAGGAGGTATTGTAGCCTGGAGTAGGTACTCCAACAGTTGTTAGATGGGTGAGTGAATGAGCGTATGGATGGATGTTTACGTGAG
This sequence comes from Ovis canadensis, assembly GCF_042477335.2. NCBI lineage: Eukaryota > Metazoa > Chordata > Mammalia > Artiodactyla > Bovidae > Ovis > Ovis canadensis. Next base: position 97,178,888 of record NC_091251.1, read on the forward strand.
TCTTACTATGTGAATCACGCCCCAGCCAATCCTTCATCTTCTAACTTGGCTTCTTTTCTACCTGAATGGAAGACAACATCCACATTTCATGTAATTTTCTTGGCTTTGGTAAGATAAATGTCCATCTTTCTGCTGGCATATCGGCTCACCTTTCCAGCAAGGTGTTTGTAGCATCTTCTTTCTAATGATTAATGGTGATGTTGTCCTAGGCCTGGGCTAGGACACAACCTCAGGGCATTCCATTAAAGGTGTCTTTACAGATCCACACAACTCTACTGCTATCCACTCTGCCCATTTAACCCTCTCGTTTGGTGGGATTAAAATCATGAAAGTATATCATGCTCAATAACCAGAAGAAAAAAGATGTGAGATTGGTTTGACATGACTTACTCTTAGTGAAATCCCAGCTGGCTATTGTTCAGTCGCTCAGTCGTGTCCAACCCCATGGACTGCAGCATGCCAGGCTTCTCTGTCCTTCACTGTCTCCTGGAGCCTGCTCAAACTCATGTCCATCGAGTCGGTGATGCCATCCAACCATTTCATCCTCTGTCATCCCCTTCTCCTCCTCCTTCCCAGCATCAGGGTCTTTTCCAATGACTTGGCTATACCCTTAGGTTTTCTCTAGGCTCCGAAACCATGTGTCTTTCAACAATATAACATTTACTATGTGCCAAGATTTTTTTGTTTAACTCCCACCACACCAGTGTGTGGTAAGTGGTATCATTTTTCCCATTTTAACAGATGAGGAAAAAAACTCAGAGAGGTTAGGTAATACCTCAAGAACACACAGCTTTTAAAGAGCAGAGCCAGGATTCAAACACAGATTTGTCAGACTCCAAAGCCTGATCCATGATTGCCTGTACTCCTTCCTTGAATTTTGCCAGGGCATGGCAACCCACTCCAGTACTCTTGCCTGGAAAATCCCATGGACGGAGGAGCCTGGTCGGCTACAGTCCATGGGGTCTCAAAGAGTTGGGCACGACTGAGCGACTTCACTTTCACTTTGCACTCTCATGCTTTGGAGAAGGAAATGGCAACCTACTCCAGGGTTCTTGCCTGGAGAACCCCAGGGACGGGGGAGCCTGGTGGGCTGCTGTCTGTGGGGTCCCACAGGGTCGGACACGACTGAAGCAACTTAACATTTTAAGCTTATCAACACCCTTTACCTGAATTAAAGTGTTTACCTGCTGAGGCATTAGCTAAGAGGTGGTATCATCAGTAGAGAGGCCCCCCTGGTTTCCAGGCATGTGAATCAGTTAGGTGAACAGCCCCAGGAATCCATGTCAGTCTTCAGGGTCTGTGGTCTCCAGTCTTCCTGTCTCCACCTGCTCGATTCTGAGTGTGTCTCTGCATTCATTCACAAAACAAAGTTTCTAATTCTCAGGGTGGCCAACTAAAGATAAAAATGGTGATAAAGTGATTAAAATGGTGATAAAGTGGAGTTGCTCACCACTGAGAGATATTCAAGTGTAGGTGGAACCAACTACTTAGTGGGGATATTGTGGGGAATATCAGCCTATAGATGGGTGGTGAAACATGATAGTGAAACTTTGGCCACCTGATGTGAAGAACTGACTCATTAGAAGAGACTCTGATGCTGGGAGAGATTGAAGGTGGGAGAAGAAGACAATAGAGGATGAGATGGTTGCATGGCATCACTAATTCAATGGACATGGGTTTGGGCGAACTCTGGGAGTTGGTGATGGACAGGGAGGCCTGGCGTGCTCCAGGCCATGGGGTCACAAAGAGTCGGACACGACTGAGCAATTGAAGTGAACTGAACTGAAATGTGATGATCTTTTGGTTCCCTTCCAGACTCAGGATTCCATGCTTCTAAGAAGTTTTCCCTTTTCCCTAGAATTAAACATCTTGAGTGCATCAGCCCTTGACCACTATAAACCTTACTGTGTCTGACAACAGGGCATTTGAGACCTACCGTGGAATTCTAGGGCAGATAACCACTTAATAAGTATCTTCTGTGAGTGAGGATGGTGATGGTGGTATTAGCCAGGCAGTGGCCTCATTCCAGAGGTTTCAGTCTTCAGCGCTAGAGGCTGTTGGCAGGGCCAGGTCACTGACCCGTGAAAGTAAGAAATAACAAAATGTACGAGGAGCAGCGCTGTTTGATATGGGCTTGGCTCTGGGCCATGCTGCGGGGCAAAGCGACTTCTTTTCCTTCCATCTTGCACAGCTGGTTGCATCTATGGTCTTCAGTCTGGCAGAATGGTGTTAATTCTGTGGTTCTGGATACTCTTCCTTATCTATCTGGTTAAATGATAACACAGAGAAAAAAATGGGTTAACACTTCTGGGATGGTGGAGTGAGGACTGTAGATCTTCTGATCCTCCATGAAAACAAAAACACTGGCAGAGATTATCAGCATCGCTTATTTCAGGGTTCTTGACTAAAGGCTTAACCCAATGAGCAGCTGTTCAAGGCAAATGGCTAAATAATGGTAAAGTAGCAAGCTTTGTGTTTTAACTTGTCCTATTCCAATCCTCCCCTCCAGGCTCTGTGGTAGCCTTGAAAACCAACTTCCCAGATATGATAGCTGTGAAAACTCGCAACCTCACAGCTGCTGGAGGGGGCCAAACAATTTTGGAGGTCCCCCCTCCCCAACAAAGTCCCATCCCTAGCTCACTGTTTATTTGACTTCCGTTTCACTGGAAAGGCTCCATTCAGAGGATTTGCCTATATTTGACTTGACTCCGAGTTTTCTCAGTGGGAAAGCGCTATGTCCAGGGTATTTATTAAAAGCAGTCACTATTTAACATCACATCTGTCTGAGGTTACAATACTGGTTGGGGTCATCAAGAGGCTGGCCAAAGATCTTGAAAGGAAAATCTGGAGAATGAGATAACCAGGGGGCTTTGGAAACCTCTGACATATTCTTAGCAGTCTAGAAATCTGCATGCCCAGAGTTGTGCACATGCCCAGAAAGACCCAGGGAAGTGCTAAAGTCTTGCCTCTGGCTGCACGTGAAGCTCTGTGTAAGAGGAAAGTGAAGGCTAGGGCAGAGTTGGTACCACCTTGCTGAAGCATCACAGGCGAATCCCAATAAATACAAAGAGGTCCTCAGCAAAGTGGGGAGACTTATGGGCTTACGGTAAATCTCTGTCTAATCATTAGCCCTAAACTAAGTTAGTAGAGCAGAAACCAGTGGTTGCACATGACAAAGGACACAGATGTTACAAAATGAGTCCAAACAGCAACGGCAACATATTTGGGGGAAGGAGAAGAATCTCATTTGTAGGGATGACAGTATATTAAAAATGTCCAGTTAAAAAAAAAAATAGAATTTCTTAACATTTTTCTCAAAAGCCTGGGGCAGTCCCAGTGAGAAGGAGTTGAACTAATCTGGTGGTTTGCACACATTTCATAATAGTCAGAAAAGTGGGTGAAGTCATTCAGTTGTGTCCGACTCTTTGCGATCTCATGGACTGTATCCTACCAGGCTCCTCCGTCCATGGAATTTTCCAGGCAAGAGTACTGGGGTGGGTTGCCATTTCCTTCTCCAGGGGATCTTCCCGACCCAGGGATCGAACCCAGGTCTCCCACATTGCAGAAAAACACAAGCCTTATTTTCTTGATAGAGAGTTGGACTTGGTGACAGGGCTCTCTGCTAACTAGGAAATGATTCTTAGGCTTGATCACAGACTTGGGAAAAAATGTTATTGAGCCGTTACTGTATGTCAGGCACCGTGTAAAGTGCTTTATATGCATTATCTCATTTAATCTTCAAAAGAGATCCATGACTTAGGTGTTTTACTGCTCCATTTTATACCTAAGGAAACGGAGGCTCTGATTTAATTCCTTGCCTGTGATTAAACAGTAGTAAGCAAGAGAGCTTAGTATAAACTGTCTGTCTGAGACCAAAGCCTGTCTTCCTAACCACACCACTTTGTCTCCCCATGCAGAAGGGAGCATCTTGGAGACAGAACTGGGGGTCTGTTTTCAACCTCAGTTCCCTGAGTGGCCTCTGGATCTGTCTGAGAGGGGTGGTGGTGATGGATTGTCCTTCCTCAGATTCAGTCCTCAGACCCTTTCCCTGGGGCTTGCTTTCCTTGAAGATGAGGATCTGGAGTTCTGGGGGTTAGAAGCAGGACCTGCCTTCACTGACCAGCCATCTTTGGGACATGGGGATGATGAGGTTTCAATCTTAATGTGTCTTTCTGAGAGTTACAGGTCATGTAAAGGCAGTGTTTGACACTCAGTCTGCCTGAGAATCCCTGCTTTCTTCTCCTACAATCTTTGCTCCAAATTGTAAAGGCACACACAACCAAAAACCAAAAAGACCCTCTACACATTTGATAAATATTGTGAGACCGCCCAGAATCCCGCAGGTTAAGCTTTGAAAAGGGACATGGTTCATACTTCAATTATATGCATGTATAACCGTTTAGTGTAGGGCTTCCCAGGTGGCTCAGTGGTAAAGAATCTGCCTGCCAATACAGGAGATGCAGGAAACTCGGATTTGATCCCGGTGTTGGGAGGATCTCCTGGAGTACCCTGGGGTAAGAAATGGCAATGTACTCCAGTATTTTTGTCCAGAAAATTCCATGGTCAGAGGAGCCTGGTGGGCTACAGTCCACGGGGTCATAAAGAGTCGGACACAACTGAGCGACTGAGGACACACGTCACTGTATGATACACAATGTTTATATTTTCCTCTGAATTATGAACTCTTAGGACTGTGTCGCTGGGAATCAAGCAGTTGATAAGAGTTTCATGGACAAATGTGCTGGATCTGTGTGCACGTGTCTTGGAGTAATAGCCTTGAGTGATGGGCCAGTGAATTCAGAGCTGGTACGTAAGGGATATAAGGTCTGAGTTTTTGGTGTCAGCTCTGCTAATGACTGAGTGTACCACCTTCACCCATCCTGGGCTCCTCCTTTGTCTCTCTAAGAACCGCCTCTCAGAAAAGAATAACCTTTGCTTCCCATTTGAGCTCCCTGAAACTCAAGCTATGCTTGTGAAGAATCTGCAGGGTTGGGCATCTGAACTCACAGCCTCTACCTGTGTCCGAGGACACCTGTCCTTGAGGCTCTCAAGGCCTTTACATCACCCTACATGGGCCTCGGAGGAGCTGTGTCCCCTCAAGATGCTGGCAAGATGCTGGGTGGTAGCAAATCCTTCTGGGAGTCCCTGGAGCTTTGCTAAGGTCAGGCTGGCCCTTTAAACTAACAGTTTACTCCAGGTTCAGGAGGACAAAAGGGAAATGAGCACAGAGTTCCCAGAACCCAGAGATGAGATCTGGGATCAGAGTTTCCCACTCTGGCCTCATGGTAGAGTCCCCTGGGTTGTGGGTGGTGTGTGCCTGGATTCCCTGCCTCTCTTCTGGAAAGTCAGATTCAGAGAGTCTGCGAGGGCCTGGGAATCTGCCTTTGCAAGCATTCCAGGAGATTCTAGCATGCAGCAGAGTTGAGAACCTCTAATATGGGTGTGTAAGTGGTGATTCTTGGGGTCTTAAAGCCCCTTCCCCTCCCAGCTGCCTCCATGTGAACTCCAGCCTCTCAGAGCATGGGCCTGCTCTGTGATCTTCTTGTGCCCAAGGCCATTTAGTCACCTTTTCAGGGAGTTTAAGAGATGCCTGGGGGGTTTTGTTGTTGTTAAAATGCAGATTCCTAGCTTCAATCCAGGAGAATCAGATTAAATAGGTCCTGGGTAGAGCTCAGAAATCTGCATTTTAAAAATCTGAGGCCTTCTAATGCCAGTGATCTCTAGACTGCCATTTGAATAATTTAGTCCTGACACAAGACAGAAACTCAGAGTCCCTTCTGCTTTCCTACAGCCCAGCCCCTCAGGGACCCGTACTTCTCCCAGGTGGCTGATACAGGCATGACCTGGCCTTTCAGGGGCGATCACATTTCACTGACCTGGCAGGCTTACATTGTTAAGGGACAATCACACCCAAATATAACACAGTCACCCGCATTCCTGTGAGAGGTAGTCATGCACAGGACAGCATGAATTTCATTCTCGCCCTTCAATGTGGATGCCGGACACCTTGGTTCGGTCAGTGGAATGGAAAGAAAGTGAAGTCACTCAGTCGTGTCCGACCCTTTGTGACCCCGTGAATTGTAGCCTACCAGGCTTCTCCACCCATGGGATTTTCCAGGCAAGAGTACTGGAGCGGGTTGCCATTTCCTTCTCCAGGGGATCTTCCCCTCCCAGGGATTGCAGGCAGAAGCTTTTACCGTTTGAGCCAGCAGGGACGTCAGTGGAGTAGACTCGTGCCATTTAACTGTATCTGGCAACCTTTGGCAATATGGGGAGGGCCATCGAGATTCAAAAGGGACTCAAAATTTCTAATGCCTTTAAGGTTGGAGTGTAGAAAGTGAAGTTGCTCAGTCGTGTCTGACTCTTTGCGACCCCATGGATTGCAGCCTACCAGGCTCCTCCTTCCATGGGATTTTCCAAGCAAGAATACTAGAGTGAGTGGGTTGCCGTTTCCTTCTCCAGGAGATCTTCCCAACTCAGGGATCGAACCCAGGTCTCCCGCATTGTAGGCAGACGCCTTACCATCTGAGCCACCAGGGAGGTCCAAATGGAGTGTAGAAAGAATTGGAAATAATGGCAGCCTTCCAGGGGGAACCCCTGCTCCCCTCCACACCCTCCCTGCCTTAGCCCTGACCCCTTCTCCTGTCTGGCTGGGAGCCGGGGATAGTTATTGGTAGATCACACTAGTCTAGCCAAGCCAGTGGGTCTTATACTGGAGCTTTATTGGGATTACCTGGAGGACTTGTTCACACAGACCGCCCAAAGCCCCACTCCCAGTTTCTACAGCAGGAGGTCTGGGTGGGGTCAAGATTTGCATCTCTAACAAGCTCTGGGGGTTGTTGATCTGGAAGAGATTTTCCTAAACCTTTGAGCCTCACAAAGCTGCTTGCCCTCCTGGATCAGCCCCTCTGCACTGTGTCTGTATCTGTGTTTGGGTCACAAAAAGTGCTGGTGTTTAGGGTTTTTTGCTCCCAGTCCTCTTGGATAACTTCTCAGTTGCCTGGGGATTCTGCCCTCCTTGTTCAGCCCAGGTGGGCCCAAGCTGAACTTGACCTGGCGTGTGCCCTGCCCCCTGGCCTTGTTAAACTGAGGGGCAGGAAGGGGGCTGGTTTCATCCTCCTTGCACAACCCCACCCCACCCACCCACCCCCCTCCCGCCATTTCAGGAATGTGTCTCCTTGTGGGTTCTCTTGACCTGGGAATGGAATTTCCAAGTGGCTGGGTGTGTGGTAAGAAGGTGAGGTGTAGGTGTGCTTGTTATTTAAGAAGTTGCTGAGAGCCTGAGTTTGGCAGCTGTATTGATATTTGATGACATGTCTGGGGCGCTGACTGTGGCACTGAGCTCAGCCTTGTTGCATCCCTGATGTGACCTGCTCGGAGAGTCTGGGCATGAAACAACCAGTGAGCTGAGCTGGGGGAATCCTTGAGGATCAGTTCCGTAAGGATATAAAATCGAGTGTTTAAGATAGAAGACCTGGCACCCTGCAGTCTGGGTTCGAATGCAGCCCTGCCTTTTACTGTTGCAGGAAGGGGGACCCCTTCCAGGGTCCGAACTGGGCTCTTGTCTAACACTCGGAAATGAATTGTCTGAGGAGACACATGTACTGACAAAGCAAGAGATTTTATTGGGAAAGGGCACCCAGGTGGAGAGCAGCAGGGTAAGGGAACCCAGGAGAACTGCTCTGCCGCATGGCTCGCAGTCTCTGGTTTTATGGTGATGGCATTAGTTTCCGGGTGGTCTTTGGCCAATCATTCTAATTCAGAGTCTTTCCTGGTGGCGCACACATTGCTCAGCCAAGATGGATTCTGGGAAGTGGACGGACACGCAGTGTCTCCTTTCGACCTTTCCTGAACTCTTCTGGTTGGTGGCTTATTAGTTCTGTATTCCTTACCAGGACCTCCTGTCATAAAACAACCCATGCAATCGGTTACTATGGTGCCTGGCCAGGGTGGGCAGTTTCAATCAGTGTGCTTCCCCTAACATTACCACCCATGTGATGGTGTGGAGGGCAAACCAAACCCCTCCATTTTGCAGGAGAATGTGACCTTTGCTTAACTTGGTATCTCATTCCTCTGGGAACGTGATCAAGAAAGGAAGCTAACTGCGGTTAGGTGGCTTTACTTCTGATGAAAATAACTGCAAGTGGGCTGGGCGATCTACTCCCCCTTGTTGGGAGGCCCTTCGTTGTCCTTCTCTGAGCGCAGCGACTCTCTCCACTGGCCTGTCCTTTATGGGGATCCTGGCAACTATGCCTGTGCATCAGTTACAAACAATAGCGGCTCCTGGGAGGGGTTGAGGCAGGGTGGGGGCCGTGCCCACGTTTCCCTGCACTGAGCCATCAGTTTGGGAGCGAAAGAGAATGGCTTCTGAGTGGCTCTGTGGCCTGGGGTCCTGTGGACCCGCTCCAGTGAAGAGGGGCGCCTGAGGCTGCTGTCCCTGGGTACCGTGTCCTGTCTTACGTCCTTCTAAATGGACCTAATGCCAGGTGTGCCAGTGGCAGTCATGTGAGCCTCAAAGTTGGCTGAAGTTAAAAAGGTCCCTGGTGGGTCTTCCAGAATGACCTCTGTATTTCTTTTTTAAATGTGTGTGCATTTTCCTTATCTGTAAAATGGGAATGAGGATATGTTAGCTACTTTCTGGGATTGTTATGAGGACGGTAAGTTGTTTGGAGACGTGCCTAGCACAGAAGAGTGTGCTGTTGCCATCAGCGCCAGCAGCATCACCAGCAGCCATCACCATCGATTCCTGAGGCTGCCGTCCCTGGGCACCGTGTCCCGTCTTCCGTCCTTTTTAGTGGACCCAGTGCCAGGTGTGCCAGTGGTGGTCATGTGAGCCTCACCAGCATCACCACCATTTCACCATCGTCACCATGCCCATCGCCATCACCACACTCCCACCATCACCACCGTCGTCATCATAACATCACCACCATCGCCGCCACCATCGTCACCATCATTGTTATTATGAAAGGAGGGCAGGAGATCCTTCTCCTTTGGATTCATTTTTAGTCTCATATTAGCTATGAAGTCACTGTACGGCTTTGAACAAAATGACTTCATCCTCTGAAGAAATTGATTCTTACAGAATGTTATAAGTATTCCATTTATTTGTTGGATAAATTGATGAATTAGGAGAGTCATCTAAATGTTCTTTAGGGTCCTTTCTGGTTTCAAATATAAGACTTTGTGTGGTGTTGAATCTGCGAAGAGAAGTTGGAGAGATGTGAAAACAGGTGAGAATGGGAGTTTTGTCAGGGGTCAGAGGTCTGGAGCATTCTGGAGGGGGCATAGGTCATCAGGAGGAGGTGGAAGGTGTCCCGTAGTTTCACTGAGCCCTTAGGCCAGGCCGGCGCTTAAGAGGGATGTAGATGGATCTGACCTAGGAGTAATGTGTACTTCCTGGAGACTGTGTTTTTAGGACAGGATAAAGGGATGAGAGGGCAATGGTGTGTGGCTACAAAGAGGTTAAAATGGTTACCTTGGGTTGTTCTGGAGTATTTCTTCTTCTCTGAGGTCACCACCTTCAGCAGCAACAAGGATGAGAATGTCCTTCTTCTCTCACCACTGGAGGGAGAGCCAGCAATGGCCCCCCAGGACAGCGACCCTAATGCTCTGTTTCCCCTGCTTCCTTCAGGTCTGAACGCTGGTGCTTTTTATGCCTTGTCCACTCTGCTGACTCGCATGGTGATCTCCCACTACCCGGTAAGGGCATTCCCTAAGCTGACCAGTCCCAGAGAGGAGGAGGTTTCTAGTGTCTGGACAGGCGCTGGGGAGGTGGTGTGGTGTGAGCTCCAGGATTTGGAGGGAGGCGGTCTTAGCCCCAGGTCTGGTGGTTCTCAGCGGTGTGAGAGCTGGTTAGCATCGCTGAGCTCTCATTCTCTTTTCTGCAAAAGAAGTCTAGTTATTTATTGAAAGATTAATTTAATTTTATATTTTAAAAGACTGATTTTAGAATTAGTAGATCATAAGATTTATATGTGTAAATAGCATAGTGCCTGGCAACTTAGTAGGTAAATGTATATACATATAGAATCACCTATGAAATCAATTAAGTTGTGAAATGTGGGCAAGATTTAATTTTAAAGTCTTAGTTGCTCAACGGAAAACAGGTTGCAAATGTCTCCAGAACTAGGGAGGATTAAATACTGGGAACTGGACACTGAGTATCCTGGAGTTGGGATGTCAGGCCCAATCCTCTTTCGGAAGGTCAAGGGTCTCAGCTTGGGAACGGTGGGCCACCATGGGTGAGTGAGTGTTCCAGTGTTGGAGGTTGACAGGTCTGAGTTTAAATCCTGCCTCTGCACTTAATAAAGGCCTCATGACCTTCAGCTGGTAGGCTAATTTCAGTGTGCCTTGATATCTTCATCTGTAAAATGGGGAGTATTGATTCTTAACCTCCTGGTGGGCAATCAGAAGAATTAAATGAAATGATGATATAAAATCCTCAGCATGGTGTCTGACTCTTAATAAACACACAAACATATGTAATGTCGTCTTACCTCTAAAACAGTGATAACTGGAAAAAAAAAGCTTAAGTATGAAATGTTTGGAAATACATATTTCAGTTTTTCCATCTGTGAAATGGGAATAACGATAAAGGGTTCCTATGAGGATTATGTTTTTGAAAAATCTACCTAAAAGTGGTTTCTAAGGATAGAACTTGTTTTCCCCCAGCATCCAGTATCATGCACCCACACCCAGGATTATATTATATTATATTAGGAGGAGCAGTTATTCTAGGATTTCCTCCCCTAGAATTACTGGCAGCATTTTACAGCTTGTCTTGTTCTGCTGCTTTCTGAAAATTGGCTGTAGTGGCACCCCAGTTATTTGCCTTTACCCCTTTGCCTCCTGGTGACTGCGCCCCATCAGATGTCTTGTTCCATCCTTGAGTGATCCTTGGGGCTATGGTTTCCCCAGGGGGAAGAAGTGAATGCTGGAAGAATCGGCCTGACCATCGTCCTTGCAGGAATGCTTGGGGCTGTGATCTCAGGCATCTGGCTGGATAGGACAAAAACCTACAAGTAAGTGACTCTTCCGCTTGGACTGAATTGGAGACCCATGTTTTGAAATGACATGTTCATTAGGAACGTGGCTGCAAGGATGTGATTGCAGCAGCTGGGGGCTGAGTGGTCAAGGAGGCAGTTCAGATGTATCTTCTCTGGGGATGAGGAGGTGGTTCCATTGCCAAATTCCCATGGCTTGCTCATGGACCCCCTGGGGTTAACCAGGGTGCTCTGTGCTTCCAACAATTTTCAGTGTATTAGCTTGCAATTGCTTCCATGTCATTGGTAAATATTGTGATATGGTTTAGTCCCGATTGCCCAGTGCATTTCTAAGAGCCACTAAGATTTTAGTGGATTGCAGGCTAATCCAGGATGCTTACTAAAAATACAGATCCCTGGGCCCCATTCCTCATGGATGTCAATTGAGTAGGGGAGTCTGCATTTAGAAATCAACCCAGATGCCTTGATTCAGTCGCCAACCTTGGAGAAAGTGCTCTGAAAACAGAGGCTCAACTTGTGTCTGTCCCGGGCTCCACATCCACTGGGTGCTCAGTTAATGCTGCTCAGTGAGGCAGCTGCCTGGGCTGTCCTGCGCTGGGCAGGGCAGCATTCTGGGCTGCTTTGTCAAGGCCTCCAAAGTTCCCAGTGTCTGGAGGCGACAGACAGCGGCAAACCTGTTCTCTGCACACAAACCCGCTTCTGTGAGGCTCTGGTCCGACCAGGGCTCCCTCTGGCTGCCCTCATCAAAGGCCAATTGAGGCCCTCCCTGGGGATGTGGCTGCCTGGCTGGACAAAAGGAGGAGCCCGGCTGGATCTAATTACCTCTGGTGGAGCTGGGCTACTGCCTCGTTTCTGCCATATGCCAATTGCTCGCTTCAAGTAGTAAGGACTGGACACTGCAGAGTCTAGCTGACACGGTTCCTAGTGTCATTTGATCAGCATCCTGCAATCAGCTGGGACATTCTTCTTTCTGCTCCACTACTTGGGCAGAGAAAGGGTAGGGGAGCTCTGTCTTCTGGGCATTTTGGTGCCTGTTCCTTCTCCCCGAGGATCCCAGATGTGTCCCCTTTGGTTTGGAGACAGGAAATTGGATGGTCAGGTCCATTTATGTCTGGCTGAGGCTACAGATAGTTTTGCAGACAGGCTAGTGGTTTAAGATGGAGAAGGCAATGGTGACCCACTCCAGTACTCTTGCCTGGAAAATCCCATGGGTGGAGGAGCCTGATAGGCTGCAGTCCATTCTGGTCGCTAAGAGTCGGACACGACTGAGCGAATTCCCTTTCACTCTTCACTTTTATGCATTGGAGAAGGACATGGCAACCCACTCCAGTGTTCTTGCCTGGAGAATCCCAGGGACTGAGGAGCCTGGTAGGCTGCCATCTGTGGGTCGCACAGAGTCGGACACGACTGAAGCGACTTAGCAGCAGCAGCAGCAGCAGCAGTGGTTTAAGAAGAAGCTGTGTGTAAAGAAATATGGCAGAAGGTGAGCTTGTGTGGTCAGCAAGGGAGATGGGTGTCCATGGGGCTGGGTTCTGCAGCAGGAGGGCCTGGATGCAGGGAGCAGGGCGAGAAGAGATGAAGGCCCTCTGACCTCAGCAGCTGCTCTGAAGACCCAGGAGGGAGAGGTGTCCTTCAGAGGCTGTTGCTCATTTCCGAAGAGGTTTGGCCACCTCATGCGAAGAGTTGACTCATTGGAAAAGACTCTGATGCTGGGAGGGATTGGGGGCAGGAGGAGAAGGGGACGACCGAGGATGAGATGGCTGGATGGCATCACGGACTCGATGGACATGAGTCTGAGTGAACTCCAGGAGATGGTGATGGACAGGGAGGCCTGGCGTGCTGCGATTCATGAGGTCGCAGAGTCGGACACAACTGAGCGACTGAACTGAACTGAGCCCAAATCGTGTGTTAGTATTCCTGTGTGTGGGAGCAGAGAGAGCAGGGTTTCTAATCTTGCATTTACCTAGTGGGTGACTTTGGACAAGTAACTTGACTGGTCTGAGCTCAGTTTCCACATTTGTCGTATTGGAGATATTCATATGCTTCTTTTTTCCTACCAGTTTTATTGAGATATAATGGACTTAAACTGTATCTATGTACAGCATATGGTTTAATTTACATACATCATGAAATCGACATCACAAATAGTTTAGTGAACATCCATCATCATGTATGGATACAAAATTAAAGAAATAGAAAAAATTTCATGATGAGGACCTTTCAGTTCAGTTCGGTTCAGTCTCTCAGTCGTGTCCGACTCTTTGTGGCCCCATGAATTGCAGCACGCCAGGCCTCCCTGTCCATCACCAACTCCCGGTGTTCACTCAGACTCACATCCATCGAGTCCGTGATGCCATCCAGCCATCTCATCCTCGGTCGTCCCCTTCTCCTCCTGCCCCCAATCCCTCCCAGCATCAGAGTCTTTTCCATTGAGTCAACTCTTCACATGAGGTGGCCAAAGTACTGGAGTTTCAGCTTTAGCATCATTCCTTCCAAAGAACATCCAGGGTTGATCTCCTTCAGAATGGACTGGTTGGATCTCCTAGCAGTCCAAGGGACTCTCAAGAGTCTTCTCCAACACCAAAGTTCAAAAGCATCAATTCTTTGGCTCTCAGCCTTCTTCACAGTCCAACTCTCACATCCATACATGACCACAGGAAAAACCATAGCCTTGACTAGACGGACATTAGTCAGCAAAGTAATGTCTTTGCTTTTGAATATGCTATCTAGGTTGGTCATAACTTTTCTTCCAAGGAGTAAGTGTCTTTTAATTTCATGGCTGCAGTCACCATCTGCAGTGATTTTGGAGCCCCCAAAATAAAGTCTGACACTATTTAAACTGTTTCCCCATCTATTTCCCATGAAGTGATGGGACCGGATGCCATGATCTTCATTTTCTGAATGCTGAGCTTTAGGCCAGCTTTTTCACTCTCCACTTTCACTTTCCTCAAGGGGCCTTTTAGTTCCTCTTCACTTTCTGCCTTAAGGGTGGTGTTATCTGCATATCTGAGGTGATTGATATTTCTCCCGGCAATCTTGACTCCAGTTTGTTTCTTCCAGCCCAGAGTTTCTCATGATGTACTCTGCATAGAAGTTAAATAAGCAGGATGACAATATACAGCCTTGACGTACTCCTTTTCCTATTTGGAACCAGTCTGCTGTTCCATGTCCAGTTCTAACTGTTGCTTCCTGACCTGCATACAGATTTCTCAAGAGGCAGGTCAGGTGGTCTGGTATTCCCATCTCATGAAGAATTTTCCACAGTTTATTGTGATCCACACAGTCAAAGGCTTTGACATAGTCAATAAGGCAGAAATAGATGTTTTTCTGGACTCTGTTGCTTTTTCCATGATCCAGCAGATGCTGGCAATTTGATCTCTTGTTTCTCTGCCTTTTCTAAAACCAGCTTGAACATCTGGAAGTTTATGGTTCACGCATTGCTGAAGGCTGGCTTGGAGAATTTTGAGCATTACTTTACTAGCATGTGAGATGAGTGCAGTTGTGCGGTAGTTTGAGCATTCTTTGGCATCGCCTTTCTTTGGAATTGGAATGAAAACTGACCTTTTCCAGTCCTGTGGCCACTACTGAGTTTTCCAAATTTTGGCATATTGAGTGCAACACTTTCACAGCATCATCTTTCAGGATTTGAAACAGCTCAACTGGAATTCCATCACCTCCACTAGCTTTGTTCGTAGTGATGCTTTCTAAGGCCCACTTGACTTCACATTCCAGAATGTCTCGCTCTAGATAAGTGATCATACCATCATGATTATCTGGGTCGTGAAGATCTTTTTTTGTACAATTCTTCTGTGTATTCTTGCCACCTCTTCTTAATAGCTTCTGCTTCTGTTAGGTCCATACCATTTCTGTCCTTTATCGAGCCCATCTTTGCATGAACTGTTCCCTTGGTATCTCTAATTTTCTTGAAGAGATCTCTAGTCTTTCCCATTCTGTTCTTTTCTTCTATTTCTTTGCATTGATTGCTGAAGAAGGCTTTCTTATCTCTTCTTGCTATTCTCTGGAACTCTGCATTCAGATGCTTATATCTTTCTTTTTCTCCTTGGCTTTTCGCCTCTCTTCTTTTCACAGCTATTTGTAAGGCCTCCCTAGACAGCCATTTTGCTTTTTTGCATTTCTTTTCCATGGGGATGGTCTTGATCCCTGTCTCCTATATGATGTCATGAACCTCCATCCATAGTTCATCAGGCACTGTATCTATCAGATCTAGTCCCTTAAATCTATTTCTCACTTCCACTGTATAATCATAAGGGATTTGATTTAGGTCATACCTGAATGGTCTAGCGGTTTTCCCTACTTTCTTCAATTTGAGTCTGAATTTGGTAGTGAGGAGTTCATGATCTGAGCCACAGTCAGCTCCTGGTCTTGTTTTTGTTGACTGTGTAGAGCTTCTTCATCTTTGGCTGCAAAGAATACAATCAATCTGATTTCGGTGTTGACCATCTGGTGATGTCCATGTGTAGAGTCTTCTCTTGTGTTGTTGGAAGAGGGTGTTTGCTATGACCAGTGCATTTTCTTGGCAAAACTCTATTAGTCTTTGCCCTGCTTCATTCCACATTCCAAGGCCAAATTTGCCTGTTACTCCAGGAGTTTCTTGACTTCCTACTTTTGCATTCCAGTCCCTTATAATGAAAAGAACATCTTTTGCGGTGTTAGTTCTAAAGGGTCTTGTAGGTCTTCATAAAACCATTCAACCTCAGCTTCTTCAGCGTTACTGGTTGGGGCATAGACTTGGATAACCTGATATTGAATGGTTTGCCTTGGAGACGAACAGAGATCATTCTGTTGTTTTTGAGATTGCATCCAAGTACTGCATTTCAGACTCTTTTGTTGACCATGATGGCTACTCCATTTCTTCTGAGGGATTCCGCCCACAGTAGTAGATATAATGGTCATCTGAGTTAAATTCACCCATTCCAGTCCATTTTAGTTAGTTCACTGATTCCTAGAATGTTGATGTTCACCCTTGCCATCTCTTGTTTGACGAGTTCCAATTTGCCTTGATTCATGGACCTGACATTCCAGGTTCCTATGCAATATTGCTCTTTACAGCATTGGACCTTGCTTCTATCACCAGTCACATCCACAACTGGGTATTGTTTTTGCTTTGGCTTCATCCCTTCATTCTTTCTGGCGTTATTTCTCCACTGATCTCCAGTAGCATATTGGGCACCTACTGACCTGGGGGGTTCCTCTTTCAGTATCCTATCATTTTGCCTTTTCATACTGTTCATGGGGTTCTCAAGGCAAGAATACTGAAGTGGTTTGCCATTCCCTTCTCCAGTGGACCACATTCTGTCAGACCTCTCCACCATGACCCGCCCATCTTGGGTTGCCCTGCGGGCATGGCTTGGTTTCATTGAGTTAGACAAGGCTGTGGTCCTAGTGTGATTAGATTGACTAGTTTCCCATGGAAAAGAAATGCAAAAAAGCAAAATGGCTGTCTGGGGAGGCCTTACAAATAAGGAGTTTGCATGCTTGTTTGGTTTTTGACATATTATTGACCTACTACACTAGTAGGTTAGTTCCTTAACACAACATAATGATTCAATATTTTCTAGGAATTTCAAAATGACCCCTAAGTTAAGTCTGGTTGTGGTCTGTTACCATACCAGGATTTTATTACTCATTGACTGTATTTCCCACCCTGTGCATTTCATCCCTTTGATTCATCTGTTTTCCAACTGTACGTTTGTACCTCTTAATCTCTTTCACCTGTTTCTCTCGTCTCCCCACCCTCTCCCTCTGGCAGCCATCTGTGTGCTCTCTGTATCTATGAGTCTGTTTCTGGCTTAATGTCTGTTCGTTTGTTTTGTTTTTTAGACTCTGCATAGCAAAGAAATCATATAGTGTTTGTATTTCTCTGACTTATTTCACTTAGCCTAAGATCATTTGTGTCTATGCATGTCACTGCAAACGGGAAGAGTTCATTCCTTTTTATGGCTGAAATACATCTGTGTGCATACCACATCTTTTTAATCCATTCATCTATTGATGGGCACTTAGATTGCCTCTGTATCTTGGCTTTTGTATATAATATTACGATGAACATAGGGGTACATATATTGTTTTGAATTAGTGTTTTCATTTTCTTGGGATAAATGCTCAGGAGTGGAATCGCTGGGTCATCCGAGTGTTCTGGTTTTTCATATATATGCATATAATTTCATTTACTTTTGGCTGAGCTGGATCTTTGTTGTTTTGCAGTCTGTTCTCCAGTTGTGGTGCATTGGCTTGTCACTGCAGTGGTTTCTTTTGTGGTGGAGCACAGTCTCTAGAGTGCCTGGGCTTCAGTAGTTTCCGTTCTAGAGTTCAGGCCCCATCAGTGTGGTGCACAGGCCTACTTTCTCTGCCCCACGTGGGATCTTCCCAGACCAGGGATCAAACTCATGTCTCCTGCATTCGCTCGTAGATTCTTTACCACTGAGCCAGCAGGGAAGCCCCCGGGTGTTTTATTTTGAATCTTATTTTTAGAAATCTCCATACTGTTTTCATCACAGAGAAGGCAATGGCATCCCACTCCAGTACTCTTGCCTGGCAAATCCCATGGGTGGAGGAGCCTGGTGGGCTGCAGTCTATGGGGTCGCGAAGAGTCGGACACGACTGAGCGACTTCCTTTCACTTTTCACTTTCATGCATTGGAGAAGGAAATGGCAACCCACTCCAGTGTTCTTGCCTGGAGAATCCCAGGGACAGGGGAGCCTGGTGGGCTGCCATCTATGAGGTCTCACAGAGTCTGACACGACTGACATGACTCAGCAGCAGCAGCAGCAGACTGTTTTCTGTAGTGGCTGCGCCAATTTGCAGTGCCCACCAGCAGTTCACATGCCTGTTTTCCACATGCTTCTCGGCCATCTGTGTGTCTTCTTTGGAAGAATGTCTGCACAGATCCTATGCCCACTTTTCAATTGGGTTTTTTTTTTCCTTTTGATGTTGAGTTCTATTAAATCTTTGTATATCTTGGACATTAACTCCTTATAGATACATCTTCTCCCATGCAATAGATGGCCTTTTAATTTTGTTGGTAGTTTCCTTTCCTGTGCTAAAGCTTTCCAGTTTGATGTAGTCCTATTTGTTTTTGCTTTTGGTTCCCTTGCCTGAGGAGACGTTTCCCGCCCCGCACCCCCACCCCCCAGAAATTACTAGGACTGATGTCAGTGTACTGCCTATAAATTTATTCTAGAATTTTTGTGGTTTCAATCTTAAATTTAAGTCTTTAATCCATTTTGAGTTTGTTTTTCTGCATAGCATGAGATAGCAGCTGAGTTTGATTCTTTTGTATATAGCTGTCCAATTTTCCCAACACCACTTATTGAAGAGTCTGTCTTTTCCCCATTGTATGTTCTTGCCTCTTTCATCATAGGGTAATTGTTCACAAAAATGTGGGTTTATTTTTGAGTCACTATTCAGATCCATTGATCTATGTGTCTGTTTTGTGCCAATACCATACTGGTTTGATTACAATAGCTTTGGAGTACACTTTGAAATCTGGAAGAACTGATGCCTCTTGTTTTATACTTTCTCAAGATTGCTTTGGCTATATGGAGTCTTTTGTATTTCCATACAAATTTTAGGATTATTGGTTCTAATTCTGCAAAGTTGCCATTAGTGTTCTGACAGGAATTGCTTTGAATATGCCAACTGCCTTGGATTACACGGTTTAAAGATTTTTCTTGTGTCCTGAGATACGCTAGTGTCACTAAAAACTTGCCTCTTGGAACTGCTTTTATTGTACCCGGTATAGTTTGTATTGTGTTTTTTGTTAATTTGTTTCCAGGTGGTTTTTTTTTTTTTAATTTCTACTTTGATTTATTCAGTGACCTAGTGGGTGCTTGGTAGATAATCGTTTAGCCTCCATGTTTTTGTGTTTTTTGTAGTTTTTTTTCCTCATTGTTGATTTTTAAAATATTTTAAAATTCCTTTTTACATTAAAAACATTTGCTTATTTTTTAATTGAAGGATAATTGCTTTATAGAATTTTGTTTTCTTTCAAACATCAAGATGAATCAGCCATTCTCATAGTTAATTTCTAACCTCAGTTTTGTGATTAGAAAAGATGCTTGATATGATTTCAGTTTTCTTAAATCAGTCATACTTTTCCTTCAGGGCTTTTGTAAGGGTTAATGAAATACTAAATATATGTAAAGTGCCTAAGAGAATCTCTGGCATCCAATCACTGCAGTATCAGTCTGATGTAAGCACAGTATACACAGCCGGCCCCACCGTGTTTCTGGCTTCAGCAGAGATGAGGGAACGCTCTGAGCTTTCGTGGTCTGAGTCCTGATGCTCATGGCCAGAGTGCACAAGCAGGTGCCTTGTGGGTCCCTGACCTCAGTCAGGAGGACAGGGAGAGGGGCCAGTCCAAGTGCAGGAGTCAGGGCCACAGCAGTCCTGAGGGGCAACCTGGGGGAGAGGTGCGTGGAGGGGCACGAGCAGGGTGAGCCCGAAGCAGAAGCCAGCACTGATGGGCCTTCTGAGGGACCAGCAGAGGGACATGCACCCGGCAGGGGGTGCAGCTTTCTCCCTTGGGCTTTGGAGTCAAGAGCTCGTTCAGGGCTGGGGAATGTTCTCTCAGCCACACTGTCAGGAGTGGAGGAGTTCAGATTCAGCGGAAAAGCTGTGCTGCACGTGTGCAGGTGGCAAGAGGAAGGACTTGGAGACGACGGAGACTCTCACAGTCAGGTCCCTGCCCGGCACTGTCCTGGGGTCGGGGGGCGATGCAGACTAGCAGAATGGGCTTCTGGGGTTGTCTGTGTACCACTGACACCTGACCACAGCTGATGTGTGCCCCCTCCTTTTTTTTTCTTCTGGTGGAAGGAGAAAAGGAAAGGGCTGTGTCCCTGCTTGTGGGTAGGATGCAGCCAGTCCAGGTGCAGTGTTTACTCGCTGAGACGTTTCTGCAGGAGAACACACGTGCTACAAGATGGCTTCACACTGTCCTGGTCTGACCCTTTGTAACTCTGAGCACAGTGTAATCACTGGTCCGGTGTCCATCAACCTCATGGACAGAAAATTCTATGAGAGTAAATAGCACACAGACGTGGGCTTGCTCAGCACTCAGCAGTTGCCCATTAGATAGGAAGTGGGATGGAGGAAAAGAGGAAGGAAGGAAAGGAAAATATCCTGTCTGCAGTTTATGACTCAACTTCATTGCCTCTGCTTGTAGGGAGACAACGTTGGTGGTCTATATCATGACTCTGGTGGGCATGGTGGTTTACACATCTACCTTGAACCTGGGACACCTGTGGGTAGTGTTCATCACGGCTGGCGCAATGGGGTAAGTTGTACTTCAAACCTACTTAACTGGAAAGCACCATTCGTGCTTCCAAGACCTACTGACATCCTAGGATGCAATAGGGATCTGCCGCCTCTCGTTGATTTCTGTAAACGTGGAAATGGCCAGAGGTCATGTTCACTCATAAGACCTCAAGAGGCTACCTGGAGCACCCAGGCCCATCCATGCTGTTGGGATGGATTATGTCCTTCATAAATCTCTGGGAGGCTAGGAAATGTTTAGCGTCTTTGTGAGCTCTGCCTGGGACAACCTGGGGTCACAGTAAGTACACAGGCCTAGGGATCAGAAAGGGTGGGTCCTGAGCTCACTGTTGCTGTTTATTAGATTGTAGGCACCGGCCTACTCACTCTGAGGCTCAGTGTCTTCATCCGTAATTGCAGATGAGTGGCCTCCCTTGTGGAGTTTTTGAAAAGAAGGAGAGGATTAACAGATGTGAAAGCACCAGGAAGTGTGGTGCAGTTGTAAGAGATCAGAGCTGGAATTTTCTAGACCTGTTGTATGAGAAAGTATAGGAAATGGTGCCCCTTCCACAGGGATCTCTGCTCAGCTTCACCTCTTGTTTATTTTCCTATGGATGGTATACGTGAGGGTGTGTGAGCGTGTGTGTATATAATGACCACCTAGGGGGTGGCCTGATTTTCAGGGGCCTGGCATGTCTTGATGGGAAGAAACAGAAAAAGGAGTTGTAGGGCAGGAGCTGGGCACCCTTTCTTCTTTGCTCCAGAATTTCTCCATCACCTTGTTTCTGTGATCTGGCCTTCAGATTCTTTATGACTGGCTACCTCCCACTGGGGTTTGAGTTTGCCGTAGAGCTGACATACCCGGAATCAGAAGGCATGTCGTCTGGCCTCCTCAACGTGTCTGCCCAGGTAGGCCTCTCGTTGGGTGGTGGCACCGGAGCCGTGGGTCTGTGTTCCCCGCCGGGCTTGGCAGGTGCAGGCGCTGCGTTAGGGCAGCTCAGCTCCCCGTGGGCTGCTTGGCTGGGCCCCTGTTTCCAGTCTTCCCCATGTCTTTGCAGGTATTCGGGATCATCTTCACCATCTCCCAGGGCCAGATTATCGACAACTATGGAACCACGCCTGGGAACATCTTCCTGTGTGTCTTCCTGACCCTTGGGGCAGTGCTCACTGGTGAGTCAGGGCTTCAGGACAATGTGATGCTCTGACTGTGCCTGAGTTTATGCTGTTGGCAGTTTGGCACCCAATGTCTTCACTGATCATATAGCTAAGGGGCTCACGTGCAGCAGGGCAGACGACAGGGCTCATGAGGAGGTATCTTTGGCAGGCAGCAGCATATTTTGTTGGAATGAGCTTCAGTTTTGGTCCCCAAAGACCCTTGTTGGAACCCTGCACTGTGACACTGACCTCCATAGCTCTTTGACCGTGGGCAAGTGGACCAGCCTCTGGAGCCCCACTTTCCTATCTGTAGAATGGAGATGGCTATGAGGCTTGGAGCACTGTGTGCAAACTCCCTGCAAACATCAGGGGTCTATGCATGGAGGCCACTGTCATCACTGGCTTCTTCCTGTCTGGCACAGCAGTGGTTCCCAGGCTCTGTCAAGCTGGCTGGTGGAACCTCCAGATCCCTGGAAGGTCTGAAGGAGGTGGGATTCCCATGACCCTTAGGAGAGTAAGCGCTCCCTCTCGTGGATGAGCTTGACCATTGCTCTGCTAGATAACTTTGTTGCCTTTCTTCTGTGTCCTTGAACCTCAGCATTCATCAAGGCAGATCTCCGGAGGCAGGATGCAAACAAAGAAACTCCCGAGACTGTGAGTATGTGGGGGCTGCTGGGCCGAGACGTAGGCACAGACTTTGCTGAGGCTGTGGCACTGGGGGGACGCGGGGGGAGCGCCCAGGGGACTGGGGTTTGTGAGAGCCGCTTAGCATCACACACGAGGGGACAAAGGGTTTCCTCCGTGAGGCTTAGCCCCGCTTTTCTGCTGCCCTCTCTGGGTTTTTCTGCCATTTCCTTCCCTGCTCCTGGCCTCCCTGCTCTGGTCCCCAGCGCTGGGCCCTGTGTCACAGTCTGCAGAGCAACACCCACCCCGGGGTCCTGAGACAAGTCTTGAGGCCCTGGCTCCTCTCCTTTCAGCCTGGGGTTCATGAACAGAGAGGAAACGTGGGGGCTGGCTCCTTCATCCTGTCATAGCGGTGGTGGCCCCAGGGCAGTGGGTCTCCTGGCATGTGGCAGGCCCTCAGGAGGTGCCGGGGAGGGACCAGAGCCAATGGGTTGCCAGCAGGGCTCTAAAAGTACAAGTCCGAAAGCAGGAGTGGATCATGGTGGAAGGGGAGAGGACCAGGAATTAGATCCAGAACAGAAGAGCATTTCCCTTCTTTCCTAATTGGGAAAGACGGGAACTCTTTTAACCATCGTGCTGTGCTGTGCTTAGTCACAAAGTGTCCAACTTTGTGACTAAGCATTTTGTGACTAAGTCACTTCAAAGTGTCCGACTCTTTGCGACCCTATGGACTGTAGCCTGCCAGGCTCCTCTGTCCATTGGGAGTCTCCAGGCAAGGATACTGGAGTGGGTTACCATGCCCTCCAGGGGATCTTCCCAACGAAGGGATTGAATCCAGGTCTCCTGCATTGTGGGAGGATTCTTTGCTATCTGAGCCAACAGGGAAGCCCAAGAATACTGGAGTGGGTAGCCTATCCCTTCTCCAGGGGATCTTCCCGACCCAGGCCTCAAACTGGGGTCTCCTGCATTGCCGGTGGAGCTACCAGGAAATCCTTTAACCAATGTGTTAGATATCAAATCTGAATCAGGATGAAAGGAATTTCAGCTCTCAGGAGTCAGTGGGATATTGCTTAAAAAAACAAAACACCCAAAACCTGTTACAAAGGTAATACACATACTTTGTAGAAAACATTTAAAAATATAGCAAAGTGTACACATTTTTTTCTTTTTTGTTTGTTTTAAAGTGTACAAAATTTGAAAGTCATCCTGTAATAGCATCACCTAGAGATGAGGTTCTGTATGTTTGCTTTTACTCCCACGTCTGTGTGCACGTATAATGTATATGTGTAGATATATGTATGTATTTTTTAAACAAAAGTAGAATCTTGCACTTTTGTTGTTCGGCAGGCTTTCTTGTTCTGTGTGCTTCTGCACTTTCTGCAAGCGCTTTGTCAGGTCATTAGTCTGTTACAACGTACTTGACGTCACAGTGTCCTAATAACTGCACATGGACAGACATGATTTGATTGACAACTTTCCTGTCCAGGAACACCAAGAGTCTTTCTGATTGTTGTTTACTGTTCTGGAGCTGACTCTTTGGGCATATTCTTAAGCACTGTATTGTCCTGAGAAATGGATTAGTGGTTGTGCCTGTTGTTAAGACTTTGATATGTGTTCCCAGACTGTCGTGTAGAAAGAAGGCACTATCAATCCTCCTAATGTGCATTGCTCTAGCAGTGTATGAGGCCAACCCTGAGAATTTCTCATTTTGAAAATCTTTGCCAGTTATCGAAGGCAAAAATGGTACCTGAAAGAGATACGTTTAGTGCTTTACGGATGTGTGCTGAGAGATGGCTGCTCATCTCTGCTTGCTTGTTTGTCCTCTGATCTCACACTCTGGAGTTGGCAGGTGGCAGCAGGTAGCAGGGAAAGGGGGAGATGCCTGGGACAGGACATTCAGTGGGGACACAGGGAACGCCTGAGACAGGAGCGGTCTCCTCAGGAGCCTGTGAGAAGCGTGGCATCAGCCCTTCAGAGATGGGCTTGTCTCTGAGGCGTAGACGAGGAAACGTGATTTGGGACACTTTGGTGACTATATTGTGAGCCTACGAAAAGGTGCCTATGATAACAGGATGGATTACTGGTGAAAAGCTTTCAATTTGAAATGTGATGCATTGTGTCAAGCGCTATGAGACTCTGCTGTGTTTACTCTGTAATCAGTGTTTCCCTGGGCAAAGCAAACAGAGGAAAGTAAAGGTTGCCTGTAGGCCTAGTGCCCAGAGATAACCTGGTAACACTTGAGTCATTTCCCAACGTTTTCTGTGGATGCAGAAATGTGCTCGTGCACGCTGGATTTTCTACCCTGCTTGCTTCCGCAGGAGAGTCTGACAGCCTTTCTACACCACTGCCCCCCGACCCTGCGTCTCCATGTACACACGTCCGTTTCCTCCTGTTTGCTACTTAGGTTGTCCCACATTTCCCTGTCTCGCAGGCAGTTCCTTGCCCCCGTGGGCCAGGCTTGTTATCCAGCAGGCGGTGAGGGCTCAGTCCTGTGCATGTGGACTGCGGGAAGCAGCGTGAGTCGGGCCAGGAGGCCAGTGGGTGCAGGCTCACGGTGCTGTCCTGGATGCACCTGGGGGGCTGGTGGGACGGGGGTCAGAGTCACGCGGGGCTGGGCCCAGGGGAGTCAGGGCTGTCAGAGGGCATCGTGAAGGAGCCGTCATTTCCCCACCGAGGTGGCGGGTGTGAGTGGGACCTGCAGACCCTCCCAGGACTTCAGCCTCAGCGCCAGGGGACGACAGGGCAGGGAGCGCATCGGGCCACAGGTGCGTTTTCTGATCAGTGAGGTGTGTCATTGGCAGAAAGAGCCAGAACTTCTGGTTGGGGGCTCATGAGTCATCTTGAGGAAGACAGTGTGCATCTTCTTCCAGTTGGTGATTCTCCACCATAAGAGACATACGCCTTGTTTGGTTGTGACTTCAAGGTGGTCGTGCTGAAGGAGGCAGGTGTGTGTGCATGAGTGTGTCAGAGACAGGAGGTGACGTGAATGGTTGAAGGCGGCTGCTGGCTCCTGAGTGAGAGCTTCTCAGGGCTGAGGCCGAGCTGGTGCCGACAGTTAGCAAGATGAAGAACCGGACACTGGATCTCCCGCTTTGCCTCTGCCATGGGCTGCCCTGGGGGTCGTGGCGGGTGAAGTGCCGTTTGTCCAGCTGACGTGGCCTGCGTGTGCTCCGCCAGCCTCGATGGTCAGAGCTCTATGGGGCTCGGCCCGTGCTTGAGGCCTTGTTGGGAGCAAGATGAGCCCCTGAGGGAAGAAGCAAAGTGTTCCTGAAACAGCAGACAAACGCCCAAGTTGGCAGTTAGTGCTTAGAGGCCTCAGAGCATAATCTTCAGGGCATATTAATCCCACCCAGCTAACAAGTGTGACCCTGAATACCTTCTAATTCCATGCCATCGTCCCCAAGAAATCTGATGGCAAAGAGCCGAAGCCTCCTCTTCTCTGGGGAGCTATATTAGTATATACCTACTGTGAGCCATACCGCTTCCTGTCTTTGTAACAGTTCGCTGTGCGTCTGTTCCATACACGTGGTAACTGTATTCCTCCCCTGGGGGCTGCCCCTGACTGGGGGTAGTCAGCACTCCTGAGGAGGGGGCAGACCTGGGCCTTTGCACAGGCACGTGGAGGTCCATCCAGGTGGGGCGAGGTTGTCAGAAGGGGAGGAGGGTGACCGGAGCTCAGTGGCACTCAGTGAGATGGTCCCTGGAGGCTGTGGTGTCCTGGAAGGCTGACCTTTTCGCTCCTCTTTGCTCCTGTCGTGATGGTGTGTGTGTCTGGGGAGCACTGTGTGTGACCGGAGCCCCTGTCCTTGTTTTGTTCAGTCGGGGATGCTGAGTGCCTGGGACTCTGGTCTTCCCCCTAGATTCCAGACGCACGGGCAGGAAGATGCTCCAGCAAGGAGTCCCTGCCTCTTCACCCCAAGGGCTGTCCCCTTGTCTGTCTTGTAGAAACCCCAGGAGGGGGAAGAGGAGGAGGACAGAAAGAGCAACAAAGACCCCACCACTGTCCAGGAGGAGCATTTCTGAGAGAGAGCGGAGGAGCAAGTCGGGGGACTCGGACCGCCCCCACCTCTCCAGCCAGCACAGCTCTGCCTGCCAGCCCCACGGCCTTCACCCGAGCAGCTTCTGGGGAAACTGGGAGGAACATCTGTGTCTTGTAGGACAGCGCTCTGCCTCCTGGAAGCCACTCCAGAGCTTGCCCTGTCTCTGTCTCCGTGGGGGAGATGCCCTTTCCACCACACAGGTTGGGGCCCTGCCCTCCCCCTGCAGGTTCTGGGAGCTGGGGAGGGGCAGAGAGAATCCTGGAGTCAGTCCTGGCTGCTGCCTCACCTTGCTGCTCCAGCCCATCCCTCGGGATAAAGCCTGCACATTATCCCCAAAGAAATCTTATTCAGGAGATTAACTTTTTTAGTGTCTAAAGACCCTTAGGAGCCCAGTTCTCAGGAGCAGCAGCTGCTCTGGACGAGGGTCTTTCTTGGGCCCTCAGACTGACCACTGACATTCTGTGGGAGAGCAAACACCCTCAGGACAAGCCCCTCAGGACTCCAGGACCAGGTTCTTCTGGCTCATGTTGCAAATGTCTGCAAACCCTCTGTCCTCAGAGCTGATCAAACCAAACATCAATAAACTTGATAAAAACATTGCTGTCACCTAGAAGACTAAGCCAGTTTCAGAGAGTTGACCTCCCTGGGATGTGATGGTGCTAAGAATCTGGGGAGTCTGGTAGCTTGATTCGGGAACAGAAAGGCTCTTTTCTGCAGAAGACGTCCTGGCCCAGGGCCTTGTGTGCGTCACTGCCACCTCCGTGCCTTCCTCCAGACGTCACTCAGGGGCTCGTGTTCTCCTGCCTGTGACCCTCACTGCAAACTCACCTGTGTCCTTCCCCCTGAGAGCTCCAAAGGTCCCTGAGAGATGAGGGGAAGGGGCAGAAGGAGAGGTGGACCGTGAATGGGACTCGGGTCTGCTGGGTTAGGTAAGTGCATCCACCTCTGGTGGGGACAGTGTTTGCAGCCCCAGCCCCTCTTGCCACCCCCTTCTATGATAGTAATAATTCTTTCTCAGATACTCTGAATTTAAAGGGACCCTCTTTCAACCAGGGGCCCTCAGGTATTGCCAGTGGTAAAGAATCTGCCTGCCAATGCAGGAGACTCAAGAGACACAGGTCCGATCCCTGGGTCGGGAAGATCTCCTGGAGCAGGAAATGGCACCTCACTCCAGTATTCTTGCCTGGGGAACCCCATGGACAGAGGCTCCTGGCAGGCTGTAGGCTATGAGAGTCAGACATGACTGAGCGCGCACACGCGCATGTCCTTTCAACCAGCCCAAGCTGCCCCCTCCTGCCTTACCTGCTGTCTGGCTCTACTCATGGGCTTGGGGAGAATCTCCTCAAAATAAGGCATTTTGGTTGTTTCTCAAGTGCTTTGAGCTCCGTGATCACAAACCCTGTGCTCTTTTGTGCTTGTTGTGGCCACTGCCCCGGGCTCAGCATATGGGAGCTGCCTGCGTGGAAGTGGTGCTGGGTGCTTGGGCCACTGCCTGAGGGCAGCTGGTGTGTGTGTCTGTGTGTGTGTGTGTGTACAGTACTCTGTACATAAAAGAAGAAGTTCACACTACTGGTGCAAGGACTGAGTTAGGGATGGAAAGGAGGTGGAAAATGAAGGTGCCTTACTTTTTCATAAAGAGAAAGTGTTTACTCTTGAGTCTCTTAATTTTATAAACAAAATGTTTACTGAAACCATCCTTTTATTTGAAATCATAATTAGTATTTTCTATTTGTAACACCAGATATATTAAAGCAAT
The DNA here is from genome assembly GCF_042477335.2 of Ovis canadensis. Taxonomy (NCBI): domain Eukaryota; kingdom Metazoa; phylum Chordata; class Mammalia; order Artiodactyla; family Bovidae; genus Ovis; species Ovis canadensis. Next base: position 97,206,742 of record NC_091251.1, read on the forward strand.
AAAATATCCTCCATGTGGTCTGCCTTGTCACTTGTTGGGGCAGAGATGGCTTTGGCATGGGAACAGGCTGGAGGGGTGGGGGCTTGGGGTAGAGGAGGCGCTCCTCCACACTGTGGAAGGTCGTCCTTCCACATCGATATTACCATGCCAGTGGGTTACTTTTTAATGATGAGGCTTACCACGCCAGTGGGTTACTTTTTAATGATGAGGCTGCAGATGTTACTGTCTGTCCATGTGGAGACTGCAACTGAAGGCCGAATCCGTGGCTCCAGCAACTTTCTGTTCAGAGTGATCCTTTTACAGTGCATGTCAACCGCATCAGTCCTCCACTTTAAACCCTATTCTAGCTTCTTACCTCAACCACAGCCCAGAGCTCACCAGAGCCCACAAGACCCCATGCACTGTGGCCCCCACCTTCCTATCTGACCGTCTGTCCTCCACTGTTCTGTTCAGTCTCTGCTCCACCCACACGATCTCCCTGCCGTGCCTTGAATGTACCAAGCATGTTCCCACCACAGGGCCATTGCACCTGCCAGTCCCTGTGTCTGGGGTTCACTGGCTGCAGATGTCCATATGACTTGTTTACTCACTTCAGCTCAAACATCCCCTCTCCAGAGAGGCCTCCCCTGCCTGCCACCTCCCTCCATCTTGCTATCTTGCATGATGCTGTGACTGTTATCTGCCAACTCTCTTCCCCACAGGACTGTAAACTTCACTTTGGGGAGCTTGTCACTGTGTTCACTGTTCTTCCTCTGTGCTTGGACCAGAGCCAGGCATGTAGTCAGGGCTCCAGATGCACTGTTGAAGGAAGCCCTGAAAGAGTGGGTACCACCCCCCTGAGACCGTCTCCAGCCCTGCCTCCCCCCACCTCTCAGTGACCTTCGCAGAAGAGAGGAAGGGATTGTACACTATGAACCAGAGCAGCTTCTGTGGACTCTGGACCTTGCAGTGGTGAGGTGGCTGCAGGAAAGGCTGGGAGGCCCAGTAGGGAAGCAGGAGAGAGGGCCAAGAGGCAGGGAGATAATTCAGGCACTTTTCCTTCACAACTTATCTCTGCAAGATTTCCAGGAGGAGGCTGAATTTAAAAAATAGATACACAAAAAGCAGCAAAGCTTTACTGTATAGCAGTGGGAACTATAGTCAATATCATGTAATAACCTATATTGGGAAATAATCTGAAAATAATATATGTACTATCTGTGTATGTATATATGTAACTGAATCATCCTGCTATGTGCCTGAAACATTGCAAGTCAACGATACGTCAATAAAATATATATATTAAGAAAAAAATTCCATGGACAGAGGAACCTGGTGGGTTAACGTCCATAGCATCACAAAGAATTGGACGAAACTGAGTGAGTGAACTTCATCATCAACCTACAATGGACCATCCAGTGACCTCTCAAAACTGCTTGATTCATACTAAAAATAACCCAAAGACTGCTGTCAGGTCTCCTTGGACAGGGACCCAACACAGAGGCACCTGCGCCACCGAGGAGTGGCAAATAGACTTGACTTCATTGCCTTGAGCCGCAGGGAATTTCAGATTCCTGCTAGTATTGGTGGTCTTTTTCAGGACTGGTGGAGGCACCAGGACTGAAAAAGCCTCCAAAGTGGTGAAAGCCATGCTTAAGGAAAATTTTCCCCAATTTGGATAGTCTGCTGCTGCTGCTTCTAAGTTGCTTCAGTCACGTCTGACTCTGTGCGACCCCATAGATGGCAGCCCACCAGGCTCCGCTGTCCCTGGGATTCTCCAGGCAAGAACACTGGAGTGGGTTGCCATTGCCTTCTCCAATGCATGAAAGAGAAAAGTGAAAGTGAAGTTGGTCAGTCATGTCTGACTCTTGGAGACCCCATGGACTGCAGCCCACCAGGCTCCTCCATCCATGGGGTTCTCCAGGCGAGAGCACTGAAGTGGGTGCCATTGGCTTCTCCGTGGAGAGTCTAGCACCCTTCAAAGTGATGACGGGCCTGCTTTTTTCTCTAGCATGACCTAATAGATGTCTCAACCACTGCAGATTAATGGGAAGCTATATTTATTCTGGAGTGCACATTCAATAGGAATAACAGAGAAAATGAATTCTACATTAAATAGCATTGCTAATATATGTTGAGTCTAATTTAACTTGGGGTTAGGGCTTGACAGTTGCCCTACTATGGATCAGAGTGGCTTCCAGAAGGAGGCTTACAATTAGCCTCTTTGAAATATTGTATGGTAGGCCATTCCATGTGTCTGCCCAAGAGGGAGAATGTATAAATACTTTGAAGGATTTAGCAGTTGCCAATTATTTTCAAACTCTAGGCACAATACAAACCTCTGTTCATGAATTTGCTCTAGCAACTCTTCCTTACATCCCTTCCAGCCTGGACATTGCATCCTCTTAAAACATGTGGAGAACAAGGGCCTGAGCACCAGCTGACTGCAAAGTGGACAGAACCACCTGTGGTATTACTTATCACACACTCATATCTGTCAGGTTAGCTGGAGTAACTGGAGTAAAGCCATGGATACATCACAGTCAGGTCAAAGCAGCCTCACCGTCATCAGAAAATGACCCAACTCCTGAGAGTCCTAGAGAGCAATGTGTTTGTGAACCCTTAGAAGACTTAAGGTTGCTCTTCAGAAAGGATAAGTATTGAGAATAGAATTTCCTTGCAGAAGGAACTTCATCAGGTTCAAATAGTTGCAGAGAATTTTTTTACTTACTAAAATTATGAAGGAATATTCCTGACCCAAAGCTGATCAATTCCATTTCCTGATCACCCCCTCATTGCCTCTGTTCAGCAGGAAGTAGCCAGAACAATCATCACCCCTTATTCCCACAAGATTTTGGAATGGATATTGATAGATAGGAATTGCCATAGGGTCCGGGGAAGCACATGGCTGTCAGTGAGTGACTGTTAGAGGTCCCTCCCAGCCATTGGTTAGAGTTTCAAAGGAGCTGAATTCAGACTGAGGAAAGTTGGGTTTTGTTTTTTTTTTTAATGAAACAAAGATAACTATTTTTAATGATAAAAGGTACAATTCACTAAGAAGATAGACATCATAAACAAAGACACAAAAAGCAAAAATCAGAAGAAATATAAGAGAAAAGAAAAAATATAATCATAGTGAGACATAAACATTTCTCTGAGAATATGTTATCAAGTGCATAAAAAAGAATCAGAGCATCTTAAATGATGGCATTAATAATTTAAATAGAATAGATCTGTTTATATTCATTTATATTAACCTTATATACTATACAAATATATTTAAAAATTTTTTTAATTTTAATTTTTACTTCATTTTGCTTTACAATACCGTATTGGTTTTGCCATACATTGACATGAATCAGACACGGGTGTACATGAGTTCCCAATCCTCAACTCCTCTCCCACCTCCCACCCCATATCATCTCTCTGGATCATCCCCGTGCACCAGCCCCAAGCCTCCTGTATCCTGTATTGAACATAGACTGGCGATTCGTTTCTTACATGATAGTATACATGTTTCAATGCCATTCTCCCAAATCATCCCACCCTCTCCCTCTCCTACAGAGTCCAAAAGTCCATTCTATACATCTGTGTCTCTTTTGCTGTCTCACATACAGGGTTATCATTACCATCTTTCTAAATTCCATATATATGTATTAGTATACTGTATTGGTGTTTTTCTTTCTGGCTTACTTCCCTCTGTATAATTGGCTCCAGTTTCATCCACCTCATTAGAACTGATTCAAATGTATTCTTTTTTAATGGCTGAGTAATACTCCATTGTGTATATGTACCACAGCTTTCTTATCCATTCATCTGCTGATGGACATCTAGGTTGTTTCCATGTCCTGGCTATTATAAACAGTGCTGTGATGAACAGTGCTGTGATGTACACGTGTCTCTTTCAATTCTAGTTTCCTTGGTGTGTATGCCCAGCAGTGGGATTGCTGGGTCATAAGGCAGTTCTATTTGCAATTTTTAAAGGAATCTCCACACTGTTCTCCATAGTGGCTGTACTAGTTTGCATTCCCACCAACAGTGTAAAGGGTTCCCTTTTCTCCACACCCTCTCCAGCATTTATTGCTTGTAGACTTTTGGATCGCAGCCATTCTGACTGGTGTGAAGTGGTACCTCATTGTGGTTTTGATTTGCATTTCTCTGATAATGAGTGATGTTGAGCATCTTTTCATGTGTTTGTTAGCCATCCGTATGTCTTCTTTGGAGAAAATGTCTATTTAGTTCTTTGGCCCATTTTTTGATTGGGTCATTTATTTTTTCTGGAATTGAGCTGCATAAGTTGCTTGTATATTTTTGAGATTAGTTGTTTGTTAGTTGCTTCATTTGCTGTTATTTTCTCCCATTTAGAAGGCTGTCTTTTCACCTTGCTTATAGTTTCCTTTGTTGTGCAGAAGCTTTTAATTTTAATTAGATCCCATTTGTTTATTTTTGCTTTTATTTCCAGTATTCTGGGAGGTGGATCATAGAGGAGTCTGCTGTGATGTATGTCAGAGAGTGTTTTGCCTATGCTCTCCTCTAGGAGTTTTATAGTTTCTGGTCTTATGTTTAGATCTTTAATCCATTTTGAGTTTATTTTTGTGTATGGTGTTAGAAAGTGTTCTAGTTTCATTCTTTTACAAGTGGTTGACCAGTTTTCCCAGCACCACTTGTTAAAGAGATTGTCTTTTCTCCATTGTATATTCTTGCCTCCTTTGTCAAAGATAAGGTGTCCATAGGTGTGTGGATTTATCTCTGGGCTTTCTATTTTGTTCCATTGATCTATATTTCTGTCTTTGTGCCAGTACCATACTGTCTTGATGACTTTGCTTTGTAGTAGAGCCTGAAGTCAGGCAGGTTGATTCCTCCAGTTCCATTCTTCTTTCTTAAGATTGCTTTGGCTATTTGAGGTGTTTTTGTATTTCCATACAAATTGTGAAATTATTTGTTCTAGCTCTGTGAAAAGTACTGTTGGTAGCTTGATAGGGATTGCATTGAATCTGTAGATTGCTTTGGTTAGTATACTCATTTTCACTATATTGATTCTTCCAATCCATGAGCATGGTATATTTCTCCATCTATTCATGTCCTCTTTGATTTCTTTCATCAGTGTTTTATAGTTTTCTATATATAGGTCTTTAGTTTCTTTAGGTAGATGTATTCCTAAGTATTTTATTCTTTTCATTGCAATGGTGAATGGAATTGTTTCCTTAATTTCTTTTTCTACTTTCTCATTATTAGTGTATAGGAATGCAAGGGATTTCTGTGTGTTGATTTTATATTCTGCAACTTTACTATATTCATTGATTAGCTCTAGTAAATTTCTGGTGGAGTCTTTAGGGTTTTCTATGTAGAGGATCATGTCATCTGCAAACAGTGAGAGTTTTACTTCTTTATTTCCAATTTGGATTCCTTTTATTTCTTTTTCTGCTCTGATTGCTATGGCCAAAACTTCCAGAACTATGTTGAATAGTAGTGGTGAAAGTGGGCACCCTTGTCTTGTTCCTGACTTTAGGGGAAATGCTTTCAATTTTTCACCATTGAGGATAATGTTTGCTGTGGGTTTGTCATATATAGCTTTTATTATGTTGAGGTATGTTCCTTCTATTCCTGCTTTCTGGAGAGTTTTTATCATAAATGGATGTTGAATTTTGTCAAAGACCTTCTCTGCATCTATTGAGATAATCATATGGCTTTTATTTTTCAATTTGTTAATTGTGGTGAATTACATTAATTGATTTGCAGATATTGAAGAATGCTTGCATCCCTGGGATAAAGCCTGCTTGGTCATGATGTATGATCTTTTTAATGTGTTGTTGGATTCTGATTGCTAGAATTTTGTTAAGGATTTTTGCATCTATGTTCATCAGTGATATTGGCCTGTAGTTTTCTTTTTCTGTGGCATCTTTGTCAGGTTTTGGTATTAGGGTGATGGTGGCCTCATAGAATGAGTTTGGAAGTTTACCTTCCTCTGCAATTTTCTGGAAGAGTTTGAGTAGAATAGGTGTTAGCTCTTCTCTAAATTTATGGTAGAATTCAGCTGTGAAGCTGTCTGGACCTGGGCTTTTGTTTGCTGGAAGATTTCTGATTACAGTTTCAATATCCATGCTTGTGATGGGTCTGTTAAGATTTTCTATTTCTTGCTGGTTCAGTTTTGGAAAGTTGTACTTTTCTAAGAATTTGTCCATTTCTTCCACATTGTCCATTTTATTGGCATATAATTGCTGATAGTCGTCTCTTATGATCCTTTGTATTTCTGTGTTGTCTGTTGTGATCTCTCCATTTTCATTTCCAATTTTATTGATTTGATTTTTCTCCCTTTGTTTCTTGATGAGTCTGGTTAATGGTTTGTCAAGTTTATTTATCCTTTCAAAGAACCAGCTTTTGGCTTTGTTGATTTTTGCTATGGTCTCTTTTGTTTCTTTTGCATTTATTTCTGCCCTAATTTGTAAGATTTCTTTCCTTCTACTAACTCTGGGGTTCTCCATTTCTTCCTTTTCTATTTGCTTTAGGTGTAGAGTTAGGTTATTTATTTGACGTTTTTCTTGTTTCTTGAGGTATGCCTGTATTGCTATGAACTTTCCTCTTAGCACTGCTTTTACAGTGTCCCACAGGTTTTGGGTTGTTGTGTTTTCATTTTCATTCATTTCTATGCATATTTTGATTTATTTTTTGATTTATTCTGTGATTTGTTGGTTATTCAGAAGCGTGTTGTTCAGCCTCCATATGTTGGAATTTTTAATAGTTTTTCTCCTGGCATTGAGATCTAATCTTAATGCATTATGGTCAGAAAAGATACTTGGAATGATTTCAAATCTTTTGAATTTATCGAGGTTAGATTTATGGCCCAGGATGTGATCTATCCTGGAGAAGGTTCCATGAGCACTTGAGAAAAAGGTGAAATTCATTGTTTTGGGGTGAAATGTCCTATAGATATCAATTAGGTCTAACTGGTCTATTGTATCGTTTAAAGTTTGTGTTTCTTTGTTAATTTTCTGTTTAGTTGATCTGTCCATAGGTGTGAATGGGGTATTAAAGTCTCCCACTATTATTGTGTTATTGTTAATTTCCCCTTCATACTTGTTAGCATTTGTCTTACATATTGCGGTGCTCCTATGTTGGGTGCATATATATTTATAATTGTTATATCTTCTTCTTGGATTGATCCTTTGATCATTATGTAGTGGCCTTCTTTGTCTCTTTCAACAGCCTTTGTTTTAAAGTCTATTTGATCAGATATGAGTATTGCTACTCCTGCTTTCTTTTGGTCTCTATTAGCGTGGAATATCTTTTTCTAGCCCTTCACTTTCAGTCTGTGTGTGTCCCTTGTTTTGAGGTGGGTCTCTTGTAGACAGCATATATAGGGATCTTGTTTTTGTATCCATTCAGCCAGTCTTTGCCTTTTGGTTGGGGCATTCAACCCATTTACGTTTAACGTAATTATTGATAAGTATGATCCCGTTACCATTTACTTTATTGGTTTGGGTTTGGATTTATACACCCTTTTTGTGTTTGCTGTCTAGAGAAGATCCTTTAGCATTTGTTGGAGAGCTGGTTTGGTGGTGCTGAATTCTCTCAGCTTTTGCTTGTCTGTAAAGCTTTTGATTTCTCCTTCATATTTGAATGAGATCCTTGCTGGGTACAATAATCTGGGCTGTAGGTTATTTTCTTTCATCACTTTAAGTTGTCTTGCCATTCCCTCCTGGCCTGAAGCATTTCTATTGAAAGATCAGCTGTTATCTTTATGGGAATCCCCTTGTGTGTTATTTGTTGTTTTTCCCTTGCTGCTTTTAATATTTGTTCTTTGTGTTTGATCTTTGTTAATTTGATTAATATGTGTCTTGGGGTGTTTCACCTTGGGTTTATCCTGTTTGGAACTCTCTGGGTTTCTTGGACTTGGGTGATTATTTCCTTCCCCATTTTAGGGAAGTTTTCAACTGTTATCTCCTCAAGTATTTTCTCATGGTCTTTCTTTTTGTCTTCTTCTTCTGGGATTCCTATAATTCGAATGTTGGAGCGTTTCATATTGTCCTGGAGGTCTCTGAGATTGTCCTCATATCTTTTAATTCGTTTTTCTTTTTTCCTCTCTGATTCATTTATTTCTACCATTCTATCTTCTATTTCATGAATCCTATCTTCTGCCTCCGTTATTCTACTATTTGTTCCCTCCAGAGTGTTTCTGATCTCATTTATTGCATTATTCATTATATATTGACTCTTTTTTATTTCTTCTAGGTCCTTGTTAAACCTTTCTTGCATCTTCTCAATCCTTGTCTCCAGGCTATTTATCTGTGATTCCATTTTGATTTCAAGATTTTGGATCATTTTCACTATCATTATTTGGAATTCTTTCTCAGGTAGATTCCTTATCTCTTCCTCTTTTGTTTGGTTTGGTGGGCATTTCTCCTGTTCCTTTACCTGCTGGGTATTCCTCTGTCTCTTCATCTTGGTTATATTGCTGCGTTTAAAATTTTATATCTATAAGTTATTAGATGTCCACAGGACATTTAGAAAAACTGACAAAAGATAAACATTCCTAAATTTCAAAAAGTAGAATTCTTTTTATGGTGATTGTTATACAAATAGATATATATTATTTCTGAAATTATTTTCCATCATACATTATTACAAGATATTGATTATTGTTCCCTATGATATACAATAAACCTTTGTTGCCGTTGTATGTCTATTTTTTAAAATTAGAAATCTAGCATTCTATTCATGCTAAGTCAAACAAGTAGAATCAAAATGTCATAAATTTTTTCAGTTAGGCAAAAATTCATAAGGTTTCTAAAATATATATATTATACATACTATTTACATATGTATAGAAGAGCTTCTCTACTACATTTGATAAAGAAGATCAAAAGGAAAAAAAAAAAAAAAGGAAGAGATGGAGAAACACCAGAAAACATAAACTAAATGAAATAGGAGCACTGAGTATGAAATAGAAAAAGTGAAACAAACTAAATAAAAGTAAAAGATTATCACAGAGTCCAGTTATTTTTACAGGGCTGCTCATTAGAAACATATCTGGAGCTCTAGTGGAAAAAAGCAATAACTAGGCATTTGTATTTTTCAGAAAGCTCCAAGATAATTCTGATATGCATCTGGATTTAAAAAGTGATTACAGGTTTGTCAATTAAATGATAATATAGAATTCTGTTATTTTTCTGAAAACCAATCCTGATAAAATGGTATTAAGTGAGTAATAGTTTTATAATTGAAATGTTGCAGCTCCAAGCCATGTGCTATGCCGGGATTCATGACCCCCAGCAGAGAGGATTTTGATCCAGGGACATTTTGTGCAGCAAAAGTTTTATTGTAGGAAGGGGGGGGGGGCCTCCAGGGCCCCAAGAGAGGTCTCTTGTCTAACAGTCAGAAAAGAATCGTCTGAGGAGACACGTGCTGACAAAGCAAGAGAATTTATTGGGAAAGGAGCACCCGGGTGGAGAGCAGCAGGGTGAGGGAACCCAGGAGAACTGCTCTGCCACGTGGCTCGCAGTCTCAGTTTTTGTGGTGATGGGATTAGTTTCCACGCTGTCTTTGGCCAATCATTCTGACTCAGAGTCTTTCCTGGTGGCGCACACACAGCTCAGCCAATATGGATGCCAGTGAGAGAGATTCTGGGAAGTGGACGGACACGCAGTGTCCCCTTTTGACCTTTCCCTAAGTCTTCTGGTCGGTGGTGGCTTATTAGTTCTCTATTCCTTACCAGGACCTCCTGGCCTAAACCAACTCATGTAAATGGTTACTAGAGAGCCTGGCCAGGGTGGGTGGCTTCAGTCGGTGTGCTTCCCCTAACAGCTTTATTCAAGTGTAAAAGGGATAAAGAAAGCTTCTGACATAAATATCAGAAGGGGACAGAAAGAGTGCCCCCTTGCTAGTGTTTAGCAAGGAGTTATATATCTGTTAGCAAGTTGCTAATCAGATGAAAGAAACATGTCAAAACTGAGAGAGTTGCACCAGGACCCTCTCCTACCAGATGCATTTTTGATAGCACTGGCACAAGGTGGGTCATCCGGGCCATAAAACAATTGACATGAATCTTGAAAAAAGGCACATTTCCAAGCAAATACATAGTTTCATTAGCATAGCTTAAGAAAACATTTCCATAGGAAAAACACATTGGTTAGCTTAAGGTTTGAGAAAAGTTAAGTTCAGGCAGACCAGGTGTTGTCATGACAACACAGGATTAGAAAAGGTAGCCTTCCTACCTGTTACCCTTTCATAATCACAATAGTGAAAGATGTTTATCAATTTTCACAATCAATAGCCAGACAAAAAATAAAAGATAATTACAATGGCAAGCCATAATGGGAACATGATAACCTAATTCAGAGCAACCTTGGGCTGGTTAACAGCCAGGTATGCTTTCATGTTGACACCTCTTGAGGGGGATACACCAGGAATTGCCTCTCAGAAGTCACTTCAGTCACACTTTCCTGTCCCTTCTGGGGCCAGTCAGCAAGCTGAGAGGTCGGGGGTTTGATATGAAAGAAATGATTCATAACCTTGAAGAAAACCACGGTGAATGGAGGACTTAAAGAAGCAAATAAACACTCATGCTACAGTGAGAAAGGAGCTACCAGGCAGGTGGACAGGCAGGATGTGAGGGGAGCCCCTGAGTCACACTTGGGCTCTAAGGAAGGCTGCCTGGAGGAGGTGATGCTTGTCCTGCAGGGAGACAGGACACGAGGCATGGTGAGCTTACAGTGCTGGTTGGAGCTGCAGGCAGGCCCAGCAGGTGGAGGGAAAGCTGGGAGTGGGCAGGGATGGGAGAGGCGGCCAGAGCAGCATCACGACCTCCTGTGTGCTAAGCCAGGGAGTGAGAACCTTCTGGAAGGTAGGGGCCGCCACTGAAGGACTCCAGACAGGACAGAGGCCTGGACAGAAGCGAAGAGCCCTGCGGAGAGTGTGATGGGGAATGAGAGGCGAAAGCACAATTCAGGCGGCAGCGCATGATCAAGGTAAGGAGCCATGAGAATCTGAACTGGAGTGGTGCCCAGGGGGAAGGTGGTGAGGAGGTCAGCACCCAGTGGACACAGTGATGGTGCCTCTCAAGGCTTGGGTCTGGCTGACTGCGAGCTGGCAGAGCTCCTCTTTGGCACACAGGATTCAGGGGAGAAGCAGCCCTGGGCTTGGCCTTTGGATGCTGGGGCAGCAGGTGAGTCATAAATGTTATAGAAGTCATCAGACCCCTACAGAGGCTACAAGCCTGAAAGCTACTAGAAGCAGGTGGAAGGTCAGAAAGGGTGCAGACAGAGGTAACAGAGCCTCTGGCCGCACACCTGCTTTTCTGAGAAGACACCCAGCATGGTTTTGGAGGACAGCTCAACTGAAGGGGCTTCCCTGCAGCTCCAGGGCTGGAGGTTTGTTGTTCACTTTAGCTCCAACATTATAATAAGTCCAGGATGGAATTGACCTCACCCCTGGACATCACCTGTGGGCCTCAGAGAAGCAGCACAATCTTCATTCAACTTGTTCCATTTTTTAATTTTACAGTTTTTTTTTTTAAACCAAAGCTTTCTATAGTTTAAAAAATCAAATAGTCTTGTATCAAAAATGTCATTGCTTACCCTGATTTCCTGGTCCTCTGAGGTAACTACTTTCAGTTATTAGTAGGTGATATTTTGGCATTTATCTCCAAAGCTCTAAATAACATGGGTATATAGATACTTCCAGGCTTCCTTTGTGGCTCAGGTGGTAAAGAATCCACCTGCAATGCAGGAGACCCTGGTTCAATTCCTGGGTTGGGAAGATCTGCTGGAGAAGGGATAGGCTACCCACTCCAGTATTCTGGCCTGGAGAATTCCATGGACAGTCCATGGGGTCACAAAGTCATTGGGACATGACTGAGCAACTTTCACTTTCCCTATAGATACTTCCTGATTTTGTCCACATTAGGCATTGTCTGTTGATTTTCCAATATGGTAGACAAGGATTTAGCTCTGCTCACTCTACCCTCATCTCCACCTCATACACGTGCCCACTTCCCATTCCTCCATCCTCACAATATAGTTATGCCATATTGGATTATATCAACATTGTTTTCACAGTATCATGGTTGTGTTCACATTATTCACAACTGAAGTCACTTAAAGTCACCATGGCTTTGTTCCCCTTTCCTCCATAGCTTTTTATCTTCCACTGAAGTTTTAAATTGACTCTCTTCCCCATTGACTTGTTTGTGCTTTTGATCACAAGTCCAGCCTCTAATTCTCTCCAAGTTCTGTTTACCCCACTCTATAATTTCAAATAGAACCCCCTCAGTGTCATCTTACTGATAGAATCTTTCCTGGAGTCTCTGATCAGTGTCCATTCGAACAGGCTGTTGTCCTGCCTGACTCATAGCTGTCCACCTGGGGATTTCCTTTTCCACAGTCTCAGTGATTCCCATCCCCTGCCCTCCTGACCCAGTTTCCTGAATCTCATCTCTCACTCTCTCTAGGTTGCCTCCCTTGTTTTGGTGGAGCACATCCTTTAGCAGCTTCTGACCATAGAGGGACAGTTCATTTTCAGAAGTTTGGAAGTGTGAAGATGTGTGACTCGCACTTTTCTTCGGTAGTTTGAGTGTAGGATTCTCGGCAGGAAAGGGTTCTCCTTCAGAAGGGACTGTTGTACTCAGCTCCAGCTTCCCAGCTTGAAGACAGCCTGCTGACATTCTGCGCCCGTTTCCTTTAAAGTGTTTTATGAACCTGTTCTTATCTCTCTGAAAACTCATTGGATCTCCTCTTTGTCCCAGTTTTCTGAAATTTCGTGGTGATGTGGAATTCAACTCAACTCTGTGGACAGGTATCCAGATAGGCATGTGCAGTGACACTTCTCTTGTTCAGGATTCCGGGCTGTACGGAGATGTTCCCAAGAACTTGGAGCTAAAGTATTAGGGAAATGAGGGAGGTGAGGCAGTCAGGGCGTGGGCGAGTGTGCAGTATTACACATGTAAAGGACGAACACAAGATGTCCAAGGGCACTGTGTTTACAAATTCCAAGTGTCAATACTTCCTAAGAGGGACTCATCCAGGGTCTCACCCTGATGTGTTAGCCATTTAGCCTTCCCATTCCCTCCTCGGGCTCCATACTTCCACATCTACAGCCCCAGTGGAGGTGATGGTAAACCAGTGCATGACACTTGGACTTCAAGTTTAATTCCTATAGCCTTGAGTAGTTGTTGACCTCTAGGGGGCAGACTGTGCTAGCTTTCTGTAGAAAACCCGGAGCTGGTTCTCTCCACAGAAATGCTCAAACCTGGCTGCAAGTTGACATCACCAGGGGAGTTTTAAACAGGCAGATTTTGAGGCTACTCCCAGAGATCTTGACCTGAGATGTGGTTCAGGTTTGGGGAATGTGAAGAGTTCCCCCATGGCATTTTAATGGGCAGCTCAAGTTTAGAACCCTGGCCCCAGAGCTTTGAATTCTTCATTTTGGGGGTGAAGATTAACAAAGAAAGCAAGCAAGGAAGCACAGGCACCCAGTGACTGTTTAATGTGCAAACCAACCAATCACCTAGATGTCTTTTAAAATGCAGCCTCTAGTTCAGTAGGTCCAGGGTGAGCCTGGGCTTTTAACAAGCTCCCAGTGCTTGCCCACACACTGTCCCCAGACCCTGCCTGAGAAGCCAGGCTGCAGCCTGGATGAATATGAGATGAGACTGATGGCTCTTTAGGTCAGCTGAGACTTTATCTTAAAGTCGATCTTGTTCCTACTTGGAGGAACAGGCTTACATTTCTAAAGGTTTGGAAGTTTGCAGGTCTTAAATCATCTAGGATGTTGACTTACTCCCAAGATGTCTCTCCATGGACATCTGCTAGATCTGCTCAGATCCCCGGGCTGTATTAAAGTATTCATGCTTTGTAAACCTGGACATTAGAGCTAGAAACTGTCCAGGCATCCTTGTTTTGCATGACATTCTTTGCAATAGTAAATGTAAAGTGGCTCTTTTTCTATATTTTCCTTGGGGATCCCAAATTAGAAATTTATACATATAGACATGGAAATGTGCACTGGGTGTATAGGTTCTTAAGTCCTTACAAAGTGTTTAATTCTCATTGTAAAAGCTGGCTTTATATCGATTAAAAAGATCATCAACAAATGATTATACAGCAACTGCTACAGTTCAGAGAAATACAACTCTGTGGGCTGCAGGAGCTGGGGAAGGCTCTAGGGAGGTGGTGAGATGAGCTGGGCTGTAGAGAGTGGGATTAGGTGAACAGAGAAAGTGGGGAAGGCATTTCCAGCACAGACATTGGGATGAACAAGGCTTAGAGGCTTTGAGTTATGGAGGCTGAGTGAATGACATCTATTCCTCATGAAATAACTGTTTAAAAACCAAAATGTTCTTAGGCTTTCAATAAAGTAAGCCGTAAAACTAGTCTACTTTGGTTACTAATCTAACTTCTTATGCCCAAGTCTCGAAATCTCCCAATGACCACCAGGGAGCCGATGTCCAATGCAAAAGCAAGAGAGTTTTTATTACCAAGCTCGAGCTGGGGCTCCCACCATTACCAACGCAGAGGCTAAGGAGAGGAGCCCCAAACTCTGGGTTACATTGCTTATATAGAGTATTCTCTTGCAAAAAATTTGAAAAACGTGAGTTTCCTGGTTGGGAGGCGTCTAATTGGTTACCTTCTGTGGAAGGGTTAGGTGTTGGTTTCTGATTGGTTTTCATTTCCCGGCTGGCCACAGGTTCTGATTGGTTCCCATTTCATGGGCTTAATTTGAATTTCCCGGGCAGGTCATAAGTACTGAACGTAAAGTCAGGAGATCCTGATCTGGGATCTGATTGGCTTGCAGGTGGTGGGGTGAGGTCAGGGGATTTCCAAAGACTCTTTCCTCAGAACTCTAAAATGGAGTCTCTCTCTCTCTCTCTCTCTTTTTTTTTTTTTTTTTTGCAAAATGGAGTGGCTTAGGCTCTTCATTCCCCCCTTCTCAAGGACCCAGGACAGACTCAATCATGGGTCTGTAACCAGCTCTATATTTTCTTCCACTAAGGGGGCCGCTGGCAGAGCTGTATATTGGGACCTGAGCACCATAAGCTGCACCGTGTTGATGCAGCTCTTGATGAACGTCATTAACTTGTTCAATAAACATGGCCCAAAGGTGAGTAGCAAAAGTAAGATAATCAGAGGCCCTGTATACTCCAGACGAGTCCTGATGTCCATCTTATGTTCTTCTGTCCTTCAGAAGTGAAGGAGACCTTGATGAGGTCGCAGTCAGGGCAATTACCGGTAAATCACTTGTTCCACATGTCTGAGGTGATAGGATTTACGAAAGTCGTCATGACCAGGTCCGACGGCCTGGCCACACTCCATTTCCACCAGCCATCATTTGAAGTCACACATTCCCATGCCTTACAGTGACGACTCTGCATGCTGCCACAAGTCTTTATCCGGTCTCTTTTGTGCCCCGGACACGCACACAAACCCACTTTCTGCAGATAAGCGTGTGCCCAGGAAGTCTCCATCAATTCTTTTAGGTGGAAGTATAAGTTGGGCCACCATGTGTTTACAGGGTGCGTGGCAGTCGTCTGGTTCAGCACCTCGTATGTCTCTCCATTTCATAGTTTCCAGGTTACTTTAAAAGGTTGGTGTGGATTTTGGTCCTGGGCCACACCTAAAGCCTTCCAGCCCAGGAAGGAGAGCACCAGGAGTAGCCGAGTAGCCATTTTACCATTTTACCTTCTTTTATTGTCTTTGCAGTTTTAGCTTGAGAGGGTTAGTTTTGTCCAATTCGGCCTTCCACTGGGGGAGGAACTCTTCTCGTAAGGTGAACAGGTCTGCAGGCCATGTGTGGGTGTAGTGGACCCAAGCAGAGATGCTGTCAACTTTGAGAGAGAGCAGTTGGTGTCATCAGGACAAGGAAGGGTCCCTTCCACCTAGGCTCTAGGGTCTCTTGGAGATGACGGAGCAAATACACCCAGTCTCCTGGCTGGTAGCGGTGAGGTTCAGGAGGAGGGCCTGATTCATATAGCACTTTGAGCCTCTTCCATGTGTCCCTGTGGGAGTATTGTAAGGACCGGAGACAAAAAAGCAACTTCTGATCATCTATTTCTTTTAACACTTCTGCCTTTAGGTTAGGGATTATTGGAGGAGGTATCCCATACATGATTTCAAAAGGGGTGAGTCCCAGTTGGTAGGGTGAGTTCCGCACCCGGTACAGGGCAAAGGGGAGGAGAGCCACCCAGTCCCCACCAGTCTCAGCAACTAGTTTTGTTAATGTCTCTTTAAGCATCCTATTCATCCTTTCCACTTGCCCTGAGCTCTGGGGCCTATAGGCACAGTGCAGCTTCCATCTAGCCCCCAAAGCTCGGGCTACCCCCTGGCTTACCTGAGACACGAAGGCTGGCCCATTATCTGACCCCACCTGTGCCGGAAACCCGAACCGTGGCAAGATGTCTTCAATCAGCTTTTTGCCCACCACCTCTGCTGTTTCTCTCTTGGTGGGGAAAGCTTCTTTCTACCCACCCTGAGAAGGTATCTATGAACACTAATAGGTATTTGTATCCATATTTACCCGGTTTTACCTCAGTGAAGTCCACCTCCCAGCAAGCTCCTGGTCTTGTCCCCCATTCTCTAATTCCTTGGTTGGCCAGATCAGGGACAGCGTTCGTGAGCTGGCATGTTTGCAGTTTGATACGAGGTCTCCTATTATCGTCCTGACATCTTTCATGGTAATCTTGGCATGTCTAATCAGGTCTTGCAATTTGCGGTTCCCAGGTGAGTGGCACAATGCATTTTTAGTAATACTTGTTTTCCTAGTTCTTCTGGGAGGATTAGAGAGCTGTCTGCTGCTTTCCACCACCCGGCCAGCTGTTGGGCCATAGGCAGGCTTTTTATCCAGTCTAACTCTCTTGTTGAGTAATTGGGCAAAGCTGGCAGAATAGGGCTCCCAGGGTCAGGCAGCTGAAGAGTGGCCTCTATCACGGTATTCTGGGCTGCATCCCTGGCTGCCCTGGCTGCCAAGTTGTTTCCCCTTGAGATCGGGGTGTCTGGCTTCTGGTGCCCTGGGCAGTGTATTATGGCTAGTTTTTTAGGAAGCCATAATGCTGAGAGGAGAGCTTTTATTTCTTTGTTTTTAATCGTCTTACCCTCGGCCGTGAGGAGTCCCCTGTCTCTGTAGATGGCTCCGTGTATGTGGGCAGTAGTAGCAAAGGCGTATCAGGCTATCGGTAATGATGTTAAGCTTTCTGTCCTTTCCCAACTGGAGGGCTTTTGTTAGGGCGATTAGTTCAGCCCTTTGAGCGGAAGTACCTGGAGGTAGTGCTTCTGCCCACACAATTTGGGTTTCCGTGGTTATGGCCGCCCCCGCATACCTGAGTCCATATCAAATGAAACTGCTCCTGTCTGTATACCAGGTGACCTCAGCATCCACCAGGGGGCGATCTTGCAAGTTCTCTCGCATCCCATGCACCTGGGCTAGTATGTCGCTGCAGTCATGGATCGGGGCTTCCAAGTCTGGGTTAGGAAGCAACGTAGCTGGATTGAGAGCAGTAGACGGTAGAAAGATGATTATGGAGGGGTTTAGCCGTAGTCCCTGGTAGTGGGTCAGCCGAGCATTGCTGATCCATCTACCTGGGGGTTGTTTCAGTATGCCTTCAATGGCATGGGGGGCTGTAATATGTCACTCCTGCCCTAGTGTCAGTTTGTCTGCATCTTTGACCATTAGGTCCACTGCCGCAATCATGCGGAGGCATGGGGGCCAGTCCGATGCTTCGGGGTCTAGGCGTTTAGACAAGTAGGGCACTGGCCATTTCCAAGGTCCCAAATGTTGCATCAGCACCCCTTTTGCTACTCCTTGTTTTTCATCCACATACAGGAGAAAGGGTTTTGTGACGTCAGGCAACCCTAGGGCGGGGGCTGACAGCAGAGCCGTTTTAATAGTTTTGAAGGTGGCCTCCATCTGTTCTGTCCAGCTGAAAGGGGTGGTGCTTTTGGTGGCTTCATATAAGGGTTTAGCCAGTTCCGCATAGTTTGGAATCCAAAGACAGCAGAAGCCAGCAGACCCCAAGAATTTTCTCACCCTTCGAGGTGAGTCTGGGGTCGGTATTTTGAGTACCGTCTCCTTTCATGCCTCTGACAGCCACCTTTGCCCTTTTTTTAACACATACCCTAAGTAGGTGACCTCTGGTTGGCATATCTGAGCCTTTTTGGCTGAGGCTCAGTACCCTAATTTTCCAAGGGTCCACAATAGTTCTCGGGTGTTCATGAGGCAAGTCTGTTGGTCTTTTGGGGCAATTAAGAGGTCATCTACGTATTGCAACAAGGTTAGTTGGGAGTGCTGTTGTCTAAACTCACCCAGGTCTTCATGGAGGGCCTCATCGAAGATGGTGGGAGAATTTTTTTATTTTTTTTTTTTATTTTTTTAGTTTTTAAAAATATGGAACGCTTCACGAATTTGCGTGTCATCCTTGCACAGGGGCCATGCTAATCTTCTCTGTATCGTTCCAATTTTAGTATATGTGCTGCCGAAGCGAGCACTGGGAGAATTTTTAAATCCCTGTGGCAGTCGCGTCCAGTTCAGCTGTCCATTGATCCCCTCTTCCAGGTCGGACCACTCAAAGGCGAAAAGCTCCTGGCTCTTGGGCGCCAGGGATAGACTAAAGAAAGCGTCTTTTAGATCTAGGACCATATACCAGTGATGATCTGGTGGGAGCGAGCTCAAGAGGTTGTATGGGTTTGGCACCGTAGGATGAATATCTAGAACTCGGCGGTTAACTTCCCGCAGGTCCTGTACTGGCTGATAGTCATGAGAATTTGGTTTTTTAACAGGGAGCAGGGGAGTGTTCCACACCGACTGACAGGGTCTCAAGATTTTCTGGGCTAGGAGCCTGCGGATATGGGGGGTGATTCCCTATCGGGCCTCTAAGGTCATAGGATATTATCTGACTCGGACAGGATCAGCCCCTGGCTTGAGATCTATATATAGGAGGGCGGTGCTTTGCCAAGCCGGTTCCCCCTGTCTCGGCCCACGCTTCAGGGAATTCATCTAGCCACTCCTGGATGTCCGTTTGGGGAAGGGTCGGTTTTTGGTGCAGCCGATATTCATCCTCTAATTGAATTGTCAGTACTTGAATCGGCCTGCCCGCCTGACCAAGTATTTTAGTTTCTCCTGGGAGGAAGTGAATTTGAGCTCCCATCTTGGTTAACAAGTCTCTTCCCCACAGTGGGAAGGGGCATTCTGGGATGACCATAAAGGAGTGGGATACCCGGCCCATGCCCAAATCCACCGATCTTCGGGTAGTCCATTGATATTGTTTCATCCCAGTGGCCCCCTGCACCCATGAAGTCTTTCTGGCCAGTTTCCCTTGGGGCTCCAGCAAAACTGAATATTGAGCCCCTGTGTTGACAAGGAAGTCAACTGGGGTCCCCTCCACTCTTAGGGTTACCCTGGGTTCGGGGAGGGGCACCAAACCCCATCTCCCCTAGTCGCTCAGTTTATCGACGGCCAGGATAGGGGTCTTTTGTGGTCCCTTCTTTTTCTTAGGGCATTCTTTGGACCAGTGTCCTTCCTCCTTACAATAGGCGCATTGGTTCTTTCCTAATGCTGGTAGCGTACGGGGGTGGCTCTTACCTTCAGCCACTAGGCGGCGCAGCTGGCGCTCCCTTTCTCCCGAATCAGGAACTGTTGCCACTAGCAGGATGCGAGCCATATTGCGGGTCTGGCGGTCTGCTGCCTTAGCTTGTTTTTCCTCAGGGGTCTCTCGAATATTGTAGACCCTTTCTGCCACTGTTACTAAATCCTGGATACTCTTTTACCCAGGCGTTCTAGTTTTTGTAACTTTTTCCTGATGTCTGGAGCCGCCCGGTTGACAAAATACATTATCAAAGCAGCCTGAGTGCCTTCTGCTTCTGGGTCCATGGGGATGTATTGCCTAAAGGCCTCCATCAGCCTTTCCAGATAAGTGGCTGGACTCTCAGTGGGGCCTCGTTGAACATTTCCTACTCTAGCTAGGTTAGTGGGTTTCCATGCAGCTGCCTTGAGCACCCCCCCAACAGAGTCTGGCTGTAGACCCGGAGCCTCTCCTTACCTTGTGCCATATTGTAATTCCAGTCAGGTTGCGATAAAGGAAAAGAGGCGTTAATTTCATCTATATTAGTGGTGGGTTCTCCATTTGCCCCTGGGACCCTTTTACGGGCCTCATTCTGTATTCTCTCTCTCTCTTCCATGATGAAGAGAATCTGGAGCAGCTGTTGACAGTCGTCCCAGGTGGGCTTATGCGTAAAAAGCACAGTTTCTAGAAGGTTAGTTAGATCTCTAGGGTTATCTGAGAACTTAGCATTCTGTGACCTCCAGTTATATAGGTCACTGGTAGAGAAGGGCCAGTATTGATGAGGTTGGTTCCCTTCCTCGTTGGGGGGACTGGCCACTTGTAAAGGGAGGGCAACAGTTGAGTCTACTGGCCCCGCCGGAGACATGGCTTGCCTATGGCGAGTATTTTGTGTGGGCCCCCCTTCTGATGCGTCGGCCCTAGGTGGAAGGATAGCAGGGGCCCGCAGTGGCTCGAGGGGTTGGTAAGGGGGTGGGAAGAGTTCTTCCTCTGTTCCCCCTTGTAAAATGGGGTACAGCGGCGCCATTGGTTCAGGTTCCTTGGGCTCTTTCAGGTTCTTTCCTACACATGTCACCAGCACCTGCGCGGTGGAGAATCCCTGTTGAGGCAAGAAAGGTTTTACCCATGGAGGGGGGCGCAATAGGAGATCTTCCCACACTATGACATAGGGAACTTGGTCAGGGTGTCCGCTCCGTGGTCGAAAGATGATGTCTCGGACTCGGTACACGGTTTCCAAGTCAAAGGTGCCCTCTGTGGGCCATCCCACATAGAAGGTTGGCCATTCTGCGCTGTAAAAAGTGATTAATTTGTCTTCCTTAATTTCCACACTGAGGTCATGTGCGCACATCTTGACCTCCTTAAAATGGTCAGTGATCAGGGATAGAGGGGTAGGGTTATATTGACTTTGCCCCGTCGTTCCTAGATCAGTCAGATGTTGGTAAATTAACACAGACAGTACAGATAGCCACACAGACAGACAGAGAGACAGAAGATACAGACCTCTGAGAGTCCAGAGGCAAAACTGAAAGTAAGACGACGCCTTCAGCCATTCTGCGAGAGCGACCCGCTATCGTCTACAGAGAAGAGGGGCACTCCGTCCCCTCCGAAGGGGCCGAGGATGTCTCCCAATGACCCGTACCGGTGACCCGCCAGTGTGTCAGCCTGAATCGTATACCGGCTTCAGAAAATAGGCCTTATCAGAAACAAAGAGACAGAGAAGAGCTTACCGGCTGCGGATAACTCTCGGGATTGGTTTCCCTGCGGGGCTGATGGGAGATCCTGGACGAGCCCCCAAATGTTATGCCCAAGTCGCGAAATCTCCCAATGACCACCAGGGAGCCGATATCCAATGCAAAAGCAAGAGAGTTTTGATTACCAAGCTCGAGCTGGGGCTCCCACCGTTATCGACGCAGAGGCTAAGGAGACGAGCCCTGAACTCTGGGTTACATTGCTTATATAGGGTATTCGCTCATGAAAAATTCAAGAAACGTGAGTTTCTGGGTTGGGAGACGTCTAATTGGTTACCTTCTGTGGAAGGGTTAGGTATTGGGTTCTGATTGGTCTTCATTCCCGGGCTGGCCACAGGTTCTGATTGGTTCCCATTTCCTGGGCTTAATTTGAATTTCCCGGGCAGGTCATAAGTCCTGAACGTAAAGTCAGGAGATCCTGATCTGGGATCTGATTGGCTCACAGGTGGTGGGGTGAGGGTCAGGGGATTTCCAAAGACTCTTTCCTCAGAACTCTAAAATGGAGACTCTCTCTCTCTCTCTCTCTTTTTTTTTTTTTTTTTTGCAAAATGGAGTGGCTTAGGCTCCTCAAACTTATTTGTTCTTTCATGGCTGTAAAAGTGTACTTTCTAATATGTCCTGGTTTCTGGTGTAAATGAAAATTTAAAGTCTCAATTTTCAGTTTCCTAATCATTTTAATTAGCAGTGGCCACAGGACTGGAAAAGGTCAGTTTTCATTCCAATCCCAAAGAAAGGCAATACCAAAGAATGCTCAAACTACCACACAATTGCACTCATCTCACATGCTAGTAAAGTAATGTTTAAAATTCTCCAAGCCAGGCTTCAGCAATACGTGAACTATGAACTTCCAGATGGTCAAGCTGGTTTTAGAAAAGGCAGAGGAACAAATTGCCAAGATCCTCTGGATCATGGAAAAAGCAAGCAAATTCTAAAAAAACATCTATTTCTGTTTTATTGACTATGTCAAAGCCTTTGACTGTGTGGATCACAATAAACTGTGGAAAATTCTTCAAGAGATAGGAATACCAGACCACCTGACCTGTCTCTTGAGCTGTATGCGGGTCAGGAAACAACAGTTAGAATTGGACATGGAGCAACAAACTGTTTCCAATAGGAAAAGGAGTACATCAAGGCTGTATATTGTTACCTTGCTTCTTTAACTTATATGCAGAGTTCAGTTAAGTTCAGTTCAGTCGCTCAGTCGTGTCCGACTCTTTGCAACCCCATGAATCGCAGCACGCCAGGCCTCCCTGTCCATCACAATCTCTTGGAGATCACTCAGACTCACGTCCATTGAGTCCGTGATGCCATCCAGCCATCTCATCCTCTGTCGTCCCCTTCTCCTCCTGCCCCCAATCCCTCCCAGCATCAGAGTTTTTTCCAGTGAGTCAACTCTTCACATAAGGTGGCCAAAGTACTGGAGTTTCAGCTTTAGCATCATTCCCTCCAAAGAAATCCCAGGGCTGATCTCCTTCAGAATGGACTGGTTGGATCTCCTTGAAGTCTGAGGGACTCTCAAGAGTCTTCTCCAACACCACAGTTCAAAAGCATCAATTCTTGGGCGCTCAGCCTTCTTCACAGTCCAACTCTCACATCCATACATGACCACTGGAAAAACCATAGCCTTGACTAGACGGACCTTAGTCAGCAAAGTAATGTCTCTGCTTTTGAATATACTATCTAGGTTGGTCATATCTTTTCTTCCAAGGAGTAAGGTCTTTTAATTTCATGGCTGCAGTCACCATCTGCAGTGATTTTGGAGCCCCCCAAAATAAAGTCTGACACTGTTTCTACTGTTTCCCTATCTATTTCCCATGAAGTGATGGGACCAGAAGCCATGATTTTCATTTTCTGAATGTTGAGCTTTAAGCCAACTTTTTCACTCTCTACTTTCACTTTCATCAAGAGGCTTTTTAGCTCCTCTTCACTTTCTGTCATAAGGGTGGTGTCATCTACATATCTGAGGTGATTGATATTTCTCCCGGCAATCTTGATTCCAGCTTGTGTTTCTTCCAGTCCAGTGTTTCTCATGATGTACTCTGCGTACAAGTTAAATAAGCAAGGTGACAATATATAGCCTTGACGTACTCCTTTTCCTATTTGGAACCAGTCTGTTGTTCCTCCATGTCCAGTTCTAACTGTTGCTTCCTGACCTGCATACAGATTTCTCAAGAGGCAGGTCAGGTAGTCTGGTATTCCCATCTCTTTCAGAATTTTCCAGTTTATTGTGATCCACACAGTCAAAGGCTTTGGCATAGCCAATAAAGTAGAAATAGATGTTTTTCTGGAACTCTTGCTTTTTCCATGATCCAGCGGATGTTGGAAATTTAATCTCTGGTTCCTCTGCCTTTTCTAAAACCAGCTTGAACATCAGCAAGTTCATGGTTCACGGTTCCCTTATGATTATACAGTGGAAGTGAGAAATAGATTTAAGGGCCTAGATCTGATAGATAGAGTGCCTGATGAACTATGGAATGAGGTTCATGACTTTGTACAGGAGACAGGGATCAAGACCATCCCCATGGAAAAGAAATGCAAAAAAGCAAAATGGCTGTCTGGGGAGGCCATACAAATAGCTGTGAAAAGAAGAGAAGTGAAAAGCAAAGGACAAAAAGAGAGATATAAGTATCTGAATGCAGAGTTCCAAAGAATAGCAAGGAGAGATGAGAAAGCCTTCCTCAGTGATCAATGCAAATAAATAGAGGGAAACAACAGAATGGGAAAGACTAGAGATCTCTTCCAGAAAATTAGAGATACCAAGGGGACAGTTCATGCAAAGATGGGCTTGATAAAGGATAGAAATGGTAGGGACCTAACAGAAGCAGAAGATATTAAGAAGAGGTGGCAAGAATACACAGAAGAACTGTACAAAAAAGATCTTCACAACCCAGATAATCACGATGGTGTGATCACTAATCTAGAGCTAGACATCCTGGAATGTGAAGTCAAGTGGGCCTTAGAAAGCATCGCTATGAACAAAGCTAGTGGAGGTGATGGAATTCCAGTTGAGCTGTTTCAAATCCTGAAAGATGATACTGTGAAAGTGCTGCGCTCAATATGCCAGCAAATTTGGAAAACTCAGTAGTGGCCACAGGACTGGAAAAGGTCCGTTTTCATTCCAATCCCAAAGAAAGGCAATGCCAAAGAATGCTCAAACTACCGCACAATTGCACTCATCTCACATGCTAGTAAAGTAATGCTCAAAATTCTCCAAGCCAGGCTTCAGCAATACATGAACAGTGAACTTCCTGATGTTCAAGCTGGTTTTTAGAATGGCTTCAGGTATGTAATAAAGCTCAGGCTCTCAGGTCTCATTGCAAAAATTCATTGAGAGTCTAAGCAATAGATAAGGGGTAGACTTGTTAAGACTCAGAGAGAAGAGCCCACTCTACAGGGTACTGGCCATGGAATGTGGCCTGGTGAGGTTTTGCGAGCAGGGTGAATTCATATGCTAATGATTGACAGGATCATCCCAGCCATTGGGGAACCACCCACTCCTCCATCTTTTGACAGTGACTTGGAGCTGTCCTGCCACCTCTGGGTGTGTCTGTTGGCTTATAGATTGGAGATTAAGGTTTACTTGAATTTGACTTGTCATCTTGGACCCAATTGATTTTCATTGGTTTACATTATACCCATGTGCTATGCCATTCTTTCAAAGGTTGTGCTCTGCCCCCTTCCCTTCTGTTTCATGCTCTTTTCCTGAGCCCCATCCAGACCCACAAGGTTGCCTCTACAATCTTCTGGGGAGACAACCAGAAAATAGCTGGCCTTGGGAGGGAAATACTCTATAATATCCAACCCCCTAATCCTACCCAGTACTGGTCACACTGGAGATCTTGGGGACGCCCAACTCCAGTCTGGGGGTCCCAGGAAGTCATCACGCCTTGACCTGTCTAGGGATCTTGTCCTCGAAAGTTTGTCACGTCTCAACCTGCTCAGGGATCCGCTAGTCCCAGGGGTCCCAGGAGGTTGTCACGTCTCGACCTGCCCAGGGATTCGATCTCTAGGAGGCTGTCACGCCTCAGCCTGCCTGGGGATCTGCACCCTGACCCGGGGACGCCTGGCTCTCAGGTTGCAACAGTTCTGGGTAGGATAAGCTTCAAAAAGACTCACCCCAAAGGAAGTCCACCCATAAAACCGAAAGAGGTCTTTTTCTTTCCTCCCTGTCATGACTGTCTTTCAGATGGGAAATAACCAATCCACTTCCTGGCAGACGCCCTTTAGATGCATCCTTGATAACTGGAAGCTGTTCGACCCTCTAGCTCTAAGGAAAAGTCGCTTGAAATTCTTCTGTGCCACTGTGTGGCCACAGTATCCACTGGGGGACGAGGAACACTGGCCTGAGGGTGGGACTTTAAGTTACAATACCATCCTGCAAGTAGAATTATTCTGCAAAAGACAAGGGAAATGGACAGAGATCCCCTATGTCCAAATTTTCTTCCAACTAAGAGATATGAAGGAACTCTGTCTTAAGTATGGGATTGTTGTACGCCCTAAAAGTGAGCCCACTAGGTGCTAGGAGCCAGCGTGGAGAACCCCGCCCATGGCAAAGGTCATGAGGAAGAGACCTGATGGGCAAAGGCGAGATGAGGACTCAAGGGACCCCCTGGACCCGCTCGAGCATCTACCCTCAAACCAGAATCTGTTTGTCTTTCACCAACTCTTCCGACATTAACAGGGGGCTATCTCTGACCACCTTTCTCTGGAAAGAGTTAACTTAGGGCTCTAGTTGATAAATCTCCTGGGCATGAAGGGAGTGTTTCAAACCCCCTGTTAGCATTCTAGCTTACTTGGCAGGTTTATCCAGACTCTTGCAACATTGTTGAGCCTATGCTTGCTGCCAAGTTCTCACATCCCTTATCCATTGTGTTCCTGGGAGTGCATATAGTCAGGATGTAGAAGAAACAAGTAATAGCCTTAGCATTAGCAGCATTAGACTTTGAGTTAATAAGTTCTTTCTTTGCTGTAACCCACTGAATCTTTGCTCCATAAAAATGTAACTCTGTACTTTAAGGGTGACGCAGGCTAGAAATTTAAGAAACACTTTAAGGGAAAATTATTGTTCTGGCTGACCAACCTTTATCAAAAAGAGGTCATAAAATATCAACAGGCCTCGGGGACATAAGATAATGTACAAAAAATAAGACTCTTGCAGGAAGGAACCTGATATCGATAAAAGTTAATACTGATGGAACATTGAGTTGACTCTGCATTTTTCACCTTGCTGTATGTACAACTCAGGATATAAGAGCCCTCTCTGAAAATAAAGTGAGGGGCCTCGCTCACTGAAGCTTGGTCACCCCGTGTCATTCTTTCCTTATCTCTTTCTCTATCTTTCTTCATTTGCTGATGTCGTCCATCCTGAGGATATCCCTGGACTCTGCTGAGGCTGGACCTCGGTAACTAGGCAAATGGTGTTAGTCATAGGCAACTAAGAAAAGGAACCCCCTCATGAAGGCTCACCTCCCACAGCTCCCGAGTTGCCTGGTGCTCCTTCCTTGCATCCAAACGTGCCCCCATATCGGGAGCACCCCCTCCATAAAAGCCAGCTCGAGTATGTCCCTTAGTTGAAACTGGAGGAGAATTCAGACCATGCGGGGTCCATAAGCCCTTCTCCCTCTTAGAACTAAGACAGATCACACAAGACCTGAGAAGCTATACAGATGACCCAGGCAAATATATTCATACATTCCAACATATTACCTTGGCCTTTGACTTGACATGGAAAGACATCATGGTCATACTTAGTCCAACTTTATCTGACCCTGAACATACTAGGGTCTTAAAGGAAGCCCAGAGGTATGCAACAGGGCTTCACATGTCCTGCGATAGATACCCAGTAGGGGAAACTGCAGCCCCCTCCTCCGATCCTAATTGGAATTATAATGACCCGGAACACATCTGGGAAAGAGATCATTTTCTAATCTGTGTGAAGGCAGGACTGAAAGCAGCCCAACCAAAAGTAATTAGCTACGCCCGGGTCTCAGCAATAACTCAGGAGCCCAATGAGAACCCCACTGCCTTTCTGGAAAGGCTAAAAGAGGCACTCCAAAAGTTTACCAATCTGGACTTAGACTCTTACGAGGGCCAGGCTGATTTTAAAGGACAAATTCCTGTCTCAATGTGCATCAGATATCAGAATTAAGTTACAACAGCTACAATAGCAGGACCCTGCTGCCTCTTTAGATGAGATGGTCCAGACAGCCACCAATACCTTTTATAACAGAGAACAGGAAAAGGAGGCCAAGGCCCAGGAGAGGGAGAGAAAGAAAGAGACAAGGCATGCCCAGATGCTGGCCGCCCTCTAGAGAAGCCCTATGGCAAATCCCGAGTCCTTGAAGGACAAGGCATGAGACAAATGCCTGATCTGTAGACAGGTGGGGCATTGGGCCAAAGAGTGTCCAAACTGTGATAAGTCTCCTAGAACAGCTTGCCACAAATACCATCAATTGGGAGAATGGGTGGCACTCTGCCCTCAGGACCCAAGAGCCTCAAGGTCAAGCATCAAGCCTACCCTCACAATGGTTCAAGAGGACTGAAGCAGCCCACTCCAGCCAGCCTGCCTGTCACAGATAACCATCATGGGGCTGGAGCCAAGGGTGCAACTGGATGTGGCAGGTAGGTCCAAGAATTTCTTGGTTGACAAAGGAGCTACCTACTCTGTCTTGATCTCCTACTCCGGAGACTTCTCCTCCCAAACCTGTACCATTTTGGGTGCTACAGGAAAAACAACTACTAAAAGATTCACCCGAGCTCTTCTTTGTTGCTGGGATGGACAAGTAGTTTCCCACCAGTTTCTGGTGGTCCCTGAGTGTCCTACTCCCTTATTGGGAAGAGATATACTCACTAAGCTGGGGACCACCCTCGTGATGGGAAGTTTTTCAGCCCCTAGAGCTCTACAGCTCCTGGTTACTACTGAAGAACCCATTACACCTTCAATAGAGAGGGACCAAAAACTATGGGAGGACTAAATTAACCCCCAGTTGTGGGACCAGGGGATTCCTGGATGAGCCCACCAAGCTGAACCAGTCATCATTATCTTCCAAGATCCCACTTGGTTTCCTAACTGGAAAAAATACCCTCTCAAAAGAGAGGCTCAGGAGGGACTACAGCCTTTAATAAATAAATCCCTTGCTTGTGGGCTATGGTCCCCAGCAGTTCGCCATGTAACACCCCGATCCTCTCAGTAAAGAAAAAATACGGAAGCTGCTGCATGGTTCAAGATCTCTGGATCATAAATGAAGCTGTAGTCCCCCCTCCATCCCACAGTACCCAATCCCTAAGTAATCTTGGGAGAAATCCCACCCAGTGCCAAGTGATTTACAGTCTTGGATCTCAAAGATGCATTTTTCTGCATACCACTGGCTAAAGAATCCCAATATCTTTTTGCGTTTGAGTGGGAGGCCCCAGGAGGAAAACACAAACAGATGACTTGGACAGTATTACCTCAGGGCTTCAGAGATAGCCCCCACCAGTTTGGACAGGCCATTAGCCGGGATCTCCTAGATCTGGACCTGGGACCTAATGGGAAAATATTACAATACGTAGATGACCTACTAATCTGCTCTCTAGATTAAAAAAACAGTGCCCAACAACATGCAATTCAGGTTCTAAACTTCTTGGCAGAAAGGGAATATAAAGTCTCCCATGCTAAGGCACAGATGGTGGAGACAAAGGTCACTTACTTGGGAGTTCAGATTACACACGGGTCCAGGAGGCTGTCCTCTGATCAGGTACAAGGAATCCTCCAGTTGCCCTCCCCCACGACTCGAAAACGATTGCGAGCTTTCCTGGGGCTACCTGGATATTGTAAAATCTGGATACCCAACTATGGTCTAATTGCCCAACCCTTATATGAAAGCTTAAAGGGACAAGATGATTCAATCCCACTGAAGTGGGGAACGCCTCAAAAGAAGGCAGAGGCTACACTAAAACGGGCTTTAACTCAGGCACCTGCCTTGAGGTTGCCAGACCCAGAAAAAGCATTCCAACTTTATGTCCATGAAAGAGAGGGAATAGCCTTGGGTGTGTTAACTCAAAGGCTGGAATCTGAGCCCCAGCCTGTAGTTTACTTATCCAAAAAGCTCGATCCAACTACCTGAGGCTGGCCCCCTGCCTTCGAAATCTTGCAGCTATTGCAATCATGATAGAAGATGCTTTAAAACTCTCCTTTGGGGGCAAACTAACTATTTTTACCAGCCACCAAGTAAAACAACTCCTAAATGGGAGAGGCCATTTATGGATGTCTGATCAAAGAATCCTCAGATATCAAGTAATGCTGATGGAAAACCCAGGCCTCACTATATCCCCTTGTGAGGTTCTTAACCCAGCCACCCTCCTGCCTACCCCCGAAGGCTCTCTCCCCTTTCATTCTTGTCTAGAAACCTTGGACCACTGGACAAAACCCCGAGAGGGATTGTCAGAAGATCCTCTGACCAATCCTGAGGAAATCTGGTATACTGATGGAAGCAGCTTTGTCTTGGATGGAAAAAGAAGAGCCGGGTATGCAGTAGTTTCCAATTTTGAGACCACAGAGGCTAAGCCTCTGCCACCAGGTACTTCAGCCCAATTAGCTGAGCTCATAGCCCTGACTCGAGCTTTAGAGCTGGGAAAAGGAAAGAGAGTAGCCATTTACACGGATTCCAAGTATGCCTTTCTGGTGCTACATGCACATGCGGCTATTTGGAAAGAAAGGGGCCACTTGACCACCCGAGGATCACCAATCAAATATGGTGATCAGATCCTTAGACTCTTGGAGGCAGACCATCTGCCCACTGAGGTTTCAGTCTCCCACTGTAAAGGACACCAAAAAGGAAGCACAGAAGTGGCACAAGGGAACCAAGCAGCTGATCAAGCAGCTAGGAGAGCAGCGTTACAGAACTATGACCTAATAGGGGTTGGCACCTTAGTTCCACAGACTAATTTGCCAGAAACTCCTTCATATACTGAAGGTGAGACTCTTAAAGCTAAGAGCGAGGGCTTTCAAGAAGATCATATCAGGTGGTTCCAAAAGGAGGGACTCCTTTTTCTGCCTGGGAACCTCCAATGGAAGTAGGTTAACTCCTTACATGCCACTATTCATTTAGGAGAAAAGGCCCTCCAAAGATTACTAGAAAAGTCCTTCAGTGGAACAGGCTTCCAAACTACTATAAGACAGGTGGTCTCTTGTCCCACTTGCCAATTAAACAACCCCCAAGGAGCTCGAAGACCCCACCTGGCCCAGCCCGTCCAACGACGAGGGGCCTACCCAGGAGAGGACTGGCAGATGGACTTCACCCAGATGCCAGTTTCTCAAGGGTATAAATACCTATTAGTCATGATAGATACATTCACAGGATGGATTAAAGGCTTTCCCACCCGGACTGAGAAGCCTGAGGAGGTGGTAAAAAAAAACTGCTCCATGAAATCATTCCAAGATTTGGTCTGCCAAGGTCATTACAAAGTGACAATGGGACATCATTTACTTCTAAGGTCTCCCAAGGGGTCTCGAAAGCATTGGACATTACTTACTATCTCTATTGTGCCTGGAGGCCTCAATCTTCAGGAAAAATAAAAAGAGCCCAATTCTTAAAATCAGCGATAAAAAAGATAACCCAGGAGACCTCCCTGGGATGGAAGGAGGCTTTACCAATAGCTCTCCACATTGCCCATAAGGAACAGCTTGGTCTTAGTCCTTATGAGATGCTATATGGGAGACCTTTTGTTTATGTCAATGACCTCTTCCTAGATCCAGAGGTTCAGACCCTCCAGTCTTATACCATGGCCATTGGGCAATTCCAACAGGATATACGCTTGTGGGGTATGAACCAGGACCCAAAAGATTCTAAGGAGTCACCACTATATGCCCCAGGGACTCAAGTCCTAATTAAAGTCTGGAAAGATGGGTCCCCAAAGGCTCAACTCCAGCCCACATGGAAGGCCCCTACCCTGTAATACTTTCTACCCCCTCAGCAGTCAAGGTACCAGGACATGACACCTGGATTCACTACTCACGAGTCAAGCTGTGGAAGAAAACAGGACACTCAATACACCTGTGAGCCCCTGGGAGATCTCAGATACCTGTTCAGGACTACCAATGTGTGCCATTCTAATGAACACCCCCAAAATCTGGTTTCTGGACATAAGATTTCTCAGAATATCTCTAAATAGCCAACACAGCTTGGTAGAGATAGTACTCCAAAACAGACAGGAGATAGATCTTCTGACCCTTGAACAAGGAGGGACTTGAGCCATCCTGACGATGTGAATTTAAAATTGACTAATAACCCTACTAGTCCTTGTTATGCCATATTGATGCTGCTTATGATTGCTCCATGTATTAACAATTGTCTAATCTGTTTTGTCTCTGCCCAGGTCAACAAGCTACACCATGCAGTGCCAGTTCAACAAAGATGTAAAACTACAGCCGACCACGGAAAATATCACACACCCTTAGATGGACACTGCTACAGGGGAGGCCCAATACCCCTCGCCGTCCCAGTTCAGCAGGAAGTAGCCAGAAAGACCTCAATGCCCCTATTCCCAAAGAATTGGGCCTCCCATCTCTTGCGGGGGGAATGTTAGGTAGGTAGAATAGGGAAAAGGAGTCCAAAATGGCGGTGGCTACAAGACAAGGAAGGGAAAAGCCCGCGGAAATAGAACAAAAGAAGGTCTGAGGACCAGAGTGAGGACCTCAGGTAAAACTAACAACACTCCTGGCTGGCCCAATTTACATAGGACAGGCCCAGGGAGAGATAAACACACAAAAAGAGGAGCCAAAGCTAGCTTGCTCTCTCTCTCTCTCTCTCTCCCCCTATCTCCCTCTCTCTCTCCCCTCCACGCGCTGGGGCGCTCTTCTCCTTGTGTCTTTGGGTCGACGTGCCCTCACGCCTTGAAGAAGTATCTTCCTGCCACTGAGCTGTAACACTGATTTGTCTAAGAGCTATAACATGGTCCATTTGAGACCTGAGAGCTATAACACGGTCTATCCAAGACCTGAGAGCTGTGACACACCAAGGGGGCTCTAGTGTCCGTCACTCCAAATCTTTGTTGTGAAGAGACAAAGAATCGAGGAACATACACTCGCGTGACACCATGAAGTGATGGACCAGATGCCATGGTCTTATTCTGCTGAATCAAGGTTATAAATGGCTGGGGGGAGGGGAACCTTCCCTCCAAATACTCTCAAAAATTATTCTCCCTTGTTGAAAATCACAAACTAGGATCTGAATATCAAATTGACATTAAAATTAGCCTATTGCTAATTAAAATACTTTAATAAAGAAAAGGTACATTTCATTGTGTTTGAGGATGGACTAGACATAATAGATAAGAAAATGTTTGAATGACCATAATCCTATTACTCAAAGATGAGCATTCGATCTTTCCAAACCTTATTTTTCTATGCATTAACATATGTGATAACGTAAATAGGGGGCGAGGAAAGCCAGTTCCGACAAGGATCCCTACACATGTTCAGCGAAATGGGCAGTATGGAACAATCTCAAGGTTTTCTTCCGAATATCCCCAACAGGATTTCGCAGATAGGGAAATCCCTTAAATTAATAACAAACTAAACCTCCAAGCGATGAAGGGATGCCAACCTGTCCTAGGCTGCGAGCTGGGCGGGAAGAGACAGGGCGTTCGCAAGATTGAGGACACTCTCCCCAGGAGTGTCCTCACCCTAAAAGGATCAGGCTCTCAGACCCACCCACGGCTCACCCCCATCCCAGGGAGGTCCTCGGATGCTGCCCACGGAAAGGACGCGGGGAGCCGCAGCCGCTGCGATTCAGCCCAGCGCGCCCGGAAGCCGACAGCTGTTCCCGGACAAGGAGAGGGAAGTGCAGCGGCCGGCGCCCGCCGGGACTCGGGGCGCCCCTCTCTCCGGGGAGGAGGGCGCGGGCGCAGGCCTTTACCCGCTTCATCTTCCCATCGCTCTGGACGGGCAGGCAGGGACAGCGCTCGGCACCTCCCTCCCTCCTCCTTCACCGGCCGGTCTTCAGAGAAGTCTTGAATTCTTTTATCCGCTCTTTTCCCCGCCGTCCAAAAAAGATTGACTCCGAACCCGGAGTTGTTCTGCTGCACTCAACAGGAGAGTTCACTGCAAGGGCCGAGTGCTGGGGTTGACGCTTGGGCAGCTGCAACCGCTGATTCGCAGTAAAGGGGTCCAAGACCCGTGACTTCCAGCAGAACGAAAACAGCCAATCAGAACGAGGACAGACAGATACAACCCAATCTAGGAGCCAGGCTGAGAGCGGGGGCGGGAACAAGGGCTGAGGTAGACTCAGGTCTGGAGCTGTGCTGGGGCAGTTTCTTTGCTGCTGCTGCTTCTGTGCTGAGAGGACTCTAGCCAGGTAGGGTGTATGTGCGGGGGAGAGGTAGGTATCTGTGTGTCTTCTAATGGAGAGGATCCGCACAGCCTGGAAAAATGGAGATGGGATAGAAGGAAGATACCCGGGAGGCAACCTTGTAGGGAGAAAAGAGATTTCAGAGACCAAGAGCAGCGGGAGCTGGGAAAAGGAAGAAAGCTTGTGGGTACAGAGTGAGTGAATCGATGAACGAATGAGTGGCCACTCTGAGCCTGGCACAATGCGAGGAAGCTCTGCTTCCTAAGGTAATTCTTATAATAATCCTTGGAATAGGTAATTTTAATCTCCATTTTGCAGGTAAGGAAACTTAAGCTGTAAAGTGTGAATTACTTGCCCATGGTCACACAGCTACTGAACAGTGAGACCAGGAAAGGAACCACTGACTCCCGACTCTACTAAACACCACACCTTTCCTGGCCTGGGTCGGGGCAAAATTGGGGAATACAGGCTGGATTCTCTCAGAGGCCCTCAAAAGCGTTGAGGAAGCCGTGCTGAGGGACTGGCAGGGCAATTTGGGAGAGAGCTCTGGCTCTGCCTCACCAGCTATCTTCTGGAGTTTCCGAGAGCTTCTGTGAAATGGGCATAAGTTCTGTCAAAGAGGGAGGCCATCCATGCAGGTTTTCTGACCCTGAGAGCTTAAGTCTCCTACTGAGGGAGGGAGAGAAATCAAGGAGGAGGGGAGGAGAGGGGAGTGTGTGTGTCTTGGCCCATGCTGGAACTGCAAAGTAGAGAAAACTTAAAGCGTGTAAATATTTCCCTCAAGCCATACATGCCACTCAGACGTGCAAGACTTCTCTGTGCTGGGAAGGATTGATCAGCAGTAGCCAGGCAGGTGTCTGTTACCTTTGAGGTACTTGCAGTACAAAAGAATGACGTGAAGCACCAGGTTAGAAGGAAAGATCCCAGGGGTCTGATTCAGCCAAGAGAAGAGAGTTCTGCTTTAGGCTAATATTTTGGAGAAATCCCTTAGCCGGAAATAAGCATGGTGCTACTTGTTGCACAGTATACTGTTGACTCGCCATTAGTATGATGAAATATTGAGACCAATTTCCAGAAATCGTTCATTAGAGTCCATTTTATTTCTTGGTAGTGATGTTTGGACACCTCCCTCTCCTCTGTTTCCTTTCTTTCCATTTTTTTCTACAGGGTCTGTCATTTCCACCCACTGCATTATTTAGCCTTTTTTTTTTCATTACTTTTGTCAGCACACTTTGAGTTAAGGTAGATATTCAAAGACAAAGTGCCAACCCTATGAAGGGGGCATGAAGGTAGACAAGCCTCCAGCATTTGGGAGAGGAGTTTATGAAATGGCTGATGAAGTAAGATTAGTACCGCCCTCATGAATAGGACACAGGTTAACTACAGAGCTTATGGTTGAAGCACATTAACCATCTGTGTCTCCTGCCCTTTGCTTTTGTTTCCAAGGCAAAAAGCCCTCTCAGGCTGGAGGGGAGCCATGAGCCGATTCCTGAACGTGTTACGAATCTGGCTGGTGATGACATCCATCATAGCCTCGGGTCACTCGCTGCAGAGCTTCCGAGACCACACCTTTCTCTATGAAAAGCTCTATACCAGCAAGCCAGACCTGGGTAAGAAGGCAAAGACCTGCATCCTTTGTGGGAGTGGCCTAAATGATGGTCCCCAGACCGGGCTGTACATCACAATAACTGCAAAAAACTAAAACCAAACAAAGCACAGGGGGCCAATTCCCTGTCCAGACCTAATTACTGAATCTTTCACCCCCTGGATGTGTCACAGGAAGTTCTTTTTAGAAACTTCCCAGGTGATTCTGATTTTGCCTAAGCTAGTGATCCTAAGCCACTATGTGGTGGATAACAATTGGTCCATTTTGCCCGCAAGCTTCCCTGAATACCTTTCCCTTCATTTTACACTGCCCTTGGCAGCTGGTCTGTACAAATACCATTACAAGGACATGTGAGGAAACAGACTTCTGATGACTCTGATACCTGATGAGGAAATCATGAAGAAGGTTTTCCTGTTGCTTCCTTCAAAAATCAGGTCATGTGGCATATGGTTTATACCCTACATTGCCTATGGAGAATTACTAATCCAAGGTCTTCTCAAACCATGACACAGATCCTGAAAAGATACCAAAATCCCTCCAGGTTGGTTTCCCACATGAACTTCCACAGGCCCACGATGGCTTTCCCCAGCGTCCTGAGCCTCTCTGCTGGAGAGTGGTTGCACATTTCAGCTTGCGCTTCCTTCCTTTGATACGTGGGGTGGCTTGAGCTGCAGCACCATTTCATAGTAGCGACAATTCTGTCACATTTATAGGTAACCCAGATTCAGGCTCTGACCTAGTTCACATTTCTGCAGCATCTGGGTATAAAATGAAAGTAAGAAGGCTAAGGCTCACTTTGAACAAAGCTCAAGTATAATAGGCTTAGAGAACCTGGAAAAGTGGGTGGAATAATTCCACTTTTCGCCCTCCAGTGCTGTCCTCCAGTGGTCCAGGAACTCTGTATAGATTCACAGGGTTTTTGAGGTCATCTGTCCTAGCCCTTTGAATTTAAAATTGAGACAGAAAAGCCCAGAGGTTATGTGATTTGTCAAAGGGCATATAGGTGAGCAGAACTGTGTGTGTGCGCCTCTGCAGGCCTGCACGCACACACAGCTTGGAAATAGGTCCCTCGTGACCTCCTGGGACTTTGCTGGTGATAGCAGGAGCCTGGAGCATCCAGTAGAAGAATTGCACCTGATGCCTACTCTGGTTAGCATTACTGAGATACTCCATTTTCAGTTCTCACTCATAAAGAGATGTATAGAAATAGAAAACAAATTTCTTGTCGTTTCATCAGAAGCGCTATCAAAATGCTTTATATAGAATGTAAAAAGAAAAAAAAAAAGAATCTAGCTCTCCAGGACTAACCGCTATATTTTAGTTTGGGATATTTTTCTCAAAATGACTACCATCTAAAGATCTTTGGGGTTGTGAATTTAGTGTTGCTGTCTGGTTTTCCAAAGGCTGGAAAATCCTTAAAGGAAAATCCTGAAAGACATTTCGGTTGTGAGTCTTGTCCCTTAAAATTTCTCTTGCTCAGGAGACCAGGAAAGGAAGTGTCCTTGCTTTTCGCCGTAGATCAATACTGGTGCATTAAAATCAACACGGCAAGGCTTTCAAAAATACCAGGGGTGTCCTGGGCCCACCTCCATAGTATATGACTTAACTGATCTGGTATCCAGGTCTTGGTAATTTTACAAAATTTCGTTAGTTGAGTCTAATAAATGCCCAGGGTCAAGAAGCACTGTTATGATGGACTATGATTTAAACACTCTGGACAAGATATTTAACACAGCAGTGCCAGAATGAAGCTAGCAAGAGCAGAGTAGCCCCTGCTAATACGGAGCTTTGTTCCCTTCCCACAAGCACAGGAAACCAGCCTCGTTAGGGCTTCGTTCACATGATATAGATCTGAATTCAGGAGATCCAGGGACCTGGGTCTCTTAAAGACCAGGTGTGGGTGTCTAGACAGGGCTCAGTATTTCTGTGTTCTCTCCTGTATCAGCCTCACTGAAAGTCTAACCTCCTAGGCATCTTGCATTGACAGACTGCTTGCCACCGTGTTCCCCCACACTTATCCTGATTCAGACTCACTTGCTTCACCAACACCAGAGCAGATTCCAGGCAGACCGGTAAACCACTAACCCAGGAATAACTGCCAAAGTGGGCTGTTTGTTAGGTTTCTACTCTTGGAATTCGCCCATCCAACTGTAGGCATTTGAAAAGGAGGTGAACCCGTTTTCCTTCTGGAATTCTTTCCATTCCTTCTAGTTCCCACGTGCAGCATCAGAGCCTGTACTTTGCCCAGCCAAGGGGATTGCAGGCTCAGCTCTCTGACTCCTCCAGTGAAGCTGGAGGAGTTTGGAGGGAACCCTGACTCACCCTTCTCAACACTCCTGCTTGTTTCTGCTGCACAGTGAATGGCCTCCAAGCTCGGACCTTTGGACTCTGGACACTGCTCTCATCAGTGGTTCGCTGCCTCTGCGCCATCGACATTCACAACAAAACGTATGTAAGGGAGGGAACAGCACCAGTCTCCCTGTGTTGGCAATGGGTGCTGAGCAGAGCCATTGTGTTCCTCCCTCGATGACTTGTTTATCCTTAAAATCAACAAGGCAAGGCTTTTGAAAATACCAGGGGTGTCCTGGGCCCACCTCCATAGTATATGATTTAACTGTTCTGATATCCAGGTCTTGGTAATTTGATAAAACTTCTTCAGTTGATTCTAATAAATGCCCAGATTCAAGAAGCACTATTATGATGGACTATGATACCATCATATGGACTATGATTTGATATAGTAACCTAGAATGTGAAGATAAAAGATTACTAGGTACCATTCCTTCCAGGGCTAGAAAACATCACAGGCCTGAAGGTTTTTAAGCTTAAAAATCTTTGAAATGGACACAGCAAACTGGTTATGTTGTGATCCAGTGGCCTGCATCACATCCCTCTACTTCTTTACTAACGTGTCAGCCTTTCTTCTCCTAAAGAGGTAGTGTGCTCGCTGTTTTTAGAGAGGCCATGGCATGCCTTATTCTCACATTCTTCCCTGAGAGGCAGGGATGAACAGAAATCACGATCCGTGACATCATGAGCCCACTAGGAAGTGGT
Organism: Ovis canadensis; assembly: GCF_042477335.2. NCBI lineage: Eukaryota > Metazoa > Chordata > Mammalia > Artiodactyla > Bovidae > Ovis > Ovis canadensis. The sequence goes on from NC_091251.1 coordinate 97,244,998, forward strand.
TGTGTGTTTACACAGAGACATGAAGGGAGGGTCACAGAGAACCGAGGACTCCTCTGTATTCTGCCTCTTCAGAGCACTCACACAGACTGCATGCGTGCACACTCATGTGCGTGCACGCTCATGTGCGTGCACGCTCATGTGCGTGCACGCTCATGTGCGTGCACGCTCATGTGCGTGCACGCTCATGTGCGTGCACGCTCATGTGCGTGCACGCTCATGTGCGTGCACGCTCATGTCCAACTCTTTGCAACTCCATGGACTGTAGCCCACCAGGTTCCTCTGTCCATGGTATTTTCCAGGCAAGAATACTGGAGCGGGTTGCCATTTCCTACTCCAGGGAGTCTTCCTGACCCAGGGATGGATCAAACCTACATCTCTTGAGTTCCTGCATTGGCAGGCAGATTCTTTACCTCTTTGCCCTCTGGAAAGCCCTCATACAGACTAGTATGGAACAATAGCTAGCAATCACAGCCTCTGGGCTAGATAGTGTTGTAATCTGAACTGGCCGTTGGAGGGGGCTCAATGGAGGGGGCTCAAGCTTTCTTTCCGACAGCAATCATCTCCCCAATCAAGGTGGAAACTGCTCAGGTCCCCAAGTGAAGCCACCAAAAGAGCTTCATACTAAAGTTTTTTTGTGTTAGCCAGACTCTCAGCACTGGGGCAAGAGAGGAGATGGTGCTATTTTTTGAGGCTCTGTTATTGTACCAGATGCTTCCCCATGACACTGATTAAGTCTCCTCCTAGTAGCCCTGGGAAGCAGTGATTTTTGGTGCTGATTCTGTAGATCTGCATATTAGAGACTCAATTCATTTAAATTGAGGAAGACCAGGACATGTGGGATTTGAGGGCTATTAGTACTGTGATCGCTTCAACTTTATTTTTTCCTATTTTTGAACCTGACACTATGGTTTACTTGTTCTAGATTGACATATATTTTTGGAAGCAGCATGGTTTAGTGGAAACACTCTGAGGCCCAAGAAGGAAAACTGGAAAATAGGCTCTGGTCTCATTTCTATTGGTAACTAGGTTTGAAGCAGCAGGTTTATTATAGACCTTCTCTGCATCCCAATCCCTTCATGTATAAAATGAGACTTGTGTATCCTCTCAGGGTGACTGGGAGGGAGTAAGGACTGCATAATCATTTTAACGACCTTTACCATGATGAAGAATTACTGACAAGTAGAAGGGGTATATATTTTTTTTGTTGTGCTTTGAGGATGAGCCGAGACAGCTGAGACTTATCTTTACCTCTCTTACCCATTCATTACCCCTTCACCCAATGCAGGACAGCCGGAAATGCTGATTTCTATTTCCAAGTTTTTTTTTAAGCCTGGGATTTTAGTCCATGTGCTTCTGATATGCTCTCTGATTCTATCCCCTCCCTAACCAGAAACTTGAAATCAATTCCCAGCTATTCTTACTTTCTGAGACAGTCTGTATTCTGCCCATTTAGGATTTTTCTAAAAAAAACCTACTTTCACTTTAAAAAAAATCAACCCTTACATACATGTTTACTAAGTATGTAAAAATATGCACAGGAATGATAAAAATCAACTTTAAGATATTAGTTCCTTCTGGGAAGAAGGGAGGCAGGAGAATGGGATCAAGGTGGAAAAATGATCCAGAGGAAGCTTTAACTGAATTCTGTAATATTTTCTTAGGAAAAAAGTATCTGAAGCAAGCATGTCAAGATACTGAGTTTTGATAAGTAGGGATAAATTATATTATGCATAGGGATAAATTTTATTATGTATGATTTTTTGTATGTTTGAAGTACTTCATAATTTTCAAATTTATGATTAAATAAATTTGATTAATTAAATAAATTAATTATTATATAGTTTTTTAAAAAGATACCAGCAATCTAAGTGGTCCATCATCCTATAACTTCTGTCTTCTCCACCTCCTTGTCAAAACTGAGGAACAAGTTCTCTTCCTGTGAGGATGTCACTGTGTTCTCCATCGGACCCTTTTGCTAGGTTAAGATGCAAAATATCTTAAGATGCAGTCCATGTTGCAAAAGCACCTAAAAGCCCCAGAAATGCCCTTACCACCCATTCTTCGTTCATGCCCTTCATTCGGTGGCATCCATCAGATGAGCACTGACTAGCCCCTGGCCAGACACGTGCAAAGCGGGCTAGGACTAGAGTCAAGAGAATTTGAGTAAATAGAATACATAAGTGTGACTGATCCAAAATTGTCTACACTACGTAGAACTGCCATCCGTGAAACTCTGCTTTGCTATCACTGGCTTTACCACCTTGCTAAGACTTGCAAAGCCACTCTGGATGGCTTGTTCATTCTCCTCTCGATTTAGCAGTTGAAGGCTCCAGTTTTGCCCTAGGCGTGAATAAAACTGATGTGATCAAGCAGCCAGGTCTTTCACAGGGCCAAGTCTCCTTTTTCTTTAGCTATAGTCATTTCCTGGGTTTCGATTTGTGTGTTTCAAGTCTGACCACTTCCTCTGCACTTAAGAAGCTGAACCTTCCGTCCTGTTTCTGTCTGCTCCCCTGTAGGCTCTACTACGTCACGCTCTGGACCTTCTTCATTGTCGTGGGGCACATACTGTTTGAGCTGTTTGTATTTGGAACCATAGCTCCCACAATTAACGTCATGGCACCCTTCATGGTGGCAAGTAAGCATTGAATGACCCTGGAACTCCCACAGGAGCCATCCCTGCCGTCAGGACCAGCCTTATACAAGCATTATAAGAAAGCATGGTGCTTATGTCAGCCACTAATCTTGTCTGTCTGTATTTAAGGTATCTCAATCCTGGGCATGCTAGTGGGACTCCAGCACCTAGAAGCAGAACCAGGATCCAGACAAAAGAAGAGAAACTGAGGCCAACATCCCCACATCCAAGATGTCATCTCCCGCCTTTGCTCGCCTCTTCCCTCTCTATGCTCTTCAGTTTCATTTCTGCTCCATCATCCACTTATAGCCTTTCACATTTGGGTTTTTCTTTCTTTAATTAAAAAACTTTTAAGATATTACATGCATACAGAAGGTCAGTGCCATTTAAATGTATGTAAAGAATCATTTTAGAATGAGTGCTCTGTACCTCCATCCAAATCAAGAAACTGCTGGGATATCTGAAGCCCACTGTGTGCCCGTCTCCCACACAGAGCCTCTTCCAGGACCACTTTTCCAGCTTTCTGCTTTTTCCTTTTATTTTTAAGTGTCGAATTGACTTGTGTGGTGGTAACACACAAACTGTGAAACATGAAGCTGCTGCCTTGCCCAAAGCATGGCCACCAAGGGCTGCCTTGAGGGGTTGTCCACTCAGGTTGGGCTTCTCTCTGCTGCAGGACCCAAGACTCTGAACCATCCACGGAACAAGCAGTTCTTCCAAGAAGGGCTCCCCAGCCAGTGAGCATGGCCCCTGTCCTTGTGCCTACAGGTGGATCAGGGTTGGAAGTGTCTGGGCTATTTTTAGACTCTCCAGTAAGCTACATTTGTGTAACGAGATTTGTGATAAATACAGAAACCTTCTGCTCTGATCAGTCCCGGTACTTTGGCTGCCCCTAAGCCCAGAGTGCCCCTGCCCTCCTCTGAGGCCTAGCAGAGGAAGATCCCAGCTTTCTGCAGATCAAATACACCATAATGAGTAGGACAGCGCAAGACCCAGGTAAACCTGGCTGCCTTTCGTCTCTTGTTCAGTTCTCATGAAGTCAATCTTCCTCCTCTCTGTCCCCACCTTCCAAATTCTGAGCACACAACTGAACATCCAGAACCCTCTCTTGTTTTCTTCACAAAGAAGAAACAGGTTCTTGAGAAAGCAGAACTGGACAACATGGAAGAAACAGCTGTATGAGCATGGAAAGAGCACTGGAGCCCAAGGACAAGGCGCTGGAGCAGACGGCTGCCATCCAGACACAGCCCTGAGCCCCTCCACACTGGCAGAACCCTCACCCACAGAGTATAGATGCGAAAACCCATTCGCTACTTCAGCGACTGTTTACTGAACACTTACTCCATGCCAGACACTTGGGAAGGAAACATGAACGACCCAGGCAATGTCCCTATAGTCAAGAAACAGACTGTCAACAAGCCCGCACCTGAAAGAACGACCCCAGGCAGTGCTAAGACTCTAGAAAACCAGGTACCGTGATTCGGAAGAGGAGGGAGGTACAGAAACTAGATCACTGGGAAAAGCCTCTCTGAGGAGGTGGGATCTGAGCTGAGTCACAGACATCATGTGTCTTCATATGTGAGGCAGTATCTAGGGCAGACCTAGCTGCACTTAGTCTTGTTCAAGGACTAAGGTCACTGAACTACAGAATGGTGACGTTCCTCAGTGGAAGGTAGGAGTTGCAAAGGGAGCAGGGGGCTTGTGAAGGGCCTTCCCAACCAGTTAAGGCTCTTCAGGTGAAAGGAACAAAGTCTTCCTTAAACTAGCTGAAGCGATGAAGGTAACAGTGGCTGACAAAACTGAACAGAGGATTGTAGGCTTCAGGAATGGTTTGATCAGGACTCCGTTCCATTTCTCTGGAGTTCTTTTGACTCTGCCCTCCTGCGTTGGCTTTATCCACAGGCTGGCTTCCTTTATGGTACCAAAAGTGGTTATAGCAATTCCAGGCCTCATGTCCCCTCCTCGAAAAAGAGCTCCGTGGTACAAACTATCTTTCCCTTATCAGCCATTGTAGGAGGCAGTAAGAAAAGCAGTGATTTTACAGAGAGTTAATGTTGGGGTGGCGGTCTGCAGGGAGCCCACCTCAGAAAAGAATGAATGAAAGCAAAAGACATATGGATCTCCTTGGCGTGCCTCGAGGAAGTGTGATTCCTGATAAATAAAGGCAAGATCCCGGAGGAGCTACAGATGATACAGGGTATTTGGCAGATACTCTGGCTATTCGGTTTCTCAAACAGCCCAGGCTTGGCCCCTTCCCAGGTGATTTAAAGTGGAATCCTACTGTTGTTCGTCCGCCTAAGGATTGCTGACAGATAGGATCAGAGTGCCCCAGACGCAGTCCGCTCGCTAGAGAAGAAATGTCCAGGAAAGCGATGACTGCAGCCCATTCTCGTAACGCACATAAGGTGAATGCCTTACGAAGGGGAGAGTGACAGGAAGGGGAGCAATCCAGAGCTGCAGGAAACAGCACTGGGTTCCGGCCCAGTCTGCTGCATGACTGCTGTGCTTGTAGAGCAGACACGCCAGCTACCCTGGGAGATAAGCCAGAAACCACAGTGGGCTCCTGGCAGCAGGCACCCTCGGGTGGCGCTGTCCTCGCTTGGCAGCAGGCACACTGTTCTCGAGTGGACGCTGTGTGGAAAGCAGTCCTAGTCCCGTGTTAGGCACTGAGTTGCAGTCCCCAGATAGGCCAGGTGTAACCTCTGCAGCCTCATTTTAAAAATAACCCAGTCGATGGCACCGTCTATGCAGCAGAGGACCACCTCTCATGGTATGGAGCCCCCACCCCTCCTTCCCATTCCCACCCCCAAAGCCGTCTCTGCCCCAACAGATGACAAGGCAGACCACATGGAGAATCTATCGCTGCCTTGATCATCTGATATTAACAAGTAGAAAATGACTAATTCTGTTTTTAAGATGAAGCAATGGTTTCAGCAAGCATTCTGCTTATGCATTTTAAGGGACTGAAGAGTAAACACTTTGGCCTCATCAAAAAGTGGAAAACCATCACTGTCCACTTCCCTCCCAGCCCTAGCTCGGGCCTCCCACCAGAAGTTCGACTTTTCTTATGTGCAGAGGACCTGTGCACACAGACACAGACACCGCGGGCTCGCCTCGGGTCCTGGCCCAAGCACCGCTGCCACGCAGTCAACTCCAAGGCGCTGAGGCCGAGGCAGTGGGCACAACTAAACAGCACAGGTGTCTTGATTACAGAGCTCAGGGCACAGGAGAACTGGCACAAACGTCTTATTTTCAGGCAGTTGTCCCCAAGCGGTTGAGTACAGCCAGATGCAGGCAAGGCAGGAGTGGTCAGCTTGGGCTGGTTGAAAGGAGTCCCTTTAAATTCAGGGTATCTGAGAAAGGATTGTTGCTGGAGAAGGGGTGAGGAGAGGGTTTGGGGCTGCAAACACTGTCCCCACCAGAGGTGGACAGGGTTATCTAACCCAGCAGACCCAAGGCCCATTCAAGGGCCACCTCTTCTTTTCTTTCATCTCTCAGGAGACCCTTGGAGTTCTCAGGGCAATGATCCAGGTGAGTTTGCAATTTCCGCAATAAACACTTCTGATTTGTAGGGGAAAGAGGATGCAGGTTTTCTTGTTTTTTGCTTTTTAGCTCTAGGTAAAGTAGACTCGGTGTTCTAACAGTGGATCACCAGGAGTAAAGAGGAGTAAATGTCACATACAGGTGCATTGAAATAACCGAGTTCATCTGAGACACTTGGACTCCCAGTAACGCCTGGATTGCTGGCTGAGATTGCCATCTTGGATCTTTCCATCACGGGTAGCTCCAGGGATGAACAGAAAACTGACTGTCATTGAACAACTCAGATTCATGGTCAGTAGACCTCTAACAGCAGCTATTGGAATCAGCCAACCAAAGCTGGCTAGCAGGAGAAAGTTCATCTCCAGAGAATTCGCCAGAGTCTGCTTCCCAGGGAATCCAACCTGTGACAGCTTATGCCAGATATGTTTCATAACAGCAAACACTAAGAGATCTGGAAGGTGGCTCACCCATCACTTGGATGGCAATAAAGACCCCATCAGTGGTACCTGGGGTGCAGATATCTCCAGGCAAAAGACAATACATAAAGTCTAAATTTAGAACATGATGAAAGTGGTTTATGAACAGCAATGCAAAATAATGTAAAACAAGAGTTTATGAAAGACAGACAAGAAAATTGAAGATCCACCTATAGTTTTTAAAACGACCCCTCCAATGAAGCAAATATAGTATCTTCATGAAAGGGAATGGAATAAGTTTACAGAAGAACCTAGAATATAGAGATTAGAATCATATTCTTCTAAACATAGAAACTGTGGTTATTTTGACTTGCTAATGCTAGAAGAAACTGCCACTCAGAAATACCAGCAATAGTAGAGAAGATGCTCATTTGGAGTTTATTTTGACCATAATTTAAAAGTGACAGGATCTTGTGAAAAAGTGTGCCATTCTGGAAAGTTTTATGGGAAATGAAAGCCATAGTACAAGGAATTGTAACTATACGTAATAGACTAAGAATTCAGAGTCCCATGGTTCAGTGGAAACTGTTGGGGTACACTTCTCAGCCCTCTCCTGCAATCTCTCCATTCTTCCTTCCATAATGAAGTAGCTCTGTTTTAAATCATCATTTATCAGCCTTAACCTAAAGAGTCCTTAATATACAACTAAACCCCCAAACATTCATTTGAGATTCAGTCTCCCATCTTCAGCTGCTTTCTGTAGTTGTTTCAAGTGTTGACAAGTGTGTGGATGTTGGAATCTGAAATAACAAGATTCAAATCCCAGGTCTGCAATATGTCAACGGTGCCACCCTGGGCTAGTGAGTTACTTTCTCCCTAAACCTAGGTTTCTTATTCTGAAAATGGCAGTTATATAAATATCAAAAGTTTTATATTATTGATGAAATGATACATGGAAAAGAACTGTGTGAATATCTAGGACATGGTATCTACTCTTTAATTCATTAAATATGCTTCTATTGCCTGGATCATTCTCTTATTCTACTGTTTCCATAAATAATTTTGAGTATTAAATTGCTTGAAATATTGTGAAAATGGTTTGATTTAAGCTGGCTTAATTTTCTTAACTTGCTTCTATAATCCTTTAGTTTCCTTGCCAATTAATCACAAAGGTTGCAGCAGTAATCAGAGGTTAAAGCGTCCGCCTCCAATGCGGAAGACCCGGGTTGATCCCTGGGTCAGGAAGATCCCCTGGAGAAGGAAATGGCAATGCACTCCAGTATTCTTGCCTGGAGAATCCCATGGATGGAGAAGCCTAGTAGGTTACAGTCCACGGGGTCACAAAGAGTCGGACACGACTGAGCAACTTCACCTTAGAGGGGTGGAGAGAACTAGATGAGTACAAGTGTTTATCTAGGATAGACAAAAGAATTAGGTAAAAGATTAGATATTAGGGTGAGGGAAAGTGGAGTGAATAGGAAAGAATATAACCTAAGGAATTCCACTGTTTAAGTGAAGTAAAGTGAAGTCGCTCAGTCGTATCCAACTCTTTGTGACCCCATGCACTTTAGCCTACCAGGCTCCTCTCCCACGGACATCTCTAGGCAAGAATACTGCAGTGGGTTGCCATTTCCTCCTCCAGGGGATCTTCCTAACCCAGGGACCAAACCCAGGTCCCCCACATTGCAGGCAGACGCTTTAGCATCTGAGCCACCAGGGAAGCCCATTGTTTACGGTCTTAACGAAAACTATTTACTCTTTCACATTAGGTCAGATAGAATTGGCTGGCCTAAGGTCATATCACAGTCAATGTATGAGTTAGGGATTTCTCCTAATCGTTTTCAAACCATAACTTGGCTAACTTACTTCTACTGGTGGTTCTTAAGAATCAACCAATTCAAAAGAGTCTTCTCTGACCCATATGCCTCCTTTTCCTATATATCCTTTTACTTCCCTGGCTTATTATTACCTCACACTTGGATAAAGAGTATACTTTTATATTTGGTCTTCTTACTTAGCAGCAGCAGCAGCAGCAGCTAGGTTAACGGAGAAGGCGGTGGCACCCCACTCCAGTATTCTTGCCTGGAAACTCCCATGGATGGAGGAGCCTGATAGGCTGCAGTCCATGGGGTCCCTAAGAGTTGGACATGACTGAGCGACCTCACTTTCACTTTTCATTTTCATGCATTGGAGAAGGAAATGGCAACCCACTCCAGTGTTCTTGCCTGGAGAATCCCAGGGACGGGGGAGCCTGGTGGGCTGCCGTCTATGGGGTTGTACAGAGTCGGCCATGACTGAAGCGACTTAGCAGTAGCAGCAGTAGCTAGACTAACTTGGAAGCAAACCTGAAAAAAATTATTTAATAAAGACCCTCCTACCTAATTTCATATAGATCTTATGGATGATGATTCTGTTGAAGCCCAGAAAAGTTAACTGAACTTTCTAAGCATTATATAGCAGTGAGTGCTAAAATGAAAATTAGAACCAAGGAAATCTCTTTAACAATGCAACATTATTTCTATCACAGCCAATTATGAATTATTCTGCTCTCAGATTTATCTTCTTCAAACAATAATTTCAGCTCCTCAAAAGCTGCCAGTGCTTCTACTTTATCTGAAAATACAATCTGTGTTCACTCTCATCCAAGACTCTGAATTATCTGGCCTTAGCTTCAGTTCAGTTCAGTTCAGTCGCTCAGTCGTGTCGGACTCTCTGTGACCCCATGAATCGCAGCACTCCAGGCATCCCTGTCCATCACCATCTCCCAGAGTTCACTCAAATTCACGTCCATCGACTCGGTGATGCCATCCAGCCATCTCATCCTCTGTCATCCCCTTTTCCTCCTGCCCCCAATCCCTCCCAGCATCAGTCTTGTCCAATGAGTCAACTCTTCACATGAGGTGGCCAACGTATTGGAGTTTCAGCTTTAGCATCATTCCTTCCAAAGAATACCCAGGGCTGATCTCCTTTAGAATAGACTGGTTGGATCTCCTTGTAGTCCAAGGGACTCTCAAGAGACTTCTCCAACACCACAGTTCAAAAGCATCAATTGTTCGGGACTCACCTTTCTTCACAGTCCAACTCTCGCGTCCATACATGACCACAGGAAAAACCATAGCCTTGACTAGACAGACCTTTGTTGGCAAAGTAATGTCTCTGCTTTTCAATATGCTGTCTAGGTGGTCATAACTTTCCTTTCAAGGAGTAAGCATCTTTTAATTTCATGGCTGCAGTCACCATCTGCAGTGATTTTGAAGCCCTAAAAAATAAAGTCTGACACTGTTTCTACTGTTTCCCCATCTATTTCCCATGAAGTGATGGGACCGGATGCCATGACCTTTGTTTTCTGAATGTTGAGCTTTAAGCCAACTTTTTCACTCTCCTCTTTCACTCTCCTCAAGAGGCTTTTTAGTTCCTCTTCACTTTCTGCCATAAGGGTGGTGTCATCTGCATATCTAAGGTGATTGATATTTCTCCCAGCAATCCTGATTCCAGCTTGTGCTTCTTCCAGCCCAGCGTTTCTCATGATGTACTCTGCATAGAAGTTAAACAAGCAGGGTGACAATATACAGCCTTGACGTACTCCTTTTCCTATTTGGAACCAGTCTGTTGTTCCATGTCCAGTTTTAACTGTTGCTTCCTGACCCACATATAGGTTTCTCAAGAGGCAGGTCAGGTAATCTGGTATTCCCATCTCTTCAAGAATTTTCCACAGTTTATTGTGATCCACACAGTCAAAGGCTTTGACATAGTCAATCAAGCAGAAATAGATGTTTTTCTGGAACTCTCTTGCTTTTTCCATGATCCAGCAGATGTTGGCAATTTGATCTCTTGTTTCTCTGCCTTTTCTAAAACCAGCTTGAACATCTGGAAGTTCACAGTTCACATATTGCTGAAGCCTGGCTTGGAGAATTTTGAACATTACTAGTGTGTGAGATGAGTGCAATTGTGTGGTAGTTTGAGCATTCTTTGGCATTGCCTTTCTTTGGGATTGGAATGAAAACTGACCTTTTCCAGTCCTGTGGCCACTGCTAATCAAAATGATTAGGAAACTGAAAATTGGGACTTTAAATTTTAATTTACACCAGAAACCATATAATTCTAATCTCTATATTCTAGGTTCTTCTGTAAACTTATTCCATTCCCTTTCATGAAGATACTATATTTGCTTCATTGGAGGGGTCGTCTTAAAAACTATAGGTGGATCTTCAATTTTCTTGTCTGTCTTTCATAAACTCTTGTTTTACATTACTTTGCATTGCTGTTCATAAACCACTTTCATCATGTTCTAAATTTAGACTTTATGTATTGTCTTTTGCCTGGAGATATCTGCACCCCAGGTACCACTGATGGGGTCTTTATTGCCATCCAAGTGATGGGTGAGCCACCTTCCAGATCTCTTAGTGTTTGCTGTTATGAAACATATCTGGCATAAGCTGTCACAGGTTGGATTCCCTGGGAAGCAGACTCTGGCGAATTCTCTGGAGATGAACTTTCTCCTGCTAGCCAGCTTTGGTTGGCTGATTCCAATAGCTGCTGTTAGAGGTCTACTGACCATGAATCTGAGTTGTTCAATGACAGTCAGTTTTCTGTTCATCCCTGGAGCTACCCGTGATGGAAAGATCCAAGATGGCAATCTCAGCCAGCAATCCAGGCGTTACTGGGAGTCCAAGTGTCTCAGATGAACTCGGTTATTTCAATGCACCTGTATGTGACATTTACTCCTCTTTACTCCTGGTAAAGGAGTTAGAGCACAGAGTCTACTTTACCTAGAGCTAAAAAGCAAAAAACAAGAAAACCTGCATCCTCTTTCCCCTACAAATCAGAAGTGTTTATTGCGGAAATTTGGCTGAGGTTGACTCGGGCTGATCATGCCCATTTTTCACACTTTCCTGTGTATTGCCACATTGTCCTGTCGAAAGGTCTGTCAGCACTACCAATGGACATTGCTTCAGCAATGTATGAGGCCAATGCTGAGCATATATAATTTTGAAAATCCTTGACAATTTCCCCAAGCAAAAATGGTGTCTAAAAGAGGTATATTAAGGACATGTGCTGGCTCGTGGATGCTAATCTTTAGTTCCTTGTTTGTCCTCTGATCTTATGCTCTGGAGTTGGCAGGGAGCAGGTGGGGCGAGGCGCCTGGGACAGGACGTTCAGTGGGGACACAGGGAAAGCCTGAGATAAGGGCAGTCTTCTCAGGAGTCTGTGGGAACCCTGCCATCACCCCTGTGGATATGGGCTTGTCTCTGAGCCACTGACGAGGAAACATGTGATTTGGGAACTTTAGTGACTATATCCTGAACCTGGAGTAAAGGTACTTGCGAAAAAACAGGATAGATTTCTCTTGAAAATATTTCAATTTGCAATGTGATGCATTGTGTCAAGTGATAAGATTTTACTATGTTTAGTTTATAATCTGTGTTTTCCTGGGCAGATACAGGCAAAGAGACAAAAGTAAAGGTTGCCTATAGTCCTACTGCCCAGAGATAATCTAGTAACATTTTAGTCATTTCCCAGTGTTTTCTATGGATATGCTTATGCCATTGAGTTTTTTATCTTTTTGGCCATACCACCCAGCATGCAAACTTCCCTGATCAGGGATAGAACCATGCCCCCTGCAGCGGAAGCACAGAATCTTAACCATTGAACTGCCCGGGCAGCCCTCTCTTTGGGCTTTCTACCCTGCTTGTTTCTGCAGGAGAGTCTGACAGCCTTTCTACACCACTGCCCCCCAACCGCACGTCCCCATGTACATGTCCGTTTCCTCCTGTTTGCTACTTAGGTCGTCCCACATTTCCCTGTCTCGCAGGCAGTTCCTTGCCCCCATGGGCCAGGCTTGTTATCCAGCAGGCGGTGAGGGCTCAGTCCTGTGCGTGTGGACTGCGGGAAGCAGCGTGAGTCGGGCCAGGAGGCCAGTGGGTGCAGGCTCACGGTGCTGTCCTGGATGCACCTGGGGGGCTGGTGGGACGGAGGTCAGAGTCACGCGGGGCTGGGCCCAGGGGAGTCAGGGCTGTCAGAGGGCATCGTGAAGGAGCCGACATTTCCCCACCGAGGTGGCGGGTGTGAGTGGGACCTGACCCTCCCAGGACTTCAGCCTCAGCGCCAGGGGACGACAGGGCAGGGAGCGCATCGGGCCAGAGGTGCGTTTTCTGATCAGTGAGGTGGGTCATTGGCAGAAAGAGCCAGAACTTCTAACTGGGGGCTCATGAGCCACCTTGAGGAAGACAGTCTGCATCTTCTGCCAGTTGGTAGTTTTCTGCCATAAGAGACATAAGCCTTGTTTGCTTGTGATTTCAAGGTGATGGCACTGGAGGAGGCAGGTGTGTGTGCATGAGTGTGTCAAAGACAGGAGACGGACTGAGCAGTGGAAATCGGCTGCTGGCTGCTGAACGAGGGCGTCTCGGGGTTCGGGCTGAGATTCTCAGCCAAAACAGTAGCAAGATAGACAATTGGAAGCCGGATCTACTGCTGTAGCCCCTGAACAGGCTGCCTTTAGAATGTTCTGAGAAAGAAAGTTTTTCCTCCAGCTGACGTGGCCTGCATGTGCTCCGCCAGCCTCGATGGTCAGAGCTGTGCGGGGCTCGGCCCGTGCTCGAGGCCTTGTTGGGAGCAAGATGAGCCCCTGAGGGAAGAAGCAAAGTGTTCCTGAAACAGCAGACAAACGCCCAAGTTGGCAGTTAGTGCTTAGAGGCCTCAGAGCATAATCTTCAGGGCATATTAATCCCACCCAGCTAACAAGTGTGACCCTGAATACCTTCTAACTCTGAGCCATTGTCCCCAAGAACTCTGATGACAAAGAGCCAAAGCCTCCTCTTCTCTGGGGAGCTATATTAGTATATACCTACTGTGAGCCATACCGCATCCTGTCTTTGTAACAGTTCACTGTGCGTCTGTTCCACACATGTGGTAACTGTATTCCTCCCCTGGGGGCTGCCCCTGACTGGGGGTAGTCAGCACTCCTGAGGGGAGTGCAGACCTGGCCCTTCCACAGGCATGTGGGGGTCCATCCAGGTGGGGCGAGGTTGTCAGAAGGGGAGGAGGGTGACCGGAGCACAGTGGCACTCACAGTAAGATGGTCTCTGGAGGCTGTGGTGTCCTGGAAGGCTGACCTTTTCGCTCCTCTTTTGCTTCTGTCGTGATGGTGTGTGTGTCTGGGGAGCACTGTGTGTGACCAGAGCCCCTGTCCTTGTTTTGTTCAGTCGGGGATGCTGAGTGCCTGGGGCTCTGGTCTTCCCCCTAGATTCCAGACACACGGGAGGAAGATGCTCCAGCAGGGAGGAGTCCCTGCCTCTTCACCCCAAGGGCTGCCCCTTGTCTGTCTTGTAGAAACCCCAGGAGGGGGAAGAGGAGGAGGACAGCAAGAGCAACAAAGCCCCCACCACTGTCCAGGAGGAGCATTTCTGAGAGAGAGCGGAGGAGCAACTCGGGGGACTCAGACCGCCCCCACCTCTCCAGCCAGCACAGCTCTGCCTGCCAGCCCCACGGCCTTCACCCGAGCAGCTTCTGGGGGAACTGGGAGGAACATCTGTGTCTTGTAGGACACGCTCTGCTTCCTGGAAGTCACTCCAGAGCTTGCCCTGTCTCTGTTGGGGGGATGCCCTTTCCACCACACAGGTTGGGGCCCCGCCCTCCCCCTGCAGGTTCTGGGAGCTGGGGTTGAGGGGTGCAGAGAGAATCCTGGAGTCAGTCCTGGCTGCTGCCTCACCTTCCTGCTCCAGCCCCTCTCTAGGGAGATGTCCTCCAGAGGAAGGACAAGCCCAGCCCATGGTCTGTGTCCTTCACTGCAAACTCACCTAGATCATTGCCCCTGAGAACTCCAAGGGTCACCCGAGAGGTGAAAGGAAAGAAGGGGTGGGGGACCTTGATGGGACTCGGGTCTGCTGGATTAGATAACCCTGTCCACCTCTGGTGGGGACAGTGTTTGCAGCCCCAAACCCTCTCCTCACCCCTCTCCAGCAACAATCCTTTCTCAGACACCCTGAATTTAAAGGGACTCCTTTCAACCAGCCCAAGCTGACCACTCCTGCCTTGCCTGCATCTGGCTGTACTCAACTGCTTGGGGACAATCGCCTGAAAATAAGACGTTTGTGCCAGTTCTCCTGTGCCCTGAGCTCTGTAATCAAGACGCCTGTGCTGTTTAGTTGTGCCCACTGCCTCGGCCTCAGCGCCTTGGAGTTGCCTGCGTGGCAGCGGTGCTTGGGCCAGGACCCGAGGCGAGCCCGCGGTGTCTGTGTCTGTGTGCACAGGTCCTCTGCACATAAGAAAAGTCGAACTTCTGGTGGGAGGCCCGAGCTAGGGCTGGGAGGGAAGTGGACAGTGATGGTTTTCCACTTTTTGATGAGGCCAAAGTGTTTGCTCTTCAGTCCCTTAAAATGCATAAGTAGAATGCTTGCTGAAACCATTGCTTCATCTTAAAGACATAATTAGTCATTTTCTACTTGTTAATATCAGATGATCAAGGCAGCGATAGATTCTCCATGTGGTCTGCCTTGTCATCTGTTGGGGCAGAGACGGCTTTGGGGGTGGGAATGGGAAGGAGGGGTGGGGGCTCCATACCATGAGAGGTGGTCCTCTGCTGCATAGACGGTGCCATCGACTGGGTTATTTTTAAAATGAGGCTGCAGAGGTTACACCTGGCCTATCTGGGGACTGCAACTCAGTGCCTAACACGGAACTAGGACTGCTTTCCACACAGCGTCCACTCGAGAACAGTGTGCCTGCTGCCAAGCGAGGACAGCGCCACCCGAGGGTGCCTGCTGCCAGGAGCCCACTGTGGTTTCTGGCTTATCTCCCAGGGTAGCTGGCGTGTCTGCTCTACAAGCACAGCAGTCATGCAGCAGACTGGGCCGGAACCCGGTGCTGTTTTCTGCAGCTCTGGATTGCTCCCCTTCCTGTCACTCTCCCCTTCGTAAGGCATTCACCTTATGTGCGTTACGAGAATGGGCTGCAGTCATCGCTTTCCTGGACATTTCTTCTCTAGCGAGCGGACTGCGTCTGGGGCACTCTGATCCTATCTGTCAGCAATCCTTAGGCGGACGAACAACAGTAGGATTCCATTTTAAATCACCTGGGAAGGGGCCAAGCCTGGGCTGTTTGAGAAACCGAATAGCCAGAGTATCTGCCAAATACCCTGTATCATCTGTAGCTCCTCCGGATCTTGCCTTTATTTATCAGGAATCACACTTCCTCAAGGCAAGCCGAGGAGACCCATATGTCTTGTGCTTTCATTCATTCTTTTCTGAGGTGGGCTCCCTGCAGACCGCCACCCCAACATTAACTCTCTGTAAGATCACTGCTTTTCTTACTGCCTCCTACAATGGCTGATAAGGGAAAGATAGTTTGTACCACGGAGCTCTTTTTCGAGGAGGGGACATGAGGCCTGGAATTGCTATAACCACTTTTGGTACCATAAAGGAAGCCAGCCTGTGGATGAAGTCAACGCAGGAGGGCAGAGTCAAAAGAACTCCAGAGAAATGGAACGGAGTCCTGATCAAACCATTCCTGAAGCCTACAATCCTCTGTTCAGTTTTGTCAGTCAGTGTTATCTTCATCGCTTCAGCTGGTTTAAGGAAGACTTTGTTCCTTCCACCTGAAGAGCCTTAACTGGTTGGGAAGGCCCTTCACAAGCCCCCTGCTCCCTTTGCAACTCCTACCTTCCACTGAGGAACATCACCATTCTGTAGTTCAGTGACCTTAGTCCTTGAACAAGACTAAGTGCAGCTAGGTCTGCCCTAGATACTGCCTCACATATGAAGACACATGATGTCTGTGACTCAGCTCAGATCCCACCTCCTCAGAGAGGCTTTTCCCAGTGATCTAGTTTCTGTACCTCCCTCCTCTTCCGAATCACGGTACCTGGTTTTCTAGAGTCTTAGCACTGCCTGGGGTCGTTCTTTCAGGTGCGGGCTTGTTGACAGTCTGATTCTTGACTACAGGGACATTGCCTGGGTCGTTCATGTTTCCTTCCCAAGTGTCTGGCATGGAGTAAGTGTTCAGTAAACAGTCGCTGAAGTAGCGAATGGGTTCTCGCATCTATACTCTGTGGGTGAGGGTTCTGCCAGTGTGGAGGGGCTCAGGGCTGTGTCTGGATGGCAGCCATCTGCTCCAGCGCCTTGTCCTTGGGCTCCAGTGCTCTTTCCATGCTCTTACAGCTGTTTCCTCTATGTTAAAATAGTCGACAGTTAAAAATAAAAGGAAAAAGCAGAAGGCTGGAAAAACGGTCCTGGAAGAGGCTGTGGGTTGCGGAAGTGTACACAGTGGGCTTCGGATATACTGGCAGTTCCTTGATTTGGATGGAGGTACAGAGGACTCATTCTAAAATGATTCTTTACATAAATTTAAATGGTACTGACTTCTGATATGCATGTTATATCTTAAGTTTTAAATTAAAGAAAAAAAAAAACCCAAATGTGAAAGGCTAGAAGTGGATGATGGAGCAGAAATGAAATTGAAAAGCATATGGACGGAAGATGCAAGCAAAGGCAGGAGATGAAGTCTTGGACTTGGGGATGTTGGCCTCAGTTTCTCTTCTTCTGTCTGGATCCTGGTTCTGCTTCTAGCTGCCAGAGCCCCACTAGCATGCCCAGGATTGAGATACCTTAAATACAGACAGACAAGATTAGTGGCTGACCTAAGCACCATGCTTTCTTATAATGCTTGTATAAGGCTGGTCCTGATGGCAGGGACGGCTCCTGTGGGAGTTCCAGGGTCACTCGATGCTTACTTGCCACCGTGAGGATTGCCAGGATGAAAATCGTGGGAGCCATGGTCCCAAAAACAAACAACTCAAAGAGGAAGTGCCCCATGCCGATGAAGAAGGTCCAGAGCGTGATGCAGTAGAGCCTATAGGGAAACAGACAGAAATGGGACTGAAGGTACAGCTTCTTCAGTGCAGAGGAAGTGGTCAGACTTGAAACACACAAATCAAAACCCAGGAAAGGACTATAGCTAAAGAAAAAGGAGACTTGGTCCTGCGAAAGACGTGGATGCTTGATCACATCGATTTTCCTCATGTCTAGGGCAAAACTGAAGCTTTGAGCTGCTAAATCAAGGAGAATGACCCAGCAGAGTGCCTTTGCAAGTCTTAGCAAGGTGGTGAAACCAGTGATAGCAAAGCAGAGTCTGGGGTATGGCATTCCTAGGCAGTGTAGATGATTTTGGATCAATCACATTTCCATATTCTACTTGGTCAAATTGTCTTTAGTCTAAGCCCGCTTTGCACCTGTCTAGCCAGGGGCTGGTCAGTGCTCATCTGATGGATGCCACCGAATGAAGGGCATGAATGAGGAATGGGTAGCAAGGGACTTTCTGGGGCTTTTAGATGCTTTTGCAATGTGGCCTGCATCTTAAGATACTTTGCATCTTAACCTAGCAAAATGGTCAGAGGGAGGACGCAGTGATAACCTCACAGGAAAATTCGTTCCTCAGTTTTGACAAGAAGGTGGAGAAGACAGAAGTTATAGGAAGATGGACCACTTTGATAGCTGGTATATTTCTTCTTTCTGAAATTTACAAATTATGAAATATTTCAAAAATACAAAAAATCATACATAATAGAATTTACCCCAAGGCTATGGTTTTTCCAGTAGTCATGTATGGATGTGAGAGTTGGACTGTAAAGAAGGCTGAGCGCCCAAGAATTGATGCTTTTGAACTGTAGTGTTGGAGAAGACTCTTGAGAGTCCCTTGGACTGCAAGGAGATCCAACCAGTCCATTCTGAAGGAGATAAGCCCTGGGATTTCTTTGGAGGGAATGATGCTAAAGCTGAAACTCCAGTACTTTGGCCACCTTATGCGAAGAGTTGACTCATTGGAAAAGACTCTGATGCTGGGAGGGATTGGGGGCAGGAGGAGAAGGGGACGACAGAGGATGAGATGGCTGGATGGCATCATTGACGCGATGGACGTGAGTCTGAGTGAACTCCGGGAGATGGTGATGGACAGGGAGGCCTGGCATGCTGCGATTCATGGGGTAGCAAAGAGTCGGACACGACTGAGCAACTGAACTGAACTGAACCAATACCCTACTCCATCAAATCTCATTATCTTGACATTTTTGCTTCAGATACTTTTCCAAAGAAATAAAACATTACAGATTTCAGTCAAAGCTTCCTGTGGATCCTTTTCCACCCTGATCCCATTGTCCTGCCTCCTTTCTCCCCCGAAGGAATTAACATCTTAAGATTGATTTTTATCATTCCTATGCATATTTTTACATACTTAGTAAACATGTATGTATGGGGTTGATGTCTTTTTTTTTTAAGTGAAAATAGGTTTCTTTAGAGAAATACACATTAAATGGGCAGAATGCAGACTGTCTCAGAAAGTAAGAATAGCTGGGAATTGATTTCAAGTTTCTGGTTAGGGAGGGGATAAAATCAGAGAGCATATCAGAAGCACATGGACTAAAATCCCAGGGTTTAAAAAAAAGGTTTGAAATAGAAGTCAGCATTTCCGGCTGTCCTGTGTTGGGTGAAGGGGTAATGAATGGGTAAGAGAGGTAAAGATATAATGAATGGGTAAGAGAGGTAAAGATAAGTCTCAGCTGTCTCGGTTCATCCTCAAAGCACAACAAAGAAATATACACCCCTTCCACTTGTCAGTAATTCTTCATCATGGTAAAGGTCGTTAAAATGATTATGCAGTCCTTACTCCCTCCCAGTCACCCTGAGAGGATACACAAGTCTCATTTTATACATGAAGGGACTGGGATGCAGAGAAGGTCTATAATAAACCTGCTGCTTCAAACCTAGTTACCAATAGAAATGAGACCAGAGCCTATTTTCCAGTTTTCCTTCTTGGGCCTCAGAGTGTTTCCACTAAACCATGCTACTTCCACGGAGAAGGCAATGGCATCCCACTCCAGTCCTCTGGCCTGGAAAATCCCATGGATGGAGAAGCCTGGTAGGCTGCAGTCCATGGGCTCGCTAAGTCAGACACGACTGAGCAACTTTACTTTCACTTTTCACTTTCATGCATTGGAGAAGGAAATGGCAACCCACTCCAGTGTTCTTGCCTGGAGAATCCCAGGGACGGGGGAGCCTGGTGGGCTGCCATCTATGGGGTCACACAGAGTCGGACACGACTGAAGCGACTTAGCAGCAGCAGCAGCAGCAGCATGCTACTTCCAAAAATATACGTCAATGTAGAATAAGTAAACCATAGTTTTAGGTTCAAAAAAATGAAAAAATAAAGATGAATAGATCACAGTGCTAACAGCCCTCAAATCCCACTCGTCCTGGTCTTCGTCAATTTAAATGAATCGAGTCTCTAATACGCAAATCTACAAAATCAACAACAAAAATCACTGCTTCCCAGGGCTACTAGGAGAAGACTTAATCAATGTCATGGGGAAGCATGTGGTATAATAAGAGGGGCTCAATAAATATCACCATCTCCTATCTTGCCCAGGTGCTGAGAGTCTGGCTAACACAAAAGTGTTTTAGTATGACGCTCTTTTGGTGGCCTCACTTGGGGACCTGAGCAGGTTCCACCTATATTGCGGGAAGAAAGCTCGAGCCCCCTCCAGTGGCCAGTTTAGATTACAACACTTTCTAGCCCAGGGGCAGCGACTGCCTGCAATTGTTCCACACTAGTCTGTATGAGCGACTTCACTTTCACTTTTCACTTCCATGCATTGGAGAAGGAAATGGCAACCCACTCCAGTGTTCTTGCCTGGAGAATCCCAGGGACAGGGGAGCCTGGCGGGCTGCCATCTATGGGGTCGCACAGAGTCGGACACGACTGAAGCGACTTAGCAGCAGCAGGCAGTCTGTATGAGGGCTTCCCAGATGGCAAAGAGGTAAAGAATCTGCCTGCCAATGCAGGAACTCAAGAAATGCAGATTTGATCCATCCCTGGGTCAGGAAGATCCCCTGGAGTAGGAAATGGCAACCTGCTCCAATATTCTTGCCTGGAAAATACCATGGACAGAGGAGCCTGGTGGGCTACAGTCCATGGGGTCGAAGAGCTGGACACGAGTGTGCACGCACACATGCACGCAGTCTGTGTGAGTGCTCTGAAGAGGCAGAATACAGAGGAGCCCTCGTTCTCTGTGACCCTCCCTTCATGACTCTGTGTAAACACACAACCACTTACTGATGAGCTCATGACATCATGGATCGTGATTTCTGTTCATCCCTGCCTCTCAAGGAGGAATGTGAGCATAGGTATGCCATGGCCTCTCTAAAAAGAGCAAGCACACTACCTCTTTAGGAGAAGAAAGGCTGACCCATTAGTAAAGAAGTAGAGGGATGTGATGCAGGCCACTGGATCACAACATAACCAGTGTGCTGAGTCCATTTCAAAGATTTTTAAGCTTAAAAACCTTCAGGCCTGTGATGTTTTCTAGCCCTGGAAGGAATGATACCTAGTAATCTTTTATCTTCACATTCTAGGTTACTATATCAAATCATAGGCCATATGATGGAATCATAGTCCATCATAATAGTGCTTCTTGACTCTGGGCATTTATTAGGATCACTGAAGAAATTTTATCAAATTACCAAGACCTGGATATCAGGACAGTTAAATCATATACTATGGAGGTGGGCCCAGGACACCCCTGGTATTTTCAAAAGCCTTGCCTTGTTGATTTTAAGGATAAACAAGTCATCGAGGGAGGAACACAATGGCTCTGCTCAGCACCCATTGCCAACACAGGGAGACTGGTGCTGTTCCCTCCCTTACATACGTTTTGTTGTGAATGTCGATGGCGCAGAGGCAGCGAACCACTGATGAGAGCAGTGTCCAGAGTCCAAAGGTCCGAGCTTGGAGGCCATTCACTGTGCAGCAGAAACAAGCAGGAGTGTTGAGAAGGGTGTGTCAGGGTTCCCTCCAAACTCCTCCAGCTTCACTGGAGGAGTCAGAGAGCTGAGCCTGCAATCCCCTTGGCTGGGCAAAGTACAGGCTCTGATGCTGCACGTGGGAACTAGAAGGAATGGAAAGAATTCCAGAAGGAAAGTTGGTTCAGCCCCTCTTCAAATGCCTACAGTTGGGCGGGCGAATTCCAAGAATAAAAACCTAACAAACAGCCCAATTCGGAAGTAGCTCCTGGGTAGTGGTTCATGGGTCTGCCTGGAAGCCGCTCTAGTGTTGGTGAAGCAAGTGAGTCTGAATCAGGATAAGTGTGGGGGAACACGGAGGCAAGTGGTCTGTCAATGCAAGATGCCTAGGAGGTTAGACTTTCGGTGAGGCTGATGCAGGACAGAACACAGAAATACTGAGCCCTGTCTAGACACCCACACCTGGTCTTTAAGAGACCCAGGTCCCTGGATCTCCTGAATTCAGATCTATGTCATGTGAATGAAGCCCTAACGAGGCTGGAATACTGTGCGTGCAGGAAGGGAACAAAGCTCCATGTTAGCCGGGGCCACTCTGCTCTTGCTAGCTTCATTCTGGCACTGCTGTGTTAAACGTCTTCTCCAGAACCCTGGGCATTTATTAGATTCAACTGACGAAATTTTGTAAAATTACCAAGACCTGGATACCAGATCAGTTAAATCATATACTATGGAGGTGGGCCCAGGACACCCCTGGTATTTTTGAAAGCCTTGCCGTGTTGATTTTAATGTACCGGTATTGATCTATGGTGAAAAGCAAGGATACTTCCTTTCCTGGTCTCCTGAGCAAGAGAAATTTTAAGGGACAAGACTCACAACCGAAATGTCTTTCAGGATTTTCCTTTAAGGATTTTCCAGCCTTTGGAAAACCAGACAGCAACACTAAATTCACAACCCCAAAGATCTTTAGATGGTAGTCATTTTGAGAAAAATATCCCAAACTAAAATATAGCGGTTAGTCCTGGAGAGCTGGATTCTTTTTTTTTCTTTTTACATTCTATATAAAGCATTTTGATAGCGCTTCTGATGAAATGACAAGAAATTTCTCTTTTCTATTTCTATACATCTCTTTATGAGTGAGAACTGAAAATGGAGTATCTCAGTAATGCTAACCAGAGTAGGCATCAGGTGCAACTCTTCTACTGGATGCTCCAGGCTCCTGCTATCACCAGCAAAGTCCCAGGAGGTCACGAGGGACCTATTTCCGAGCTGTGTGTGAGTGCAGGCCTGCAGAGGCGCACACACACAGTTCTGCTCACCTATTTGCCCTTCGACAAATCACATAACCTCTGGGCTTTTCTGTCTCAATTTTAAATTCAAAGGGCTAGGACAGATGACCTCAAAAACCCTGTGAATCTATACAGAGTTCCTGGACCACCAGAGGACAGCACTGGAGGGCGAAAAGTGGAATTATTCCACCCACTTTTCCAGGTTCTCTAAGCCTATTATACTTGAGCTTTGTTCAAAGTGAGCCTTAGCCTTCTTACTTTCATTTTATACCCAGATGCTGCAGAAATGTGAACTAGGTCAGAGCCTGAATCTGGGTTACCTATAAATGTGACATAGAATTGTCGCTACTATGAAATGGTGCTGCAGCTCAAGCCACCCCACGTATCAAAGGAAGGAAGCGCAAGCTGAAATGTGCAACCACTTTCCAGCAGAGAGGCTCAGGACGCTGGGGAAAGCCATCGTGGGCCTGTGGAAGTTCATGTGGGAAACCAACCTGGAGGGATTTTGGTATCTTTTCAGGATCTGTGTCATGGTTTGAGAAGACCTTGGATTAGTAATTCTCCATATGCAATGTAGGGTATAAATGATATGCGCCATGACCTGATTTTTGAAAGAAGCTAATAGGAAAACCTTCTTCATGGTTTCCTCATCAGGCATCAGAGTCATCAGAAGTCTGTTTCCTCACATGTCCTTGTAATGGTATTTGTACAGACCAGCTGCCAAGGGCAGTGTAAAATGAAGGGAAAGGTATTCAGAGAAGCTTGTGCGCAAAATGGACCAATTGTTATCCACCACGTAGTGGCTTAGGATCACTAGCTTAGGCAAAATCAGAATCACCTGGGAAGTTTCTAAAAAGAACTTCCTGTGACACATCCAGGGGGTGAAAGATTCAGTAATTAGGTCTGGACAGGGAATTGGCCACCTGTGCTTTGTTTGGTTTTAGTTTTTTGCAGTTATTGTGATGTACAGCCCGGTCTGGGGACCATCATTTAGGCCACTCCCACAAAGGATGCAGGTCTTTGCCTTCTTACCCAGGTCTGGCTTGCTGGTATAGAGCTTTTCATAGAGAAAGGTGTGGTCTCGGAAGCTCTGCAGCGAGTGACCCGAGGCTATGATGGATGTCATCACCAGCCAGATTCGTAACACGTTCAGGAATCGGCTCATGGCTCCCCTCCAGCCTGAGAGGGCTTTTTGCCTTGGAAACAAAAGCAAAGGGCAGGAGACACAGATGGTTAATGTGCTTCAACCATAAGCTCTGTAGTTAACCTGTGTCCTATTCATGAGGGCGGTACTAATCTTACTTCATCAGCCATTTCATAAACTCCTCTCCCAAATGCTGGAGGCTTGTCTACCTTCATGCCCCCTTCATAGGGTTGGCCTTTGCCTTTGAATATCTACCTTAACTCAAAGTGTGCTGACAAAAGTAATAAAAAAAAAAGGCTAAATAATGCAGTGGGTGGAAATGACAGACCCTGTGGAAAAAATGGAAAGAAAGGAAACAGAGGAGAGGGAGGTGTCCAAACATCACTACCAAGAAATAAAATGGACTCTAATGAACGATTTCTGGAAATTGGTCTCAATATTTCATCATACTAATGGCGAGTCAACAGTATACTGTGCAACAAGTAGCACCATGCTTATTTCCGGCTAAGGGATTTCTCCAAAATATTAGCCTAAAGCAGAACTCTCTTCTCTTGGCTGAATCAGACCCCTGGGATCTTTCCTTCTAACCTGGTACTTCTCGTCATTCTTTTGTAGTGCAAGTACCTCAAAGGTAATTATAAATCTACTAACAGACACCTGCCTGGCTACTGCTGATCAATCCTTCCCAGCACAGAGAAGTCTTGCACGTCTGAGTGGCATGTATGGCTTCAGGGAAATATTTACACGCTTTAAGTTTTCTCTACTTTGGTTCACAGGGATTCCATGTTCCATAAATTAGAAAAATAATATAAAAGTTAAAAATAAATAAATTGTGGTGACTTGAGAAATAGTGAGAAAATTAGATGGAGAAGGAACAGCTATGTCGGTGTTGGGTTGTGGAAGAAATTACAGTTATTGATTATTTGTATACACTCTGTGCTGGGCCAAAAACCTATCTATTATCCCACTGAATCCTTAAACACGGTCGGGAGACACTATTAGTATTTCCACTTAACAGATGAGGGCAGGCATAGAGATGTTAAGTGACCTGCTTGAGGTTACACAGTCAATAGATGAAAGAGCTGAGATACAAAGCATGGTCTATGGGTCTCTAAGATGGTCTCACTGAGCATATTCTGATGAAGTTTCCATTTTTGAGAGGCAAGCAAACCATAGCCACCTGTCTTCACTGGTATAGAAAATACCATCGGGGTATGAAGTTTTCATTTAAATAAGAGAACAAAATGTTAGATCAACCCTTGCTGAGCACTGATTCAAATTATCTTGCTTTAAATAAAAACCATGTAGATAGAAATCTAATCATGGAATTGATTCTTCCCATCTTTGGTATGTGACCCATGGTTTATCTACTGTCTGGTTAATTACTTTGGCCTGAAGTGGCGATAAATCATCAGGCTTCCTTTGTCACTTTGACAGTAGGCCTTTCGTTATAGTCCTACATTACTCAGCTGAAACAAATATTAACATCAGTAATGGCTCAAGACGGTGTGACGCACCAAAAAACAAAGAAAGTTCCAGAGGTAGCAGGTTCAATGAATGGAAGTCTCAGTGCAAATGGGTCACAAGAGTGGATTCTGTCAAAGTCCAGAGAGAATGAGCTCTAATGGAATCATGAGCAGTTAGTTCCAGCATGGGCCAAGACACACACACTCCCCTCTCCTCCCCTCCTCCTTGATTTCTCTCCCTCCCTCAGTAGGAGACTTAAGCTCTCAGGGTCAGAAAACCTGCATGGATGGCCTCCCTCTTTGACAGAACTTATGCCCATTTCACAGAAGCTCTCGGAAACTCCAGAAGATAGCTGGTGAGGCAGAGCCAGAGCTCTCTCCCAAATTGCTCTGCCAGTCCCTCAGCACGGCTTCCTCAACGCTTTTGAGGGCCTCTGAGAGAATCCAGCCTGTATTCCCCAATTTTGCCCCGACCCAGGCCAGGAAAGGTGTGGTGTTTAGTAGAGTCGGGAGTCAGTGGTTCCTTTCCTGGTCTCACTGTTCAGTAGCTGTGTGACCATGGGCAAGTAATTCACACTTTACAGCTTAAGTTCCCTTACCTGCAAAATGGAGATTAAAATTACCTATTCCAAGGATTATTATAAGAATTACCTTAGGAAGCAGAGCTTCCTCGCATTGTGCCAGGCTCAGAGTGGCCACTCATTTGTTCATCGATTCGCTCACTCTGTACCCACAAGCTTTCTTCGTTTTCCCAGCTCCCGCTGCTCTTCGTCTTTGAAATCTCTTTTCTCCCTACAAGGTTGCCTCCCGGGTATCTTCCTTCTATCCCATCTCCATTTTTCCAGGCTGTGCGGATCCTCTCCATTAGAAGACACACAGATACCTACCTCTCCCCCGCACATACACCCTACCTGGCTAGAGTCCTCTCAGCACAGAAGCAGCAGCAGCAAAGAAACTGCCCCAGCACAGCTCCAGACCTGAGTCTACCTCAGCCCTTGTTCCCGCCCCCGCTCTCAGCCTGGCTCCTAGATTGGGTTGTATCTGTCTGTCCTCGTTCTGATTGGCTGTTTTCGTTCTGCTGGAAGTCACGGGTCTTGGACCCCTTTACTGCGAATCAGCGGTTGCAGCTGCCCAAGCGTCAACCTCAGCACTCGGCCCTTGCAGTGAACTCTCCTGTTGAGTGCAGCAGAACAACTCCGGGTTCGGAGTCAATCTTTTTTGGACGGCGGGGAAAAGAGCGGATAAAAGAATTCAAGACTTCTCTGAAGACCGGCCCGTGAAGGAGGAGGGAGGGAGGTGCCGAGCGCTGTCCCCGCCTGCCCGCCCCGAGCGATGGGAAGATGAAACGCGTAAAGGCCTGCGCCCGCGCCCTCCTCCCCGGAGAGAGGGGCGCCCCGAGTCCCGGCGGGCGCCGGCCGCTGCACTTCCCTCTCCTTGTCCGGGAACAGCTGTCGGCTTCCGGGCGCGCTGGGCTGAATCGCAGCGGCTGCGGCTCCCCGCGTCCTTTCCGTGGGGAGCATCCGAGGACCTCCCTGGGATGGGGGTGAGCCGTGGGTGGGTCTGAGAGCCTGATCCTTTTAGGGTGAGGACACTCCTGGGGAGAGTGTCCTCAATCTTGCGAACGCCCTGTCTCTTCCTGCCCAGCTCGCAGCCTAGGACAGGTTGGCATCCCTTCATCGCTTGGAGGTTTAGTTTTTTTTTGTTTGTTTGTTTTTTTATTAATTTAAGGGACTTCCCAACATTTTGGGAAATTCTGAGAAATCCTGTTGGGGATATTCGGAAGAAAACCTTGAGATTGTTCCATACTGCCCATTTCGCTGAACATGTGTAGGGGATCCTTGTCGGAACTGGCTTTCCTCGCCCCCTATTTACGTTATCACATATGTTAATGCATAGAAAAATAAGGTTTGGAAAGATCGAATGCTCATTTTTGAATAATAGGATTATGGTCATTCAAACATTTTCTTATCTATTATGTCTAGTCCATCCTCAAACACAATGAAATGTACCTTTTCTTTATTAAAGTATTTTAATTAGCAATAGGCTAATTTTAATGTCAATTTGATATTCAGATCCTAGTTTGTGATTTTCAACAAGGGGGAGAATAATTTTTGAGAGCATTTGGAGGGACGGTTCCCCTCCTCCCAGCTATTTATAACCTTGATTCAGCAGAATAAGACCATGGCATCTGGTCCATCACTTCATGGCAAATAGATGGGGGAACAATGGAAACAGTGAGAGACTTTATTTTGGGGGGCTCCAAAATCACTGTAGATGGTGACTGCAGCCATGACATTAAAAGACGCTTGCTCCTTGGATAAAAAGCTATTACCAACCTAGACAGCATATTAAAAAGCAGAGACATTACTTTACAAACAAAGGTCTGTCTAATCAAAGGTATAGTTTTTCCAGTAGTCATGTTTGGATGTGAGATTTGGACCACAAAGAAGATTGAGTGTCAAAGAATTGATGCTTTAGATTGTGGTGCTGCAGAAGACTCTTTTGAGAGTCCCTCAGACTACAAGGAGTTCAAACCAGTGAAATGTAAGGGAAATCAACCCTGAATATTAATTGGAAGGACTGATGCTGACACTGAAGCTCCAATACTTTGGCCACCTGATAGAAAGAGCCCATTGATAGAAAAGACCCTGAAGTTGGGACAGATTGAACACAAATAGAAGGGGGTGGCAGAGGGTAAGACGGTTGAATAGCATGATCAACTCAACGACTCAAAAACACGAATCTGAGCAAACTCAAGGAGACAGTGAAGGACAGAGGAGCCTGGCGTGTTATAGTCCCTGGGGTAGCAAGGAATTGGACATGACTTAGTCTCTTGATGAAAGTGAAAGTGGAGAGTGAAAAAGTTGGCTTAAAGCTCAACATTCAGAAAACGAAGATCATGGCATCTGGTCCCATCACTTCATGGGAACTAGATAGGGAAACAGTAGAAACAGTGTCAGACTCTATTTTGGGGGGCTTCAAAATCACTGTAGATGGTGACTGCAGCCATGAAATTAAAAGACACTTACCCCTTGGAAGAAAAGTTATGACCAACCTCGATAGTATATTCAAAAGCAGAGACATTACTTTGCCGACTAAGGTCCATCTAGTCACGGCTATGGTTTTTCCTGTGGTCATGTATGGATGTGAGAGTTGGACTGTGAAGAAGGCTGAGCGCCGAAGAATTGATGCTTTTGAACTGTGGTGTTGGAGAAGACTCTTGAGAGTCCCTTGGACTGCAAGGAGATCCAACCAGTCCATTCTGAAGGAGATCAGCCCTGGGATTTCTTTGGAGGGAATGATGCTAAAGCTGAAACTCCAGTACTTTGGCCACCCCATGCAAAGAGTTGACTCATTGGAAAAGACTCTGATGCTGGGAGGGATTGGGGGCAGGAGGAGAAGGGGACGACCGAGGATGAGATGGCTGGATGGCATCACTGACTCGATGGACGTGAGTCTGAGTGAACTCCGGGAGTTGGTGATGGACAGGGAGGCCTGGCGTGCTGCAATTCATGGGGTAGCAAAGAGTCGGACACGACTGAGTGACTGAACTGAACTAGTGACTAAACAACAAACATCAAGAATAGAAAAACACTAGCAAAAAAAAAAAAAAGTTAACTCTTTAAAATGATTCTCAAAGCTAACAAAATTTTAGTTCAGTTTCAGTTCAGTTGCTCAGTCGTGTCCAACTCTTTGCGACTGCATGGACTGAAGCATGCCAGGCCTCCCTGTCCATCACCAACTCCTGGAGTTTACTCAAACTCATCTCCATTGAGTCGGTGACACCATCCAACCATCACATCCTCTGTCGTCCCCTTCTCCTCCTGCCTTCCATCTTTCCCAGCATCAGGGTCTTTTCAAATGAATCAATTCTTCACATCAGGTGGCCAAAATATTGCAGTTTCAGCTTCAGCATCAGTCCTTCCAATGAATATTCAGAACTGATTTCCTTTAGGATGAACACGTTGGATCTCCTTGCAGTCCATGGGACTCTCAAGAGTCTTCTCCTACACCACAGTTCAAAAGCATCAATTCATCTCTCAGCTTTCTTTATATCCAACTCTCACATCTATACCTGACTACTGGAAAAACGATAGCTTTGACTAGATGGACCTTTATTAACAAAGTAATGTCTCTGCTTTTTAATATGCTATCTACGTTGGTCATAACTTTTCTTCCAAGGAGTAAGCATCTTTTAATTTCATGGCTGCAGTCACCATCTGCAGTGATTTCAGAGCCCCAAAAAATAAAGTCTGACACTGTTTCCCCATCTATTTGCCATGAAGTGATGGGACCGGATGCCATGATCTTAGTTTTCTGAATATCGAGTTTTAAGCCAACTTTTTCACTCTCTTTCACTTTCATCAAGAGGATCCTTAGTTCTTTTTTACTTTCTGCCATAAGGGTGGTGTCATCTGCATATCTGAGGTTATTGATATTTCTCCTGGCAATCTTGATCCAGCTTGGGCTTCATCCAGTCCAGCATTTCTTATGATGTACTCTGCATATAAGTTAAATGAACAGGGTGACAATATACAGCCTTGACGTACTCCTTTTCCTATTTGGAACCAGTCTGTTGTTCCATGTCCAGATCTAACTGTTGCTTCCTGACTTGCATACAGATTTCTCAAGAGGCAGGTCAGGTGGTCTGGTATTCCCATCTCTTATAGAATTTTCCACAGTTTGTTGTGATCCACATAGTCAATGGCTTTTGCGTAGTCAATAAAACAGAAGTAGATGTTTTTCTGGAACTCTCTTGCTTTTTCGATGATCCAGCAGATGTTGGCAATTTGATCTTCGGTTCCTCTACCTTTTCTAAATCCAGCTGAACATCTGGAAGGTCATGGTTCATGTACTGTTGAAGGCTGGCTTGGAGAATTTTGAGCATTACTTTACAAGCCTGTGAATCAGTGCAGTTGTGCAATAATTTCAGCATTCTTTGGCATTGCCTTTCTTTGGGACTGGAATGAAAACTGACCTTTTCCAGTCCTGTGGCCTCTGCTGTGTTTTCCAAATTTGCTCGCATATTGAGTGCAGCAGTTTTACAGCATCATCTTTTAGGATTTGAAATAGCTCAGCTGGAATTCTTGCCTTGAGAACCCCATAAATAGTATGAATAGTATGAAAAAGCACCACCTTAAACATCTGTAAAATGGGGCAAATATTCCTATGATCCCTTTCAACTTTTTTTTTTCCATTATATTTTTACGTCAGAAGATAGAGGGGGAAATAGGCACGTTAAACTATTAAGCTTTAGATAGAAACATTGGAAACTAACTAAAGTTCCTTGTCAATCTGCCTCTAGCTGCGAACTGGCACCAGTGTGCCTTAGCACCTACAAATGATGCATTATTGATAAAAGGTAAAAATGTTTGACAAGAGTCAGGAACACAATAAGCACACACAGCTGACAAGAGCCAAGGCCTGAATCATACTATCTGTAGAATGCCACATCCCTGACAGAGAATCTTCACTTACAACTTCTGAAAAGTGAAAACAGGTAGCCAATGAATCGTTAATTCAGTAAATGAAGTCGCTCTGTCGTGTCCGACTCTTTGCAACCCGTGGACTGTAGCCCACCAAGCTCCTCCATCCATGGGATTCTCCAGGCAAGAATACTGGAGTGGGTTGCCATTGGAGCTAAAAACACTTAAGGCAGGCGCTGCTTTGTCACTAAAGGCATGTTCCCACCAGTTGGCGATAAAGGAAAAGATTCAAAATGATTCAGTTGGGTTCCGTTCAGTCTCTCATTCATGTTCGACTCTTTGCAACCCCATGAACTGCAGCACGTCAGGCTTCCCTGTCCATCACAAACTCCTGGAGTCCATGTTCATTGAGTCGGTGATGCCATCCAGCCATCTCATCCTCTGTCATCACCTTCTCCTCCTGCCCTTAATCTTTCCCAGCATCAGGGTCTTTTCAAATAAGTCAGCTCTTCGTATCAGGTGGCCAAAGTATTGGAGTTACAGCTTCAACATCAGTCCTACCAATGAACATCCAGGACTGATCTCCTTTAGAATGGACTGGTTGGATCTCCTTGCAGTCCAAGGGACTCTCAAGAGTCTTCTCCAACACCACAGTTCAAAAGCATCAATTCTTCGGCGCTCAGCTTTCTTTATAGTCCAACTCTCACATCCATACATGACCACTGGAAAAACAATAGCCTTGACTAGATGGACCTTTGTTGACAAAGTAGTCTCTGCTTTTTAATATACTGTCTACGTTGGTCATAACTTTTCTTCCAAGGAGCAAGCATCTTTTAATTTCATGGCTGCAATCACCATCTGCAGTGATTTGGGAGCCCCCAAAAATAAAGTCAGCCACTGTTTCCACTGTTTCCCCATCTATTTGCCATGAAGTGATGGGACCAGATGCCATGATCTTCGTTTTCTGAATGTTGAGCTTTAAGCCAACTTTTTCACTCTTCTCTTTCACTCTCCTCAAGAGGCTTTTTAGTTCCTCTTCACTTTCTGCCATAAGGGTGGTGTCATCTGCATAATTGAGGTTATTGATATTTCTCCCAGCAACCTTGATTCCAGCTTGTGCTTCTTCCAGGCCATGTGCTTCTCATGATGTACTCTGCATAGAAGTTAAATAAGCAGGGTGACAGTATATAGCCTTGACGTACTCCTTTTCCTATTTGGAACCAGTCTGTTGTTCCATGTCCAGTTCTAACTGTTGCTTCCTGACCCACATATAGGTTTCTCAAGAGGCAGGTCAGGTGGTTTGGTATTCCCATCTCTTTCAGAATTTTCCACAGTTTATTGTGATCCACACAGTTAAAGGCTTTGGCATAGTCAATAAAGCAGAAATAGATGATTTTCTGGAACTCTCTTGCTTTTTCGATGATCCAGCAGATGTTGGCAATTTGATCTCTTGTTTCTCTGCCTTTTCTAAAACCAGCTTGAACATCTGGAAGTTCATGGTTCACGTATTGCTGCAGCCTGGCTTGGAGAATTTTGAACATTACTTTACTAGTGTGTGAGATGAGTGCAATTTTGTGGTAGTTTGAGCATTCTTTGGCATTGCCTTTCTTTGGGATTGGAATGAAAACTGACCTTTTCCGGTCCTGTGGCCACTGCTAATCAAAATGATTAGGAAACTGAAAATTGGGACTTTAAATTTTCATTTACACCAGAAACCAGGACATATTAAAAAATTGCACTTTTATAGACATGAAAGAACAAAAAAATTAGATTAGTAACGAAAGTAGACTAGTTTTACGGCTTACTTTATTGAAAGCCTAAGAACATTTTGGTTTTTAAACAGTTATTTCATGAGGAATAGATATCATTCACTCAGCCTCCATAACTCAAAGCCTCTAAGCCTCGTTCATCCCAATGTCTGTGCTGGAAATGCCTTCCCCACTTTCTCTGTTCACCTAATCCCACTCTCTATAGCCCAGCTCATCTCACCACCTCCCTGGAGCCTTCCCCAGCTCCTGCAGCCCACAGAGTTGTATTTCTCTGAACTGTACCACTCTCTGTATAATCATTTGTTGATGATCTTTTTAACGGATATAAAGCCAGCTTTTGCAATCAGAATTAAGTACTTTGTAAGGACTAAAGAACCTATATACCAAGCGAACATTTCCACGTCTATACATATAAATTTCTAATTTGGGATCCCCAAGGAAAATATAGAGAAAGAGTCCGTTTACATTTACTATTGCAAAGAATGTCATGCAAAACAAGGATGCCTGGACAGTTTCTAGCTCTAATGTCCAGGATTGCAAAGCATGAATACTTTAATACAGCCCGGGGATCTGAGCGGATCTAGCAGACCTCCATGGAGAGACATCTTGGGAGCAAGTCAACATCCTAGATGATTTAAGACCTGCGAACTTCCAAACCTTTAGAAATGTAAGCCTGTTCCTCCAAGTGTGAATAAGATTAACTTTAAGATTCCTAAAGTATAAAGCAAGTGTTTCATAGACATGAGCTGATGGAACATTAACAATCAAAACTCAACAGTAGGAGTTTAAAAGTAAGAGGAGCAAACATCCATCAGTATGAACTGGGGTGGAGTTGGGGTGGGATTACACCTGTATTTTCACTAACTTCTACTAGAAATTTAGCACTTCTCAATTGCGAATATAGGCAACAAACCACAGTAGTATTAGCATTACCTGCACCTTCAACTCCATCTGAAATGACGGATTTTTTGTACCATATGACAGTTGCAGACATCTCAAAATAACATTGACATTTATCACTACTTCTAAGTTACAGCAGTTACGAAAATTGCTACTAGATCACCTGTGATTACAGTCTTCTCATCTGGTGTGATGAGGATGGACCACAATTTGGCAAGCCTCTACCCTCAAGCAATCATTCAGTTACCAAATGGTGACTGCTCACAGTGGTGGTCCAGGTATCTATGATGTTCCTGGTATTCTCCACTTACAAGTGTTAATCAGAGACCGCCCAAGGACGGGGAGCATATGCAAACTAAGCAAAGATAGTCTTCATGTTGCTGTCTTTAGAAAATAAAATTGAAGTTTTACCTTCTAAATGAATGATCTTGCTGTTTTATACATTAATAAATTACAGATGTATTTATTCATTAAGTTAGTCATTCGGGTAGCGAGTATGTATAGAGCACTTACTAAAATAAAATTAGTTTGAATCATCTAAAATAAAATGAAATTATGTTGAGTCATCTAACATTCTCAATATTTTGACTGTCTTGACTTACCAAAATAGCAATTTCATATAGTTCAGTCTAATACTTGTGAGCCCAACCCCTAAGCCCACTAATAAAAGAGACAGTCATAAAGTAAAAGATCTTGAATCAGAAAGATGGATGCCTGCACAAGTTAAAAACGTGGTGAAATGGCTAAAAGGCAGCACACAGAAAAAGTCACAAAAAGGCAAATTGCCCAGAGGAAATTATCCATTTAATTATCCTGAATGAGAATTACCCAAAGACATTAATAACAAATCTGTATTATTTTCTATGACATAACGTGATGAAAAGCCTCTCCCCAAAGATTTACTAATGCTTCAATAATTTTTTTCTAATTAAATAATATAATCTTCTACAGTATTATAAGAAATATACTTTAAAATCAATATTAAATCCGGCAAGAATAATGCCTTAACATTTGTATGGCACTTTGTCATTTAAAGGTAATTTTATACACATTATTCTATTATATTCAGCCTGGGAGATACTATCCCCACTTTTCAGATGACATAGCACATGAATCCTGGTGGACTTACAGAAAACCTTAAAAACGAATCTTATCTTTAAGCCAGATCCTCTCTTTGCTCTCTGTGTCATGTAATAATATTAAAGGAGGTGAAATATCTAAGAGCTCCAAAATCCTGGAACCTATGTCTAAACCTCAATCTATCACTTAATCTCCATGCAACCCTAAGGAAGTTCTTTGATATGTGTGGGGCTGAGCTTAGTTAAGCGGGAATAATAACATCTTCAGATGTTATTGTTAATGGGATATGGCAGCTGAAGCCCTTACCATCACCTATAGCAGCTACACTTAGCACTATCTTCATTTATATTCTTGTGAGAATCCAGCAATGAAGAAACGTGACTCTTATCTAAAAGAACTTGAGAAAGCCATGTGTCTCAATAGACAGCAGAATTCTAAACAGGCCTCAGAATTCTAAAGGCCTGCCCCACACTTTCTCAAATAACTTATTATTATCATCACTCTATCATCCTAAAGGCTTTGGAGAAAATAACCAATGTCACAGTGTTGGGAGACCTACTTTTCTTCCATATCTAAAAATTTCAAAATCTCCTATGTTAGGAGCTCTGATCAAGAGTTGACTAAGAGCTACTACCTGTACCATCTAGGGGCGATGTTCACTCATGAGGCCGGAAACAGAGCCTTCTTTCATTTCAGACAGCTGATGGTCACCCCAAAAAAGATCCCAAATTAGACCATGTATGGAGACTAAAACCAGAGTCAGATAACACCAAAGGAAGGATATTGGTAAAAGAGGATAGGAGTAAAATAAAAGAGAACTATTTTCCAACCTGAAGGCAAAGGGTCAAAAGCAGGCTTGCTATTACTTACTCCTGGCTCACCACCTCCTCATCCTCTGAGGATGATGCTCTTTCCTCGGGTCCTGAGCCATCATGACTCGCATTTCCTTTAGTTTGTCATGCAGTCAGCAGACGGGGGCCTCAGAGACCTTTGCTTGCACATTCACTGGATCAAACTATTTGGGTGGCACAGGTTCCTGCAAGAGAGACAAATGATCTGAAATGCAATGCAGCTGTCTTTTTGTTCATCATTGCTGGTGATCTTCTATGTAATGAAAATGGATATTTACCTAAATACTGTCCAACCTCTAGAAGCTTAGCTTTTTGCACAGTGCCTCACATAAGACACAAAGATCAACATTTTATTTTTCAAACACATTGTCTGTCCTCTGTGTATTTGAAGAGAGAGGCTATTAAGTTTCCTGTGGTTCTTTTACATACTAAATCTAATGTGCACCAAAAGGATAGGCTTACTTAACTTTGAGAAAAATGTGAGATACACGGCTGATTGTGTTAAACATAGGTTCCTTCCTAGCAAAACCTGACATGAGTTAAAAAGAAAAACACAGGTTTTAAGATGCTAGCAAATATTTCTTTAGACTTTATGACAAGCACAGGTAAAATAAGATCATGATTCCACTGAAATAAATTCAAGCAAAAAATGAATATATTCTGCTGAATCAAGGCTATAAATAGCTGGGGATGGGGGGAGACTATCCATCGAAATGCTCTCAAAAATTATTCTCCCTTACTGAAAATCATAAATTATGATCCAAATATCAAACAGACATTAAAATTAGCCTATTGCTCTTTAAAATAATAAAGAAAAGGTACATTTCATTGTGTGTTTGAGGATGGAATAGAAATAACAGATAAAATGTTTGAATGACTATAAATCCTATTATTCAAAGTTTACCATTCAATCTTTCCAAACCTTATTTTTCTATGCATTAATACATCTGATAATGTAAATAGGGGGCAAGGAAAGCCAATTCCCACAAGGATCCCTACACAAGTTCAGCGAAATGGGCAGTATGGTACAATCTCAAGGTTTTCTTCCAAGTATCCCCAACAGGATTTTTCAGTATTTTCCCAAATGTTGGGAAATCCCTTATATTAATAAAAAACAAACTAAACCCCCAAGCAATGAAGGGATGCCAACCTGTCCTAGGCTGTGAGCTGGGCAGGAAGAAAGAAGGTGATGGGAAGATTGAGGGCACTCGCCCGAGGAGCATCCTCGCCCTAAAGGGATCAGGCTCTCAGTCCCACCCATGCTCACCCCATCCCAGGGAGGTGCTCGGATGCTCCCCACGGAAAGGACACGGAGAGCCGCAGCCGCTGTGATTCAGCCCAGCGCGCCCGGAAGCCAATAGCTGTTCCCGGACAAGGAGAGGGAAGTGCAGCTGCCGGCACCTCCTGGACTCAGGGGCGCCCCTCTCTCCCAGGAGGAGGGCGTGGGCACAGGCTTTTACCTGGTTCATCTTCCCATCGCTTGGAATGGGCAGGTGGGGACAGTGCTCTGTGCCTACCTCCCTCTCCCATCCGGGCTCCACAGAAGTCTTGACTTCTTTTTCCCCTGCTCTTTCCCCCTCCACCCCAGAAAGACTGACTTCGAACCAGGAGTTGTTCTGCTGCGCTCAAAAAGAGGGGTCATTGCAAGGGCTCTGTCTCGTGGGGTGAGGCTTCAGTCAGTTCAGTCACTCAGTCATATCCAACTCTTTGTGACCCCATGGACTGCAGCACGCCAGGCTTCCCTGTCCATCACCAGCTCCAGGAGATTACTCAGACTCATGTCCATCCAGTCAGTGAAGTCATCCAGCTGTCCAGGGAATTTGTAACTTCCTTGGTTCTGTCCCATTGCAACAAAAATTTGAAGCGATGGGCAGACCAGCGTTACAGCCCTTGGATGGACCAGTGTTACAGCTCAGTTTATTCAGAAAGTAAAGGAAAATACATTCTTGAGTCATGAGGGTATGCCGACCCAAAAGATGCGAAGAGAAGAGAGGCCCCCCTGGCCCAATTTGGCTCCTTTTTTTACATGTTTTTTCTTCTCCCTCTGGGCCTGCCCTATAAGAGAAGAGGACACTCAGGAACCACCAGAAACTGGTGAGAAAATATCTGTCTGTCCCAGCAACAGAGAAGTACTTGGGTGAATCTTTAAGTCATTGCTTTTCCTATATCACCAAAAATGGTACAGGTTTGGGAGGAGAAGGCTCTGGAGTAGGAGGTCAGGACAGAGTAGGTAGCCCCTGTGTCAACCAAGAAATTCTCGGACCTACCTGCCACATCCAGTTGCACCCTTGGCTCCGGCCCCATGATGGTTATCTGTGACAGGCTGGCTGGCTGGAGCGGGCCATTTCAGTCCTGTAGAACCATCGTGAGGGAAGGCTTGGTGCTTGACCTTGAGGCTCTTGGATCCTGAGGGCAGAGTGCCACCCATTCTCCCAATTGATGGCATTTGTAGCAAGCCGTTTTAGGAGACTTGTCTTGGTTTAGACAGTCTTTGACCCAATGCCGCGCCTGTCTACAGATTAGGCATTTGCCTCATGCCTTGTCCTTCATGGACTCGGGGTTTGCCATAGGGCTTCCCTGGAAGGCAGCCAGCATCGAGCATGCCTTGTCCCTTTCCTTTTCTCCCTTTCCTGAGCCTTGGCCTCCCTCTCCTGTTCTCTGTTATAAAAGGTATTGGTGGCTGTCTGGGCCATCTCATCTAAAGAGGGCGCAGGGTTCTGCTGCTATAGCTGTTGTAACTTTATCCTGATGTCTGATGCACACTGGGGCAGGAATTTGTCCTTTAAAATCACCTATCCCTTGTAAGAGTCTAAGTCCAGATTGGTAAACTTCTAGAGGGTCTCTTTAGCCTTTTTAGAAAGGCAGTGGGGTTCTTGTTGGGCTCCTGAGTTATTGCTGAGATTCAGGCATAGCTGGGTACTTTTTGCTGGGCTGCTTTCTGTCCTGCCTTCACACAGGTCAGAAAATGATCCCTTTCCCAGATGTGCTCAGGGTCATTATAATTCCAACTAGGATCTGAGAAGGGGACCACAGTTTCCCCTACTGGGTATTTATTGCTTGACATGTGAAGCCCCATAGCATACCTTCAGGCTTCCTTTAAGACCCTAGTATGTTCAGGGTCAGATAAAGTTGGACTAAATATGACCATGATGTCCTTCCATGTCAAGTCAAAGACCAAGATAATGTGTTGGAATGTATCTGTATATTTGCCTGGGTCATCTGTATAGCTTCCCAGGTCCTGCTTGATCCGTCTTAGCTCTAAGAAGTTCTTAGTCTTATGGACCCAGGTTGGTATGAGTTCTCCTCCAGTTCTGACTAAGGGACATACTTGAGCTGCCTTTTGTGGAGGGGGTGCTCCCGGATATGGGGGCACGTTTGGATACAAGGAAGGAGCACCAGGCAACTCAGGAACCATGGGAGGTGAGCCTTCACGGGGGCGGGGGGGGGGGGGGGGCTTCCTTTTCTTGGTAGTCTGTGCCTAGCACATTTGCCTAGTAGTGAAGGAGAGAACAGACAGAACAGGCTCCATCTTGAAAGCAGGACTCCATCTTAGGCCAGACTGTGAATGCTTTCTACATGCATGCTCACCCTCCCAATGGACTCTCAACTTTGTGCCCAGCGTCTATGGAAACGGCATATCAATGGAACACCAGATCCCCTGGGATGAAAGAGCTGCAGGAGTTGTACCTGCCTAGACTCTCCATCGCCTAAAAGAATGTGCTAATTATCTCTGTAACAGAACAGAGTCATAAATTCTATTATGCTTATTGGAGTATGACCACAGGCCTATTGATAAATGTCCACTGTTTAACACCCTAGGCTTATGGCTCATGAATCATGGGTTAATTTTGATCTTATCTCTCTTTTACTTTGTCCAGACTAGTTTCAAGGAATTTGGGGAAGTGGGTTTGAACATGTATACTTAGGGTATATAGTTCAGTTCAGTTCAGTTCAGGTCAGTCTCTCAGTCGTGTCCGACTCTTTGCAACCCCATGAATCGCAGCGTGCCAAGCCTCCCTGTCCATCACCAACTCCCGGAGTTCACTCAGACTCACGTCCATCGAGTCAGTGATGCCATCCAGCCAGCTCATCCTCGGTCGTCCCCTTCTCCTCCTGCCCCCAATCCCTCCCAGCATCAGAGTCTTTTCCAATGAGTCAATTCTCTGCATAAGGTGGCCAAAGTACTGGAGTTTCAGCTTTAGCATCATTCCTTCCAAAGAAACCCCAGGGCAGAGAAGCAGGAGAGAGAAACAGGAGGCGGGGGTATAGTGCAGGCGCTTTCCCTGTACAACTTGTCTCTGCAAGATTTCCAGGAGGAGGCCATTCCCCTGCCTCCAAGGGCATCATCCTGAGTCCTCCCTGTGCCTCTCCTTCCCCATCCAATCCCGTCGAGCCCTCACTCTCACTGCGCACTGCTCCTCACCCTCCTGCCGTTGCCTGTGCTCAGTTCACAAACTCCATTCTCACCTGCGTAACACAGTGGCCTCATGAGCCATCTCTCTGTCCCCTCACTTGCCCCCCTCCCCAACTGGCTTCTCCAGGAAGCAGACAGAACAGCCTCTCCCAGTGACAAATCTGACCCTCCTCTGCATCCTTCCTCTCGGTGGCTCCCCTCTGCTCTCGGATAAAGCAAAAAGTCCTTGATGGCTCCTGCAGCACTAACTGCTGCCTCTCTCTCCAGTCTTATCTTCACCCTCACTCTGCTCCAGTCACGTGAACTTACCTACTTGCTGGGAGCCACCATGGGAGATCCCACCCATGACAAAAGTCATGTGGAAGAGAACTATTAAGCAAGGCTTCGGAACTCAATGGGCTCCCTAGGCTTTCTCGAACATCTACCCCCAAACCAGAATCTGTCTGTTTTACTATTTCATGACTTTCACCAACTCCTCTGACATTAACAGGGGGCTATTCCTGACCACCTTTCTCTGGAGAAAATCAACTTAGGGCTATAGCTAATAAGCCTCCTGGACATGAGAAGAATATTTCCAATCAAAACCCCTCTGTTAGCATTTTAGCTTGCTTGGCAGATATATCCAGACTCTTGCAGCTATGCATGTGATTATTTACAGCCTCCCAACTGTGAGAGGCACAGAAAGCCTACAACATTGAGCCTTTCAAAGAGTTAAAAGTTATCAGAGTAGTGCTAATGTAGGATTTTATTATTGGGCCAATGCTTGTTGCTAAGTTCCCATATCTCTTATCCACTGTGCACCTGGGAGTGCATTAGTTAACATAGTTGGAAAGTAAGAAAAACAAGTGTAGCCTTGAAATTAACCACATCAGACTTTTGAGCTAATTGGTTCTCTCTTGTAACTCACTGCACCTTTGCTTCGTGAGAATGTAACTCTGTTTAATACTTTTTGAGGCTGACATAGATTAGAAATATAAGAAAAAACATTTCAAGGGAAAATAAGTTTTCTGGTTGAGAAGCCTTTATCAAAAGAGGGTCATAAAATGTTCACAGGCCTCCAAGGCCAGAAGATAATGTACACAATATTGTTTATGGGAAAGGTTTGCAGAAAAAATCCTGGTTTCGATAAAGACAAAACAGATGTAATGTTTGGGCTGACTCTGTATGACTTTGCATCTTTCATTTCCCTCTATGTACAAGTAAAGGTATAAAAGACCCTTTTGAAAATAAAAACAATGGGCCTCGCTTGAAGAAGTTTGGTCACCCTGAGTTTTTCTTTTTTCTCTTTTTTTTCCTCTCTTACTTTCTTTTTCAGGCTGATCTCTTGGAGCATAGAGGCTCCCTGAGTTCACTTATCTGCCCGGGTTTCTAAGACCTGAACGGGAAGACGTTCTGCGTTAGGAGACCGGGAAGGCACCTGTGGCCTCCGTGAACAGGGCAAACTTCTTGTCTCGAAGTTTTATTGGCTTTCTATGTAAACCAAGGAATATCAGCCTCTTTCTCTCCTCTGTTTTCTTATCTACAATATTCTTTCCTTATCTCTCTCTAAATCATCCGCCGACGCTGTTTTTCCTTCAGGTTCCCCTGGGTCCTGTGGGGGCTGGACCCCGGCACCTACTTGAAGGAGTAGCTCCCTCCTGCCTCAAGGCCTTTGCACGCACTGTTTCCTCTGCCTGGAATGCCCTCACCCTCCCTTTCACTTACTTAGTTCTCACTCTTTCTTATGATCTGCTTTGCGATCTAGTTCACCTGCTTTTCTTTATAAATTCTTACAAATACCCCTTATAGTACTTACCCCAATTTTATTTACAGGTGTGACTGTTTGATTGATGGCTATCCTCCCAAGAGTGTAAGCTTTTTGCATGGAGGAAGTACATCTGTTTTGCTCACAACTGGATCTCAGTTCCTACACATTGATGGGCTTTCTGTAGATTATACACACACACACACACACACAAGCCTTTTTTATTTATTTATTTTTACTGAAGTATAGTTCCTTGTAAATGGTTTCTTGCTTGAGGAGGGGCCCACTCTAGTGCCAACCAGTGGCTGAGCAGGGCTGCTATAGCTCGGACCTGCCCCAGTGCTATTACAGTATGGCCGTTTAACAGTATTAATTCTTCCATTCCGATAACATGGGGTATCTCCCCATTTCTTTGAAACATCTTCCTTTATTAATGTTTTATATTAAATAGTTCTCACCACAAAGTCTTTCACCTCCTTGGTCAGGTTTATTCCTAAAGGCTGGTCCTTTTTTTTTTTTTTTTTGAGCAGTGTTAAAAGGTATTCCTTTTTTTAACATTGTTTTTATTGCTGTTCATTCACTAAGTCAAGTCTGACTCTTTGCGACCCTATGGACTGCAGCACACCAGACTTTCCTGCCCTTCACTGTCTCCCAGTTTGCTCCAACTCATGTTCTTTGAGTTGGTAATGCCATCCAACCAGCTCATCCTATGTTATTCCTTTTCTGATATTTCATTGTTGGTGTAAAGAAATGCAAATGATCTCTTTGTTAATTTCATATCCTGCTACCTCGCTGAATTCTTTTATCAGTTCTAGCCCTTTTTGTATATAGTGTTTCAGGTTAAAAAAAAAAAACCTTTTTAATATCAGCTTCCTCTCGTCTCATGTTTTATAGTTAGGTCTTGTGTTAATGGAGCAAATTTTAAATTTTTCTAATGATTAGGAAGTACTCAATGTATATCAAAATGCCTGAAAAACAACATAGTGGGCAGCCACAAACATACACAAGGAAGCAAAATGGAACCCAGATGGATAAATGGACAGTTTCTTTGAGAGGGGCTGGTACCATCTGTGGCCTCTCTAGATACAGTCTTGATTTCCAGGGAAGTGAAAAATCGATTTTAAACTGAAATAGCCCTGGGGCAGGCAGGAGTTCTAGCAGTCCCATTCAGCCATTGGTTGGTACCCCGTTGGGCCCCTCCCCCATGCAAGCCCCCATTTTAGAGCAACTGTCAACCAGTGACTGTTAGTGGTCCTGCTTAGTGATTGGTCAGTGCCAGTGTGAGCTCCTCCCCTTCTCGGTGTTCTGTATAAAAGCAGCCCGGAATTCCGTCTGAGGGGAGATGGTTTTCAGAAATGCTAGTCTTTCATCTTTTCGGTCTGCTAGCTTTCTGATTACAATCATTATTCCTTGTTCCCAGATCTGTCTCCTGCTTTACTGACCTGTCGTGCAGCGAGCAGCCCTGGCTTGGGCTTGGTAACAAAACCATGTCCTCAGGGCAGAGCCTGGCATCTTCACATCCAGGCAGGAGGCTCTCATCCTACCTTCTCTTCTAAGAAGAAGAGGTCTCCCTTCTGCCTCCGGCCTCAGCAGGCCCTGCCTACATTCCCCTCAAGGATGGGCTCGGAGACTCTGTATTGATGTTGCTGCTGCTGCTGCTGCTGCTAAGTCGCTTCAGTCGTGTCCGACTCTGTGTGACCGCAAAGACGGCAGCCCACTAGGCTCCTCTGTCTCTGGGATTCTCCAGGCAAGAATACTGGATTGGGTTGCCATTTCCTTCTCCAATGCATGAACGTGAAAAGCGATAGTGAAGTCGCTCAGTTGTGCCTGACCCGACTCTTAGCGACCCCATGGACTACAGCCTACCAGGCTCCTCCGTCCATGGGATTTTCCAGGCAAGAGTACTGGAGTGGGGTGCCATTGCCTTCTCCGTCTCTGTATTGAGAGGGCCCTAAAGAGAAGGGGAATCCAGAGTCACACTCAGCAAAGGAGTGCACCCCAACCATGAGCTCCATGAGATGGGGGCAGTGGGCAACTCCCATGGGAGAGGTGCCTCAGGAAAGAGAAAGACAAACAGAGATGGGAACATGGGGAACAAGCTGTGTAATAGGGCAGTGGCAGGCATGCAGGTGTTAGTAAGCTACCATCAGCAGTCCCCCTCAGCCAGTGGTCAGTGTTGCCGTGGGCTCCTCCCCGAAGCAAGCAACCATCAGTGAGCAACTGTTAAGGAGTGACCACTAACAGTCCCTCTCAGTCGTCAGTTGGCATTGTAGTGGGCCCCTGCCCTTTCTGTCAAAGGAGCCTGGATTGGGACTGAGGGGAGATGGTTTTTTGAGACTGCCATCTTCTTGGTCTGCTAGTTTTTTGATTAAAGTTGTTATTCCTTGCCTCAACAAATCATCTCCCAGTGTACTGGCCTGTCGTGTGGTGAGCAGAGCAAGTTTGGACTCAATAACAATTTCAGCAAAGCCAGACAAGAACCATGCTGCTTGCGGCCAGCCAGCCCTGGTTAGAGAATTTTCAGGTAAGGCCCGAGCAGCTGCCGGAACCACTTGTCCTGATAATCTTCCCTTCAGAATTCCCTGAAGCAGCATGGGCTACTCCAGCGCTTGGCGGTTGGAGCAAGAAATCAACATTTAGGAGTTCCAACAGTAGGGCAAGTTGCTCTGCTCTGTACAACCAAGAACATTCTCTCCTTTCAGTTTGGGTTTATCTTTTAAGGGAAAAGACTATTTGTTTCACAGCTGATTGTGATTCCCTTTTGGAGAGAATTGTCGGACTCTACAGGATTTGTGAACTGGTTGGTTTGCTTGTGTTTTGCGTTCATTCACAATGGAATCTCTTTAGACTTTTGGTGTTGAAATTTGCATGTGCTTTTTGTGTTTTGTTGCTCTTGAACTGATAAATATGGCAACTACATTTGTCCCTAAAGAAAGCCCTTTGGGGTGAACCTTAAATAAGTGGGCAAAATAAAGCTGTGGGCCTATGACTAAGAAAGATGATATTCTTTTGTTACAATATGTGGTCCCAATGGAGAGTGATGGCCCTTGACTGGCTCACTGAATGATCATACGACTTTTCAATTAGAATTGTTTTGTTAAAGAGAAGGTAAAAATGATGAGACTCCCTATGCAGATGCATTTATGCCACGGCATCAGGAGGAAAAGCAGTCAGACAACCGCCGCCTTATGGGACAGTGGTCTAAAATGAAGTCCAGGAGGATACCTGTTCTACAAGAGGGAGAAGGAGAAAACGCGACTGAGGACATGCTATTTCAAAACTTAAGCCCCCTGGCCAGCCTGGCTCCCCTACAGTTGAGCAGGGTTCACTGGCAGTTGTCCCAACCACTCCTTGTGTCACCAAGACCATCACTGCCTCCTCCTTCCT
Organism: Ovis canadensis; assembly: GCF_042477335.2. NCBI lineage: Eukaryota > Metazoa > Chordata > Mammalia > Artiodactyla > Bovidae > Ovis > Ovis canadensis. The sequence continues at coordinate 97,289,842 of NC_091251.1, forward strand.
CTGCTTATGGGGATCATTTAGAAGTTTCTATCTTAACCCCTGGGGCACAGGGGCCTGGCTTGGTGTCACCATCTAACCCCTGAAAGGGGCACCCAGTTTGGACCAGGAGCCACTTCCAGAGCAGGACAATTGCCCTTGTGTTGATATCCCATAGGAAGCCTTAATGCAGATGGTCACCCAGCCTGGTTTCTACTGATGGACAATCTGTTCTCAACTTTGGATATATTTAATTAGAAATACCATAACCCTGCATACCGAGAGGACCCCCTCCACACGGCTGAACTTTTCATTCTGCCTTTGCTGCTCACCCTTGCTCTTGGGTAGACATTCGCAGTCTTGTGAATAGATGCTTACTGGAGATGAAAGGAAGATGGTCATCAAGGCTAGAGAGGAAATACAGCAGCCTCTTCAAGCAGATCCCAACGGAACTCCAAAGCGAATCTGGCAGTTCCGACTGCTGAGCCTGCCTGGGCTCCTAATAATGGAGGTACGCTGCTCCTAGAGCATTACAGGAAGTGCATCTCAGCAGGCCCTCGAAAGGGAGTATCTAGGCAAAAGAGCTTAAGAAAAAGTCAAGAGCTACACCAACCCCAATGAGGATCCATCAGAGTTTCTAGAAAGCAGTTATAAAGCTTATAGCTGCAACGCTAGTGCAGACCCTGAAGCCCCTGAAACTTTGAGAATGTTAACAATGACCTCCATTGAGCAAAGCGCCCTAGATATTAGAATAAAATTATATAAAAGCTACATGGTGCATTTGGAATGACGCTTTCTCTACTGGTAGATGTTGCTCTTAAAGTGTTCAACAACAAGTGAAGCCAGAGGATACGGGACAGAACCTGACTTTTCTGGAAGCAGCTTTGGATTCCCAGGTGGGTAGGAACCTGAGGAGAGGTAAGCCACTATTGGGAAGGGAACAACAAACCTACTGTAAGGGGGAAAGGCACTGGAAAACAGGATGCCCAGGGATAAGGAATGAGAAAGAAAACAATGACAGAAAGACCGGAGCCTCTCATATGGTAGAAAGAGAGGAGCACTCTGATGAATGAAGAGGCCCGAGATCTCCCTTGGACTTGAGGCATCCAGTTCCAGTTTCCCCACAGGAGCCCTGGGGGACTTCAACAGGGGGGAAAGTTGACTGACTTTCTGACAGATATGGGTGGAACACACTCTGTGGTAAACACCACGGTGGCACAGAAAGCATCTCAATCCATCTTGGTCATGACAGTTTCTGAACAAGTACACAATTGTTCTTTTGACAAACTTTAGAATGTCAATTAGGGGACCTTATGCTGAATCACAGTATCTTGCATATGCCAGTGTGTCCAGTCTCTTTTGGGCCAAGATCTCCTTTGTAAATTAAATGCTCAAGTAACTTTTCTGTTAGAGGAATTTGATATCAGGGTCCCACCAGAGCATGCTGTATGCCTACATGGCACTCATGGACATCCCAGAAAAGGATACAGACTCTTGTCTCCCAGCACCTCTCCTCCGAGGCCTACAGAAAGGTAAGGCTGGAAGTGCGGGCTGATGGCACCCCAGGATAGGGCAAAAACACAAGGTTAATACAAACCCCATTCAAAAGGGATGCTGGGACACCTAATACCCCCTTAAGCAAGAAACCCACAAGGGAATTCAGCCAATTCTCTAAAGTTTTTGAAAACAGGACTGATTACACTTTGTCTGTCTCCATATAACACCCCTATCTTCCCAGTTAAAAATTCAAACTCAGCAGAGTGTTGCCTTGTCTAAGACTTGAGGGCTAGTAATGACATAGTCTAAGATTTGCACCTTGTGGCAGCTACTTACAACTATCCACTCTGTTTTCAACTATTCTAGGAGAATTAAAGCTGGTTGTCAGTTTTGGACTTGAAAGATGCTTCTTCTCTGCATTCCTATCACAAAAGAATCATAGCAGCTGTTTGTTTTTAAACAATATCCCACAAGAACAGATAGTCCAACAGTATAGTTGGACAGTCCTGCCTCAAGGATTTAAGAATTCCCCTGCCTTGGAGACCTCCCTGATGGTCCGTGGTTAAGACTCCATGCTCAACCACACAGCAGGGGTCACAGGTTCTATCCCTGGTTGGGGAGGTAAGATCCCACATGCTGCACATGGTACAGTGGGAAATAATTCCCCTGACCTTTTTGGGAAACATTAGCGTTGGTTAGGGACCGTAGAAACTTCAGATTGGATGAAGGACTCTTCCTCCAATATGTGGACCATTTGATTACAGAAGACCTACACGTAATAGTGAAAGTTTTAGTCTCTCAGTCGTGTTCCACTCTTTGCAGCCCCATGGACTGCGGCCCACCAGGCTCCTCTGTGCATGGAATTGTCCAGGCAAGAATACTGGATTGGGTTGCCATTTCCTTCTCCAGGGATCGAACCCGGGTCTCCTGCTTGGCAGGCAGATTCTTTAGCTCTGAGCCACCAGGGGAGCCCCTGGTTTTATTTACCATGCAGTCATCTGTGAAGTTAGCTGGAGTAAAGCCATGGATACATCACATTCAGGTCAAAGCAGCCTCACTGTCATCAGAAAATGACCCAACTCCTGAGAGGCCTAGAGTGCAATAGGTTTGTGAGCCCTTAAAAGCCTTAAGGTTGCTCTTCAAAAAAGACAAATATTGAGATTAAAATTTCCTTGTAGAAGAAATTTCATCAGGTTCAAATAGCTGTATTTGAAGAAAGAGAACTGTATTATTTACTAAAATTTTTAAATATTCCTAGCCCAGTGCTGATCAATTCCATTTCACAACCTCGCCCTCATCATCCCTGTTTAGCAGGAAGTGGCTGGAAAGATTATCACCCCTTATCCCCACTGGATTGTATCTAGATTGATACATGGCAATTATAATAGGGGTGGGGCAAACATGTTAGCCAGAAACTGTTGGAGGTCCCTCGGCCATTGGTTGCCGTCACAGTGGCCGCTCACTTCCTCTGTTGTGGATAGTTTTAAGTATAAAAGGAGACCATTTCAGACTGACGGAAGATAGGTTTTTTGAGACAGTAGGCTGTCAAATTCTTGGTCTGCTAGCTTCCTGATTAAAGTCATTATTCGTTGTCTCCAGCAACTCATCTCCCATTTACTGCCCTGTTGTGTGGCGAGCAGAGCAAGCTTGGGCTGGGTAAGAGCTGGATATGCTTTCATCCACGCTGAGGTCTCTGGAGGGGCACACTCAGGAATTGCCTCTCGGAAGTCACTTCAATTACACCTTCATGCCCTTCTGGGGCCAGTTAGCAAGCTAAGAGGTTCAAGATTGACTATGAGAGGGATGACTCATAACCTCAAAGAACCCATGGAAAATAGAGGACTTAAAGAGGAAAACAAGTGTTCATGCTACCATTAGAAAGGAGCTACCAGAAAGGTGAGCAGGTGACCTCTGACTCAGACCTGGGCGCTAAGGAAGGCTTCCTGGAGGATGTGACGCTTGTCCTGCAGTGAAGCATGGCACATGCGGTGAGCATGCATGGCGCAAGCGTGGCACAGGCATGATGTGCTCCTAGTGCTGCCCGGGAGTGGCAGGGGGGTCCAGCACGTGGAGGGAAAGGTGGGAGTGAGCAGGGGTGGGAGCGGAGGCCAGAGCGACATCACAACCTCCTGTGTGCTAAGTCAGGGAGTGAGAACCTTCTGGAAGCGAGAGGTGGCTACTGGAGCGTTCAAGGCAGGGCAGAGGCTGGGACGGAAGTGAAATGCTCTGTGGAACTGAGTGATGTGGATAAGATGTGTAAGAACGATGAAGATGGCATCACAGAATCAAGGTGAGAAGCCATGAGATCTGAACGAAGAAGGTGAGAAGGTCAGCACCCAGGGAACACAGTAATGGTGCCTCTCAGGGCTTGGGTCTGGCTGACTGCGAGCTGGCAGAGCTCCTCACTGACACACAGGATTCAGGGGAGAAGCAGCCCTGGGTCGGCCTTTGGATGCTGGGGCAGCAGGTGAGTCACAAATATTCTAGAAGGCATCAGACCCCCACAGAGGCTGCAAGCCTGAGAGCCACTAGAAGCAGACGGAAGGCTAGAGAAGGGTGAAGACCTGAGTGCAGGTAACAGGGCCTCTGAACACACACCTGCTTTTCTGAGGAGACACCCAGACAGCTTTGGAGGACACAGCTCAACTGAAGAGGCTTCGCTGCAGCTCCAGGGTTCGAGACTTGCTGTTCATTTTGGCACCAACATTATAAAGTCCAGGATGGAATTAACCTCATCCCTGGACATCACCTGTGGGCCTCAGAGAAGCAACTCCATCTCTATTATTGATCTATTTTTACATTTTGAGGTTTTTTTAAACCAAAGTTTTGCATAGTTAAAAAAAAACTCAAATTATCATCTACCAAATATATCATTGCCGACCTTGCTTTCCTGGTCCTCTGAGGCAACTGTTTCAGCCATTAGCAGATGATTCTGTGGTATTTACCTTCCTCACTCTAAATAACATGGGTATACAGATACCTCCTGATTTTATCCATGTTTGGCATTATCCGCTGACTTTCCAATATGGCAGTCAAGGATTCAGCTCTGCTCACCCCGCCCTCATCTCCACCACATGCATGTACCCACTTCCTGTTCCCCCATCCTCCCGATACACTTGTCAAATTTGATCGTTTCAAGTTCAGTGTTCATATTATTATGATTGTGCTCACGTTGCTCACAGCTGAGTCTCTTAAGGTAATCATGACTTTGTTCCCTTTTCCTCCATAGCTTTTCATATTTCACTGGAATTTAAGATTGCCTCCCCTCCCCATTTATTTAGTTATATTTGTGGTACTGATCACGAGTCCCATCCCTAATTCTCTCCCAGTCTGTAACCTCTTTCAATTTTCTAAAACACAGTCTTCTCAGGGTCATCTTGACCAATCTTTCCTAGAGTCTTTGATCGGCTTCAGTCTGAACAGGCGGTTTCTCGGCCTGGCCCATAGCTGTCCCCTTGGATGTTCCTTTGCTGTTGTCTTGGTGAGTCCCCTTTCCTTTCCTGGGGTTGGCGCCCTGGCTTCTTCGATCTTACATCTTACTCCCTCTTGGTTTCCTCCCTCATTTTGGTGAAGCACATCCTTTAGCAGCTTCTTGAGAGGAGAAGGAAGTGCCTTTAAAAAACTTTACACGTGTGAGAGTGTTTGATTCTTTTCTAGTACTTTTTTTCCCCTTTGGTGGTCTCCGTGTAGGATTCTAGGCAGGAAATGGTTCTCCTTCAGAAAACATTGTTCTACTGACCTCCAGGTTCCAGGCTTGACGACACCCTGATGACACTCTGCACCTGTTTTCTTGAAAATGTTTTAAGAACCTGTTTTCTCTCTGTGTAAACTGATCGGCTCTCCTCTTCACTCCAGTTTTCAAAATTCCTTAGTGACAAGAAATTCAGCCCACTCTACACACAGATATTGAGACAGGCACGTGCAGTGGGGCTTCCCTCACTCAGGGTCCCTGGCTGAACAGAGACATGCAGCAGAGCTTCCCGCTGGAATACCCAGGAAGCGCGGAAGCTGAGGCAGACAGGGTGTCATGAGTGCAGTATTGCACATGGAAATGACATGCAGGATGCGTAAGGGCAACATGTATACAAATTCCACGTGTCAGTACTTTTTAAGGGGGATTCACCGAGGGCCTCAACCTGATTCGTTAGCTATTTAGCTGCCCATGCCCTTCACATCCTCCATGCTGTCACTCTACAGCCCCCGTGGAGGTGGTGGTAAGCGATCCAAAAGGGTGCCACACCCCCTGACCTTGGGACTGCTGGAAACCACTGCATGTACAGCCCAGGTTGCGGTGGGGAGCAGCCCTTGGGGTTCGAGGCCTTTGTTTGGTGCTGTGGGAGGTGGGAGAGAGAAAACTGAGGCACTGCCCACCCCCACATGTGTTTTTTGGGGTGGAGGGATTGAGGATGGCCTACCTCCCTCAATATCCCCAGCCAAATGGTGTGTTCCTGTCTCATCTCTATCTGTTTTGACCATTAAGTCCAGCCCATCTTTGCCTTTGACATGTAACCAAAGGAAAACTAAGGAAAAACAAAAACAAAACAAAAAAAAACAACCACCACCTTTGGACTTCAGGATCAGTCCTAACGCCAGTGGTAGTGTTGTCCTCCAAGGGGCAGACTTTCTAACCTTTCTGCGCGGAACCAGGAAGACTTGAACTCAAAATCAGGGGTTCTCTCTAGCTCCCTGGGGGAGTCAATTGGAATAGAACCAGGAACCAGAGTCAGAGGGTGACTTTAAGAAAGCAGACACTAAAATGTACTTCTCCTTCAGCTTCAGCGTATACCATTTGATGTCTACAGACAGAATATACTGATGAATAGAACATGTAGTAAGCTGCTCAATGAATGTTTCTTCCCTGAATACAAAATATTTCTCTCAATGTAAAATCCACCCCACGTTTGTATACCTTTCCTCCCCCTGGTGGGAATCAGCCAAGAGACAGTACTACAGTACTTGGTGGCTGTCAGAATATTGTTTTTGAAAACAATTGACACATTATCTTAATTATTAACAATTCTCACAGCAACCCTATGACACATGTAGTTTAATCTTCATTTCACACATTCATAAACTGAAGACTAAAGAGGTAAAATAACCTGCCCAGGATCCCAAAGCCCCTAATATAGAACACCCTGAGTACACTAAGTCCAAGGCTCACAGTAGACCTGACTCCCTCCACACACAAGGCAACCCCAAATACCACTTGAATCCCAGGTTAGATACTTGGGAATTGTCACTAAACTCAAGCATTGCCCCAGAGAAGCACATGGGAGAGACTCGTGGAAAGGGACCCAGGAAAGTGGTCTGCTTGTTCTGATGCCAGTCAGCTGTGGGGCTCTGATAACACCCTCTGACTCTCTGGGCCTCAGTTTCCAGATCTGTAAAATGAAGTTAAGAATGTATCTGCAGAGTTTTAGGAGAGAACCATGATAACCTAGGGAAAGAAACAGTGAAGCCTCTCAGAGAGCTTCCCGAGAGTGGAAGTTCCATGCTCCCTGGAGAAGATCGGGAAAACTTAGGAATTTTGAGACAGAAGATGGGAAATTAATGGAAAAGTCCTTAGATGGGTATGAGTTCCCTCTTCAGACACTCTACTATACTCCAAGACTTCATGATTTCTACCGAAAAATTGGATGCCTTCAAGCAGTGTTCCCGCTCCTGGAAACCAGTGGCTCTCGAACCACAAGGGTGGTCAAACCTGGCTGCAACTTTAAACATGCCAGCTGGATCCACTCTCAGAGACCTGCTCTGGAGTGTGGCAGAGGCTTTGGGAATGTGGAGTTCCCTATGTGATTTTAATGGGCAGAACAAGTCTAGAACCACATCCGCAGAGCCTTAAATTCTTCCTTTGCTGTGAAAGTTAAAGAACACAACAAGAAAGCCCAGCACCCAGTGGCACTTGAACTTTAATATGCAAGCAAACGAATCACCTAGAGGTCTTTTAAAATGCAGCGCTGATTCAGGAGGTTGGGGTGAAGCTGGGCTTCTGCCTTTGTAATAAACCCAAGGCGATGCCAACACGGCTCTCCCCAGACTGTGCCTGAATAGCTGGCATGTATCATGAACGGATACACACTTGCAGGAGAATTATGCCTCCTTACATCAGCTGAGACCTCAAGTGAGAAGTGACTTCCCTTCTTCGTGTCTCAGGTTTCGAATCTAAAAAACGCACACTAGTGATAGCACTTCCATCACAGAATTCTTGTGATGCTTACATGAGCGAGTATAGTACACAGATTTAGCACAATAGAAACATTTGTGTGTTTTTCATTGTTAGGATACCTGACACTCCTGGAATGCTTACTACCTGCCAGGAATTTTCCAAGTGCTTTCAAATCTTAACCCACTCAAGCCTCCAAACAATACTGTGAGGTAGGTACCATTATCTCATCATCCCTGCTTCACAGATTTTCCAAAAAACTGAGACATGGAGATGTGGAGAATCTTAATTTACAGAACACACCTAGGGGCAGCTGGGCTGGTGTTTGAAACCAGGGAGGATCTGGCCTCTAATCTCTCCTCAGGGCTGAAATAAATGACTGTTCCAGGCTTTGGCTTGAGGGTTTACCTCCTGGGACGGGCTGCAGACCAGCAGGGGGGCAGTCTAGGGCTACCTGGCTGCAGAGCCCACTTAACAGTGTGTGCTGGGCTAGGCAGTTCACTCAACTGACACTGGGTCTTCAGCATCTCAGAACTCCCCTCTCCCCTCCACTCAGGTCCCCGCGTGTAGAAGGCCACTGGGAATCCAAAGGAAAGAAGAACCCTGCCAATCAGCTGCAACTCTGAGTTCCCTAACAAAAGACCAGGTCTGGGGGGAAAGCAAATAGGAGACAAGTTTTCTATAACTCACTTTATCCCAAGAGCACAACCAGCCTGGGAAATCTATAAATTTCTCTTTATATTGAAAGTCTAGCAAAAAGGGTTGGGAATTAGGGTGGGGGAGTGAGGTGGAGCCAGGCCCCAATGCCTGCCCCAGAGCTATCAGAGTCCTGCAAAATTCTTGTGCAAGCAGATAACTGTTTTTTATGGGCTGAACTGGCCAGAAAGCCTTGGTAGGTTGCCAGGACTGGCTCGAGGCATTTTCCACCAGCCGAGGGCCTAGCAGTCCGGGACAGAGGACATAAAGGCCGAGTGGGAGCAGTAACTGGGAGGGGAGCACAGGGAGCCCCACTCTAGGCTCTTCAGTCAGCTCAGGCCTCCCTTTATTCTGGGACTCTGGGACAGGTGGGTAAGTGGCCTGAGGGCTTCAGACAACCAGTCAAAGCACTGTCTCTTAAGACTGCTGGAGTCCCTAGCACATGCTCAGGGCTCCGGTAGAGGTTGGAGTCATGGAGGATGAAGATCCCAACCAACAGGAGCATGATGGCACCCCTTCTCAGATGTCCCCACTCGAGGCAGAAGCCCATGGCTACACCCTGTTTAGAGTCTCGGACAGAGAGTTCATGATCAAGGTGAGCAAGCGCCGGTGGGCGGTGGTCCTGGTGTTCAGCTGCTACTCCATGTGCAACGCCTTCCAGTGGATCCAGTATGCCGCCATCAATAACATCTTCATGAACTTCTACGGGGTCAGTTCCTTTGCCATCGACTGGCTGTCCATGTGCTACATGCTGGTCTACATCCCTCTGCTCCTGCCAGTGGCCTGGCTCTCGGAAAAGTTCAGCCTGCGAACCATTGCCCTCACTGGCTCCGCTCTCAACTGCCTGGGGGCCTGGGTGAAGCTGGGCAGCCTGCAGCCACATCTCTTCCCAGTCACCATGCTGGGCCAGGTCATCTGCTCTGTGGCCCAGGTCTTCATCCTGGGTATGCCCTCCCCCATTGCTTCCGTCTGGTTCGGAGATGATGAGGTGTCAACAGCCTGCTCCATAGCTGTCCTTGGCAATCAGGTGGGTGGAGGAGTGGGTGTTCACTGGGGACTGAGTGTTCATTGTACCGAACAGCCTCACTGTGTGAAAGCTGTGTTTGCTGACTGCAACAGTGTTTGCGACCCTAGGTGAAGTGTGGATGAGTCTGATTAAATGTGGCTGAGTGACTGTGTGAGAAAAGTGGGGAGACAGAAGGATGGGCCTTTCCTGTCACCCACGGTATCTCCTCTGCAGGCAGAAAGCCTGCTGTTGCCGTCTTTATGATCTCATTCCTCAGCTTACTTCACCAGCTTGAGCCTGTGAATTCTGTGCTGCTGTTCTTTCTTGGGGAGCAGTCCCTGCATGTCAGACTATTCTGTGTCTTAGAGTTTGGCAGATGTTTTTTGCCCATCCAACCAGCTTTCCCCAAGCGCAGTATCTCCCATATCCCGTGGAAAGCAGTCGGGGCCCTGCTGGCCCCGGTGTTGCTCTCACCTTCCTTATACACAGCTGAGGCCAGGACAATGGGAGCAGAGCTTGGGGCCCACCTCCTTCCCTGGAGGTTAGAGTTGAGTGCAGGGGGATGGAGTAGGACTGTTGCTCTGATTTCTAAGACCTACAAACCATGAAAGTCCTGGAAAGCCTTTGTTTTTCCTTCATTCTGAAAGGAGAATCTTAAATTCTTTGCATCTCTGTGAGTTTATGGGCCAGAAAGGTGGGCATGTTATGAACCTGATTTTTTAAATTGTGTTGAAATAGACACATTTATAATTTTACCCAGTCATACGTGTACACAATTCAATGGCATTAGTTTCACAAGGTTGTATAAGAATTACCAATATATGTACCCAAAACTGTTTTTCTTCATCCCCAACAACTCTGTACCGGTTAAATAACAACCTGTCCTTTCCCCCTCCTCCTGCCTCTAGTAAGCTCTTCTACTTTCTATGAATTTGTCTGTTCTAGATAATGCATATAACTAAAATCAAGTAATATTTGTCTTTTGAGTCTAGCTTACAAACTCTTTTTTCATGTGCTGATAAAACTCAAAAATTTACTATAATTACTGTTATTTTAAATGTTTGAAATTGTGGGTTATATAAGACTTCTAGGATGAGACTTCTAGGGAAGGTAAAGAGGAACTGAATGCCAGTTCTGGTTTCTCCTTCATGCAAAGTGCTCACCAAAGATACAGGCAGGTGGGTGAGTTCAGAGGCTGGCCACTCCAGGAAGGAAACTAGACCAGTGCTCCCTCAAGTGGTGCCCATTTACCTCACCTGTGGGTCCAGGACAGACTACAGATGCCTGGGCCCTCACCTGGACTTCCGAATCAGATCCTCTAGGGAAGAGGCCAGGCACCTGTGTTTCCACCTGGCTTCCCAGGCGAGGTTTGTTATCAGACGTGAACTCACCAGGAGAGAGGGGCCCGGTGCCCTGGGGAGGCGCCCTCCTGCCTGGAGCCGGCTTCCTGTAAGGTCTGGCTTGTCTTTGCTGCTGTAGGTGGGTCCAGTTCCCAGGTGGAGGAGCTGGGATCTCAGTCACTCTCCAGAGTGAGATGGGAGGGTGGGCTTGGGTGGGGCTCATAATTCTGATTCACTTGAGGTTCTGAAAATATCCTGGAACCCTGGGGAGTGTGGGGCAGGGTGGTAGAGGCCCTGCAGGCCTGTGAGGTGAAACCACAGCAGAAGCTTCTAATCCTGTTTCTTTGACCTGCAGCTCAGTGCACTGCAGGGGAGGAGGCTCTGGTAGCCTGGCCTGACTTCTGTCTTGGCCATCTTGCCTTGGCAGGCATTCCTGAGGGCCTGACAATTCTATGGAATCAAGTCTACATCTTCAGTTTCCTTGACCTTCCCACCCAGCCTGTCCCTTAGTAGATTGTGGACCAGGAAGCTCCACACCCTTGTCCCTCCCACAGATACATGAAACAAACTAGAAAGTGGCTAAAATAGCTTTCTTATAGGAGTTTTTCAAAGTCAGCAACCCAACATATGCCCAACCAGGAAAAAGCCACATTCAAAATAATAGAAAACTTGATGGAGGTTTGCTCACCCTTGCCCTCCCCTCTCCCCGATCCTGTGTCTTCCAACACCCCATTCCTTTCTGCAAACCTGACACAGCAGAGCACACCAAATTTATGTTTTACCTAATGGTACTTAAAAATATTTTTTTTTATAGGAGTATAGTTGATTTGCAATGTTGTGTTAGCCCCAGGTGTACAGCAAAGTGAATCCATTATCAATATACATATATCTACCCTTTAAAAATTATTTTCCAAAATAAGCCATTATAGAGTATTGAGTAAAGTTTTATACAGTAAGTGTTATGAGTTCAGTTCAGTTCAGTCGCTCAGTCGTATCCGACTCTTTGTGACCCCATGAACCGCAGCACGCCAGGCCTCCCTGTCCATCACCAACTCCCAGAGTTTACCAAACTCAAGTCCATCGAGTCGGTGATGCCATCCAACCATCTCATCCTCTGTTGTCCCCTTCTCCTCCCACCCTCAATCTTTCCCAGCATCAGGGTCTTTTCAAATGAGTCAGCTCTTTGCATCATGTGGCCAAAGTATTGGAGTTTCAGCTTCAACATCAGTCCTTCCAGTGGACACCCAGGAATGATCTCCTTTAAGATGGACTGATTGGATCTTCTTGCAGTCCTAGGGACTCTCAAGAGTCTTCTCCAATACCACAGTTCAAAAGCAACAATTCTTCTGTGCTCAGCTTTCTTTATAATCCAACTCTCACATCCATACATGACTACTGGAAAAACCATAGCCTTGACTAGACAGACCTTTGTTAACAAAGTAATGTCTCTGCTTTCTAATATGCTGTCTACATTGGTCATAACGTTCCTTCCAAGGAGTAAGCATCTTTCTTTTAATTTCATGGCTGCAATCGCCATCTGCAGTGATTTTGGAGCCCCCCAAAATAAAGTCAGCCACTGTTTCCCCATCTATTTGCTATGATGTGATGGGACCAGATGCCATGATCTTCATTTTCTGAATGTTGGTTGAGCTTTAAGCCAACTTTTTCACTCTCCTCAAGAGGCTTTTTAGTTCTTCTTCACTTTCTACCACAAGGGTGGTTTCATCTGCATATCTGAGGTTATTAATATTTCTCCCAGTAATCTTAATTCCAGCTTGTGCTTCCTCCAGCCCAGCGTTTCTCATGATGTACTCTACATATTAGTTAAACAAGCAGGGTGACAATATACAGCCTTGACGTACTCCTTTTTCTATTTGGAACCAGTCTATTGTTCTATGTCCAGTTCTAACTGTTGCTTCCGGACCTGCATACAGGTTTCTCAAGAGGCAAGTCAGGTGGTCTAGTATTCCCATCTCTTAGTGTTATTGTAGGTCCTTATTAGCAATCTATTTTATATATAATGGTATATATATGTTAATCACAATCTCTCAATTTATCCCTCCACACCCCTTCCTTATGTCCTGGTGATCATAAATTTGTTTTCTACACCTGTAACTCTCTTTCTGTTTTGTAAATAAGTTCATTTTTTACTCTTTTTGTAGATTCCACATATTGTTGTTGTTTAGCCTCTAAGTCATGTCTGACTCTTTGTGACCTCATGGACTTCAGCATGCCAGCCTCCTCTGATCTCCATTATCTCCCAAAGTTTGCTCAAATTCATGTCCGTTGAGATGGTGATACTATCAAACCATCTCATCCTCTGCCACCGTCTTCTGCTTTTGCCTTCTATCTTTCCCAGCGTCAGGATCTTTTTAATGAGTTGGTTCTTCCAGTCAGGTGGTCAAAGTATTGGATCTTTGGCTTCAGCATTGTCCTTTCAATGAATATTCAGGACTGATTTCCTTTAGGATTGACTGGTTTAATCTCCTTGCTGTCCAAGGGACTCTTAAGAGTTTTCTTCAACACCACAATTTGAAAACGTCAATTCTTTGGTGCTCAGCCTTCTTTCTGGTCCAAATCTCACATCTGTACATGACTACTGTAAAAAACACAGTTTGAAAATATGGATCTTTGTTGGTAAAATGATGTCTCTGCTTTTTAATACACCATCTAGGTTTGTCAGAGCTTTTTTTTTTTTTCAAGGAGCAAGCATCTTTTAATTTCATGGCTGCAATCAGAGTATGCAGTGGTTTTGGAGCCCAAGAAAAAGAAAATCTGTCACTGCTTCTACTTTTTCCCCTTCTGTTTGTCATGAATTGATGAGACCAGATGAAATGATCTTAGGGTTTTTTTTAAATTTATTTATTTTAATTGGAGGCTAATTACTTTACAATATTGTATTGGTTCTGCCACACATCAACATGAATTCGCCACGGGCGTACACATGTTCCCCATCCTGAACCCCCCTCCCACCTCCCTCCCCATAACATCCCTCCAGGGCATCCAGCCCCAAGGATCCTGTATCGAACCTGGACTGGCAATTTGTTTTATATATGATATTATACATGTTTCCATGCCATTCCCCCAAATCATCCCACCCTCTCCCTCTCCCACAGAGTCCAAAAGACTGTTCTATACATCTGTGTCTCTTTTGCTGTCTCACATACAGGGTTATTGTTACCATCATTCTAAATTCCATATATACGCGTTAGTATACTATATTGGTGTTTTTCTTTCTAGCTTACTTCACTCTGTATAATCGGCTCCAGTTTCATCCACCTCATTAGAACTGATTCAGATGTATTCTTTTTAATGGCTGAGTAATACTCCATTGTGTATATATACCACAGCTTTCTTATCCATTCATCTGCTGATGGACATCTAGGTTGCTTCCATGTGCTGGCTATTATAAACAATGCTGCGATGAACATTGGGGTACATGTGTCTCTTTCAATTCTCATTTCCTCAGTGTGTATGCCCAGCAGTGGGATTGCTGGGTCATAAGGCAGTTCTATTTCCAGTTTTTTAAGGAATCTCCACACTGTTCTCAAAAGTGGCTGTACTAGTTTGCATTCCCACCAACAGTGTAAGAGGGTTCCGTTTACTCCACACCCTCTCCAGCAATTATTGCTTGTAGACTTTTGGATCGCAGCCATTCTGACTGGTATGAATTGGTACCTTGTTGTGGTTTTGATTTGTATTTCTCTGATAACGAGTGATGTTGAGCATCTTTTCATGTGTTTGTTAGCCATCTGTGTGTCTTCTTTGGAGAAATGTCTATTTAGTTCTTTGGCCCATTTTTTGATTGGGTCATTTATTTTTCTGGAATTGAGCTGCAGGAGTTGCTTGTATATTTTTGAGATTAGTTGTTTGTCAGTTGCTTCATTTGCTATTATTTTCTCTCATTTAGAAGGCTGTCTTTTCACCTTGCTTATAGTTTCCTTTGTTGTGCAGAAGCTTTTAATTTTAATTAGGTCCCATTTGTTTATTTTTGCTTTTATTTCCAGTATTCTGGGAGGTGGGTCATAGAGGATCCTGCTGTGAGGTATGTTGGAGAGTGTTTTGCCTATATTCTCCTCTAGGAGTTTTATAGTTTCTGGTCTTACGTTTAGATCTTTAATCCATTTTGAGTTTATTTTTGTGTATGGTGTTAGAAAGTGTTCTAGTTTCATTCTTTTACAAGTGGTTGACCAGTTTTCCCAGCACCACTTGTTAAAGAAATTGTCTTTTCTCCATTGTATATTCTTGCCTCCTTTGTCAAAGACAGGGTGTCCATAGGTGCATGGATTTATCTCTGAGCTTTCTATTTTGTTCCATTGATCTATATTTCTGTCTTTGTGCCAGTACCATACTGTCTTGATGACTTTGCTTTGTAGTAGAGCCTGAAGTCAGGCAGGTTGATTCCTCCAGTTCCATTCTTCTTTCTCAAGATTGCTTTGGCTATTCGAGGTTTTTTTGTATTTCCATACAAATTTTGAAATTATTTGTTTTAGCTCTGTGAAAAATACCGTTGGTAGCTTGATAGGGAGTGCATTGAATCTGTAGATTGCTTTGGGTAGTATACTCATTTTCACTATACTGATTCTTCTGATCCATGAGCATGGTATATTTCTCCATCTATTAGTGTCCTCTTTGATTTCTTTCACCAGCGTTTTATAGTTTTCTATATATAGGTCTTTAGTTTCTTTAGGTAGATATATTCCTAGTATTTTATTTCTTTTTGTTGCAATGGTGAATGAAATTGTTTCCTTAATTTCTCTTTCTATTTTCTCATTATTGGTGTATAGGAATGCAAGGGATTTCTGTGTGTTGATTTTATATCCTGCAACTTTACTATATTCATTGATTAGCTCTAGTAATTTTCTGGTGGAGTCTTTAGGGTTTTTTATGTAGAGGATCATGTCATCTGCAAACAGTGAGAGTTTTACTTCTTCTTTTCCAATTTGGATTCCTTTTATTTCTTTTTCTGCTCTGATTGCTATGGCCAAAACTTCCAAAACTATGTTGAATAGTAGTGATGAAAGTGGGCATCTTAGTTTTTTGAATGTTGAGTATCAAGCCAGCTTTTTCATTCTCCACTTTCACCATCATAAAGAGATTTTTAGTAGTTCCTCTTCACTTTCTGCCATTAGAATGGCATCATCTGCATATCTGAGGTTGTTGCTATTTCTCCCAGCATTCTTGATTCCAGCTTGTGATTCATCCAACTCAGCATTTCACATGATGAAATCTGCATATGGGTTTCCCAGGTGACTCAGTAGTAAAGAATCTGCCTGCAATGCAGGAGACATGGGTTCGATCCATGGGATGTAAAGTTCCCCTGGAGAAGGAAATGGCAACCCACTCCAGTATTCTTGCCTGGAGAATCCCATGGAGAGAAGAGACTGACAGGCTACAGTCCAGGGTGTTGCAAAGAGTTGGACAAGACTTAGCAACTAAACAACAGCAACTCTGCATATAAGTTAAATAAGCAGGGATACTGCTTTGTCATACTACTTTCCCAATTTTGAGCCAGTCAGTTGTTCTCTGTAATGACCTAACTGTTGGATTCTTGACCCAGATACAGAATTCTCAGGAGACAGGTAAAGTGGTCTGGTACTCCTATCTGTTTAAGAATTTTCCACAGTTTGTTGCGATCCACACAGTCAAAGGTTTTCATATAGTCAATGAAGCAAAAGAAGATTTTTTTTCTGAAACTCCCATGTTTTCTGCCTGATCCAATGAATGTTGACAATGTGATGTCTGAATCCTCTGCCTCTTCGAAACCCAGCTTGTACATCTGGAAGTTCTTGGTTCTTGTACTGCTGAGCCTAGCTTGAAGGATTTTGAGCATTCCACATTTAAGAGATATCATAATGATATTTGTTTTTCTCTGTCTAACTTATTTCACTCAGTATGAGAATCTCTAGGTCCATCAGTGTTGCTGCAAATGGCATGATTTCATTCTACCTTAGAGATGGGAGTATAGGAACATTGTTCAGTAGTTTGCAGCTAGAGAAGGGCCAGCTTGCATTGAGAACTCCAACTATAATTTTTTCAATAGGATTGATACTGAGGGCTGTCATAAATGTACGTGAGTTGAATTGTGAAGCAAAAGAAAGATCTCTGCAGTGTCTTAAGAGGGAAAACAATCCCTGTTGGTGTTCTAAGAAAGAACGAAAGTTGGGGATTATGATTCTTATTAGGAGTGTGTTAAGTGTGTACTGTCACCTCTTGGACACTTATACTACTCTTGATTCTCTCTGTCTTCTATAGCTTGGAAATGCCCTTGGGTTCTTGGTCCCTGCTGTCTCAGTACCCAACATCTACAACCCTGATGAGCTTGCCTACCACATCAGCATCATGTTCTACATAACAGCAGGTGTGGCCACCCTGCTTTTCATCCTTGTCATCATCGGTAAGGTCATTAGCAGATTTAAGGGGTCGGTGGGGACGGAGGGGGGTCCTGCTGACTTGGGTGAGGACCTCCTTATGAACATGACCCTAGAACACCATTCTAGGTATCATGTATTCTATAAAATGTATCTACAGAAACTGGAGGCTGGGCTTCTAATGGTCTTCAAGCCTTATAGCCCGAGTAGTTGCTGCTCATACAGTGCTAGCCGGCCCTGTGTACTCTGTTAGCTGCTCAGTAAAGTTTAGCTGTAACTCACCAGTTTCCTAGTGTGACCTCATCAGAATTAATGGGCAGCCTGCTGATTTCCTTGGTGAAACCCTGTGAGCATTTATGATGTCACAGGTCCTATGCTGAGTGTGCCTGATCTCACTGACTCTTCAAGTGCCCTATGGAGGGGGTACCACTATCAGTTCACTTAACTAAGAGGAAACTGATACCTGAGGAGAGTGATCTCTATTCAAGATCAGATAGTAAGTGGCAGAGATTGGATTCAAGCCTAAATTGTTTAACTCCATACCCTAAAGTTCTGGAACAAAACAGAATTGACCTACAAACACTAGTCCTCTCATACATTCACCTGAAAATACCTGGGGACCACATTTTTAAAATACTTTTTAAAAATGTATATAAGATAGGCTTATTATGGAAAAATCTAGAAAATACAAAAAAAGCATAAAGAAAAGGATCACCATTGTACCAGCTAATCCCAACCAGAAACCTCAAATAACTACTATTAATTTTATGTGAATATATATCTAAACATTGAGATATTTGGTTAATATGATTTATATCCTCTTTTATCATCTGAGTGATATCACACAGGCTGTGATAAATTCAGAAAGAGTGCAGTGAGTCATTTGTCTTTAAAGATTAACCAGCTGTCTCTTAATATCTGAAAATTCCACCACACACAAAGTTTTCCTTCCTTCCCACCGGCCTCACCTCCAGAGTCAAACAGTTTTATGATCAGGGACCTCATCCAGCTGTTCTCACTGTCATTCCCTCCCCGGGTCCAAGCTGAGGAGGGGCTGCCTGATGGCTTTTAAAAGCTCACAGGATCTCTTGGATGGAGTTCCTTGTTGTTCCTGGAAAGGTAGGAAGCTGTGAAGCTGTGGCTGAGAACAATGTCAGCCAGAACTGAAGTTTCAAACTGTAATGTACCTAGTTGTAAATCCTTGTGTTTGTAGCAAATGAGGGCCTTTGCAGTTGAGATCTGAAGGTAGGACATTTCTACAGTGTGACATTTTACTATTAATCACACAGAGTAGTTGAGTAAAAAGAACTGAAAAATCTTATCTGAATTGTGGTTTGCAGTTGGCAAGTCCCTGAGCAAACCCTGCCATTACAGATATTAAAAAACAAAACACTTCTTTCCTTGATTTCTTTCCACTAATAGAAAACGTGGGACCAATTTGTTAGCTCAGCTGGTCAAGAATCTGCCTGCAATGCAGGAAACCCTGGTTCAATTCCTGGGCTGGGAAGATCCCCTGGAGAAGGGATAGGCTACCCACTCCAGTATTTTTGCCTGGAGAATCCCCATGGACAGAGAAGCCTGGTGGGCTGTAGTCCAGGGGACTGCAAAGAGTCAGACATGACTAAGCACAGCACATACACAAAATAGAAAGGGAGGTGAACAGGCCAGATAATGGATGAGAGGTTCCCAAAGGTGGTAAGTTGTTCGAGACTATTTCCAGAGAAGGAAGAAGCAGGGCCCTGTAGTCTGGGCTGGAGGGTTGTTTGAGCAGGGGAATCATTTGATCTTCAAGAGATTAAACCTCATTTTCAGACCTTCCTCTAAATGGAGACAGTCTCCTGACCTTTCACAAGTGTTCTTATGGAGTCTGGGGGTAAAGATGGTGCCTCACCAATTTAAGCAGACAGCTGGTTAAACTGATCTGGCCCCCAGAGAACTGAACAGCAGTCAGTGCAGTGAAATGGACTGTACCAGCTGTACTGAAACTAGAACATAAGGAGAATGGTTTCCCCACTGTCCCTCCCCGGTCCTTCCTATCAGAGCCCCAGTCCTGCAGGAGTGTGTGTTAATCCTCTGGTTTCTCAGGAGGCAGATGTCTGATTCACACTCTGAGAAACTAGGGAGGGACTCAAGGTCTCTGCAATAGGAGCAGCCCCTATTCCCTTACTCAGGGAGTGTTTATTGGCAGCAGGTGCCAGGCTCTGTGCTCAGCATGGGCAGCCCAGCCCTTTCCCCGGGAGGTACTCTGGGGCTGAGTCCTCATCCGGGCCCACTAATCCCAGAGCCTCAGCTCTCACTTCCTTTCTGTCCACTGGTTACTATGGGATTTTTCAGTGCTCTGCCCTTTGGTATTGCCATTTATTACAGGACTCCTTTATCCTTGAGCACTGCCTGGAAAGTCCAATGATCGCAGCTGTCCAAAGGTCATTAAGAAAAAGTAATCAAAGGACCAGCCCTTCAGCCACAGGCAGTGAGATGCAGCTTCAAGAGAGGAGACTCTAGAGGGTTTAATCAAAGAATTAATATTTCCTTTTGAAGTCTGAGCCCCTTCTCAGATGAGGGAGTCAGGGCTTATCCATGTGGCAGCTCTGCAGGAGTAGGACCAGAGGACTTGCAATGATCTCTGTTTCTTTCCTTTCAGTGTTCAAAGAGAAGCCTAAACATCCCCCCAGCAGGGCCCAGTGCCTGAGTTATACCTTGGCGTCTACTGATGCTTCGTACTTAAGTTCCATCATCCAACTCTTCAAAAACTTCAGCTTTGTGCTGCTAGTCATCACCTATGGTATGATGCACATGTGTCCAGGGTGTACTGGAGCTGAGCATGTGAGACAAGAGACCTGAGGTTTCTGTGTATCTTACTGTTTCCAGATCCCGAATGTATATGTAAAGTCATCATTTAGGGTTAAGCAGAAGAGCCAGCTGTGCCACAGAGTCTTCCCTGTTCCTTTAAGTTTACCTAGGAAACCATTCCTTCCCCTGTCAAGTCACCTGGCAACATGCCTACTGACCCACCAAGTCTCATCCCAGTATGTCTGCTGTGAAGCAGTATTAGGTGACCGTTTATTGTGCTGTCCTTAGTACATCTTTGGAGAAGGAAATGGCAATCCACTCCAGTACTCTTGCCTGGAAAATTCCATGGATGGAGGAGCCTGGTGGGCTATACAGTCCATGGGGTCACAAAGAATCAGACAGGAAAAGTCATTTCCAGGCCTGTTTCCCCACAAACTAGGAACTCCCTGAGAGCAGGGATTTATGTTTATTTACCTATACATTTCCTCAGCAGTAGGAGAAATCATAGCCTGGAGTAGGTACTCCAACCTGACAGTTGTTAAATGGGTGACTGAATGAAGGTATGGAAGGATGTTTACATGAGTCTTACTATGTGAATCATTCCCCAACCAATCCTTCATCTGCTAACCTGGCTCCTTTTTTCACCTGAATGGAAATTAACATCAGGTATGGTAAGAAGCAGATGTGTCCAGGTGTGTACTTCAACTAGAAATGTGAAAGAGGAGACCTGATGTATCTGGATTTGGGGCATTTTTACAATAAAAAATTATTTTCCTGAAATTCAAGTCTAACTGGGTGTACTGCATTGTTGTTTTTACATTTTTTGTTTATTTGTTTGGCCACCCAGCATGTGGGATTTTAGTTCTTTGCCCAGGGATCAAACCCACATCCCTCTTACATTGGAAGGCAGATTTTAACCACTGGATCACCAGGGAAGTCCCTGTTGGGAGTTTTTAAGTCACTGTTTTAATTTCAGTACTTGCAATTGGTCTGTTCATATTTTCTACTTCTTCCTGGTGCAGTTTTAGAAGGTTGTGTCTTTCTAAGTGCCAGGGTCTAGAGAGAGATAAGGAAAGAATGTTGTAGATAAGAAAATAGAGGAGAGAAAGAGGCTGATATTCCTTGGTTTACATAGAAAGCCAATAAACCTCTGAGACAAGGAGTTTGCCCTGTTCGTGGAGGCCACAGGTGCCCTCCCGGTCTCCCGAGGGAGTGAAGATACAGAACGCCTTCCAGTTCAGGTCTTAGAAACCCAGGCAGATAAGTGAACGCAGGGAGTCTCCATGCTCTAAGGGATCAGCCTGAAAAAGAAAGTGAGAGAGAGAAAGAAAGATAGAAAAAAAGAAAAAACATGGGGTGACCAAGCTTCTTTGGTGAGTGAGGCCCAATTACTTTATTTTTCAAAAGGTACTTTTATACCTTGCCTTATACATAGAGGGAAATGAGAGATGCAAGGTCATACAGAGTCAGCCCAAACATTCTAGCAGTTTTGCCCTTATCAAGACCAGGATTTTTTCTGCATACCTTTCCCACAAATGATGTTGTGTACATTATCTTCTGGCCCTGGAAGCCTGTGAACGTTTTATGACCCTCTTTTGATAAAGTCTGCTCAACCAGAAAACTGATTTTCCCTCAAAATGGTTTTTCTTTATATTTTTAATCTATGTCAGCCTCAGAAAATGCTAAACAGAGTTACATTTTTCACAGAGTAAAGGTGCAGTGAGTTACAAGAAAGAACCAATTAGCTCAAAGATCTGATGTGGTTAAATTCAAGGCTACACTTTTTTTTTTTTTACATAAACTATGTTAACTAATGCACTCCCAGGTGTACAGTGGATAAGAGATATGGGAACTTAGCAACAAGCATTGGCTCAACAGTGAAATCTTACACCAGCACTACTCTAATAACTTTTAACTCTTTGAAAGGCTCTATGTTTTAGGCTTCCCATGCCTCTCACAGTTGGGAGGCTGCGAATAACCACATGCGTAGCTGCAAGAGTCTGGATAGACCTGCCAAGCAAGCTAGAATGCTAACAGAGGGGGTTTGATTTGAGACACTCCTTTTAAATGCAGGAGACTGTAAACTGGAGCTCTAAGTTAACTTTTTCCAGAGAAAGGTGGTCGGGGATAGCCCCTGTTAATGTCAGAAGAGTGAGTGAAAAGTATAATGCAGTAAGACAGGCAGATTCTGGTCTTTTGGGGGTAGATGCTTGAGAAAGTCCAAGGAGGACCCCTGAGGCCTGATTCCACCTTTGCATGTCAGGCCCCTTCCTCATGACCTTTGCCACGGGTGGGGTTCCCCATGCTGGCTCCGAGCACTAAGAATTTGTCCATTTCTTCAATGTTGTCCATTTATTGGCATATAGTTTTTTATAGTAGTCTCCTTATGAAACTTTGTATTTATGTGGTGTCAGTTATAACTTCTCTTTTATTTTTAATTTATGATTTTGTGTTCTTTCCCTTTTTTTGTGATGAATCTAGCTAAAGGTTTATCAATATTGCTTATCTTTTCAAAGAACCAGCTTATAAGTCCCTACTATTATTGTGTTACTGTTGATCTCTCCTTGTATGGCTGTTAGCATTTGCCTTATATATTTGGGTGCTTCTATGTTGAGTGTGTATACATATATATATATATATATACACACACACACACATATGTATAATTTTTATATATCCCTTGATCATTATGTAGTGTCCTTCTTTGTATCTTATAATATTCTTTATTTTAAAGTCTATTTTGTCTGATATGAGTATTGCTCTAGCTTTCTCTTGATTTCCATTTGCATGGAATATTTTTTATTTCATTCTGTCCCTTTCGGTCTCTGTGTGTTCCTAGATCTGAAGTGGGTTTCTTATAGACAGCATATATATGGGTCTTATTTTTGTATCCATTCAGTCAGTCTATGTCTTTTGGTTGGAGCACTTAATCTATTTACATTTAAGGTAATTAATGATGTGAATGTTCTTATTGCCATTTTGTAAATTGTTTAGGATTTGCTTTTGAAAGCCTTTTTTCTTCCCTTCCTCTTTTATTCTCTTCTCTTGTGATTGGGTGTCTATCTATAGTGATATGTTTGGGTTGCTGTTTTTGTTCTTGTGTATCTATTATAGGTTTTTGGTTTGTGGTTTTCATAGCTTTTGATATAGCAGTCTACATATATACAAGGTTGTTTTAAGTTGCTGATCTTCTGATTTCAAGTGCATTTCCAATATCCTGCATTTGTTCTCTCCTCATGATTGCTGGTTTTGATATCATGTGTGTGTGGATTATTTCCTACCTTTATGTTAGTCTTTTCGTACTGTTCGTGGGGTTCTCAAGGCAAGAATACTGAAGTGGTTTGCCATTCCCTTCTCCAGTGGACCGCATTCTGTCAAATAGCTGTGAAAAGAAGAGAGGTGAAAAACAAAGGAGAAAAGGAAAGATATAAGCATCATCCTTATGGCAGAAAGTGAAGAGGAGCTAAAAAGCCTCTTGATGAAAGTGAAAGAAGAGCGTGAAAAAGTTGGCTTAAAGCTCAACATTCAGAAAACGAAGATCATGGCATCCGGTCCCATCACTTCATGGGAAATAGACGGGGAAACAGTGAAAACAGTGTCAGACTTTATTTTTTGGGGCTCCAAAATCACCGCAGATGGTGACTTCAGCCATGAAATTAAAAGACACATACTCCTTGGAAGAAAAGTTATGACCAACCTAGATAGCATATTCAAAAGCAGGGACATTACTTTGCCAACAGATGTCCGTCTAGTCAAGGCCATGGTTTTTCCTGAGGTCATGTATGGATGTGAGTGTTGGACTGTGAAGAAGGCTGAGCACCAAAGAATTGATGCTTTTGAACTGTGGTGTTGGAGAAGACTCTTGAGAGTCCCTTGGACTGCAAAGAGATCCAACCAGTCCATTCTGAAGGAGATCAACCCTGGGATTTCTTTGGAGGGAATGATGCTGAAGCTGAAACTCCAGTACTTTGGCCATCTCATGGGAAGAGTTGACTCATTGGGAAAGACTCTGATGCTGGGAGGGATTGGGGGCAGGAGGAGAAAGGTATGACCGAGGATGAGATGGCTGGATGGCATCATGGACTTGATGGACGTGAGTCTGAGTGAACTCCGGGAGATGGTGATGAACAGGGAGGCCTGGCATGCTGCAATTCATGGGGTCGCAAAGAGTCGGACACGACTGAGCGACTGAACTGAAATAAACTGAACTGAACTGAAGGCAGAGTTCCAAAGAATAGCAAGGAGAGATAAGAAAGCCTTCTTCAGTGATCAATGCGAAGAAATAGAGGACAAGAACAGAGTGGGAAAGACTAGAGATCTCTTCAAGAAAATTAGAGATACCAGGGGAACGTTTCATGCAAAGATGGGCTCGATAAAGGACAGAAATAGTATGGACCTAACAGAAGCAGAAGATATTAAGAAGAGGTGGCAAGAATACACAGAAGAACTGTACAAAAAAGATCTTCATGACCCAGATAATCACGATGGTGTGATCACTAATCTAGAGCCAGACATCCTGGAATGTGAAGTCAAGTGGGCCTTAGAAAGCATCACTATGAACAAAGCAAGTGAAGGTGATGGAATTCCAGTTGAGCTGTTTCAAATCCTGAAAGATGATGCTGTGAAAGTGCTGCACTCAATATGCCAGCAAATTTGGAAAACTCAGCAGTGGCCACAGGACTGGAAAAGGTCAGTTTTCATTCCAATCCCAAAGAAAGGCAATGCCAAAGAATGCTCAAACTATCGCACAATTGCACTCATCTCACATGCTAGTAAAGTAATGCTCAAAATTCTCCAAGCCAGGCTTCAGCAATACATGAACCGTGAACGTCCTGATGTTCAAGCTGGTTATAGAAAAGGCAGAGAAACCAGAGATCAAATTGCCAACATCTGCTGGATCATCGAAAAAGCAAGAGAGTTCCAGAAAAATATCTATTTCTGCTTGATTGACTATGCCAAAGCCTTTGACTGTGTGGATCACAATAAACTGTGGAAAATTCTGAAAGAGATGGGAATACCAGACCACCTAACATGCCTCTTGAGAAACCTATATGTGGGTCAGGAAGCAACAGTTAGAACTGGACATGGAACAACAGACTGGTTTCAAATAGGAAAAGGAGTATGTCAAGGCTGTATATTGTCACCCTGCTTATTTAACTTCTATGCAGAGTACATCATGAGAAACGCTGGGCTGGAAGAAACACAAGCTGGAATCAAGATTGCCAGGAGAAATATCAATCACCTCAGATATGCAGATGACACCACCCTTATGACAGAAAGTGAAGAGGAACTAAAAAGCCTCTTGATGAAAGTGAAAAGAGAGTGAAAAAGTTGGCTTAAAGCTCAACATTCAGAAAATGAAGATCATGGCATCTGGTCCCATCACTTCATGGGAAATAGATGGGGAAACAGTGGAAACAGTGTCAGACTCTATTTGTTTGGGCTCCAAAATCACTGCAGATGGTGACTGCAGCCATGAAATTAAAAGACACTTACTCCTTGGAAGAAAAGTTATGACCAACCTAGATAGTATATTCAAAAGCAGAGACATTACTTTGCTGACTAAGGTCCGTCTTGGTTTTTCCTATGGTCATGTATGGATGTGAGAGTTGGACTGTGAAGAAGGCTGAGTACCGAAGAATTGATGCTTTTGAACTGTGGTGTTGGAGAAGACTCTTGAGAGTCCCTTGGACTGCAAGGAGATCCAACCAGTCCATTCTGAAGGAGATCAGCCCTGGGATTTCTTTGGAAGCAATGATGCTAAAGCTGAAACTCCACTACTTTGGCCACCCCATGCAAAGAGTTGACTCATTGGAAAAGACTCTGATTCTGGGAGGGATTGGGGGCAGGAGGAGAAGGGGACGACCGAGGATGAGATGGCTGGATGGAATCACTGACTCGATGGATGTGAGTCTGAGTGAACTCCGGCAGTTGGTGATGGACAGGGAGGCCTGGCGTGCTGCAATTCATGGGGTCACAAAGAGTCGGACACGACTGAGTGACTGAACTGAACTGAACTGATGTTAGTCTTTACTAGCGAGCTTCCCCATTTGCAGTTTTCTTGATTCTAGTTGCCTTTTCTTTTTTTCCCTGCCTAGAGAATTCCTTTAGGATGTGTTATAACACTGGCTTGGTGGTGCTGAATTCTTTTAGCTTTTGCTTGTCTGTAAAGCTTGATTTCTCTGTCAAATCCGAATGACCTGTCTAGGTAGAGTATTCTTAGTTGTAGGTTATTTGTTTTCATTACTTCAAATATATCATGCCATTCCCTTCTGGCCAGCAAAGTTTCTGCTGAAAAATCAGCTGATAACCTTATGGGAAAGATTGAGGGCAGGTGCCGGGAGCCAGTGTGAGGAATCCCGCCCGTGACAAGGTCATGAGGAAGGAAGCTGGCATACGCAAGGCGTGCTCAGACTTCAGGGACCCCTCTGGAAATTCCTAAGCATGTACCCCAACAAAAATCTGCCGGCTTTTGTGCTCTGCTTTTCTACTCTTCTGACATTTTCTGGAAAAAGTCAATTCAGGGCTTTAGTCTTCTGCATTTGAAAGAGTGTTTCAATCCAAAAAACCCTCTGATGGCTTTCTAGCCTGCCTGCAGGACTCGTACAGCTGCGCGTGTGATTGAGGCCTCCTGACCGCAGGAGGCACAGGAAGCTTAAAACATCCTAGGAATGTAGGAGCTTCCGAGGAGTCAAAATCTTTTTAGGACTGATTAAAGGTTTCATTTGTTGAGTCAATATTTGCTGCCAAATTTTCACATCCTTTAGTTGTAGATATAGTTAGAAAAACAAGTAGTAGACCTTGTGTTAGCAACATTAGATCTTTGAGTTAAGTACCCTCTTTGTTGTGTCCCACTGCACCTTTGTTCTATTGAGATGTAACTTTAATGTTAATGCTTTAAGGAGATGTAGATTAAAGAAAAACACTTCAGGGGAAACAAGATTAACATTCATTAAGGAAGAGAGCCAAAAAGTGTTAACAAGCCTCTTGGCCAGAAGATAATGTAAATCACCTGAGACCTTTTGTATACCAAATGATGTATAGAAAGAGCTTGAGCTGCGAACGCTACATAATCTTGTGTTACCCATTGACCTCTGTGTTTTATCAAAAGTATAAAAGGCCTTCTGAACAATAAAGGATGGGGCCAGCTCCGGGGGCCAGCTTCTGGGGCCGGGGGCCAGCTCCGGGGGCCAGCTCCGGGGGCCAGCTTCTGGGGCCGGGGGCCAGCTTCTTGGACCAGCTTCTCTAACTAGTCTCCCGGCCTGGTTTCTTGGCACTCTGGCTCCCCCCGTGTCTCTCTCTCTCTTTCTTCTTCTCTCTTCTTTCCCTCTCTCTGCTCTTTACTTTAATTTCAGGTTGAATTTCCACCTGGAGTGCGGAGGCTCATCAGGTCTACTTACTTGCCCCGGCTGTTAAGATCCGCGAGAAAGGGAGCTTAAGGCGAGGCACCCTTAGATATTCAAGCGGGCGCCGGTGGCCCAACGTAGATGGTGCAAATTCCTTGTCTGGAATTTTATTGGCCTTCCGCGTAAACCAAGCTATTCAGCCCTCTTCCTCCACTTAATCTTCTTACTACACTATAATTTCTTAATCTAATCTTACTTTAATAAATAAACAAGTCTTTCCACGCCGACGCCGTCCACCCTTCGAATTCCCTGGATCCACCGGGGCTGGACCCCGGCAGGCAGGGGAGAAGGGGCAACAGAGGATGAGAGGTTAGATGGCATCACAAACTCAATGGACATGAGTCTGAGCAAACTCCAGGAGACAGTGTAGGACAGGGAAGCCTGGCATGCTGTAGTCCATGGGGTCACAAAGAGCTGGATATGACTTAGCAACTGAACAATGACAAGCTTATGGGAGTTCCATTGTATGTTATTTGTTGCTTCTGCTTTGTTGCTTTTAATAGTTTTTCTTTGTCTTTAATTTTTGTCAGTTTGATTAATACGTGTCTCTGCATGTTCTCCTTGGATTTACCTTGTATGGGACTCTCTCTGCTTCCTGGACTTGAGTGTTTACTTTCTCATATTAGGAAACTTTTTGACTGTAATCTCTTCAAATATTTTTTTAGGCCCTCTCTTCTCCTTTGGACCCCTATAATGCAAGTGTTGGAATGTTTGGTGTTGTCCCAGAAGTCTCTGAGACTGCCCTCATTTCTTTTCATTCTTTTTTCTTTATTCTGTCCCACAACGGTGACTTCCATCGTTCAGTCTCGCACCTCATTTATTTGCTCCTCTGCCTCAGTTATTCTATCGATCCCTCCTAGTGTAATTTTTTTTATAGCAGTTACAGTACTGTTCACCTCTGTTTGTTCTTTATATTTCCTAGCTCTTTGTTGAGCATCTCTTGTAACTTCTCAGTCTGTGCCTTCATTCTTTTTCCAAGTTTGGCATTTTTGCAAGAGGAGGTGAGCTCAAGTCCTTCTCCTCTGCCCTCTCTTTTGGAATCGAGAGGCTGCTTTTAGTTTAGATGCTTGCTGTCTCTTCCCTCAATGTGTGCTGCTGTTATCCTGGTGATATGGGGTGTGCAGTTACAGCAGGCCTTGCGTGCCCCCAGGACAGTGAGCACAGGGCCTGGCGCCTAATTGTGGGTCTCCTGGTGGCAATCTGTGCCTGCCCCTGGAGCCCACCAGGACAGTGGTGACTTGTGCTGTCCTTGGACCTCCTGTAAGTCATGCCCTGTTTCCTGGGCATGCTCACAGGGAAAGAAGCTCTTATTGTGGTCCTGCCCCTCTCCTCATGTGCGCCCAATAATGGCACCTTGCCTCTCTGGCAGGCCCAAGCATCTTCTAAGTATACTCTCTGTTGCCGCAGTCACCTATTCAGGCTATTTTCACGCAGCCAACCCTGGTCCTTTCCCCAGGTCTGACCTCTGAAGCCTGAGCTTCATCATCCAGTCCCTGCCTGGACTGATGGAGGAGTATCTCAGGCTGGGAGGTGCCAGGAGACAGTGCTGGCCTTCTGTGCGGGTCATTCTCCTTTTTGCCTTTGACAAACCAGTTGCTGTGCCCTCCTCCTGGGCTCAGAAGCTCTTCCTCCATCCAGTCTTATCCCCTTCCTGGTGAGGAGGCTTCCCCAGGTGCAGGAACCTTCCCTCCTTCACAGCTCCCTCCTGGGGCAGAGGCCCCACCCTGATTCCTTCTTTGTGGAGGTTTTCTCGTCTTTATGGAAGTCTGGGGGCTTCTGTCAGTGTTCAGCAGCTGTTCTGTGTGATTTGTTCCCTTGCAGGTGTGTTTCTGATGTTTTAGTGGGAGAAGATGAGCTCCACGTCCCACTCCTCTACCAGCTTGGTCCCCCTCCTGGGCCATTTTCTCACCCCTGTTGGGAAGCCCTTCGTTGTCTTTCTCTGAGCACAGCGACTCTCTCCACTGGCCTGTCCTTTATGGGGATCCTGGTAACTATGCCTGTGCATGAGTTACAAACAATAGTGGCTTCTGGGAGGGGTTGAGGCAGGGTGGGGGCCTTACCCAAGTTTCCCTGCACTGAGCCATCAGCTTGGGGGCGAAAGAGAATGGCTTCTGAGTGGCTCTGTGGCCTGGGGTCCTGTCGACCAACTCCAGTGAAGAGGGGTGCCCGAGGCTGCCGTCCCTAGGCACCGTGTCCTGTCTTATGTCCTTCTAAGTGGACCTAATGCCAGGTGTGCCAGTGGCAGTCATGCGAGCCTCAAAATTAGCTGAAATTAAAAAGACCCCTGGTGAGTCTTCCAGACTGACCTCTGTATAATTGTTTTTCAAATCTGAGTGTACCTTTCACATCTATAAAATTGGAAGAGAATATGACCTACTTTCTGGGGTTGTTATTAGGAATATAAGTTGTTTAGAAAAGTTTCTCGTATATAAGGACGTGCCACTGCCCTCACCACCAGCATCAAGACCACGGCCACCAGTATCACCACCACTATCAGCGCCACCACCCCCACCACCACCATCACCAGCACCACCACCCCCCCCCCACCACCACCACCCCCCCCCCCCACCACCACCACCATTACCATCACCACCACCATCACCCCCACCACCACCACCATCACCCCCACCACCACCACCACCACCACCATCACCCCCACCACCACCACCACCATTACCATCACCACCACCATCACCCCCACCACCACCACCATCACCCCCACCACCACCACCACCATTACCATCACCACCACCATCACCCCCACCACCACCCCCCCACGCCCACCACCCCCACCACCATCATCACCATCACCCCCATCACCACCCCCACCCTCTATATCACCACCACCCCCACCCCCAGCATCACCACCACCCCACCACCATCACCACCACCCCCACCATCACCATCACCACCACCACCATCACCACCATCACCCCCACAATCACCACACCCAGTGCCATCACCACCACTATGACCATTACTGCCACCACCCCCACCCCCAGCATCACCACCACCCCCACCACCATCACCACCACTCCTACCATCACCATCACCACCACCACCATCACCACCATCACCCCCACAATCACCACCACTATCACCAACACCATCAGCCATCACCATCCATTCCTGAGGCTGCCCTGCCTGGGCACCGTGTCCTGTCTTACATCTTTCTAAGTGGACCCAATGCCAAGTGTGCCAGTGGTAGTCACGTGAGCCTCACCACCATCATAATCATTATTATAAAGGGATGGTAGGAGGCCCTTTTCCTTGGATCAGTCTTAGTCTCATCTTAGTTACAAAGTCACTATATGGTTTTGGACAAATGGCCTCATTCTCTAATGACACCAATTACTAAAATATATTCTGCTGCTAAGTCACTTCAGTCATGTCTGACTCTGTGCGACCCCACAGACGGCAGCCCACTAGGCTCCCCTGGCCCTGGGATTCTCCAGGCAAGAACACTGGAGTGGGTTGCCATTTCCTTCTCCAATGCATGAAAGTGAAAAGAGAAAGTCAAGTCGCTCAGTCATGTCCGACTCTTAGTGACCCCACGGACTGCAGCCTACCAGGCTCCTCTGTCCATGGGATTTTCTAGGTAACAGTACTGGAGTGGGGTGCTATTGCCTTCTCCAAAAATATATTCTAGGTGCTCCATTTACTTGATGGATGAATCAATGAATCAGGAGAGTCAACTAGTTGTTCTTTAGGGTCCTTTCTGATTTCAAATATAGGATTTTGGATGATATGGAATCTGAGTAGAGAGTTGAAAGAGGGATATTGGAAAGAGGTGACAATCTACCTACAGAGGGAATATTGTCAGGGGTCAGAGGTCTGGAGCATTCTGGAGGGGGCATAGGTCATCAGGAGGAGGTGGAAAAGTGCCCAGTAGTTTCACTGAACCCTTAGGTCAGGCCAACTCTCAAGAGGGATGTAAACAGTTCTGACTGGGAGTAATATGTACTTTCTGGAACCTGGGTTTCCAGGACAGAGCTAAAGGGATGAGACAACAATGCTGGGTGGTTAAGTAGAGATGAAAGTGTTTACTTTTGTTTGTTTTGGAGCATTTCTTCTTCTGTGAGGGCACCACTCTCACTGCAAGGAGGTCAGGATTTCTGACCTGGCAGCAGAAGTGAGCAATGGCCCCGCAGGAGAACGCCCCTCATGCTGTGTTTCTCCCTGCCTCCTTCAGGTCTGAATGCTGGTGCCTTTTATGCCTTGTGTACCCTGCTGAATCGCATGGTGATCTTCCATTACACGGTAAGGGTGTTCCCCAAACCTGCTGGGTCCTGAGAGAAGGCAATCTCTAGAGTGGGCAGGAGCTGGGGAGGCAGTATGCTATGGTGTGAAATCCAGGATTTGGAGGGAGGCGGCTCTGGGTCTCAGCCCCACTGCCAATAGAACTCAGATGTATGATAATCTGGTTTACCGTCTCTTAGGTCTCGTTTCTTTTCTCAGAAGAAGCCTAATTACTTATTGAAAAATTAGTTGAGGCTTAGAAAGTAAATGCTAAGATATATATGTGTAAAGTACATAACATGGTGCCAGACAACATAGTAGGCAAACATATATACACACAGACTTGTAGCTGAAACATCTAAGTTGTGAAATGGGGACAAGGTTCGATTTTAAATGCTTAGTGGCTCAACAGAAAGCCTGTTGTAAATGTTTCCAGAACCAGGGAGGGCTGGGAATGGGACTCTGAGTATTTAGAATCAGGGATCCAAGGCCCAGGCCTCTTTTTAAAACTCAAGGGTCTCATGCTTGTGGGAGCATGGGCCACTGTGCGTTGAGTGTTTCAGTGTTGGAGGTTGACAGCTCTGAGTTCAAATCCTACCTCTGCACTTAATAAAGGCCCCATGACCTTGGGCTAGTGGGCTAATCTCACTGTGCCTCAGTGTCTTCACCTGTAAAAGGGGGATATTGATTCCTAACCTTATGGTGGAGAATTACGAGAATTAAATGAGATGATGATATAAAAATGCCCAGCATGCTGTCTGGCTTCTAAAAACACTTTAAATAGATATAATTATTATCTTTCTATCCTTTTAGCACTGATAGCTGGGAAAAAAATCTTAAGTATGGAATCTTTGGATATATATACACAGTTTTTCCATCTTAGAGATGGGAATAATGACAAAGGTGTCCTATAAAGATTATATTTTAAAAAATCTGTCTAAAAGTGGTTCTAGGATAGAATTTATTTTCCCCCAAGATTCAGTATGATCCACACACATCCAGGGTTATATTATGTGGGGAGGAGCAATTATTCTAGGATTCTGTTCCCACTGGCAGCTTCTTACAGGTCATCTCGTTCTAATACTTTCTGAGAACTGGCTCTAATGGCACGCCTTTACCCCTTTGCCTGCTGGTGACTGCGCCCCATCAGATGTTCTGTTCCATCCTTGAGTGATCCTTGGGGGGTTTTTCCAGGGGGAAGGTGTGATAGTTGGAAGAATCGGCCTGACCATCGCTGTTGCAGGAATGCTTGGGACTGTGATCTCAAGCATCTGGCTGGATAGGACCAAAACCTACAAGTAAGTGACTCTTCCTCTTGGACTGAATTGGAGACTGTTTTGAAATGACTTGTTCATTAGCAACATGGCTCAGCAGCTGGGGTCTGAGTGGTCAAGGAGGCAGTTCAGATGTATCTTCTTGGAGGCTCAGTTTGCTCATTTATAAAATGAGGGAAGCAGTTCCTTCCCTGTGGGGACCATAGGAAGATTAGAGATAGAGGACATCAGGCCTTTCCAAGTTCCATCCGAAGTAGATCATGGAAGGAGCAGAGGAAGGAGAAAAGAAACGTGGGAAAGGATCAGCAGTTGGAAGTAAGTGGAAATGCCCAAGAGTGGGGATGAGAAGGTGATTGCATTGCCAGGTTCCCATGGCTCCTTCATGGACCCCCTGGGGTTAACCAGGGTGCTCTGTGCTTCCAACAGTTTTCAGTGAATTACCTTGCAATTGCTTCCACATCATTGGTAAATATTGTGATATGGTTTAGTCCTGATTACACTGTGTGTTTCTAAGGGCCACTAAAATTTTAGTGGATTGCAGGCTAATTGGAGAAGGCAATGGGAACCCACTCCAGTACTCTTTTGCCTGGAAAATCCCATGGACGGAGGAGCCTGGTAGGCTTCAGTCCATTGGGTCACTAAGAGTCGGACACGACTGAGAGACTTCACTTTCACTTTTCACTTTCATGCGTTGGAGAAGGAAATGGCAACCCACTCCAGTGTTCTTGCCTGGAGAATCCCAGGGACGAGGGAGACTGATGAGCTGCCATCTACAGGGTCACATAGATTTGGGCATGACTGAAGTGACTTAGCAGCAGTAGCAGCCAGGACGCTTAGTAAAAACACAGATCCCTGGGTTCCACCCCTCATGGATGTCAATTCAGTTCCACCCCTTATGGATGTCAATTTTTAAATTGCATTTAAAAATCAACCTAGATACCTTGATTCAGTAACCAGCGTTGGGAAAAGTGCTCTGAAAACAGAGGCTCAACTTGTGTCTGTCCCGGGCTCCACATCTACTGGGTGCTCAGTTAATGCTGCTCAGTGAGGCAGCTGCCTGGGCTGTCCTGCGCTGGGCAGGGCAGTATTCTGGGCTGCTTTGTCAAGGCCTCCAAAGTTCCCAGTGTCTGGAGGCGACAGACAGCGGCAGACCTGTTCTTTGCACACAAACCTGCTTCTGTGAGGCTCTGGTCAGACCAGGGCTCCCTCTGGCTGCCCTCGGCAAAGGCCAGTTGAGGCCCTCCCTGGGGATGTGGCTGCCTGGCTGGACACAAGGAGGAGCCTGGCTGGCCCTAATTACTGCTGGTGGAGCTGGGCTACTGCCTCATTTCTGCCATATGCTGGTTGCTGGTTTCAGGCAGTGAGGACTGACCACCCTTGAACCGGGGAATAACAGCATTTCTCTTCCAGGCTTGCTCTATGGCAACAGAAAGCATGGATTGGAATGTTTGCTGGGCCAGGATGTGGGCAACCAGATGATCCAGATGAACCAGAAAAGACAGTGAAAAGACAGTGAAAGGCTGGGAGGACACAGCAGAGTCTAGCTGACACGGTTCCTAGTGGCATTTGATGTCTGCATCCTGCAATCAGCAGGGACATTCTTCTTTCCGCTCCACTACTTGGGCAGAGAAAGGGTGGGGGAGCTCTGTCATCTGGGCATTTTGGTGCCTGTTCCTTCTCCCTGAGGCTCCCAGGTGTGTCCCCTTTGGTTTGGAGATGGAAATTGGATGGTCAGGTCCATTTATGTCTGGCTGAGGCTACAGATAGTTTTGCAGACAGGCTAGTGGTTTAAGAAGAAGCTGTGTGTAAAGAAATACGGCAAAAGGTAAGCTTGTATGGTCAGCAAGGGAGATGGGTGTCCATGGGGCTGGGTTCTGCAGCGGGAGGGCCTGGATGCGGGGAGCAGGGCGAGAAAAGATGAAGGCCCTCTGACCTCAGCAGCTGCTCTGAAGACCCAGGAGGGAGAGGTGTCCTTCAGAGGCTGTTGCTCTTTTCCAGAAACTAACAGGGTGTTAGTCTTCCTGTGTAGGGGAGCAGAAAAAGGACAGATTTCCAAGCCCAGCTCTGGGTTCAAACTTTAGCTGTGCGGTTACTGCGTATGTGACTTTGGACACGTAATCTGAGCCTCATGTTTCCTCTTTGGTCACATTCAGGATAGTTGTACAGACTTTTCTTGCACACGTTTGATAAGAGTTGAATGAAATACTAACTGCATGTAAAGGGCTCAACAGAATTCCTGGCATCCAATCACTGCAGTATCAGTCTGACGTAAGCGCAGTATACACAGCCGGCCCCACCGTGTTTCTGGCTTCAGCAGAGATGAGGGAACGCTCTGAGCTTTCGTGGTCTGAGTCCTGATGCTCGTGGCCAGAGTGCACAAGCAGGTGCCTTGTGGGTCCCTGGCCTCAGTCAGGAGGACAGGGAGAGGGGCTGGTCCCAGTGCAGGAGTCAGGGCCACAGCAGTCCTGAGGGGCAACCTGGGGGAGAGGTGCGTGGAGGGGCATGAGCAGGGTCAGCCCAAAGCAGAAGCCAGCACTGATGGGCCTTCTGAGGGACCAGCAGAGGGATGTGCACCTGGCAGGGGCGCAGCTTTCTCCCTTGGGCTTTGGAGTCAAGGACTCATTCAGGGCTGGGGAATGTTCTCTCAGCCACACTGTCAGGAGTGGAGGAGTTCAGATTCAGCAGAAAAGCTGTGCTGCACGTGTGCAGGTGGCAAGAGGAAGGACTCAGAGATGACAGAGACTCTCACAGTCAGGGCCCTGTCTGGCACTGTCTTGGGGTCGGGGGGTGATGCAGACAAGCAGAATGGGCTTCTTGGTCCTGTGACCACTGCCACCTGACCACAGCTGATGTGTGTCCCCCCCTTTTTTTTTTGGTGAAGGAGAAGGAGATGAAAGAGCTGTGCCCTTCTTTTATGTAGGTAGGATGTGTCAAGTCCAGGTGCAGAGTGATCTGGTTGAGAGGGGTCTACAGCAGAACATACATGCCTCAAGATGCTTCATACTGTCCTGATCTGACCCTTGATATCTCTGAGCACAAGAACTATTTGTGTGATCATGGGTCTTCTGTCCACTAACCACATGGACACCATGTTCATGTGAGTAGATGTCCCAGCACACAGCAGAGGACTTGACATATATTAGATGCCCCAAGAATGGAAGGGAGGGAGGGAGGGAGGGAGGGAGGAAGGAAATATCCTGGTGAAGTCTGCGGGCCGTCACTTAGAACATTTGCCTCTCTCTGTAGGGAGACTACCCTCGTACTCTACATCATGACTGTAGTGGGCATGGCGGGATACACAGGGACCTTGAACCTGGGACACCTGTGGATAGTATACATCACTGCTGGGATAATTGGGTAAGTTTCACCTCTCACCTGCTTAACTGGAAAGCACCACCACATGGCTCCTAGAGCTCTGACCTCCCAGAAGCAATAGGAGTCCCTCTGCAGCCTCTCACTGACCTCCAGAAAAAATGGAAATAGTGGCCAGAGGTCATGTTCACCTGTCACATTTCAGAAGGCTCCCTGGGGGCTTCAAGGCCCATCCATGATGATGAAATGGACCGTGTCCTTCACAAATCTCTAGGAGGCTAGGAAATGTCCTGTCTTTATGAATTCTGCCTGGGACAACAAGGGGGCCACAGAAGCACACAGGTCTGGGAATCAGAAAGGGTGGATCTTAATGTCACTTACGCCGGGGACTATCTAAAACCACAGGCATGTCACATAACTGCTCTGAGACCCAGAAGATAAGAGTGGCCTGCCATATGTATGCAGCTGTTAGAAGTAATGAGAGTGATTACAGATGTGAAGCAGCAGAAGGTGTGGTGCAGATGTCAGATCACAGGACTGGCATTTTCTAGACCAGTTATACAAGAAAGAACCTGTCCACAGGGATCTCTGCTCATTGCCACCTCCCAGTTGTTTTTCTGTGGGCTGTACGTGACTGTGTGTGTGTGTGTATGAGAGAGAGAAAGAGAGAGAGATTGAGTCCTGCTTTGCTGGCACCTCTCCGAAGGACACTCAAGACCCCAACCCCTCGCCTTGAGTCCCAGAGAGCTATGGAGAGGCTGGTCAATATCCAGGGACTTCCCTGCCAGCCCAGGGCCATGTACCCATCACATAGCAGTTCTCAGCTGAGGGCTGAACATTCCAGGCATCCCAACCCCTCTTGTAAATGCTGACCCTATCTAATTGATGGTCAGATGCGGAAGGAACAGGGATCCCCAAAGGGCCGCTGAGAAAATAGCCTCAGCTTCTTTCTGGCCTGCAAGGGTCCCTGTTTCCTTGGCCTGGCCTGATTTTCAAGGGCCTGGAATGTCTTGATGGGAAGAAAGACAACAGGCAAAGTAGTTATACGGAGGAGATGGGCTCCTGTCCTCCTCGTTCTGGAAGTCCTCCCTTACCTTGTTTCTGTGATCTGGTTGTCAGCTTCTCCATAACCGGCTATCTCACTCTGGGGTTTGAGTTTGCCGTGGAGCTGACATACCCGGAATCAGAAGTTGTGTCGTCTGGCCTCCTCAACGTGTCTGCCCAGGTAGGCCTCTCGTTGGGTGGTGGCGCCGGAGCCGTGGGTCTGTGTTCCCCGCCGGGCTCGGCGGGTGCAGGCGCTGCGTTAGGGCAGCTCAGCTCCACATGGGCTGCCTGGCTGGGCCCCTGTTTCCAGTCTTCCCCATGTCTTTGCAGGTATTCGGGATCGTCTTCACCATCTCCCAGGGCCAGATAATCGACAACTATGGAACCACGCCTGGGAACATCTTCCTGTGTGTCTTCCTGACCCTTGGGGCAGTGCTCACTGGTGAGTCAGGGCCCCAGGACAAAGTGATGCTCTGACTGCGCCCGAGTTTATGCTGTTGGCAGATTCAGACCCCAGTGTCCTGACTGATCACACAGATCTGGGACACTGGAGCAGAGGTGCAAAGCGGAGGGCTCGTGAGGAAGTATCTTTGGGAGGCATGAGCATGGGCTTTGCCCCCACCCTACCCGCAAAAGACCCTTGTTGGAACCCTGCACTGTGACACTGACCTCCATAGCTCTTCGACCTTGGGCAAGCGGACCAGCCTCTGGAGCCCCACTTTCCTAATCTGTAGAATGGAGATGGCTGTGAAGCTTGGAGCACTGTGTGCAAACTCCCTGGAAATATCAGGGGTCTATGCATGGAGGCCACTGTCATCACTGGCTTCTTCCTGTCTGGCACAGCAGTGGTTCCCAGGCTCTGTCAAGCTGGCTGGTGGAACCTCCAGATCCCTGGAAGGTCTGGAGGAGATGGGATACCCATGACCCTTAGGAGAGTAAGTGCTCCCTCTCGTGGATGAGCTTGACCATTGCTCTGCTTGGTAACTTGCCCTTCTTTGTCATCCCTTGATCTTAGCATTCATTAAGGCAGATCTCCGGAGGCAGAGGCTCCTGAGACTGTGAGTATGTGGGAGCTGCTGGGCCGAGACGTGGGCACAGACTTTGCTGAAGCTGTGGCACTGGTGGGAAGCGGGGGAAGCGCCCGGGGGACTGGTAGCTGTGAGAGCCGCTCAGCGTCACACACGTGGAGACAAAGGGTTTCCTCTGCGGGGCTCAGCCCTGCTTTTCTGCTGCCCTCTTCGGGTTTTTCCTCCCACTTCCTTCCCTGCTCCTGGCCTCCCTGCTCTGGTCCCCAGAGCTGGGCCCTGTGTCACGGTCTGCAGAGCAACACCCACCCCAGGGTCCTGAGACAAGTCCTGAGGCCCCAGCTCCTCTCCTCTCAGCCTCCATCGGTGACTGGGGAGGAAGGCTGGGGCCTGGCTCCATCACCCTGTCGTGGTGGTGGTAGTCTCCAGGCAGTGGCTCTCCTGGCATGTGACTGCCCCCCAGGCAGTGGGCAGTGCCAGGGGACGGAGAGACCACTGGGTTGCTAGCAGGGCTCTAAAAGGAGAAGTCAGGAAGCAGACATTGGTGGTGAAAGGGGAGAGGACCAGGAGTTTGATCTAGAAAAGAAAAGTGCTTCCCAGTTGCTCTAATGGGCTATGGAGTATTTTAATCAAACTGTTAGGTTTCAAGTCTGAGCCAGGATGAAAGGAATTTTCAGCTCTAAGAAGGAGCATAGTAGGATATATTCCTTTTAAAATAGAAGAAAAGACCTAAAGCTTATTACAGAGGTAATACATGTTTCTTTGTAAAATAACTTTACAAAATATGGAAAAGTGTAAAAATTTAATGGTCACCTGTAATAGCGTCAGCTAGAGATGAGGTGCTGTTATTTTTGCATTTCTTATATGTGTCCACATATAATAGTGTACATAGCTGTATTTTTAATAGAAATGGAATCTTGTTCTTCGTGCCTTTTTTTTTTTTAATTGTTCAGTTCAGTTCAGTCACTCAGTCATGTCCGACTCTTTGCAACCCCATGAATCGCAGCACGCCAGGCCTCCCTGTCCATCACCAACTCCCGGAGTTCACTCAAACTCACATCCATTGAGTCAGTGATGCCATCCAGCCATCTCATCCTCTGTCGTCCCCTTCTCCTCCTGCCCCCAATCCCTCCCAGCATCAGAGTTTTTCCAATGAGTCAGCTCTTCGCATGCCAGCACTTTATCAATTCATTAGTTTCTTACAATACACTTTCCCCCCCACTTGCAGCATACCTTTAATGACTGCAAAATGACCTAAGAACTGCACATGGATAAACATGATTTAATAGTTTTCTTGTCCAGGAACATTAAGGTTGTTTCTAAATTTTGTTTTTAAACAATATTGTGATCAGTATCCCAGAAGCTGGATCTTTGGGCATGCTCTTTAGCAAAGTATTTCCTTGAGTAACGGGTCAGTGGTCACGCCCATTTTTAAGACTTTGGTATGTATTACTCAGCTGTCCTCTAGAAAGGTACTGTCAATACCACTTGTTTACATTGCTCTCAGAGTATGTAAGGTCCAAACTGACATATTTACCAGTTTGAAAAGTCTTTGTCAATTTCCACAAGAAAAGTTGAATCTGAAACAGGTCTATTTAGTCCTTTTGATGATCGGATGCTAATCTTTAGGTCTTTGTCCTCTGATCTCACGCTCTGGAGTTGGCAGGTGGCAGCAGGTAGCAGGGGAAGGGGGAGATGGCCTGGGACAGGACGTTCAGTGGGAACACAGGGAACACCTGAGACAGGGGCGGTCTCCTCAGGAGCCTGTGAGAACCCTGCCATCAGCCTGTGGAGATGGTCTGGTCCCTGTGCCAGAGACAAGGAAACGTGATCTGGGACACTTCAGTGAATCCATTGGGAGCCTGGGTAAAAGATGCCTGTGATAATAGGATGGATTCTAGTAAAAACGTTTCAATTTGAAATGTGACCCATTGTGTGAAGTGATACAAATTTTGCTATGTTTACTTTATAATCTGTGTTTCCCTTTCAGATTTAGGGAAGTGGAAGTTGTAAGTGGCTGATATTTGTAGCAACCAGAGATAATTTAGTAAGTAACATTTTAGTCATTTCCCTGTTTGTTTCCTGTGGGTACACTGTGCACTGGGCTTTCTGCCCTGCTTGTTTCCGTAGGAGAGTCTGACAACTTTTCTACACCACCGCCCCCCAACCGCACGTCTCCATGTGTACACGTCCGTTTCCTCCTGTTTGCTACTTAGGTTGTCCCACATTTCCCTGTCTCGCAGGCAGTTCCTTGCCCCCATGGGCCAGGCTTGTTATCCAGCAGGCGGTGAGGGCTCAGTCCTGTGCTTGTGGACTGTGGGAAGCAGTGCGAGTTGGGCCAGGAGGCCAGTGGGTGCAGGCTCATGGTGCTGTCCTGGATGCACCTGGGGGGCTGGTGGGACGGGGGTCAGAGTCACGCGGGGCTGAGCCCAGGGGAGTCAGGGCTGTCAGAGGGCATCGTGAAGGAGCCGTCATTTCCCCACCGAGGTGGCGGGTGTGAGTGGGACCTGCAAACCGTCCCAGGACTTCAGCCTCAGCGCCAGTGGATGACAGGGCAGGGAGCGCATCAGACCAGAGCTGCACTTTCTGATCACTGAGGTGTGTCATTGGCAGAAAGAGCCAGAACTTCCAGTGGGTCAGGACTGACGCTGATGATGACAATCTGTGTTTGGGTTTCCATTTTTCTTCCAGTTGGTAGTTCTTGGCCACAGAGACATACGCCTTGTTTGGTTGTGACTTCAAGGTGGTCGTGCTGAAGGAGGCAGGTGTGTGTGCATGAGTGTGTCAGAGACAGGAGGTGACGTGAATGGTTGAAGGCAGCTGCTGGTTCCTGAGTGAGGGCTTCTCAGGGCTGAGGCCGAGCTGGGGCCGACAAGTTAGCAAGATGGAGAACTGGATGCTGGATCTCCCGCTGTTGCCTCTGCCATGGGCTGCCCTGGGGGTCATGGCGGGTGAAGTGCCGTTTGTCCAGCTGACGTGGCCTGCGTGTGCTCCGCCAGCCTCGATGGTCAGAGCTGTGCGGGGCTCGGCCCGTGCTCAAGGCCTTGTTGGGAGCGAGATGAGCCCCTGAGGGAAGAAGCAACGTGTTCCTAAAACAGCAGACAAACGCCCAAGTTGGCAGTTAGTACTTAGGGGCCTCAGAGTATAATCTTCAGGGCATATTAATCCCACCCAGCTAACAAGTGTGACCCTGAAGAACTAATTCTGAGCCATCGTCCTCAAGAAATCTGATGGCAAAGAGCCGAAGCCTCCTCTTCTCTGGGGAGCTATATTAGTATATACATACTGTGAGCCATACCGCATCCTGTCTTTGTAACAGTTCCCTGTGCGTCTGTTCCACACATGTGGTAACTGTATTCCTCCCCTGGGGGCTGCCCCTGACTGGGGGTAGTCAGCACTCCTGAGAGGGGGCAGACGTGGCCCTTCCACAGGCACGTGGGGGTCCATCCAGGTGAGGCGAGGCTGTCAGAAGGGGAGGAGGGTGACCGGAGCTCAGTGACACTCACAGTGAGATGGTCCCTGGAGGCTGTGGTGTCCTGGAAGGCTGACCTTTTCGCTCCTCCTTTGCTCCTGTCGTGATGGTGTGTGTGTCTGGGGAACACTGTGTGTGACCGGAGCCCCTGTCCTCGTCCTTGTTCAGTCGGGGATGCTGAGTGCCTGGGACTCTGGTCTTTCCCCTGGATTCCAGATGCACAGGCAGGCAGATACTCAGCAGGGTGGAGTCCCTACCTCCTCACCCCAAGGGCTGTCCCCTTGTCTGTCTTGTAGAAACCCCAGGAGTGGGACGAGGAGGAGGACAGCAAGAGCAACAAAGCCCCCACCACTGTCCAGGAGGAGCATTTCTGAGAGAGAGCGGAGGAGCGACTCGGGGGACTCAGACCGCCCCCACCTCCCCAGCCAGCACAGCTCTGCCTGCCAGCCCCACGGCCTTCACCCGAGCATCTCCTAGGGGAACTGGGAGGAATATCTGTGTCTTGTAGGACAGTGCTCTGCCTCTTGGAAGCCACTCCAGAGCTTACGCTCTCTGTGGGGGAAATGCCCTTTCCACCACACAGGTTGGGGCCCTGCCCTCCCCCTGCAGGTTCTGGGAGCTGGGGGGCCAGAGAGAATCCTGGAGTCAGTCCTGGCTGCTGCCTCACCTTCCTGCCCCAGCCCCTCTCTAGGGAGATGTTCTCCAGAGGAAGGGCGAGCCCAGCCCATGGTCTGTGTCCTTCACTGCAGACTTACCTGGATCATTGCCCTGAGAACTCCAAGGGTCTCCCTAGAGATGAAAGGAAAGAAGAAAAGGTGGCCCTTGAATGGGCCTTGGGTCTGCTGGGTTAGATAACCTCTTCCACCTCTGGTGGGGACTGTTTGCAGCCCCAAACCCTCTCCTCATCCCTTCTCCAGCAACAATCCTTTCTTAGACACCCTGAATTTGAAGGGACTCCTTTCAACCAGCCCAAGCTGACCGCTCCTGCCTTGCCTGCATCTGGCTGTACTCAACAGCTTGGGGACAATTGCCTGAAAATGAGACGTTTGTGCCAGTTCTCCTGTGCCCTGAGCTCTGTAATCAAGACGCCTGTCCTGTTTGGTTGTGCCCACTGCCTCGGCCTCAGCGCCTTGGAGTTGCCTGCGTGGCAGCGGTGCTTGGGCCAGGACCCGAGGCGAGCCCGCGGTGTCTGTGTCTGTGTGCACAGGTCCTCTGTACATAAGAAAAGTCGAACTTCTGGTGGGAGGCCCGAGCTAGGGCTGGGAGGGAAGTGGACAGTGATGGTTTTCCACTTTTTGATGAGGCCAAAGTGTTTACTCTTCAGTCCCTTAAAATGCATAAGCAGAATGCTTGCTGAAACCATTGCTTCATCTTAAAAATATAAATAGTTATTATGGCTTGCCTTGTCATTTGTTGGGGCAGAGACAGGTTTGGGGGTGGGAATGGGAAGGGGAGGGGTGGGGGCTCCATTCCATGAGAGGTGGTCCTCTGCTGCATAGACGTTGCCATCTAGTGGGTTATTATTTTTTAATTTTTTTTTTTTATTGAAGGATAATTGCTTTACAGAATTTTGTTTTCTTCTGTTAAGCTGCAACATGAATCAGCCATAGGTATACATACATCACATCCCTTTTGAAACTCCCCCCCAATTCCCGCTCCATCCCACCCCTCTACGTTCTGCACCTCCCTCCTCTCCCAAATCACGGTACCTGGTTTTCTAGAGTCTTAGCACTGCCTGGGGTCGTTCTTTCAGGTGTGGGCTTGTTGACAGTCTGATTCTTGACTACAGGGACATTGCCTGGGTCGTTCATGTTTCCTTCCCAAGTGTCTGGCATGGAGTAAGTGTTCAGTAAACACTCGCTGAAGTAGCGAATGGGTTCTCGCATCTATACTCTGTGCGTGAGGGTTCTGCCAGTGTGGAGGGGCTCAGGGCTGTGTCTGGATGGCAGCCGTCTGCTCCAGTGCCTTGTCCTTGGGCTCCAGTGTTCTTTCCATGCTCATACAGCTGTTTCTTCCATGTTGTCCAGTTCTGCTTTCTCAAGAACCTGTTTCTTCTTTGTGAAGAAAACAAGAGAGGGTTCTGGATGTTCAGTTGTGTGCTCAGAATTTGGAAGGTGGGGACAGAGAGGAGGAAGATTTGACTTCATGAGAAATGAACAAGAGACGAAAGGCAGCCAGGTTTACCTGGGTCTTGCACTGTTCTACTCATTATGGTGTATTTGATCTGCAGAAAGCTGGGATCTTCCTCTGCTAGGCTTCAGAGGAAGGCAGGAGCACTCTGGGCTTAGAGGCAGCCAAAGTCCCAGGACAGATCAGAGCAGAAGGTTTTTCTATTTATTACAAGTCTCATTACACAAATACAGCTGACTGGAAGGTCTAAAAGACCCTTCCAGCCCTGATCCACCTGTAGGAGCAAGGACAGGGGCCACACTCACTGGCCGAGCCCTTCTTGGAAGAACTGCTTGTCTCTCAGATGGTTCAGAGTCTTGGGGTCCAGCAGCAGAGAGAAACCCAACCTGGATGGACAACCTCTCAAAGCAATCCTTGGTGGCAATGCTCTGGGCAAATTAGCAGCTTGAAGTTTCACAGTTTGCATCTTCCAATCATACAAGTCAAGTCAACAGTTAAAAATAAAATGAAAAAAGGAGAAGGCTGGAAAAGTAGTGCTGGAAGAGGCTATGGGTGTGGGAAGGGCACACAGTGGGCTTCAGATATATTGGCAGTTCCTTGATTTGGATGGACGTACATCATTCTAAAATGATCCTTTCAGTTTAGTTCAGTTCAGTCACTCATTCGTGTCTGACTTTTTGTGACCCCAT
This sequence comes from Ovis canadensis, assembly GCF_042477335.2. NCBI lineage: Eukaryota > Metazoa > Chordata > Mammalia > Artiodactyla > Bovidae > Ovis > Ovis canadensis. Next base: position 97,334,272 of record NC_091251.1, read on the forward strand.
GAACCGCAGCACACCAGGCCTCCCTGTCCATCATCAACTCCCAGAGTCCACCCAAACCCATGTCCATTGTGTCTGTGATGCCATCCAACCATCTCATCCTCTGTCATCCCCTTCTCCTCCTGCCTTCAGTCTTTCCCAGCATCAGGGTCTTTTCAAATGAGTCTGCTCTTCTCATCAGGTGGCTGAAGTATTGGAGTTTTAGCTTTAGCATCCGTCCTTCCAATGAACACCCAGGAATGATCTCCTTTAGGATGGACTGGTTGGATCTCCTTGCAGTCCAAGGGACTCTCAAGAGTCTTCTCCAACACCACAGTTCAAAAGCATCAATTCTTCGGCACTCAGCTTTCTTCATAGTCCAACTCTCACATCCACACATGACCACTGGAAAAACCATAGCCTTGACTAGACAGATTTCTCTGCTTTTGAATATGCTGTCTAGGTTGGTCATAACTTTCCTTCCAAAGAGTAAGCATCTTTTAATTTCATGGCTGTAGTCACCATCCGCAGTGATTTTGGAGCCCCCAAAAATAAAGTCTGACACTGTTCCCCCATCTATTTGCCATAATGCGATGGGACCAGATGCCATGATCTTTGTTTTCTGAATGTTGAGCTTTAAGCCAACACTTTCACTCTCCTCTTTCACTTTCATCAAGAGGCTTTTTAGTTCCTCATCACTTTCTGCCATAAGGGTGGTGTCATCTGCATATCTGCGGTTATTGGTGTTTCTCCCGGCAATCTCAGCTTGTGCTTCCTCCAGCCCAGCGTTTCTCATGATGTACTCTGCATATAAGTTAAATAAGCAGGGTGACAATATACAGCCTTGACGTACTCCTTTTCCTATCTGGAACCAGTCTGTTGTTCCATGTCCAGTTCTAACTGTTGCTTCCTGACCTGCATATAGGTTTCTTAAGAGGCAGGTCATGTGGTCTGGTATTCCCATCTCTTTCAGAATTTTCCACAGTTTACTGTGATCCACACAGTCAAAGGCTTTGACATAGTCAATAAAGCAGAAATAGATGTTTTTCTGGAACTCTCTTGCTTTTTCCATGATCCCGTGTATGTTGTCAATTTGATCTCTGGTTCCCCTGCCTTTTCTAAAACCGGCTTGAACATCTGGAAGTTCACGGTTCACGTATTGCTGAAGCCTGGCTTGGAGAATTTTATTCTTTACATACATTTAAATGGCATTGACCTTCTGTATGCACGTAATATCTTAAAAGTTTTTTAATTAAAGAAAAAAAAAACCCCAAATGTGAAAGGCTATAAGTGGATGATGGAGCAGAAATGAAACTGAAGAGCACAGAGAAGGAAGAGGCGAGCAAAGGCGGGAGATGACGTCTTGGATGTGGGGATGTTGGCCTCAGTTTCTCTTCTTCTGTCTGGATCCTGGTTCTGCTTCTAGGTGCTGGAGCCCCACTAGCATGCCCAGGATTGAGATACCTTAAATACAGACAGACAAGATTAGTGGCTGACATAAGCACCGTGCTTTCTTATAATGCTTGTATAAGGCCTGTCTTTAGGGTTGGGACGGCTCCTGTGGGAGTTCCAGAGTCACTGGATGCTTACTTGCCACTGTGAGGGGTGCCATGATGCCAATCGTGGGAGCCGCGGTCCCAAATACAAACAACTCAGAGAGGAAGTGTCCCAATGCGAGGAAGAAGGTCCACAGCGTGATGTAGTAGAGCCTACAGGGGAGCAGACAGAAAAGGGACGGAAGGTTCAGCTTGTTCAGTGTGGAGGAAGTGGTCAGACTTGAAACACACAAATCAAAACCCAGGAAATGACTATGGCTAAAGAAAAAGGAGACTTGGTCCCGCAAAAGACCTGGATGCTGCTGCTGCTGTTGCTGCTAAGTCACATCAGTCATGTCCAACTCTGTGCGACCCCACAGATGGCAGCTACTAGATCACATCAGTTTTATTCACCTCTAGGGCAAAACCGAAGCCTTCAACTGCTAAATCGAGAGGAGAATACCCAGCCATCCAGAGTGGCTTTGCAAGTCTTAGCAAGGTAGTGAAGCCAGTGATAGCAGAGTCTGGAGTATGGCAATCCTAGGTAGTGTAGACAATTTTGGATCAATCACACTTATGTATTCTACTTACTCAAACTGGCTTGACACTAGTCCAAGCCTGCTTTGCAAGTTTCTGGCCAGGGGCTGGTCAGTGCTCATCTGATGGATGCCACCGAATGAAGGGCATGAATGCGGAATGGGTACCAAGGGCCTTTCTGGGACTTTTACATGATTTTACAACATTGGCTGCATCTAAGATACTTTGCATCTTAACCTAGTAAAATGATCACATGGAGGACACAATGACAATCTCATAGGAAGATAACTTGTTCCTCAGTTTTGACAAGGAGGTGGAGAAGACAGAAGTTATAGGAAGATGGACCACTTTGAGAGCTGGTATCTTTCTTCAACTATGAAATTTAAAAATTATGAAGTACTTCAAACATACAAAAAATCATTCATAATAGAATTTACCCCTATACAACCAATACCCTACTCCATCAAATCTATCTTGACATTTTTGCTTCAGATACCATTTTCCTAAGAAATAAAATATTACAGATTTCAGTTAAATCTTCCTGGATGTCTTTTGCTTTCAAGTGAAAGTTGGCTTATTTAGAGAAATACCGATTAAATAGGAAGAATGCAGACAGTTTCAGAAAGTGAGAACAGCTGGGAATTGATTTCAGGTTTCTGGTTAGGGAGGGAATATAATCAGAGAGCATATCAGAAGCACAGGGACAAAAAATCCAGGCTTTACAAAAAAGTTGGAAATAGAAGTCAGCATTTCCGGCTGTCCTGTGTTGGGTGAAGGGGAAATGAATGGGTAAGAGATGTAAAGATAAGTCTTAGCTGTCCCTGTTCATCCCCAAAGCACAACAAAGAAAAGATACACCCCCTTCTACTTCTCAGTAATTCTTCATCATGGTAAAGGTCATTAAAATGATTATGCAGTCCTTACTCCTTCCCAGTCACCCTGAGAGGAAAAACAGACACACAAGTCTCATTTTATACATGAAGGGACTGAGATGCAGAGGTCTATAATAAACTTGCTGCTTCAAAGCTATTACCAGTAGAAATGAGACCAGAGCCTATTTTCCAGTTTTCATTCTTGGGCCTCTGAGTGTTTCCACTAAACCTCGCTGCTTCCAAAAATACATATCAATCTAGAACAAGTAGTCCATAGTTTCAGGTTCAAAAATACGAAAAAATAAAGCTGGAGAGATCACAGTGTTAATAGCCCTCAAATCCCACTTGTCCTAGTCTTCTCAGCTTAAATGAATTGAGTCTCTAATATGCAAATCTACAGAATCAGCAACAAAAATCACTGATTCCCAGGGCTACTAGGAGGAGTCTTAATCAAAGTCATGTGGCAGCATCTGGTATAATAAGAGGGGCTCAATAAATATCATCATCTCCTCTCTTGCCCAGATGCTGAGAGTCTGGCTAACACAAAAGTATTTTGGTATGAAGTTCTTTTGGTGGCCTTACCTGGGGACCTGAGCAAACTTTCCACCTTGATTGCGGTGAGGATTGGTGTTGGGAAGAAAGCTTGAGCCCCCTCCAGTGGCCAGCTCAGATTGCAACACTATCTAGCCCAGGGGCTGCGACTGCCTGCACTTTTTCCACACTAGTTGTATGATGGAGAATGAAATGGCAGGCCACTCCAGCATTCTTGCATAGAGAATCCCATGGACAGAGGAGCCTGGTGGGCTGCTGTCCATAGGGTCCCACAGAGTCGGACACGACTGAAGCGACTTAGCATGCATGCATTGGATAAGGAAATGGCAACCCACTCCAGTGTTCTTGCCTGAGAATCCCAGGGATGGGGGAGCCTGGCGGGCTGCCGTCTATGGGGTCCCACAGAGTTGGAAACGACTGAAGCGACGTGGCGGCAGCAGCAGCATCAGTCTGTATTAGGTCTTTCCAGGTGGCAAAGAGATAAAGAACCTGCCTGCCAATGTAGGAGCTCAAGAGATGCAGGTTTGATCCTACCCTAGGTCAAGAAGATCCCCTGGAGTAGGAAATGGCAACCCGCTCCAGTATTCTTGCCTGGAAAATACCATGGACAGAGGAGCCTGGTGGGCTACAGTCCATGGGGTCGAAGAGTTGGACACGAGTGTGCACGCACACATGCACGCAGTCTGTGCTCTGAAGACGCAGAATACAGAGGAGTCCTCGTTCTCTGTGACCCTCCCTTCATGACTCTGTGTAAACACACAACGACTTACTGATGAGCTCATGACATCATGGATCGTGATATCTGTTCATCCTTGCCTCTCAAGGAGGAATGTGAGCATAGGCATGCCATGGCCTCTCTAAAAAGAGCAAGCACACTACCTCTTCAGTAGAAGAAAGGCTGACACGTTAGTAAAGAAGTAGAGGGATATGATGCAGGCCACTGGATCACAACATAACCAGTGTGCTGTGTCCATTTCAAAGAATTGTTAAGCTTTATAGACATTCAGGCCAGTGATGTTTTCTAGCCCTGGAAGGAATGGTACCTAGTAATCTTTTATCTTCACGTCCTAGGTTACTGTATCAAATCATAGGCCATATGATGGAATCATAGTCCATCATAACTGCCTCTTGGCCCTGGGCATTTATTAGAATCAACTGAAGAAATCTTATCAAATTACCCAGACCTGGATACCAGATCAGTTAAATCATACACACTGGAGATGGGTCCAGGAACCCCTGGTATCTTCTAAAGCCTTGCCTTGTTGATTTTCATGTACTGGCATTGATAAATAAGTCTCTGAGGGAGGAACACAATGGCTCTACTCAGCACCCATTTCAAACACAGGGAAATGCTCTTCCCTCCTTTACATACGTTTTGTTGTGAATGTCGATGGCGCAGAGGCAGCGAACCACTGATGAGAGCAGTGTCCAGATTCCATAGGTCCGAGCTTGGAGGCCATTCACTGTGCAGCAGAAACAAGCAGGAGTGTTGAGAAGGGTGTGTCAGGGTTCCCTCCAAACTCCTCCAGCTTCACTGGAGGAGTCAGAGAGCTGAGCCTGCGATCCCCTTGGCTGGGCAAAGTACAGGCTCTGATGCTGCACGTGGGAACTAGAAGGAATGGAAAGAATTCCAGAAGAACTGGTTCAGCTCCTCTTCCAATGCCTACAGTTGGGCGGGTGAGTTCCAAGAGTAGAAACCCAACAAACAGCCCACTTCGGCAGTAGCTCCTGGGTTAGCAGTTTATGGCTCTGCCTGGAAGCTGCTCTAGTGTTAGTGAAGCAAGTGAGTCTGAATCAGGATAACTGTGGGGGAACATGGTGGAGAGCGGTCTGTCAATGCAAGATGCCTAGGAGGTCAGCAGATTTTCAGTGAGGCTGATGCAGGACAGAACGCAGAAATACTGAGCCCTGTCTAGACACCCACACCTGGTCTTCAAGAGACCCAAGTCCCTGGATCTCCTGAATTCAGATCGATGTCATGTGAATGAAGCCCTACCGAGGCTGGTTTCCTGTACGTGCTGGAAGGGAGCAAAGCTCCGTGTTAGCCGGGGCCACTCTGCTCTTGCTAGCTTCATTCTGGCACTGCTGTGCTAATATCTTCTCCAGAGAGTATGAATCATAGTCCATCATAACAGTGCTTCTTGAACCTGGGCATATATTAGAATCAACTGAAGAAATTTTATCAAATTACCAAGACCTGGATACCAGATCAGTGAAATCGTATACTCTGGAGGTAGGCTGAAACCCTCCTGGTATTTTCTAAAGCCTTGTCTTGTTGATTTTAATGTACCAGCATTGATCCATGGTGAAAAGCAAAGATACTTCCTTTGCTGGTCTCCTGAGCAAGAGAAATTTTAAGGGACAAGACTCACAACCAAAATGTCTTTCAGGATTTTCCTTTAAGGATTTTCCAGCCTTTGGCAAACCAGACAGCAACACTAAATTCACAACCCCAAAGATCTTTAGATGGTTGTCATTTTGAGAAAAAAAATCCCATACCCCAAATTAATATTTAATGGTTAGTCTTGGAGTGAAGTCGCTATGTTGTGTCCGACACTTTGTGACCCCATGGACTGTAGCCTACTAGGCTCCTCAGTCCGCAGGATTTTCGAAGCAAGAATGCTGGAGTGGGTTGCCATTTCCTTCTCCAGGGGATCTTCCCGACCCAGGGATGGAACCCAGGTCTCCTGCATGGTAGGCAGACGCTTTACCACCTGAACCACCAGGGAAGTCAGTCCTGGAGGGCTATATATATTTTTTCTTTTTATACTCTTTATAAAGCATTTTGATAGTTATTCTGATGGAAAGACAGGAAATTTCTTTTTTCTACTTCTATATAATCTCACTAAGGGTGAGATACACAAATGGAGAATCTCAGTAATCCTAACCAGAGTAGGCATCAAGTAAAATTCTTCTACTGGATGCTCCAGGGTCCTGGTATCACCAGCAAAGTACCAGGAAGTCTCGAGGGACCTATTTCCGGGCTGTGTGTGCACGTATGCATGTACAAGTTAACACACTTCTGCTCAGCTATATGCCCTTCGGCAAATCACATAACCCCTGGACTTTTCTGTCTCAACTTTAAATTCAAAGGGCTAGGTGAGAAGACCTCTAAAAACCTGTGAATCTATACAGAGTTCCTGGACCACCAGAGGACAGCACTGGAGGGTGAAAAGTGGAATTGTTTCACCCACTTTCCCAGGTTTTCTAAGCCTATTGAACGTGAGCTTTGTTCAAAGTGAGCCTTAGCCTATTTACTTTCATTTTATACCCAGATGTTGCAGAAAAAGGAGCTAGGTCAGAGCCTGAATCTGGGTTACCTATAAATGTGACAGAATTGTCGCTACTATGAAATGGTGCTGCAGCTCAAGCCACCCCACGTATCAAAGGAAGGAAGCGCAAGCTGAAATGCGCAACCACTCTCCAGCAGAGAGGCTCAGGACGCTGGGGAAAGCCATCGTGGGCCTGTGGAAGTTCATGTGGGAAACCAACCTGGAGGGATTTGGGATATCTTTTCAGGGTCTGTGTCAGACCTTGGATTAGTAATTCTCCATATGCAATGTAGGGTATACATGATATGCGCCATGACCTGATTTCTGAAAGAAGCTAATAGGAAAACCTTCTTCATGGTTTCCTCATCAGGCATCAGAGTCACCAAGGAACTCATTTCCTCACTCGTCCTTATAATGGTATTTGTACAGCCCTGCTGCTGAGGGCAGTGTAAAATGAAGGGAAAGATATTCAGAGAAGCCTGGGGGGAGACACGTCTGTTATTTTAGTGACTTAGGCTTGCTAGCCTATGCAGCATCAGAATCACCTGGGAAGTTTCTAAAAAGAACTTCCTGTGACACATCCAGGGGGTGAGAGATTCAGTAATTAGGTCTGGACAGGGAATTGGCCCCCTGTGCTTTGTTTGGTTTTAGTTTTTTGCAGTTATTGTGATGTACAGCCAGGTCTGGGGACCACCATTTAGGCCACTGCCACAAAGGATGGAGATGTTTGCTTCCTTACCCAGGTCTGGCTTGCCGGTATAGAGCTTTTCATAGAGAAAGGTGTGGTCTCGGAAGCTCTGTAGTGAGTTCCCCGCGGCTACGATGGATACCATCACCAGCCAGCTTCGTAACACATTCAGAAATCGGCTCATGGCTCCCCTCCAATCTGAGAGGGCTTTTTGCCTTGGAAACAAAAGCAAAGGGCAAGAGACAACAGATGGTTAACGTGCTTCAATCATAAGCTCTGTAGTTAACCTGTGTCCCATTCATGAGGGCGGTACTAATCTTACTTTGTCAGTCATTTCATAAACTCCTCTCCCAAGTGCCAGAGGCTCGTCTATCCCCATGCACTCCTCATAGGGTTGGCACAGTGCCTTTGAATACCTACCTTAAATCAAAGTGTGCTGCCCAGAGTAAAAAGGCTAAATGATGCAGTGGGTGGAAATGACAAACCCTGTGGGAAAAATGGAAAGAAAGAAACAGAAGAGAGGGAGGTGCCCAAACATCAGTATAAAGAAATAAAAGGACTTTGGTGTAAGACTTACAGAAATTGGTCTCAATATTTCATCATACTAATAGTGGTGAGTCAATAGCATACTCTGAAATAAGTAGCACCACGCTTATGTTTGTCTAAGGAATTTCTCCAAAATTAGCCTAAATCAGTATTCTCTTCTCTTGGCTAGAATTAGTCCCCTGGGATCTTTACTTGTAACCTGGTGTTTCACGTCAACCTTTTGTACTGCAAGTAGCTCAAAGGTGATTATAAATCTACTGATAGATACCTGCCTGGCTACTGGTGACCGATCCTTCCAGGGACAGACAAGCCTTCTATGTCTGAGTGGCATATATGATTTGAGGGCATTATTAACATGCTTTAACTTTTTTATACTTTGGTTTTCAGGGACATCATGCTTCATAAATTAGGAGAACAATATAAAAGTTACAAAATAATAAATTGTTGTGAGTTGACAAATAGTAAGAAAATTAGATGGAGAAGGAAACAGCAATGTTGGTGTTGGGTTGTAGAAGAATCTACAGTTATTGAGGATTTGTATATGTCATGCACTATGCCAAGCACCTATCATATATTATCTCATTTAATCCTTAAACAAGGTTGGTAGACACTATTAATATTTCCACTTTATAGATGAAGGATGGCATAGAGATGTTAAGTGACTTGCTTAAGGTTACACAGTCTATAGATGAAAGAGCTCAGATAAAAACCATGTTCTATTGGTCTCTAAGATGTCTCACTGAGCATATTTTGATGAAGTTTCCATTTCTGTGAGAGACAAGCGAGCCATAGCCACCTGTCTTCAAGTGGTATAGAAAATAAGATCAGGCTATGTACTTTTTATTTAAAAAAGAGAACAAAATGTTAGCTCAACCATTGCTGAGCAAAGATTTCAATCATCTTGATTTAAATAAAAGCCATGTAGATAAAAATCTAATCATGGAAGTGCTTCTTCTCATCTTTGGTATGTGACCCATGGTTTATCTATTGTCTGGTTAATTTCTTGAGCCTTAAGTGGCAACATTATCAGGCTTCCTTTGTCACTTTGACAGTAGGCCTTTTGGCATGGTCCTACATTACTCAGCTGAAACAAATATGAAAGTCAGTAAAGGCAGACGTGTGATGCACCAAAATACACAGCAAGTTCCAGAGACAGAAGGGTCAGTGGATGAACCCCTCAGTGCAAATGGATCACAAAACTGGACTCTGTCAAAGTCCAGAGAGAATGAAGCTCTAATGGAATCACAGGCAGTTCCAGCATGGGCCAATACACACACACTCCCCTCCCCCTGACCTTACTGTTTTCTCACCATGCCTCACTAGGAGGCTTAAGCTCTCAGCGTCAGAAAAGCTGCATGGATGACCTCCCTCTTTGACAGAACTTATGCCCATTTTACAGAAATTCTCAGAAACTCCAGAAGATAGATGATGAAGGCAGAGCCTGAGCACTCTTCCAAACTGAAGGCCTGTGAGAGTATCCAACATCTACTCTCAAAATTTACCCAGGCACAGACCAGCAAAGGTATAGTGCTTTACTAGAGTCGGGAGAGAGAGTTTCCTTTCCTGATCTCATTTTTCAGTAGCTGTGTGACTGTGGGGAAGTAATTTACACTTTACAGCTTAGATTTCCTTACCTGCAAAATGGAGATTAAAATTACCGATTCCAAGAGTTATTATAAGAATTACTTTAGAAAGCAAAGGTTCCTCGTATTGTGCCAGGCTCAGAGTGGGCACTCATTTATTCATCGATTCACTCGTTCTGTATCTACCAAGTTTTCATTTTCCCACCTCCCTCTTCTCTTGGTCTCTGAAATCTCTTTACCCCCTACAGCGTTGCCTCCCGGGTGTCTTCCTTCTGTCCCATCTCCATTGCTTCAGGCTGTGCAGATCCTCTCCATTAGAAGCCACACAGGCACCCACCTCTCCACCCCCCACCCCTGACACTCATCCTACCTGGCGACAGTACTCTCAGCACAGCAGCAGCAGCAGCAGTAGCAGCAGCAAAGGTACTGCCCCAGCCCAGCTCCAGACCTGAGTCTACCTGAGCCACTTGTCTCCGCCCCCACTCTCAACCCGGCTCCGGCATTGGTTTGTTGCCATCAGTCCTCTTTCTGATTGGCTGTTTAGGTTATGCTCGAGCAGGCGATGGGGCGTGAACCGCTTTACTGCCAATCAGGGGTTGCCGCTCCGCAAACCTCACCCCCAACACGCTGCCCTTGCAGTGAACCCTCCTGTTGAGCGCAGCGAAACACTCCAGGTTCGGAGTCAATCTTTTTGGGGCGGAGAGGGAAAGAGCAGGAAAAGTAAGTCAAGACTTCTGCGGGGACCAGAGCCCTGTGCCCGCTTGGCGCGGCGGTGACGACAATTGTACGCGCCTGAAGCTAAGCGTCCTCCGCGCCAGGGCGCGGGCGCCTGCGCAGTGGGTCCGAGCGGGCGGTTGCTGGTTGGTTGTTGTAGTAACCGGGGAAGCCGGCTTCGGCTGCGGCCTTGAGCCCGGCTGGGGAAGGAGGAGGGAGGTAGGCGCAGAGCGCTGTCCCCGCCTGCCCGCCCCGAGCGATGGGAAGATGAAACAGGTAAACGCCTGCGCCCGCACTCTCCTCCTCGAAGAGAAGGGCGTCCCGAGTCCGGGCGGGCGCCGGCCGCTGCACTTCCCTCTCCTTGTCCGGGAACAGCTGTTGGCTTCCGGGCGCCCTGGGCTGAATCGTAGCGGCTGCGGCTCCCCGCGCGCGTCCTTTACGTGGGGAGTATCTGAGGACCTCCCTGGGATGGGCTGAGCCATGGGTGGATCTGAGAGCCTGATCCCTTTAGGGAGAGGACACTCCTCGGGAAAGTGCCCTCAATCTTCCGATCGCCCTGTCTGTTCCTGCCCAGCTCGCAGCCTAGGACAGGTTGGCATCCCTTCGTCGCTTGGAGGTTTAGTTTCTTTTGTATGAATTTAAGGGACTTCCCAACATTTTGGGAAATACTGAGAAATCTTGTTGGGGATACTCAGAAGAAAACCTTGAGATTGTTCCATACTGCCCATTTCGCTGAACATGTGTAGGGAATCCTTGTCGGAACTGGCTTTCCTCGCCCCCTATTTAGATTATCCCATATATTAATGCATAGAAAAATAAGGTTTGGAAAGATTGAATGGTAATCTTTGAGTAATAGGATTATGGTCATTCAAACATTTTCTTATCTATTATTTCTAGTCCGTCCTCAAACACACAATAAAATGTACCTTTTCTCTGTTAAAGTACTATAATTAGAAATAGGCTAATTTTAGTGTCTATTCGATATTCGGATAATAGTTTGTGATTTTCAGTAAGGGAGAATAGTTTTTGAGAGCGTTTGGAAGGACAGACCCCTCTCCACCCCCCCTTCCTCTGCACCCCCCCCCCATTTACAATCTTGATTCAGCAGAATATATTCATTTTTTGCTTGTATTTATTTTAGTGGAATCATGATCGTGTTTTACCTATACTCTAAAGAAACATTTGGAAGGATCTTAAAAGTTGTGTTTTTCATTTTGGCTCATGTCAGGTTTTGCTATCAAGGAACCTATGTTTTAGGCAATCAGCCGCACATCTCAGATTTTCCTAAAAGTTAAGTAACCCTATCATTTTGGTGCACATTAGATTTAGTATGTAAAAGAAACACAGGAAACTTAATAGCTTCTCTTCAAATACACAGAGGACAGACAATATGTTTGAAAAAAAAAATCTTGATCATTGTGCCATATGTGAGGCACTGTGAAAAAAGGTAAGTTTCTAGAGGCTGGGCCCTGTTTACATAAATATCAGTTTTAGTTACATAAAAGATCACCATCAGTGATGAACAAAAAGACAGCTGGGTTATGTTTCAGATCCTTTGTCCCTCTTGCAGGAATCTGTGCCACCCAAATTGTTTGATCCAGTGAATGTGCAAGGAAAGGTCTCTGAGGCCCCCGTCTGCTGACTGCATGACAAACTCTAAAGGAAATGCCAGTCGTGATGGCCCGGGACCTGGAGGAAACAGCATCATCCTCAGAGGATGAGGAGGTGGTAAGCCAGGAGTAAGTAATAGCAAGCCTGCTTTTGACCCTTTGCCTTCAGGTTGGAAGATAGTTCTCTTTTATTTTACTCCTAGCCTCTTTTACCCATATCCTTCCTTTGGTGTTATCTGACTCTGGTTTTAGTCTCCATACATGGTCTAATTTGGGATCTTTTTGGGATGACCATTAGCTGTCTGAAATGAGATAAGGCTCTGTTTCCAGCCTCGTGAGTGAACATCGCCCCTAGATGGTACAGGTAGTAGCTCTTAGTCGACTCTTGATCAGAGCTCCTAACATAGGAGATTTTGAAATTTTTAGAAGAAAAGTAGGTCTCCCAACACTGTGACATTGGTTATTTTCTCCAAAGCCTTTAGGATGATAGAGTAATGATAATCATAAGTTATTTGAGGAAGTGTGGGACAGGCCTTTAGAATTCTGAGGCCTGTGCTGTCTATTGAGACACATGGCTTTCTCAAGTTCTTTTAGATAAGAGTCAAGTTTCTTCATTGCTGGATTCTCACAAGAATATAAATGAAGATAGTGCTAAGTGTAGCTGCTATAGGTGATGGTAAGGGCTTTAACTGCTGTATCCCATTTAACAATAACATCTGAAGACATTATTATTCCCACTTAATTAAGCTCAGCCCCACACATATCAAAGAACTTCCTTGGGATGCATAGAGATTAAATGATAGGTTGAGATTTAGACCTAGATTTCCATGATTTTGCAACTCTTAGATATTTTGTCTCCTTTAATATTATTACATGACACAGACAACAAAGAGAGAATCTGGCTTAAAGATATGATTAGTTTTTAAGGTTCTGTGTAAGCACTAGGATTCATGTGCTATGTCATCTGAAAAGTGGGGATAGTATCTGCCAGGCTGAATCAAGTAGAATAGTTAGTTCAGTCGCTCAGTTGTGTCCGACTCTTTGCAACCCCATGAATCGCAGCACGCCAGGCCTCCCTGTCCATCACCAACTCCCAGAGGTCACCCAAACTCAAGTCCGTCGAGTCAGTGATGCCATCCAGCCATCTCATCCTCTGTCATCCCCTTCTCCTCCTGCCCCCAATCCTTCCCAGCATCAGAGTCTTTTCCAATGAGTCAACTCTTCGCATGAGGTGGCCAGAGTATTGGAGTTTCAGCTTCAGCATCATTCCTTCCAAAGAATATCCAGGGCTGATCGCCTTCAGAATAGACTGGTTGGATCTCCTTGCAGTCCAAGGGACTCTCAAGAGTCTTCTCCAACACCACAGTTCAAAAGCATCAATTCTTCGGCGCTCAGCTTTCTTCACAGTCCAACTCTCACATCCATACATGACCACTGGAAAAACCATAGTCTTGACTAGACGGACCTTTGTTGTAAAGTGCCATACAAGTGTTAAGGCATTATTCCTGTAGGATTTAATATTGATTTTAAAGTATATTTCTTATACTACTGCAGAAGGTTATATTATTTAATTAGAAAAAATTATTGAAGCATTAGTAAAGCTTTGGGGAAAGGCTTTTCATCACTGTTAGGTCATAGAAAATAAGAGATTTGTAATTATTAATGTATTTGGGTCATTCTCATTCAGGATAATTAAATGGATAATTTCCTCTGGGCACTTTGCCTTTTTGTGACTCTTTCTGTGTGCTTCCTCTTAGCCATTTCTCCACATTTTTAACTTCTGCAGGCATCCGTCTTTCTGATTCAAGATCTTCTTTTACTTCATGACTGTCCTTTTTATTAGTGGGCTTATAGGTTGAAACCAACAAGTATTAGATTGAATTGTATGAAATTGCTATTTAGGTAAGTCAAACACAGTCAAAATATTGAGAGCTTTAGATGACTCAACATAATTTTATTTTAGATGACTCAAACTAATTTTATTTTAGTAGGTACTCAATAAATACTTGCTGCCTGAATGACTAACTTAATGAATGAATATATGGCATATTTGTTATTGTATTTAGCAAGATCATTCATTTACAAGGTAAAACCTAAATTTTATTTTCTAAAGACAGCGACATGAGGACTGTTTTTAGTTTGCATAAGCTCCCTGTCCTTGGGTTGTGTCTGATTAACACTTGTTAGTGGAGGATACAAAGGCACATCATAGATACCTAGACCACCACTGTGAGCCTTCACCGTTTGGTAACTGAATGATTGCTTGAGGGGAGAAGCTTGCCAGATTGTGGTCCATCCTCATTATACCAGATGAGAAGACTGTAATCATAGGGGATCTAGTGGCAATTTTAGGAACTGCCATAACGTGGAAGTAGTGATAAATAACAATGTTATTTCCAGATGTCTGCAACAACTGTCATATGGTACAAAAAATCTGTCATTTCAGATGGAGTCGAAGGGGCAGGTAATGCTAGTAGTACTGTGGTTTGTTGCTTATATTTGCAATTGAGAAGTGCTAAATTTCTAGTAGAAGTTAGTGAAAATACAGGTGTAATCCCACCCGACCTCACCCCAGTTCATATTGATGGACGTTTGCTCCTCTTACTTTTAAACTCCTACTGTTGAGTTTTGATTGTTAATGTTCCATCAGCTCATGTCTGTGAAACACTTGTTTTATACTTTAGGAATCTTAAAGTCAATCTTGTTCACACTTGGAGGAACAGGCTTAACATTTCTAAAGGTTTGGAAGTTCGAAGGTCTTAAATCATCTAGGATGTTGACTTGCTCCCAAGATGTCTCTCCATGGACGTCTGCTAGATCTGCTCAGATCCCCGGGCTGTATTAAAGTATTCATGCTTTGCAATCCTGGACATTAGAGCTAGAAACTGTCCAGGCATCCTTGTTTTGCATGACATTGTTTGCAATAGTAAATGTAAAGGGGCTCTTTTTCTATATTTTCCTTGGGGATCCCAAATTAGAAATTTATACATATAAATGTGGAAATGTTCATTTGATATATAGGTTCTTTAGTCCGTAAAAAATATCTAATTCTGATTGTAAAAGCTGGCTTTACATCAGTTAAAAAGATCTTCAACAAATGATGGGCTTCCCTCATAGCTCAGCTGGTAAAGAATCTGCCTGCAATGCGGGAGACCTATATTTGATCCCTGGGTTGGGAAGATCCCCTGGAGAATGGAAAGGCTACACACTCCAATATTCTGGCCTGGAGAATTCCATGGACTGTATAGTCCTTGAGGTCACAAAGACTCGGACTTGACTGAGCAACTTTCATTTTCAACAAATGATTATACAGCGAGCGCTACAGTTCGGAGAAATACATCTCTGTGGGCTGCAGGAGCTGGGGAAGGCCCCAGGGAGGTGGTGAGATGAGCTGGGCTATAGAGAGTGAGATTAGGTGACCAGAGAAAGCGGGGAAAGCATTTCCAGCATAGACATTGGGATGAATGAGGCTTAGAGGCTTTGAGTTATGTAGGCTGGGTCCCAAGAGTGAATAATATCTATTCCTCATGAAATAACTGTTTAAAAACCAAAATGTTCTTAGGCTTTCAATAAAGTAAGTCATAAAACTAGTCTACTTTGGTTACTAATCCAAGTTTTTTGTTCTTTCATATCTGTAAAAGCCTAATTTCTTAATATGTCCTGGTTTCTGGTGTAAATGAATATTTAACGTCCCAGTTTTCAGTTTCCTAATCATTTTGAATCTTTTCCCTTTGTTGCCAACTGGTGGGAACATGCTTTTAGTGACAAAGCAGCGCCTGCCTTAAGTATTTTTAGGTCGACCTTACTGAATTAGCAGTTCATCTGCTACCTGTTTTCTCTTTTCAGAGGTTGTAAATGAAAAGATTCTCTGTCAGGGATGTGGCTTTCTACAGATAGTATGATTCAGGCCTTGGCTCTTGTCAGCTGTGTGTGCTTATTGTGTTCCTGACTCGTTTCAGACATTTTTACCTTTTATCAGTAATGCATCATTTGTAGGTGCTAAGGCACACCGGTGCCAGTTTGCAGCTAGAGGTGGATTGCCAAGGAACTTTAGTCAGTTTCCAAAGTTTCTATCTAAAGCTTGATAGCTTAACCTGCTTATTTTTCCCTCTATCCTCTGACTTAGATGTGTAGTGGGGGAAAAAAAAAACGTTGAAAGGGATCATAGGAATTATCTGGTCCCTTTTACAGGTGTTTAAGATGGTACTGTGCTTAGTCGCTCAGTTGTGTCTTGCTCTTCATGACCCCATGGACTGTAGTCCACCAGATTTCTCCGTTCATGGGATTCTTCAGACAACAATACTGGAGTGGGTTGCCATTTCCTCCTCCAGGGGATCTTCGCAACCCAGGGATCAAACTCAGGTCTCCCACATTGCAGGTGGACTCTTTACCATCTGAGCCACCAGGGATGTCGATTAAGATGGAAAAGAAAGCAAATCGCACACACAGACACACACACAAACCCTTCTTGTACCCTGTAAACACCATTTCTCTCAAATGGGCACTGTCACCCAAGTCAAATTGTAGGAACATTAAACATCCACTTTCCATTTCTAGGCAACAGGGAATGAACTAGGATAGTGGTCTCTGCTTTCTTCACTAAATCTCTTGGCAACTCATCCTAAGTGTAAAGCTGCCTCACTTCTGAGAATGGTAGCCTGGCAGCCTGTACGTTCAAAGCATAGATCTGTTTAAACCTGTGTTGGGAGAGTCTAGCTTGGCCCTGAGGTTTGTGGTATGGCTTTTTTAAGGGGTGTGGTCATGTGAGTTTTTGAGAGCAGCCTGAATCTTTGGATTAATGATAATAAATAAATGGATCTTATTCCATATAAGATATTGATTAATTTTAATTCCTCAGGGGTTCAGTTGAAGATGTTTATGCAAAATATCACTGAAATGGGATTATGGAGATGGAGGAGTGGAAAGAATGCAGACCCTTGGGTCAGATGCCTGTTCCCTTGCATAACCAGCTGTATGACTCTGAGGAAATTACATAACCTCTTGGAGATACCTTTTCTTCGATTCAAAGTACTGGCAAGAGGATTAAATGAGATAGTTTGATAGCTCTTAGTGTAATTCTTGACACATAAGCGGGATCCAGGTCATTTCTTTCCTTTCCTACCTCCCTGCACTAAGGCAGTTGAAGATTTTTCTAATCTGTACATTTGAGATTGATTTAACAGAGATTTCTGGAAGATAAGAGAAAGTTAGAGGTCCTCTTCTGGAAGAAAATACTGTTCCATTTAGTATAGGCTTGCTTTCAAACATATAGTCTTAATTGGAATACTTGTATTACTTTAGGTTTCCTAGCTCAGACTGTTAGTATGGGTGCTCAAATTGGCTTAAAAAGGGACTATAGGGTGTAAAGGGGGTATGTCAGTTATTGTGATTATTTTGGTTTTTAGTTAAGATTCTTATCTGTGCCAGGGACTAAGACATAAATTGCCCTAAATAATAAAGGGAGTGTGTTAGCTCATATTTAGGAAAGACCTGATTCTGTACCTGCACGTTTGCCACTCAGGGTCTCATTTCTCTCATTCTCTCAGTCAGGCTCCCCCTGACTTTCTCCTCTGCTCACAGCTCCAGGCTCTCCTTCCAAGGTCGAACAGTGACGATGGCACTTCAGACCTCATTCTCTTACACCATCAGGGGAGGAGGCCATCTCTCTGCAGCTGCTTCAGAAGAGAAAGAAAGTGTCACTCTCCTGGAGGGTCATACATGTCTCCCAGCACACTGTCTCCAGCTGCTCCATGCCCTCATCCCTGAGCCAGTAACTATAACCAGGGTGTGGAAAACCCTGATTGGCTGAAGTCAACCAAGGCCTGTCCCTGCCCCAGGGATGGAGTTCATCTGGAACAGACCACGTGATTGAGAATGGGAGAGAAATGGTTTCCTGTAAGACTTTTGGAGTGCTTGTTCCAGAAGAAGGGGAAAGGTGCTAAGCAGCTGACCCCGGTGGTCTGCTTCAATTGTTAATTCAGATTTTGAGCTGTGAATTAATAAGCCTTCTCTTCCGGTTGTAGAGATCATCCGTGCATCATGTGGACTGGAGGCTGCAGGAGAATTCCGGTTTTGGTATTCCATGCTGAGGCTATTCTGACAAAGGACAACAATATTCGAGTAATTGGAGGTAGGTATGATTTTCCCCAGAGAGGGCAGGGCTGGTCGTGGCCCTGATAACCTCACCTGGAGAAAGTGATAACCACATTTAGACAGGGAAAGGGCCTTGGTCAGGAGAAGATTCTCATGATGTTTTATACTTGAAAGGATTATTTATGATTCCTTAAACTGTTTTCTGCATATTAAATGTTTTCCTTGTTTTTTTGTTTTAAGAGTTATGTGTACAAGTGTTTGTTTATGTTTTTTTTTTTGTTTTTAGAGATCATTGACGTACAGCACTGTAGAAAGTTTAAGGTGTATGGCATGGTGATTTAACTTACATGTATCGTGAAATGATTATCACAAAAAGTTTAGTGATAATTGTTTTCTTTAATTATGGTTAAAATACACATAACAAAATTATTATTTTCATCATTTCAATGGACAACTCAGCGGCATTTGGTACATTGATAGTATTGTGCCGCCATCATCGTTTTCTAGTTCGAGAACATTTTCATCTAAAAGTAAACCCAGTATCCACTGATCAGTCATTCTACAACCCCCTCATGCCAGCTCCTAGAAAGCACTGGTTTTTCTGCCTCCATGCCGTTACCTACTCTGGATATTTCTTATAAATGGTCTCATACAACATGTAGCCTCTTGTGTATGGCGTCTTACACTTAGCATATTTTCAGGGTTCATCCATGTTGTAGTATATATCAGTACTTCATTCTTTTTGTGGCTGAATAATATTCCGTGGCATGTACAGACATGCCACATTTTGTTTATCCATTCATCAGTTGATGGATAAATATGAAAGTAAAAGTCGCCCAGTTGTGTCCAACTCTTTGCGACCCTGTGGACTGTATGGTCCATGGAATTCTCCAGACCAGAATACTAGCGTGGGTAACCTTTCCCTTCTCCAGGGGATCTTCCCAACCCAGGGATCAAACCCAGGTCTCCTGCATTGCAAGTGGATTCTTTACCAGCTGAGCCACAAGGGAAGCCCAAATAATAGTCCATTGTACAGATATACCACATTTTTTTTATCTGTTCATCAGTTGACAGATAAATGTTTCCCTCTTTTAACTCTTGTAAATAGTGCTACTGTGAACATTCATGTACAATCTTTTGTTTGCTTTCAGTTCTCTTGGGTATATACCTAGGAATGGAATTGCTACATTGTATGGTAATTCTGTGATTAACTTATTAAGGAACTGCCAAAGGATTTTTCAGAGTGACTGTACAATTCTACATTCCCACCAGCAACATATGAGAGTTGCAGTTTCTCCATATCCTTACTAACATTCATTTTGTTTTTTTAGAATATAGCTATACTAATTGGTGTGAAGTGGTATCTTATTGCGGTTATGATTTACGTTTCCCTATTACTGTCATTGAGCATCTTTTCATCCCCTGTGGCCATTTACATATGTTCTTTGGAGAATTGTCTATCAAGGTTTTTGCCTGTTTTTTAATTGGCTTGCTTGTCTTTTTGTTGTTTAGTTGTAAGAGTTCTTTACACATTCTGGATACTAGAACCTTATCAGAAAAATGATTTCCAAATATTTTTTCCTGTTCTGTAGTTTGTCTTTTCATGCTCTTGATAGTTTTCTTTCGTGGCAGAAGTTTTTCATTTTGATGATGTTTAATATATCTACTTTTTCTTTTATTGCTTAGACTTTTGGTGTCGTATCTAAGAAATCATCGCCTAACCCAAAGTCATGATCCCTATGCTTTCTTCTAAGAGGTTTGTAGTTTAAGCTCTTACATTTAGAGCTAAGCAGTCTTTGGATGTGTTTTGAGTTAACTTTTTTACATACTGTGAGATAAGGGTCCAGCCTTCATTCTTTTACATATAGATAATCCCCCGCATGGGTAGTTGAAGTGACTGTTCTGTCCTTGTTGAATAATCTTGGGATTATTGTTGAAAATCAATTGACTATTGAACGTATGGGTTTATTTCTGGACTCTCAATATTCTGTCATTCTGTATGTTTATCCTTATACCAGTGCCATATTATTTTTTTTTGACTGTATCTTTGAGCTAAGTTTTGAAACTGGGAAATGTGAGTCCTCTAAGTTTGTTCTTCTTTTTCAAGTTTTTTGTTTTTTGTTTTTTTTTGCTATTCAGAGTCCACTGCAATTCCATATGAATTTGGGACCAGCTTTTTCATTTTTGCAAGAAAGGCTGTTTAGATTTTGGTAGGGAGTACACTGAATCTGCAAATTGCTGTTGGAAGTGTTGCCATCTTACGTTTAAGTCTTCTAGTCCATGAACATGGGGTGTCTTCCTATTTATTTAGGTCTTCTTTAGTTTCTTTAGCAATGTTTTGCAGTTTTCAGCATGCAGGTCTTATAGCTCCTTGGTTACCATTATTCCTCAGTATTTTATTCTTTCTGATGCTCTTGTAAATGGAATTGTTTTCTTAATTTCATTTTTGAGTTGTTCATTGTCAGTGTGTAAAATACTATGGATTTTTGTATACTGATCTTATGCTGAACTCATTTATTAGCTCTGATAGTGTGTGTGTGTGTTCTTTAGGATTATTTCTATGTAAGATCATGTGATCAGTAAATGGAGATTGGAGATTTATCAATCCCTCCCTCTCTCCCTCCTTCCCTCCCTTCCTTACCTGGCTAGAACTTCCAATACAGTATTGAATGGAAGTGATGAAAATGGGCATCTTTGTCTTAATCCTAATCTTAGGGGGAAAGGTTTCAGTCTTTTACCATTCAGTTTGATGTTAGCTCCAGGGTTTCATAAATGCCCTCTATCATGTTGAGGAAGTTCCCTTCTATTCCTTAGTTGAGTGTTTTCGTCATACAGCACTATTGGATTTTGTCAAATGCCTTTTCTACATCAATCAAGATGATTCTATGTCTTTTTTCCTTTATTTTATGAATGTGGTATGTTATGTTGATTGACTTATGTATACCAAACCAGCCTTGCATTCCTGAGCTAAATCTCACTTGGGCATGGTATATGGTCCTTTTAATATGCTGCTGGATTTGGTTTGCTAGTATTTTATTGAGGATGTTTACATCTATATTCACAAGGAATATTGTTTTCTGGTTTTCTCTTAATGCCTTTGTCTAGCTTTGGTGTCGGGGTAATGCTGGGCTCATAGAATGGGCTCCTTCATCCTCTTTGAAAGAGTTTGAAAAAGATTGGCTTTAAATGGGCTTCCCTCGTTGGTAAAGAGTTCTAGTTGGTAAAGAACCTACCTGCAATGAAGGAGACCTGGGTTCGATTCCTGGGTTGGGAAGATCCCGTGGAGAAGGAAATGGCAACCCACTCCATTATTCTTGCCTGGAGAATCCCATGGACACAGGAGCCTGGCAGTCTACAGTCCGTGGGGTTGCACGAGTTGGGCGCGACTGAGCGACTAAATCACTACTGCAGCTCTTTAAACGTTTGATAGAGCTCACCAGCGAGGCATTCAGTCCTGGGCTTCTCTTTGTTGACAGACTTTGGATCACTGGTTCAGCCTCTGCTTGTCTATTCCATTTCTTCTTGGGTCTGTTTTGGTAATCTGTGTGTTTCTCTGGGCTTTTTGCACATTTTAGTCAGTTTATATGATTTTGTTTGCATATAGTTGTTTTAGTGTTCTTTATACAGTAGTAATATCTACACCTTCATTTCTGATTTTAGTGATTTGAATCTTTTTTTTTATGTCATTCTAACTAAAAGTTTGTCCACTTTGAGAATCATTTTAAAGAGTTAGCTTTTAATTTTGCTTATTTTTGCTGTTGTTTTTCTATGCTTGTTGTTTGTTGTTTAGTCACTAAGTCATGTCTGACTCTTTGCTACCCCATGGACTGTAACACGCCAGGCTCTCCATCCTTCACTGTCTCCTGAAGTTTGTTCAGAGTCATGTTCAATTAATCATTGAGTCAGTGATGCTGTTTAACCGTCTTATCCTCTCCCACCCCCTTCTCCTTTTGCATTCAATCTTTCCCAACTTCAGGGTCTTTTCCAGTCAATCAGCTCTTTGTATCAGGCAGCCAAAGTATTGGAGCTTCAGCTTCAGCATCAGTCCTTCCAATGAATATTCAGGGTTGATTTCTTTTATGATTGACTGGTTTGATCTCTGTAGTCCGAGGGACTCTCAAAAGAGTCTGCTCCAGCACCACAATTAGAAAGCATCAGTTCTTTGGCACTCAACCTTCTTTATGGTCGAACTCTCACATCCTTACATGACTACAAGAAAAACCATAGTCTTCATTTCATTTACCTTCACTCATCTTTCATTTTAAGCAGTGCTCTGAATCCTGGCATTAGCCTGGAGCTGTCTGCAAAGGTCACATCCCATGCATCTGAACTTTTGTTGTATGATATAGTGGAAAGCATCTTTACATGGGTTCTGAGTCAATGCTTCAGATCCCAGCTTTGGCATTTACTAGCTGTGAATCTTGTGCAATCACTTACAGTCTCTCAATCCATTTCATTATTAGTGAAATGGAGATAATGGCTACCTTGCAGGCATTGTGAGAGTGAGATCACGTTATGTTTAGCATACAGTAGGCACTCAAACTTTGTGCCGCTTCCTCTACTTGTTGAACAAGCTCTACTCTACTCTGAGATGACTTTAAGGTCTATCCTTGCCCCACAGTAAGCCAGAGTTCAGAGGAGGATTAGCACCTGCTTCTGGGATTTGAATTTTCCTCCCTCCCCAAGGGTCCTGGTGTTCTAATCCCTGCAGCGAGTTCCTAGGTTACCACTTAAAGGCATGTGATTCATTCATGTTCACAGAAGTTGAAGTCACTGCAGATTTACTAACATTTGCTGAGAATCTCGCTCTAAATATGGTTAGAGTCAAAACATCAAAGGTGGGTTAAAAACAACGAAAGTAAATAATCCTTCCCTCAAACATGTTTCTTTTTGGTTTGCTTGTCACCGTATTCTGTGGCAATAGGTAGACCCTTCTTTTCTAGAATATCTGACATTTATTGGACATTAGCATCCATCAATGTAATCATGCTATTATTCAAGCAGTCACAATTTTCTGGAGCCTATAAGTTTTTAAAATTTTTTCCTGTGTTTTAAAAAAAGCCACTAAACTTGTTTTGTCAAACATTGTTTTTGAATTTTCTACATATTCCCAACTCCTTGAAGTTTAATAATTTTCTTCACCTTCCTTTATGAAAAGACCAATTTGAATGTGTTTTATTAGTTGCTTCCTGAGATTTCTGGGTTGTTAAACACTCTTGGTCTGCTGGTGTTTTTTTTTCCCCTCTGTCTTAAAATATAGCTGACATAGATCTGCTCAGATCATAATCCTGGATTAAATCCCTTGAGAAGTGTATCTAGGGCATTAGTTATCTTCTGTTGATCTTAGAGTGTGAGATACCAACCTTGTTTTTTCTGTTATTAAATGTTTCATTGAATTCACTGTTAATATTTTTCATATAATAAGATTTCATATGCTTTATTTGTGAAATATTCCAGGAATATGTTTTTACTCACCATATCCATGTTTTTTCAAAATTACATGCTTTGAATATTTAAGTGGAATTGCATTTTAGAGGCAACGGATATTTTCACTTTAAAGTAATCTTTTCCTGGAATGAAGCATTTTATGTTTTGCCCCTGAATGTGTCAGTTTCATCAGTTTGCATTTGTATAGACTAGTACTGTCCAACAGAAATATGGTGTAATGCTTCAGTAGCTTTATTTAAAAAAAAAAAAAAGCAGAAATAGGTGGAATTAACTTTAATAATATATTTTATTTAATCCAAAATATCATTTTCACATTTGCTCAGTATAAAAAAATTGTGACGATATTTTACATCCACTGTGTGTTTTGCACTTTTAGTCCATCTCCATGTGGTGCAGAATTTTCACTGGAAGCATTTGGTCTGTGTTTGGATTTCATAAATGTTATAGTTTGAAATTATAGTAAATTCCTATGCTCAAGTTGTTCCAAACAAGTTTTCCAACTTGTCCTGAGGCCAAATTGAGTATGAGTTTCAAAATTAAAAATCAATTAAAGTTAAATAAGATGAAAAATTCAGTTCCTTTGTCATTCTAGTCACCCTTCAGGTGCTCAAGTTACACGTGGCTAGTGACTGCCATAGTCAGCAGTACAGGGCAGGACCGAG
Organism: Ovis canadensis; assembly: GCF_042477335.2. Lineage (NCBI taxonomy): Eukaryota > Metazoa > Chordata > Mammalia > Artiodactyla > Bovidae > Ovis > Ovis canadensis. Next base: position 97,358,360 of record NC_091251.1, read on the forward strand.
TTTTCTGACAGGGAGGCAAAAATACACTGTGTTGCCATTGAAAAGGTTATTCTTGAATTCTAAACTAATTCTTAAAAAGTTAGTTTTATCTTCCTTCTAGTCCCACAAAGTCCTTAGAGCACGTCACTACTCTCTAGGTGCTTCTGTGCTGGACGTTAGATGATAGGTTCCTTGTTTGCCTTTTCTGTGCTACAGTTAGTTCTGGAACTTCCCAGGGGTCCTAGTACTTCAGATTGTCTTTTGGGATGCATGTGAGTGGTTGACGAGACAGTTCTACGGTCTCATAGTGGAATTGATGCGATGTGTGTTAGAGTCTTAGGTGTTGGATATTTGGCAGTTTGCTCGCCCTGCCTCTTGTTTTTATATGGAAGAAAACATGGCTGAGGTCGTTCTGACTTGAGCAGTTGGTTAATTCAGTTTAGAGTTGCAGTTCTCCACTGGATTCTGTCTGGGGAGAGGGAGCCTAGGCGTACCAGGTATTGCTTGTTGATTTATTTATTTTCGGCTGCACTGGGTCTTCACTGCTGCTTGGGCTTTCTCTGGTTGCGGTGAGTGGGGGCTGCTCTCTAGTTGTGGTGTGCGGGCTTCTCTTTGCGGTGGCTTCTCTTATTGCAGAGCATGGGCTCTAGGGGATGGGCTTCATAGTTGTGATTCATGGGTTTAGTTGTTCTGTGGCCTGTGGGATCTTCCTGGACCAGGGATCGAACTGATGTTCCCTGCATTGCAAGGCAGACTCTTAACCATTGGGCCACCAAGGAAGCCTCAGATGTTTCAGAAGAAGTCCAAGTGTATAACTTACTATGTATCCTGTGTATCAGTATATATATTTGTAGCTATTTTGCAGTGTGTGTTGTTTTTTTTTCCACTATACAATATTTTTTCCTATGTATCAGCAAACTTTGTTTTTCTTTTTTTTGGCTGCACCTTGTGGTTTGTGGTATCTTAATTTCCCAACCAGGGATTGAACACAGCAGTGAAAGCGTCAAGTTCTAGCCGCTGGACTGTCAGGAAATTGCCTTATCAGCAAGCTTTCTTATTCTAAAAGCTCAACATATATTAATTGATTCAACGCTTTTAGCTACCCTGTGAGATAAGTCCCTTTGTTATCAACCTCATTTTATAGGTGAGGAAATTGAGCATAGTGAAATTAAGTAACTTATTTAAGATGACAGGCAGGAAGCAGCAGAGCCAGAAGTTGAACCTTGGCAGTTTGACTCCAGAGATACAGTTTTCCATACACCTTACTGATCATCTTCCCTGTGGCCTGGGGCAGGCACTGTAGAGCCGGCAGAAAATCGGGTGCAGTCCTGGTTCCCAGCAGTTGATGTGTGCTTAGTCACTTAGTCATGTCCAACTCTTGCGACCCAGTGGACTGTAGCCCACCAGGCTCCTCTGTCCATGGGGATTTTCCAGGCCAGAATACTGGAGTGGGTAGCATTTCCCTTCTCCAGGAGATCTTTCCATTTTCCCAACCCAGGGATCGAACCCAGGTCTCCCACATTGCAGGCGATTCTTTACCATCTGAACCACCGGGGAAGCCCAAGAATACTGGAGTGGGTAGCCTAACCCTTCTCCAGGGGGTCTTCCTGACCCAGGAATCGAACCAGGGTCTCCAGCATTGCAGGCAGATTCTGAGGCTTGGGCTTTTTACATGCAAAACTGAGGATGTCAGTGATCAGTTACTATAATGAAAAACACCTGGTTTTATTTCATTTTTCTGAACATTTTATTAAAAAAAATAAAATCTCCCACGTTATGAGAACAGTACAGTGAATTCATGTGTCCTGTTTCCCTAGCTTCACGGTTATTAACATTATTATTAACATTTTGTCATGTTTGCTTCTCCCTCTCTTTCTGTCCCTGAACCATTTGAGAATTAGTTCAAGTACATCACGCCTAAATACCTTATTCAACAAGTTTATCCTCAGAACAGGGGATCCTCTCTATAACCAGAGTGCATTGATAACCCTCAGGAAATCTGCCATTGCTGAAACCCTCTTGTCTAATACATAGTCTCTGCCCAGATTTCCTTATTGTTCCAATTTTGTCCTTTATCTTGGTCCCCCCCTCCCAATTGAGTATCCAATCAGAGGTTGCATTTAGTTGTCATATTTCTTTAGTCTCCTTTATTACCTACATCCATTTAGTGGATTTTTTTTTTTTTTGTCTTTCATAGCATGGACATTTTTAAAGATTCCAGACTAGTTGCTTTGTGGATGTCCTTAAGTTTGGGCTTGTCAGATTGATTTCACATATTTAGATTCAGGTTAAAGAAAGTTGAAAAAATTTTCAGGACTATCACTTAACGAAGCCATGTGTCACTGAGTGCATCACATTGGGAAGCATATGGCATCATTTTATTGCATTATTAGTGATGACAAGTTAAATCGTTTGGTTCGATAGTGTTTACCAGATTGCTTCATTCTAAAGGTACTCTTGTCTCTTGTTATAAGCATTCTCTGTAGTGATGTTTTGAGATGTCTGAATAACCTATTCTCCACTTAGCCTCTCACTCATTGGTGTTCATTGATTTTTGTCTGAATCACTTACTATTACAGTTTTTGTAAAATAGTGATTTTATATTTCAGTTTGTCCTTCTACATTTATTAGCTGGCCTTTCTGTAAAGAAGAGCTTCCCCTTCTATGTAGACAGAATAATAATCTTCCAAAGATGTCTACTTCCTAATCCCCAGAACCTGTGAAAATGTTACCTGACTTAGCAAAGGGGAATTGAGGTCATAGAAGGAATTAAAGTTGCTAATCAGCTAACCGTTAAGATAAGGAGATTCTTCAAGTGGGCCCAATGTAATTACAAGATAGGCATGGAATGCAGTGTGAGAAGGACCAGGCCTGCCATTGCTGGCTCTGAAGACAGAAGAAAGGGACAACCAGCCAGAGAATGGGGGCAATCTCAGAAGCTGGAAGAGGCAAGGATAATGGATCCCATCCAGAGCCAGTAGAAAGGAACGCAGCCCTGCCCATGCCTTGACGACACTTGTATTGGATTTCCACCCTAGAAAACTAGTACAGCTTTCTCACCTTCTTAGCAGTATGGATTCATGGGTGGTTTTCTCTTTTATAAGTGAGTTAAAAATCTATTTCTGTCAGCATTCATTCTTATATTCCAATTGCCTCAAATTTGGCTTTGGGGAGCCCCTTCAAGACCCTGTGGCGTGTTCGCAGTCCTGTGCCTGTTCTCTTCCTTGGGATAGCAATATATTCCACGTTTACCTTGTGCTTTCCTTCCCCAACTTGAAACCAGGACTCAAACTCCAAAAAAACCTTTTAAATTTACTGTGATCATTGTAGCTCCAGAAACTGAATATGTGCCCTGGTTTAAGCTATGTCACAATCTTAACAAATATACAAAATTGAGCAAAACAGTATGAGTAAATTAAAATTTCAATAAGTAATAAACATAAAGTAGAAAAAATAGAAATGCATTTCTTAATATATGAATTGTTCATTTACAAAATTAGTTGGATCGTTTATCCATAGTTGAATATTACTTATTGCTAGAGTGAAACAGTTCAGCTAATTCCTCTGCATATTGATCATTTTTATAGAGGTAAGCTCTAGGAAACCTTAGCACACACACACTAGAGCACTGCACTGTGCTGTTTCTTATACTTCCCACTGCTTTTCTCATAACAATATTGTAAAGACAGTATAATAGTGATTGACCATTAGGAAAACTCCGTACCTGGGCTTTACAAGTTTGCTGCGGGAATGAGAAGTATGGAGTATCTGGCCTTATGGTTCCAGTCCTCCTGTGTCTGCTTGGCATGGTGTTCCTGCTAGGGCTGGGCAAGTGGCAGCAGGGATTTATGAATGTTTTCACATAAAGTTATAAAAAGAAATGCTTATCTTTAACTCTCGAGGTTGAATTTTGTTCCAGAGCCTGTTCATATGTTTCTGTATTATACTCACTCAGAAATTGTTCAGTGTGCAGTTCTTTTAAAAAAATCTTTCTGCCAAATTCTTAGCTAACAATTTATAGTGATGTGTAGAAAGAGATTGAATATAATGGGCCAGGGAAAATGTTAGTCTTTCGAGGTATATAGAAGCCTCACACGATTACAGACATTCCTCTTAGCCAGGAGCGCAGAGTGCTCTCTGGGGCCTGGCAGGAGATGAGTGAGGCAGGCCAAGTGGTGAAGGTGCTGATCCCGGACAGCGAGGGTCTGTACTGACAGGAGCATGTGCTCGTCTCTGCTTGACTGTTGCCTTGCCGAAGGGCGAGCCCAGGGTTGCCAGGGTTTTCAAGAGAAGTTCAGAAATCTATATTTTTATATGAATTCCTCCGATTGCAAAAGATTAGAAATTTAATTTTTTTTTAATTTTTAAAAAATATTTTTGATTCATTTATTTGGCTGCACGGGGTCTTAGTTGTGGCACATGGAATCTTCGATCTTTGTTGCGGCATACGGAATCTATTATAGCTCCCTGACTAGAGATCAAACCCAGGCCTCCTGCATCGGTGGTGTGGAGTCTTAGCCACTGGACCACCGGGGAAGTCCCTCAATTTTATTCATTTATTTTAACAGATTAAATTTTTTTTGTTTTTTTTTTTTTGGCTGTGCTGGGTCTTCCTTGCTGCACAGGTTTTCCTCTAGCTGGGGTGAGTGGAGGCTACTCTCTAATAGCAGTGTGCAGGCTTCTCATTGGGGTGAATTCTCTTGTTGCCGAGCATGAGTTCTGGGCCATGAGGGTTTCAGAAGCTGTGGCATAAGAGGCTGAGTGGTTGAGGCTCCCAGGCTCTAGAGTACAGGCTTCATAGTTGTGGCACACGGGCTTAGTGGCTCTGCGGTGGCCTGTGGGACCTTCCCGGATCAGGGGTGGAACCTGGGTCTTTGCATTGACAGGCAGATCCTTTATCCCTGAGCCGCCAGGGAAGCCACCCTCAATTTTTTTTCTAAAGCACAATGAGGAACGAACAAGCCAGGTCTGCAGATTGGTTTCGGTCTGCGCATCACCAGTTTATCATATCTCTGGTCTAAGATATGCTGGTGAACAGAATTGTTGCACATGGGGCTATCTAGAACAGGGCTTCCTAGCCTTTTTTGGTGTAGTGAGTGGTGTCAGCAGTATGGGGAAGCCTGTGGGTCTCTTCTCAGACTAATGTCTTTTAGGTGTATTTTAAAGATACACAAGACTACAAAGAAAATAAATTGTATTGAAATATAGTCTCAGAATATTTTTCAAAACCAAGTTTGTGATATGTATGCTTTTTATTAGTGTGCTAAATAACATGACTTAGTGGTAGGTCTGTTAACTCTATTAATTTTTAAATACTGTGAGAATAAGGGATTCTTTGGGGGGCTGTGCCTTGCTGCTTGCAAGTATCTCAGTTCTCCACTCAAGGACTGAGCCCAGGCTGCTGCAGCGAAAACCTACAGTCCTAATCACTGGGCCACCAAGGAACTCCTGAGAATAAGGGGTTTTCTAAGATAACTGAACAACTGTAAAAGAATCTTAGAGTATTTGCTGTCTGTGGGTGGCAGGGTCACAGGCACAGCTAGTACCATTCTGCTTTGTTGCTTACATTCCTGATTGAAGGTACTGTTAAATTGCAACTAGAAATTACTGGAAACAAGGATGTCATTTCTCCCCCCACCCCCACCCCATGTTTTGTGAAGCTCTGTGAACCTCAGGTTCTCTGGTTAAGATCCACTTGTTCCAAAATAATCCACTTATTAGTAGCATAAGAATAGCAGTATAATGTTATTTTGTGTAATTATGGCAGCCACCATATTACTGTTTATCTCTTTTATTCCTTTCTCCACAGTTAACTTTCCTGTTATTGAACTTGATTCTGTTTTTCTTTAGAACGTTATCACTTGTCTTACAAGATTGTACGAACAGACAGTCGCCTGGTACGCAGCATTCTGACAGCCCATGGATTTCATGAAGTAAGCTCATTTTCATTACCTTACCTGATTTGCTCAAAAGCTGAAAATCCCAACTACCTAAATGACTATGATCTAACAAGGCTAGCTCTAGAAAGTACATGGGACCCCTACTTAGAGATGATGCAGAATTTGCACTGACTTTCTGAGTGGCTTTACCATGAAATACATGGAAAACATTTCCACAAGATTGTGTGGGTTGTTTTTTTTTTTTTTTTTTTTTTAATTTTTTTCCTTGCTATGTTTTTAGGCATGGGCTAGAGGCAGAGATATCCATAAGGAATTGTTTAATACTCAGTTAAAGCTCTTTGATTACAAGCAACAGAAACAGACTCTGCCTAACTTAAACCAAAAAGGAAAGGAATTTGTAATAAAGATGTGCATAGAGTGGCTAGCAGAATCAGAGGAACAGCTGAAAAAGCAGGCCTTTGAAAGGGAGACTGCAATAGCCCCAGGGATCCGGCAACAGAAGTCTTCAGGACCAGCTTTGCTGCTGTGGAATGAATTGCCTCTATTCATTGTCCTTGTGCCTTTCTCCACTCAAGAACTGCACTCTGGAGATGGAATGATTGGACTAGCTTGAGTCAAGGGTCTACTCCTTGGGGGAAAGGAGGGGTGGGTGATTGGCAGGTTCTTTAAAACCTTAGGAGTATGTTATTCCCAAAGAAAACTGGGAAAATGGGGATGTTGGTATCAATAGGGACAGGTAAAAATGCTAGACAGACTTCCATTGTAGATATTTTGAGACAGTTGATAAAAGTCTAGTTGCTCACTTCTTATCTTAGGTTGAGATGTGAAGTAGATATTTTGAGGAAGTTCTGATACCAGTTTATATCCTGCCTTTGTTGATCTTTTATCTCCAGGCCTTAAAGTGGTACCTGCTGAATCAGAGGCAGAGGGTACATAATTGTTGAATGAATGAACAAATGAATTCTAGTGAATGAATGAATTCTGAGTTGGTATAAGGTTTTAGATCTGATATCACTTTGTACTCAGCATCTGCAAGGACAGTCTGATAAGGGAGTCTTCATCTCTCACTTTGATATGTAAGAATATTAAGAGGTATCATGGACTTCTATAAAAGAGTTAATTCTACTCTTTGCAGGTAGTACTTGTCCAGCTGTCACAGTTCTTGCTTATCCCCGTGTTCTTACACTCAGCTTTTTTGTCTTACTAGGATCAGATCCTAATGGGCCCACCCCCATGAGTGCTCTGTGGGTGAATAATCTCTATGGCTTTTTCTTCCATTTTTCTTCCAGGGGCTGTCTGGTGGTTCTTATCTTGTCTTTTTATCTGCCCTTAGGTTCATCCGAGCAGCACTGACTATAACCTAATGTGGACAGGATCCCACCTGAAGCCCTTCTTACTTCGTACCCTCTCTGAAGCACAAAAGGTTAATCACTTTCCCAGGTAATGCTCTTGCAGCTACTTTGCTCCATTTAAAGGTACCTGACATTGAGGCGTGTAGCCAGCAGAGATAATTAACATCTTTAAAAAAAAAAAAAAAGGAAGTCTGTGATATAGGGCAGCCGTCTCTAAATCAGACTGAGGTGTTCACCTTCCTGGATGTAGTTGAAGACTTTGCGAGGGCTCTGTAGGATGGATGGTCTTAAAATACACTACTCTGGATTGCAAATCCCATAGATTCTCTTTCCTCAAACCGAGCTGCTTGTGAGCCCCTCAATGTGGCTAGATTCTCACCTCTCACCTTCTTTTTCAGTTACTGTTTTTCCCCTTTATAAAAGAATAGCCCACCTAGATTCTTAATATGTATATTATGCACAGATGGAAAACTTTCCAGAGTTCCAAATACGGAATGAAAAAAATTGATGTTTACTCCAGGTAATAGTATAATGAATCTTTTAGCCTGTTAGTGATTTCTATTTCTTTGCTTTTTAACAGAGTTAAAGAAGGACTTGATCAAGTTGTCAGCTGATAAATCATTAGATATCAATTTTAATGATAGGTCATCTTCTGGCTTTTGACTTATAATTAGTAAATAGTTCAAAGAATTGAGGATCATTGCTGTATTAAACTTCTTCCAGTCTCATTGGTTAATGTCAGCCTCGAGAGGCAATACTGCTTAGTAGCTAGAAGCAGGAGCTCTGTAGCCAGTTTACCTGGCCCAGATCTCGGCTCTGCTGACTCTTGGGCAGGTGAGCTTTCCGAGCTTCAGCTTCCTCATTTGTAAAAAGAAGATACTAATAACACACACTTTGTAGGACTATAGTGAGGATTTTATGTATCAAGATCTGAAGTGCTTAGAACATCACATGCCTGCCACATAGTAAACACTATATATAAGTGTTAGCTATTATGTTTCTCAGTGTTTACATCTATGAAAAAGAAAACAGGAATAGAATTGATGCTGAATCCCCTGCTTTATTCTAGCAGTGAGTAATATTCAATGACAGAGAGATACATGGCCAAGATTCATGGCCTGTGGGGGAAGAGGGCAGGTAATCTCATCTATCTAATGAAGAGATGCAAATCTAATAAAAATTTTGTTAATTGCTCAGTGGTTATGTTATATTTTATTTCCAGGACTTATGCCCCAGTTACTCACTCAGGAAGTTTTCTTTTTAAGCACTTCATGTATTTTACTCCTCATTTGTATGAAATGAAGTTTTCTTCTTATTCAGTTCTACTGTCTCATATTCAGTTCATGTGTATAAATACCGAGCTTATGCTGTCTCTGACGTAAAATAATTTCTTCATCATCTTAGATAAGTATGTATTTTAAATCTTTTCAACAGGTTCCAATTTTATTTTATATTTGAGCTTCATGGGCAGAAAATAGTTTAAACCTTAGTTTCTTCCTTAATGTCTGGAAGATGGGACTGGTTTTCTAAATGGGCGACTGGTTAGTTGAAGTAAATCAGATGCAGCTATTTTAAAGAAATATTTAAACAGTCTTAAAATAGCCCACAGTAGAGACTGCATTCCTAATGCCTGTTAGTAATATACTATTTATTTCAATAGCTTTTGAAATATGCTGTAGGTATATAGGAATTTCATCTCAATTTGAACTCAGTATTCATAAATTCTAACCTATGTTTTCTTGACTCCTGTTTGAATTGGAGGAGCTCAGCTGACTCATGTACAAGAGGAATGCAAACACTTAAAGTGTTTCCAATATTAGTGTGCACTCTTTTAATGTAACTTTTTATTCTAAATAATTGTAGACTTTTAGAAAAGTTGCAGAAATAATAATACAGAGTTCCTTTGTTTTCTTTACCTGGTTTTCCTTCTGTTAACATCAGCTATAACCATAGTGTAATTATCAAAATGGAGAAATTAATTTTAGTATGATATACATTATAATCAAAAGTTACAGTGTTTATGGTGTTTTGATGAATTGTGTACTATGTTCCTGTAACGATAGGTCAATGTATGTATAACAGACACAGCCTTATGATCACAGGAAATTAAAAAGTATTAAATATAATTTGTATGCACATTTTTCTTATAGAAAAGGTATAATATAATGTAAAAGACACAAGCACTGAATCTGTTATGTTAGGCTAAGCTGTTTGTGGGAAACGTAATGGAAGAAGTAAACGCAAGGATGAAAGGAGGGAATCATGTCTGGGTGGGAGTATGAGGGTGGCTTTTGGGGTGCTGGGAATGTTCTGTGCTCAGTGGTGGTCAGACAGGTAGACTGAAGTTTATCATGCTCTCTTGTGACTTGTTTATTTTCCTGTTTATATGTTAATTTTAGTAAAAAAATATAATATTTTAAAAAGTGAAATATTTACTGATGAGGAGAACCTTTTCTTTTATAATACTTTGAAAATGCACAGTGGCTATCCTATTGTTATTGAGGTTCCCTTGAATATACTTAAAAGGATACTGTTATAGTTTTATTTTAAAACTATATTTGCCATTCATTAGATCCTTTGGAACAATTTAAGTTTATGATGAAAAATCTTACATGTCAACTAAAAATATACATGGTTTCCCAAAATTTGTATCAGGAGTACCAAGCAAAAATATTTGGAGACCACTAATACTGGGTAGCTGTACGAGAATGTGTTGTTTTTCTTATCCTCTGGTTCAGTGTTTCTAATTGCTTAATGATAAGCATCACTGGGGGTACATTACAGTCACAGGTCTTAACCGCAGATTCAAGGAATCACCATTTCCAGAGAAGGTGTATATTTAAAAAGCACCTTCCAGGTGCTTAATCTTTCTTGGTAAATATATTCCTAGAAAGTTATATACTTTAAAAGCAATGAGTGATCCATATCTCAGTCAAGTTCAAAAATCACTGATTTAGACCAAATCAGTTTTCTGGACCATCTGTAGCAAAATCACCTGGGGTACATGTTTAAATGCAGAATCCTAGACTTCATCCCCCAATTTTGGGAGATGTGATCTTGGAACATTCATTTTTAAGGAACTTTTATGAGTGATTCTTATGCACACTAAAATTTGAGGACCTCTGCTCTAGATCGAAGGAGGACAGTGGGTAAGGAAGAAGTGTCGGTGATACCTAGATCTGGCAAAGAAACCTTTGATTTTAAGAAATCAAAGTGAAAATTTTGAACTGAACAACAGATGGAATGTGTTTTTAATGGTTATAGCAAAGATTCTTGGATGGTCTTTAAACAGTGCAACAACCCAGAGACTCATGAATGCAGTCATGGCTAACTGAAGCCCGTCTTCGTAGTTTGCCAGCTTCTAATCCCTGATTGGTAGCAGTGATTGCCCTGGTTTTAAGGTGATCATTTCCTTGACAAAGTGATAGATTTGGGGTATAAGACTGTCCCCAGTAACTGCTCATGAACTAGGAACTCTTTAACATAGGAAAACCTCTGAGTCATAGTTTACTGAAATGGAAATGCTTTTATGAAACTTAGGTCATATGAACTAACCCGGAAGGACCGACTGTACAAAAACATCATTCGAATGCAGCATACACATGGATTCAAGGCTTTTCACATCCTCCCCCAGACCTTCCTGCTGCCAGCTGAGTATGCGGAATTCTGCAGTAAGTGCTTGACTCCTGGTGCCCCATCCCCAGCCCCCAGCCCTCATCCCCAACCCCAGAAACTGAACTTGGGGCAGAGTTATTTACTCCCAAGGGCTTTTCAAATCCTTAAGAAGTTGTTCCTTTAGTGAAACAGCTGCAGAGATAACTTTAACACTGTTTTATTGTGAGTATGTCTCTGTGTGTGTGTATTCTTAGTAAGCTTGTCTGTGTCAGGTATGTAAGGACACATTGAGGTGTCATATAAATGAGCTCCTGTCTAATACGAAAAGTGCCTTTTCATTGATGAGTTAGTGCCCATGTAAGGATGGATATACTTCTGCATATGAACTACAGATGCACCCTTTTTGGTATCTCTCTTCCTCTTGTCATTTAAGGAATGTTTGTCACCTCAACTTTTGGACGTGTGTGACTTATGTTCTTTGGGGGTACAAGTATCACGCATCTTTTAGTGTTAGGGTTTAGAGGTGCCAGTTCGTCTCCCTGTTTCCTTGGAGTTTAGACTAATTGAAATATATTCATGGGAGTGCAATAGCAATGTGGATGTCCGCTGTCTTTTTGGTTAAGCTAGATAGGAATGTGTGGCCTGCATCCAGGTGTCATTGTTTCTTTTGCCTTAAAGTGAACTTAGGCCTCTTTATGTCCAGACAGAGGAGACAGGCTATTTCAGGTTTTGCTCCTTGGTGGGCAGAGCCTGTCTCAGTAGACTTAGTGCACCAAAGAGGCATAAGTACAGAGAAGTAGTGAGGCAGGTCTTTTGGGAGAGTCTAAATAGAAGCAAAGAACTGACTCATTTGAAAAGACCCTGTGCTGGGAAAGATTGAAGGCGGGAGGAGAAGGGGATGACAGAGGATGAGATGGTTGGATGGCATCACCGACTCGATGGACATGGGTTTGAGTAAGCTCCGGGAGTTGGTGATGGACAGGGAGGCCTGGCGTGCTGCAGTCCATGGGGTCGCAAAGAGTCGGACGCAACTGAACTGAACTGAAATAGAAGCAGTAATAATAGCTGATGAACATTTTCTTTCTGTTAAGCCCTCTTCTAAGTGATCTCTTACTCTGAAGTAGGAACTGTTACTACTCCCAGCTTTGTAGGTGAGGAAACTAAGGTACAGAGAGGTTAAGTATCTTTCCATAGGTTATACAGGTGTTTGGTTCCAGAGCCAAACTCCTCACCTTTGTGCCTTGTGGCTAAAGACACTGGGGGTGTGCACACAATGACTGCCTCTCAATACCTCCCTCGAGAGAAGCTACTTCTATGAGGGAGATCAGATTCGACACAGGATAGACAGACGGATAGTTTTCTTCTCACTAAGTCCAAGAGAGAGACTCTTCCTCTGTCACAAGGAAGCATGGAAAGAGGAAGAGAAAGTTTGCTCTAGACTTCCTGGCTTTGATTCTGCTAACCTGTTGGACTTTTCAGTCTGGTCCGGTCGCGCAGTGGGGTGTTCATCCTCTGGGACTCGCGTCGGGGGTGGTCACAGGCCTACTTCACCTCGGAGAGGCCGTTCCTCTGAGAGCACTTGTTGCCCATGCTGGGACTAGTGGTTCAGTGTTGGTCCACAGCAAGCTCTGGAATGGGTCAGAACAGAGAATTCAGTACATGAATTAAGTTAACTTCAGAGCGACAGTGTACTCAGAGCTGAACATTTGTAGTTAGGGGGTTTTAGCCACGATACCAGAACCTCCTGTGTCTTACCTTTCTCCTCTGTTCACTGGGACTGTTACCTCTAGAAATATTATAGTGCTGGGATGTTTAAGTAGCTTAATACATGGAAAGCACTTGGAATGGGGCCTGATAGGTACATAACACATGTTCAATAGTATTTCCTATTTCAAGTTATGTTGAGATGCATCGTTAAATAAAAAAAGTAAAAAAATTATGTAGTAAGCCAACATGATAGCCTAAAAATGCCTCAGCTACCATGTCAGCAATGTAAAAGGGTTCCTGATAATGAACACCTCCTGCTGTTGAATCCCTAATGAGAAGCCAAAGTCTAGAATAATTCTGTATTAAACACTAAAGGGATAGTAAGTTGAAAATTCCCTTTTCCCTCTCCACTAGCTCCTATTCTGTGGTTCTTCCCCACCCTTTGGAGGCCGGTTTGAGGGCTGAATGCTCATTCTGAAGGTTGGATAGAGTTAGAGTGCCCCCATCTGTTCAAGCCTGACCTGTTTTTCAGTAGAATTGCTACTGCAGCATATTCTTCAAATTCTTATGGGTTCTGCATTCTAGAAGGGCAAGAGGAGTGTCACATTTTGGACCTGGTGTGGATTTGAGGTGCCCACCGGCTTCCATGTGGTGATGTTTTGCAGGCAGTTGTAAAAGCAGTTTTCAATTTTGGCCAGGGATATAGATTCTTGAAGTTGTAGATGTGGAGGTGGATATGATTACCACGGACGAGAAAAAAAGAGAGAGAGGAAGAACCACAGAGAAATCAGAGTGGAGAGAGAGGTTGAAGATACGAGCAAAGGAATGAGATCCCAGACGAGGCAGGAGAGAGTTTGATCAAGAGCACGAGTAGAAGGGTGAGTCTCTCCCCTGAAAGGTGGAAGGAAGGAAGCTAAGTGGTCATTGAGATAGCACTTTTCGACGGGAGGGAAGCAGGTGAGTGGGTTTATGTTACAAATTACCAGCTTTCTTGGTGAGGACGGTGATGAGGACACATACCAGGAATAAGGGGCCTAGGGTTGGGTTTGGGTGTTTGAGGAGCAGAAAGGCGTGTGAATAGCCTGCAAAGGGCTTTTGTAAGGAACATGAGGGCTGCCTGAAGATGATAGAGATAGCAGTCAAGGCAGGTCTCATGAATTTGTAGCTTTCTGTTCTTATAAGGGAAAGCCTGAAATGCATCTTTGCAGAGACCAAGCCCACAGACCAAACACTGCCTCAGGAGATGTGAAAGCGTGGATATTGCCAAACTGTTTCCAGTAATTAGAATGTGAGGCTTGGAGTATACGGGCCAGATCTTGCTGGATTCCCGGTGCCATTGCTGCTAGTGTGACGGTGTGTGGTACAGTTGGAGGTCTGTGACACCAAAGATCCTAAGCAAAATCTTGCCAGCTGCAGCCACGTCCCCCCAGTGGACAACTTTCCTAAACAGGAAGAAGGAAGACAGGGTGGCACCAATATCAGAAAGGCAGAGACCTTACCCCACAGTCCAGCAGATTCCTGGTTACTCCTCATGGGCCAGCATTGTGTCCTCTGGCTATCTTTAGATGTAAGAGAGGCAGAAGTAATTCAAAGGAATGAGCAAAACTTTGATGTCAGCCAGTTAACTGCAGATGACTGGATTTCATAGCAATCAGTAAACTTATAGAATCCTAATAGTAGGATTATGAGAGATCTCATAATTTGAATCAGACTTAAAGCCCACATTTTAAAGATTAGACTGGATAATTAGAACTCAGATCTTCCTTCTCCTAGCTCAGTGCTTTTTCCTCTGGACCGAGCATGCTGCCACCCTAGGAGATAGGAGGCACTGGAAAGAATTGGGCCCCCGGTCTAGTATATTTCGTCCTGACAGACTGCCCAGCTCTTTCCCTGCCTCTGCTTCTGATGCACCTTTTTGGAACCTGTGAAAGAAATCAATCCTTGTTCTGAAATATAACAAATCAAGGAGAAATGACTAGCATAAAGGACAAATTTTTGGTTTTTAAGATTTTGAGACTATGATAAAAGTGAAGCACCAATAGAAGCAACAACTTCTGATAAGGCCAATCCACAAAGTAAGGTTTGTTAAAAGTGTTAGAGGCAGAAGTTGCATTTAGCTAGATTTTCCCTGTTCTGAAAACAAGCTTTTTCTTCATTCATTTGTTCCCAGAGGGTTCTGTCTCCAGTGAGGTCTGGTCATTTTCTGTGGCATTCCTTGGCTCCCTCCCTTCCTCTTTGTGAATGTCTGATTTCTTGCTTAGTGTCTGCCTTTCTGCTGGGCTAATCTCTATGAAGCTGAAGACTGTCTGCATTCCACATACTCGAGAACCGCTTGACACGTGTTGGGTACTTAGGAGTACTGAATGAATGAAGTTTAAAAAATCTTTTTGTTTTCTTTTAATAGTTCCTTTTGTTTTCAATCTATTGTAATCTCAGAATTTGGGGATAATGGCAAAATGGAAAAAATAAAGTGTATACATAGACATGTATTCAGTGGCTTCACTTTATAGAGATTAATAAAGGTTAATTTGTCTTAAAACTGTAAATATGCCATCCATTATAAGACTCTAAAATTACATAAATTATACTTTTTGAAAGGTAATATAGTCATGGCACAGAGAAGGACAAAACAATAATCAGTGAAAAGCCTTTTCCTCCTCTCTTTCTCAGTTATCTAGTTCTCCCCAGAAGTGATCAGTATAGTATTTATATATATACTTATAAAGATATTCTAAGCACTTACTAGCACATGACCTGAGTGTGTTTGTGAACACATGGGAGTGTATGATACCCAGTGCCTTGCGCTTTACTTCTTTTCAGTCAACAGCCTGTCTTTGAGCTCATTCCCTCTCAATAACATTCTCATTTTGTGTGTCTGCTTAGTATTTCATTATGTAGAACAGGTGTCTGCAAACTACAGCTTTTGTGTCAAATCTGGTCTCATGAACTAAAAATGCTTTTTACATTTTTAAATGGTTGGGAAAAAAAAATCAAAGATGAATAAAATTTTGTGGCATGTGGAAATCATAGGAAATCTGGTGTCCATCCATAAAGTTTTGGGGGACCCAGCCATGCCCCTTTGTTTGCATGTTCTTTCTGGTGGCTTTTGAGCTACAGTGACAGAATTGAGTAGTTGCAATAGAGATTGCGTGGCCTGCAAGATTCTTGAAGGTGGTTTGTGACAGTAATAGACTAACATCTGAATATGTGCCTTATTTTGTCTTCATCCTCTCATTCAAGAAGGGAAATGATGGGAGAAATATATTATGCAATTTTGCTGTCTCCTCTTTTCTCCTTATCTCCTTCCCTCCTCTCTCTCTCTTCTCATTTTTAAGGCTAGTCCAAAAATACAGGTCATTTTAGCTGCTGCCCTTCACTTGGAAATTTGGAAAATTCTTTGGGTACCTGAGTAGATAACCATGTTGAAATTTGAGATAATAAACTCATGTCCTTTCTTTCTCCCCCCTCTTTTTTTTGTCTTCCAATATTTTGAGCAGATTCATATTCAAAGGACCGGGGACCTTGGATCGTAAAACCAGTGGCCTCTTCCAGGGGGCGAGGCGTCTACCTGATCAACAATGTAAGCATGTAACGGTGGCATACTTGACCCCATGTCTGTTCTTCCCTTTGTGTTAGCTAAGTGTGCATTCAGAAGTGTACTTTGAGGGAGGGCACGAGTCTACTGTTCATCTTACTGGCAGTAACCTCCTGCCATGCCAGCAGTTAAATGTCACTTGATTGAATCTGGGGGGAGGGCAGCCTTTGGTGTCAACAGAAAAGAAGTACTTTTTCTGCTTTCAGCATTCTGTCTTGCAAATTCCTCCGCACTAAGCATTAGCTCGTAGCACGTACATTTAATTCCTGTTGTGGGGAGAACTGTGGGTTCCTGCCCTCAAGATCATCAAGCAAATCAACCGTAATTTAATTTGGCCTGGCATCCTTGCGGCTCCTGTCAGCCCCCCTTCTTTCTCTTCATCCGCTTCTTTTTTCAGAAGTCATCAGTGTCTTGATTCTTTGCCAGATCCTCATTAAAAGTTGTTTTTCAGTTGGATAGATATACAGAGTAAATAAAGTCTTAACCCCAGTCTCACTCGTTAGACTTTTAACAGTAGTTAGTAACTTAATACAGTTGATTTGTGTTTTATCTTTTCTCAACTTTACACTTTATTTCTTGATTCTCAGTTTGACATTCACTGTACGCATGTAGCCTCCTATCCTCCCTTCCACATTCCATCTCTAAGTTCAGTTACTTTTTTATTGTTTTTGTATTTTAAAGGTTTATCATGTTTACATTCTCTTCAATACCTGTGATTCAGTTTCTCTGCTTTATAAGTTGAGTAAAAAATCTAAACTTACAGAAATTTTGCAGATGGGAATTCTGAAAATTTAATCAATATTTCAGTCTGGGTCTTTGTCCGTACTTCCTTCTGCACATTTGGTCAGCCCTTTCAGTTTCGAAACTAGTGTTTTTTCTTATTTCAGGGGAAATCATTCATTTTTGTCTTGTTCTGCTTCCGAAACTCCTTTTTGAAGCATTCTGGGTCTTCATATCAACTTTTTTCCCGTTTTGAATTCTCTGTCTTTTCCCGTCATTATCTTCTGGATCGCCAGTGTGAGTGCCATCCATTTTATCATCGTTGCATCTACTGTATTTCTGTATTGGCTCTCATAATGCACACAAACTCTTATTTTCTGATTTTTTTTTTCCTGGATAACATCTTGTTGTTGCTTAATAGATGCAGTTTGCCAGCTGGTCTTTGTGACCATACGAATTGAAAGCTTTTTAAAGTTCTGTTTCGTTCCATGACTTTTCTCGGGCCCTTTTTTTTCTCTTGCTATTGGGTTTTCTCAATTTTAGTGACTGAATGGAAGACTAGACTGATTGAAATTGACAGCCCCCTGGGTCTCCCCTGCCATTGTGTAGGACCGATTCCCTGGACAGGAGGGCGGACTGAGCCTTGTGGCAAGGGCAAGGCGTGTTGACTGTCAGTCCGCACCGTAGGTTGATGTGGATGAGGATTGTTGCCTCTTCCCTCTCCCTTGCCAAAACAGGCCTGGCATGATTGTGGATTTAAAGGAAGTGAAGGAGGAAACAGACAGAACAGGCTCCATCTTGAAAGCAGGACTCCATCTTGGGCCAGACTGTGGACTCTGAGCTCTATGCCCAGTATCTATGGAAATGGCATACCAACTGGAAAACCAGACCCCCTGGATGGAAGAGCCCCAGGGCTCGTACCTAGACTCTCTATCGCCTAAACGAATACCCTAATTATCTGTGTAACCGAATAGAATCATAAATTCTATTATGCTTATCGGGGTATGACCACAGGCCTATTGATAATTGTCCACTGTTAACTACCTAGGCTTAAGGCATACGAATCTCGAGTTTAAGGCATACGACTCATGGGTTAACTTTGACTGTATCTTTCTTTTCCTTTGTTCATACTAATTTCAGAGAACTTGGGGAGGTAGGTTTGAGCAAGTACACTTAGGGTTTATAAGGTTTTCACAAAAAGTGATCGGGGTCCTTGGCCAAGAGGAGACTCTGCCTTGGGCCCGCTGGCGTAATAAACCTCACTCCACTATCTGCATTGTCCTTCTGGGTGAGTTTGTTTCCCGGGACGCGAGGCTTCAACAGAGGAGTTTGGCGATTTCCCTCTGGGGCGGTGCTGCCCTTCTGCTGTTTTTTCCCTTTTGTGTCTGCCAGGGGGTTGCAGAGTTCCCCTCCTCTGTCAGATCCCTGCGCCCACGCACACAGACGTCCTCCCGTTAGGTTTCGTTCTGAGGGCTGAGCTGTGGTTGTTGAAGGCCTCTTGGCCACAGTGTTTTACACACCGTTTGTTAACTAATTATCCGATTCTTGTCCCTTGGCTCCCTCCTGCTCTCCATGCGTGTGTTCACTGCCAGCTTGGAACTTCTCAGATGCCTTCTTGGGAAGATCACTCTCCCCTCTGTGATATGGGGCTGCTGTTTTCTCAACCTGTTCCCATCTGCTTTCCATCTTTCAGGATTTCCTTAAACCTTTGGTCTTTTGTTGGTTCCTTTAACTGTTTCCTAGCTTTGTTATTTATCATTTGATTCCTTTAAAAATATCTTCTCTGTCCTTCTAGTGGGGCCCTGGAAGGGAGGAGAGCAGGAGATGGATGTGTGTGCAGTCGGTACACCATCTCAAGTTTCCCAATTCTCTTTCTCTGCACATGATCTGAGCTATTTTCTATGCATGCAAAAACTGATTTTCTGAGGGGTCTTTCACGTGGGAAAGTCCTCAAATTCAGTCTGGACTAAAAACTGTACAGTAAACACTGATAGCCAGACCTTTTAGGCTGGAGAAATACAGGATTGATTCTGATGCAGTAACTGTGCAGCCCCAGGCCCAGCTACAAGGCTCCCTGCCCCCGGGTCACTCCGGAGGCCTTCTGCCCTGGGTCTCTTGTGGACAGAAGGCCCCGGTCATATGCTGCAGATTTCTCTTTTCTTGTTTCTGTTCTGACCTCGGTGTGAAGGCTCCTGTCCAATAGCTTTTCCTCCAGCTCCGCGCCAGGAGCTCCAGTGTTGTTTGAATCTCATAGACGGCCCTCGTTTGGGTTTGGGTTTGAGCTGCCAAATGGAATTGCTATTGAAAGTCAACTGTGGTACAAGTTTGCTTTTTATTTTCTTAGACATGAGTCAAAAAGAATAGGATCTATTCCCAGCTCATCTGGGACTTTTTTCTCTTGGAATGCTCTTTTGCCCTAGTGATTTGTTATTTTAAAATCAGCATCATGAAGAATAGAAAAGTTAAACTTTCCTTGGTGGGGCTGAGAACCCCGTGCCCTGACTCTTCCCTGTCTCATAAAGGGGGTGACAAGTCTTTAGAGAATGTGCGTTTGGCAGACTCTCCTCCTGCCTCCCACCTCTCCCTGGGCTAACTCCCTGGAGACCCCCTGCAGAGATCAAAGTACTTGGCGGGACCCTTTGCCTGCCCCCTCTCCCTCAGTGAAGCTTTGGAATGAGTCTGATTCTTTGAGGTCTTTGGTGGAGGTGCCAGACAGAAGCCTGGGGAGATGCCAGCAAGCACCAGGGGAGCTGGCAGCATGTGGACGTAATGGGAAAATATTCCCAATTTTTCTCCAGATCTGGAATTTTATCACATCTTACCCAGACCTACAAACCATACAGTTAATACGCTCCTCTCCCTCCCCCCGCCACCCTCCCCCCCCCGCCCCCCTCCCCCCCCCCCCCCCCCCACCCCCCCGCCCCCCCGCCCCCCCCCCCCCCCCCCCCCCCTCCCCCCCCCGCCCCCCCCCCCCCCCCCCCCCCCGCCCCCCCCCCCCCCCCCCCCCCCCGCCCCCCACCCCCCCCCCCCCCCCCCCCCCCCGCCCCCCCCCACCCTCCCCCCCCCGCCCCCCCACCACGGCCTCACCATCTCCTCTGTTCCATACCTACACACACACACACACACACACACACACACACACACACACAGCCTCACCATCTCCTCTTTTCCATACCTGGATTCTCTCCCTCCCTACATACACACACACACAGCCTCACCATCTCCTCTGTTCCATACCTGGATCCTTTCCCATGGAATATATGACCCATTAGCCAACTGGATGAAGTAACTCTTTCCAAGGCTGCTGCCTGCTTTCCTTTTAGACTCGAGGGGAATGGAGAGGGAGGGCTCTGCTGGAGGGTCTGTGAGCCCCACTAGTGTGAGTGGGTGAGGCGTGGTGGGGTGGGGTTAGGTGTGAGGGCCAAGTAAAAACACCTTCCCCTGTCTTCCCACTGGAGCAAGAAGGGCCTCTCATTAAAAGTTCCCTGTAATAGTCATAACCTTTTGGAAAATATCTGCAAATAGCCACTTTTGCCATTACGAGAATAGGATAAAGGATAGGAAAAGCATTCCTTGCATGTAACACTGAAGAGAGAGGTGTGAGCTCCTACAGGTGGGAGCGTCTTGGCGGGTCTCAGTGCTGGGCTCTTTAACTCTGGAAACACAGCATAAAGGAGCAGAGTCGAGTTTGCTCCAGCTCCTTCAGTAACCGTGACTAAATGCCATATTTTCCCAATTTAGTATATTCAAATCGAGGAGGGAAAAGATCTGGTGTTCTCTGATTAAGGTACGGATTTGATTATGGAAATCAAGCTTAGTCATCCTTGTCTCACACATTATCCTTGGTAAATACGATACGCATATCTTCTCTGAAATTTTGAAGTATCAGGAGAATCAGGGTTGGGAGAGCATTTAGGTCACTGTTCACCCCTCTGTTTGTGAATATAATTCTCTACAGCTCTCTTGTTTATGTCTGCTCATACGCTCTCCATATGCTCACAGGTCTCACTGTTCAACAGGTATTTAGGACGTCCCTGCTGTGTGCCAGGTGCCAGCCTGCCTGCAGAGTAGGGCTCATCTCCTAATTCGTACGACTCTTTATTGTAGGAATAGGGATTGTCTCCTAAGTCTCTTCATTATAATTGAGTGCACTGAATCATATGAGTGGTATATAGCATGCTGTGAGGAATGCTGTTGAATTGTGGCACTTTGTAAATGGAACTACACAGATACTATTGAGTTTGCAGTAATAATAATAACTGATATTTCTTGAGCATTTACTATGTGCCTACCACTGTACCTCCCAAATACAATCTCACTTAGTCTTTTTTATGAGAATCCTAAAAGGTCATTACTGTTCCTTCCTTAGTAAGTGAAGATTTTAACTGAGGCCTGGATGATTCCAGAGCATACCCTCTTGACCCCTGTACCCTTCTATCTTACAATAACTTAACAGATACCATGAGCTTTAAAGTCGAATTAGAAAAATGGATGTTTCCCGACAATTCAGATTCTTGCTTTAGCATACTTAGGAGGGCAATTTGAGCTTAGAATTTACATCATTTAAAATGAGTTAACTGGGGATGGATGAAAATACCAAGAAGATATTTGGATGAAAATATCAAAAAGGCTTGAAGATATCAGAGAGATTTCATTAGTTGCTTATCTGCATATTATAGTATACAAAAAAAATAGAACTGTATTCAAAACCATTCTTCTGTGAACTTATAGTTTAATTCCTGATGCAGACAGAAATGAGAGGTATAGACCATTGAACAAGTTATCTGACCAGTGTAAGAGATTATGTTCTGCATAACTCAAAGGACAAATGGATATGATGAGGAAGGAAAGAGAGGAGATGAGCGTGGACAGTAGACAGAGTGCCGTAGACTGAAGGCCATTAGCAGTGTTGTCTCTGGTTCCGAGGAAAGCTGGGTGGTCAGGTTGCGTGGTCGAGTATCTATTGTAGCCTGTAGGTGTTACTTAGTAGAAAAAGAGCTGTGATTGTTTGCTTTTAGGTTTGGAATACAGCCTGTAGCTTGCTGCTTTGTACTGTGATTGCATCAGTTCTTACTCCCGAAGCTGACTCAAAATAGAGATAGTCCTTGTGAGAATCTGATCAGGAAATGGTGTGGGTGACCAGAGCCACAGCATGAATCAGTAGCGATGTTGTAGTGGCCGTATGACGCGTAGAAATGGCTTGTGAAGTTGTGTTCTGAGTGAGATGGCAGCAGTGGGAAATGAGAGGGAAATCTTATCATCTTCACCCCAGGGTCACAAAATTATCCTTTAAAAAAAAAAAACCAACCTATAGTACTGTGGATAACAAGTACATTTTTATAAAGACAAACTTTTGAACTGGGGGGACAGTTATTTTAGGTCAGAACTTGGGGAGAAAAGGTGAAAATAGTGCTTAAGAACTAAGTTTCTGAGGCAGACTGTCTGGGTTCAAATGGTGCTCTATCACCTCTTAGCTATGTGACTTTGAGCAGTTTCCTAACCCTCTCTGACTCGCCCCTCGTCTGTAATATTTGGATGGTGTTATACTTACCACGTGGGTGTTGGATGATGATTAAATGAAATAATACTTGTGAAGGATAAGAGCAATGTGGGCACATCGCAGATGTTTGGTACGTTCATTAAATTTTTTTTTCCTGCTAATGTTAATAGTGTGTCTGTTGCTGCTCCTATAGCTATTATCTTCACAATTATCATTAGAGACGCTTTCCTTTTGGAGTCCTTTTGTCCTGTAGGGATTGTGGTGACTGACAGCTGATTTTTCTGTCTTCATCTCACTTGGAGTTGTTCTGTTCCAGATCTTTAATCAAGAATTTACAGTAATTTCCTGTTTCCCACTATGTTCAATCTAAATTCCTCTTACCAGGGGTTTAAATCCCTTTGCCAGTGGGGTCTTCCTTTCCAATTATCTAACCATATTTTTCATTATTTCCCAATTGAATCTTTTAGCCCCAGGTCACTGAATCTGCCCACTCTCCTTTCTACCTGGGCTTTGTCTTTCCCCACCGGCCTCCTTCCCTTTCCACCGTGTGCTTGCTAGCTTTCAACACTCCCTTCTGAACCTACTCATCCTGCACCAGCCTTCCCTGGCTGGTCCTCCTGGCAGGTCTGCATTTCCACTGGGCAACCTCACATCTCACTTACGGACGTGCTGCCTTGTGTTCTTGTAAATTCTGTGTTTTGCTCTCCCTCCCCCCAAACATCAGACTCCTTGGGAGCAGGGCTTGGGCTCTGTGAGGGCAGGGATCGCATCTGTTTCCTTCATCACTCTATCCCCAGTGCCTTATGCAGCTCCCATCAATACTCGTCATTATTTATTGTATAGGCAGTTCTTTTTCATTGAAAAAAGTCTTTAAGAGATCTAGTTCAAGCTTTACCTACAGTGGCACAGTAAGCACTATTAAGTGAATCAATGAAACAAACATCTATCCCATTTCATGGGGAAAATGCCAGAATCCTTTGTAGAAAGATCTGTAATTTCTCTAAGTAACTTGATGAAAGCCTTCCTGTAAGAATAATGGTGGTATTTTAAAATATCCAACGTGCTTTATTTACATCTGGGAGAATGCAAGTTTTTATTTTTTTAAGTAACTTTTATCTTCTTGGTATGTAAGTATTTACTATCATGTATAAAAATCTTTAAAGCTGTTTAGATTCTGTTTATTATGTGAGAGGTGCTGTGTAAATCTGCGCCCCCCCCCCCCCCATAACTGGATTCTCACAATGTTTATGGAAGTGGTATATTATATGGCCAACTAATATATGGGTAGCTTAGAGGAAAACTTTTCTTAAAGTTTTAGTTTTCCATATTATCATTTCTCAAAGGTTAAAAACTTTGCTTCTTTACACTAAGTTAGGTTTCCTTTGCATTTCTACCTTTCATTTTTCTCTTTGCTCAACAGCCAAACCAGATTTCCCTGGAAGAGAACATCCTGGTCTCCCGTTATATTAACAACCCCCTGCTCATAGATGGTGAGTTGTGATTAAGCCTTTGACTGGATTGGGCTAGATCTCACTAACTTTTTTTTTTTTTTAACATTTTTATAGTCTTCTCTAGTAAGTGTTTATTAAGCTAGTGTGAAATGCTTGGCAACTGTGACTCCAGAGATGAAGCTGGTTTCTTACCTACCTCATGGGATTATTTTGAAGATAATTTTGAGATAATAAAAAACAGTGTTTTGTATTGTTATAATAGTAACAAATACGTATGGAAACTATATATATGTTTATGTGGTATAATTATTATTTATCCTCAAAGGTAAGGTGTGTGGGCAGTGTATGTTTCATGGGGGAGAGGACTGTTCTTTCTTTCCTATTTCTTTGCTACAGTTGTCCTGTTCAGTTCTGTAACAGAAAACCAAGAGCTTAGTTTTTCCCTTTGCACCCTGATTTTTTTTTCTAGATTTCAAATTTGATGTGCGCCTCTATGTGCTGGTGACTTCCTATGACCCTCTTGTCATCTATCTCTATGAAGAAGGACTAGCTAGGTAAGAGACCCTTGGGTGTAGGGTGTTGTTAATATGAGTTGACCCATTGAAGAGCGTATTAAGGTCAGGTCATTGTTCCTGTTGTATCCAACTCAGGAAAATAGGAGTGTCCGCAGATGAGCTTCAGATTACAGAAATCGGTCTTACTTTCCTTCACAGTCTCACCTGCATATCCATGCACGCGAATAAGCCTGTAAATGTACACACTTACCTTTCCCAGCTGGGATCCAGGATCACATTGTGCTTTCATGCAGTGGTAATAAGGTGGAAGATTCTCAGGCCACTGTGCTTCGCAAATGGTCTAGAGAGGAAAAAACAATATCCCTCATGTATATAGCTGTTATATACCGGACATTTATTGTAATGCTCATAACAACCTTAAAGTCGAGGTAATTTTGTAGTTGAAGGAACTGAGGCTTAGAGAGTTAAGGAAACTTGAAGTCACTTCCTTCACGTCTCCAACTGGTTGATAGTGGAGAGGGAATTTAAACCCCTGGATCTGACTCCAGAGCTGAAGGCTTGAGCTGTTTTATGACCTCTTGTATTTAAGAAAGGGGCATTAGCCACTTTTTTTTTTAAATTTACAAGTCTTTAATATATTTTTAGGGATTTTATACACACACACACACACACACATATTTCTGTTTTTCTTGAGGTACTTTGTAGGTTTTAAGGTAGTGTGACTTACAAAATAAAGTTCAACTTAATTTGAAGTTTCACTTCCCATATACATAAAATTTTATAGGTGACAGTGCTATTTTAGACTCCTTAAATTGTTTAAAATAAGGATATAAATTTGATGTGTTTGTGTTCTTTTCTCCTACAAAACTCATATGTACATATATATATATATATATATACTTTTTTTTTTCCAAGTAGCTTGCTCTGAAGTTCCTCATATAGCGTAGTACTTTAGGAGGTGGTTTGCATCTGTAAAAAGCATGGCCTATATATGTTTCTGTGTTTTAGAAAATGTACTTCAAAGATGAGAAATACCTTGAATAAAAGAATTGGTGAATAATTACCTTGAATAATTATTGGTGTTTTGACATATATTGCTATGTTCTGAACTGTTCTTTTAGAATCATATTTTGAATATTTTTTAGACTCAGACATTTTTGATACATCCTGTGACTGGATTCAGAGGGTGAGCACAGTTAACTGGATTCTAGCTGCTTGAGCCATGTCTTCCCTTTACCTCTAGATGGCACTGACAGCATTTATAAGCCCGGCTATATTCTTTACTAAGATTTTTGAGTTTAAATCCTGGGAACACTGATGGCCACTGAAGCACCGTAATTCTGATCTCTGGTTCCTTGAAAATTGAGGGGGAGAAAAACTAAAACATTTCTCAGTTTTTAGATAAAGGGCTGAACCAGGTATCTGGGCACAAACTACTAACTCTAATCAGATTTTCCTGGAAAAGTTTTCTGTAGTGTTTTGAGACACTTGTGCTCTCAGATTTTGATGTATGAGGATAAAAGCTGAGTATATTACCTAGAATGAGAAGACAGTGAAATGGGCCCCTTAGTGTATAAAGTGCTGAGGGTCCCTTTTGTAGTTTGAGATGTCTGAGCTTCCCTCCTGTGTGTGTCATAAGCTTCTTCACCTCCACTCATCCTCATTCAACTTGTCTCCTATACCCTTCTCAGGAACTGATTATGTTCTGCCATAAACTAGACTTCTTTTTTTTTTAACTTTTTATTTTGTATTGGAGTATAGCTGTTTAACAATATTGTGATAATTGCAGGTGAACAGCAAAGGAACTCCTTCTCCCCAAAACCCGCCTCCCATCCAGGCTGTCACCTAATGTTGAGCAGAGTTTCATGTCCTATAGTAGGTCCCCGTTGGTTATTCACTTTAAATATAGTAACATGTATATGTCCATCCCAAACTCCCTAGCTGTCTCTTTCCCCCTGCAATTGTAAGTTCTAAACTGGACTTCTTTTATTTTTAAAATTTATTTACTTTTAATTGAAGGATAATTGCTTTATAGTCTTGTGTGGGTTTCTGCCAAACATCAGCATGAGTCAGCCATAGGTATACATATGTCCCCTCCCTTTTGAGCCTCCCTCCCACTTCCCTCCCCATCTCACCCTCGTAGGTTGTTACAGAGCCCCAGCTTGAGTTCCCTGAGTCCTACTGCAAATTCCCATTGGCTATCTATTTGATATATGGTAATGTACTAAACTGGACCTCTTTTTGTTTTTTTTAAGAGGGTTCATGAGGGCCTATATTTGTACATTTTAAACCAGCTGTTAATGTCCATCATTATATTTCTATTAAATGTCATTTATTGTGCTTGTTGCAGAATTAGGATAAGATGACCTGGGTGGACACCCATAGCCACACAAATCAATCTTCATGTTCTGACATTCTTGTTCTTTGGTAGTTGGGGGAGGAGTCACATAGAACGTGAGGATCAGCACTGAATATCTAGTCTAGACTGGATTTCTTGAATGGGGAGAAGGCTTCAGGTTATGCTCACTGTTTTCCAGGATCTCACTGCACTATGTTTTGCATATTATTCCAAAGGTATTTCACCCACAATATTAACACCCTCTCTATTGGTAAAATTTGGTGTCATTTTAAGTCTCAGTCATTCAGACATGAAATGAGAGCAGTAATGATGTTTATTATAGAGTTTACTACAGACCTGCAAGTGCTTT
Organism: Ovis canadensis; assembly: GCF_042477335.2. Lineage (NCBI taxonomy): Eukaryota > Metazoa > Chordata > Mammalia > Artiodactyla > Bovidae > Ovis > Ovis canadensis. Next base: position 97,385,402 of record NC_091251.1, read on the forward strand.
GACTGCTGGGTGTGTGTTGGAAGTCAGAAACCACTGAACTGAGTAACTCTTGTCTCTTGCCTCCAGCTGGAACTGAGTATATGTATGTATATTTTAAAAATGGATGCTCTTCCTCGGAATAATTTGGAAAACAGCTTTGTAAAATTTTGGATTAAATTGAACAAAAAAATATGAATTTTCAAGGCTTTGGCTTCTTTTACCTGAAAGTATAGGCGAATGTAAAATCCTTACAATGGTTCACTATGATAGGCTGTTAGTCCTGGGAGGGTGCATATGCTCTGCACAATAGCTTCCATGTGCCTAAGTCCCTGTGTCTTAACCGCTGTGTATCTTGGCATTCATCTGCTGCTTTTTAATCCTCAGAAGCCGTTTGACTGTGTCATTACATTCAACAATAGGCTACAGCATCTCCAGCTCTGCAGCCTCTAGTAATCTTAGGTCACGTGTGTTTTAAATAGACATTACTGAAGATAATCAGTTTGGGATGAGATCACTAGACCATTTTACTTGGAGGCTCAGCAAGGAAAACCATAATCTTTCCTAAAGAGACAGAACCAGTGGCAGTGTAATTGGTTTCCTTCTTTAGAAAAGAATGATTTTATCCCTTATCACTTCCATTTGGGGCCTCAAAATTCATGTTTAAGTGACAGAAAGATTAAGTTCTTTTTACAAGACAGTTCTGTGAAAAAAGAATTTTGTGTAAATTCTTTACATTCTTAAATTTGCTAAAGAAAAAGACCCAAAGTAGGTTCTTTCTAGATAAATCATTTGATTTGTCCTTGCTTTGTTTACATAGGAAGTAGAAAAATTCTCATCGTTTTCTTATATGTGAGCCAATTATTGAGACTTAAAAAAAAACTGTGTTAGTGGTATTTGAGTCCAGCATTTTGCCCCTTCCTTCTTGTGAGTTTCACGTGTGTGTTGCTGCTGTTTTGCACCAGCAGGGGACACTCAGGTTTCCAGAGAGGGGTGCTGTTCTGTACCAAAATGGTGTAGGTTCTTTTTCCTGTCAGAAGTGGAATCCAAAAAGACTTTGTCCTGGATTTTACAGTTTTAGGTGGATCCAGTATGTGGTCTAAATGATTTGACGAGGCCCTTTTGGAGGCAAAGCTAATAGCCAAATTTTCACTGAAACAAGAAAAATAAAAAGTTGAAAAAAAAAACAAACCTAAAACCAAATTGAGTTGAAAACCAAATGTGCTGTCTGGTGACCCAAAGATAGGCAGCGCTGGCCACTGGGGGGAAATGAAAGTGTCCATCCAGGGAACCAGGAGAGTTCCACCCACGCTCTGGCCTGGGAGGAGGCGACCCTGACAAGGCCCAAGTTGGGGACCGCCTCTCTTCTGCCTCAGCCATATTATTCAGTGGACATTGAGAAAAGATCCCAAAGCATTTGAAATGCCTCTCCCTTCCTCCCCCACCCCCAGTTCCTTCTTCAGTAGCCTTCCTTGCTAATTAACACTGGCTCCGCAGGGATATTTACCTTTTCTCTGCTGGATTCCTGTGGTTTTGAAAGAATTCAGGTACTTGCCAGTTGCCAAGGAATTCAGATTACCTCACAGGCTGCACACTGTCCAGAATCTGCCACCACAGCGAGAAGGGGGGAAGAGACACCAACCAGGGGGAGAAAACCCTCTCCAGCGCTCATTGTCACCCTCCCTGGCAGGCCCCGGCTGTTTGTGAAGTTTGAGTCATTTCTGGCTCCAAAGAGCAGAGGATCAGGCTGGTAATCCCCTCCCAGACGGCTCCGCAGGGCGCTGCCTAGTCACTGCAGCACTTTGGCAGTCTCCGGCCGCAGCTGGTTGACAGCAGATCAGAGAGCTGGTGGGCCTCTCGTTCTCTTCCATAAGATTTTTCTGGGTCAGGCCGGGATGAAACCCAGTGGCTTCTGGCAAGACTGCCCAAGGTGCCGTCTCTTCATCCTCCAGGCCTTTCTGGCTCTGAACGGGTTCCACCTGCTGAAAGATAACATGTGTGCCACAGCCAGGGTCTCCTGAGAGCTGGCCTCCTCTTACTTTGTTCAGTGGTGGTGAATGTTTGTTAGAATATGTAGCTATCAAAGTGGGCTCGGGTTGCGGTTTTCACTCTCCTCCATCTGGACTCCCTATGACTCTGACTGTGCTGTCATATTCATAGAAGAACAAAGTAGTTTTTGAATGAGGGAAGAGGGTTTGCAAAAGACCCCACTAACTCTGATTTCTTTTCCCGTTTGAGTCCCATGTTGGTCAAGTTCCTGAACGAGCAACTCCAAGTGTAGTTTTAGTTAGTGTCGGTCAGGTACCTCCTGTATGTCTAATGCCGAAACCCTTTCCTTCACATTCACACTCAGCAGTTTGAGACAAATTATTATCATTGTCTTGATTCTTACTGAGAAACATTAAAAGCAAAAAGGAAGTGTTTTTTATTTAAGAATGCATTGTCAGAATAAAGATGATATATGTTTTAGTGTCACAAAATAAAAAAGAGAGAAAAGGGCATATAGTTCTCTATTCATCAGTAGGCTGTGAAATAGTACCAGGGTTTCAGATTTGGCAAAGAAAGCAGACATCCCCCTACCCCACTGTCTCCCTTTTTGTTTTCTACTCTTTCTTTATTTTGGTTTAAAGGTCAAGGCTATGAAATTCTGTCTTGAGATGGTGGTTTAGTTGCTAAGTCATATCCGACTCTTGCAGCCCCATGGACTGTAGCCTGCCAGGCTTCTCTCTCTGTCCATGGGATTCCCCAGGCAAGAATACTGGAGTGGGGTTGCCATTTCCTTCTCCAAGTTCTGTCTTGAGAACTATTCCTAAATTTTGATTTCATTAAGAGGAAGGCCCAAGACTTAATTCATGATGTAAATTTCAGTATGTATTAGGAGAGAAGTATTTATAAAGTTGTTGTTTATTTGCTAAGTCATGTCCAACTCTTTGCCAGGCTCCTCTGTCCATGGGATTTCCCAGGCAAGAATACTGCAGTGGGTTGCCATTTCCTTCTCCAGGGGATCTTCCGAAGTCAGGGATCAAACCTGCGTCTCCTATGATTCCTGCATGGGCAGGAGGATTCTGAGCCCCCAGGGAAGCCCATCTAGGGTACCCATCTAGTAGGGTGGTTTAATTCTAGTAAAGAAACTTGTTGAAGCTTTCAGACCTAAATAGAGTGAAGTTTGATATGTAAAAATCTAAATCAGAAGTCACAGACCAGAATGCTTACAAGGACATTCACTGAATAAGTGGGCTGGCTGGAGACTGGAGAACAGTGGGTCACACGTCCCTCCTGAAGGGCCGTTACTGTTTGTTCATGGCAGTAAGTAACTGATGTGTGGTGGTGCTGGCACTGTGGTCTGAATGTGGTCTCCTAAGTTCATATGTTGGAATCCTAACCCCTCCCCTCCAAGGTATTAGGAGGTGGGGGCTTTGGCAGGGATTAGGTCATGAGGGTGAAGCCCTCATGAATATGGTTAGTGCCCTTTTATAAAAAAGGTCCTGGAGAGATTCTTTACCCCTTCCACCTAGTGAGGATATAACAGGAAGGTGCTGTCTGTCTGCCTGCATCTGGACCCTGGACTTCCAGCCAATGGAAATAAATTTCTGTTGTTTATAAGCTTCACAGTTAATGCAGTTTATGGTATTTTGTTATGGCAGCCTGAATGGACTAGAACAGGTGGTATTGCCAAATCTTCTGGCTGTTTAGGGGGTGTTAAAAAATCTAGGTTTTATTACTATTATTAAAAATAAGAGAAACTTATTTTTGTTGAAAAAATTAAAAGTTTTTAGACTTTTAATTCTGAAGCCATTTTGATGTTATAGAAAAACTGTAAAAATAGTATGAAGAACTGCCTTTTCCCTTTCTTCTGAGAACCCCATTCAAACTTGGCCAATTGTCCTGATAGTTATCTTTATAATACAAGGGTCCAAACTCAGGATCACATATTATATTTAGCTGCCGCATCCCTTTAGTCTTCTTTGATCTGGAGTGTGTACTCTGCCTTTCCTTGACTTTCATGACTAGCATTTTTGAAGATTTAGGCCGATCTTTCTGTAGCATGGCCTTCAATTTGGGTTTGTCTGTTATTTTTTCATAATTAGACTCAGCCTATATATTTTTGGCCAGAATGTCACAGAAGTGATGCCATGTTCTCACTGCATTAAATCTGATGGTATATGACAGTTATTTAGTGGTGTTTGACACTTAGGACAACATCTGGCAGATTTCTCCACTGTAAAATTGCTTTGTTTTCCCCCTGTAATTGATATATATTAGTATCTTATGAAGAGATGCTTTGAGACCATGTAAAATGTCATTCCTCATCACATTTTCACCCAATTTTAATATTCATTGATGTTTCTTGCTTGAATGAATGATTACTGTGATGGTTGTCCAGTGATGAATTTCTAATCCCATCATACTTTTACTTGTATTATTTGGCATTTTAGCCCCAGGAAGAGTTTTCTCTCCATCCTATTCATTTATTCATTTGTTTATATACACCAATGTGGACTTAATGGGTTATAATCCTTTACTCTCATGATTTATTTTGATGCTCAAATTGCTCCAGATTTGGCCAGTGGAAGCTCCTATAAGCTGACTTTGGTGTTCTTTTGACATGTCCCCTCATTCTTTAAGCACAAGATATTTCAGGCTCATCTTCTTTCTCTGCCCAGACCTGAATCAACCATTATCTCCAAGGAGCAATGGTTGCTTTTAATGGAGGATTAGGTGTGTGCATGCTCAGTCATGTCTGACTCTTTGAGACCCCACGTACTGTAGCCCGCCCGGGGCCTCTATCCATGGGATTATCCTTGCACGAATATTGGAGTGGGTTGCCATTTTCCTCCTCCACAGGGTCTTCCCCACCCAGGGATCAAACTCATGTCTAACTGCGACTCCTGTATTAGCGAGCAGATTCTTTACCACTGAGCCATCTGAGCAGCCCCTTAATGGAGGATAGTATTTGGAAATCCAGATGCAGGTGCTAGATATGCTCACTGTTCTGAGCTATGTCTACTCTTAGGTTCGTGCAATGGACAGACCTAGGAAATATGTGTATAGATATACCTACATGTACACATACATAGACATTTACATCTTTGTTTTTTTCCTATATCTCTGTATTGAAGAGCAAGAGGTCAGGTGAACACCTCCAATTTTACCTCAAAACTACCAGATTTGTGCTCGTTTTCTCCCTTTCTGTATTTTTTGCCTTTTTTTCCAACAATGAGGAATCTGACTTCTGTTATCTTCCACACATGTATTTACTCAGTTCCCTCATATGTAGCCAATCTCCAGCCTTCCTGTTACCACCCCATTCAGATGCCCTCCCTGAGTGAACTTTGACCCCTGTGGGGCCACCACCCTGCTTAGATAACCTCCTTGTATTGCCTCTGGGCTGCCTTCCCATCCTGTCCACCATCTTCCTCACGTGGGCCCTGCCTGCCACTGGGCTTGAGGAAGAAAGGTCTCAATTTTAAATGATGGCCGAGTTATTCAAGTTTTAAAACGAAAAACAATCTTTGTAGGTTAACCAGAACTTGGGTAGTAGGCCAGATCTGAAATTAGTGGGACCTTTGGGCTAGAAATAAGAGGAAAATGTGGGAAAATGGTTATCAGAGATGAACAGGGTCTGTTTCATCCTGTTTTAGTGAGGACCCTAAGAACCTCCTGGGGCAGGAGGACACAGGTCACGTGCACCTGCCTTTCCTCTCCCTGGTCTTCCCTTGTTCAGCTGACTGAGATAAAGAAAGTAGCACTTTTGCCCTTTTGGGTGACTTTTCCATTGGGTTCAGGTTTTTCGTTTGTGTTTTCTCTTATTCTTACTTCTGCTTATGCTCCGTAGAACTGTAACATAAATAATCTTGTCCTTGCTGAGTTTTAGAAAATAAATGCTCCAGCAAAAAGGAAGACTAGGAAGAAGAAGAAAACTTTTTTTTTAGATATGTAGTCCTATGGAAAAAAGGAGTGTAGGGACAACAGATGTGTTGGGCACCAATTTACGGTTAACTGCCAGGCCTTTGCCAATCTTTTCACATTGTTGACCAAATTAGATCAGATACTTGAATTTAGAAGAGGTGAAAAACCTCTTTCTCTGAAGCAGAACCTTTTTTCCTCCTTCTAAATCATTATTTTGGGGGAGAGATGGCAGGAGGTATGTCTCTGTGAGGTAATGTCTGGTTGAGGCAGGCTGCCTCTGCAGGGCCTGCATGGGCCCCCCTCACATTGCACAAGAATTCAGAGAATGACTGGTTCCCTCTTCATTGAAGAATCTCTGAAGAAGGAAGGTGGGGATATATAGGTAAGGTTTACTCACCATAGAATGACGTGGCTGAAGTTAAGTGATAACTGCCGGAAGTTTCTGGAAAATCTGAGGTCCTTCTCATGCAGTCAGACTTGTTCCTTAGCTGTGCATGCCTGGTCAACATTTTCTCTTTGTCCACATCCTTCTTCCTGGCCTCATGTTTGTTTATTTTAGTTCTGAGGGTTTGTCGTTTTTCCACTCTTCTCTTTTGGCTCTTGTATATTTCTAGTACGGGGAATTAAGGGACAGAGATAGTGAGTGAGTGAGAAGAAATAGAGGAAAAGAGAAATTTTAAATGCTGTCCTTTAATGTGGTAAAAATTCATATTGACTTCATAGTCTGAGTAAGCACATGTAAATAATTTGCAAATCATATGAAAATAAACTTGCGGCCTTCCAGGATTTTTTTTCACACGCTTGGATGTGCCTCTTGGGACAACTGCTTTAGTGAAGGGGGTGATACGGTTAGAGTGGTATGTAAACAGAGGATGATATTTACCATAACCATTCAACTCGAGTGTCCTTTTGTTGATGTTGAGCATCACTGGAAAGTTTTCTCTCTCCTTGGCTACTTCCTTCAGAGGCACATATATTTTATACTTTGGTCTTCTTTTGACAACAGTCCAGAATATCAGATTGCTGCTCTGTTTTCAGTGGACTCCATGTTTAATCCCTCTTTTTGCCTTCATTCCAAATTCAGGAATTAATCCACTCTGCTTACATTTATGCCATTCTGTAGACCTAGCCTTTGTATGCTATTAATGCTGCCATTATTTTCTTAATTTTATAGATCTTTTTCTTTTTTCCCTGTGGCTCTGAGTTCTAAGTCTATATATTATTATGCTGTCCTTTTTTTTCTTTTGGCATAATATTTTCCATAGAATGCCTTAGTACCAGGTACTATTGTATAGACACTCAAGTGCTTTTTGACCAGCTAATGTGCTGTCATCTGTAGCATCCTATACACAGTTTCCCTGATTGTGAATAAGTTTATTTTCACTTTAATCCTTCCTATCAGACTGAGATTTTATATCAGAAAACATCCATGGTTAAGAACATGGATTTTGGAGTCAGTGTGATTTGGGGCAAGTTACTTAATCTTCCAAGTCATATTTTAATGTTCATATCAAAAAAGTTACACATTCTAGTCCCTACTTCAAAGAACTGCTTTAATGGTTGAATTATATTTGATGTTATACATGAAACACTTAGCATGGGAGTTGGCACTTAATAAGCACTCAGTGTTTGAGCAGATGCCACTCTCTCTGTATTAATATCTCATTGGCCCTATGTTTTATTGAAGCCCTATTGCTGATATTTAACCTGTGTCTCCTTTATCAGGTTTGCAACCGTGCGATATGACCAAGGAGCCAAGAACATTCGGAACCAGTTCATGCACCTGACCAATTACAGTGTGAATAAGAAGAGCGGAGACTATGTCAGGTACTGACTGTGCCTGAGCTAGGAGCCAGGGAGGTCAGCTCAGAGGCAGGTGCTGGAGAAGTGCAAAGTCGCCCCATTGCACTGGAGGAGAACTTCACCTTTATATCCGTGTAACCGAGAGTAGAGCTGTTAGAGTCGTTTCGTGCAGTTTTGAGGCTCACCTGCTATGGCTTCTCCATCGATTGCCCGGCCACAGTGTCCTCCCCTTTCTCCACCAAAATATGCCTACCTTCCCAAGTTTCATCTTCCTCATTGTTAAGTTCCGTCACTTGACTTAGAGGTGGGAATTTTCTAGGCATATGGAACTTTTTAGAAGCCAAGAAGTTAGGTCATTTCAGCACTTGGCGAAATGTATCAAAAGCTTCAAAAATACTGTGCCCTTTGACCCAGCAATTCTATTTCTAGGAACTTAACCTTAAGAAATAACAAAGGGTATGCACACAGGCTGAGAGACAAGAATGTTCATCCCTGTACATTGTCTGGGGGAAGAAGCAGGTTACTGTACAGTGCGTGCAATTTCACTTCTTTTGTGAAAGGATAGGATCGTATCCTTCTTATACATAGGATAACTAAAGCTGATTCCCCCGCTCCCGCCTTGAGGGAGTGTGGGGGAGAGAGGAAAACTGGAAGGATAAATTTAAAAATGTGAATAGTCCTTAACTGTAATGGATGGGATTATGGGTGGAGGATATCTGTCGTCTTCTCTGTGCTTTTATGTATTTCCTAAGTTTTTCTAAAACATTTTTATGATCAGGGGAAAAATGTTAGGAATAAATTAAATAAGAAAAGAAATGAGGCCATCTCAGAAAAAGATTCAGTGGAACAGAGTACCAGCCCAGCTGTGTGGAAATATTCTTTCTGCTCTGTTTTCTTTCATCCTGATAATTTTGCCAGAAAATGGAAAAATAAAAAAGAAACCCAAACAGTTACTTTCTACTGAGACTAAAAATAGGTCCCTAGAAGGTCCAAGGAAAGAAAGGAATCTGGAAGTGATGGCATAGTTGCCAGAGCTGTATAGATTTCACTGAGTATCCTGTGACCAGTGCTTGGAATTGGTGGAAGGTACAATATCCTGGACTTTGGAAGATGGGCAAAGATGCAACCGGTAGGTTGAGGGCTGATGGTGGGGAGTAAGGGGGCAGCTGTAAAATACAGGTTTCAGATTGCAAAACCCTTCCAGCAGTCTGGGAATGTACCCTGTTTATGGCTGTAGCAGTGGTGTACTTCATTGCTTCAGTTGTCGCCCTGGAGAGTTCTTCCTTGGGTGATACCTCAAAAAGTCTCCAAAAAAGCCATGTCTACCACTTGACAGAAGGGAGCTTGCTTCAGATGCCAACACAGTTCCGTTTGGGGTTAGCTCATTAAAATGCTACACAAGATTAGCTCACTAGCCCAAGAGACTCAGTTCTGGTCTGAAAATGGCATTAGAGGTTGTTTTGTGGGCACATGTGACGTTTACCTCAAAGGCCAGGTTAGTATCCCAAACCATTTCAGTCTATTTAATGCATTGTGACCATTCTTAAGTTTGTTCACATTCACAAATTTGTTCTACTCATTCATGATGCATCATGTTTAGTTAAGGAGGATTTTGCCTTCTTTTTCCCCAGCCTCCTTCATTAAGGTGAGCTATTAATATATGCATTTTCATTTTGATGGAAGAAACTGGTACAAGGGCAGATATGACAAAAAAGGGCCAAGAAAAAGAAATGGGTGAATGGAAGTCAGTAAAGGGAAGATTTTTCTAAAGACTTACAAGGAAAGAATGCTATTTGAAAACTCTTATTTCTAGAGGCAGGCCTAGTTGCCTGTGTGACCTTGATCCATGAATCTGTTTTAGTTGTGATGACCCGGAAGTGGAGGATTATGGGAACAAGTGGAGCATGAGTGCTATGCTCCGGTATCTGAAACAAGAAGGCAGAGACACAACTGGTGAGTGCCGGGCCTGTTCCTTCCTGACTTCTCTCCCTGCGTCGCTTTACTATTGTCTCTTACCAGGAGTCTTTCTCTCTACTTCTGAAAGTGTCGCTGAGATAGATGTCTAATGGGATCATGGTTCTTAGTGCTGATTTTTCCTGCCCTTTACAAGACAGAGAACAACGGGCTTACTTATCGTGGCTCCCCAAATCCCTTTTCTTGTTTCTAGTTTGGAAGACAACTTTTTCCTAGGTCTTTAGTGAGATATTCCTTCTTGACTATCAAAGTGCTCTCACTAAACTACTGTCAGCTTTTTAGATTGATATAACAAATTGTCTTATCTCTGTATTGGCCCTGAGTTCAGATTTTCCTCAGGCAGTCTCTCTGATTCATGTTGTTGAATTAGAGATTGGACAGGGTCAAATTTGAGTACAAGGGCTCTGAAGCAAAGTGGACACTATCGCTGAGCCTTGAGCAGAATGAGAAACTGTGCCTGCAGGCCTGATTCAGTCCACAAAGGGCAGGGTGAGAGGAGAATAAGAAGAGGGCAAGACTCCTTTTCCAGTCTGTCTCTTGTCGTTGGAGGCCACTTGAGTGCATCCCCCAGGACCTCCATTCTTGCCTGCGTCCCTCTGTTCACATGCATGCCTTGTCCTGGAGCACCATTCACATGGAGCAGCATTCATATGCCACGTGGAGACTTCTTTGAATGAGCACGTGTGCTTTTATAATTACACTGTGTTCTGGAATCCAATCCTAATCCGTGCATTATAGTGTTTTTTCTTTTTTTCCTTTGTAGCACTGATGGCCCATGTAGAGGACCTGATCATTAAGACTATAATCTCTGCTGAACTGGCTATTGCCACAGCCTGTAAAACCTTTGTTCCTCATCGGAGCAGTTGTTTTGGTAAGGAGACTCAAGAAGCTTAACGTATTTTGTGAAAAGGGGCTCGGGAAGTTGGGATGGGATCCCGGGGTAGAGCGGCTTAGTGATTCTACAGGAGTCAAAGGTGTGTGGTGGACTTTTCTTTCTTTTCTAAACTCACGTAGCATATGAAGAGGCCAGTGGTGAGCTTAGTTGGAGGTCCCCTGAGGACTAACCGGCTTTCTGTGTGGGAAGCAGGGATTGGAACTAAAAGTGTGGGTCTCTTTGTCAGAGTGCAATCAGAAAAAGTCTGCAACGGACTGTACAGGAATCCAGCTCTAACAAATATATTCCAGAGCTCTTTGGCAGCCAGACTGGGAACTGTTCCAAGAAGCTCTGGCTGGTACCAGTATGTACTTTCTCCCATTTTCCAATGACTCCTCCTCTTTGTTTTAGTCTTCTTTCTAGTGAGTTCCCCCCCACCCCTCCCCACCCCTTCTTTCTTCCCTCTCTCCTCCTCCACCCCTCCCCTCCCAGCCTTAATTCCCAGATTGCACAGAGAAGGAGCAGGAAGCAGGTCACAGCTACCAGACCGGGAGCCTGTTGCCCACTGACCCTCCAGCTGTGACTGTGGCACTGTGGGTGCCTGTACCCACTTGCTGTCTGTGCAGCTGTGACTCCTTAGTGAAGGCTGGTATGAGTGTCTGTGCAGTCACACAGACTTTCAGCAGGTGGCAGGCTGCGTTAGTGCAACACAGTAGGCTCATTGATGGGGCGGATAATTAAAGGAATACAGTAGTAAAACTATGAGAGTCCCAGCTTGCTTCAGAGACAGGATACCAGAGTAAAACACATGGGTGTTAGAGCCTGACACACTTAGTTTGAGACCCATCTACACCCCTTCTGATTTTCAGCAAGTTACTCTAATCCTGTTTCCTCAATTGTAAAACGGCAATACTGAGGGCACCTACCTTCTGAGAGTACCCTGAGATCAAATAAGATGATGTGTGCAAAGCACTTGGCACTTGTCGGCCCTTAATTTGTACTCCATAAAAATGTTTCTTTGTTATTTTTATAATTAGGCATTATAATTCTTGATCTCTTTAATATTAGATTATCATAGCAGTCTGTCCTTGAGGGGCATTCAATAAAGGGAATACAAATTGAGACTCTGAATAGAAGATGGTAGATAAACTAGGACCTAAAATTACGTAGGAAAAGAAGAGGTTACGATGTCTGTGTATCTCTTTTAAAATGCAAATATGTTCATGTCTCCTAAAATCCTTTAGCAGCTCCCTAGACCTAACTTACGAATAGAAACTTGGTAGGGCTTTGAAGTCTCTAAGGATCTGACTGCAGCCGACTTTTCTGGAGTATCATTTCCCCGCTTACACCTCAGAAGCCAGTGGGGCCCCCGAGGACTCCATTCCCTTGGGCCTCTGCATAAGTGCCGCTGTCCAGCTAGAAGACACCGCTCCTGTCGGCCCTGCAGCTCCTGTTTGTATCTTGAGACTCGACTTGACGTGCCCCCTCCAGGAATCCTGGCCCAGCCAAGTGCCCTGCCGCGCCTCCCCGCTCTTGCTGCTCTGTACATGGTCCTCTGTGTTCTCTTCCAATCAGTAGCCGCTGAGCTTAGCTTCTTAGTAGTCACCATGTCTCCCCTTCCCCTCCATCTCTGTTTCTGCTGAACCAAATCTTTTACCATCTGCCTGGCCTTTGTGGCTCCTATCCTCACCCTCTGCCTTTGCACCTGCTTTTATCCTATGCCTGAAATATCTTTCTCCTGTTACTTTACCGGAAAGATGACTGACTTCTTTCAAGATGAAGTCAAGCACCACGTCTTTGGTGATGTTTTCCCCAAGGCTTCCCCCAGTTAGCCTCCCTGACCCAAGTCTCCTGTTCAGTCTTCAGCAGCCCCTTCACGTCCTCTAGTTCTCATTTACATGTCTGTCTCCCTGAAGATGGCAACAACAACGTCTCCATTGCTGTTGCTCCTTCTGTGCACAGCAGCATTTTTTTGCTGTTGAATGTCTGGAAAATGTTTGTTGAATGAATGGTTGGTTCTTGCTTTAATTGCCTTGTTGGTGGCCTGACAGTAGGCTTCCCAGTGGATCTGGTGTAGTCAGGACCTAGAGCTCTTAGAATTATTGCAGACTTTTTGAGGAGGGGGCATGGGAAATATAATTCCAACTGCAAACACCTTATTAGATTAAAACGATAAGTATTTCTTTTCCATATCCACGTGGCTTTTCTATGAGAGTAAATTTCTAGTAGCTCTTAGTGTGAAAATCTTTGTTCTAGAAATCATCAAAAGCTCTTCTGAATGTTTTCTATTTTATTTCATTACCTGATTGCCTTTTGGAAGCTTAAGAATTTCTTGATTTTAATGGCATTGGAAGTTCTGATGAGCAATGAGCAGTGACTTTCTCTGACTCAGTGAAATACCCTGTAAGACTGTTTCATCAGCCATGGGTCTCCTTCCTGGCTCCCTGCTTGTGTTCAGTTTTAATAAACTGAGTGCATCTGGAGTTTTTTAAACTGTTGACTATCTTCTTGGCTTTTGTGGTTCTAATTCCACTTCCTGTCAGCCCTGGGATTTTGTGTATCTTATTAACCTCCCCCCATCAGAAATGATTTTGTATACGTGTGTGTATTTGTGTGAATCTCTCTGCCTCCCACTGGTTCCCAACCTCCCCTGGGGTTTAAGTTACAAGGAATAATCTGTTTTTTTTTTTCCCCCTTCTCTTTTTCATTTGTTTTAGAGTAAACAGGAATTGAGAGCTTCCCAGAAGAATTTGGCTTGAACAGGCCATTGGTGTTTTAGAGGAAGCCAATAGTCGGGTGATGGGGTTCACTATATTCTTTTGGTGGTTGTTTCTGCCCTTCCACATTATGCGATTCCTTGCCAGGAGTGCTCCATTGGTATCCAGGTGTTTCGGGCCTTTGATTTTTTTCCCCAACCTACCGCTTGTAGTAGGTCCAACAACATTTCTAGGTATCTTCAATATTCCCATTCCTTTGTTTACTTACGCAGTTAACTTTTCTCAGTTCCTGCTATGTTCAAGGGGTAGATGATAAGGTGGTGGTTTAATCAAACCAAATATTACACGAGACAGTATACACAAATACCTGCATTGTGTTAATAGAATTTAAAAGTAGACTTAGGAACCTTTATAAGCTACCAGAAACTTAGCCACTTGGTGCCTTTTAATAAATTTGTACATCTGGAAAGGACCTCAGAGAATAATTAGTCTGAATAAAGAAATTGGGGCCCTGAGAAATTAAGTCCCTTCCCCCTAATGCTAGTGAATTGGAGAACTCAAATGAAAGAAACTCAGCTTAAGAGAAAAGGGGTCAGAAGAGGAGTTTTGGCAATCAAGTCATCATGGTCAATAGGATTTTTGATGCCTCTCCCAACAAAACAAGCTTTTGACAGTCTTAATATTTGCTGCATTCAAGATTTTGAAAATGTGGTACCATGTGAAATATATGCTTAAACAGCAACCCTTTAAATATGCTTAGGAAATTGGCAATGTGAGATAACTGGCTATGAGAACAGCTTTTTTTTCTTTTTTAATTTTTTTTTTGAGCAGTTGGAGAAAAGCAGCCAAAAACAACAGGATGTTAGCTATCCTTTAAAGATCCTGCTGCTGACAGTGGTTTCATCTATGTGTATGAGGATGGCTGAAGTAACAAGTTATGACCCCAGTCCTCTAGCCTGAGAGTGTATGAACCAGCTGTCCTGCCACTTGTAGAATTGATCAGACTGGCCTCATTTAGGTCAGAGACTGGTGATTTTGTTGTTCAGGACAAACTGTGCTCAATATAAGGACTTCCCTCATAGCTCAGTCAGTAAAGAATCTGCCTGCAATGCAGGAGACCTGAGTTCAGTTCCTGAGTGGGAAAGATCCTCTGGAGAAGGAGATGGCAGCCCACTGCAGTATTCTTTCCTGGAGAATCCCATGGACAGAAGAACCTGGCAGGCTACAATCCATGGTATCACAAGAGTCAGACACGACTTAGCAGCTAAACCACCACCACCATGTTCAATATATCCTATTTTGTGGAGTGTATGCTGGTTTGGCCTTTTATTGATATTGTTTAAGACTATTTCACAGGGTAATTATGCTGACGTTCTTCTTTTTCTTCTTTTTCAAAATGTATTCATTTTTGGCTGCGCCGGGCCTTCACAGCTGCTCGGGCCATCTCCAGTTACAGAGACTGGGGCCTACTCTCTAGTTGCAGCGCGTGGGTGTCTCTTGTTGCTGAGCATGGGCTCTAGGTGGGCAGGCTCAGTAGCTATGACTCACAGACTTAAGTGACTCTGTGGCATGTGGGATCTTCCTGGACCAGGGATTGAACTCATGTCCCCTGCATTGCAAGGCAGATTTTTTTAACCACTGGACCACCAGGGAAACCCCTAAACTGACATTCTTAAAGTAGGGCTGGTCATAAATATTTGCTGAAGGACTGACAGTGGGCAGCATACATTTTATAATGTAAACGACTTGACCAATAAAAAGAATAATGGAAGTCATCAAACAGTTCACTTTTTGAGATAATATTCTTTTCTGGCTAATCAAATGCTTCTGTTTAGATGGGAAGGGAAGTTTACTGTAGAAGGGACTTAGAAGAAAGTACCTACTGTTTGTCAGGCGCACTTCATTGGCTATTTCCTTTAGTCCTCATAACAGTTTTGTTGGTATTTATTACTCATGTTTTATAGACAAGGAAAAAAGATTCAGAGAGGTTAAATAATTTGTCCCAGGTCATGCTGTTAATAAATGGCAAAGCCAAGTTTGAAAGCCAGGTCTCTCTGGCTCACTCTCCACCCACATAAATACAAGTTCTGGTGCGTCCAGCCATTTTTGGCATGCCTCATATCCTGGATTCTCCCTCTGCTCTCCTGTAACTAGATCTCAGGAAAAATGATATCATCCTTTTTAGCAGATCAGGCCTAAAAAAGGCCTCTTTCTGTTCTAATCAACAGTACGTGTGTACGTGCGCGCATGCTTGGTCGCGTCCAGCTGTTTGTGACCCTGTGGACTGTCGCCCGCCAGGCTCCTTTGTCCATGGAATTTTCCAGCCCAGAATACTGGAATGGGCTGCCATTTCCTACTCCAGGGCATCTTCCCAACCCAGGGATCAAACCCACATCCCTTGCATCTCCTCCATTGGCAGGCAGATTCTTTACCGTAATGCCGCCTTCTGGATGTTCCCTTCAAGGCCACCTCTGCATATGGTAGCCAGATACCATGGTGACTTATTGGACTAGTTCACAAATTGGCTCTGGGCTTTTTCTTTTATTTAGTTCATTTTTCTGTGGGATTCTCGTATGGTTTTTTTCCCCCAAATTTTCCTGCTGGACCCCAGATAGAGTCTTCCTTCTTAGATTTTTTAATTCCAATCCAAAGCCAAGGTGAAAAGAATTTCCTTTATACAATAGCATTTGACTGACAGCAAGCACTGGCTAATGTCAGCACTTTCCAATTTCAAGGATTACAGCTTCAGCTAGGACTTTTTTTCTGGGGAGCGTTAGTAGGTTGATTTCCAGAACTAATGGTATGACATGTTTAGAAATCTCTTAGGACTTGGATGCACTGTTATTTTCTCTGTTAAATCTTTTTTTTTTTCCTCCTCCCATTATAAGCTGCTTTTTATTAAATTTCTCCTTAATATATAAAATTTTTAATTAGAATTTCTCCTATTTCTTTGTAATTGGTGACTTTATTATGAGTATTAAGTCTTCTGGTTCGGGTTACTTTTAGGAAGCAGCTGCAAATTATTTTGTCTTTCTCAAAAATTGTAGTGTTTTACAGTAAAAAAAATTTTTTTTCTTCTTTTTTTAAAATCAGTATTTCTTGATCGCTTCCTGTGTGCTTTGTATAGTACAGGCTGTTTGGTATAGAGCAGTGAATGAGACATGACCTCTGCCCTCGAGCGGTGGAGATAAGCAGCCATGAAACGACACATTTCAGGACAAGTAGTAGAGTGACTCCTTGGAATACACAAGGAGTCAGCAGCTCTGTGCCTTGGGGCGCCAGAGAAAGCCATTCCTAGCGGAGGGAATATGACATGCAGAATGCAGTGTCATGACAGGAAGTGGGATGTTTTGAAATGAAAAGTTCAGTGTGACTAGCTGTAGCCCGAGTTGGATTAGGTAGTGAGAGACGAGGTTATAGAAGTAGTTTAGGGCACTACGCTCAGTCACTCAGTCCTGTCCAACTCTTTGCAACCCCAGGGACTGTAGCCTTCCAGGCTTCTCTGTCCATGGCATCATCCTGGCAAGAATACTGGAGTGGGTTGCCATTTCCTGCTCCTTATAAAGCACTGGCATGTATAAATTCATCCTGTAGACAGTAGCCAGCTATGGAGTTTTTTGAGCAGTGGAAAAACAGGATTACTGTTTTTCCTTTAACTTTTATCATGACTTGACCCAAAGCTTTGGATGACAGAATTATAACAGAGGGAATACTGTATAACATCATTGTGTTGTTGTTCAGTCGCTTCAGTCGTGTTCAAGTCTTTGCAACCCTGTAGACTGTAGCCCGCCAGGCTCCTCTGTCCTTGGGATGCTCCAGGCAAGAATACTTGAGTGGGTTGCCGTGCCCTCCTCCAGGGGATCTTCCCAACGCAGGGATTGAACCAGTGTCTCCTAGATCCTCCTGCACTGCAGATGGATTCTTTACTACTGAGCTGCCCAGAAAGCCCCATGAAGTGACTATAGGCCTCCAGGAACCAGCCTGACGTTAGAGTCTATTGCTGCGCTGATTCACTGCCTGTCTCTCCGTCTGACTGTTAGATTTGTGTCTTAGAACATAATTCTGGTGGCCACGTGGAGAATGGACTACAATAGGGAGAGACTAGTGCTGGGGAAGTGATTTGGCAGTAGGAGGAACACAGTGACAGTATACACTTAGCCACATGGCCCAGCACTCCCATTCCTAGGTATCTACCCAAGAAAAATGAGACCGTATGTTCATGCAGATAGCTTTACACGAATGTGCATAGCAGTTTTATTTATAGTCGCCAAAAATTGGAAGCAGCCCAGATGTCTATCAGCCGTTGACTAGATAAACAAATTGTGGTCTATAAAATGGAATACTACTGAGCAGTAGAAGGAATGAATGACATTATTGACATTGTGATGACATAGATAAATCTCACACGCACAGTGCTAAGTGAAAGAAGCCACTCTCAGAAGGCTACGTACTTTGTGATTCCATTTATTTGACTTTTGGAAAAGGCAGAAATCAGATCATGATTGCCAGTGGACCGGGAGAGAGGATTGACTGCAAAGGGACAAAGGGAACATTTGTGATAGAATTGTTCTACATATTGGTGATGGTGAGTAACCATACATTTATCAAAATTCATCAAACTATAATTCAAAAGGGTGAACTTTATTGTGTGTAAATTACACCTCAGTAAACCTGTCTTCAAATAAGAAATAATGATAGACGGCTGAACCTCAAAAGGATACTAAATGAGAAAAGTCAGACTCAAAAGAGTGCATCCATTTATATGAAACTCTAGAATAGGCAAAACTGATCCCTGGTATAATAAATAAGAATAATAGTTTCTGGTGGTGTGGCAACAGGGAGCAGGGTATTTACCAGGAAGGGGCATGAGGGATCTTTCTGGGGTGATGGAAGTGTTCTGTGTGTGTTGATACGAGTGTGAGTTTAATGGATGTAACAAGACTCATCAAATAGCACACTTAAGATCTGTCCATTTCATTAAATATGTAAATTTTACCTCAAAGGGGAATATAGAAAATAGACTAAAGAGAAACAGAGAAAGAGATATGATAATGTGTTGGATTTGGCAGGTGGTGAAGAGTGTCGTTAGCATAGGTGACTAGTGTGTGGGGTTTTCCAAGATGAAGAACAGTGGGAAGCAAACAAAGTTTTGGGAGAAGATATCGAGCTGTGTTTTGTTGAACATCGAGTACCTGTGGGATATCCTAGTGAAGCTGTCTGGACGGCATTTGGATTTATGGATTTGCTGTCCGGGAGACCCTGGATTAAAGACAGAGATTTGAATGTCATCACCGTAATATTAATTGCAGCTACGAGAATGTATGAGAGCAGCCAAGAAGAGCAGTAGAACTGAGAAGGGAAGAGAGCTGAAGATGCCACCCTGAGCAAACCTACTAGTGACTAGCTGGGCAAAGAGAAGGAACGGAGGACACAGAGAAAGGAGGAGGACAGTCAGATGAGAGCAGTGTCCTGGAACCAGGGAGAGGAAGGTTCCAATAAGTAAGGGGTGGTCAGCAGTTTTCAGGTGCTTGGGCGTAAAGCAACAAGGTGGTCTTTGGGATCATAGTGAGAACAGTCAGTTATTACAGAATGGCAACAGAAGCAAATTGCTCTGGATGGGAGAGTCAACAGGCATTAAGAAATGAATGCAGCTAAGTGTAGATTGCTTTCTAAGAAACTGCTTGAAAGAAATAGGGGGATAAGGGCGCTAATGTAAAATGTGAGCTAGAGTCAGGCTGCTTCTTACCATGCACCAGTCAGGTTTGCAAGTTTGTTTTGTTTTGGCTGGGGTTAAAGGAACTGTACCTCTCCAAGGAAAATTTTCTTGGGGAAACATTGTTGAGTAAGGTGCTAGCAACAGTTCTTTGAAGATACTTGTTTTTCGGTCACGATGGAGACAACACAGAGGAACCAAGAAAGTTAGCTCTCAGCACTGGAGAAGCCTAGCTTGCCTGCACCTTTTAATGACAGGAACACTGGTGTATGTCATGGATAACTGAGTTTTTTCAAATTGTAGGCACTGCTGCTAAAACATGCATCAAAAGGTGAGGAAGTTTAATATTCTCAGTGCAACTTATTAATGCTTACATCAAAAGGTGAGGAAGTTTAATATTCTCAGTGCAACTTATTGATGCTTTTTACCTTTTAAAATCTGTAATGTCCAGAGAAAAGACTAAGCCTAAGTTAAAAGATTTGCTATAAGGACTCTCGTAGCCTGCCAAGGAAGCAAATGGTTTTGATTAAGTTGAATTGATTGCTGTAAGAGATAAGCCTGATACAAGTGCTCTCTGCCACCCCAGTCCTCTCCTCCAGCTCTAGCCTCTCAGGTGACCTGGGCTTTGCAGTGTGCTACGATGCTGTCACACATCTGTATATCTCTGGGTACAGATGTTGGTTAGGTTCAGAGTTGATTTTGAGATCATTTAGCACTGGTGGGTTTTATTCACCTGAGTTGGCAATGGACAGGGAAGCCTGGAGTGCTACAGTCCATGGGGTTGCAGAGAGTTGGACAAACTGAGCAACTGAACTGAACTGATAAAGGGTGTTGTGTCTCTCTTTGGGTTTTTTTTTTCTTTTCTTTTTTTTTCTCTTACTTTCCACATTACTGGTTTCTCAGCCTTTCTACTGAGAGTCTTGGAATTTACCTCTAAATTTGAGAAAGAGTTAAATAAATATGTTGACTGCTTATTGTGAGGTGTTTAAATAACAGGTCTTACTGCTTGTTTTTCTGATTTCAATTTGTGTTCATTTGTGGCTGATTCTGCAAATCTGATCAATATGTGCATCAGTCATTATTCTTGTCCTGTTCCTTAAGCTATTATTGTTATTGTTAATCTTATCAGTTTATGAAATAGTTGAATCCTGTGCTTCAGCTTTCAAAAACTGAAGAGACTGTTTTTCTTGAATCAGACGCCTATTGTACTTTTCTCTGCTTGTGTCACGTTGACATGGATTTGTAGTTTTTGTAGTCAGTTTTTTCCTCTTAAATGCCTTTACTAGTGCTGTGTCACAGAAAGATTTTTCTCAAATTAAAGGGGGAATATTCTATGGAAACGATGGAAGATTGGGTAGAATAGTCAGAAGAATGTACTGGCCATAAAAGCTACAAGTATGCTACCAAAAAAAAAAAAAGATAGGTAAAGGAGCTTTCTTTTCTTTACACCTTTAAAGTTTTGATAATATATGATTTTGGTGTAGTTACATGAGGGTGAATCCTGTCTCAGACTCTCTTACAGTTTGTGATTATTTTTGTAAATTAAATGGAATCCTAATAAGTACTATGGAAACCAACTCCTTCCTGAAAACTTTTCCTGAGAGAGAATTTAAAAATGCATATCTACCTGAATCTATGTTGCTTAAGTAGGAATTCTGTTTATAGGTTAACTGAGCATACAGATATCAACAAATGGTGGTTGATAGAGGATAAGGGAAGCCAGAGAATGCTAATAAATATGAGGGAGAGAGATGATCCTCTCAGGCTCCGCAGGGAGTGAAAGGCAGTGTGGTGAGGAGGGCCCAGGTCCCTCGATTCCCATGGCACCACACTTCCGTGTTCCAGAAGGGAGTCTTCGGCATCATCTTTTTAGAAACTCCCATTTGTTCTTCTGTGTGTCTGAGAGGATTGAGAAATGGAGAAGTTCTTCTTGAAGTAAAGAAATTTACCTCAAAACGAATTTCTGGAAAATACTTGGTTGTCTTCCATGGGTGTGAGCTGTGTGGCCTGTGACCTCTGGTTGAATTGTCAGGAAGCTAGTCTTTTCTCTTGCAAAGAAGGTGTGTGCAAACAGTTTATTTGAGGGACACAGAGTGGGATGTTTGAGAATGAGTGGGACTTCGGAAAGTCTGATGCATTTGCTGTGTGTATACCGAGGACTGTGGAGAGGGCCTCGTTGATAATGATAATGAGAGTAAAGGTTGCCAGCTAAGGTTCCAAGTTAGCCTGTCATCCCTGCATCCCAGGAGAAGAGCCAGCTCCGGTTCTGGCTTTGTAACAGTTGGGGACTTAAGGGACAAGAATTAGCAAAGGAAATTTGATCCTTGGCTCCCTCCCTTCTCGTGAGCCGTCGCAGTCCTGCTTGGCTGCCGTTAGCTCCCTGCTTGCTCTTCTGTCTTTCTATGTTGGGCCGGCATATTGTATTTTCTATCTTCAAAGGGGAATTGGAACCTTAGAGGGGAAAGAACAAATAGATTTAAACCTCTTTTTCTTTAGTGCTTTTTTTTTTTTTTTTGACCTGGGTTGCCAAAGCAAGGTCTTGGTTTAAAAAAGTGTGATGGGAAGATCCCAGAGAGATGCCTTCAGTAGATTTTCCTGTTTTCAGAGTGTGGTGGAGAAGAACAACCCAAAACAAGCCCAAGGCAGCATTGATATTAGATGCACTTGTTGCATTCCTTTTCCTAACATTTTTTTTAGCCTTCTGCACAGCACCAGAATCATGCTTGTTAACTTTTAGAGTCAGGTAACTTTCTGTATAGAACTCAGAAATGTCAGGAGTGGATGATGGAAACCATGGAGCGTTATTATCTCTAGACACTTGATTAATTTCTCTTGGACTTGAAAGTTCTCTGCATCTACTGTCTCTGGATACTCAGCAAGTTTCTAGGCCATTGATGGAAGTTGACTGGATTGGTTTCCAGATCTTTGTTTGGTTGTGACATGGAAAATGATTTTGTGTATTGTGTTATGTTGTATTTCTAGAACTCTATGGCTTTGACGTGCTCATAGATTCTACCCTGAAGCCATGGTTGTTGGAAGTGAATCTCTCTCCTTCTTTGGCCTGGTAAGTGGTCTGTTCCGTTAACTAGAAAAGGACAAACCTTCAACAAGCAACACTAAAACACTTTTTTTTTTTGGGGGGGGGTCATTTCTTTTGGCACTAGGAGATTTCCCTCTCCTCCTTCTTTATTAGACTGAGATGATTAGAATTTCTAAATTTAGGGGATTTGTGACATATTATCAGAGTCTGTATTGCAACCATAGACCTCTGTCTTACTAGTCAATTTGCAATCTCTGTTTACTGTCTTGTTGGGCTTCTAGGGATGCTTCTTTCATTTTCATCTCCACTGCATTCCCTCTCACACTTTTTTTAAGCTTTGTAGGTGTTTAGCTAAGGGTAAAGAAATACATGAGATATATTTCCTTTGTTACCAAAAGTTTATACATGCTCTAACCCACACATATCATAAAGGTATAGAGCTGGGCCTAGGAGTGTGTAAATAATATCTGGTCCTTTTACCCAGTCCATGTCCTGGTGTTATCCATCCTAGATTAAAGTCTAAAATCTTGAGACATTTTAAAAAATTATTTTTAACCCATCGTTTAGGAGAAGGAAAGAAACTTATTTTCCAATACCAGAGAAGACTCTGCTTCTATCTGTGGCTACAGCCAGAGTTTCTGTTAGTTATATGCTTCTCTAAACAGCTAGAAAACCCTAGAGATTTATGCCAGAGACCACCCAGCTGCTGCATTTTTAACAATGAAAAATGTTGGCAAAATGCCAAGTAATCAAATAAAGACAGACCGACTACTTGGTTGGATGGGGGTTTGGCTTCACCCCAATTATAAGGTGTAGAGCTGGATAATACAGACGCTTCAGATGTTGCGCTATACTTAGGTTAAGTCAGTGTTTTGTAAATTTCCTGGCAATGCACATCATACAGTGTTAGAGAGCCCCAGGGTAAGGGGTTAGAGGAATCTGGTTTCTGGGGGAACACCTCAACCCCAAAGCCAGCATCGCATCATCACCACAGGGAGGCCCTGCACTTTCCCAACAAAGCCAGGGAGGCTTTGTTGTTTCTGTTTCCATGTGGGTTCCTGCTGTATCCTCTGGTGATACTTTGCTACAGTTTGTATTATTATTATTATTTTTTGCTTTAATTTGCAAGCACACAATCTTAAGGAGATTGATTTAGAATGGAAAATGAAGTCTTAAAAAAGTGCAAAGATAACCCAAGTTCCTTCTCTTGCATGTGAATGTGATTTGATGATCACAGCAGTAAAAAATAATTTGAATGATTATTTTTTCATGCTCATAAAAGAGCATATTAAAAATCCGAACCTCTAAAATCCACAGTGATAAAGCAGTGTTCATGACCCTGTGCAAACAAGACCTTCTGGAATAAAAAGGTTGGAGTGTCAGTGGGTCAGCGCCTTAGAGCTAGGCCTGCCTGACAGAGGATGAGCTTGACACCAGGCTTTTATGTCTAGAATTTTTGCCCAGATTTTTTCCCCCCATGGATTTGATGTACTTTATGTGTTGTTCCTCACTGACATTTGGTAGCTCTCTTATATTGAGGGCTGTTAAGGGCAGCTATTCTCTTAACCTATAAAATTATCAATTGCTCTTTTCTTTCTTTATTCTGTTAGTGATGCACCTCTGGACCTAAAGATTAAAGCCAGTATGATCTCAGATATGTTCACTGTTGTAGGTGAGTAGTATTCTTTTCTGAAGACTCATAAATGTGAAGTGGAGCATCGATTTTGTCAGCCTCTATATGTGTTGCCAACTGGCAGTTCTTCAGACATACTGAATGTTTTGTACTCAAAAATTATATTTTCAGGGAAGTGTTTATATGTTTCTACACCCCCTGGCTCCTTCCTGCCCTGAGGCTGAACCACAGCTAGGGCTGAGACCTAATTCCTGGGGCACAGGAATCATAAGCTGAGGAAGAGAATTAAGCAAAGATCTGGAGAAAATATATTTTGCCCTGAGCTGAGATAGTGAAACCCACTGAAGAGGCTTTGTTACCAAGGAGACTGGCTATGTTTCTGCTATGCAGTCTTTACTGGTGTCAACACAATCTCTTCTGTAGTAGTTACAACTGAAGCAAGCCAAGGAAAAAATCCCTTTGTGAGTAGATAAAACTTTGAGATGGAGATGGGCTGCCAAGTGGGTATGTTGTGGGTTTAGGGTTGTTGTTGTTGTTGTTTTAAGTAGCCCAAAAACACATAATAAAATGCACTTGAACTAGCCCTTGATGTACCAGCAAATGCTGTAAAGCTTTGCTACCCCATTCTCCTTGGATGAGAGTCTGCTTCCTTTTAGGAAATAAGTGAAATTAGCCCAAGCCTAATTTCTTAAGCCATGGAGAATCTACAATGCATATTTTGGAACTTGCCAGTAGTAGACCATTTTTAGCCATTCCAGAAGTGGATCCTATAACAGGACAAGACCCCTCACTTGCTTCTGGATTCTCCTGGTAAAAACCAACACTGTTATTTTCCAGTCACCATCCAGGAAGCCACTTTAAAATAATTTGTCTTTATTAACAACTGTGTGTTTTTAAGTGAACTTTTATCTGAAGGTCATCGAAAGTCTTCATCTCTTTGTCCATCAGAATCACATATCGGTTCCCCAACCAGGAAGGCTGATTGATCTGCATATTTTCCTTTCTTGTTCACTCCAGTCGTGATAGTTCAAAGTTCAAGAGGAGGATGTGTATGGGAGAGTCATGCCTAATCCTCTTCAAGATGGAGCTTTATCAGATTTGTGGCAGTGAAACCGAGCTTGTTCATCGAAAGGAAAGGTGCAGCTAAACCTTCTAATTTCTTAGCAAATGGCAGTTTTAATGTTTCCCATTCCCCATTCAGGGTTTGTGTGTCAAGATCCTGCCCAGCGGACATCAACCCGGCCAATTTACCCCACGTTTGAGTCTTCCAGGCGAAACCCTTTCCAGAAACCTCAGGTAAAAAGTTCCAGCAGCAGGAAGCCCCAAGGAAGCTTATTGTAAAGTGGCAGCTGTTGTTAATAAGTGAGCTGAAGCACTATGATTAGAAGGTCACTTACAGCAGGAGAATTGGGGGACCATTCTAGACAGGAGGCAGTTATATTCAGCCATGGCTAATAGCTTACGCTTTTAATGCTTTCAAACCATCTTACTTTCTGCTTTTTGTCTTTCTTTTCTTTTGGCTTCCTTTTCCATTATCTTTTCTTTTTTCTTTCTGTCTCTTTTCAAAAATTGCTCCCAGTCTTTTCACATTGATATGCTCATAAATGAGGCACAGGGAGGGATTCTGCAAATTTCTCGTCACCACTCTGCTGCATTCTTTATGATCTTCAGGCTAGCTTTGCAGAGAAGATGCTCAATTGAAATAATATCTTCTCTACATGCGATTCTCTTCACAAGGACCCTCAGTGATCATGAGGTGCTGATTGAATTTAAATGAGCTAAATGCCTGCAGAGAGCTTGGCGGGCGTGTCTGAAACTTCATTTGACCCAGTGTTGCTCCAGTCTTTGTGTACTCTGCATTTTTGTTCCAGGTAAATCAGTCAGCTGTCTGATGGTTTATCCATTCCATCATCTGATCAGTCCCTGCCCATCTAGACCCGGCTAGCTTCCACTTACGTCTCTTTGCCTTTAACCTTTCTTCTTATCCAAAAGGTCCCCTTTCCTCCTCTCTTCCTATCTGGACTGATTACCTTACCTGCTCAGAAGTTTGGAGACCATTTCTTATTAAATCCATTCCATTCTTTCATGGCCTCTTCTTTTCATTGCAACATTATTTACTGGTTCTCAACTGCATTGTTTTGCCTTCATTGATTTGTTGCCTTTAAATTGTCCAGTACTCCTCTGCTAGACTGTAAGCTCTTTGAAGGCAGAAACAGCTGCTATTTCTCCCCATTCCTCCTCTTTCCCTTATTTTTTCCCTCCTACCTTCTCCCACCTCCACTTTAGCACTCCGTCTCTCCCTTTTTTCCCTCCCACTCCTCTTCCTTTTGTTTGCTGGTCTCATTTAGAGTACTGCTACTTCTGTTTGCTAAGCTCACATACCATTATTTATTCAGATAGCTTTTCATTAGAACAGGGTTGGAAACCTCAAAATGCCTCTGCAGATTGCAAAGTAAATAGGGCCAGGTATGATACGCGAGTGCCGTGACTGCAGCAAAGTGGGTTAGTGCATGCTTCCCATTAACTCTTTTACTTCTGTGCTTTAGCTGATCGCTGCTGTGAGTTGGCAGATATTCTTGCTTTCTAGAGAAGTCAGGAATCTTATTTTAAAATACTGACAACAAGTTCAATTTAAAAAATAATACTTCGCAAATGAAACATGGTATGTCGGTGAGCTGGATTTAGTTTGCAGGCTGCCTGTGACCTCTTGCTTTCAAACTATTCCCTATTAGTATCAGTGCTGTAGTATAGAACAAGGTGAACCATATTTTAAGGGGTATTAGATTAGAAGTGAAATCATGCAGCAGTGTTGTACTTGATCAGTTTTGTGTGTGTGTGTGTGTGTGCGCGCGCGCACGCACGCGTGCGCTCAGTCACTTCAGTCGTGTCCGACTCTTTGTGACCCCATGGACTATAGCCCGCCAGGCTCCTGTGTCCATGGGATTCTCCAGGCAAGCATACCTGAGTGGGTTGCCATGCCCTCCTCCAGGGGGTCCTCCTGACGCAGGGATGGAGCCCTCACCTCTGGTGTCTCCTGCACTGCAGGTGAATTCTTTACCGCTGAGCCACTGGGGAAGTCCTGATCAGTAGTGCATCACAGGTCAAAGGGTTTTTTTTTAACTTTTAACAAGAAAAGTAGAGGGTTAACCTAGGTGTACTAGGAAAACTGAATTGAGGCAGTCACGCATGTTCCTTTAAATTGTTTTCTGCAGTATCTGTGAGTGAAAGGATTGTGTATAAAATATTATGAATGTTTCTGTGCAGCTTTAACAGAGTTTCTGCAAGTTCCACTCTAGGAATAGCTGTATGTCAATCTTGGATGAATTGATCCCTTTTCTTAGCTTGCCTGTCAGCTTTTATTGGTGACTTTGCAAATAGTGGAGAACCTATTCGCTGTTTGCTCTGCTAACTGGTAGGTAACAGTGTGACTTTGTCCATGAGCAGTCCACAGGATAATTACTTAAAGGCTTAAGCTGTAGATTATTTCCATGTACTGTGTGAGACCATTTTGCCAGGCGGACTGATAACTTCAGGATCTTCAGTATGTGACAGTAGGATTGAGTTCTCAGTGGTGAGAAGGTGAAACTGGAATAGTTATGCCACAGGAGAATGCAGTGTGAAAAATAATAAATGCTCTAATCTTTCAAGTGCAAAATATAGGGCTTTGGCTTTTGTTCTCTGCTTGGAGATTATTTTTTTCTTTTTTATATTAGATGTAGGAGTTGGAAAATATAGACATGTTAGGAGAAGATAAGGCTTTATTCCATTTTTCTGTCTTTTATAGCGTCCAGTATCTGCACAGTTTCAGTCATCAACCGTCAAGCAGGTAAGTTCTGGATCATTTGGAGAGTTCACTCAAACTTTTATCTTCATTCCCCAGATGGAAAGCCTTTTAGCTTCACCGTTTCACAGCATATATTTCATTCACCTGCTCTTTGAATAGTTTAACAATGTAAAATAGAATAAGTGAAAATGAATGCTGAGATCTTTTCAGATGTAGAATATAAAAGTAGAGGTTGCGGGAATTCCTGAATCCTCTTTTTCTGGTAGTGATCATGCTGTGATGGAGGCAGCTGAATTCAGATGATGAACACAGTTTAGAGGCATATCTATGGCTTTGACTAAAATATTCCAGAAAGGAAATACCATCGTTCACAAGCCACCTTTCATTTGTTCAGGTGTCTTATGAAACATACCCTTGTCAGTAGCTTAATGTTGGAAGTGTTTTCACATTGGATATTGGGCTATAATTTTTTTTTTTTTTAACAGAAGCCTTTTCTTATATGTAGTGATATGTAGTCATGAATCTTAGAAACGCTGCCATCATTACTATCTTAGATACTACCTATAAAATAAAGACAAAATATTTGATCTCAGTCTCTAAATGATCAGCATTTGTCTTCTTTCTGTTCTTGTTAGTATGTGAGATATACTGTCGCTATCTTCTATGCAGATTTTTTTTTGCATCTGTTTGAAGTGATAGGATAGTAGTGAGGGGACTGCTCCTGCTATTTGATGTGTTGATATGAAGGATGTAGATGTTCCCATTCATAAATGTGTCACTTGCAATTATTAATCTTTTAGTAAAAGGCTCCGTATATATTTATTTTGGCATTTGTACTCTCTGATACAGATTCTTTCAAGCTTGGAAGCTTGAATTGTAAGTTTCCTAGCTATTATTTTTGATAAAGTGATTTACATGGTATATATGAATTCAAGAATTGAAGGAAAAGAAAAGACTTGGTGTGTTGTCTAATATTTGGTAACTGATTAGCATAGTTTTGTAATACAAGTTTGGTTGTTTAACTGGTGGAATTCAAAACTCTGTAATGGTGTTTTGTATTTAGCAGGTACCTAAGTGTGCAAGCTCCTCTCCATGGCAAACAAAAAAACAAGCATAACCCAAGGCTGTTGATTTCAAAGACCTTATACTCTACATATCTCTTGACCTAATCTCTTTAAGGAGAACATTAAAGTACCATTTCATAGCCTTCTGAACTTGACTCCAAAGAAGGGTCTTTGATATGGAATTCTAATCTTAATGTCCCATTACCCCCTTTTAATTCTGTTCTGCCTCTATTGCTTGAATTTTCATAAGTTGCAAACAACCTGTGGACGAGCAAGGCCTCACTCTAGTGGTTAGGCATTTCAGCACTGCTCACATGACACAATGGCTTTGTGACTTTATTTGGGCAGTTTTAAACATATTGAATTCTTAACTCTTATTGTCCTTTGCAATGTTCTACCGTGCCCCTCTCTTTTTGTTAATGAAACACTTTCAAGTCTACAATAGTTTCATCAGAGCTCAGTGAAAAAAGAAAAGAAACTCTTAGCTCTGGCCATTTAGACTGTAAACATTTCTTTTTTTGGTGCTGTCAGATTGTTGAAGATACAGTTTTTTACTTGTCCATTATCTTTTTCTACATTTCCCCTTTCCCTTGAAGGCCTACGGTTTAATATTTTTCACTCAACAGAAATTATATTTTAGTGTTCCAAGGCAGGCGGTATTGTTTTGTGGAAGGAACAGGGACTTTGAAGTCAGATAGACCTGTGTTCAATTTTGAACTCTGCCAGTCACTAACTCTTAGACCTTCAGCAAGTTCGTTTATGTCTCAGGCTCACTTCCCTCATCCATCAAATGAGGGTTTGTGTTCAGTCGCTAAATTGCGTCTGACTCTTTGCAACCCCACGGGCTGCAGCACACCAGGCTTATGTGTCATTCACTGTCTCCCAGAGTTTGCTGAGATTCATGTCCACTGAGTCAGTGATGCTATCAAGCCATCTCGTCCTCTGCCACCCTTTTCTCCTTCAGTCTTTCCCAGCATCAGGGTCTTTTTCAATGAGTTAGCTCTTTGCATCAGATGGCCAAAGTATTGGAGCTTCTGCTTCAGCATCAGTCCTTCCAATGAATATTCAGGGTTGATTTCCTTAAGGATTGACTTGTTTAATGTTGCAGTCCAAGGGACTCTCAAGAGGCTTCTCCCATTCCTTTCTTAGCATAATTCCATTTGTGTATTACACAAATTACATTACAAATGAGGGTAGTAATACGCAAATGGAGTTATGCTGAGAAAGGAATGATCACACACAGGGAAAATACTTGGGATAGTTTTGGACACACAGATAACCCTCAGAAGACTTAGCCCCTTCACACTTTTGAGTCCTATTTTGTTTTCCTTTTTCCATTGTCAGTATCTGGTGTTATTTTGATATTCATTTATTTATAGTCATGTCTTTTCACATTTACTATCATCAAGAAATGCAAATCAACCCAATTAATTTATTATTCATCCTACCAGACACCAATTAATACATATTCTAAACAATGCTTAATCAGTACCCAGTCACCTTCTAATTTGATTCACTGCTACTTATCTTACCTTATAGTTCTCTTTTAACTGTGTTCAGCTTTTATTGGTATATTTTATTTATTATATCATGATACTGAGTCCTGATTGGAAATAAAACTAAAAGTAAAAATTCTATGACATTTTCACAGATGCTTCTCTAACATCCAGAGACATTAAATATATTTGTGCTTTTCCTCCTTTTTGTTATTTTGTCCAAAAAATCAAAATTTTAAAGCATGTTTTAAAATAAAGCAGTCTCCATACTACAATTCTTTATGAACCCATTAAACTGTAAATGCTTATGGATTTTTTTCTTTTAATATTTGTTCCATTATTTTACTAGGGATTCAGGTTAGACTTACAGGCAGTAATCACCAGGAGCATACTTCTTAACATTTTTGAAGATTGGTACCTCATTTGTTTTTTTCTAATCCTTTAGTATCTCCTCAGTTCTCCATGATTTTTCAAATATAATTGTAAGTTGTTTTGGTAACTTTTTTTTGTTTTTAAAGCCAGTTCTGTTAATAACAAGATGCATGTCTGTCAGACCTGCTGACTTATTACACATTTTCAGATGCTACATGTCTCTTTTTATACTGTAACACACACCTACTTGCTTTCTTTTTTCCCCCCTAATTTCTCAGTAGTGTGCTTCTGGTTATCATTATATTTAAGCCTTCTCTGTTAGCCATTTTTGGTCTATTTCCACCCAGATTTGTTCACATGTGGTCTTTTTTTGTTCATTTTCTTTCATTTGATAGCAGTGATTCAGTTCACTTCTTAAACTCGTCCTTCTTATTTTCCTGGTGGCAAGATGCATCACATATAAATTGATTTATTTCTAATCTATGTGTTTTTAACACAGAATTCCAAACTTTGTAAAATTGCATTGGAAGATTTTTTTTATTCTCTGCATGTGTTCTCTTTCAAACAGATTTTTTTTTTAAAAAAAACCCTCAATTTTGATATCTTTGAGGATGCCTCACCATTTTTTTATTCTCTGCATTTATCCAGTTCTCCTAACTGGTACTTTTCGGTTCTTCCCTAGCAATGAAAGTTAGATGTGTACATGTTTCTTCTCTGGGTGTAGTTCTGTATCCTGAGTTGTACTAATGATATTTTAACAATTTAGATGCATGTTGCATGGCAGAATCCTTACTGTGACAGTTTAAAGTGTATCTGAGAACCCAGTAGTTTAAATCTTATGTCATCTAGCCAGAGGCAGTGGTTCTTTTTAAGTTCAGAGGAGCCTTATTTCCTTAGTGTAGTCAGTCAGTTCATTGGAGTATGTGGATTTATTCTATCTACTACCTGGAGAATGAAGCTGAGCTTTTGTGTCCAAAATCAAAACCACAGAATGGCTTGCATTTAAACTATTTTGCTCTTATTTTTGACAATCCTGATGGCCTTTCAAGTCAGCCTTATTTCTTTTTTCTTTGCTTTTAATTTCTAAGTATCCCTTTGGTACTCATAAGCATTTTTCTTCTTTCTTTTTTTCTTAATTATCCTTTCTTCTCCCCTTTTTCTCTTACCTCTGTCTATAATTCATTTGTTAAGACTTCATTTCATTAATAAGTATTTGTAGGTCTGGAATAGTAATGCTTTGTTGTTGTTGTATAAATACATTTCTCTATGAACCAGCACAACAGATATTATGTAGATTAAAAAATTGCTCTCTAATTTCAAATTTATTGAAAAGCTGAAGTTGGCAAAATATTTTTGACTTTCTAATCTGATTATTTTCCATTGTCTTCTCTAAAGACACCTGGGGGGATGTTAGAGAAGCATTTGACATACCTAGATTTCAAGAGCTACATCTCTCCATATTTCTCCCTCTCAGCCGCCGCCTTCTTTTTTTTTTTTTTAATATTTATTTGGCTGTGCTGGGTCTTAATTGCAGCATGTGGGATATTCCCCAACCAGGGATTGAACCCAGGTTCCCTGCATTGGGAGCACAAAGTATTAGCCACTGGACCACCAGGGAAGCCCCCTCTCAGCCTTCTTAATAGTTGACACAAAGATAAATGGGTGAAGAGATTAAAGGAGTTTCCAGCCACATTTTTTTTTCTCTTGAAGTAGCATTGACCTTTTCTTTGCAGCCCTGTGGTATTTGTGGCAGTAAAAGAATAAAGACCTTGGTTCATGGAAGTTAACAGCTGGAGCATTCATCTAACAAGCACCATTACCCCCTCCTTTTCCTAACCTCCCGAGTACCCCGACCAGGAGCACCTGCTTGAATTCCTACACACCCTACTCAAATAACACTCACACAGGCATGCAGTGGCTTGAGTTAGGATTGTGTACTGTGAGTATTGTTAATGTGGGTCGGTGACAACTCTGGAAATGACTGGGAAGGTTTTCGAGGTGCTCATTCTTTGTTTGGGGGAGCAGGCTTAGATGAGTAGAGGAAGATTGCGATAGCACCATCATAATCTCAGTCTCTGGAAGCCAGCAATATCGCTCTATCATGAAACAGTTCCACAAAGATGAAAATTAGGTCCTAGGAAAGCAAAAGAAAAAGTTTAAAAAGATTTAAAAAAAAGGAAAAATAAACAACAAACAAGCAAACAACCCCTAATAAAGACAAGAGATTGAACAACAAAAACAAAAAAAGACAAAAAGATTTTTTTAATTGGTGGTGCTCATTAGATGAGTGACTGGATCAGTAGTGACTTGATCCATGCTCTTATAAATATGACCATTCCTTAAAACTATTCTGATAGGCAAATAACTGTTTCTTAAAATACTTTTATCAGTGACCTTGTAATACAGTTAATCAGCATTTTAAAGTAACATTCTTTCTATTCTAAAATGCTTAATCTTTATTTTTATTTATATCATTAAAATGAATGCTGACTTCACATTCCCTTCTTTCATAATTTCAGAGGACTTTAAGATATCTTTAACTAGTGTGAGGTGATAAGGCAACTTGACTTTGGAGGTTTTACTGCTAGTGGCTTTCTGATCAAAGTCATGTTGTGACATGTGAGGTAGATAAGTCTTTTTAGCAAATAGTAAATAATGTATGAAAATGACAGATGTCCTCAAGACACCCATTTAGTATTTTGGCTTTTCCAAATTATATGCTGAATAAGAACTCACACTTTAAAGATTTTTTTAAATGATTATATTGATTCCCTTCCTAAATTTTTAAACTTTCTTCTTAATTTCCCTGTAATCCCAACATGTGCTGTGTAATGTATTTCCAGGGATTAGAACGGAGTTGAATATTTTTCCAAAATCCTCTGCAAATTTTAATTCTAACCATGGTTGATCTGTGTGTTAGCACATTATTTGTTTGTTCAAAAAATATCTATTGATCTCCTACTCCATGCCAAGTACTGTTCTAGATGCTAAAGATACCACAGGAAAAGCTAAAGAGAGAAAAGTTCCTGCCTTCACTCATTGCTTGTATATGCTAATTTCATGATTTTTCTTTGATGGATTTGCTTATCAGAAAATCTGTGTTTTATAACTCCATGCTGGTTTTGAAGATTAGTATATATTGGTCTTCCCTGCATCCAAAGATAAAGCCAGTCATGGTTATTTATATACAGGTAGACATTAGTCTGTGTGGGCAACCATAATAAAATACCATAGACCAGGTGACTTAAATCACAGAAATCTATTTCTCACAGTTCTGAAGGCTGGGAAGTTCAAGGTAAATGTGCTGGCAAGGTAGGTTTTGTTCTGAGGCCTCTTCTTTTGGCTTGTAGATGGTCATCATCTTGCACTGTGCTCTTTGTGCATATTCAGGCAGAGAGAGAGAGAGAACAAGCTTCCTGGTGACTCTTGTTTACAAGGTATTTATCTCATTAGACCAGTGCCTCATTCTCATGTCCTCATCTACTTACCTCCGAAAAGCCCTGTCTCCAAATACCATCACATTGTGTGGGTTAGAGCTTCAGCATGAATTTTGGGGCAACACAAACATTTAGATTAACAGTGAGTATTGTTGAGGAGCTTCTCTTGTAACTCAGTTGGTAAAGGATCTGCCTGCAATGCAGGAGACCTGGGCTCAATTCCTGGGTCAAGAAGATCCCCTGGAAAAGGAAATGGCAGCCCACTTTAGTATTCTTGGCTGGAGAATCCCATGGACAAAGGAGCCTGGCAGGATATAGTCCGTGGGGTTGTGAGTTGGATGCAACTGAGCAACTAAACCACTGCCATTGAGTGTAGCTAAAAATGTCAAAAGTGAGTTGTCAGAAAGCCCTTCCATACAGTGTGTACACAAAGAGGGAAATAAACAGTAGTCCCTGACAGTAAGATTTCTTCTGTCTGGTTAGTTACTTCTTGGACTCTTAGAGAGACAAATTGCACCCCTCTTTCTTGGATTATTCATTCCTTATTCCCACTTGGCTAATTTTGTTATCAGTTATCTTTTTTTTTTTAATAATAGTTTATTTTCACGTTTCATACATCTGACTTCCTTTGTTGGCTTTATATTTCTCTGCTCTCATAACATCAAAATCACTTAAAACTTTTGTTCTCCGACAACCTTCCTGATCATCATTCAGACGCTGAAGTCGCCTTGATCATCTCTGGGGATCCATAAGGAGCATGACCCACTGGAGTGCCTCCTTGGAGTACCCAAGGCAGTCATGCCAGATCCAAGTGCCTCCTTGGAGTACCCAAGGCAGTCATTCTAGATACAAGTCTCCTGAAGTCCAGCAGCCACAGTGTTTTTCAAGTCATAGCCTTGCTCACATTTCTTTTCTACATCACTGATAACTCTCATCTCAATATGTCCCCCTCAAGTTCTGAAACATCCCACGGTCCAACTTTGTCATCTGTGACATAGCAGATTGCTCATTGTTTTTCTGTCTTATGTCTCACTTTTCCTAGCTCTCCTTTCCCAGTGTTAAG
This sequence comes from Ovis canadensis, assembly GCF_042477335.2. Lineage (NCBI taxonomy): Eukaryota > Metazoa > Chordata > Mammalia > Artiodactyla > Bovidae > Ovis > Ovis canadensis. Next base: position 97,420,258 of record NC_091251.1, read on the forward strand.
AATATAGTGACTTCCTGAAATAAACACATATCTAATCTTCAGTTCAGTTCTGTCGCTCAGTTGTGTCCGACTCTTTGCAACCCCATGAATCGCAGCATGCCAGGCCTCCCTGTCCATCACCAACTCCCGGAGTTCACTCAGACTCATGTCCATCGAGTCGGTGATGCCATCCAGCCATCTCATCCTCTGTCGTCCCCTTCTCCTCCTGCCCCCAATCCCTCCCAGCATCAGAGTCTTTTCCAATGAGTCAACTCTTTGCATGAGGTGGCCAAAGTATTGGAGTTTCAGCTTCAGCATCAGTCCTTCCAGTGAACACCCAGGACTGATCTCCTTTAGGATAGGGACTTTAAAAAGTCTTCTCTAGCACCACAGTTCAAAAGCATCATTTCTTCGGCGCTCAGCTTTCTTCACAGTCCGACTCTCACATCCATACAGGACCACTGGAAAAACCATAGCCTTGACTAGACAGACCTTTATTGGCAAAGTAATATCTCTGCTTTTTAATATTCTATCTAGGTTGGTCATAACTTTCCTTCTAAGGAGTAAGCGTCTTTTAATTTCATAGCTGCAATCACTATCTGCAGTGATTTTGGAGCCCCCAAAAATAAAGTCTGACACTGTTTCCACTGTTTTCCCATCTATTTCCCAGGAAGTGATGGGACCAGATGCCATGATCTTCGTTTTCTGAATGTTGAGCTTTAAGCCAACTTTTTCACTCTCCTCTTTCACTCTCCTCAAGAGGCTTTTTAGTTCTTCTTCACTTTCTGCCATAAGGGTGATATCATCTGCATATCTGAGGTTATTGATATTTCTCCTGGCAATCTTGATTCCAGCTTGTGCTTCATCCAGCCCAGCGTTTCTCATGTTGTACTCTACATAGAAGTTAAATAAGCAGGGTGACAATATACAGCCTTGATGTAGTCCTTTTCCTGTTTGGAACCAGTCTATTGTTTCATGTCCTGTTTGGAACCAGTCTATTGTTTCATGTCCAGTTCTAACTGTTGCTTGTCCTGCATATAGGTTTCTCAAGAGGCAGGTCAGGTGGTCTGGTATTCCCATCTCTTTCAGAATTTTCCACAGTTTATTGTGATCCACACAGTCAAAGGCTTTGGCATAGTCAATCAAGCAGAAATAGATGTTTTTCTGGAACTCTCTTGCTTTTTCGATGATCCACCAAATGTTGGCAGTTTGATCTCTGGTTCCTCTGCCTTTCCTAAAACCAGTTTGAACATCAGGAAGTTCATGGTTCACGTATTGCTGAAGCCTGGCTTGGAGAATTTTGAGCATGACTTTGCTTGCGTGTGAGATGAGTGCAATTGTGTGGTAGTTTGAGCATTCTTTGGCATTGCCATTCTAATCTTACATTGAAGTTATTTTCAGATTTTTTCCCCCCGTATCTTTCAAACTGTTAGATTTATGTCAAAACCAAGATAAGGAGTAAGTACTAGCTTAGAAAGCCATGTGGACATCTTTTTTTTGTGTGTGTCTCTTTCAACCCATAGTGTTTTCGTTCTATCCTTTTTTTCTCTTCTTTTCTTTGAATTTGCTAGCTTTTATCTGTTTGCCAGGATTTCAGGCTAAGAGATCTATTACAGAAAATGGGCTTTGGATTTGAGCTTATACATATTATGAAACATAGTGGTATTGAGGGACTGACTAGAGGGAAGTGAAGAAAGACGATGGCAATACATTTTTGTTTTTCTTTTTTCTTCTCCCTAGCGTTCCCGTCCACTCTCCGCCAGTGATGCGGAAATGAAAAACCTTGTGGGCTCAGCACGGGAGAAGGTGCCGGGGAAGTTAGGTGGTTCTGTGCTTGGTCTGTCAATGGAGGAGGTAAAGATGACTCCATTTCAGGCCTTTGTGGGTTAACATAGGGTTCAGTGAAAATTAGTGATTCATAAATATTCGTGATAGTCCTGTCTTACACTGAACATGGGAGATATAGCCTCTTCATGCTTCTTGCATATTCTTGGGTCATAACTCTGTCCTGTAACCACATAGATTACATTTATCAAAATAGGTGTTCATTTTTTTTTCTCTTCCTCCATGTAGATCAAAGTTTTACGGAGGGTGAAGGAAGAGAATGATCGGAGAGGTGGATTTATTCGCATATTCCCTACATCAGAGACATGGGAAATATATGGGTGAGGTGACTACCTTTTTTTTTTAAATCTGTACTTCAGGTCCAGAGAATTGAATTAATTGTGACATAGTATTATCAGTGCTCTCCACTTGGTGCTTTTCTTATTTTAATTGTTTGTAACAATATTAATATTACTCCACTGGAGAACTAAAGCTTTAATGATAATTTAATCTACTTGTGCATCATTCCTCCCTTTTTGCTAGTTCGCTGCTTCCTTCCTTACTAGCCCTCTAACCCAGAGTTAGATACTGTCCTAAATTTTGCGGTTATTACCTTCATTTGAAAAAACTTTTTTTTACCTTCTGTATATGTACATAAACAATATACTGTTTATTTTTAATCATTGTTGAGATCAAGTTTTCATGCAATAAAATGCATCCATTTTATTTTAAGTTTGGTGATGAATTTTGACAAATGTAGCTATCAGTTTAATCACCACAATCAAGATATAGAACATTACGTTACCTCCAGATGGCCTCTCAGGCTCCTTTACAGTCAGTGCCTCTCATTATCCTGAGCCTCAAATAGCTACTGATTTGCTTTTTATAGCGCTATAGTTTTTCTAGAATTTTATACAAATAGAATCATATAGTATATATTTTTTGATGTCTGCATTCTTTCGTTTGGCATAATTTTGAGAATTGTCCATGCTGTGTGAAACAGTGGCAGCCGTTCATTCCTTATTATTGTTACTTACCATTTCATTGTATGAATATAGCATAGTTTATCTCCTCACCTTTGTGGAACACTTGGATTGTGTCCAGTTTGGGGCTGTTGTGAAGAAAGCTGCTGTTACAAACCAGTCGTGCACAAGTCTGTGTATGGATATATGATTTTGTGTTTCTTGAATAAATACCTAGGGGTGGAATAGGTGGGTCATATGATAAGGGATAAGACAAAGAACCATTTTACATTTTACCAGTGATATATGGGAGTTCCACTGGCTTCCTGTCCTTGCTAGCAATTGGTATTGTCAAGATTTTTTTATTTTAGTCATTCTAGTGTGTGTGTGTGTTTGTGTGTGTATGTAGTGTTTCTTTGTAGTTTTAATTTGTTTTTGTCTGATGAACAATGATATTGAGCATTCATGTGCTATTGGCCATTTTTGTATCTTTTTCATTTTAAATTTTAAGATTTTTATTTTTTTATTTCTGTGTTATAAAGGGCTCTTGATATAAGTCCTTTCCCAGATATTTACATTGTGAATATTTCTCCAGGTCTGTAGCTAGCCTTTTTATTTTTATAACAGTGGCTTTCAAAATACAGAAGTTTTACATGTTAATGAAATCCGATTGACTGATTCCTTTTTAAGATTTTTGCATTTTGTGTTTTCTAAGGCTTTACCAACCCCAAGTTCACAAAGCCTTTTCTCTTTTTTTTTTTTTCTACAAGTTTTATAATTTTGGCTTTTATATTTAGGTCTGTGATATGTATTGATTCAATTTTTAGTGTATGGTGTGAAGTAAGGATTGAAGTTCCTTCCAAAAGGATGTCCATTTGTTCCAGCACCATTTTTTGAAATTACCTTATTGAATTTAACTTGGCATCTTTGTTGCAAATTAATTGAAATATATATTTATCTACTTCTAGACTTTATTCAGTTTCACTGACCTATGTGTTTGTCTTAATATCTGTAGCTTTATAATAAGTCTTGAAATTAGGTAGTGTAAGTCTTCCAACTTTGTTCTTTTTCAGAAGTATTTTGACTATTTTGTGTCCTTTGTATTTCCAAAGAAATTTTAGAATTTTTTTGTCTGTTTCTATGCTGACTTTTGGTTGGCATTACCTTGAACATATAGATTAATTTTGGGAAAGTGAATATTTTAACAGTTATTGAATTTTCCAAATCCATAAACATGACATATCTCATTTCCCTATTTGTTTAGGACTTGTTTGCTTTCTTTCTCTTAGCAATGTTTTATTTTCAGTGTAAATCTTGAACACATTAAACTTATTGCTTACTATTTCATGTACATGTTATTTTTAACAGCTTTGTTGAATTATAATTGATATACAATAAGATTCACATATTCAAAGTGTACTATTTCATAAAATAGCATATGTATAAATCCCCGAAACTAACACCGCAGTCAGCACAGTGAATATATACATCACTCCCAACTGTCTCTTTGTCCTCCGTTGTTAATTCCTCTCTCCTGTTCCTCCTTTCCCTGCCCTGCCTATTCCTGTCCCAGGTGGCTACTGATCTGCTTTCTGTCAATAAACAGATATTTCCTTTTCCTAGGATTTCATATATGGAGTTCTATTGGTTGTCCTCTTACTTGCTGATCTTTCTTTTTATCTGGCAAGATTATTTTTTGATTCATACATGTTATAGCATGTATCAGTGGTTTAATTTCCTTTTATTGTCAAGTGGCATTTTGTTAATAGGCATATATCAGAATTTGTTTATCGTCTCCTCTGTTGATTAACATTTAGCTTCCTCCCAGTTTTTTGGTTATTGTAAAGAAAGGCTGTATGAGCATCTGTATAGAAATTTTTGTATAAACATGTGTTTTCATTTCTCTTAGGTAAATGCCTACTTGTGGAATGACTGGGTCATATCATTGTACATGTTTAACTTTTTTAAGAAACTGCCATGTGGTTTTACCATTTTGCATTCCTATCATAAATGTATGAGAGCTTCAGTCTCTCCACATCCTCATCACCAGTTGGTATGGCCAGTTTAATTTCAGCTCCTCTAAGAGAGGTGTAGTGATATCTCATGGTTTCATGTATATTTTCCTAATGATTAGTGATGTTGAGCATGTCTTCCTGTACTTATTTGCCATTTGATGATTAGATATTTTGCCCATTTTTAAAATGAGTTTATTTTGTTATAATTGAGCTATGAGAGTTCTTTTTCTTTTTTGGATATAATTCCTTAATCAGATGTGTGCTTTGAGAAGATTTCTACCGCCCCCCCCCCCCCCCATTATGTTGCTTGTCTTCTCATCCTTTAAATAGTAGCTTTTGAGGAGCAGTGATTTTTAAGTCCAGTTTTTTTGTTTTAATTACTGTGCTTTGGCATATAAGAAATTTTTGCCTATCTCAAGTTTTCTTCTAGATATAGTTTTAAGTTTCACATTTAAGTCTGATCCATTTTGAGTTAATTTTTGTATATGGTACAAGATATGGATCATAGTTCTTTTTTCTTCCAGATGGATATCCAATAGTTTTTGCACCGTTTTTTTGAAAAGACTACCTTTTGTCCATTGAACTGTCTTTTCACTTTTGTGGAAAACCACTGTTTCTTTACTGTTTATTCTATTCCACTGATCTTTTTGTCTTTGTGCTAATACAGTACCACACTGTCTTGATTACTGTAGCTTTATAAAAAATCTTGTTCTAACTTTGCTCTTTTTCCAGGTTGTTTTGGCTATTCTAGGTCATTTGCATTTCCATTTGGATTTTAGAATTAGTTTGTCAGTTTCTACGAAAAAGCCTGCTTGGGATTTTGATTGGGATTGTATTGGCTCTCTAGATCAGTTTGAAGAGAATTGACATCTTAACAATATTGAGTCTTCCAGCCCATGAACAAGGTATACTTGTCCATTTATTTAGGTCATCTTTAATTTTTCTCAGCAGTGTTTTGTGGTGTTCAGTGTACAGATCTTTTACATTTTTTTTGTCAGATTTATTCCCTAAGTATTTAACATGTTTTGATTCGATTGTAACTGATTTTGTTTTTTTAATGTCAATGTCTGATTGTTTGTTGTTAGTATACAGGAATATAGTTGACTTTTCCGTATTGATTGGGGCTTCCCTGATAGCTCAGCTGGTAAAGAATCCGCCTGCAATGTGGGAGACCTGGGTCTAATCCCTAAGTTGGGAAGATCCCCTGGAGAAGGGAAAGGCTACCCACTCCAGTATTCCGGCCTGGAGAATTCCATGGACTGTGTAGTCCATGGGGTCGCAGAGCTGGACACGACTGAGCGACTTCCACTTTCACATGTGTCCTGTAACCTTGCACTACCTGGGGCTTCCCAGGTGGCGCTAGTGGTAAAGGACCTGCCTGTCAGTGTACGAGATGTGAGAGATGAGGGTTTGATCCCTGGTTCGGAAAGCTCCCCTGGAGAAGGGCAGTGGCAACCCACTCCAGTATTCTTGCCTGGAGAATCCCCTGGACAGAGGAACCTGGCAGGCTACAGTCCATAGGTTTGCACAGAGTCGGACACAAGGGAAGCAACTTAGCACGCATGCGCACAATCTTGCTAAACTCACTTGTCAGTTATTGAAGGTTTTTGGAGATTCCATAGGATCTCCTGCCTAGTTGAAAACATTGTCTGTGAATAAAGACAGTTTTCCTTCTTTCTTTCCAATCTGGATATGTTTTATTGCTTTATTCTTGCTTGATTACATTGGCAAGAACCTCCAGCACAGTGCTGAGCAGGACCAGTGAGAGCAGACATCCCAGTCTGGTTTCTGTTCTTAGGGTAAATGTTCAGTCTTTGATTATTAAGTATGATGTTGCTGCTGCTGCTAAGTTGCTTCAGTCGTGTCCGACTCTGTGTGACCCCATAGACGGCAGCCCACCAGGCTCCCCCATCCCTGGGATTCTCCAGGCAAGAACACTGAAGTGGGTAAGTATGATGTTAGTGTTAGGTTTTTCGTAGATTCGCTTCATTAGATTGAAGGAGTTCCCTTCTGTTTCTCTTTTGCTAAGAGTTTTTATCAGAAATGGATGTTAGATTTTGCCAATTACTTTTTCTGCATCTCATGACATAATAATATGTTTTTCCTGTTTTGGTTTTTTAATATAGTGAATTTCATCCATTTTTTAATGTTAAACTCAACATTGCTTTCCTGAAATAAACTCCATTTGGTCTGACATGTATCCTTTTTATAGGCTGTTGAATTTGATTTACTAAAATGAGATTTTTACATCTTTGTTCATAAGAGATACTGATCTGTGGTTTTATTATAATATATTTGGTTTCAGTATGAGGATAATGCTGGCCTCATAGAATAAGTTGGAGAGTGTTCTCATCTCTTCAGTTTTCTGGAAGAATTTATGGAGAATTGGTATTTTTTATTTCTTGAATGTTTGGTAGAATTCACTAGTGGAGCCATCTGGACCAGAAATTCAATTTCAGTTTCTTTAACACATGCAGGGCTATTCAGATTATCTCTTTCTAGTTGAATGACCTTTGGTAGTTGGTATCTTTTCAAGCATTTGTCCACTTCATATATGTTGTGTTTGTAAGCACAAAATTATTCCTAATATTCACCTATCCTTATAATATTGGTAGAATCTGCAGTGATGCTACTTCTCTCATTTCTGATATTGGTAATTTAATTCTTCTCTCTTTTTATCATATTCAGTCTGGCTAGAGGTTTCATTGATCTTCTAAGAGACCCAGTTTTTAGTTTTCATTGTTTTTTATTTCATATACATTGACTTCCTTTCTAATATTGTTCCCTTTCTGTAACTTACTAGGGGACTTCATTTGCTTTTTTCCCCCCTTAGTTTCTCTAGATAGAAGCTGATGTCATTGATTTGAGACCTTTCTTCTTTTCTGTATGTGTTTAAGCGCTATAAATTTCCTACCAAGTACTGTTTTTGCAGAGTTCCATAAATTTTGATTGTTGTATTTTTTGTTTTTATTTTGTCTTTGGCCTGTGGACTATTTAGAAATGCGTTATTTAGTTTTCAGATATTTGGATTTTTTTCTAGAGATTTTTCTGTTAATGATTTCCAATGTACTTCTTTTGTACTCAGGAAATGTACTTTGTGTAAGCTGAATCTTTTAAAATGTACTGAGACTTGTTTTATGGTTCAGGATATGACTTGTCCTAGCAAATGTAACATGTACATTGAAAAGAATATACACCCTGCTATTGCTGGGTGGGGTGTTCTATAAATGTCTGTTAGGCCAAAGTATTTGACAGTTCAGATGTACTCTATTTTTACTAATTTTATCAGTCATCAAGAGTGTATGTTGAAATCTCCCATTGTCATTGAGACCTTGTCAGTTTCTCCTTTTGGTTCTGTCAGCTTTGCTTTTCGTGGATTTTGGAACTCTGTCATTAGGTACCTCTGCAATAGATTGGTTATGTCTTCTTCATAAATTGACTTCGTTATTCCCATGCAATGTCCCTGTTGATCTTTGATAATGCTGTTTGTCCCCAAGTCTGTTTGTCTGCTTAATATACTTGCTTTAGCTTTCTTTCTTTTTTTTTTAAGTCGTGTAGTATAATGCTTTGACTTACGTCATGGAATGATTATCACAGTAAGTTTAGTGAACATCCGTCAGCTTATAGAGACACAAAGCTAAACAGAGAAGAACTAAAAGTAAAACTAAAGAACTCCTAGGATTTACTCTCTCGACAGTTTTTATCTATAGCATATAGAAGTATTAATTCTTTTTACCTGTTGTACAGTATAACCCTAGTACTTATTTATCTTTTTTTTTGTTTGTTTTTGTTTTGTTTAAAACAGAAAGTTTATTTGCTCAGTACACCAAGTAGAATGCAAGCACTATCATGACAAATATACAGAAATGTGCAGATCAACATAAAACCGTAATTTATTTTTAAAGAAGGGAAATCTCTTTAAATGTTATGACAACGTACTCCTAAGAATCCTTTTTTCAGTTAATTATACATTTCAATAAAATAAATGGTAATGAATTAAGTGGAAGTTAGCTTGTGAATTTTTCTTAAAAATAAAAATCCAAACCTATTAATCCATGCCAGTTAAACACTCTCAACTAAAATTTCCCAGTAAGTGCAAGAGATGGAGTTAGTTACCTTTTTTGCTTGATCAGTCCCAAGGGAAATGGTTACTACAAATACAGCAGGCAAACTGTTAAGACCCACCGATCTAGAACATAGTGTTGAACTAATTTCAGTCTCAAATTGTGCTGAAAGCTCATCATTAGTACAGCACATTTTGGTCCATGATGTGGTTTAATGCCAAGACAGATCCCAATTTGTTACAGAAACACATAGATTACTGTTGCTTTTTTTGTTGGTTTATATATATATATATATATATATATATAAAGCCAGATATACTTCCACATACAAAGGCGGGTTTTCCCAAGAGAGATTTACAGGAAGTAGTCTGGGGTGCGCCGGGTCACATGAGGCTCTTCACGATGAAGTGCTGGGTCAAACTGAAGGAAGGAATATTTCAAAGTGTCATCTAATTCCATGATAGCAGCCTGGTTTCCACAACGATAACAATAATTGGGTGCACTGAAAATGGTAACCACGTTCCGATCATGACACCAATTGTATCCCTCCATTACAAGTTGGTGAGCGTGAGAAACCAGTGTGAGACCATTAGCATGGTTAAACGTTTCAGAAATATCTTGTCCAAATGTGTAGCCAGCACCACGTGGTGAAATACCCCACCCACCACAATCATCTGGATCTGACCATAAGAGATCACACACTGGGCCCTCATGTGGAACTTCTTGTAAACGATCCAGGGCTCCTATATGATCCAGTGTATCTATGGATGGAGAGAGGCCACCGTGGAGGCAGAATATCTGTCCATCTACTAAAGCTGTAAGTGGCAGGTAATCAAAGAGATCTGTAAAATATTTCCAAACATTGGCATTTCCATACTTTCGCAGACATTCATCATAAGAGCCATATACTTGGGTAATTTGTCGGCTTTCATGGTTTCCTCTCAGTATTGTAATGCATTCTGGATAACACACCTTTAATGCCACAAGAAGAGTTACTGTCTCCACAGAATAATAACCTCTGTCTACATAGTCACCCATGAACAGATACTTTGTATCTGGTGACTTCCCACCGATTCTGAAGAGCTCCATAAGATCATGGAATTGACCATGCATGTCTCCACAGACGGTGACAGGACAACGGACCCCTTGTACATTTGATTCTTTTGTTAAAATTTCCTTAGCCTTTTCACACAGCGTCCGGACTTGGTTCTCCTTAAGGTGTTTACACTCATTCAGCTGCTCGACCCACTGGTCCAGGTCCTTAGTGAACGCCTTGTCGTCCATGGCGGCCCCCGCCCCTCCACCACCGCCTCCTCCCGCGCCCCCCCCCCCCCCCCCCCCCGGCCCGGGCCACTTACTTATCTTATAACTGGAAACTTATACCTTTTGACTGCCTTCACCAGTTTCTCCTCCCCTCCCCCTTACCCATTCCAACTTTCTTAGGACTAGTGTTTGCATGCCATATCTTTTGTGTGTGTGTGTGTGTGTGTGTGTGTGTGTGTGTTACTTTTAGTCTCTCTGCGTCTTTATAGTTAAAGTAGATTACTGTCAAAAAAAGGAAGTCCTGCCATTGTGGCAACCTGGATGAACCTTAAGGGATAATGCTAGCTGAAATAAACCAGCACAGCAAATATTGTATAATCTTACTCATATGTGGAATCTTGATTGAAAAAAAAAAAAAGTAGAACTGATAGAAACAGAGTAGGATGATAGTTGCCATGGGCTGGTATGGAGAAATGGGAGATGTTGATCAAAGGGTGCCAATCAGTTTTGAGATGAATACACTCTGGGAATCTAATGTACAGCGTGGTGATGTGGTTGGATTTAGACGTGCCACATTATGTCTGTTTTCTTTTTGTCTAATGTGTTCTTTATTCCCATTTTTTTTCCTCCTGTCTTTTTTGGATTAATTCATTCCTCCTGCTGCTTTGTTGTGCTTTCTAAAAGTGTGGTTGCTCTAGGGTGACAGTATACATCTTTTACTTACCACAGTGCACCTTGAAATAATGTTACACTGTTTCATGTATAATTTAGGAATTTTACAACCAGTATACCTCCATTCTTCCCTCCTGTCCTTTGGGCTGTTGTCATGCATTTTATTTCTATTTAAGTTTTAAATACCATAGTGCTTTGGTTATTTTTGCTTTGAACAGTTTAAGGAAATGTAAATATGAGGAAAAGTCTCTTAATTATGGATTTACTATCATTTCCATTGCTCTTCTTTCTTTTATGTTGATCATGTTTTTATCTGACGTCATTTTCTTCCATCTGAAGAACTTTTAGGATTTACTTTCGTGCAATCAATTCTCTCCAGTGTTGTTTATCTGGAAGTCTATCTTATATTTTCAGTTTTGAAAGATTTTTTTCATTGGTTTTCGAGTTCTGGGCTGGCACTTTCCCCTGATACTTCAAAAGCACTGTTCTGGTGCCGTTTGGCTTGCAGTTTTCTGGTTAAAAGCATGCAGTAATTTTTCCCTTTGTTCTTTGGTGCGTCATGTGGCTCTTTTTCTCAGCCTGCTTTTTAGATTATTTCTTGATAACTGATTTTCAACAATGTGATTATGATATATGCTTTGGTGTCATTTTCTTCATGTTTCTTCTGCTTCAGATTCATTGAGTTTCTTGGTCTATGGAGTTATATATAGCTTTCCTCAAATTTGGAAAACTTTTGGCCATTATTTCTTCAAATTTTGGTTTGTTTGTTTGTTTGTTTTTTCCATTTCTCTCCTCTCAGTACTGTGGTTACATAGCTCTGTTCATTTTTTAATATTCTTTTTTTTCTTCATTTTGGTTGGTTTTCTTTCTCTGGTTCTCATTTCATTCATCTTTGAAGGAATTAAATCATCTGCAGTGTTAAATCTTCTATTAATTCTAACCAATGAAATGTTCATTTCACATATTTTATTTTTTACCTTTAGGACTACCATCTGTTTCTCTTTATATCTTCTTTTTCTCTTTTTAAAAATTATTTTCATGATTTCCTTTAGACTCATGTGCATATATTATGTTTATAATAGCTGTTTTAAAATCTTGTTCCATTATCTCTGTCATTTCTGAGTCTGTTTCTATTGACTGATTTTCCTTTTGTCAGTGAGTTGCATTTTTTCTGTTTCTGCATATGTACAGTGATTCTTTTAAAACTGAATGTTGTCATTGCACATTGTAAATGTTGTATGGTTGTGTTTGGGTTTTATTGCTTCTTTAAAGCCTGTTGAAAGTTTTTTTTTAGGGCTAGACACTTAAGTTACTTGTAGATCAGCTTAATCTTTTTCAGGCTCATTTAAAAGTGTTTTTATGGTTTGTTTAGAATAGCTTTTTGTCTAGGTCTAGGATAATTCCACTACCGAAGGCACTTTGGGGGTGTCTGTTAAATGACCCCCATGTTCAGTGAGATCTCTCCATTCTGGCGGGTGGGAATTCAGATCAGTTGGCAGCCTTGTATGAACTCTGCAAAGTATTCAGCTTGCACTTTCTCCTAATTTCTTTACTCTGACAGTTGCTCCTTGCAAAGCCTGTGCACTTTTTCATCCTGTGCCTGAGTAGATCTGAATTCATCCAAAGATTCAAAGGGTCTTTTGTGATGAGTTTTTTGTTTGTTTGTTTTGATTTCTTCTTATGCATAGCTTCTTCCTCTCCAGGACTTTGCTCTGAAAATTCTAGCACTTCTAGAACCTTGATCTCTGTCTTCTCAACACAGAGACTCTTGGATTTTCCTTGAATTCCTTCTCTTTCTGCATTGTCTGGAATTGCCTCTAGGGAGGAAGGTGGAACAATCAGGGGTCGCCCTTCATTTATTTCCCCTTTCAGGTGTCACAGTCCTACACTGCCTATTGTTTCATCTGTGCAAACAGTTGTTTCATATGTTTTATGCACTTTTCTAGCTGCTTATGGTGAAAGAGCAACTCTTATAGCAGTTATCATCTCATATGTAGAAACAGAATCCTGTTGCTTAGTTTGTATTGCTTTTGAACTTTTCTTTTAAAAAATGGCATGCTTTATGTATTCTTCCTTTTTTCATTCAATATTATATTATTAAGGTTTATTTTGTTACATGTAGCTTTTGAATTCATTCATTCTCTTTCAGTGCTTTGTTATATTCTTCTATGACTTTATATTGCCATTAAATTTCCCATTCTCTTTTTGATGGTATTTGACAGCTTCCTGGTCTTTTTGCTGTTAAAGACAGCTGTGCTCTAAATATTATAATGTGTGTTTCCTGAGTATATATCTAGGAATGGAATGTATCTAGAGCAATAAGATAAGTGAATATTTAACTTTAAAAGATAATGCTAAAAAAAGAAGGTAATGCTCAACTGTTTCCTGAGAAAAGTGAAAGAGAGCACCAAGAATTTTAAACTAATTGAGTTACCTTCATGTAGCATGGAAAAGATGCACTTATCTGCTAACAAATATTCCTTTTTTATTACTGTATGTTTATTGAATATCAACAAGTATCTAGCTTGGTGCTTTGAGTGTGAAACACGTGTTAGTTGGGATCTCTGTCCTTTGAGAGTTAGCAGTATGATTAGAAAGAATTTATTTATACATGTAATAGAAATAGCTCATATTTGTATTGCTCCTTGTAATTATAATGTACTTTATACACATCTTCCTGGTGGCTCAGGTGGTAAAGAATCTGCCTGCAATGCAGGAGACTCAGGTTCAATCCCTGGGTCAGGAAGATCCCCTGGAGAAGGAAATGGCAACCCACTCCAGTACTCTTGCCTGGAGAACACTATGGACAGAAGAGCCTGGCGGGCTACAGTCCGTGGGGTCTTAAAGATTCAGACACGACTGAGTGACTAACACTCGCTCACTTATACACATCATTGTTATTCCCATTTTAATGATAAGGAAAATAAGGCTCAGTAAAGTAACGTGACTTGTCCACGATCACACAGTGGGACTTGATTCAGGTGTTTTGACTCCAGATCCTACTTTTCCCTGCTGCATCATGCTGCTTTCCAAAAAGAGAACGTTTATTCTACGAGACAGCGTTTGACAGGTCCCTCTGGCGTGCAGTGAAGGCGAAGGAGGAAGGCCAGAACGAGGGAACCTCTGTGGACTTGCAGCAGTCCTCTCAGGGAAGGCTTCGTGCAGGACAGTGGACTTGAGCTGCTTCTTGAAGGGTGGATTATGGATAAGTAAAGAGGGTGTGAGGAGAAGGTGTCCAGATAGAGGCAAAAGTGTCAGTGGGAGGTGTGGTATGAGAGGACTGTAGGAGACTTGTCTGGACTTTAGGACCCCTGCTGGGGAACTGTGAGGAGAAAGGGTGAATTAACGGATGGTATAGGTGACCCAGCTTTTGAAATCTTGAAAGAGAAAGTATATGCTTCTTGCAGTTGGCATCACGGAGCCATTGAAGCCTCTGGAGAAATAAGATGATTGAAACAATCTATCTGTATTTTCATGCCCTTTATGCATCTTCCGTTCCCAGTTTCATTTGACCTCTTTTCTAGCTATCTGTGATTTTTGGTGGTGGTTTCATTTTTGTTTTCCAGTTTTATTTTCTGAATCTAGTATACAAGCTTTTATTAATCCAAGAAATCCTGCCTTTTCTTCCTTTTTATTTTCTTATTATTAAGTCATCTATATTCTTTTCTTTTATTGTATTTTCTGCTATTCTAGTTTTTTTTTATCATTTTAATTTGAGCAAGTATCTCCTCCTTTGTCACGTTAGAGACTATATATATATTTTTAGAAAACCTGTCACTTTTGTGCTTGATTTGTGTTTTATTTCTATATTTTTCCTCTTCAGCTAAGCTTTAAGAAATAACCAGTTCCCTTCTTTGTCTTTTAGGTCCTACCTTGAACACAAGACCTCCATGAACTATATGCTGGCAACACGTCTCTTTCAAGACAGGTGGAGATTTGCTAATCTTTTAAATTTAGTAAGACTAGATCACAAAATTAACAGAAAGTAAATGCAAACGAAGCAAAGAGGTTTTATGAAAGTCTTCAGGAATATTTGATAGAAAGAGCTTTATGGAAAACACAACATAAAACCTCATTTTTTTTTAGAACTCATTAACTCTCAGCACTTTGTAATATTTCTAGACGTTACAGATTAAACCGTAAAAACTTTAACACATATCCTAAAATTTTTCCTCCTTAAAGGAAGGCTCTTTCTCAGTGCCTTTTTGCTTTAGACACACTTATCACAGACATGATTATCTTTCTAGACTAGACGAGACTAAAAGGATCAGATTAGAAAAGCTACAGGAGAGGTAATTCACAAAATAAATACAGTGAGAGTTGTAAGAAATGACAACTGATAACCTCAATACAAGGGAAAATAGGGCAGAAATGATGGAAAACAGACGCCAAAATTCAAATAGCACAGCAGTCAGGGACTCCTTAGTCCCACATACTTCTGTTGCCCCTGAGACATAACTGCATTGCAGTACAGTTCAGTAATTGACCAACAAGGAACCTTAGGTATTTAAAGAAGTCTGTATTCGTTTCAAGGTATGTGTGCTTTTTATGTGGGATTCTTAAAAAGAGATATCCTGATTTCAGCCACTTCTTGTGATTTCATTATCCATCATCAGAAACTTATAGGATTTCCAGTTTCTCTCTGTAAATTTGTGGTTATTACCATTGATTAAGTAATTACACTGTGTAGCTTCCAGTGAAAGAGATCTTGAGATTTACTTGGACTATGTAGAAACTCAGTTCTTTATATATAACCTGGTCCCAGTTCCCTACCTGCTACCTCCTCCCTGGAAATTTTTACAAGCCTTCTTTATTGTTCCGGTTCAGACACTATAGTAAGATTTGTTCTGGTGTGTTAACTGAAAAGTATTTTGCTTTTGCCGTGGATGAGTCCTTTCAGTCTGAAGGTTTAAGTCTTTTAAACTGTGGGAAACGTTCCCCGTATTCTCTTTCCTGGGACCTTCTGTTAGATGAAATTTGGATCTTATGCTATATCCTCCATATTTCTTTACCTTTTTCTCATACTTTTGATCTCATTGTCTCTTAGCTTTAAATTCTTGAAGATTTTTTGAACTTTGTCTTCTAAAAATTCTAAATTGATCTTTAGCCTTACCTATCTTGTTACTCAGTACCAGCACTGAAGAGGATTGTTTGATTTACTTCTTTTTATTTTGGCAGGTGTGATTTTAACATCCAACAACTGTTTTTGCTTTCTGACTGGTTTTCCTAGTTTATGGATGTAATATTAAATTGGCTGTGGTATGAGTTCCAATGTGGAGGAAGGAGGTAGGGAGTTTCCCGTGCAGCACCAAGCAATTGCAACCTGCTGTTGTCGAGAATTCAGTTCAGTTCTGACACTATCTACCTGGGGATCAGCGTCAGATTCCAGTTTAATGGTCCTGTCCTACAAGATTCTACAAAGCCCTCCGCACCGCCCTCCCCCCCCCCCCCCCCCCCCCGCCCCCGCCACAATCCCCACACCTTACTTTAGATGCTAATCACAGCCCGGGTTGTTGCCTTTATTTTTGACCTACTGGCTGCATATAAGAGATTTCCATGACCCCTTCTGTAGGAGGGATATTGAGAAGAATATTCAACTCATCGGATCACCAGTTTATTATAAAAGGGTATATATAACTCATGAACAGCCAGATGGGAAAGACACTTAGGGCCCTCTCCAGGTGCACCATTCTCCCCACTTCTGCACAAGCTCAGCAACTTGGAAGCTCTCTGAACCCCATACTGCAGGGTTTTTATGGGGGCCGCATGGCATAAGTGTGATTGGTTAAATTATCGACTGTTGGTAACTGAACTCTATCTCTAGCCCCTCTCCCCTCCCAGAAAGTCAGGGGGATGAGACTGAAAGCTTCAACCCTCTCATCACAGGGTTGATTCCTCTGGTGGCCAGCCCCCATCCTGAAGTGATCCAAGGACTTTCTAAAAGTCACCTCATTAGCATGACAAACGATGCCTTTACCACTCATCACTTAGACATTTTAAGGGTTTTAGGACCTCTGTGCCAGAAACAGGGATGAAAACCAAGTAAGTATATATATTGCTCACCATAAATCACAGTATTATAAGTATGTTTTTTTAATCTCTCTAGCATAATTATTGAAAGTTCTGTTTTTTGCACTATTTTGAATTCTTCTGGATTATTTCTCCTTGTTTATCTCATTCTTTCTAGTTTATGCTCTTACATTTTCTGAAACATCTGGTGATTTCTGATTGTCCAGTCATATTTATAAGCAATGGACTGTTTGTTTAGGATTGGTAATCTGCCTGAGTTTCCTTAAAGCTTGTGTCAGTCTCTTTGTGAACTGACGTGGAGTCTATGCTTGAGGCTTGATTGCTCTGTAATTGAGCTTCTTGTGAGGGTGAAGAAAGGTAGAATAGGCAGTCTGGAAGTCACCACCAAAATCAGGAAGATTCTTTCCAGGGAGAGCATAACAATGAAGACATTTGACATATAATAATATATGTGCTTTTTTTATTAACACATTCAGTAATGTGTTAATCGTAGTAGGCCTAGCAGTGGGTCTAATAACCACCATAATTTAAAAAGCGTGGTAAGTGTCGGCAATATTTTGAGACCCCCAAAGTAACACGAAAAAAATGTGTTATTTCTTTTGGTAACAAAATCACACTTACACTACTGCAGATGATCCCCTACATGTGTATGATGCTAAATTTCTGTTAGAGGATTAATTTTTTTTTTCCATCCAATTGATATCCTCCTTGACTTCTTTCTTTAGGCTCTAGTAGCAACTCCTGCTTATAAAGCATTCTAAAAACTTTGATTCAAAAAACATGAATATCTGTTTAGCAAAGAGAGGACCTTATGATTTGCTCTTCCTCCCTTTTTAGCCTAATCTCTGCTTTTCAGTACCAACCCATGGCCAATTAGACCATATCTACTGTTCTTTCATGCCTCCTTATCCTTACATTCCATTGGAATTCCCATACATTCCCGTGGACTGGCTTCAGTTTACCCTGAATTCTTTTTCTAGCGATGTCATTCATCCTCTTACCCAGGCTAGAAGGAGGTTCTCCCAGCCTTTCTTATCCCTCCATTGGATTTAGATCGCCATGTTGTACATATTGTATTATGATTGTCAGTTAGTACTAACTACTCTTATCTACTTTCAAGTTGGCTTTTAAGAGTAGATACTTGGTTATATTCCTCTTTGACAGTATCAAAACCTATCACGAAGCAGGCACACACACAAACTTGCCTAAAAAAAATGAAAATGTTTGTTGCAAGCCTTACATCTTCCATTAAATCCGTTCTCTTCAATCTGAATTCATGTTTTCTCTCTTGCAAATCCTATTATATTATTGTCAGAACTACATTCAAACTAATTCCCTAATTATTTCATTTCATAATTGGTTCATTTTGTCTGCCTTCCCTGCCCTCCCGCTTCATGCTCCACTCACCCATCCTGCCCTGGCAAACAGTGTCTTACCTGCTGTCTCATGGCACGACAGTAGTTTTAACTTTGGCTGTATTTTAGTAACATCATATTTGTGCCACATGTGCGTGCTAGGCCATTTCAGTTGTGTCCGACTCTTTGCAACCCCCTGGACTGTAGCCCACCAGGCTCCTCTGTCCCTGGGATTCTCCAGGCAAGAATACTGGAATGGGTTGCCATGCCCTTCTCCAGGGGATCTTCCTGACCCAGGAATTGAACCTGTGTCTCCTGCAGCTCCGGCATTGCAGATGAATTCTTTACTTCTGAGCCACGGGGGAAGCCCATTTGTGCCCTAGCCAATCCCAAACTGAAGTCTTGTATTTATTAAAAAGCCACCCCGGTGACTGTCATGTGAATTCATGATTGCAAATTACAGAGAAAAACCATTATCTGATTTTAAAAAGTTAAAATAATTTTGAGACTTTCTGGATAATAAGTTGACAGTATTAGAACACGGGCACAGATAGAAGACATGGGGAGGAAAAGATAAAATGTTTTGGTGGAGACAGATTTTGAGTTGATTTTTTTCTATAGATAGAATATCTTGATATTGATTGCATCTGTCTCTTTTTTAAAAGATCAGTACCATAGGTTACATGTTGTATGATTGCATTTATATAACCATTTTGAAATGATAAAATTTTAGAATGGAGAACAGATGAAGCCAGAAGTTAGGTAAAAAGTATGTGCTTATAAAAGGGCAACATACGGGATCCAGTGGTGATGGGGTTGTTTGGTATCTTGTCTGTGGATACATGAACCTACACAGTGATAAAATTGTACCAAACTAAATACACACATTCCCAAATGAGTACAAGTAAAGCTGGGGAAATTTTTTTTTAAGTGTGTCAAGTGAAAGGAAATTGAATGAAAAACAGAAGCCAGTTTAAATGTGAATGGTACTTCCTGTGGTTAGAGCCCAACTCTAGTTTAGAAACAATGAGGAATATCTCTTTTTTAAAGAGACTTTTTTTTAATTGTGGAAAATCTATTTATCATGAGCATCTTTTCTGAACCCCCATGAGAACTGAGATGGACTTCTTTCCCTAATATAGTTCAGTAGTAGAAAGAGTCTGAAGTCTGAGACCAAAGTTGTGGGTTCAGATTTAAACTGTTTAAAGCTCTGACATTGAGCTTGTCACCAAATGGTCTTATCCTGCTCATGTTTATAAACAGGGCTCACATTGTTATTGTGAACAGTAAGTGTGATTAGATTTGTGGCTATATGTACAAATGCAAGTAATTGTTAGAATTTTTCTCTAGAATTCATTTGTCCTCTATCTTTTATTTTTTTTTATTGATCTTCCCTAAAGTTTATGGTACTCTGTTCTTTTCTGAGCATGCTCTCAATTCATCTCTCTGCTTCTACCCCAAGATGCCTTCCCTGGCATAATTCCATGTTGAAGCTCCGTAGTGTAAATCTCAGGAGTGTGTGTATGTGTGTGTGAATTCAGGAGAGAGTATCTGTGTAGTGCTCTAACCCACTTGTCCTTTCTACTCCTGTAGGGGAAACCCAAGAAGAAGCTTATTGACAGGAAGAACACGGTAACTGATTTTTAAAAGTTGAGAAATTCTTCCCCTGTGCATAATATGTGGCCATGCACAGACTAAGCATGATACTTTACATAACCATTTTCAGTATTGAAGCACTGTTCCGCAGCAAACTGTTTACAAACTAAGTTTGGGATTTATATTTTTTAACTACAAATATGTCATTTCAATGATAGTAGGTATGTTTGGCTATGTGAGAGAGCCCAAAGTCTTAGTGAGATTTCAAGATCAATCTCAGTCTAAATTCAAAGAAAAGGTTATGTTTTGGCCTTGACATACCTGGGGCATACAGGTATGGGACTTTGTACCATATAGGACTGAGCAGAACTACTTCCTGTTGGCCTTGGAAATAGAAGTGTGCAAAATATCTGTGGCTCTTAATTTTGGCAGAAGAGGGGAAGGTCTTAGAAGAACGACTGGGATGGCTTTGCCCAACTGAAAACTGCAGCCAGAATAAGAACTTTAACCCTAAATACATACCGTCCGGTTTGAGAGATTACAAACATCCCCTTTGTGCTGTTTCTCTTCAAAAAGCACAATGATAATAAGAAAGAAACTCCTATATTTAGCTTTTTCTTTTGCATTTAAGAATTTAAGATAAATTTGGTTTTCTCATCCAAATCTTTTGAAGCATAAATCTGATTTTTCTTTAAAGGAGGAAAATATGATTGCCATTTAATTTAGGGAAAACTGAGAAAAATAAACTTTTATAGTTTGTTTCTAAATGAAAGTCATGCTTAGCTTATACATTTTCTCCAGTTATTAGTCAAGGAATACATTTCATAGATATACTACTGTCAGTTTGGAAATTAGGGGAAAAAACTTCAACAACAAGAATATTTATTTAAACCTTGGCAGGTTTTGTTCTTTCTTTAGGACACTTTATGTGCTATCAGTACTGGTTTTCTGGTAGTATATAAGCAAATAAAAGGTAGCAAATGAAAACCTTATGCTGAAGCATGAAACAAGTCTTAATTCATTTAAAAAAAGTAAAATTTTAAGAGTATGTTCTTTGACTGCAGTGAAATTAGAAATCAATAACAATAGAAAATATCCAAATATTTTGGAATTAAACACATTTCTAACTAATCCATGGGTCAAGGAAGAACTCATGAGGAAGATTTAAAATGATCATAAAAATAGAACATTAAAATGTGTGAGATGCAGCTAAAGTACTGTTTGCTTGTGTGTGTGTGTGTGTGAGGGGAGCATGTGATTTATAACTTTAATACTTGTACTAGGAAACAGAGGACTAGATCACTGATCTAATGGTCAATTTTATGAAACTAAGAAAACAAGAGTGATCAAAAGTAAGTTGAAGAAAGGAAATGATAAAGGGCAGATCAATTAAATACAAGACAAACAATAAAGAAAATTAATAAAAATCCAATAGCAGAATTGATAAACTCTTAAGTAGATTTACCTAGAAAAAAGAGAAAACGCTGATTACCAATGTCAGATAGTAAAGTGGGGCTATCACTGTAGATCCTACAGGCATAAAAAGGATATTATGGGAATAGTGTTAGCAACCTTATTTCACTACTTTGACAGCCTGAATGAAATGTCTGAATTCCCTGGGGGGAGAGAACTCTCAGTAAAACTGACGCAAGCTGAAATAGAAATTTTGAATAGCCCTATGCTTAATCAGAATATTGAATTTATTTTAAAAAAAAACTTTCCTATACAGCACACTGCAGTTCATTTCACTGGTGAATTGTGTCAATATTTGAGGAAGAACAGATACCAATCTTAAAGAAATTCTTTCCGAAAAAATAGGCAAGGATACTTCCCAATTCATTTTATGATACCAGAAGAGTAAGGCATGAAAACTTGACAAAAACATTTTAAAAAATTATAGGCTAATATCTACATGAACATAGACACAAAATTTCTTAAAAGAATAATAGTAAATAGAGTTGATCAGTATATGAAAAGGATAATACAGTGACTAAAGTGAGATTTTCCCCAGTAAGGCACAGTTGGTTTAAGGTTTGAGAATTAGTCAATTTAATTTACTATAAATTAAATAAAGGGGAAAAAAACCCCAATGATCATTTTATTAGCTGCAAAAAGACCCCAAACAACCCACATATGTTGAATCGATAAAATTAAATACATGTTATGAGAAAAATTCTTAGTAAATCAGGCATAGAAGAGAACTTCAATCTGACAATGGCCTTCTATGAAAACCCTGTTTCTAATGTCAAACTGAAATATTGATGGCTTTATCCTTATGATTAGTAATTAGGCAAGATGTCTGCTCTCACCACTTGTATTTCCTTTACGGTAGAGTTCCTAAACAGTACAGTAAAACGAGGGATAGAAAAAGAAATAAGAGGTATACAGGTTAGAAACAAGGTTAAAATCTTTCCTCTTAGATGACATGATCGGGTCAGTAGAAAATTCTAAGGCATATACAGAATGACTATAAGAACTTACAAGTGTGCTTAGCAAGGTCTTGGAATATAAGGTCAAAATCTTAGGGATAAATTTTGCAACTATGCTTAATATCTATATATTAAAAGCTCCTGAATGTTACTTGAAGAGACTAAAGAAGATCGAAGTAAGTGCAGTGATATGTCATGTTCTTGGTTTAGAAAACGTAATATTGTAAGTATTCATCCTCCACAAAATGATCTAAAGAATATTGTAGTAATTTTTTTGGTAGAAATTGACCAACTGTTTTTTTTTCAGTGTATATAAAAATGCAGAGGAGTTAGAATATCCAAAGTAATCTTGAAAAAAGACCTAAAGTACCTGACTTAAAGGAGTATTATGCTGTAGTAATGAAAACTTACAAATTTATCAGTGAAGCAGAATAAAAAGCCCAGAAATGGGCCCTTATGACTTTAAACAAGAGGCCTAAAGTAATCCAGTGGGGAAAGGAAACTTGGAAACTTTTTAACAGATGGGGCTGAAACTGAATATTGTATTTTAAAAACTGAACCTCAACCTCTATTTAGAGCCCACAAAAATTATAGGTGATTCATAGACATATACGTAAAAAATATTGCTATAAAACTTTGTGAGTGAAAATATCTTTGTAACTTTGGGCTTGGCAGAAGTTTTTAGATATGACGCAGAAAGCAGTAAGCAAAAAGGAAAAAAATGGTAAGTTAAATTTCCTCAATATTAAAAATTTTGTTTATTAAAAACACTTTTAAGAAAATTATTAGGCAAGCCATAGTTTTTATCCATCTCAAAAATATGCTAATAAATGAGTTCATACTGTATGATTCTATTTTTATGCAGTTCTAGGACAGGTAAATCCAAAATGTGATGAAAAAATTCAGAACAGTTTCCTTGAGGAGTATGAGGGCGGGGTTTACCTAGGAAGGGATGTGAGGACTTTCTGAGGGGGTAGAATGTTAGAATTTGGGTTACATAGCTCTAGGTCTCATCAAATGGACATATGGACATTTAATATTTGGATATTTTGCTGTATATTATTTTTAGGTTATAGAAAAGAGAAGGGAAAAAAGTTCAAAGCCCTATAAAGCAAATATTGACCTCTAGATCCCAATAATTTCATCATTTAAGTGTTTAGGAATGAAGTGCACTGATGTCTTTGTGCAACTTTGAAATGCTTAAAAAATTAAGTGGATTGATATTTGGATAGAAAAAGAGAAGATTAAATATATATGTAATGAAATAAATATAGTAAAATATTCATTGTAGAAACTGCCCAGTGGGTATACGGATGTTCACTGTATAATTCTGTTTAAATATTTCATAAAATGTTAGAAAGATAAAAGGAAATAGATATGGATAAAAGCTATTACAATTTATTTATAAGGAGTTCAGTTGTTTATTAAATCAGAAGTATTTATAGTATATTGGGTATATGCTGAGCAGTCTCAGAAGTGTCACTGACCAGTGAGAAAAGACAGGCATGGGCCTTGCCCTCAGAGAACTGTACATACAGTTCTGTTTCTTCCCCCTACCTCCCTACCGCCATGCCTTGTAATAGTGGTGATTTGTATGTCTGTTCAGGGTTCCTTAGAAGCTTATAGTTGTTATTTTAAACATCAGATTTGTTTTATTTTCTTTATTATTTAATTATCTAAAACCATTTTCACAACTGTTTGAAGGGGGGGGTGGGCTAACATTCAGTTGTTGAGATTATGATAAACTGGGGTTGAACAATTTTTAAAAGTTTATTAATTTGCTTCCCGTTTCTGCCCCCAGTGTCAGGACATTACCAGTTCTTAGCTCAATTTCCTGCTCTAGAGAGGAGGCCTTCAAAATATTTATGTCCAGACCATCCAACCAGAAATCCCTAGAAGTCTTAAATAGACCAGAAGACACAGCCTTTCCATCATACTCAGGGACTGAAAACTCCTAGGGGAATGACGATGAATTATGACCTCAAAGTGGTCCTCAACCTTTTGGTACCAGGGACGGGTTTTGGGGAAGATGATTTTTCCGTAGGTGGGGTAGAGGGGATTGTTTGTTGATGATTCTGGTGCATTGCATTTATTATGCACTTTCTATTGTTACTATGTCGGCCCCACCCCAGATCATCAGGCATTAGATCCCTGAGATTGGGGAGCCCTGTTCTAAAGAGGTCACGAGAGAGAGAGTTCAGAGTCAACCAGTTAGATCTTGAGTTCTGGGTGCCCAGCATTGGCTGCCTGCTTTCCAACACTAATGTGGATACATCTTTTCTGACTTGGTGACCCAAGAACCCTGTCTCTCTTTGGTGACTTGGATTTCTCTGCCTGTCCTATACTCTGCCCGGTCCTTGTCTGGAGGGCTGATGATGCCTGTCACTTCCCTAATTTTATGAGTGTAGCTGTGGCCGTCCCTCTCCCCATCCATGACCTGATTGAATTTGGCGTTGTCCTCCATCTGCTGCCTTCCCTTGTCCGTGCCTCTCACCCTAACTCCTGACCTGTGCTCAACACCTGGGGAGTCCCTGCCACCTCTCCCCAGCTCCTCCCGTAACTCGGTGTGCTCCGAGGGAGACGTCCCTCCTGTTGGAGTGCTTGAGACTTGATGCGTCCCGAGGTCATAGTGACTTTTCTCAAGGACGCTCTCTGCATGTGAGTCTCATTCAGGTCTGTGCTGTGCTCATCACAGATTATCACCTCTTCCTTTCCTCAGCAGCTGCTGAATCTGTATTCATTAAATACTGCCTACTTCAAAAGAATGTCTGTATCATTCTGAGTTATAATGAATAAATAATAAGTGCACCTCTGGCCGTCCCTCAGCTTAAGAACTGAAGTGTCGCTGATATCTCAAGTCATTCTAGGCTTGGGTGTTGGTAGCACTTCATGGTCTCTGCACTGAATAGTCAGCCCATATTGTTGGATAGATTAAAAACGCTTAACCATTGTCTTCAGACGTATTTTTGTTCACAACATTTAACAAATTCAGATAGGCCATTAGTGAAATTTTAATGTAGATTCCAGTATTCCCATTTATCGGCCAGACACTTCAGAACTCACTAGAGTAACCATGCCTGGTCTGACATCATGACAGAGTTCTGTCAAGCTTAGTCTTGGAATAAAAGAACTTCCTGAAAGTTCTAGCTGCCATGTTTTTCCCTCACAGAATGGCGATTGATGGAGCCCCAGAACTGAAGGTAGAGAGCATGAATTCAAGGGCCAAGCTGCACGCTGCTCTCTATGAGAGGAAGCTCCTGTCTCTGGAGGTGCGAAAACGTAGACGACGGAGTGGCAGATTAAGGGCAATGAGGCCAAAATACCCAGGTACCTGCCGGGGAGCCTTCACCAAGCTCCAGTATCTGTGTCCTGTCAGACTGATGTAATCAGCTTCTTAACTAGTACTTAATGAATCAGGACTTTCCTGATCACATACGCTTACTTTTTTTTTTTCTTTTTCTTTTTGATATGTATACTCTTTTTCCTCTGAAACTCATTTTTAAAAAATCAGTGTTTTAAACCTTCCGTCCTATAATATTTGTATTGAAGACTATCTGAAGCACACACATGTTGGCTTTTGCTCTTATTCCAGCATCATTTCGCTACTTGATACTTAGCTTAAGTTCAGTGGAACCCCTGAGCATTCTTATTTGGGGTTTTCATGATTAGGTATGAAGTCCAATTTATCCTTCGGCATTTGCTGAATGGTGTAAGTATTTGAAACACAAACAGAAAAGGGGGAATTTCTTTCTCTCCCAGAATCTCCCATGTTAGAGATCTATTTGTCACTGACAAATTGACTTCTCTTTCTCCCTCCTTCTTTTGTTTGTTGAGTGCCTGTGTCAGCCACATTAGTCACTGCAGTTTCACTGACAAAAAAGCTGTGGCCCTTGTCCTCAAAGACCTGCCAAAGCAGTGAAGGAGAAGCAGAATGGATAAACATAGGATGGAAAGATATTCCCCTGCTCTGTGTATCTCCATGAAAAGCATCTCTCTAAAAACTTTTAACACGCTGTAGAGATCACTATAAAGTTTTCTGCCTAGAGATGTGAGAGAGCCATTGTGATGAGAAACATCATCTCTAATGAAGATCGTTAGTAGGTTCTTAGAAGGTATAAGATTGGAGAGGGACATGTGTATGCTGTTAACTTTGTGTATCATTTGCCATCTGATTTAGAAATGGGTTTTTACTAAAAGGATAAAAGGAAGGTATTGGGAGAGAGGAAAATTTAATCCTTTTTTCAGCAACATTAGTGATTCTTCGCATTTAGTGATTACCCAACCAGCTGAAATGAATGTTAAAACTGAGACAGAGAGTGAAGAAGAGGAAGAAGTTGCATTAGACACTGAAGATGAAGAACAGGAAGCTTACCAGGAGGAGTCTGCAGGGTCCCTTGGAGAAAATCAAGCCAAATATACACCCTCACTGACTGTTATGATAGAAAATTCACCCAAAGAAAATGCCATGAAGGTTCCTGAGTGGAATAACAAAGGTGAACAATGCTGCAAAATGGAAACTCAGGAGCCAGAGCCTAAATTTAACCTGATGCAGATCCTGCAAGATAATGGCAATCTTAGGTATGTATCTTTCCTAATTATTCTAGTAAACCGAAAGCAGGTCGTTTATACTGTGCACCAGGATATTGTGCTGGTGGCTTTATAGCCATTTTTCATTTTTTATGCACAGGATTCCTGTGAATTAATGAATGTGATTTGATATTATTGTTATCAAGGAAACTGGGGCTTAGAGAAGTTGCTTGTCCAAGGTCTGGAGCTATGCATCAAACCCAGGTCTTACTGGCTTAGCAAATATTTGGGGGGTTTTAGTGTCAGTGACTTAGAAGTACAATGTGACCCAAGACAAGGGAGCTCAGATCAGCTCACGGCTTAGTGTGGAGACACTTAAAGAGAGGGGCTATGACCCCAGTATGGACAAAGGGCTCTTAGGACCCAGGAAAAGGAGTGACTGGTCTTGCCTGGGAGGGCTAGGGAGAGAGTAGGGAGGAGACAAGATCTGAACCAGGACTTGATGGATGAGTAGGCTTTCAGGATTTGGGAGATGACAGCTAAGTGTGGGAGTGCTAGCAGAGGGAATAAAGGCACAGAGGGGTGATAGCACAGTCACTCATTCAGTCCCTTGACAAATATTTATTGCGTACCTGCTCTGTATCAGGAATTGTGCCAGACTGTGTAATGTTACAGTAGAGACCAAGACAGGCTCCTGAAACTCGCAGTCTAGGGGGGAAGGCTGACAGTAAACAAACAAGGTAATTTCAGGCAATAAGAAGTGCTGTGTAGACAATAAAATAGGGTGTGGTATTAGACTGTAATAGGGCAGAAAGTTTCTTTAGGTTCTGGTGCTTCACACATGGAGAGGTAACCTTTAGGGTGAGTCCTGAATGATGGGGAGGAGTAAATCATGTGAATATCAGGTAGCAGAATATTCCAGGCAGAACAGCAAGTAGAAAACCCCTGCGATTGAAATGAGCGTGGCAAGTCTGAGGAATATAGGTTAGTGGTGTGGAGCTACGTGGAGAAAAGGGTGCGGTAAGAAGTGAGACTAAAAAATTGGATGTCATTTGATCATAAAGGGCCATAGAGGAGCCTGGACTTTTTTCTAGATGGATAGTTTTTAAGCAGATGAGTGATATGGTCAGATCTTGATTTAGGAAGTAAATTCTGGTCACATTTTGGGATAGTGATTGATAAGAGGAGAACTAAGGATAAAGATTGAAGGCAGGAGAAGGGGATGACAGAGGTTGAGATGGTTGGATGGCATCACCGGCTCAATGGACATGAGTTTCAGCGAGCTCCGGGAGATGATGAAAGATAGGGAAGCCTGGTGTGCTGCAGTCCATGGGGTCGCAAAGAGCCGGGCACGACTGAACGACAGCGGGTAGAGCACTGAGTTAGGGACTGTTCAAGTAGCCCAGAGCCGGGAAGATGAAGGCCCTGTCAGAGCAGTGGCTGTAGGAGTGAAGGGGATGGGATGGAGTTAATGAAATTTGCAAGTTAAAGTTGCTAGGGCTTGGTCTTTGTGGATGTAAGAACCCCACAGAGCCTACATTTTCGCAAGTTTGGTCATGTGATATTGCAGCCAGTCAATATAAGGAGCACAGGAGTTGGTTTTGTGATAAAAATAATGTGTTTTGTTTGGGACACAGTGAGGTGGAAGAGCTCTAGAGTGAAGATGTTCAGTAGATAGGTGAAAATACAGCTTTGTAAGTCAGAGTTGAATAGGACTGTACAGCTTCAGAGTGGATGAACTTCTTCATTTCAGTTTAGTTCAGTAAACATGGACAATGAGAAAAGGAAGAGAATTGAGGCCTGGAGAAAACCAACACTGTATATAGTAAGAGATCAAGAAATAGCAGTTAGAGAGATAGCTATAAAACTGGGAAGAGACAGGGTGGTAAAAGCTACAAGAAGAGAGTTTCAAGCTAAAGAGTGAGTGCCTCAGGCAGCCCAGTTTAGAATGAGGCCTCTGAACCGTCTCTTGCACTTACGACATGGTTGTGGACTTTCTGGATAGAAGAGAAACTGTGAGCTGAGTAAATAGGAAAGCAAGTGTGAACTGACTTTTTCAGAGGGTTTAACAATGAATGAAAGGAAGGTGAGAACTCATCAGTGAGCATGCTAAGAGAAAAAAGATTTCTTAAGATAGGGATTCTGATTTATAGATTGGGGGAGGATTTGATGGTAAAAGAATTAGAGATACATACAGAAATGGATATATTGTCGTATAAGGAAGGTAGAAAGAGGCCAGTGGAGGGGTGCCTCCCTGTCTTAAGTCAGAAAGAAAGTACTACGCGTGCAACCATGCCCAATCGTGTCCAACTCTTTGTGACCCCATGGACTGCAGCCCACCAGGCTCCTTTGTCCATGGAACTGTACAGGCAAAAATACTGGAGTGGGTTGCCATTTCCTACCCCAGGGGATCTTCCTGGTCCAGGGATTGGACCCCCGTCTCTAATGTCTCTTGCACTGGCAGGCGGATTCTTTACCACTGAGCCACCTGGGAAGCCCCTAAAGCACTGGGGGTTGAATGCAGTGATTAGAAGTTAAAGAGTCAGGAAGTGTAAGTGTTCATGCATGATGGCCTTTATTTTCTAAGCTAGAGGTCAGTTCTTAAACCGCAAGGCTGGAGGGTGATGTTGTTGTTTAGGGGGTTGGAGGGTAGGGTTGAGGTTTGGAGTGGTGTGGAGAATGAGAGTGGCTGCGTTAGTGGAGGGCACACTGAGCTCTGTCAGAAGGCTTGGCTGTGACTTCTCATTGCTTACCAGCTGACTGTGATCACGGGCAAGTCAGCGTGTCTCAGTTTTCTTTTCCATTGGGCCAAGTTATCAGGTTAGACATAGACAGATTTTTCAGACTGTGCTCTCTAGAAGGGAAAGAAGAATCCACTGAACTGAAATGGAACATTTCAAAACCACTGAATTATATTCTAAGGTCCTTTTCAGCAGTAACATTCTACTTAGATGTTGTAGAAATAAATTAGTTATTCCTAAATCTCACACATCTCACTTTAAATGAGTAAGCTGTTATAATTGCAGGGTGTGTTCATATTAATCAGTGGTTTTCAGATTTTGTTCCCCTGAGCTGCCTCTCATTCTGTGGGGTATCTCAGTGGCTGCTAAGGGATCTAGGGGCTGGTCCATGGCAAGGCTTCAAGACTCCAAGCCCCAGCCCACTAGTTGTATATTTTGAATACTGAGGATCTACAAAGGCTTTTATGTTTTAAAAATAGATTTCTCCAGTATAAATCATTCTAGCCTTTTGGCTTGTTTGTTGCAGATTTCTAGCTGACCAGTATCTCCAATACCTTAGGGGACAACCTCAGGATTAACATCTCACAGATCTCTGTAGTAAGGTTTGTTGTTGTTGTTTAGTTACGAAGTCATCACCGACTCTTTTGTGACCCCATAGAAGTTCTCTTAGTGAGGTTTATAGAAATGGAAAACTCAATACTTGTTCATTTGATTTACAACAATGATTTGCCACAAAATAATGACTGAAATTTCAACTTCCAAGCAATAATTCCCTTATCCAAAGACCTCTATATTTTAATATCAGAGGAATAATCGATAAAATTGGATATTCGGCTACGTTTGGCAGGTATCTGAGACATGGCACTTGTTGCAAGTGAATTTGTTGGCCAAAGTGGAGAGGTTTTTTGTTTTTGTTTTTTCCCTTCACTTTGACTTGAAAATAATCTGTTGTGGAGGGAAAGCTTATGGGAATGGTTGAGAGGAAAGTGATATATGGTCTCCAGAACAAGGATTTTAAGTGTGGCCTTGATGAGAAACATTTGAAAAGACACATTTCGAAATCCTATTGTGCTCCCCTAAGCTGTTCTTACTCTTGACAAAGGTGCAGCTTTGCATTTCATGTTCTGAAGAGCTCGAAAGGCAAATCTGCCTCTGTCCCTTCCAACACACACACAGAAGCTAGACATAGACCCTCCTAGGATTTCCAGTTTACTCTGGACCAGTCCTTCTCCTAACCTTGGAGAGCAGTGAGGAGAGAGTATTCAGTGACGGCACGTGTGAGAAGTGTAAACAGAACTTGTGTTGGGCCCTAATCCTCACTGACGTAATTTTGGCTAGTATGTCAGAAGGCTGAGCAGCTGAAGTAACCAAAAGCTCTCCTGAAGGAAAACAGATCTGCCGCAGTTCACAGCTGAAGTGAAAGTCACCAGCGGTTGCTCTGATACTTCTGTCTGCTAAAGGCTGGCTTGGTCAGATTCCCTTGTTGCCTGCCTCAGGCCCCAGCGGAAGTCAGCAGGGCTCTTCAGTGTTGTCGCTGAGGTGCTCTGTACTGAATGGACACGTGTCTCTTTCCCACCGAACATCTGGGCTTGTCCAAGCCCGTCAGTGCCTCTGCGCCAGACTCTGTTGGATCTCACTCATTTGTTCTGGGCTCCAGCCACTCCCGTCTTGCAGTTGAGAAAAAAGCCTGACCTTAAAATTCGGTCTCAAAATTTCCTTCGTAAGATTTATCTCTTTGCTGCTTTGGAGGCTTTTGCACACCCAGAATCAGTTGCCATAACAAAAGCTATCCTTTTGTAGTAACTGATAAGTATGTTTTTGTGACCCCATAGAAGTTCTCTTAGTGAGGTTTATAGAAATGGAAAACTCAATACTTGTTCATTTGATTTACAACAATGATTAAGGGCCCATGGCGCTAGTGGTAAAGAACCCGCCTGCCAGTGCGTGGTACATGAGAGACACAGGTTGGATCCCTGGGTCAGGAAGACCCCCTGGAGGAGGGCATGGGAA
The DNA here is from genome assembly GCF_042477335.2 of Ovis canadensis. NCBI lineage: Eukaryota > Metazoa > Chordata > Mammalia > Artiodactyla > Bovidae > Ovis > Ovis canadensis. Next base: position 97,451,725 of record NC_091251.1, read on the forward strand.
CCCACTCCAGTATTCTTGTCTGGAGAATCCCATGAACAGAGGAGCCTGGCGGGCTACAGCCCATGGGGTCACATGGAGTCGGACATGACAAAAGTGACACGTAAGCACAAAGGCAGAAAACCCTCTCTGTATCAATACAAAGGTTCTTATGGAAATTCAGTACTTTCCTGTCCATTTCCTCAAGAAAGTTGTTTAAAAGTTCAAAGAGATCAGATTTAAGAGTAGAAAAGATGAATTTCTTTTCTTGTTTGATTTTTTTTTTTCCCCATGTGGTCATAATGAGAAAATAAGTAGAATTCTTCATCTCTCATTCTTTAAATAGAAAAAGCAGAAATCTCATGTGCTGGGTAGAAGGAATCTCTATTCAGTGACTGTATGATGGGCTCCATTTTTTGTAGCCATCCTAATAGAAGGATCCTCAAAGGCCACATTGAGAAAGGCAAGCACGCATTTGGTTGGTGCACCATTCTGTCCCATAACGGTGTGTTGTTTTGGATTTCTGTAGCAAAGTGCAGGCCCGAATAGCATTCTCTGCCTATCTCCAGCATGTTCAAATCCGCCTGATGAAAGACAGTGGAGGTCAAACGTTCAGTGCCAGCTGGGCTGCCAAAGAGGATGAACAGATGGTGAGGTTCTTCTTGTTGGAACCTTTTTACTTTCCCCTTTTTTCTTTCTCTCTATTCCTTCCCTCTCTTTCTCCCTTACCTCCCTCTTTCTTTATTCCTTTCTTTCTTTGTTCCCTATATTAAGGTACAGAACAGTATACTTCTGGAAAAGGAATCCTTCCACAGTGTAGCTTATAGATTTCTCTTACTTTACTGTGAATTAAATCTTGAATCTGGAGCAATATGTGTTGAGGTGTCAGTTTTCTTCATTCTGAAAATGGAAACTGACTCCTCGTTAGACGTCAGGCCCGTGCAAAGCCCTAGAAGAGGATAACAATTTTCAGGGTCCTTTCCCAAGCAGCTTCATATTGTATTAACTCTTTAAGATAGGCACTGTCATCCCCATTTTGCAGATGAGGAAACAAAGACCTCGAGAATGGGGGCCTGCCTGTTGTCCTGTAGCTCGTATGTGCTGAACCTGGGACTTACACTCAGCTGTTACAGTTGTGCATGATTTCCTTTTGCGCTGTTCCCATGGATCGGAAGGCATTTGATTTCTACCCTAAGGGGTGGAGTTACCTCTTTCAAAGTCAACACTTTATCACGGGCCCTCTGAGAATGTACCATCCTCCAGTTTAACATTTTTTCTCTTTACTAGTTGTTACTTTATAAAATTCTTAGATTACTGAAAACAAACTTGTGTAATAATTTTTACTGTATATTACTCATTTGAACCTGCCTAAAATTTAATATTCTATCAAGGTTTTCCTTTATGGATCAGAATGACAGGAAGCCTCAAGCTCTTTGGAAAGGTCAGTGCTTAGGGAAGAAGCCACAGCCATTCTTTACTTTTTTACCATAGAGACCTGTCACTGAAAGGAGAGGGACCTCTCAGTCTGAGAAAGCTGGCTCCTTTGGCCCAGCTCATGGTGATCCTACTGTAATTTTCAGTTCTCCGCATATTAGAGGCATACAGTATGCCTGACTTATTATAAAAACATGATGGATATCCCAGAAAACAACTCGTGAATTTAAAGTAGCCAATGCAACCCAGAGATAAAACCTTGTGTGTTGTGAATAATTCTTCAACCATCAGTGGAAAATGTTAGCTCTACTCTTTCCAAGTGGAAAATTGAAACTGCCTTTTTGAGAGTCAGTTTGTCTGCTCCACTGTGAAAAAATAATGTTTTAATATTGCAGCTTAAACCACCCTATAGTAAAGACTGCAGAGTGGAGCTATGAAATCCAACCCTCTGGTAATGAGACTATTTCTTTATGTTGGAGTAAATTGGCACCAAAGAACAATGAACCAAAATCAAATTCAAGAAGAAAAGAAAAATAGCTCAGAAGAGAATAACCATTGGAGCTGCTGGCTTAGAATTCACACAGGATTTCAATGGGGCTTTTAATAGGAATATTTAGGATCATCACTGCAGAACTTAGTAGCAATTCTGTGCATTCCCAGATGAAACTCTTTCTAAACAGCAAAACCTCACCCATTACCTGGTGATTGTGACAGTGGTCTTGTTTATGAGGAAGGTAGATGTAGAATTGCCTTCTCTGATCCAAGTCTAATGATCTGATTGATATTCAGATTTCAAAATCCTTTGCGCCATCTCTAATGAGATGTATCTCTTCTACCCCTTAATGACTTTTCACTGTGCTCTCCTTGCCAACGCACAACTCTAAAAGCACCCTTATTCTTGGGGAAGAAAAAATAAATAAATAAAAGGTCATCGCCTTTCAAGCTTAGTAACAATTCTTTCTGTTTGTCACTACACGTTTTAAGTCAGGAGTTTCTCCTCTTCACGTTTATTCTTCATTATCCATTCATTTCTTAACCTCTTTGTTCCATTCCCTTTACGGTGCTGAAAGCAGCTGTGGTCCTTTCTCAGTTCAGCCTCTTGGAAGCTTGTGACATGGGTGCCTTCCTGCCTTGGCTTCCGTGACACTGTTTCTCCTGGATTTCTGCGTGCGTTTCTGATATTTCTGTCATGGTCTGTTGTTGTTGGTTGTTTGTTTTCTGATTCTTCCTCCTCTTTCCTATCTCAAAGTGTTAATATTTCTGTATTCTTTCTCTCCCTTCGCATCTTTGATGACTTCCTGTGCTTCCACGGTTTTAGTTTCTGCTACCTCTGTCTTTTCCTAAGCACTTTCTCTGATCACCCTATTAGAAGTGATAACTGCAGTTTGGATTATTGTAGTACTATGTATATGTGAATTGTGGTACTTCTACAGCTATTACTTTATTATGTAGTTATTTGCATACAGACTTGATTTTTATTTTCTCATTGTCAGCTTATTAAGGGAAGATGCTACATTTGTTTTGTTTTGTTTTATTCTTGTCTGGCTGTATTCTTGTTATACCGAATATGTTTGCTCTGGGTCTTATTTGTTGAAGAGTACAGTATGCCTCCTCTTAGCTCTCTATTTTATAATCCCCTTGTAGCTTGTCTTTTGTTGCTTAGCACAATCTCTTCTTTTTCTCCCCAATGACTCTCTGATTTATAGGAGCTAGTGGTTCGTTTCCTCAAGCGAGCATCAAGTAACCTCCAGCACTCACTGAGGATGGTATTACCCAGTCGGAGACTGGCACTTCTGGAACGCAGAAGAATCCTGGCCCACCAGCTGGGTGACTTTATCTCCGTGTACAACAAGGTAGGTGGTTCATCCGTTAGTCCTGTGCTTTGGATCACCACCACTGTCAGAAACAGGCTAGAAGCCTCCGTCCAGCTGGGTGAAGAGGATCTTTTTCCCTTCTAATGTCATCGTGTGCTGTGTATGACAATTACGGAGAGTTGGACCTCACTCCTTAACCCAGCTCATCTGAAAAGCTACTTATTACTTGTGAAGGCCCAGAGGCCGTGGTTCACTCTCATCCGGAAGCATATTCCTTTTGAGTGCTGTTGTATCTGAGATGAATCCTGGGCTGTGTGAATTTGCATTGTCATTACTGTGCCTGGAGACAGTGGTGAACTGACTATAAGGGAGCAATTTGAACTATGGATTTAATGTAATGTTTCCTGAGAGAGTTATACTTTGTTCTCTAGAACATTTTAGATAGTGACTTCCTTTTACAACCAAGCCCAGAAAATTGACTATTTAGTGAGACTAGTTTGCAAAGCACCTTTTGTCCAAGGGTCTTAGAATACTTTGGAAATGTCATTTTGGAGTGGGAGGAGCTGGGAGTGTGCTCATTTTTCAGAGAAGAAATCTGAGTCCTGGACATTTAAATAGCTTTTGTAGAATGTGTGGAATGGTCAATGCAAGATCAACACAACAAATCCATAGCTGCATAGCTACTCTAGCTCTGTTGAGAATTTTGTCTTATATAAGTGAAGAATTTATACAATTTGGATGCTGCTATAGAAGTGTCTTGCAAGTCTGAGCTTTCCTTCTCCTAATTGTAACAAAATACAGTGTCTCTATTGTCATACTTCAAGTGTGACCACAGACATCACCAAGGTCTTTTTTTTCACAGGGCTACCTGAGTATATAAGTAAAAACATGATAAAAATTTATGTTTATTCTGCAACTCTGAGTTGGAACCTTTACAATGTTTCATGAAATGATGGCAGAAAATAATATGCCAAATTTATAGGTGGCCAAAGGACATTGAAGAAGTGGATGTCTTTTCTATAAAGACAAGTTAACCCAATGATAATGAAACCAGATGATGAAGTATGTGTTTATCAAGAGTCAGTTTTATCTTGTTTTTCTTTGGGATTGGGGACTGGATAGGAAACAGAACAAATGGCTGACAAGAAATCAAAGAAGAAACTTGAGGAAGAAGAGGAAGATGGGGTGAATTCAGAAAATTTTCAGGATTTCATCAGACAAGCAAGGTAGAAGACATTCTTCACTAATAAACTAGTACCTTATTCTGTCTTCCACACTGCCCCATTGAATTCCCAATATTCTCTTGTTTCTAACATAGATGTGAGTACGATCACTTATAAGAAGAGAAAAAGGGTTTCATAGTCTTTGTGTCTCCATATCTCAGCCAATTATTGGCAGTTGTCATGGTTTCAGTTATCACAACACTGCTGCTGGGCATCTGGGCTATATCTCTAGACAGCCTTCAAAGTACACAGCACTTAGAGTGCTGAGGGAGCACTTTGGAAGTTTGAAGTTAGAGGCTTCTAGTGTTTACTGGATCTGAATTTATTCCTGGCCTACTGATGCAGTGGAGATGACCACATTTTGCCTACGTTGAGTGGGTTGAGTAGTTGGCAGTTTTTCAGTACTATGAGGGTTATGCCTAATTTATATAAAATAAAACAAGTCCTTCATGCTTAAGGTTAGCCTTTAGGGATTGAAAATATCAACATTCAGCTCTCTATCTTAATACAAATTAGCCAGGCCACTTTGTCCATTTTCAGTGTGTTTGCAAAGGAAGAAGTAATAAAGGCATTTAATTTTTAATTTTATAAGACTTGTCCTGGAGGGCTTTTTTCGTAAGTAGAGGACTGTACAAAACCACTAAAATAAAGCATAAAACATTTGTAAATCTGCCTTAGTTAATCTTCAGTCATCAAAGTCCCAGTAGGGAGAAAAGCAGTAGAAAATCAACTCTTTGTTGATTTGTGACGTGAAGTCAGGTGGTGATTTATCAACCACCAACATAGTGTGATCTGTGTGTAAAACTCTGTACGCATCTAATTATAGCCCCAGGATCATGTGCTTAAACATACAACAAACAAATACATCATATTATAGGAGTTCATAATTGTGTAATGTTATTTTGTTGACATTCTTAGGTCTTGAGGAATATGGTTGATAAAGCAAGTATAGAAACAAAGCAAGAAATAGTTTCTTACCTCAACATTATGAAAATAGAAAAGAAAAAAAGGCTGGATTATATTCAGAAAATGGCTCTACTTTTAAAGTTAAAACATTAATTTCTAGTTCTTCCTAGAGATCTTCAAAATCTCTGAAATATAAAAAGAGAAACTAAAAAGCAACCTTTTAAGAGATGAAGACTGTTTCCCCTACCAGGCCTGTTTGTCTGCTAAAAATTAATTATATATGCTGTTAACCAATGATATAGACTTGGAGATAAAATATTTTAGAACATATTTACTACTGATTGTGGATTGTGGTGATTGTTGGAAATAGGCAGTAGCGTCAGTTCTTTTATTACATTTGAGGTGGGACCTGGATACCTGTGTGTGTCAGCGTTGGCAAATTCAGTTTACCCGCAGGAGTCAGGCAGGAAAACATACATTAGAAAGTGAGCAGAGGGTAAGACAGGAGGTATGGAGCAGTTGATATTTTGGCCCGCCTCAATCTTCTGCTTTTCTGGGAAGGGCCAAATAAAACACACTGACAGGCAGAGGCACTCATCTGTGTGCACCCTCAGCTTGAGATCTTTATGGTTTCTCGAGTTGCTTTCTGGTGGCTCTTTGCTGCTTTGGAGACCTTGGAGTTTACCCTGAGATTCATAGAAGCAGTTTCTGGGATTGTCACTGCAGTGTATTCTGAAGCTGGGATATAGGTTCTTTGTAATGATGCAGGAGTATTTTGCTTATTTGAAGGTCGCTTATCTGGAACATTGACAGGCTCTGTGAAAAAAATGCAAAAGGCCATTGAGAAGCTGCTACAGGTGTTAAAAAACCCAGACATCATATGTTTACTGCAAGAATTCTAGTAAACAGGCCCTCTTCTATTTCCTTATGCTTTTCATTTTGTGGGTGTTCATAAAAAATGCATATAATTTCTATATTTGAAGTTACCTAGAGACTGTTTCAATCTGTATTGTACAGATGGTAAGGGAAATCTTCCCTGGATACCCTAGTGAATCTCCTTATTTATGACAAAGTGACTCCTTTAGTGAATATACTCCAATTATCTAGAAGTGGTAGGTGGACAAACTGTCAAGGACCACATAATAAATATTTCAGACTTAGTGAACTCCATGTGGTCTTTATAGCATATTCTTCTTTAAAAATTTATAAACCATTCTTAGCTGGGAGCCATGCAGGAACAGACTGCTGATCAGTTGTGGCCCACAGGCAGTTCCTGGTTGACCCCTGATTCAGAACATGGCTGTCTGGTAGAACTTTCTGTATTGTAGCTACTGACTACTTGAAATGTGGCTATGTAACCAAGGAAATGGATCTTTCATTTTAATTCATTTAAATCTAAATAGTCACATATGACTAGTGGCTACCATATTGGACAGTGCAGATCTAGAAAATTCACTGTGGAATAAATAAAACCTTGCTGTGCTTTAAAATTTTCTGACTACTTCATTTATTTTCCTTTTTCACTATCTATTAATAGGGAGTTTTCAGCTTGTGCTTTTCATTTCCCCCTTCTTCAGCTTACTCCATTTCCATAATAAAGTCTGGCGGAAAGATTTTCCAGAACAGCTTCCTGTTCTGACCATGCTTTTTCTCCCCATTTCAGTGAGGCTGAACTGGAGGAGGTGTTGACTTTTTATACCCAAAAAAACAAGTCTGCGAGTGTCTTCCTGGGGACGCACTCAAAAAGTTCCAAAAACAGCAACAGTTTTTCTGATAGCGGGGCAAAGGGTGGTAAGTATGTTGGTTAATTAATATAAGAACAAGTGAAAAAGTGAGATGTGCTGAGGAGAACCAAAAATAATATGTTGCCTAAGCACTAATAGACTCCACGGTGGTGAAATTTTGTAGTTGTGGGGGTGGGAGAGTGAGGAAGCCTTGTATTTTTGTCCTAAAAATGGAAGAGGGCTATGTTGAAAATTTTCCCCCCATGAAAATTAACAGTAGAGAGTAGTTTTCAAGACAAACTAATAACAGCTAACATTTTGTGAGAACTCATGTTACTGTCTATTGGAGATGATCTTATTTTTTTTACTTGCAAAAACCATATGGAGTAGGTGCTATTATAAAACTTCTCTACAGATGAGGAAACAGAGCTGAAAGAGGTGGAGTAACTTGCTCAGGGGTGCCCAGCACTGTCCAGCCGAGCAGGAATCTGAACTTTAGTCTTCCTGACTCAAAGCTTATGCTCTTAATCTCTGTTCTTCTGCTTCTCCTGATGATTACTTCTCACTCTCGTTAAGTTTTTTTTGCTTCCTCCAGTTTATCACCATTTGCCTTTGAGGTATGAGAATTCTTTGTTGTGCGGGATTATTCCCACATACCTGGTGGGATGTCTCATATCCTTAGTAACAAGGCCTAAATGCTGCTGTCTTCCTTCAGTCATTGTGATAACCCAGTGTTCCCACACATTTCAAAAATTTCTCACTTTTGGGGAACTCCAGGATTGGGGATTTTGAAACTGACGTGGACCAAACTATCCAGCCCATGTCATATGATCAAAAAAAAAAAAAAAGGCAGCAACACTCAGTTATAAACAAAGCTTGTGCTTCAAGTATAAGATTCATTTAAAATCTAGATGGGAGCATAACACACAGATAACCAATATACTAATTTTGTAGTATGCTAACCGCTAGACTCAGAGATGTAGACTTCTTCGCTACTCTTAAGGTTATAGCCTAATGTGGAAAGAGCCCAAGACAATTGATCATCTAAAATGTAGGGTACGTTTTCCTGAGGAAGCAGTGTTAATGTTTTCAAAACTGATTAGCTGCAGAGGCTAGTCTACAAAAGCCTGTCTAGTTCACTGTATAATTGAAGTATTAGCAAAAATCCTTCTGAGTCCACCCTCTTTGAGCTTTCCTAAATCTAAGTTCTAAAGCTAATTTATTCATCTTTTCATTCATTCCTTTTACATATTTTTAAATCGACACCTGTTAAGTGTCAGACATTATGATAATAGTAGTTGCTAGAGAGAACAGGGACCAGGACCAACACAGTTCTTGGCTTTATAATATTTATTGTCTGCTTGATGAAGTTGTATGAATAAATTCAGGAAGAAGGTTGATAGAATCCCTGAAAAGATCCTATAACTGTGTTGGGGAAGGGAGACGGAGGAGTTTTTGTAATGGAAGGGAACTGTGTACTAACCCAGGGAGGTGAGGTCCCACCTTGGCATTCAGAGTAACTTCTCCCCTGGCACTATTGGGGAAGCCCTGACAACAGGTATAGCAGCACCTATTTGTACAGCTGGATCCTCAGAGATTCTGGGTTCATGTGTTAAGGATTACCTTTATATAGTACAGTAAGTCCCCTACATAACGAGTGAATTCCATTCTGAGAGTGTGTTCATAAGTCCAATTTTGTTGGTAAGTCCAACAAAGTTAGCCTAGGTTCCCAACTGAATACCATAATAGGTTTCTAATACTTTTCACACAAATAACACATAGAAAACAAACACGAAATATAAAGCATTTTTAGTCTTCTAGTGCATACCTTGAGAAAGTTCAGCACTGTACAACAGGGCTTCCTTGGTGACTCAGTGGTAAAGTTCAATGTCTGGGTCGGGAAGATTCCCTGGAATAGCAGGTGGCAAACCACTCCAGTACTCTTGCCAGGAACTCTCATGGACAGAGGAGCCTGGCGGCCTACAGTCCATGGGGTCTCGAAAGAGTTGGCCACGACTTAGCAACGAAACAACTGTACAGCAGCTGGCATACAGGGGCATGTTCGCATCTTTGAAAGTTTGCAACTTGAAGGTTTGTCTGTAGGAGACTTACTGTAACATTCATACCTAGCAATTCCAATCAAGATTAACTAACTAGACAGGCAGTAGGAAGGCCTCAATCAAGAGAACAACATTATGACATTTGATAGTATTTGTTCTTGTTTCAAACATGAGCGAACAAGTGTGTGACAGTATTGCCACTGCTGATAGTGGTGGAAAGAAGAGAATTCATATGACCTTATTCTTTCATTCGGAAAGAGGATCTGTAAAACGGCCTTTCTTAAGTGTTTGTATGAACTTGGCCCTTGAGAAAAGATTTTGGGAATATTTCTCTAAGTATATGATTAGCTCTGGCTGTTTTATTTCAAAATTCTGAAGTAGGAAAAGAAAACCTGATTTATTACAGTGGAAATTTATGTTACTAGAATGATTTTCATATTGAATATGCTGATTAATAAGCAAATTCACTCTACTTATTCAAGGAAAACTGAGATTAAGATACAGAGCTGTTGTGGTATTCGGGTGTCATCCCAACAAATACTGGGACTGTTATTTTCATCTCTTGGCAGTTCCCTGTCCATATGTATTGTGACTTCTTTGCTCCAGTGGGTACCACCAACCAGTTTGGTCTCTTAGTTCCCCAAATTTGAATTCTTGACAGAGGCATCTTACTGCCCTCGCCTTCGTGCTAAGTCGTTTCAGTTGTGTCTGACTCTTTGCAACCCTATGGACCGTAATCCGCCAGGCTCCTCTGTCCATGGGATTCTCCAGGCAAGAATACTGGAGTGGATTGCCATGCCCTCGTCCAGGAAATCTTCCAAACCCATGTCTCTTACATGGCCCGCGTTAGCAGGCGGGTTCTTTGCCACTAGCGCCACCTGGGGGAAGCCCCTTTACCGCCCTCACTTACTGTCTTTCCCAGGCGGGTCCTAGCTTGTCGGCAGTCCATGGGTCACTGCCCTGGCTTTCCATATCTTTCCCGGGTTCGGTCAGCTGGAGCTGGGCTTTGGGCTAGCTGGGCTAGTTTGGAATCATTTGCTTGCTGTCCCACTCAACAGGGATGTGGACATGGCCATCCTTGGAAAAGTGCAGTGAGAAATGCAATAGTCCTTAGCACCGATTACTAGTTGTGTTATATTCTGGAAACAAAATTATGTGTAGAGTGGTGCTCTAGTGTTTGATTAGTGACAGAACCTAAGCTCAGTACTTATTTATTCCAGATCACCCTGAAACGATGGAAGAAGTGAAGATAAAGCAGCCCAAACAGCAACAGACAACAGAAATTCACTCTGATAAATTATCTCGTGAGTGACTTCAAACCTGCATAGATTCGCTACTCTCAGATAAATCTCTTAATAGAAAAAACTCATCAGATATTAAATGATTTTAGGGCATGCAGCGTTACTCCAGAAAGCTCATTTTCTTTGTTTTCCCTTCTCTGTTAGAATTTCCTTTTATCTACCGATAACCTGTTAACATCTTTCCAAGGAATTTTTTTTTTTTTTTTTCCACTTCCCTATTCACCAACCCCGCCCCCAGCCCTTTCCAAGGAATTTTTTACTTTCTTAATGTTTAAAATTCTGAGCACTTGTTTCTGGAAGGGTGAAAATCAGAGGGAGAGGAGTTAGCTCTCATTACCAGAAACTTTGTCCTGATGTCCTGACGTTTATAAAATATCCGTTCTGGTTGATGGAGGTGGTCGCAACGCCAGCTTTTAACAAGGACTAGAAATGAACTATTTCTAATGCCAAATTGTCTCAGTGGGCAAAATTCATTAAGTTCATGATGAATGCTCATTAAAATTTGTATTTTTCATAGTATCTGTTTCATGCTAAGGTTAGTTTGATGTTTAAAAATGTTCATGTTTACATATAGAGACTATGTGTTAGTTTTTCCTAACATGATCTGTTTTTGTTTGTTTGTTTTTATTTTAATAGGATTTACCACTTCAGCAGAAAAAGAGGCTAAATTAATCTATACCAATTCTTCTACTTCTTTCTCTGGTCCTGCTGCTACCCTTCTGCAGAAAATTCCCAACACCCACTTGTCATCTATTGTTACCACCCCTGACCTCTCACCAGGGCCAGGCCACCATTCTCTATCCCAGATCCCTCCAGCTATCCCCAGCATGCCTCACCAGCCAGCAGTTTTACTGAGCACAGTCCCTGACAGTGCTTCTCTCTCCATGCATCCTGGGACACAGAACGTACCAAGCCCCGCTGGCCTGCCACGCTGTCGATCAGGCAGTTACACCATTGGCCCCTTTTCCTCTTTCCAAAGTGCTGCACACATCTATAGCCAGAAACTGTCTCGTCCCTCTTCAGCAAAGGCAGGTGAGTGAGAAAATGAAAGGGAGTCCACAATGTCAGCTCCTCCCCAGCCCCAATGAAAAAAGAATGTCATCTCTTCCCTTTGCTTTTTCTTTTGAAAGATAAAGGGACGCAGGCTGTGACTAAGGAAAAGTCTTGCATTTGGTCCAGTGACATTCATTCACTGATAAGACAATGCAGTGCTTTCTTTCAGGTGCTGAAGATAAAGAGATGAATAAAATAGGGCTTCTATTTGCTGGGAGCTTACAGTGTGGTCAAGAGATAATTGTGATATCTGTCTTTTTGTTGTTGAGTTGTAAGTGTTCTTTATATATTCTGGGTACAAGTCCCTTGCCAGATACTTGATTTAGAAGTATTTTCTCTCATTCTGTTGTTTGTCATTTCATTTTCTTGACGCACAAAAGTTTTTAATCTTGATGAAATCTAATTTATTTTTTCTTTTGTTGCTTGTGCATTTGATACCATATCTGGAAAACTGTTGCCTAACCCAAGGTCACAAAGATGTCTGTTTTTTCTAAGAATTTTATAGTTTAGGTCTTTTATCCATTTTGATAGATTTTTTTTATATGTTGTGGCATAAAGGTCTTAACATCATTCTTTTGCATGTGAATATTTAGTTGTCCCAGCACCATTGGTTGAAAGAGTATTATTTCCCTGTTGAATTGTCATGGCACTCTTGTGAAAAATGATTTAATCTCAAATGTAAGCGTTTACTTCTGGAATTTCAGTTCTGCTCCACTGATCTATGTATCTGTACTTATGCCAGTACCCTGTTGTCTTCATTACTGTGGCATTAGAAATAGCCAATATATATTTCTATTTTCCTTTATTTAATTAATTTTTATTGGAATATAGTTGCTTTACAATGTTGCATTAGTTTCTGCTGTGCGGCAAAGTGAATCAGTCATATATATACATATATCCACTCTTTTTTAGATTCCCTTCTACTGTAGGTCATCACAGAGCATTAGGTAGAGTTTCCTGTGCCGTACAATAGGTTCTAGTTATTTATCTGTTTTATTCATAGTAGTGTGTATATGTCAATCCCAATCTCCCAGTTTATCCCATTCCCTCTTTCCCCCTTTGGTGTCCAAACATTTCTTCTCCACATCTGTTTCCCTGTTTCTGTTTTTCAAATAAGATCATCTATACTGTTTTTCTAGATTCCACATATATGTGTTAATATATGACATATATTTGTTTTTCTCTTTCTGACTTAACTTCACCCTGTATGACAATCTCTAGGTCCATCCACATCTCTACAAATGACCCAGTTTTGTTCTTCTTTATGCCTGAGTAATATTCCATTTGTATATTTGTACCACATCGTCTTTATCCATTCCTCTGTTGGTAGAGATTTAAGTTGCTTCCATGTCCTGAATAAATAGCCAGCATATATTTCTTAGTTGGTATCTGATTTCAAATGAAATGGATATTATAATGTGAAATTTGAATCAGAGGTACTAAATGGTCTATTTTAATGTCACAAATATAAATATGTACAAATATGTGTATTTCTGCTAATTCTGAGTGATTATTCTTATGACTTAATCTTCTAAAATGAATATAATAATACTCAATTATGTTCTGATTTAAATTTTCTCTCCTGTGTGAAAAAAATTCAGTAAGGTCAGTGCCTCCAATACCTTGTGTTATCATCAGAACTTCTTTTTTAAACCATTCTTTTTCATACATTTCCCAGAGAATGGTAAGGAACAAAAGAAGCTAGTCAGTTTGAAAATATTTCCTAATTTCCATTGTGATTTTTCTTGACCCATGGATTGTTTTTATTGTTTAATTTTCACATAGTTGGCATTTTCTGTTTTTTTGTAATTTCCTTTTAGCTTATTTCCACTATGGTCAGAAACCATACTCTGAATGGCTTAAACAGTAGTGGACAATAATATATAGATAATAATATCTAGTTGACTACAATAATAACCTATACGTGATTGGAGTCAAATTTTTCTGTGCTGATTGAATACTTTGGGAATGAGGTTAAGATATTATTTAGACTTTTTCATGATATATATGCTGTATCATGTTTCAGGGGTCACCACTGAAAAAATTAAAATATGAACACTTAAAACATTTGGGAAGAGAAATGAATTGGGCCTGGGGAAACACCTATAGACATAGAAGCACAGAAAACACAAAGCTTAGAAAATGCAAGAAATGGAAGCTTAAAGATGGTAAACCGAGTCCTAATATATGAAGAATCACATGAATATAAATGGACTGAACTTGTTAGTGTCAGATTGATTTTTTTTTTTATCCAACTATATGTTGTTTAGCTAAAAAAGACACTTGTAAAAATAAGGACGTCGAATGGTTGAAAGTAAAAGAATGAAGAAAGAAATGCCAAAAAGTCTAAGTTTAAATAATATCTTAACCTCATTCCCAAACTGTATTCATCATTTCAGTAGATGCATAAAAAGAATTTGGTAAAATTCTGTACTCATTCATGATAATAATTCTCAGAATACCAACCAGAAAAAAGTGATATAGCTATATATTAATATATACTAAGTTTACTTAGTGTGAAAGTGACGTTGTTCACTCTTGTCTGACTCTTTGCGACCCCATGAACTATACAGTCCATGGAATTCTCCAGACCAGAATACTGGAGTGGGTAGCCTTTCCCTTCTCCAGGGGATCTTCCCAACCCAGGGATCGAACCCAGGTCTCCTGCATTGCAGTCAGATTCCTCATCAGGTGAGCCACAAGGGAAGCCCTAACTTAGCATATATTAACTTATATTAGGCTTTAAGAGGTAAAATTTTCTTCCCAGATACAGAGAGTAATTACATAAAATAGAAAGTTTGGTTCAACAGAAAGATAATAGTTCTAACTGCACCTGACAAAATAACCTCCAAATAGTAAAACAAAAATTGATACACCTACATGAGGAATCTGTAAATCCACTATGTTAGTGGGAGATTTCCAATGATTTCTATTACTAATAGATAAAGACATTTTATAAATCAGCAAAGAGAGGTTTGAAGATATCGTAATAGAAATAAAAGTTTTAGAGTTGAAAGATAATGAAGAAACTTCCATATTTAAATGTGTGGAGGGCAATGAAAAACAGTATTTGGAGGGACATTTACTGCCTTAAATACTTATATTTGAAAAGAAGGAAGGCTAAATGTCTGATCTCAGATGTTATAAAAACAGCAATATTATAAATCTAAATAAAGGAGAAAGAGAAAAGATGTCTTAAAGAGCAAAGACGAAAGTAAAAATGACAGATTTCAAAAATAGAGAAAATATCAAAGCCAAAAGTTCTTTGAAAAGCCTAAGGTGGTGGAGCAACCTTTGGTGAGATTGATCAGGACGAGAGAGAAGACATGGATAAATGATATGAAGAATGAAAAGCACACAGAAAATACAAATTAGCTTAGGTGAAAAAAATGTTGGAATACTGTTAACCAGTGTGTTCCAATAAAATTGAAAATCTACACAAAATAAGTAAAATTGGCTCAAGAAGACAAAGAAAGCCTGAATGATATTGTAACTATTAATATAACTTATACAATAAATTTCACAAAGAAAACTTGAGCCCCAGGTGATTTTATAGATGAATGTTGACAACCTTTCAAGGAAGCGATAATTCCAATCTTAAACTTGTCATAGAGCATGGAAAAGAAATAATAATCCTTAAATCATTCTGTATGGCTAGTTTAATCTTGATAACAAAACCAGTTATGAACAGTATCAGGGAAATTACAGACTAGAATCGTTTATGAACACAAATGCAAAAATTCTAATCAAAATATGAGCTAGCCGCATCCAGCAACAAATGAAAAAGATAAGATCCCATGAACAAGTTTATCCAGGGAATACTAGAGGGTTTAAAACAGTAGAAAATCTATAAATATCATTTGTCACATCAACAGATTAAAGGAGAAAAACTGTATTCATCATTTTAGTAAATACAGAAAAAGAATTTGGTAAAATTCTATACTCATTCATGATAATAACTCTCAACATACTAGGAAGAGAAGGACATCCTCATTAAAAAGGGTATCCATCAAAATCTCACCATAGACGTTAATGTAAATGGGGAGATACTGAAAGCATTCCCTTTAAGAGAAAGAAGAGGATGCCTACTAGCTTTGCTTCTATTCAGTGTTTTACTGGAGGTCAGGATCCAGCATAACAAGACAAGAAATTAAAAATATAAGCATCAAACAATAGGAATTAAAATTTACTTATTTATTTACAAATAATATGTTATCTACATAGAAAACTGCAAATAAGCTATAGATGCATTAGAAATAATTATTTTAGCAGTATATATGTCTATAAGATCAATATTAAAAATCTATTAGCAACAAAGAATTAGAAAACTTGTTTTATATTGTGGTAAGACATACATATTGTCATACATGTGGTCAAGAAGCAACAGTTAGAACTGGATCTGGAACAATGGACTGGTTCCAAATTGGGAAAGGACAGTATACTGTCACCTTGCTTATTTAATTATATGCAGAGTACATCATGCAAAATGCTGGGCTGGATGAAGCACAAGCTGGAATCAGGATTGCTGGGAGAAATATCAATAACTTCAGATATGCAGATGATACCACACTAATGGCAAAAAGCAAAGAGAAACTAAATGCCTCTTAGTGAAGGTGAAAGAGGAGAGTGAAAAAGCTGGCTTAAAACTCAACATTCAAAAAACTAAGATCATGGCATCCAGTCCCATCACTTCATGCCAGATAGATGGGGAAACAGTGAAAACAATGAGAGACTTTATTTTCTTGGGTTCCACTGCAGCCATGAAATTAAAAGATGCTTTTTCCTTGGAAGAAAAACTTTGAGAAACCTAGACAGCATATTAAAAAGCAGAGACATTACTTTGTCCACAAAGGTCTGTCTAGTGAAGGCTATGGTTTTTCCAGTAGTCATGTATGGATGTGAGATGGACCATAAAGAGGGCTGAGCACTGAATAATTGATGCTTTTGAACTGTGGTGTTGGAGAAGACTCTTGAGCTTCCTTTGGATTGCAAGGAGATCCAACCAGTCAATTCTAAAGGAAATCAATCCTGATTCTTCATTGGAGGGACTGATGCTGAAGCTGAAGCTCCAATACTTTGGCCACCTGATGCAAAGAGCTGACTCTTTTGAAAAGACCCTGATGCTGAGAAAGACTGAAATCAGGAGGAGAAGGGGATGACAGAGGGCAGGATGTTTGGGTGGCATAACTGCCTCAATGGGCACGAGTTTGAGTGAGCTCCGGGGGATGGTGAAGGACAGGGTGCCTGGCATGCTGCAGTCCATGGGGTCGCAAAGAGCTGGACGTGATGGAGCGACTGAACAACAGCAGAGACATGCATAATATGAAGTTTACCATTTTGTCTGTTTTTAAATGTACAGGGGCATTAAGTACATTCACACTGTTGTGCAACCATATCACCCCGAAAATGATGTTTTTAAAAAAACATTTACATAAAGACTGTAAGCCGTCTAGGCATAAACTTAGGAAAGACTTAAAAAGAAATTTTGTAAGACTTTGTTGAGAGAGAAAATATAAATAAATATATAAATAGACTGTGCATGGATGGGAAGACTTAATATCATAAATGTTTTCATCAGATTTATCTCTAAATTCAATACGATTCCAACCAAAATCTCAACAGTTGTGTTGTCCTTGACAAGGCTCATCTAAAATGATAATGGAAAGGCAAAAGACCAAGGGTAGTGAGAACCTACTGAAGAAGGAAAAATGGTGGACGAATATCTTAATAAGAATATGAAGATAAGATCATTAAGAAAATGCAGTATTGGAAAAGGTGCAGAGGACCGGTGAAACAGGATAGAAAGTTGGAAACAATCACAGAGAGATGAAACTTTGATATATGACAGATGGAAAAGGATGCATTTTTTCAATAAATGGTGCTGGGACAACTGGTTATCCATATAGGAACAAAAGTGAAATTAGATCCCTGCCTCATACTATCCGTATAATCAGTCTCAGATGCAAACTTTAAACTCTAGAATAGATTAGACCATCTTTAATAACTTATAGTAGGAAACGAAAGTAAAAACATAAGCAAGCCTCCTTCAGAAAGAAAAACAGACAATAATGGTCTCAGAAAAGAGGTAACATGCTCAACATCATTATTAATCAGATGAATCTAAGTGAAAACTACAGTAAGATCTTCCGCCCTCTTAAAAGAAGGAAGAATGAAGATATTTGACAGTACTAAGTGTTGGAGGGGATATTGATCAGCAGGAAGGCTTGAATTTTGTTTGTGGTAGTGGAAAACATACCGTTGTGTTGTTATCACATGAATTTGTAAATTCATATACTCTCTGACTCAACTTCTAGCCACATACTCAAGAGAAGTCCCTCTGTACATGCTCCAGGACATGTACGCAAGAGTGTTCACAACTGAACTGTTTACAATGGCAATAAGCTGGCAGGGACCAAAATAACCATCAATGAGGAAACAGAAAGATAAGTTGTAGTGTGTTTCCAAAATGGGATACCAAGTGTCATGTAAAGTTAATGAATTTCTGCTATACTGAGAAGGATAAATATTAGAAGTATGATATTAACAAAAACAAGTCCCAGGAAATTACTACAGTAAGATACCATTTTTATAGAGATCAAAACAAGCAAAATTAATTGTATTTTAGGTATGCCTACACACATAGAAATGAAGAATAAAACTATATTTTAAAAAAAGAAGGGGATGAACGATAAGGGGAGATTAAGAATGAGAAGGAACCCATAGGTTGATGCATGTTAATATGACTTAGGTGGTCAGTATGTGTTTTATAACTTCTACATCTATTGTAGATAGTATTTTATATGTGTCAAATAATATAATAAAGCAGTGTCATCAAATTGTATATATAACAATGATCATGGTTATATAAGCATTAAAAAGACAGAAAGGAAACACATAGTGGTTCCACTTTTCTGACTTTAATTTTTTTCCCAATGGGTTGTGTGATGTATCATAGAACAAATATGAACCTAGATTATTTATTAAATAATTTCTTTTTGCCAAAATTTCAGAGCTCAAAAACAATAGATTTCCCTGATATTATAGTTGAAAGAAGAAATCTGAACGAGAAAATCAATTGAAATTTGGTAATATAGGTTTATTATTGTTTTTCTAAATAAATTCAGTTTTGCTTTTATCCTTCTTTTCCTTTTTGAGCTTTGTAAGAAGGATTATGGGGCTTCCCAGGTGGTGCTGGTGGCAGAGAACCCGCCTACCAGTGTGAGATTCGCAGGTTCAGTCCCTGGGTTGGGAAGCTCCCCGGTGGAGGGCGTGGCAGCCCATTCCAGTATTCTCGCCTGGAGAGTCGCTTGGACAGAGGAGCCTGGCAGGCTGCAGTGTAGATGATTGGACAGTGGCCGCAGCAGACTACTGACAAGTCCTGTCACAGAACAAGAACAGCAAGAATAGCAGCAATTTTCAAGGCTGCACTTTTTTTATTCATTAATTTTAGGATCAATTATTCCCCACTACATATGATGAAAATTCTTTTTCTGTGAAGGATTCATATTATGTAAAAGCATAGTTATGGATGCCTGTAACGATTTGGTGATAGGAAGAGATCCTCGGGTATAATAAGGGTATGCATTTACTTCTGTGAGCATTTGAAGATAGGTCCTTGCTCCTCTTGTTGTCAAAGATCCCTGGGATTCAGTGGAATATCTATTGGTTGTCATCATCCTAAGTTTTTCTAATCTTTTTTTCCTAAGCGGATGAAAGTTTTTCTCTTTAGCAGGTTCATGCCATCCAAACAAGCAGCATTCAGGAGTGGCCAGAACCCAAAAGGAGGGAGAAGATGGCTCTTCATACAGCAAACGGTACAACCCAAGTATGGTTACGGCCGAACTTCAGCGGCTGGCCGAGAAGCAGGCGGCCAGGCAGTATTCTCCATCCACTCACATCAGCCTCCTCACCCAGCAGGTATGGGCACTTTGGGGTGTCATGGAGCTTTTAACCAGTGGATAGGATTAACTCCATGGTACTCTGTCCTTCCCTGTCTTTACTAATGCCCATATGCTGATGCTTATTGAATGAATGTTAGTTGGTTTTTTGAGGTAAAGAATGTTAGCTAAAAGTGTTCAGCTTTAAAGAAAGGATTTCTGTTACAGGTATTGCAAAGTTAAGTCTGCTGCTAGCTGTGATGTAGTTATTTCGTGGACAAATAAACTCATGTTCAGTTGTAAATATACTTTTAAACTATCTTTAAAAATAATTTATTTCATTGGTAAAATTTTCCAATGAGTTCTAGTCTTATAAATCTTTTTACCAGAATGCCATAACGCTACCTTTTACTTTTTAAACTATACTACCTTTCATCTCTTGATGTCAGGATGTTTTCTGGGCACTGATTAATGAGTTATTTCAATAAGCCCTCATCCAAACCATATCATTCTCCCCATTTTTCAGATGGGGGAAACTGAGGCTAAAAGAGTGATATAATCAAGGTCATCCAGCAAGCTTGATGAATACTGGGATTTTGACTTTTATGTTGTATATATGTTGACTAGCTTACAACACAGTAAAGTTAGATGAAACTTTTAAGAACTATAGGATTCTTTTAGCCCTTCTTGCTGATTATCTCTGCGGTATTTAACTGGAAGTAGAAGCCATATTTTTTCCTTTTTCTTAATGCAAAATGGCATCAAAATCCTCCAAAGGAATTATTATAATTCAAGTCCAAAGTTACAGTTTTCTGTATCTTCATAGTGTCATATTCTTTAATTGGTGACAAGTTCTCTGTGCTGACTTCAGTCATGTCTGACTCTTTGCAACCCCATGGACTGTAGTTTGTCTGCCAGGCTCCTCTGTGCATGGGATTCCTCAGGCAAGAATCCTGGAGTCCGTTGCCGTGCTCTCCTCCAGGGGATTGAATCCACGTCTCCTATGTCTCTTGCGTTGGCAGGCAGGCTCTTTACCACTAGCATGACCTGGGAAGCCTGACAATCCTCCACTGATAATCAAATCTAGGAAAAAAGTGAAGCCATAGACTACTTCAAGTACATGCTAAAAGCAGGCAACACACTGCTCCCTGGTGGTGCCCTACTTTTCTGTGTAAAATTACGGGCCATAATTCAAGCTTTACTTCCGCCTCATCCCAGAGTGTGAGGTTGTAATGAATTTTCTTTTTCAAATCTTTCATAGTTTGAAGGGTGTAGCTAAAAAGCCTAATGTGAATTAGGAAGTGAAGAATCTTGTACAGGCAGCGTTGAAAGTAATTAATAGTGAGATTTTAGTGACAGAATGATGTGAAAAGAAAATAGAATGAGAAGGAATTGTGAAATGTGCAGTGGCTATGTGGAGGGAAATGACCGGTGATCCGCCACACTGTTTTCACTGGGTCACTGACTGGAGTATGTTTCTAGTTTTTAATGAGCAACGAGAAGCACTAGACCTCAGTTGTGACCTAAATCAAATCCCTTACGCTTATCCAGTGGAAGTGAGAAATAGATTGATGGGACTAGATCTGGTAGACAGAGTGCCTGATGAACTATGGACAGAGGTTTGTTACATTGTACAGGAGACAGGGAGCAAGCCCACCCCCAAGAAAAAGAAATGCAAAAAAGCAAAATGGCTGTCTGAGGAGGCCTTACGAATAGCTGTGAAAAAAAGAGAAGCGAAAGGCAAAGGAGAAAAGGAAAGATATACCCATTTGAATGCAGAATTCCAAAGAATAGCAAGGAGAGATAAGAAAGCCCTCCTCAGTGATTACTGCAAAGAAATAGAGGAAAACAATAGAATGGAAAAGACTAGAGACCTCTTCAAGAAAATTAAAGATACCAAGGGAACATTTCACGAAAGATGGGCTCAATAAAGGACAAAAACTGTATTTGGAAGGAATGATGGTAAAGCTGAAACTCCAGTACTTTGGCCATCTCATGCGAAGAGTTGACTCATTGGAAAAGACTTTGATGCTGGGAGGGATTGAGGGCAGGAGAAGAAGGGGACGACAGAGGATGAGATGGCTGAATGGCATCACTGACTGGATGGACGCGAGTCTGAGTGAACTCTGGGAGTTGGTGATGGACAGGGAGGCCTGGCGTGCTGCGATTCATGGGGTTGCAAAGAGTCGGACACAACTGAGCGACTGAACTGAACTGAACTGAACAGAAGCAGAAGATATTAAGAAGAGGTGGCAAGAATACGTAGAAGAACTGTGCAAAAAAGATCCTCACTACCCAGATAATCATGATGGTGTGATCACTCACCTAGAGCCAGACATCCTGGAGTCCAAAGTCAGGTGGGCCTTAGAAAGCATCACTACGAACAAAGCTAGTGGAGGTGATGGAATTCCAGTTGAGCTCTTTCAAATCCTGAAAGATGATGCTGTGAAAGTGTTGCACTCAATATGCCAGCAAATTTGGAAAACTCAGCAGTGGCCACAGGACTGGAAAAGGTCAGTTTTCATTCCAATCCCAAAGAAAGGCAATGCCAAAGAATGCTCAAACTACCACACAATTGCATTCATCTCACACATTAGTAAAGTAATGCTCAAAATTCTCCAAGCCAGTCTTCAGCAATACATGAACCGTGAACTTCCAGATGTTCAAGCTGGTTTTAGAAAAGGCAGAGGAACCATAGATCAAACTGCCAACATCTACTGGATCATCGAAAAAGCATGAGAGTTCCAGAAAAACATCTATTTCTGTTTTATTGACTATGCCAAAGCCTTTGACTGTGTGGATCACAATAAACTGTGGGAAATTCTTCAAGAGATGGGAATACCAGACCACCTGACCTGCCTCTTGAGAAATCTGTATTCAGGTCAAGAAGCAACAGTTAGAACTGGACATGGAACAACAGACTGGTTCCAAATAGGAAAAGGAATACATCAAGGCTGTATATTGTCACCCTGCTTATTTAACTTCTAAACGCTGGGCTGGAAGAAGCACAAGCTGGAATCAAGACTGCCGGGAGAAATATCAATCACCTCAGATATGCAGATGACACCACCCTTATGGCAGAAAGTGAAGAAGAAGTAAAGAGCCTCTTGATGAAAGTGAAAGAGGAGAGTGAAAAAGTTGCTTAAAGCTCAACATTCAGAAAACTAAGATCATGGCATCTGGTCCCGTCACTTCATGGCAAATAGATGGGGAAACAGTGGAAACAGTGTCAGACTTTATTTATTTGGGCTCCACAATCACTGCAGATGATGACTGCAGCCATGAAATTAAAAGACGCTTACACCTTGGAAGGAAAGTTATGACCAACCTAGACAACATATTATAAAGCAGAGACATTACTTTGCCAGCAAAGGTCCATCTAGTCAAGGCTATGCTTTTTCCAGTGGTCATGTATGGATGTGAGAGTTGGACTTTAAAGAAAGCTGAATGCCAAAGAATTGATGCTTTTGAACTGTGGTGTTGGAGAAGACTCTTGAGAGTCCCTTGGACTGCAAGGAGATCCAACAGGTCCATCCTAAAGGAAATCAGTCCTGAATATTCATTGGAAGGACTGATGTTGAAGCTGAAACTCCAATACTTTGGCCACCTGATGCAAAGAGCTGACTCATTTGAAAAGACACTGATGCTGGGAAAGATTGAAGACAGGAGGAGAAGGGGATGACAGAGGATGAGATAGTTGGATGGCCTTACCGACTCAGTGGAGATGAGTTTGAGTAAACTCCGGGAGTTGGTGATAGACAGGGAGGCCTGGCATGCTGCAGTCCATGAGGTCGTGGAGAGTTGGACACAACTGAGTGACTGAATCGAACTAAACTGAGAAGCACCAAGACATTAAGAAATTTTCTTTGCAATTGTAGTAGAAGTCATAGCCGATATCAGTGTTTACATATTTTCACCTGTCATTTGGCAGACGACAAAGCTTGCCAAAATGAAAGGATCCTGATCCTGTGGGAATCCAAGGTGACTGTATCCTTATCAGAAAATCATTCCCATTCAATCTATTTTATCTAAGAAGAATTTAGTGGCAGTGAATTAAAATTCCATCAGACTTCCCTTTATAGGGATCTAAATTCACTTAGATGTTGGCCTTAACTTTTTGGTTAATAAACAGAGTGGTTAGTGCAGTACTGAAGGAGGGATTGTAGTGGGAAAGGACTGGATAGCCATCTGAAGACCTGCCTTCTACTAGCTGTGTGATCTCGGACACTTCACTCAAACTCTGTACACCTCACGGTCTTTATTTGTTGATGAGGAAAATACAACAAGGTCATGAAGGCAGTATGCAAAAACCTTTCTGAAAAGTCTACATGCTGTATGCTTGGAAAAAATCACTCTTTCAACTATAGAAGGCTCTTAATAACTAAAGGTTTGTGATTTGATTTGAAGTCAGTTTTTGGATTAAACACTGTGTTACCAAAATGAATGTTGCTGTTGAAAAGTTCAAGTTATGTGTTATTTGTGTTATTTCTCCTCAGAGAAAGTAATTCCTTAATTTGGAATTTGGGGAATTCTTCTATTGTTCTTTTTCTGGTAAATAACAACATGTTATAATGACTTAATATGGGCCCTGGGACATCTGTTTACTAGCCATTTCCTTTTGCTCCTAGCTGTGTTTGAAACAAAGTGCCTTGGTTGCTTATTCACTGAGGCAAGTGATAAGGTGTCTGTGGTTCTGGTGAGAGGTGCAGCTCCAGTCAGAACGTGCTGAAAGGTCCACTCTCCTCTCCGGACTTGGGGTGTGAACCTTTAGCTCAGCTCACCGGAAGCAACTCTGTGTACAGTAATTCCTTCAAATGTTTCTAATTTCTTCTTATCGGTCCTTAGTTCCTTATTTTCAATTCCTATTTTGTGTCTGTGCTTTTTTTTCATGAATCTTTTCTTCCCTCCTTCCCTGTTCAACAGGATATATTCTTTCTGTTATAGTTTTTTAATTGGTCATCTTCTTGTTTTATCTTTGCTAACTTCCTTCCTTCTGCATTCTACAGCTTTATTTTGGTATTTCCTCCCAATTTCTTGAATTGAGCACTTCCTTTATTTTCACTCGTTTCTTCTTCTTCTTTTTTTTTTTTAATTTAACGCTGTGGATTTTCCTGTGTGTCTTGCTTGAATTATATGCCATGTTGTTGTTCAGTTGCTAAGTTGTGTCCTACTCTTTGTGACCCCATGGACTGCAGCACACAGGCTCCCCTGTCCTTCACCATCTCCCAGAGTTTGCTCAAACTCTTGTCCATTGAGTTGATGATGCTATCTAGCCATCTCATCCGCTGTTGCCCTCTCCTGTTGCCATCAATCTTTCCCAGCATCTGCCTTCAATCTTTTCCAGCATCAGGATCTTTTCCATTGAGTCAGCTCTTTGCATCAGGTAGCCAAAGTATTATATTCCATAAGCCCTGATATATATCTCTATATTACTTTTCTTGGCAAAGTGTTAAGAGATCTTCCACTAAATAAGGTATGCTGATTTAAAATTTTCATGCTATCTTGGAAGATGAGTATAAAAAAATTGAAATTTGGGGCTTGCCTGGCAGTCCAGCAGTTGAGACTCTGTACTTCCATCCCAGGGGGTGTGGATTCAGGGAACTAAGATCCTGCATGCAGTGTGGCATGGCCCCCCTCCCCCGAAAAATTGAAATTTGAGGGAATTTCTGAAAAAGAGTTCCTTTATATTGTCTATGATTTCAGCTACTTGCCCATTAAAGCTTTTAGTCGCATTTTCCATAAAACTTTTTATTCAAATGCATTCTTTTAACTCATTCATTCAAAAACATTGTATTACACTCTTAGGAGTGTTCCAAACCTTAATGCTAAGCCGCAGGGATGATACAAGACAATAGATCTCAGTGTGAAGTAACTCACAGTGTGGTATGGGGAACAGCCACATAACACAGGATAGAAGGTGTTATTAGAATGTGTTATGGAATGTACTCGCATGGGATATGCACCAGTGTTTCTAGGGAATAACAAAACCACCAGAGGGTACCTAACCCAGCACGTGGGTGGGAGTGGGAGTGCCAAAGCCGCCTTCTTGGAAGAGATTACCCCTGCACTGAATCTTAAGGGTAGGCAGGTGGGTGGCAGAAGAAGGGTGGGGCAGGCTCCAAAAGAAAAGCTTGCATGTGTGTACGTGGGGAACCAGAAAGCTGGTGGTAAGCGATGTTGGAGCATAGGGAGTCAGCAGAAAGCAGCTGAAATGGACGCCAGAGGAGAAGACAGGGCTGATTCAAGGAGCGCTTTGAATGACCTGTAAAGGAACTCGGCTCTTTATCTCAACAATGACCGGGAGCCACAGAGACAAATGGGCCTTGCCTTTTAACTGTCTCACTTAGGCAGCTGGCAGGAGGATGGGTTGCAGGATGAAGCAATGGCATCTCCTTTTCCTCCCTGCTCGCTGGTGAAGATGCTGAGGAACAGTGAATTAGCCAAAAGAAAAGAAAGCAAAGTACTCGGACAACCTACAAATTTATACAACTTTAAGTTGCCCATCATTTCCGTTAGACGCTAGATTCTTACGAATTTATTTGGCTAAAAACAGGACTTCATTTATCTTGTAACTACTTTTACTATTTCTGTTATGATTTAAGCTTATTTATAGCCTAGAGCATACAAGAATATTGAACTTGCCCTGCCACCACGAAGTGGCCACTGTGGCCACTTTGGAAGTGTTTGCATGTGCTTGGAAACTAGAGTTACATGTTCCCCATGTAGGATTATTCAACCTAACAAATCTGAGCAGAGGGAAGGTCAGATTTAGTTCTTTCCCTTGGCATGTGAGAAGCTGGTTATCTTTGGGGGCTGGGATCCTTTGGAAATGAGTGTGTACGTCCCTGAAAGCAGGGTGCTCTAAAACCGTCTTTTGCTGGTTGGGGAGAGAGCCCTGTGGTAGGTAGCTGACGGCATGACGCTGGAGTAGCAGCTTGACTGTGAGATCTCACTGTCTTTTCCTCACCCCTGTGCCAGGAGAGGTGTGCTTTACAACTGCAGCCCTCTGCACACACAGAAGCAGCCCTCTGTGGTTACCACTGTCAGTGAACAGAAGAATGTGGCAAAGGAGCCCAGCTCTGCAGTGAGGAAAGGGAGGCGGGGAGACAGAGGGAGCACCAGCCTCTCTGTGCGGGCTAGTGTGAGATTGCAGGACCAGCTATCACTAAGAGCAGCTCCAGCTCTTCCAGCCTGGGAGTTTAATCAAAGGAATAACAGTCGACCACCCAGGCGAGGCTCTGGTGCTAGCAAATGTGCTGTGTCAGGCTCTGTTCCCGGCCAGCCAGTGCCCAGGATGTGGCCAGGCCTCCTGGAAATATGCTGACAGATACATGGGAGGGAGGAGATGCTTTTTGCTTCTCCCATTTTTCATTTAGATGGAGAGGAGAAAAGAAAAAGCATTCAATGTCTTTTTACTTTTACTCCTCACCCTGCCCCTTGCCCGCCTAGTCCTAGAGAAGGGCGTCCGCCCAGGTCGAGACCGTTGGCTCACACCCCTTACCCATCGTTTGCACTCAGGGAGTTCTTTGATCATTTCTTCTGCTTCAGCAGTTTCCATTGTGATCCTGCTCATTTCTTCAGGGTCCAGGGTGGACCTGGAGTAGATCTCAGTTTCAGGAATTTCTATTTGAAGGTGAAGCTGGCAGAGAGGAAGCACAATTTTTTGATGTGGTTACAGGTGTTTTCCAGGATTGACGCCAGCGGCCCTCAGTTATCACACACTTGGGCATTCAGTACCGGAAATGCTCTTCCTGCCTCCTGACCGTATCTGACACGTTTGAACTATTGTCCATTTGCGTTCTGATTTTGTAATTTTTTTCCCCCAAGTGTAGCTTCTTTGGTTCTGTATTTTTCTGGGTAGAAAAGTTGTGCTTCTTTGTGTCATATATTTTCCTTTTCTCCATTTCTAGAAACAGAAAAAGGTACATGGAAAAAACAGAAGCCCTTGGGTCAGTGAGACTTTGGACAAGTTATTTAAATTCCCTGTGCCTTAATTTTCTTCTCTGTCATGTGGAGTAATTACAGTGTCAAGACGAAGTCTCCTGGACCCTTGTGCCTCCCTGCTCTCGGTCATAGTAACAGTTGATCCTATCACTTCCCCAGCTCTTCTGTGTCTCTTCAGGCTTTAAACTCCCAATTTTCCTTAGGTCGTTGACCTACTGATGGTCCCTTGTTCTAAAATAACCTTTTTTTATTTCTTACCATTTTGACTCTTTCTCAGAGGTCTTCCCAGGTGGCTCAGTGGTAAAGAATCCTCCTGCCATTGCAAAAGACATGGGTTCAATCCCTGGGTTGGGAAGATTCCCTGGAAAAGGAAACAGCAACCCACTCCAGTATTCTTGCCTGGGAAATCCCAAGGACAGAGGAGCCTGGCAGGCTATAGTCCATGGGTGTCACAAAAGAGTCAGACATGACTGAGCGACTAAACAAAACAGTAACTCAAAGGTCACTGATGACCTTGGAATTGCCAGCTTCAATCCCCTATTATTAATCCTCCTTCTCTTTTAGTACATGGCACTATTATTGACTGCCTCCTTCCTGAAAACTCGCCTTAGCTTCTCCAGCCCTTCAGTAATTCTTTTGAGAGCTGATCCTATACTTCCCCCCAAAAAACTAGATTCTATGTTTTTAAAAAGTCACTGGTATTTAGACCTGAAATGTATAAACTGACAACAGCAGAGTCTTTCTGATTAAAGAAGGGGATTGCTGCCTGGGCATCTGTTTCCCCCTGTTCTCACAGGTATCCTTCAACATGCATCTGAATTCCAGAGCTCACCTGAACTTTATGCCTCTCTGTAGTGCCTCCCCTTGGGTAGACTTCCTCTTCCCATAGCTTCATCTAGTACTGGTCTGCAGATTGCTCCCAAATATACGTCTTTAGTTTGAACCTGTCCAGATTTCCAACTGCCTGCTAGACATCTCCATCCAACTGTATTGCAAGAACCCAGGATATTCAATGTACTTTTTAAGCATGTTTTGAAAATACTCGAAAAATGTTCACTATATCTAAAACTTACCTGTTCTTCTCCCCTTTCGCCACTCTGTATCAGTGACACTGCAGTTCTCCTGGGGGCTTAGGTCTAGAGCCTTTAGTTTATCAGCTTCTCTGTTTCCTCATTCTCTCTATGTCAGGGCAGTTGTTGCCAGTTCTTGTTGAGTCTGACTCTATAATTTCTCTGATATATATCTTCTCTGTTTCACATCTACTGTTCTGCTTAAGGACTTAATTATCTCTGGACTGGATCACTACAGTTACCTCCTAAATGGTCTCCCAGCCATTCTTCTCTAGTCACCCTAGTCTTTGTTCTAAAGGAATCTTTCTAAACCACCAGTCTGATAATGATACTTCTTTGCTCAAGAATCTTGAATGCAATCCTGTTATCTTCAAAGCGAAGCCCCAGCTATTGAATGTTATTCAAAGCCTTTATGTAGAATCTGGCTCCAGGTTACTTCTCCAGCCTGTCTCCTTCCCATGACAGAGGTTTTTGTGCAGCTCATCCAGAATTTTCTTAGCCTCTGTTCCTTGATTTATGCTGTCTTCTCTTGGGAAACGTTCCCCAGTCAACAGTACGTGAACCGAGAACTTTCAGCTGTACAAGCTGGATTTAGAAAAGGCAGAGGAACCAGAGATCAAATTGCCAATACCCGTTGGATCATAGAAAAAACAAGGGAATTTCAGAAAAGCATCTACTTCTGCTTCATTGACTATGCTAAAGCCTTTGACTGTGTGTATCACAACAAACCGAGGAAAATTCTTAAAGAGATGGAAATACCAGACCACCTTACCTGCCTCCTGAGAAACCTGTATGCAGCTCAAGAAGCAACAATTAGGATTGGACATGGAACAACGGACTGGTTCCAAATTGGGAACTGAGTATGTCGAGGCTCTATTTTGTCACCTGCTTTTTTAACTTATATGTAGAGTCATCATATGAAATGCTTGGCTGGCTGTAGCACAAGCTGGAATCAAGATTGCTGGGAGAAATATCAACTTCAGATATGCAGATCATACCACCCTTATGGCAGAAGGCGATGAGGAACTAAAGATCCTCTTGATGAAGGTGAAAGAGGAGAGTGAAAAACGTGGCTTAAAACTCAACATTCAAAAAACCAAGATGGCATCTGGTCCCATCACTTCATGGCAAATGGTTGGGGAAAACATGGAAACAGTGGCAGATTTTCTTTTCTTGGGCTCCAAAATCACTGCAGATGGTGACTGCAGCCATGAAATTAAAAGACGCTTGCTCCTTAGAAGAAAAACTATGGCAAAGCTCATCAGTGCATTAAAAAGCAGAGACATTACTTTGCTGGCAAAGATCCATCTAGTCAAAGCTATAGCTTTTCCAGTAGTCATGTATGGGTTTGGGAGTTGGACCTCTCACAGGCTGAGCACCAAAAAATTGATGCTTTCGAATTGTGAAGCTGAAGACTCTTGAGAGTCCCTTGGATAGCAAAGGATCAAACCAGTCCATGAAGCTCTAATACTTTGGCAGCCTGATGCAAAGACCCAACTCATTGGAAAAATCCTGAGGCTGGGAAAGATTGAAGAAGGGAGAAGGTGGCAACAGAGGATGAGATGGTCAGATGGCATCACTGACTCGATGGACACGAATTTGAGCAAACTCTGGGAGATAGGGAAGCCTGGCCTGCTGCCATCCAGAGGATCACAAAGAGTTGGACACGACTTAGTGATTGAACAACAACACCACCGTATGTAACTATATTCATTTGTCCAGGCTCAGTGTAAGTGCCACTTCTCTCATAGGTATGCCATGTCGTTCGCCATACAGTTATTTGTGTTTGTCCAGAGAGCTCTCTCCTTTAATGAACAGTGAGCTCTTTGGAGGCAGTATCCTTTGCTGCCTCAGAGCCTAATTCATGGGTAGTACTCAGTAAATGTGCTAATTCTACTGGACTATAACGTCCCTGACTAAGGTGGAAAGTGACCATGTCCATTTTTTCACCACTTTTCCCAACCTGGGTATACAGTATGGATTTGATACTATTTTTAAAATAAATGAATGAATAATCCCCTGCCACCCCAGCCAGACGTCATTGTTCCATCGTCCATGTCCGTAGCCCTTCATTAGTCATTCCCTATAACAAAATATGTTATAGTTTCGCATCTCTTCTTTTCTGTTGAGTTATGAACTCTGTGATGGTGTTCTTTCTAACCCATCACCCAGCACTTGGTATGCACTTATTACATGCTTGCTAAATTGAAAAAAATTTCTCTTCTGTGTTATGTTGGTTTTTACATCTGTTTTAAAAACCTATTTCTCTTCCATTTTTTTTTCCAATACACCTGCCCTTCATAATAAAGTAGGTGACATTAGTTGCATGTCTGCTTTGTACTGGACACTGTGGTAAGTACTTTATATGCATTATTATCTCCGTAACCTTATGAAGTAGAGACTTTTTTTTAACAGATGAAGAAAATAGCTGAAATCATAGGTCACTCTGCTGAGGTCACACAAACGGCAAGTGACGGCACCAGGACTCAAACCAAACCTCTCTGACTTTATACTCTTTCCCTCGGTGTTTTTCTGCCTCTTCTCACTTCACCTCTCCTTAGACTATAGTGACTGAGCTTAAGGCCACTGTAGAGCTGTAGCCAAGCCGTCAGATTGTTTGGTAGTGAATTCGGGTTCATCGCTGAGCAGCCTTCTTAATCCCTGGAGATGCAGTGAGAGTAGACCTGTGTATCAGGGTGGAGGCGGCCCCCATCGACTCAAAGACTGAATAATGAATTAGAAGTACAAGAAACGGATTTGGCCATCTTGTAAGGTTTTCCAGGAGTGTCTTTGGCAAGTCTTGATCTGGAACTCCTTGTAGATTTTGGAACACCAAGGGTCTGTGTGTGTATGCATGTCACGTGACAGCGGTTAGGAGAGAAGACGTGGCAGGAGGACTGAGTGCTGATGCAGCAGAGCTGCAGAGGCTCCTTGCCTTTCCTAACCCCTTTGAAAATGAGATTAACACTGGGAGTCTTATCTCCTGCTGATTAGGATATAAGTTTCTTGAGATTCATTTTATCAGTATCCAGGAACAGGAGAGGAAGGTCATGCCTTAAAACATGTTTGTGGTCATGGCTAATGATTTAATACCTGCTCAGGAAGTGCCCTTGGAAGAATGGTTTAAAAGTAGCTGTTTAAGGATGATTCTTTTCTTGTTTCTTAATTGAATATATTCTCTAGTATTTATCCAGTGATGCAAATCATATAATTAAGTACAGATCTGGCACTTTGCCTTTTCATTTTATCTTGAGTGAAATAGATCTTGGTCCAGTGACTGGTTTTTTTTTTAAATTCAAGGATTGCCTTTTGTTCCAGCGACATATGGTAAAACAAGTCAGATAGGGCTCACCACTACATTTCTCTATTCCAAATCATTCAGGGCCCCATGGTCAGGGGAATGAAGGGTCCATGACAGACTCAGTTGATCCCATTGTATCCTGATGAGCCTTTGTATATGAATGACACAGAGAATGTTGTTCTCAAGATACTACTGGTATAGTTCAGAGTACAATGTGAATACAGCTTTAGAAAAATGGATCTTCGTATCAGTGATATAAAGTGAGTCTTAACCTTTTTGGAGTGAGAGATTCCTTTGAGAATTGAATGCAAGTTACAGTTTTTCTCCTGAAAAAAATGTGCACTCAAACTTAGAAATGTATGTTAATTTCCTCCCCCTCCAGCTTAACTCCTTCATGATGCCGGGTGGACCCATGGTCTCCAAGTTGAGAACTTCTGAAAACTTTTAGGTAGTATATGGTCATTAATAGTAATTTGGCCAAAAGTGATTGCTTTAAATTTGTGATTATCCTAGCTTCAGACATTCTTTGTATATTTCAGTGATACAGCGGCCCGCACCCCGCCCCCAGGCCATACTCTCCATGAAGGCAAGAATTTTTTTAATTAAAAAAAATAAAAGATTGTTCTATCCTCACTGCTCAAAAGAATGCCACAGAGTGTCTGATAATATTTGTTGGATTAACGAAATAATCTTGTGGAACCCCATCTCTAGACCTCATTGGATGACTTAGTTGAGATTTTATGGACCATGCTCTAATGAGGAGACTGAGCTATCCCAAGATTATAAGTGGCATTGGGAACGCTCTGCCACTGATTTGTGCTTATGTTAAGATGTTACTAAGTCTTTGATGTTGAATTTCCATCTCCATTTTGATAAATAAGAGACATGAACTTTGCAAACAGCCTTAGTGAACCTGAGGTTGCCTGAGTGAATCTCAAATGGAGTGTTAGCTGTTTGCTGTTGCAGTGTCATAAAAAGCATATATAGCATATTCACTGACAAGGAATAAAATCTGTATGTCTAAGCTATTATTTGACCCATTTGAGAACTTTGCCCAAAACTTCAAGACTGGGCAGAAATCATCTCTAAAATTATGCAGGTTGATAATAGCAAGAGCAACACTTATCTCTCACTCCAGTCACTGATTATTTCATTTCCCTTTATTCCAAAGCAGTCCTTCCCTTATGGTATTTTTAAAAAGAGGTAATTTGGAACCTTTAATTTCCTTGCAAGCCTTCCAGTGACATGAATCACTTTTTAACTCACTGGTGAAACTAGCTGCTAGTTGGAGATTGAGGTGTGTTTGTGAGTGTTATTTGAGACTAGATGAGACCCACTTCATTTATATAAATACTTTTGTGCCTACTGGGTAAACTCCAGGGATACAAAAGGGAATAAGATGCAGTCCTTTTCCTAAGGGAGCATGTAATTTGTGGGGCAAGATAAGTGAATAAACCTATAATTAGAATACAATGCAAAACATGGCATGAAGCTCTTCAACTCTACCATTATGCTCTTGAAACAGTGTAATGGCAAGGATCCTTTATAGCTGAGGGAACTCTTCTGTGAAAAATAAATCTAACATTGGAAAGTAAAGCGCACGGTACTAGCAACAAGATTTCAGGATCCAGCTCCACTGATGTGGTGTGAAGGACCTTCCTAGGGCTAATGGCGAAACCCAAAATAGCCTCTGGTTTTTCAGTTTCCAGGTTGGAGATAATTCCTGCCTCTCCTGGCATAGCTGTATCTGTATTTGCTGCTTGTCTTTTCCCAAGCAGCAATGAGACACCTTGGTACTGTGTTAAGATGAAAGTCTTGTGAAAACCCATAAGCCCCAGTTAGAGAAGGGTTTTTGCCACTACATTTGTAGACAAGCCATATCTGTAGAAATGTAGAGTCCCGGGGCCTGCTATAAGTAGAGAGTGTCTTGTTCTAGGGGGATTGATGGCACATGCATGCACAGTGGTTCAGTTCGGTTCAGCTGTTCAGTCGTATCTGACTCTTTGGGACCCGATGGACTGCAGTACACCAGGCCTCCCTGTCCATCACCAAATCCTGGAGCTTACTCAGATTCATGTCCATTGAGTTGGTGATGCCATCCAACCATCTCATCCTCTGTCATCCCCTTCTCCCATCTTCAATCTTTCCCAGCATCAGGGTCTTTTCCAATGACTTGGTTCTTTGCATCAAGTGGCCAAAGTATTGGAGCTTCAGCATCAGTCCTTCCAATGAATATTCAGGACTGATTTCCTATAGGATGGACAGGTTGGATCTCCTTGCTGACCAAGGGACTCTCAAGAGTCTTCTCCAACACCACAGTTCAAAAGCATCAATTCTTCGGCACTCAGCTTTCTTTGTACTCCAACTCTCACATCCATACATGACTACTGGAAAAACCATAGTTTTGACTAGACAAATCTTTGTTGGCAAAGTAATGTCTCTGCTTTTTAAATATGCTGTCTAGCTTGGTCACAGCTTTTCTATTTCTAAAAGTCTGTTTCCCAGTCCTGTGTAAGTTCTGGCGGCTCTATGGTGGGGTTAATGGCGACCTCCTCCAAGAGGGCTTATGCCATACCCAGGTCTGCTGCGCCCAGAGCCCCTGCCCCCACAGCAGTCCACTGCTGACCCATACCTCCGCAGGAGACACCCAGACACAGTTCTGTCTCAGTCTCTGTGGGGTCTCTGGGTCCTGGTGTGCACAAGGTTTGTTTGAGCCCTCTGAGCATCTCTGGCGGCACATGCATGCACAGAAGTAGATGCTAGTTAATGCTGATATGCGGGGGACTCAGTATTGCAGTAGACACTGACAACTTCTTTTTTTTTCATTAACCTGTTTTGTCTTTTCAAATATTTGCTAAAACCTCACTGTCCTTAAACATCAGTTAGTTTGTTTTTGCTGTTCCATGGTGGATCTAGAAGTTATTGGTCATTAAACACTGACTGCAAGAGAACTATGGCTGGGATCCAGATTCCATAGCAGCTAACTTGAGAGTCAAGAGAAGATTCCCAGAGATGATCTCCCAGGCCAAAGCATCTCTTAATCACTACAAGACTTTTGGCTCCAGTCTCCTGAGTAGGAATCCTAGCTTTGGTGACATGGGCCGAATGAGCCAATGTCTTCTTTTGCCTCCAGGTCTCAGGCCTAGACAGAAGCCATCTAGTCTGCCTCCTGGGCACCTCGCTCCTGGCCCACCTCCCTGTCTTGATCCTCAAACCATTTTCCTGTTGAGGGGAAGCATGGAGTGATAAATCTAAGGAAAGGCGCATTTTTCCATGAGGCCCTAGAACAAAGCTGGCCTAAGATGCCCACTCTTGGACCTTCCCTTCTTAAATGGTGGGCAGTGCCAACTTGCCTTGCCAGCTGTTTGGGAGGATGTAATCCAAAAGAGGGCTGATTCAAAAAAAGAAAACGTGAACACATGAACTTGAGAGCTTTTATCATCCTACTACAGATGCCGTTCTCCAGTTCCAAGGCCCAGCACTCTTCTTCAGCCTTGGGGCGGGGTGGGAGGGGGGAAGAGGAGAGACCAGCAGAGCGTGTCCTGCATCCCATCCTTATTATGTCTCGCCTGACCGTGCTGACTCTCAGCCAGATTTCCCTGCTTCCCCACAGTCCAGGCATAGCCCTACTCTGTCAGAATCTGCAAGCCATCTTACTGCTGTCTACTAGATGAAGAGAGTGGAATTCAGGGACCTCCCCAAGGTGTTCTCCTATTGGTTTCCATCTTCCATTGCTCTAAGCTTTAGCCGAATTAGAGTGTCTTTCTGTTTCTCAGAGACTCTTCCTGCTTATCTGTCTCTGCATTTTTAATCCTGCCTTATCTTTTCTCCTTGTAGCCACCATCATTCCACCAGCCCCAAACCAGTCCTCCTACTGATCATTTTAGGACCAGTTCAACTGCCTTCTTTGAATTTCTGTAATGCCTTTATTATGGCAATTACCATATCCTGGAGGCCTTTAATATTGCTATTTGTCTGGATGTTTTTCTCACTCGATTACCAACTCCTTCGTGGCTTAAGGGCAGAGGCCACATTTTAAGAGTATGGCCACCCATACTCTTAGGACATTACCCAAGGCTTTGCAGAAATAGAGAAAATATTTATGGACTTAAATCTTTGAGTTTTGGACTTCTTTTGAGCATTCAGGACTGTAGCATTTCTCCAGCACGCCTACAGAGCAACAGTGATCTAGTTAGGCCTGGCCTCGGATCCTTTTGGATACCAAAAGGTTATGTGTCTGAGTGGGTGGTAGGTATATTCTGGGAAGCCATCAGGGCAATGCCATCATATTTTAATTACAGCACTGGCAGTGGTGCTACTTTTAGCAAACAGCAGTAACAAGCAGTAACACTTGGGCGGGCCAGCCACCGGAAATTGGCCTCTCTCTCTGTTTCTGCTCCCCCTTTTCTCAATCCATCACCTGTATTTATTCCCGCAGTAATTTAAACACCTGTCTAGATGGAATGCGTGCAGTGTGTCCCTACCCCACACATTCAGATATTTGCTCACCTGCCTCATTCGGAAGGCTGGCTCTAAAATAAACAAGAGTTTTGGTACTGAAAGGAAAAACACCCTGAGGTCAGCATGGCAGCGGACATGAGGAAGGGAACGGGAGTGGAACTTCTGCAGAAGCTGCTCCGAGAGAGTGGGAGCAGAGGCAGAGGAGGGGGAGGAGGAGGGCAAGGGGTGAAACATCTGCCAGCGGACCCTAAGGCCCAGGTGGGCCTCGGCACACATGCACGCACGCACGCACGCACGTGCTCGACACTGGATTCTCCTACAGGCCGTCCTTCCCTTAGAGAAAGGCAGGGGTGGAAGAATGTTTAACAAGCAGATTGTTATGAGGCCTAAATATCTTGGTTTGTTTTTTATACATACTTGTACTTATTTATTTGTTTGGGCTTTTCTCTTGTCATGGCGACTAGGGCCACTCTGGAGTTGGGCCTGTGGGCTTCTCATTGCAGTGGCTTCTCTTTCTGTGGAACACGGGCTTTAGGGCATGCAGGCTTCCATAGTTGAGGCTCCCGGGCTCCAAAGCACAGGCTCAATAGGTGTGGCACGCGGGCTTAGTCGCTCGGAGGCATGTGGGATCTTCTCGGATCAGGGATCAAACCCGTGTCTCCTGCATTAGCAGGCGGATTGTTTATCATTGAGCCACCAGGGAAGCGCTTGTCTTGATTTATTTTTCATGACCACCATTTTTCATGGCGGCGTGATAAGCTAGATTTGAAGTTCCGTGAAGCTTGTTCCAAACTGTTTCATCCACTTTTTCATCCTTGGCATACGTGACATTATGCATGTTAATGTTTGAACATCCAAATGACAGTGAGACATAGTAAAGCCTCAGAGTTCTTGACAGAATTGTTTTCTCTACTCCTTCCCTTTGGTGGTTTTGTGTGTTGTTCCCCACTCCATTAGGGCATTTCTGCTGGTTTTCGGACGACCCCTGAGCTTTATGGAGGACTAGATTTGAAAGGTTCCTCTTTCCTTTTCTTTCCTTTCCCACCATGCCCTGCAGCAAGTGCTTCTCAAGCTTAGAGATGCACATGAGTGACCTGTGGCTCTTGTCAAATACAGATTTCTGTTCACTGGGGCTGAGATTGGGCTGAGTCTGCATTTTTAACAAACTCCTGGATAATGCAAATGCCAGTCCACAGACAGAATAGTAAGTTCAGGTTGAAAGTTATAAGGCAGTGGGAATAACTCAGTGGTTAAAACTAGAAAATCAGGAGGTTTTGTATCAGGCAAAACAGGAATTGAAACTAGGGGCTTATAGATAACAATTATTTGTTCCTGAACAAATTATTTTACCTCTTAATCTCAGTTTCCCCATCTGTAAATGAGGGCAATAATTGTACCTAACAGATGCATCTTGAAGATTGAGTTATTTGTCTTGAACAATGCCTGGCAAAAACAAAATAATGATTAAAGTTAGCCATCATTAGCGCTAATCCAACTTTTTTGCTATTACTATTATTGTAAAGGAACCTGAAAGATTTTGTATTTGCTTAAAAACTA
Organism: Ovis canadensis; assembly: GCF_042477335.2. Classification (NCBI taxonomy): domain Eukaryota; kingdom Metazoa; phylum Chordata; class Mammalia; order Artiodactyla; family Bovidae; genus Ovis; species Ovis canadensis. The sequence continues at coordinate 97,489,426 of NC_091251.1, forward strand.
ACTATGGCAAAACATTTTAGAGATCCAAACATAGACTTGTAAAGTTCTTATAAGCAACATAAAGATGTTGATATCCTTCATCAATAAGACGTTCTTTATCCTGACTTCCAGACCCCTTTGTGACTAGTGGTGTAAATTCGTGAGTTGACCAGCCTGGATTTAGTAGCATAGTCTCTGATTATTAGCCCAGAGAAGCCAACTGGCCCAATGGCGACTGTGCTGTGCAAAGTCACTTCAGTTGTGTCCGACTCTGTGCGACCCTGCCAGGCTCCTCTGTCCATGGGATTCTCCAGGCCAGAATTCTGGAGTGGGTTGCCAGACCACTTCAACCTTAGTAGCCTGATCCTCCTCACTAAAATGATGAGCCTCTGTTTTGTGACTGGTGCTGTGTCTTTATGTGTTGTGAGCCTTGTCATTAAAAAAAAATTCTTTAGTAGTGACATGTTACCCATTTGTTGCAAATCAGGTGTAATTAAATGCCATTTTCCACTTTCTCTTCATTTTATCAAAGCTGGTTTTGTTATGTTATCTGGAGAAATGTAGATGGACAGGGAAGCAAAGGGAGCCTATGACAGAAATAGTCATTGTCATTCTGTCCCTTTAAGGAAGAAACTGCCAGGTGTGAACTCTAATTGGCTTATAGAGTTTCTTAAGACCTGCCCTGCCCTTTGGTCAGCCCTATCCCTAGTCAAGACAAGGTGTAGCTAGGGCCACCAGAGTTGATGTGTGAATCTGTTTTAGTTCAGGAAATTCTTCTGCCTATTCTAGAAAAAACTGAGAAGCTAAAAGAACTAAGACATTCAAAACTCATTTAATCTGGAGATAATTTGCCTAGACTGAACTTCAGTTTAGTTCAGTTCAGTCGCACAGTTGTGTCCAACTCTGCGACCCCATGAATCGCAGCACTCGAGGCCTCCCTGCCCATCACCAGCTCCCGGGGTTCACTCAGACTCACGTCCATGGAGTCCGTGATGCCATCCAGCCATCTCATCCTCTGTCGTCCCTTTCTCCTCCTGCCCCCAATCCCTCCCAGCATCAGAGTTTTTTCCATTGAGTCAACTCTTCACATGAGGTGGCCAGAGTACTGGAGTTTCAGCTTTAGCATCAGTCCTTCCAAAGAAATCCCAGGGCTGATCTTCAGAATGGACTGGTTGGATCTCCTTGCAGTCCAAGGGACTCTCAAGAGTCTTCTCCAACACCACAGTTTGAAAGCATCAATTCTTTGGCGCTCTACCTTCTTCACAGTCCAACCATCACATCCATACATGACCACAGGAAAAACCATAGCCTTGACTAGACGGACCTTAGTCGGCAAAGTAATGTCTCTGCTTTTGAATATGCTATCTAGGTTTGTCATAATTTTCTTCCAAGGAGTAAGCGTCTTTTAATTTCATGGCTGCAGTCACCATCTGCAGTGATTTTGGAGCCCCCAAAATAAAGTCTGACACTGTTTCCCTATCTGTTTCCCATGGAGTGATGGGACTGGATGCCATGATCTTCATTTTCTGAATGTTGAGCTTTAAGCCAACATTTTCACTCTCCTCTTTTACTTTCATCAAGAGGCTTTTTAGCTCCTCTTCACTTTCTGCCATAAGGGTGGTGTCATCTGCATATCTGAGGTGATTGATATTTCTCCCGGCAGTCTTGATTCCAGCTTGTGCTTCTTCCAGTCCAGCATTTCGCATGATGTACTCTGCATAGAAGTTAAATAAGCAGGGTGACAATATACAGTCTTGACATACTCCTTTTCCTATTTGGAACCAGTCTGTTGTTCCATATCCAGTTCTAACTGTTGCTTCCTGACCTGCATACAGATTTCTGAAGAGGCAGGTCAGGTGGTCTGGTATTCCCATCTCTTGAAGAATTTTCCACAGTTTATTGTGATCCACACAGTCAAAGGCTTTGGCATAGTCAATAAAGCAGAAAGAGATGCTTTTCTGGAACTCTGTTGCTTTTTCCATAATCCAGCGGATGTTACCAATTTGATCTCTGGTTCCTCCGCCTTTTCTAAAACCAGCTTGAACATCAGGAAATTCATGGTTCACATATTGCTGAAGCCTGGCTTGGAGAATTTTGAGCATTACTTTACTAGCGTATGAGATGAGTGCAATTGTGCGGTAGTTTGAGCATTCTTTGGCATTGCCTTTCTTTGGGATTGGAATGAAAACTGACCTTTTTCAGTCCTGTGGCCACTGCTGAGTTTTCCAAATTTGCTGGCATATTGAATGCAGCACTTTCACAGCATCATCTTTCAGGATTTGAAACAGCTCAACTGGAATTCCATCACCTCCACTAGCTTTGTTCGTAATGATGCTTTCTAAGGCCCACTTGGCTTCACATTCCAGGATGTCTGGCTCTAGATGAGTGATCACACCATCATGATTATCCAGGTCGTGAAGATCTTTTTTGTACAGTTCTTCTGTGTATTCTTGCCACCTCTTCTTAATATCTTCTGCTTCTGTTAGGTCCATACCATTTCCATCCTTTATCGAGCCCATCTTTGCATGAAATTTTCCCTTGCTATCTCTAATTTTCTTGAAGAGATCTCTAGTCTTTCCCATTCTGTTGTTTTCCTCTATTGCTTTGCGTTGATCGCTGAAGAAGGCTTTCTAATCTCTTCTTGCTATTCTTTGGAACTCTGCATTCAGATGCTTATATCTTTCCTTTTCTCCTTTGCTTTTTGCCTCTCTTCTTTTCACAGCTATTTGTAAGGCCTCCCCAGACAGCCATTTTGCTTTTTTACATTTCTTTTCCATGAGGATGGTCTTGATCCCTGTCTCCTGTACAATGTCACGAACCTCATTCCATAGTTCATCAGGCACTCTATCTATCAGATCTAGGCCCTTAAATCTATTTCACACTTCCACTGTATAATCATAAGGGATTTGATTTAGGTCATACCTGAATGGTCTAGCGGTTTTCCCTGTTTTCTTCCATTTCAGTCTGAATTTGGTAATAAGGAGTTCATGATCTGAGCCACAGTCAGCTCCTGGTCTTGATTTTGTTGTGTATAGAGCTTCTCCATCTTTGGCTGCAAAGAATGTAATCAGTCTGATTTTGGTGTTGACCATCTGGTGATGTCCATGTGTAGAGTCTTCTCTTGTTTTGTTGGAAGAGGGTGTTTGCTATGACCAGTGCATTTTCTTGGCAAAACTGTATTAGTCTTTGCCCTGCTTCATTCTGCATTCCAAGGCCAAATTTGCCTGTTACTCCAGGTGTTTCTTGACTTCCTACTTTTGCATTCCAGTCCCCTATAATGAAAAGGACATCTTTTGGGGGTGTTAGTTCTAAAAGGTCTTGGAGGTCTTCATAAAACCGTTCAACTTCAGCTTCTTCAGCGTTACCGGTTGGGACATAGACTTGGATAACTGTGATATTGAATGGTTTGCCTTGGAAATGAACAGAGATCATTCTGTCGTTTTTGAGATTGCATCTGAGTACTGCGTTTCAGATTCTTTTGTTGACCATGATGGCTACTCCATTTCTTCTGAGGGATTCCTGCCCACAGTAGTAGATATAATGGTCATCTGAGTTAAATTCACTCATTCCAGTCCATTTTAGTTCGCTGATTCCTAGAATGTCAACGTTCACTCTTGACATCTCTTGTTTGACCACTTCCAATTTGCCTTGATTCATGGACCTGACATTCCAGGTTCCTATGCTTTATTGCTCTTTACAGCATCAGACCTTGCTTCTATCACCAGTCACATCCACAGCTGGGTATTGTTTTTGCTTTGGCTCCATCCCTTCATTCTTTCTGGAGTTATTTCTCCACTGATCTCCAGTAGCATATTGGGCACCTACTGACCTGGGGAGTTCCTCTTTCAGTATCCTATTATTTTGCCTTTTCATACTGTTCATAGGGTTCTCAAGGCAAGAATACTGAAGTGGTTTGCCATTCCCTTCTCCAGTGGACCACATTCTGTCAAAGGCAGGCATAAATCTGTACTCATAGGATTCAGCCAGATCTGGTCAAGGCGCTAGAGCTGTACTGTCCAATAAGATGGCAATGGCCTTCATGTGGCTTTTAAAATTTAAGTTAAATACAGTTTACAATCCAGTTCCTCAGTCACATTGGCCATATTTCAAGTGCACAATAGTCATCTGTGGCTGGTGACTACTGTATGGAACTGTGCAGCTTATAGAACATTTCCATCACAATATGTTCTATGGGATAGTACTGTTCTAGAACAAGGATTGAAAATAGTTGTCTCCCCTGTCAGTTCTGATTAATTGGAGACAGCTGCCTGGAGGACTGTGTAAAGAAGACTCTGAGGCCATAGCTAAGTGAGCCCCAAATTATTTTATTACTCATTAGCAATGTATGTCCTGGGAAGACAGAGCTGGGTGGTATGGAGGTAATTATGGCCTTGGATACTGAGTGTCTTCTAAACAAAAATCACAGAAATAAGAGTTGAATATTTAGAGGGGCAAGTTGTTGTTATTTAATAGAGACAGACTCCTTTTTTGTTTTTCTTTAGTAGGAATCCTTTGCATAGAAAGATGAAAACCTTCAAAACTTTTCTTATTCCTTACGTACTCTCACATTTAAGCAGTGGTCTTTTTTTGGTATCTTTCTCAAAATAAATTAAGGATGCTTTGCTTTTATGTAGAAGGAAATAACAATGGCTACCAAGTCTTGATTTATCCATGAAATGCAGAGTGGATGTTACATGAAAAAATAAAATTCGCTGCAACTCCAAAATTAGTTTTATGTTCATACCATCTCTTACTGTATCTGCCAAGAAACAAAACTGATTGAGGATAGTCTTGTTTGGAGTTTTTTGTTAGTCTGTTTCTCTAATATGCTATGATGAAGGTGACAAGTGGGAAATAAAATTTAAGGAAAAGGAGAAAAAGCTGGAATAGTTAGGTATAATCAATTCCTGTATAATTACTATTTTCAGAATTTGAGGTCTGTTTCTGATCATATTTTCAAAACCTTCTAGTAATTAAGGACAACTAAGACTATTTCCCTATTTGTTTCAAAACTGGAAAATGCCTTTTAAAACAAGAGTACCAGTTCTGCAACTGTTATGTGACCTTGAACCAATGACTTACCATAACTTCTCTGACCCTTAGTTTCTCCGTATCTGAGAAGGGAGTACTCGGGATTTCCTAACAGTTCAGTGGTTAGGACACCCCTCTCCCACTACCAAGGGGCTGAGTTCAATGCCTGGTATAGGAACTAAAATCCCAGAAAACCATGTGGAGTGACCAAAAAAAGAGAGAGAGAGAAAAGAGTATCACAGTATCTACCTCTGTGAATCATGGAGGGAGATAAAAACCTCACTTAGAAGTACCTGGCACTTCTCCGGTAAGGACTCAGATGCTAAGCCATAGGATTAGGATAAAGTATACCACATGCATTTGGAAGAGGACTTTCTGTTTTCCTCTTGGCCCTGCCATCTAGTCAGTGTGTTACCTTTACCTAATTATTTACCTCTCAAGACTTCAGTTGCCTCTTCTGTAAAATGAGAGTAACGATAGAAGTTTCTTGAAAGGCTGGCTCAGGGTTAAGTGAAATTGTGCACATCAAGATGATGCATCTAAGCTGTGGGTCCCCAGCTCCCGGGCCACAGACCCGTTAGGACCGGGGCTGCCCAGCAGGAGGTGAGCAGAGGGTGAAGTTTCATCTGTGTGTATACCCGCTTCCCATGGCTTGCCTTACTGCCCGAGCTCAGCCTTCTTTCAGATCAGCAGCATCAGATTCACATAGGCATGAATCCTAACCCTAAAGTCAAGGCCGAATATTCTGAGATTGCCACGAAATAAGGTGCACAATAAATGTAATGCGTTTGAATCACCCCCAAAACCCATCCACCCCTCCCCCAGTCCAAGGAAAAATTATCTTCCACAAAACCGGTCCCTGGTGCCCATAAGGCTGAGGACTGCTGAGCTAAGCCCATGGCACTTGGTGAGCATTCAGTAAATGTTGGCGATTATGATGAAAATGATGCTTCAGTCCCTAAGTCGTGTCTGACTCTTTCGACCCCATGGACTGTAGCCCCCCCAGGCTCCTCTATCCATGAAATTTCCCAGGCAAGAATACTGGAAGGGGTTGCCATTTTCTTCTCCATGGATCTTCCTGATCCAGGCAGTCTCCTGCGTTGCAGACAGATTCTTTACCGGCTAAGCTGCCAGGGAAGCCCACGATGAGGACAACGATGTTTCAATTAAAGGCGGTCTGGCCAAAAGAGAGAAAATATACCGAGTCTGATATCTCTTCTCCTTCCCATTCACTCATGTCCAAGCCAGAAAGTTTATACTAACATGGTAAAGTATGTACATTTTGTTTATTTTATTGCTGTCCCACTATAAATTATTAATAAGCCTTTTTTATTAGGTTTTTGGCACAACCGACTAAGACAGTAATTGGAGAAGCTGTAAGTTATCAGAAAGACCTTTCTACTTGGTAATGTCTTTAAAAGCTGTAAGCTCATGTCTAATTTGAAAAGCGTAATCTTTAGGGCCAGGGGTCTAATTTGAGAAGCCTAATCTTTAGGGCAGAGAAGGCAATGGCACCCCACTCCAGTACTCTTGCCTAGAAAATCCCATGGATGGAGGAGCCTGGTAGGCTGCAGTCCATGGGGTCGCTGAGGGTCGGACACGACTGAGCAACTTCACTTTCCCTTTTCACTTTCATGCATTGGAGAAGGAAATGGCAACCCACTCCAGTGTTCTTGCCTGGGGAATCCCAGGGATGGGGGAGCCTGGTGGGCTGCCGTCTATGGGATCGCACAGAGTCTGACGCGACTGAAGTGACTTAGCAGAATCTTTAGGGCCAAGGGGGTTAGTGTTGGGGCAAGGGTGAGCTGAGTCCTGGGGGGAGTCCGACTGTCTGAGCACCTTTGTTGCTTCTAGGTAGGGGTGCAGGAAGAGGGTCAGGCCCTTCAGAGGGGCCAGAGGGCACTGCCGCCACCTTCTGCGCTGTCTTCCCCCTTTCGTCAACGTGGTCTTTCTTCTCTTCTGGTAGTGGCAGAGAGGGGTCAAAAATATTTGAGTCTTTGGTGTGAAGACACAGTCCTGGGCAGTTGTCACTTACTGAATTCTGTAACTAGGAATGAAGCACTAGACTGCTAAAAATGACTTAGTTTCTTTCAGATTTTAAAAAAAATCCTATCTGTGTCAAAGTTGTTAGCTTCCTGGAACACTTTTCTTGGAAGTTAAATCTCCTCACATCACTCTTCCCTGTATCTCCCACTCAGCACCCTGCCTTCAGCCTTGAGTCCCCCCACCCCTTTCCAGCATCCTCTGTGCATCTCATTTGAAATGCTTCTCGAAGCCTCCTTTTCTGATTCCACTCTTCCCATCCAAGTTTTAAGCTTATCAGCTCACACCTGTGTTTTTCATAATAATGTACTTTTTTTTCTTCTAGCTTATGAAAGTAATATATCCCTTTTAGGAATGTGTATCTGCATATGTGTGCGTTTAAGGAAATTTGGATCTGCTCTCTGTAAAGTTTCATATTGTGATTTCTTTGTTTTAATTCGAGACATCAGCATGTTCCTATAATCATTAAGTATTATGCAAAAAATTCTGGTGGATACATAACATTCCCTTATATGTTTAGAGCAAAGTTTATTTAACATAATTTATTTAAATACTGTTAGCCATTTAAATCTTTCCTTTTTCAATATTAAAAAGGATGCTTGCTTTCAGTTTCTGTTCACAGTATAGTGTAGTGAGTAAGAACAGGGAATTTGGAGTTTCAGACTATGGTCAGGTTGTAGTTCTGCCATTTATTCCTGTTTCCTTCTTTGTAAAGTGGGGATTATAATAGTACTTGCAAATAGAATTGTGAAAGAAATGTACGTAATATACTTGTTTACTCAGAGCTTGGCACATTTTAAGTTCTGCTAAATAGTAACTGCTGTTATAATACTCACCTCATGAATGATCTGCGGTTGTTTTTTTGCATAGTTCCTATAACTATGGAACTGTAGCATCAAAGTGTACAAAAATTTCGATACTTTTAATAATATGTTGGCAAATTTACTTGTAGAAAGAGCCTACCAATGAAAGATGTGTACTTACACTACACATCTAATATCACCCTTTGGCATTGTTAGGTCCTATATTTTTCATTAGTATATGTCAGTGTAGCACATAAAAGTGTTATCTTGTAATTTACATTTCTTTGGCAATAGAACTGAGTAGTTTTAATTGTTTAATTGGCTAATTATATTCGATTTTTGTAAATCATTTATTGAAGTCAGTGCCCATTTTTCTATTTCCTGGGCAACTTTTTTCTAAATCAGTGACTTTATCTAATTATTATTTATAACCAAAATCTATTCGGCATTTAGAACTTTCATATGAGGACGCAAGGGTCAGAAAGGCTAAGTAGTCTGCCTACTTCTTAGAGCCTTGCATGAGACAGAGTAAATACTTACCCGCTTTGTTGCTAAGCTTTGTATTTTACTGCACCTAGCATAGTATGGTGCATTGCATGTAGGAGGAGCGGAATAAATACTTGTTAACTTGTATTGACACTCGGGACCCTCACCTCTGCTCTTGGACGTGCACCGAGGTCACACTTTAATGCGTGCCTCTGTCACAACCACTGTGTCAGCCCAGATGAATCAGCATCGCCTGGACTCTACATGAATTCCCCAGTATGTTTTTAATGATGCTTTTCTAAAACTCTGTGAAGTCAGTTTATTTCCCTCACTTCATTTCTAGGTAACAAACCTGAATTTGGCAAGCAGCGTCATAAACAGAAGCAGTGCTTCAACTCCCCCCACACTTCGGCCTGTCATCAGTCCCAGTGGCCCAACATGGTCGATACAGTCAGACCCCCAAGCTCCTGAGAGCCACTGCACCCCTCCTGGAAGCAGGTATGTAAGGGGCATGCAGCCAGCATGTGGGTCACACAGAGGCAGCCTGTCCTACGCAAGTCATTCCCACTTTGAGTTGCCTGCACAGACACCAGGAAGACGGATGCCTCTCTCCATGTGTCCTAACCCTCTGATGCTTCAATGCAGGGCCTCCTTTTACTTGTAAGACAGTTTTTGGCCAAATCAAATGAAAAGGAAATTTCTGATACAGTTTAGCAAGTTTACTTCCAGGCTGAAAGAGCAAGACTTTTTTCTGTGTTTTATTTTTAATTGGAGGCTAATTGCTTTACAATGTTATGTTGGTTTGTGCCTATACAACCACACAAATGAATCAGCCATAAGTATACATATGTCCCTTCCCTCTTGAATCTCCCTCCCACCTCCCACCCCTCTAGGTTGTCACAGAGCGCTGGGTTGAGTTCCCTGTGTTATACAGCAACTTCTCACTAGCTGTGTGTATTACATATGGTAATGTATGTTTCAGTGTTACTCTCAATTCATGCCACCCTCCCTCCCCTCTGCTGTATGTGCAAATCTGTTGTCTATGTCTGCATGTTTATTCCTGAGCTGCAAATATGTTCATCTGTACCATTTTCTTAAATTTCAAATATTCATTAATATATGATATTTGTTTTTCTCTGACTTGCTTCACTCTCTATAACAGGCTCTAGGTTTGTCCACCTCACTAGAACGGACTCAGATTCATTCCTTTTTATGGTTGAGTGATATTCCACTCGTATATGTACCGCAACTTCTTTATCCATTTATCTGTCAGTGGAGATCTTGGTTATGTCCATGTCCTAGCTATTGTAAATAGTGGTGCAAAGAACTTCGGGGGGCATATGTGTCTTTTTGAATTATGGTTTTCGCAGGCTATATGGGCTTCCTAGGTGGTGCTAGTGGTAAAGAATCTACCTGCCAGTGTAGGAGACACAGGAGACATGGGTGTGATCCCTGGGTTGAGAAGATCCCTGGAGCAGAAAGTGGCAACCCACTTCGGTATTCTTGCCTGGAACTTCCATGGACAGAGGAGCCTGGTGGGATACAGTCCTTGGGGTCATGAAGAGGTGGATGTGACTGAGCACACACACTCAGGGTATATGCCCAGTAGTGGGATTGCTGGGTCATACAGCAGTTTTATTCCCAGTTTTTTAAGAAGTCTCTGTACTGTCCTCCATAGTGGCTGTATCAATTTTCATTCCCACCAACTGTGCACGAGGGTTCTCTTTTCTCCACATCCTCTCCAGCAATTTTTGTTTGTAGATTTTTTGATGATGGTGGCCATTCTGACCAGTGTGAGGTGATACCTTCTAGTAGTTTCGATTTGCATTTCTCTAATAATGAGCAGTGTTGAACATTTTTTCATGTGTGTATTAGCCATCTGTATGTCTTCTTTGGAGAAATATCTGTTTAGGTCTTCTGTCCATTTTTTTTGATTGGGTTGTTTTCCTGATATTGAGCTGCATGAGCTACTTGTATATTTTGAAGACTAATCCTTTGTCAGTTGCTTCATTTGCAGTTAGTTTCTCCCATTCTGAAGATTGTCTTTTCACCTTGTATTTGGTTTCCTTTGCAAAAGCTTTTAAGTTCAACTAGGTCCCATTTGTTTTTATTTCCATTACTCTTAGAGGTGGGTCATAGAGGATCTTGCTGTAATGTACGTAAAAGAGTCTTCTGCCTATGTGTTCATCTAAGTTTTATAGTTTCTGGTCTTACATTTAGGTCTTTAATCCATTTTGAGTTGATTTTTGTGTGTAGTGGTGGGAAATGTTCTATATTCATTCTTTTATACATAACTGTCCAGTTTTCCCAGCACCACTTATTGAAGAGACTGTCCTCTTTCCATTGCATATTCTTGCCTCCTTTGTCAAAGACGGGGTGCCCATAGGTGTGTGGGTTTATCGCTGGGCTTTCTATCATGTTCCATTGATCTGTATATCTGTTTTTGTGCCAGTACCATACTGCCTTGATGACTGTAACTTTGTAGTATAGTCTGAAGTCAGGAAGGTTGATTTCTCTAGCTCCATTTTTCTTAAGATTGCTTTGGCCATTCGGGTTCTTAGAAATTATGAAATATTTTGTTCTAGTTCTGTGAAAAATGCTATTGGCAATTTGATAGGGATTGCATTGAATCTGTAGATTGCTTGGGTAGTAGAGTCATTTTCATAATTTTGATTCTTTGAATCCAAGAACATGCTATATCTCTTCATCTGTTTGTGTCATCTTTGATATCTTTCATGAGTATCTTATAGTTTTCTGTATAGTTTTCTGTCCTTTATCTCTTTAGGTAGGTTTATTCCTGGGTATTTTATTCTTTTGGTTGCAGTGGTGAGTGGGATTGAGTCCTTAATTTCTCTTTCTGATTTTTTGTTATTAGTGTATAGAAATACAGAGGATTTCTGTGTGTTGATTTTGTATCATGTGACTTTACTAAATTCATTGATTAGCTCTAGTAATATTCTGATAGGATCTTTACTATCTTTCTATGTATAGTATCATATTATCTGCAGGCAATGAGTGTTTTACTTCTTTTTTTCCGATCTGGATTCATTTTATTTCTTTTTCTTCAGTGATTGCCATGGGTAGGACTTCCAAAACTGTTGAATAATAGTAGTGAGAGTGGGCACCCTTGTCTTGTTCCTGATCTTGGAGGCTGTGCTTTCAGTTTTTTACCACTGAGGATACTGTTTGCTGTGGATTTGTCATATATGGCCTTTATTATGTTGAGGTAGGTTCCTTCTATGCCAGTTTTCTGAAGAGTTTTTATCATAAAAGGGTGTTGTTTTTGTCCAGAGCTTTTTCTGCATCTGTTGAGATTATCATATGATTTTTATCTTTCAATTGGTTAATATGGTGATCACATTGATTGATTTGCATATATTGAAGAATCTCTGCATCTTTGGGATAAACCCCACTTGATCATGGTGTATAATCCTTCTAATGTGTTGTTGGATTCTCTTTGCTATAATTGTGTAGGACTTTTGCATCTATGTTCATCAGTGATACTGGCCTATAATTTTCTTCTTTTGTGATGTCCCCTTGTCAGATTTTGGTATCAGGGTGATGGTGGCCCCATAGAATGAGTGTTCCTCACTGTGCAGTTTTTTGGAAGAGTTTGAGAAGGTTAGACATTAGCTGTTCTCTAAACGTTTGATTGGCTTCCCAAGTGGTGCTTGTGGTAAAGAACCTGCATGTCAATGCAGGAAACATAAGAGATGCTGGTTCAGTGCCTGGGTTGGGAAGATCCCCTGGAGAAGGGAATGGCAACCCACTCCAGTATTCTTGCCTGGAGAATCACCATTGACAGAGGAGTCTGGTGGGCTACAGTCCATAGGGTCGCAAAGAGTCAGACACAACTAAAGCAACTGAGCATACAATCATTTGATAGAATTCACCTGTGAAGCCATCTGGCCCTGGACTTTTGTTTTTTGGGAGATTTTTGATCACAGTTTTGATTTCAGTGCTTCTGATTGATCTGTTCATAATTTCTATTTTTTCCTGGTTCAGCCTTGGAAGGTTGAACTTTCCCAAAAATTTGTCCATTTCTTTTAGGTTGTCCGTTTTATTGGCATATCAGTTCAGTTCAGTCACTCAGTCGTGTCTGACCCTGTGTGACCCCATGGACTGCAGCATGCCAGGCTCCCCTGTCCATCACCAGCTCCCAGAGCCTACTCAAACTCGTGTCCATAGTGTTGGTGATTGCCATCCAAACATCTTATCCTCTTCCTCTGTCATGCCCTTCTCTTCCCATCTTCAATCTTTCCCAGCATCAGGGTCTTTTCAGATGAGTCAGTTCTTCACATCAGGTGGCCAAAGTATTATAGTTTCAGCTTCACCATCAGTCTTTGCAATGAATATTCAGGACTGATTTCCTTTAGGATTAACTGGTTTGATCTCCTTGCAGTCTAAGGGACTCTCAACAGTCTTCTCCAACACCACAGTTCAAAAGCATCAATTCTTTGGCGCTCAAGTTTCTTTATAGTCCATCTCTCACATCCATATATGACCACAGGAAAAACCATAGCTTTGACTAGACAGACCTTTGTTGGCAAAGTAATGTCTCTGCTTTTTAATATGTCTAGCTTTTCTTCCAAGGGGCAAGTGTCTTTTAATTTCATGGCTGCAGTCACCATCTGCAGTGATTTTGGAGCCCCCCAAAATAAAGTCTGTCACTGTTTCCATTGTTTTTCCAACTATTTGCCATGAAGTGATGGGACTAGCAGCTCAGGTGATCTGGTATTGCCATCTCTTTCAGAATTTTCCACAGTTTATTGTGATCCACACACTCAAAGGCTTTGGCATAGTCTATAAAGCAAGGGAACATTTCATGCAAAGATGGTCTCGATAAAGGACAGAAATGGTATGGACCTAACAGAAGCAGAAGATATTAAAAAGAAGTGGCAAGAATACACAGAAGAACTGTACAAAAAAGATCTTCACAACCCAGATAATCACAATGGTATGATCACCCATCTGGAGCCAAACATCCTGGAATGTGAAGTCAAGTGGGCCTTAGAAAGCACCACTGTGAACAAAGCTAGTGGAGGTGATGGAATCCCAGTTGAGCTATTTCAAATCCTGAAAGATGATGCTGTGAAAGTGCTGTACTCAATATGCCAGCAAATTTGGAAAACTCAGCAGTGGCCACAGGACTGGAAAAGGTCAGTTTTCATTCCAATCCCAAAGAAAGGCAATGCCAAAGAATGCTCAAACTACCACACAATTGCATTCATCTCACACATTAGTAAAGTAATGCTCAAAATTCTCCAAGCCAGTCTTCAGCAATACATGAACCGTGAACTTCCTGATGTTCAAGCTGGTTTTAGAAAAGGCAGAGGAACCAGAGATCAACTTGCCAACATCCGCTGGATCGTGGAAAAAGCAAGAGAGTTCCAGAAAAACATCTACTTCTGCTTATTTAACTTATATGCAGAGTATATCATGAGAAACGCTGGGGTGGAAGAAGCGCAAGCTGGAATTAAGATTGCCGGGAGAAATATCCGTAACCTCAGATATGCAGATGACACCACCCTTATGGCAGAAAGTGAAGAGGAACTAAAAAGCCTCTTGATGAAAGTGAAAGAGGAGAGTGAAAAAGTTGGCTTAAAGCTTCACATTCAGAAAACTAAGATCATGGCATCTGGTCCCATCACTTCATGGGAAATAGATGGGGAAAGAGTGGAAACAGTGTCAGACTTTATTTTTGGGGGCTCCAAAATCACTGCAGATGGTGACTGCAGCCATGAAATTGAAAGATGCTTACTCCTTGGAAGGAAAGTTATGACCCACCTAGACAGCATATTGAAAAGCAGAGACATTACTTTGCCAACAAAGATCCATCTAGTCAAGGCTATGCTTTTTCCAGTAGTCACGTATGGATGTGAGCGTTGGACTATGAAGAAAGCTGAGCACCGAAGAATTGATGCTTTTGAACTGTGGTGTTGGAGAAGACTCTTGAGAGTCCCTTGGACTGCAAGGAGATCCAACCAGTCCATTCTAAAGGAGATCAGCCCTGGGTGTTCCTTGGAAGGACTAATGCTAAAGCTGAAACTCCAATACTTTGGCCACCTCTTGCAAAGAGTTGACTCATTGGAAAAGACTCTGATGCTGGGAGGGATTGAGGGCAGGAAGAGAAGGGGATGACAGAGCATGAGATGGCTGGATGGCATCACCGACCCGATGGACGTTAGTTTGAGTGAACTCCAGGAGTTGGTGATGGACAGGAAGGCATGGCGTGCTGCTATTCATGGGGTTGCAAAGAGTTGGACATGACTGAGCGACTGAACTGACTGAACTGAACTGATGGTACTGGATCCCAAGATCTTAGTTTTCTGAACGTTGAGTTTTAAGCCAGCTTTTTCACTCTTCTCTTTCACTTTCATCAAGAGGCTCTTTAGTTCTTCACTTTCTGCCATAAGGGTGGTGTCATCTGCATATCTGAGGTTACTAGTATTTCTCCCAGTGATCTTGATCCCAGCTCTTTCTTCATCCAGCCTGCTGCTTGTAGAATTCTCTTCTGATCCTTTGTCCTTCTACATTGCCTGTTGTCACTTCTTTTATCACTTCTAATTTTGTTGATTTGAATCTCCTCCCTTTTTTTCTTAATGAGTCTGGCTAATGTTTTGCCAATTTTGTTTATTTTCTCAAGGAACTGGATTTTAGTTTTATTGATCTTTGCTGTTGTTTCCTTCATTCTTTTTCATTTATTTCTGCTCTGATGTTTATGATTTCTTTCCTTCTAGTAACTATGGGGTTTGTTTGTTTGGTTTGTTTTTTTTTTGGGGGGGGTTGTCTTTTTCCAGTTGCTTTAGGTGTGAGGTTAGGTTGTCTGTTAGATGTCTTTCTTGTTTCTTGAGGTAAGATTGTATTGCTATAAACTTCCCTCTTAGAACTGCTTTTGTTGCATCCCATAGGTTTTTGGTCATCATGTCTCCGTTGTCATGTGTTTCTAGGTCTTGTTTGATTTCTCTAATAACCAATTGGTTATTTAGAAGTGTTTTGTTTAACCTTCGTGTATTTGTGTTTTTCACAGGTTTTTTTTTTTTTTCCTGTAATTTATGTCTAGTTTCAAGGTGTTGTGGTCAGAAAAGATTCTTGATACAATTTCCGTTTTCTTAAATTTACGGAGGCTTGATTTGTGACACAATATATGATCTATTCTGGAGAATGTTTGCTCCTTGTGCACGTGGGTGGAATGTCCTGAAGATGTCACTTAGGTACATTGGTCTATTGAGGTGCTCCTTTGTTGGGTGCATAAGTATTTACAGTTGTTATGTTTCCTTGATCCCTTGATTGTTATATAATGTCCTTCCTTATCTCTTGTAATATTCTTTATTTTGAAATCTGTTTTGTCTGATATGAGAATTGCTACTCTGGCTTTTTAAAATTTCCATATGCATGGAATATCTTTTTCTATCCTCTCATTTTCAGTCTGTATGAGTCCTAGGTCTGAGGTTGGTCTCTTGTAGACAGCATGTATATGGATCTTGTTTTTGTATCCATTCAGCTACTCCATGTCTTTTAGTTGGAGTGTTTGATTCATTTATATTTAAAGTAACTACTGATATATATGTTCCTATTGGGTATTTCCTTAATTGTTTTGGGTTTGTTTTTGTAAGCCTTTTCCTTCTCTTGTGTTTCCTGCCTATAGAATTTCTATTAACATTTGTTGTAAAGCTTTTTTGGTGGTGCTAAATTCTCTTAACTTTTGCTTGTCTATAAATCTTATGATTTCTCCATCAATTTTGAATGAGATCCATGCTAAGTAATCTTAGTTGTAGCTTTTTCAGTTTCATTACTTTAAATATATATTGTCATTCCTTTCTGGCCTACAGAGTTTCTACTGAAAGATCAACTGTTCTTGATCAACTGATAAATCTTTTCTACTGAACAATCCCATAAGATCAACTTATGGGATTTCTCTTATATATTACTTGTTGGCTTTCCCTTGCTGCTTTTAATATTTTTTCTTTTTGTTTGTGTTTGATAAATATGTGTCTTGGCATGTTTCTTCTTGGGTTTATCCTGTATGGGACTCTCTGTATTTCTTGGACTTCATTATTTCCTTTCCCATGTTAGGGAAGTTTTCAGATATAATCTCCTCAAAAATGTTGTCAAACCCTTTCTTTTTCTGTTCTTCTCCCTATAATTCAAATGTTGGTGCGTTTAATATTGTCCCAGGAGTCTCTGAGACTATAAATTCTTTTCATTCTTTTTTTCTTTATTCTCTTAAGCAATGATTCCTACCATTATACCTTCCAGCTCACTTATCTGTTCTCCCTCAACTATTCTGCTATCGATTCCTTCTAGAGTATTTTTAATTTTAGTAATTGTGTTATTACTGTTTACTTATTTTCTATGTCTTCTAGTTCCTTGTGAAATGTGTTAAATGATTCTTGCATTTTCTCTATTCTATTTTCAAGATTTTGGATCATCTTTGAAAAGTGAAAGAAGCTCAGTTGTGTCCACTCTTTGCGACCCCATAGACTGTACAGTCTTTCTTCAGACCAGAATACTGGAGTGGGAAGCCTTTTCCTTTTCCAGGGGATCTTCCCAACCCAGGGATTGAACCCAGGTCTCCCACATTGCAGGTGGATTCTTTACCTGCTGAGCCACCAGGAAGCCCAAGGATACTGGAGTGGGTAGCCTATCTCTTCTCTAGCAGATTTTCCTCCCAGGAATCAAATCGAGGTCTCTTGCTTTGCAGGCAGATTCGTTACCAACTGAGCTATCAGGAAAGCCCAGGATCATCTTTGCTGTCATTATTCTGAATTCTTTTTCAAGTAGTTTGCCTATTTCCTCTTTGTTTATTTGGTCTTGTTCCTTTATCTGCACAATATTTCTCTGTCTTTTCATTTTGTGCAAAATACTGTGTTTGAGGTCTGCCTTTCCCTAGGCTATGGGGTCATAGTTTCTCTTGCTTTTTGTCTCATGGATGATGTTGGTCCAGTGCCCTGTGTAGGCTTCATGTTTGAAGGCGCTTGGGCCTGCATTCTGGTGGGAGGAAGTGGGTTTTTTTCCTCTTGATGGGCAGGGCCATGTGAGGTGGTGTATTTTGGGGTGTCTGTGGGAGGCCTGTCTGCTGATGATTGGGTTGTATTTTTGTTTTGCTTGTTGTTGGGTAAGGTATCCTGTGCTAGGTGCTGCAGGCAATTGGGTGGTACTGAATCTTGATACAGGTGGAGGCCTCCGTGGGAGTTCTCACTGATTAATACTCCCCGGGGTCAAGAGTTCTCTAGTGTCCTGTACTCAACACTCCCACTCCAGAGGCTCAGGCCTTACTTCTGGTCAGGCAACCGAGATCTCACAAGCTGTTTGTTATGGCAATGCTGCTGCTGCTGCTGCTAAGTCGCTTCAGTCGTGTCTGACTCTGTGTGACCCCATAGACGGCAGCCAGGCTCCTCTGTCCCTGGGATTCCCCAGGCAAGAATTCTGTAATAAAAAGGATTAAAACAAACAAAAACCCAAGAGACTAAAAATGAACCCCAGACAAATGGTAAAAGCAAAATTAGACAAATAAAAACAAAAACAAGGGAACATACACACACACAGCACATACTGCACACTCGGAACCAAAGCACAGCAAAGAAAACAAAGTTCAAGAGAGGGACCTGGCGAACAGAGGAAACCCAAAGTAATATCAACCAGTTAAAAACAAAACCAACTAAAACACAAAGCAGAAAACAAGACCGAAGCAGAGTGTCAACTGAGGAATAAAGCAAAGAAAACAAAAGAAACAAACATGGTGAAGAAAAAAAAAACAAATAGAAAAGCAAAGTTAAGTCAAATATGTAAAGATACATGCATATTAAAGTAAAACTTCAACAAGAAAAACAGCAGCAGTAACAAAACACAAGAAGCTAAAATAGAAGTAGAAATATATAAAAGAAATTAAAAGTGTGTTCAAAAAGAGATAATAATAACAACCACAGCAACAGAAAAAAAAGAATATTTAGAACCAACTATAGAAGGAATAAAAATATAAGAATAATAATAAATGTTTTTCCCAGGTCTCAGCTATCAGCATTCTCACCCCTGACCCCACCTCACCACTGTGAGCCACACCCCACCTTCGCCTTCTTAGGAGGCCCTTCAGTACTCAGGCGGACTGGTCTCTGGACCTTCTGTGGGGACAGTTCAGATTCTAATCTGGCCCTGTTCCTACATGTGCTTGCCTCCAATGTCCAGAGCTGCCAGAGCTAGAGAATTTTCTTTTGTAGGAGTACTCATTATCCTTTTATATATTCCATAGGCAGAGAGTCTACCTAGTTGTTCTTGTGGGTTTAATTTACAGCTTATACAGCTTTTAGAAAGTTTTTTGATCCTCTTCCTTAGTCACTCCATCCCTGGAGCTTAATTGTGGTTTTATCCCCACCTCTGCATGCGGGTCATCCACAAGAGTTTGCTTCTGAGGCTTCCCTGGAGGCCTTGAGTCTGCCCCAGTGAGGACTAGGCCTGGAGGTGTAACAGCTGCTTGGATGGCATGGACCCCGGCAGGACCAGGTGCACAGGGAAGCCAGTGCCCATGGGTACAGGAGATATGGTGCTGTTGGGATTGTTTTCTAGCCTCTAGCAGCTCTGCCCTAGTGAGGGTCGAGCATGGAGGTAGTGCAGCTGCTTGGATTGCGGGGACCCCAGTGGCATATACTGTTTAATCCTTGCTCATAGTCAACATGTTCATGTATTGACTTTTGATATTTTCTCCTTGTCTCCTAATTCTTTTTTATACCTTGTATTATGCTGTGTTTCAGTAACTTTGGACTCTTTTTTTTCTTTTGAAGCATATATTTGTTTTATGTATTTTTATGTAGGTTGTCTAATTAAACTCATACTCTCTGGACAATGTTCATTTGGAAAGTGGGAAGGAAATTCCCTCTATGTAGTTGAGCAAAATGGGGGAGGATAAAATGCAAATAAATTCTGGCCATAAAGTCAGCAACTTCTACTTTAAAAAAGAAACCACTCTATTGAAATCTAGTCTCTGTCTGTATTTTAAGTCTCCCTGTGTTAAAAAAAAAAAGGGGAAGAAACAGATTCCCAGTACATCTTGGCTCTAATGGCTATTAAATCTGGGTTTAATTGTATCTGACCCTGAGTCAGATGAACTAGAGAGTAATGTGACTGTTACAATGAAGTATTCCAACCAGCTGAGGGATATTGTTCCCTCCAAATAAAGAGGCTCTACCAAGCAAGTGTCCCACCAAGTCCCCACCCCCAGGCTTCTGCCAGCCAGCCACCTCTCTGGATGCTCCCCTGCCCTGAGGAAGGGTGACCGAAGGCTCAGGCATGGAGGAAATAGCTAATTGTTGTCCAGGTATCTGTTGCCATTAGAATGATGACTTAAGGAACTAATTTGGGAAGCAGAGCCTCTGCCCAGGAAGCAAGATAAACATGAGCACATTACATCATGCTCGGGTACAGTGTCTTTCATACCAGTGATCACTGTGGTCAAGGGTGAAAAGAACCATCTCGGTTCAGAATTAGGAAGTGTTGAAGACCACGAGGCAGGACTTTTGAAGATAGGCCATCCTCCCACATGCTTCTCTTCACAGGAGAAGTCTGTCCTTTGGTGATTTACAGTTACAGAGTAACCACATTCCTAAAACATAAGTCGTAAAAAAAGAAATTGTGTTTATGCCACAGAGCTTTATTTTCCATATAAAATATTTCCAAATATTCCATTTTCATTTTACAATCCGAACCTTGTTTCTACGGAAAACATTTTCTCCGCAGTCTTGGATATATTGTTTTTATCCAAGACTGCAGTTCTTTTCCATGTGATAAACAATGTCAAGACTGTACATTTTGGACAGACACAGCATGCGGGATCAGATCCTCAACCAGGGATTGGGAATTCCACGCCCCTTGCAGTGGGAGCACGGATTCTTAACCACTGGACTGCCAACGGAAGTCCTGAGTTTCCGTACTTTTTATAGTTTGTATTTGGAGTGAAAATCATGGCTGGATTTAGAGCCTTCTCTTGGTGACACCTGTTAACGCTGAGACACACAGCAACGGAGGGATTTGTCCAGGTCAGAGGCAGGACCTGGGGCCAGCGCTGTGAATGGCCTGCTCCCAGCTAGGCTCTGCTCATGGGCTGTGGTAGGAATGGCACGTGATACAATCACCGTCCCAGCCACTGGCCCCAGAAAGTAACCCCTGCAAAGTTCCCTGGCCTTTCCCTTGAGGGTTAGTTGTACCATAACATCCCTCCCTTCACCTCTTCTTCAAGTTCAAGGTCAGTTTGTAGGCCCCATTCTAGTCCAGGGTAGCCCTAGAAAATCTTCCCCTTCCCCCAGACAACCTCTGGTTGCCAGGATAGCCTGGAAGCTCAGCTTGTGAGATCTAATTCCATGGGGAATTCCCAGAGATCCCCACCCACAGGCAGCCCTAAGTGAATTCTCAAGTGGTCCTTCCAGAACTGGCGATGACATGGGCCCCAGCCAGACCTCCCTCAAGCATTCTGCTCTGTTCCAGGCCTCAGTTTCTTTATTTACCTGTAAGTCACTGTTTTGTGAGTATTTATTTAGTCTCTTGTTTTTCCTTCCTTAGTAGTAAGGGTGACTAAGTTTAATGAATAAGGGCTTAGTAGCTTAGAGTTGTGAGTTTTATTACTGGTTTTGACACTAAGTGACCCTAAACTATTCATTTAATCTTTTTACTGGATAAGCATACTTACGCATAAACTGGCCTGTTCTGAGAGCTTTTAGGTTGTCCTTAAAGCACTTTGATCTCTCTGGAAGTGGGTGCTAAGTAAATAAAAGGTACTCTTATGTGTTCATCCACAAAAGCATCGGTGGATTCCAGTGCTGATAAACTCTCATAATTCACTCGACCAGGGGCTGCCCTGTAAACAGTGAAAAGACGTAAAGAGAATCCACTGCTGGCTGTACTTTTCATCTGCATATTGGAGGATTCAGTGACTTGGTAGCCACAGGAATGAAAACTAGTGACTCACAAGAGCTCTGCAAATAGTGTTACTTTTCATTTCCCTGTGGTGTTGCTATTGTTCTCAATTTTATGGATCATACAAGTTTTCACCAGACAACCTTGTTCTTCCCCCGCTGTTTTGAAACCATCCCAAGTGTAGCCCAGGGCTGTCGTCTCCCATTGGGTCAGTGTGAGCTCAGCCCAGCTCCTCAAATCCCTCGGTTCCTCTGGTCTGTCTGGAGTCCCTGTTGGAGCTTTGTTGTGGGAGAGGAAGGCAGAGAGCCCACGCCTTGCCCAGACAGTCTGAGGCCTGGCCGTGGAGCTTGCAGTTCCCTAGACACTCGGAGTTGGACTTGGCCAGCCATTCCTCTGTTGTTACTTTTCAGAGGTAATAAGTGAGATTAATTGCAGGCCAATCTCCAGAAGAGAAGGTAGTCAGGGCCAAATGCAGTCACATGTTTAGAAACCTGAGGTGTGCCTCTGAACAAGGCCGATTGAGAATGATACAATCCACAATGCAGGTACCAAGTGTTTGCGACCTCTTTTTTTCTTAAAGGGGTTGTATTTGACTTTTATAATACCGATGATGTTGTTGTTATTTAGTAGCTCAGTCATGTCCGAATCTTTTACGACCTCATGGACTGCAGCCCACCAGGCTCTTCTGTCCGTGGGGTTCTCCAGGCAAGAATTACTGGAGTGGGTTGCCAGTCCCTTCTCCAGAGGATCTTTCTGACCCAAGGATGGAACCTGCGTCTCCTGTTGCAGGCAGATTCCTTACCACTGAACCACCTGGGAAACCCCTAGATGCTGATACTTGGCTATTAAGCTTTTCTTTAGCCAATGAAATGGCTAGGGTTTTTCAAGCTACCTTTTAATTATCCATTTTTCTGGGCACTCGGGGAGTTATTCAGAGCTGAGAATTGATGTTGAGAGGTACCTCCTCATTACTGCCAGCCTTGCACGGAACTGGACCACGTCAGGGAGGAGCACTTTCTAGGTGAGGAGTGCATCTTTCTTTGGGAGACCTGGAAGGGTTACTGTAAAGTTTTGGCTGCTGCTTGGAATGATTTGGGAAGAACAGGGCCTCAGACAGCTTGGCAGGAGCCTGAAGCTCTGTTTTTTTCCAGTCCAGCCCTTCCTTGTGGATCGAGCTGTCAGGGAATCCCACGAATGTCTGGCTTCTGCCCCTTTGTATGTTTTTCCAGCATTTGTCATTGAATTATTTTTATCCATCTCTGGCTTTTTCACACACACAACCTGGGGATTTGTCTGTTCCTCGATGTTAAAGGTGCGGGGGAGGTTGAAGGCACAGCCCTGAGTCTGTTCTTCCTTTTTGTGACATCTTGGACCTAGGCTCCTTTGCCGGGTGGCTTCCACTCTGGAAAACAACTGTATTTTAGAACTTTAAATTCAGTCCTGGGGAATGGGTTACAATGAAGCCACAAATCTTGGAAATTTGGGTGCTATTTCACATTACCTTGTTCTTCTGCCCGCTTACTTTTTAATAATAAATTATAGTCTGGTCCCTTTCTTTTACCTAATTTTTTGGGACCAATTTCCAGAGGTTTTGATACCAGTTCAGCTAATATTTTTCTCCCTTCTTTTAGATTATTTTTTTTATGAATGTTGGTAGAGACTCAGGACTCTGACTTCCCACCTTTTCATTTTTATTCAGTCTTCAGAAATACTGAGTTTATTTTCTTTAAAAATGAGCCCTCTATTCATTTTCTGTGTATCAGGCATTGTGTTAGGACACACAAACCTGGGGATTTGTCTGTTCCTCGATGTTAAAGGCATGGGGGAGGTTGAAGGCACAGCCCTGAGTCTGTTCCTCTTTTATGTGACATAATGGACCTAGGCTGCTTGGCCAGGTGGCTTCCACTCTGGAAAACAACTGTATTTTAGAACTTTACAATTTAGAGTTCTAAAACTGTATTTTAGAACTGTAAAGCTGCTGTGGAGTCCTGACAAGTAAGACTGAATTGTCCTGTCTCCTGGAGTTCACTGGCCAGGAGCTGTCTTCTGCTTTCAGCCTGGCACACACCACTTTGTCGTTGTCGTTATTGTTGTTTAGTCTCCAAGTTGCTCTCGGTTCTTTTGTGAGCCCATGGACTGTAGCCTGCCAGGCTCCTCTTCCCAAGGCAAGAATCCTGGAGTGGGTTGCCATTCCCTTTCCAGGGGATCTTCCTGACCCAGGGATTGAACCCGAGTCTCCTGCATTGTAGTTGGATTCTTTACCACTGAGCCACCAGGGAAGCTCTGCAGGGCACTGGGTAGGGTCTAAAAGACTTCCAAGACCTGTTGTTGGATTACTAAATACCATCTGGCAGCAAGAGGGAACCACATACGTGTGGAACAGGAAGCAGCATCAGGCAGCATATAACAAAGATTTAAGTTTGTGACACAAGCAAGTAGAAGAAAGGGAATGCAGAAGAGGATGTAAGGATTGACCCTGTCACACGCTAGAATGTGGCTGAACCTTGAGGACATTGTGCTGCATGAAATGAGCCGGTCACAAAAAGACAAACACTGGAGGATTCCACTCCGATGAAGTATCTAAAGTTGTCTAAATCGTAGAAACAGGAAGTAGATAGGTGATTGCCAAGGGCTGGGGGAACAGAAGATGGGGAGTTAGTGGTTAATGACTATAAAGTTTCAGTTTTGCGAGATGAAAACGTTAGATCTTTTGCATAGCAGTGTGACCACACTTAACACTACTGTACTCATAAAAATGGTTAAGACAGCAAATGTAAAGTCATACATTTCTTTAAACCATGATAAAGAGACTAGGAGGAGGAAGATTAGGTTTTAAAAGAGAGTCCCATAGTTAGGCAAAAAAATTTACCAGAATGGTAAGGCTTTGCCTCCATTCTCTCCCTTTAGGGAAATTATTCTGGAACCAGTCCTTTAAATTATTCTATTGATATATTCTTTAAAAGCAGATTAACTTTATAGGAAAGGGGGCCTTCAACCTCTGTTAGCAAGATGGCATGGTGTAGTGAAAAGAGGAGGGACTTTAGGATTTGCCTTACTGAGTATGTGACCTCGGACAAGTTAACCTGGCTTCTCTGAGCCACAGTTTCCCCGTCTGCTTAAAAACACAGATGATAATACCTACCTCATTAAGTTGTTTCAAGATTTAGTTGAGTTGTGCATGTCAAAGTAGCCAGTATAGCGCTTGGTTTGGGTGGAGGTTCTTGATACCATTTAGTTCCCTTCCTGTGGGGAAAAAAAAAAGGAGAAACTTAAAAATTGGACTTGCCTGGGATCTGGGATTCCTCCACTCCTTGTTTTAGTATCTAGTTTAAAGGAAACTGGCCATGAGCCACAGGCAGTGCCCTGTGGAGCGGTGTTGCAGAGATGAGGCCGTTGCAGCTGAGGAGTGGAGGGTATCAGTGGGGCCAACAGGAGAGACTCTTTCCTTTGACCCCTCTGTTGAAGGGTGACTTCTTTCTACTCAACAGGCCCTTCCTCTCTGCTATCTTCTCCCCAATGTTGAAATTTCCATTGCGGCTCAGTGTTCCAGCCAGTAAACACTCATATTTTCCATCCATCCTGGGGGTCGAGCTTTGGGAGAGCTTTTCTCTGGAGGAGTTTGGAGCTTATAATTTTGTACTTTATCCTGTTATATAAACAACACTCTGTAGCCAAAGAGCACAATCACAAAAAGAAACCACTTTGGGGGTGGTGGTGGTGGGGGGCGGAGTGCGGCCTAAAAGCCAGAAGGAAACTCACTTGTTCGGAGTGCTGCCGAACTGATCGTTCTCTCCTTGTCCTCCCTCCCTTCCCAGAAAATGAAGTTCACCTGACCACCTTCCTCCTGAGTTTTAGCTTTTGCCACTCCTCCGCCTCGAGTCTCGCACGCCTCTGGCACACGCGTGATCAAGGCGCAGAGTCCTCTCTGCTGCTTTTCTCGCTCAGCCAGACACGCAACCTCTCAGGCGTTAGCTCCGTGGCGGTTCGGGCCCCGGGACGGTCTCCAGTTTCCCCCGCACCCAGAGAGCCGAGCGCCATAGGCGTCCGTGCCAAGGCCAGCACGGCTGGACTTCTGCCTCTTTGAAGGAATGTTGGTAACAACTTTGGAAGTGTGTCAAAGCTCGCTGGCTGGACCTCATACCGGGGCCCAGGCAGAGGAAGTTTGGGAATGTTTGGGCCCAGACTCGGGCGTGAAAGACGGGGGATCTTTTCTTATCTACACGTCAAAATAAAACGCAGCTCACTCTGTGATTTGCCAGGGTCACATGCTTCCAATTTAGGTTGCTTCCCCCCACCCAGCATCTAAGGTAAACCACCTTACCCGCAGTTCCTCAGGATTAGCACACACACCTGCACACTCAGACACATACAGAGCCACTGTTAGAGGCAAGACCCTTTCCTTTCTAGCCACTCGCTTTGTAATTTGATATCCATCCACAATTGATGATTATTTTGGTTTTAAGGGGATGGAATGACAAGTCCATGCACAAGCAGAATGAGACTCCTTTTCTAGAATTCGAAAGTTTTATCAAAGCTACTTAATTCATGTTTCAGTTTAATTCTCACGCAGTGTTTCTATCATCTTTCCCATGGAACTGGTTACCAGCCCTGACAGAGTTGAAAAGATGCACAGTGGTGAAGAAACACTATCTTTCTTTCTGACTGCTGCAGAGAAACATTGATGATCCGTGTTACAGCTTACTTAAGGTTGACTCAACACGTTTAGGACGACCAGCTGCCTTCCCTGGAACCTTTAGCTGATAAAGACCTCACCCTACCCTCCTGCCCGTCTTACTGCTAAAAAACTCTCAGCGTGTTACTGACCAAATACAAAGAAGATGTCAATTCTTTAAGTTTTAGGGTTTGAAAGGCTAAAAGGAAAAAATCCTCGATTCTATATTTTAATAACACGATAGACTTGTAGTATCGAATTCCAGGAATGGGGGAGCCTGGTGGGCTGCCATCTATGGGGTCACACAGAGTCGGCCACGACTGAGGTGACTCAGCAGCAGCAGCCGCAGTAAAGAGTCTCTCATCCCTGCAGCCATTTTGCAGAGCAAAAGTTTGGTGTAAGTTCTGGTTTGGGTGTAGGTTCTTGGTACCGGTTCTTTCTCCAGAAAAGAGAGTAACACAAAATTAGACTCGCCTGAGGTACAGTGCTGCTGCACCGCTGAGTTGACGTGCAGCTGGCCACCACAGAGGTAGTGTTGTATGTATCACAGTGGAGAAAGCAGTTATACCTAATCTCTGAGGCTTACCTCACTTGCTTTTATTGTGAAGTGAGGATCCATATATTAAAATTTTGATTACAATTAAAATGCTTGTAAGGAAAAATAGAGAAGCTCCCCTTAAAAGGTAACATTTTAATATGGAACCAAGTGTTCTTTGGGAGATGAGAGTAGGGCTGGAGGTGAGAGAGGCAGTATATGAGAGTTTAGGAATTCAGAGTGTCACATGGCAGGCCCAGGTGTTCGTAATAAGTAACAGCAGAACTCTTATCCTAATTGGACCATTCTTATACTTTAGAGGCAATAAAGGGATGTTTTTTAGCCTTCATGAATTATCAGGCTAAGACTTGTATTAATTTGGCTTCAAAGCCAATAATTAATACCGTGTTTGCCTGGTTTTGTAAAAGAAGTTTTACTGTCTTTATGTGATGAAAGTGAAATATGGATGCATCTCAGTAATGTGACGATAATCTAGAAATCTTTCGATGAGAAAATCAGGCTTTCTGGTACCACAGGTAAGGAAACCAGAGTTGGGGGTAGTAATAAGTAGGTTGTACTTAAAGGCTACAGGAAATCAAAGTGTGTTCTTGTGAAGGTGGGTTGCACTAAGGAAAATTGAGTAGATGAAAAAATCTGCCTATGTTATTAGTGTTCTCAAATATCTTGCTAGCTGCTTGAACCCAACACTGACATTTGAAATACAAGACCCTAAGAGAAGAGTTTTGTTACCTTCTTCACCAAATATTTAGTATATTGAAATACTTGAAAAGAAAGGTGAAACTGGTAATAAGTAATGTTCCAGCTGGGAAATGGCTTCATCTGGTAGTTGTTAAAACAATGTTATCCTTAAAAAGTTAACATGTTACCAAATATCTCCGAAATGCAAGGCAGGGGGCTGACACTGAAGGAAGTAATAGACAGGGTCTCTCTGTCCGCAAGGAGGAAATTTGATAGTCATTTAAGTTATTAACACAAGCAGTGTAAGGCAATGTGTACTTAATTGAGGACAACGAGGACCATGCTGTGAGTGGTACACCTTCAGAGGAGAAATAGGTCACTCTGACTGGAGAAAGTGGCAAAAGCTTCATGGTAAAGAAACATGTGTGAGGTGATTATGGAAGGGCAGCTAAGGCTTGGGTCGGCAGAGAGGCTAAAGTTAATTGGTTGAGAGACAATTGCATGCTTGCTTTGTGCTTGACTCTATGTGAGCATCTATGAGATCAAGGAATGTGTGGCCTACTCATGTACGTTTGAGCTGACACTCAGCAGGACGGTCTGGAGAATACTTCCCTGGGAGTTTAATTATTTTGGCACATGAAGCACAGAGCAAGTGATTAAAGTGGAGGGTATGTGGGGTCAGTGTGTGCATGCATGCTAAGTTGCTTCAGTCGTGTCCGACTCTTTGCGACCCTGTGGATTGTAGCCCACCAGGCTCCTCTGTCCATGGGATTCTTCAGGCAAGAATACTGGAGTGGGTTGCCATGCCTTCCTCCAGGGGATCTTCCTTGACCCAGGGGTAAAACTCATGTTTCTTACATCTCCTGCATTGGCCGGCAGGTTCTTTACCACTAGCGCCACCTGGGATGCCCTTATATGGGCTCAGAGGAGCTTGTAATTCAGGAAAGGCCTTAGAGATGGGTGGAAAGATCAGGCACTGCAGAGGAAGGGTTTAAATACAGTCCTAGGTTATGGGGAGGGAGAAAAAGAGAGGTACGTACAAGGGGTTTCAGGCATTTTCAAGGGACTATCAGTAGGAACCAGTCTGGCTGATAAAATGTATTAGTTTAAAGTGATAGGAACGGAAATCAAGCTGGGTCCTAACTGTAAAAGAGAGTTTTCAGTTCATTCAACTATAAAAGTCTAGAAATTGATGTTGGGGCTTATGAAGCATCAGTCATACTTTCTGATTCCTCCAGGCCACAAGTAAGTAAAAAAATTATAGAAAACAAAATCAAAGATAGCAAAAATACTGATTTATTACTGATAAAGATAAGCTGGAGATTATGTCTTGAAAATATGATACAAATGGGCTTCTACTTTTCAAGGCTAAATTTTTCTAACTTGTCCTATTTATTTTAAAGATTTTCTTTGTATTTTTTAAATTCTGATAATGATAACAAAAGTTTTAAGGAAGAAATAAAAGGACCTTCCAATATACCACAAACACAAAAAGAAAAACAAAACAAAAAATAATTTTCAAAGTGAATACCTGTATCTGGCGCCAGTCTACCTTTCCAATTTTATTCTTCACATATTTAGTTCCAACCAAATGCAATGGATCAAAATGGTACATTTTCCTATCCTTATACCATTCTGTAATGCTTATCCTATTAGTTTCCTGTGATTACTTCACGAAAGTGTAAGCTGTCTTATTCACTATTGTATCCCAGTGCCTTGGTAAACAGTAGGCACTTAAACATAAAGAACAAATATTAAGTAAAAGAAAGCACGAATGAATGAAGAGAATACCTGCTCCTCACCTGTGTCTTTGCATGTCCAAACTCTTTCCTCCTACAGGGCTCAGCTCAGCTTAGGCTTTCTGCAACCTTCCCTGATGACATCCCAAGAAAACATCGTTAGACTTTCTCTTCCTTCTATTCCTCATCCACCAAACGCATGTTCCTAAAAGATATAATTCAGAGGAAGCTCTGGCTTAGTGTCCAGTTTTAATTCCCAGAGAACTGATCTTTGTGGCTCTTCCTAGCCTGATGATCCGAGCACTAGGGAAGGAAGCCCTGTTTCTTCTCCATTGAGTTCAGAGCTCACACAACCACCTTCCCAAGTCACCAGGTCCTCTTCAGTTCTTTCTAGTTATCTAAGATCAAAAGTGCCCTACAAGCGAAAGGCCCTCTGCCTTGGGAGGGAGAGGGTGGGGAGAGGTGCTCTTGGAAGAGGCAGGCTGTGAAAGAAGAGGAAAAGGCAGAAACCCTTGTTTTTACCAACATCCTCCCCACCCCACCAGACCCACGGAATCTCGAGAGCCACTCCTAGAAGATATTTAGGGGTGAAAGGGCATCCAGCATCTTTGACAGCCCAGTGTAGGATGGCTGTCTCCTTACTTTCAGCCTTTTCACATTGGTTGACTAATAAGTTGGCATGTTTACTGAATATGTGTATGTGTGTAATGTTTCAGATTTTTGGTGTTCTTTGCAGTAGTTCCTCTCTCCTCTCTGTCCTCTATGTGATAGACTTATATTCGGCCCTTCGTATCCACAGGTCTGCATCCATGGATTGAAGTATTTAGGGGAAAAAAAAAAAATTCAGGAAGTTCCAAAAAGCAAAACTTGAATTCTCTATAGTCCAGTAACTGTTTACACAACATTCACATTTTATTAGGTATTAGAAGTGACCTGGACTTCCCAGGTGGCGCTAGTGGTAAGGAGCCTGCCTGCCAATGCAGGAGGCTTAAGAGACGTTGAGTTCAGTCTCTGGGTCAGGAAGATCCCGGGGAGAAGGGCCTGGTGATAACACTCCGGTGTTCTTGCCTAGAGAATCTGTCTGTTTCTCTCTGCTGTCACACACACCATGCCTCCTTGTATTATAGTTATCTGTATACTTGTCTCACCTCCTGTATTGGAGTGTAAGCTTTTGAGGGGCAGAGGCTGAATCTTGCAAATCTTTATATCCTTACACTGTGCTGTAAAAAGTGCTCAGTAAACGTTTGGTGAATAACTGGCTAGATCAGTGCTATCCAATATGGTAGCTGCAAGCCACATGTGGATTTTAAAATATTTAAATTAATTAAAACTAAGTAAAAAGAAAAATTCAGTTCCTCATCATACTAGCCACATTGCAAGTACTCAAAAGCCACAAGCAGCTCATCACTACCATACTGGGCAGCACAGGACAAGATGATTGACCCAGAAGGTTCAAATATGTGATAAAGACCCAAACTTGTCAGCGGGGGAAAAAAAAAGTACAAAGAAAGGCATATTCTTGATTAGGCTCTTTTGTTTAGATCTAGAGATTTACCACAGATGCTGTTCTTGAACTAATTTGTGGTACTGGAAGGGGCATATTTTAATGCCTTGGGAATCTCAAAAGCTCAGAGCTTCTGAATTACTAGTGTTTAACCAATTACTAGTGTTTAACCAAGAGCTGGGCTGGCTGAGAGGAAGGGACTTTTTAAGCCGATGCTAACATTATCATTTTATTTTCTGGGATATGCCCATGACGAGATGGTGGAGAGAGGCCTTGCCTCCCTCCACGTACCCAGCCCCCAGCCCTCCACCTGCTTGGCTGGCAGTTCTGACTTGGCTTATAGAGTTGCTATAGCCCTGGGGAACAGAGCCAAACATGCGGAAGTGGTTACGTGTACCAGCTCCCAGGGAAGCTGTGGCTAGCAGAGGGAGTGGGTGGGGTCCTGCCTGATGGCTTTTCAAAGAAGCCAAATCTTTGAAGTTTTGTTTTAGCAGCTGCCAGGTATGCTGTTTCAGCACTTCACAGATTCCCTCACTATGTTCCCATATCACATTTTTTTTTCTTTACTATGTGTGCATAGAATACACAATGGAACTTGCGTGTTGGGAGGGTAAATAGAAAATTGTGGAGTAAGGTGCTAAGCGTACCCACCCCACTCCCCCCTTTTTCTCCCTTTTTCCTGTGACTGCTGTGAAATAGCCCTCTTCCATTTTCAGCTCTAATCTTTTGTGATCACTGCCAACGGAGAGGCAAACAAGAGTCTTCTTCCATTTTGGAAAAATAGTAAGTTTTGAAAAATTGCTGTTCCTCCATTTCTCTGAGGATTTAGAGCATCGCTCTGATGGTAGAACGTCTCCCTTTTCCAAAAGAATGCGTGACACCCCACCCCACCCCCCAGCATGCAATCCTGACAGCTTTTGGACTCAGAGTAAATTTCCTGAATGCAGATCTTGTTCACCAAGACGAAACAACACCTGGTTTTACGGGTATTCATTTTCATTTTTGTTAAAGGGTTGCACTTGCCTCTGCTGTGCTGGTGGGGGGCAAGGACTGGGTAGGCAGAGCCGCCCTCTGACGCCCACGCTGAGGTTTTTCTGCCTCTTTGCCCCTTTGCTTAAGTCGTCCTTTCTCCTATCCAGTCTGTGGTGACCCCAGACCTTTTCCCGCTGGCCCCAAATTTGCTCCTTCC
Source organism: Ovis canadensis (assembly GCF_042477335.2). Taxonomy (NCBI): domain Eukaryota; kingdom Metazoa; phylum Chordata; class Mammalia; order Artiodactyla; family Bovidae; genus Ovis; species Ovis canadensis. The sequence continues at coordinate 97,521,009 of NC_091251.1, forward strand.
CCTGAGCTCCACTCTTGTGGCGCATAGTGTCTTCCCCCTTGTGTGAGTATCTTCTCTGCCTTTGTTCTTGCTCTCCTGAACTGTAAGCACTGTAAATAAACTGTACCTGTGAATGAAAGGCACAGGGTATGTTTTATTCCTACACAAAAGAATCCTGGACCAGTTTCAAGCCCACCTGGAACTTCCTGAGCTAGAGGTAAATCACTTGACCGAACTTCAGCCTCATGTTGCCAGGTGAGGAGCAAAGATGCTCAGATTGTCTTTGAGGGTTCAATGAGATCACCCTTGTGAACATGCCTTGGAAACTACGGAGCACGACACACGACTGGGTCTTTTCAGTATTAATAATACTTCTTATCGCTATAAAACCATACTGTTTGCTTATGCTGCTGATGATGCAGGTCTAGCCTCTCCCAGAGCTGAGGTACATCCCCAGTTGAAGCCCACATTACTCAGCCTGGCACAGGTTTAAAGCATTAAATGGCCCATCCCAGGCACACTCTTTCAGTCATCACCTTTCTTTCAGTCTTCAGGTTCTTCCTTTCAGACCTGTGGGGTCATTGTTTTTCTTACTTGTCTCTCCCTTTTGCTCCTCTCAGGCTCAGGCTGAGCTGTCTCTTTTAACCCCTCTCAGTTCTTTGAGAAACAGAGTCATCCGGTCCCCTTTCCCTTCGGGCTGGAATTTCCATGCTGGTGGATCCTCCTCTCAGTGTGGCGACCTGCCTCCCGCCACTCTGCCCATTGACAGCACTGGGCCCCGTCCTCATCCTCCCTCTGTCCAGCCCCCCATCTTCATCCTCAGCTTGGCTCAGGGTCCCTTCCTGTTTTCTTCTCTCTACCCCTTGCCTTTCTGCCAGGCTGTATCCCTTTAATCCTCCCTTTCCATTACATCTCAGCTTGCATTTTCTTTTCTCTAGGCTCAGACCTTTCATCCAGAAAGGATGGCCTCCCTTCAAGACTCTGTTTGGTTCATTTCCACATACCTGTCATCCTCTCCCTATCACCTTAAGGCGTCTCCTTTCCAGAAAAAAGTAAATTAAAAGAACACTGCCATTTATTACTACTGTCGTATGGCTTCAGAAAGTCCAAACCCTTTTATTTTAGAATATCTGTGCTCTTCCATTTAAACGTTATGACCTAGTGTTTGAGAGCAGGTGTTCTACAGAGGCAGACCAATTTGGATCCCTCCCCTTTTCAGCCAGAAAATGTTACCAGCCATGTCGCTTCGGGCAGATTCTTTGAAACTATTGTGCTTATCTCTAAATGAGGATAAAATGCTGAAAATGCCTAGGTATGTCCTAAGGATCAACAGAAAATTAAATGATGTGGGAAAGCATTTTTACAGGGCCTGCCAGAGAGTAAGTGCTTGGTAAATGAGAATTAACTGTAAACATATCCACACAATCTATCCATACCCTGCTTTAAAGGTATTAAAAATTGAGGCCCAGAGAAGTTAAGCAGGTTGTGCAAATTCTCCTGCCTACCTGGTGGTAGAGTCAGGACAAGAACCCACTTCTAATTCTCACCCAGCGAATTCTCCATTTGATTCCACTAAGCCCTCAAACGGTAATTCTAGTTTCCTTTCTTTGGGTGGAACGTGGGACTCGTCCAGAGAGAGGAATGTTCATAGTTGGTGCATTTGTTCACTCTGCAAACACTGCCTGAGAGTGACACTGCCAGGCTCTGAGTGGACAAAGACCAGAATGATGACTGGCCTTAACTGATTGGTCCAGTGAGTAAGAAACAGTCGTCGTGAAGAACAGTCACAGCACCAAAGCCTGCCAATGAAAGGCATCCTGGCGTTTCGAGGAATAAGCTTTGTCAGACGAAGACCCCAGTCAGTTTCACAGAGAATGGATTATTGTTTTTCAAGTAAGTGAGACTCAAAGAGCCTGTGTGAAGGCAGGGAGGTACGGACGAGCAAGCCTGAGGGCAGTGTCGTGAGAGCGTGGTATGCACGTGCGGGGGTGTGGAGGGTGAGATGGAAGAGTTCAAGAACCTGATACACCATGCTAAGGGGATTTTATCCCGTTATCTGCCCTTTTAATGTCAGCTGAAAAAGTCAATAGAGTTTTGGAGGTTTGTTTTTCCTTTAATGTTTCTGGGGTTTTATATGTAATATTTCCTCTGTCTTTCCTTTCCCTCGTTCATATCTGGCAAATGCTTGCCATCATTCTGGGTAACCCTTATTCTCCACGCCTTCTACTGTCATCCCACACAGAGGCCACCTGCTTGCCTGGAGCTCTGTCATTTACATTGTGTTACAGATTTTCCAGAGAAGTCCAGACTGACTACTTCTTGCTCTTAATGTGGCATCTGACACGAGAGTGTGCTCAACTGCTCAGTCATGTCCGACTCTTTGCGACTGTAGCCCACCAGTCTTCTCTGTCCATGGAATTTTCCAGGCAAGAATACTGGAGTGGGTTGCCATTTCCTACCCCAGGGTTCTGACACATAGTATCCACTGGTTTAACACATGCCAAATGACTTTAAATATCTAGGTTCATAATCACAGACCAGACTTCCACCTAGGCAGCTCTTTCCCTAATACTATCTTTGGTACCACAAAAATTTAGGTGACTTAGGTTAAGACGTTTCTCCTTTAACCAGCCGCAGCTCAACATGCTTGCCATCTTTAGGATTTGAGCTTTGACTTTCTCTAGACAAGAACCTACCCACTCCAGAATTCTTGCCTGGGAAATGCCACGGACAGAGGAGCCCAGAGGGCTATAGTCCACAGGGTCACAAAGAGTTAGATACAACGAAGCACAGACAGAGAGAGAGGAGAAACGCTAAGCTGATTAAAAGCCTGCTATGAGAGTGGTTGTCACTTGTTTTGCATTTGCGGCACATATCCATATGCTAGGATTTTCCTCAACACACTTGAAGGAGTTAAGAGACTCAAAAAACAATTCTAAACCGGGTGAATTCCACATGGTGGAATCAGTTTTAAAGTAGAGCAGTGTCTCACGGAGTCTGTGAAAGTGCTGCGGTGTCACTCCTCTCCTGGTCATTTCTCAGGGCCGTGTGGAGGGGTGAGTGGTATGATTTATTGACTGCCCTGACTAGACTTGAATATACTCACGAGGAAAAGTCACGGTAAAGAATCTGCCTGCAATGCAGGAGACCCGGGTTCAATCCCTGGGTTGGGAAGGTCCCCTGGAGGAGGGCATGGCAACCCACTCCCATATTCTCGTCTGGAGAATCCCATGGACAAAGGAGCCTGGCGGGTCACAGTCCGTGGGGTCATAAAGAGTCGGACAGGACTGAGCGACTAACACTACTACTACTACTGATAGATTTGAAAATACTTATGAGGAAAAGTCTCTCCATAGTCCAGAACACACACAGTATCGGTATTTGGCACCAGCTTGATGTTGCATTTCTCCTCTTACTGCAAATATACCTTGCACTACACCATGCCACCAGCTGTAGCCAGCTCAGGACTCATCTGCCAAACCCAGCTGTTAACACCGTGCTAACATATGTCATTAAATATACTTTATATACTGCTGGTCACACGTTACATGCTTGTGAAGTTTTCCCAGTACCGAGTAGTTGAGCATCTCCCTCATAAGGCGTTAATGAAGAGATGCACCCTAATACAGCAGCCCACCTTCGTGGTCATGCACCCTGACACACACTTTGCTAGGACAGCAGGCTACTCTGACAGGATAATGCATTCAAACTAATTTCTCTTTCCCTTTTCAAATGTATCTAAGTAGTTGCAGAAGTGATCTATTGCTGCCCAATAAATTACCTCAACCTTGGAGCAGCCAAACAGCAAACCTGTCTTTTCTCAGTTTCTGTGGGTCTGGAACTGAGGGGCAGCTTAACTGTGCAGTTCTGGCTCTGGCGCTTTTCACGAGGTGGCAGTTTAGATGTCAGCCAGGAGGGCTGCTGTCGGGGAAGGCTTGCCTAGGGCCAAGGATCCCCTTCGGTGATGCTGACCCTCGCATGGATGATGAGTTCAGGCTGGCTGTTGGCAGGAGGCCCCAGTCCTGCAGCAGACGGACTTCTCCACAGGGCTGCCTGTGTGTCCTCATGACATGGCAGCTGGCTTCCCCTGGAATGAGTGACCTCAGAAAAAGCCAAAAGCCACGTGTCTTTTATGACCCTACGCAGTCATTTTTAAAACATTTTTTCATCATGGACAAATATACATAAAATTTACCATCTTTAAGTGTGCAGTTCAGTAGCATCAACTCCATTGCATTACTGTGCAGCTATCCCCACCATCTACTTCAGGATCTCTTTTCATCTTGCAAAACTGAACCTCTGTGCCGATTTAAAAAATAACTCCCCATCCTCCTTCCGTCAGCCTGTAGCAAGCATCCTTCCACTTTCTGGCTCTATCAAGTTTTGACTGCTCTAGGTACCTCATGTGAGTGGAATTTATATAGTATGTGTCCTTTTGTGTCCGGCTTAATTCATTTAGCACAGTGTCCTCAAAGTTCCTCCGCATTGTGACATGTGTCAGAATTTCCCTCCTTTTAACGCTGAGTAATGTCCATCATACGTATATCCCACAGTTTGTTTATCCATTTTTCCGTTGATGGACTCTTGGGTTGCTTCTGCCTTTTGGCTGCTGTGAATATTGCTATGATTGTCACGGATGTGTAGTTAGTTGCTCATGGCCCTGCCTCCATCTTCTGGGTATATATGCAGAGTAGAATTGCTGAGTCATATGACACTTCTTTTTTTTTTCCCAAGCATAACTAATTCACTTTATCTTTCTTGTATAAAAACTCTACATGGTGACCGTGGCTGGGCTTGGGTCTTCTTCACAGAGACTCGGACACAGCTCTTAGGTCAGTGAGTTCCTGAGAGGGAGGCTTAGTGAACATGATCTCTTTCTAGAGGTCAAGAGGGTTAGCTGTAGCTGTTTGAGATGGCATCAAAGGTAGACGTGGTGAAGTTGCTCAGGTTGGCAGTGCAGCCCCCCAGACAAAGTATAGTAATGATTGACACTGAGCATCAGTTTCTTGGACACAAGAGCCTGGAGGCTGCCAGTGCCTTTGGGGTTGGGATGTGATATACCAGCACAGAGCCGCAATGGCTCATCACCTTTCAAAGGACGGTGTGGGGCTTGCTGATCTTGCTCGCTGAGTAGCCTTCCCGCACAGCAACAATGGAGAGCTTGGGGAGGGCAGTGGCTCTGGGATGGCAGTGGCTGCCTCCTTGGATTGCTTACCCAGATTGACACAGTCAGTCCTCAGTGGCAACAGACGCCTTGAACCTGGTCTGCTGGCCAGCATGGGTCTGCTTTTGTACAGGTGTCTGAAATCAGATTGATTATATTCTTTGCAGCCAAAGATGGAGAAGCTCTATACAGTCAACAAAAACAAGACCAGGAGCTGACTGTGGCTCAGATCATGAACTCCTTATTACCAAATTCAGACTCAAATTGAAGAAAGTAGGGAAAACCGCTAGACCATTCAGGTACGACCTAAATCAAATCCCTTATAATTATACAGTGGAAGTGAGAAATAGATTTAAGGGCCTAGATCTGATAGATAGAGTGCCTGATGAACTATGGAATGAGGTTCGTGACATTGTACAGGAGACAGGGATCAAGACCATCCTCATGGAAAAGAAATGCAAAAAAGCAAAATGGCTGTCTGGGGAGGCCTTACAAATAGCTGTGAAAAGAAGAGAGGCGAAAAGCAAAGGAGAAAAGGAAAGATATAAGCATCTGAATGCAGAGTTCCAGAGAATAGCAAGAAGAGATAAGAAAGCCTTCTTCAGCGATCAGTGCAAAGAAATAGAGGAAAACAACAGAATGGGAAAGACTAGAGATCTCCTCAAGAAAATCAGAGATACCAAGGGAACATTTCATGCAAAGATGGGCTCGATAAAGGACATCAATGGTATGGACCTAAAAGAAGCAGAAGATATTAAAAAGAGGTGGCAGGAATACACAGAAGAACTGTACAAAAAAGATCTTCATGACCCAGATAATCACGATGGTGTGATCACTCACCTAGAGCCAGACATCCTGGAGTCCAAAGTCAGGTGGGCCTTAGAAAGCATCACTACGAACAAAGCTAGTGGAGGTGATGGAATTCCAGTTGAGCTCTTTCAAATCCTGAAAGATGATGCTGTGAAAGAGCTGCACTCAATATGCCAGCAAATTTGGAAAACTCAGCAGTGGCCACAGGACTGGAAAAGGTCAGTTTTCATTCCAATCCCAAAGAAAGGCAATGCCAAAGAATGCTCAAACTACCACACAATTGCACTCATCTCACATGCTAGTAAAGTCATGCTCAAAATTCTCCAAGCCAGGCTTCAGCAGTACGTGAACTGTGAACTTCCTGATGTTCAAGCTGTTTTAGAAAAGGCAGAGGAACCAGAGATCAAATTGCCAAGATCCGCTGGATCATGGAAAAAGCAAGAGAGTTCCAGAAAAACATCTCTTTCTGCTTGATTGACTATGCCAAAGCCTTTGACTGTGTGGATCACAGTAAACTGTGGAAAATTCTTCAAGAGATGGGAATACCAGACCACCTGACCTGCCTCTTGAGAAATCTGTATACAGGTCAGGAAGCAACAGTTAGAACTGGATATGGAACAACAGACTGGTTCCAAAGAGGAAAAGGAGTACGTCAAGGCTGTATATTGTCACCCTGCTTATTTAGCTTATATGCAGAGTACATCATGCGAAATGCTGGGCTGGAAGAAGCACAAGCTGGAATCAAGATTGCCAGGAGAAATATCAATAACCCAATTGTGCAGATGATACCACCGTTATGGCAGAGAGTGAAGAGGAACTAAAAAGCCTCTTGATGAAAGTGAAAGAGGAGAGTGAAAAAGTTGGCTTAAAGCTTCACAGTCAGAAAACTAAGATCATGGCATCTGGTTCCATCACTTCATGGCAAATAGATGGGGAAACAGTGTCAGACTTTATTTGGGGGTGCTCCAAAATCACTGCATATGGTGATTGCAGCCGTGAAATTAAAAGATGCTTACTCCTTGGAAGAAAAGCTATGACCAACCTAGATAGCATATTCAAAAGCAGAGACATTACTTTGCCAACAAAGGTCCGTCTAGTCAAAGGTATGGTTTTTCCAGTGGTCATGTATAGATGTGAGAGTTGGACTGTGAAAAAAGCTGAGCACTGAAGAATTGATGCTTTTGAACTGTGGTGTTGGAGAAGACTCTTGAGAGTCCCTTGGACTGCAAGGAGATCCAGCCAGTCCATCCTAAAGGAGATCAGCCCTGAGTGTTCTTTGGAAGGAATGATGCTGAAGCTGAAGCTCCAGTACTTTGGCCACCTCATGTGAAGAGTTGACTCATTGGAAAAGACCCTGATGCTGGGAGGGACTGAGGGCAGCAGGACAAGGAGACGACAGGATGAGATGGCTGGATGGCATCACCGACTCGATGGACATGAGTTTGGGTGAACTCCAGGAGTTGGTGATGGACAGGGAGGCCTGGCGTGCTGCGATTCGTGGGATCGCAAAGAGTGGGACACTACTGAGCAACTGAACTGAACTAAATCTTCAAGCTCACCCTTTAGGGTCAGTTTTTCTAGGAAAAAAATCCATGGTTTCAGACTCCTTGATGAACGAGGAGAAGGGATATATTTCCTGCAGGCATTTGGTCTTCATGTCTGTGACCCAGCAGCCTGGGCGGGTGACAAGGAGCCACTCCTTGTCCTCACCCTTCCCTTAGTGAGCTCTGTGGCCTTGGCTCCGATCTGAGCATAGCTGCCACCCATACCACTGTGGAAGTTGCTGTGGTCCCCTGCTGGCCTCCTAGAACACCAGCACCATCCACCATTTAGTGTTTCCTTGGAGTAGAAAAGCAATTCTATTTTTAACGTTTTTAAAAATTACTTATTTATTTGGCTGCATCAGGTCTTCGTTGTGGCACTCGGGATCTTTGTTGCATTGCAGAGCCTCTCTTGTGCTGTGTGGGCTCAGCAGTTGGCAGTGCACCAGCTGAGTTGCTCTACAACATATGGGATCTTCGTTCCCTAACAAGGGATTGAACTCTCATCCCCTGCATTGCAAGGTGGATTCTTAACCACTTGACAGCCAGGGAAGTCTCTATTTTTAACCTTTTGAGAAACTTCCAGACTTCCAGCGCAACTGCACCATTTCAAATTTCCACCCACAGTACACAAGCATTTTAGTTTCTCCACATCTTTGCCAACATCTGTTTTGTTTTTTTTTTTTAGTAGTGGCCATCCTGATGCCTGTGAGGTAGTATATCATTGTGACTTATGTTTTCCCAATGGTTAGTGATGCTGAGCATCTCTGCATATACTTCTTGGTCATTTGTGTAGCTTTTCATAGAAAAAATGTCTATTCAGGTCCTTTGCCCATTTTTAAATTGAGTTTGGCTCTTTTGTTGTTGAGTTTTAGGAGTTCTGTATATATTTTGGATATATTTGGATTATCAGATATATGATTTGAAAATTTAGAATATTCTCCCATTCTGTGGATTGCATTTTTACTCTGTTGATAGTATCCTTTGATACACAAAAGTTTTTAATTGTGATGAAGTATGTTGTTGGGGTTTTTTTTTTTATTTTTTCTTCTTTGTCTGTGCCTTTGGCATGTATCCAAGAAATCATTGTCAAATCCAGTGTCCTGAAGCTTTTGACCTTTGTTTTCATTGCAGTGTTTTATAGTTTCAGCTCTTATGTTTAGATTTTTTCAAATACACTATTATTTTTGCAATATCCTACTGTTTACACAGGCCAGCTCCATTCATTGTGGGAGAGGATTACCCAGGATATGAATACCAGGATGTGGGGAGCATTGGGGGCCATCTTGGAACTGGTTCCTACAATAATTCAAGTATATAGTTTTAAAAGTTTAGCAGTTCTATAAAGTTTATAATGAAAATGGGAATCCACTACCCCTTCTTCTCCCGTTGCTACTCAACCTTAATTTCCACACTCCAGAGATAACTGCTTTCAACTTTTTTTTTTTTTAGCTATCTCTTCTGTTATTTACTTTAATATTTCTAAATCATGTTTATCTGCCATCTGAGGGCTTTTTATTTTATATATTAATTATTAAATTCCTATCAGAAGATGAAAGTTTAACATTCTTGTTCTACTTTGTCCTGGTCCCACCCCAACCATACACACACACACACAATTCCTTTCTTCTATCCTTGCAGTAAACGCATCATACAGTTTGAGCAGTGTTTGCTATTTGCTTTATCACAACTCTGCTCTTGGAAACTTCGGGACCTTTTAGAATCATCATGTCTTTTTTCCTGTTGATCCATTTCTCTGTCATTTTGTCTGTCTTGGTACATATTGTGAAGTGAAGAAATTTTCCGAGTTTCCGATTTCTTCCAGGTTAAGACTGTTTACATGGGGCTTTGTGGGGGTCGGGAGGACACACACACGCGCACACACACATATACACATATACACACACATACACACCTACATGTATATATTATATATGTTCCTATTTTCTATTGACTGAAATATTTACGTTCATGCTTTATAAAAATTAAATACACACATGTAGCCACATCATAAAATAATTTAACAGAAATATATATAGATTATGAGGCGATAAAGTCACCTCCTGAGAGGTAGTCACAGTTAAAAGGTTGATTTGTATATTTTTCTATATATTGTTCTGTGACTTTTCTTCCTCCCTAATGTCGCCATGTTTCCCCAGTTTGTTTATATAAGCTTATCTTTTTATTTGGCCCTGCAGGGCAGCCTGGGGGATCTTAGTTCCCTACCCCTGGATCAGACTGGTGGCCCCTGCAATGGAGGCACAGAGTCTTAACCTCTGGATCGCCAGGGAAGTCCCTGTATACGCTTATCTGAATATTCTTAACCACTATGTAGTCTTCCAAAGATGACTGCACTGTAATTTATTTTGCGATTCTGCTGTTCAAGAACACTAAGTTGCATCCAATTTACGCATCTTCAGTGAATGCTTCATACGTGTGTCTTTGTACACACCTGCAAGTATTTCTGTAGAATACATTCCAAGAAGTGGGATTTGTTGGATCAAATGATATGTACACTTTGAATGTGTATAGATACTATAAAATTGGTCTCAAGAAGGGCTCTCAAATGGCTGTGCCACTACCCTCTCCAGCCCACAGTGTGCTTTCTCCCCACACTTGCCAGCATCTGTTCCTTAGACTATCACTTCTTTCTTTCCTGTAAATTCTCTGCTCTTTTTCTGCTGATGAAATTAGGCAAAGACCTATCTTCAGATATATTATCTTAGAGATGCTTTGTTTTCGGGCAAGAATATAGCTGAGATGGGACTGAGAAGCAGGAGGCTGAGAGAGTTCCGTCAGTGGGCTCTTCGTCGGTGTCCGTTAAGACCAGGAAGGACCCCTGTGCGTTAGCTCCTTTCCCGACCCCTGCGCTGGTGAAGTGCTTTTCCCTCCTGCTTTTGTCTTCGACTGATTCTGTCCAAGGAGGCTTACCCTTTCCCCTTCCCTCAGTCCCGGGTAACCAGAAAAGTCACAGAAGCCGGCAGACTGAGTGAAGGCAAGCTTAAGGAAAATATGAAAAAGGAAGAAAAGTGTTTGATGTACTTTTAATATAAAATGTGGAAAAAGTAGAAGCGGGGGGGGGGGTGGGGAGAGAGGGCGGAGAGAGATTATTCACGGTAATGGGAACCAAATGTTGGCCGGGAAAGCTGCAACATTCTCACACTCTTCCTGTAAACCCACAGCTTTTCAACGTGATAATAACCGAGGGCCAACAGCACAGGACACGCCTTAACCCTTCCATACCTGGACAGCCCCCTGCTCAGCTGTGCACAAGTCCTGGCACATGGCTGATGACCACGTTCCTCTTGCCATCAGGCAAAAAGAAGGAAGGTGGAGGCAAGTAATAAGACAGTGTGGGAGCACCCACTGGCTGAAGCCCCTCACAGTGGGCCCCAGCACTCTTTCTGCAGGTTAGGCTTTACTAAGTAAGCAGCAGCTTGCCTGACCAGGAGCTCACCGGCTTTGGGTGATGATGTTTTCTCCCATTGCCGGCCAAAGCTAATGAGAACCGCCATGGAAGACAGGCAGTCTCCATCGGTAATGATCCCACGACATGAATGGCCTCCGTGGAGTCCAGAGTCCACCCAGTAGCCCGTGTGGAAGTCCGGGCGCTTGTCTGGAGGCCCCGACCTCCGTTTGTCTTGAGAGTCCGTGCCTGCCGCTGTGGAATTGAGATCCAAAGGCTGTCTGCAGCCAAAGGGCGCTCCCTGACCATGCGGCCTGCGGATTGGCAAGGGCAGGCGCTTGCCCCTTGGCCTCGCCATTGGTCTAGGAAGGGTGAGTGAAAGGGGTGACGCAATGTGTTCCCTGGTCCACCTGGCTGTTACTTCCATCTTGACTTGAACTATGTCCAGGTGCCCTTAAAAGTCTGATGTGTCCAAGAAATGTCTTTTTTTTTTTTCTGTCAAATATTCACCATTTCAAAGGTGAGACAGTGGCAGCAGCAGGCAGTTGCCATCACAGGGCAGACAGGTGTTGGGCTCTGCTGGTACCTGGGCAGCTCCCGACCTCTCCAGCAGCAGTTGTCGCGGCCGCAGCACGAAGCACAGTCAGTCTCTGCCTCCTGGCATGTGAAAGGTTTCAGTGAGGTGTAGGGCACGGAGAACATTTAGCACCCTGCCTGGCACCTACTATTGTCTGTCTTCATTGGTATCCTCATATTACCCACAGCTAAAACTGAAACATCTCTTTTTTTCCAAATGTTTTCCAGAATCATCCGTGGGATGATTTTGTAGTTTTACATTTTAAATTTAAGTAAATGTTTTGAATGATCCATTTTGAATTAATTTTTAAGTCTGAGGCTTAGGTTGAGGTTCCTTTTTTTTTTTTTTGCCTGTGAATGTACAACTGCCCCAGCACCATTTGGTAACAGATGGCTTTAAACAGATTATCCTTCCTCCATTGTATTGACTTTTCTTATTTTGCCACATCAGTTGAGCATTTTATTGTGGGTCTTGGATGATTTTAGTATTCCTAAAACAAAGGTCCATGGGCTTTCCTGGTGACTCAGATGGTAAAGAATCCGCCTGTGAGAGCTGGGTTCGCTCCCTGGGTTGGGAAGATCCCCTGGTGGAGGGAACAGCTACCAACTCCAGTGTTCTTGCCTGGAGAATCCCACGGACAGAGGAGCCTGGCGGGCTACAGTTCATGGGGTCGCAAAGAGTTGGTCATGAGTGAGCATCTTTCACTTTCACTTTTCCAGTATTCTTGCCTGGGAAATCCTGTGGACAGAAGAGCCTGGCGGGCTATAGTCCATGGGGTTACAAGAGTCAGACACGACTTAGTGATTAAACAACAACAAAAATAAAACAAATAATAATAACAATAATAACAACAATAATAATCTGTTATGAAATCTTTAACAAAGACTATTTTAGGTTCTGGGCTTCCCTGGTGGCTTCCCGGGTTCAATCCCTGAGTCGGGAAGATCTCCTGGAGAAGGAAATGGCACCCCACTCCAGTACTCTTGCCTGGAAAATCCCATGGACGGAGGAGCCTGGGAGGCTACAGTCTATGAGGTCGTGAAGAGTTGGGCACGACTGAGCCACTTCACTTTGACTTTGATTTTAGGTTCCAGTTTTCTGTTCTTCATTGTACTTTGTAATCGTACAGATTTAGGTTCAAAAATGGCTCTTTAACTTACTGTAAGAGAAGTTAAACCTGAGTCATTTAACCTAAACTTCAGTTTTCAAATCTCTAAAATGGAACAGTAATAATACCTTTCTCAATGGATTGCTCTGAAGACCAACTCAGATAAGGCATACAAAGGGCTTGGCTTGATATCAGGCGTTTGGAAAGCCCTCACGCTGATGTTGGGCTTTGCAGGTGGCACTAGGGGTGAGGAACCTGCCTGGCAATACAGGAGATGTAAGAGATACCGGTTCAATCCCTGGGTCGGGAAGACGCCCTGGAGGAAGGCGTGGCAGCCCACTCCAGTATTCTTGCCTGGAGAATCCCACGGACAGAGGAGCCTGGCGGGCTACAGTCTGTGGGGTCACAAGGAGTCAGACACAAGTGACTTTGCGTAAGCTGATGTTGGTAATAGTAATGAGACTTGGCTGTCCCTCTGTTTGGCCGTCCTCAGCCATACTCACTCATGCCCCTTGCCTTCCCCAAACCTTTACTTGTATCCTTTTCATTATATTGCTTATATTTCATTATAAATAGCTTCATCATGAACACGAGTGATTCCAGTTAAAGCTACTGTGCTGTGCTTTGCTTAGATGGCAGTTTTGACCAACTAGCGTTTATGTTTCTTAATAAACTAGACTTCGGTCTTACCAGCTTTGACTTCAGGGTCTCTCCGCTCTCCACCGTCCCCACCGTTGAGCCACACGGGTTTCCTATTGTTTGCTGCTCTCTCACATCCTCTTTTCTTCCGCCGGCAGCGTCTTCTAGTTGTCAGCATGCTGGCCATCTTCTGAGACCGTTTCTAGTTTGGCATCTTCCTTGATTTCCCCCTGTGGGAAGTGGCTCCCTCCTCTTATCTTCTAAAGCCAGTGTCCTATTCCCAGCACAGCGGCATACAGAGTATAGGGAAAGGTGGGAGTTTTTTCCCTAATTAAAAAAAAAAAAAATCACATGTTTTAAAAGTGCATAAGTAAGTATATCCAGCGTGTTGGCGTTAACATTAAATGATAAAAACAGGACAGCATAATCAGTGTGCTGGAAGAAGACTGGCATGAAACATGCTGGAGTACTCACCACGTGAAATGGGACTGTGGGTGACATTTTTTTCTCCTCCTTTACTCTTGTCAGTACGTATGTATTTTTATGGTCAGCATGTATTAATTTTTCAATTGATTAAAAAAATGTTTGTTTATTTTATTTTTGTCTGTGCTGGTCTTCATTGCTACATGCAGGCTTTCTCTAGTTGGCAGCGAGCAGGGCCTATTCTTGGTCGCAGTGTGCTAGCTTCTCATTGCTGTGGCTTCTCTTGCTGCGGAGTACAGGCTTTAGGCGCGCGGACTCAGTAGTCGTGGCTCTAGAGCAGCGGTCTCCAACCTTTCTGGCATCAGGGACAGGTTTCATGGAAGACAACTTTTCCGCGATGTCTGGAGGTGGGTCTTACTGGGGCGGTAATGCGAGGGGTGAGGAGTGATGGGGCGCTGCCTACCTCCTGCTGTGTGGCCTAGTTCCTAGCAGGCTGTAGACTGCTACTGGTCCAAGGCCTGGGGGTTGGGGACCCCTGCTCTAGAGCCTTCGGGCTTTAGTAGTTGTGGGACCCAGGTCTTAACTGCCCTGAAGCATGTAGGATCCTCCTGGTCCAGGGATCAAACCCATGTCCCTTGCATTAGCAGAACTCTTTACCACTGGCCACCAGGGAAGTCCTTAAATTGATTTTTATATTGCTTAAATCACCCTACAATGTGCTATCAATTCAGAAATTTTTCTCCCTTATTTTGAAACATTGAGATTCTGTTCTACCATTTGTTAAAGAGAAGAACAAAAGGAAGGGAAGGAGAAAGGGACTAATATTCCCTGAGTGCCCAGCTCAGGCTGGATCCTGTGCTTTGTATGATTTACCCTGTTTACTCCTGCATACGTGGCTGTAAAATGGGTAATGACATAGCCTTAGAAATGTTAACATGTGCGTTCAGCTCTTTCTTTCTTTTGAAAGCAGTTTTCTTCTTATATATTTATTTTTGGCCGTGCTGAGTCTTTGTTGCTTCGCAGGCTTTTCTCTAATTGTGGTGAGTGAGGGCTGCTCTCTGGTTATCGTGTGCGGGTTTCTCATTTCAGTGGCTTCTGTTGACCACAGGTTCTGGGGTGCAGGCTTCGGTGGTTTCGACGCATGGGCTCAGGAGCTCTGACTCCCCGGCTCCAGCACACAGGCTTAGCGGCTCCTTGGCACGTGGGATTTTCCCAGGTCAGGGATGAGTGCATGTCTCCTGCATGGTCAGACGGATTCTTTACCACTGAGCCACGCGGGAAGCCTCAATGCAGCTCTTTCTGATGTGAAAGTTTATGTTCTTTTCATCGCTTGACCTTCCCCACTTGTGGGAACAGGAAAATCAATACCAGTCTTTTCACAGTGGCATTCCAGGCTGGTCTAGACCCATTTATTAGTGATGATAAGGTGCAAAGGAGAGGTGGAAATATTTCTGAAAATAAACTATCACTGATGAAATGTAAGAAACAGTATTCCTGTGGACAAACGTGAAGACAAATGTAGTAGCTGGAATGTTACAGTTCAGCATTACAGATATCTTTACCATTGTCTGTGAATCTGTACTATCTTTTACTTTTATCAGACACTAATGTCGTGCTTTGTATGTGGGCAGAAAGCATCAATAGACTAAAGAAGCTAACTCTGAGTGTATGGCATTTACAATTTGGATTAACTTTTTGTTTCCTTTGTATGCTTATTCTTCTGGATATAACTTAATTTCTGTCACAGATTAGAACCAGTGGCTGGGACAGATTAACATGGCTGGTTGTAATGGTGGGTAATTCATACAAGGGCAATGGCGTGACTCTAGGGGACGGAAGTTGTAGATTTTTTTGGTCTTCTTGGTTTCTCACAATGGCCTGATCACACAGGTGCTGCTCGACTCATCTTATAAATGTGATTTGCCATTTTAGCTATGGTTTAACCAACACATGTTTAACAGCTACAGTATTATGGAAGAGAACCATCACTTCTTGGACTTTTGGCTAAGGTCAAATGCAGAGGGGAAAAAACATAGTATCATGAAGAGGATGTAGAGAAGAAGTAGAGATAAAGAAACATGTCCCTTTTAGCCTCCAGACCATTTATGGACTCAGTGTGTGGGGAATCTGGCCATAGACAGACACAGAAGTGAATCATACATTTCTTCATCAGCAAATGTAATGTCTGGAATTTGAGTTCTAAAGAGTTTTGATTCACCCCTAAAATACGAATTCTGTATTCCTGGTTTTATCATTTTCATACTACAAGTGATTAGCTTCTCTATAACAAGAGGATGCAATTTACCATATAGGAATATTGCCTGCCTGTTGATTTGTGAGAAGTTCAGGTTACATCCCAGTGAATGTCAACAATAAGATGATATACAAGAAATAAGAGTAGCTAATGGTAACTTGTATTGCTTATGAATTGCCAGGCCCTAAATGCTCTATGTGCTTTAACTCATTTATCCTGTGCCAGCAGCTGTTCTCAGAGCATCACACATAGTAGCTGATTTAGTGCTCACAGATCCTCTGTGAGATAAGTCGTTATCGTTTCCATCTTACAGATGGAGACCAAGCACAGAACAATTAAGTGACTTGGCCTAAATGACACCTTGGTGACTGGCAGTCAGGATTCAAACCCCAACAAATGGCAGCAGAGTCTGTGCTCTTAACCACTGGGCCAGAATCCCTTGAATGGCTTGTTAAAACAGGGATTGCTGGGCCCAGCCTCAGAGTTTCTGATTCCAGTCGGCCTGGGGTGAGGTGCTGCTGTTTTCGCTTTGAACAAGTTCCCAGATAATGCTGTGCTGTTGGTCCAGGGACCACACTTTGAGAACCACTATTGTATGCTATTGCTGCCTCCCATGGGGCTGGTAAGAAATTAGTATTCAGTGTAAGCAGCTGAGGACTAGGATAGTGAGTTTTAATGATTTGATCTTACTGGAGGTAGGTGCCTGCGTTTCATGGCAGCGGTAACCTTGAACGAAACCCCCCCAGTAAATCTTGAGGACAGCAAATTTCAGTTACTTGTCGTGACACAACAGAAGCAGGTGCTGTTGTAGCCTTGCCATGGACTTGATGAATTCCTATTACAATGAAGGGTTGTTTCCATAGTTTGGTAGGTGGCTTGAGAATGAGCTCTTAGATGCAGTGTACACACACACACACACACACACACACACACACACACACACTGCAGTAAGAAGTCTTGACTGTTACACACATTTTCTTTTCCCCTCTTTGGCCCTATGGCTTGAAAAGAAAATCTCCTTCCTTGTGATTTCCCCAGCATTCTCCCTATTTTATAAAAATATCATTATTTATAAAGAAAGGAAAAGAACAGGTAGAGAAGGTTAAAAAAAAAACAGGATGATGAAAAAGAAGAGGAAAGGAAGGAAGGAAGGTGGAGTTCTGGAACCGTCTCCCGTTTCCCTTGGCCAATTGAGAAAGGGGGCAGAGACAGGTTACTGAAGCCAGAAAAACTGTGGACGTGACTGTTCCAAGCCGCCTGCTGTTTTGCTTCCCAGGGAAAAGAGGAGAAATGAAAGGAGCCCTAACTGATGTGATGGGGCAGGAATTCTAAATGTGTGACACTTTGTAAGCTGTTTGTGTGCACTAGGTTTGAACCCAGCTACAATTCAATGTAGAAATTCTTGGAAATTGGCGTGTCAGTTGCCCTAGACAATCTGCACATTAGCTTTCACTTTGAAGACTTTTCCTGGCTTGTCTCTGCAGGCTGGGAAAGCTAGGTGATGGTGGTCCAGTTTACAAGGGCCAGCTGTGCTCGTGTGTACCTGTATTGTCACAAAGGCATCAGACTTTTCCCTTTATTTGATAAAAAATCCTTCTGAGCTGGGTTCAGTCTTCCTTGTTGAATGAACTGGTGTCAGGGAGTTCTCTTTTGGCTTTCTTAAAGGTCATCCTTTGCTCACTTCTTTTTTAGTTCACAGCTCCGTTTTTCAGGCTTCATGTGGTATGCTGGTTATGCCAAAGTAAAGAGCTGGATCAAAGACATTTCTTGTTAATCAGGCTAAGGGTCCATCTGTCTTTGCAGATCCAGACTGGTAACAGATACAGGACTAAGGAGTCACCATCTACATAACCGGCTGACTCCCAGAATTCTAAGTTGTCTTCTAGAACAGTGCTGTGAACTTAACCTTTTAAAAGGGTTGGTTTTATATCCAGTCTTGTGTTCCGTAAAACTTGCCCCCAGATTTTCTGCCAGATGTACTGAGAAATCCAACGTTGTCCTAATTTCCTCCTCCTGGGGATCATTCCATCAATCATGGAGTGGTACGAGTGTGGAGACAGCAGAAGTCTGGTTCACATTCTAAATCCATTGTCAAGTCCAGCTGGCTGGGATCTCACTGTACTTTAAAAGGGCAGGAATATCAGCTCTTAGCTTTTTGACCGGATACTTCTTCCCACATGTATGTCATGGTCACACAGTATTAATAAAACCAGAGTTAAAGTTAGCCAGAATAACCCCCCTAGACATTTTTCAGACATCACTACTGTTTGCTCTTCCTTTTCTATATATCTGCTTATTGAATGAATGATCAGAAACCTCCCTGCTCAATTGCTTGTAATTCTGTATTTCAAAGCATGTATCTTACTTGGATCCTGCTCATGTTCTTAATCTCCTTGAGTCTTGCTGTTTTTTCTTCTCTTCTGATTGATTTTTAGCCACCTTATGTTAATATGTTGTCTTGCTTCCACTTTCAGCATGTGTAGTAAACAGTGCAACTCTTTGCAACCCCTTGGACTACACAGTCAATAGAATTCTCTAGGCTAGAATACTGGAGTGGGTAGCCTTTCCCTTCTCCAGTATATCCTCCTGACCCAGGAATTGAACCGGGGTCTCCTGCATTGCAGGCAGATTCTTTACCAATTGAGCTATCAGGGAAGCCCATAGTAAGCAATAGGTGATAGATATATTTTTAGGGTGTCAATTGGTATTTAATTGATATGAGTAACCCTTATCTTCTTTTCAGGGCACATCTTATCCTATCCAAATCCTTTATTCCTCAAAGAAAATGAAACTCACAAGGGTCAAGCTATTGAACTGATCTTATTTTCTCTACTTAATAATTGAATTACTATGTCCAAAGAGGAGCAGTTCTTATGATTACTAATTTGTAATTTACAGTTCTAGTCCTGTGATTATGATTCAGCATATTATTTCATGTGCAATGAAAGAGCTCATACTCTGGGAACAGAAGGGAAGAGATAGAAATAAATTAGATGCTGAATATATAAACTGGCAACTGAGATGTCAGTTTCAGGCCAGCCAGTGATTTGGCAGCCCTTAAAGAAGGAAAGAGGCTTCCCAGGTGGCTCAGCAGTAAAGAATCCACCTGCCAGTGCAGGAAATGCAGGAGGATCAGGTTCGATCCTTGGGTTGGGAAGATCCCCTGGAGGAGGAAGTGACAGCCCACTCCAGTATTCTTGCCTGGAAAATTCCATGGACAGAGAAGTGTGGCGGGCTACAGTCCAAGGGGTTGCAAAGAATCTGACAGAACTGAGCATACACGCATGAAAAGAAGGAAAAGGAAATCACTGAAGTCTAGCATTGTTGATTCATGAAAAAAATAAGTCATGCTAGACTAACCTTATTTTCCTTCATGATGGAATTATTTGAGAAAGAGAAGGAGACAAAAAAAAAAAAAAAGAATTACCATAACTGGATTTCAACAAGGCATAATGAAATCTTGTGAGCACAAAAGAGAAATGTGAGCATGATAATACTATCATTAGAAATCCGTGGTAACTAAATAAGCAGCTATACCCAAACAGCAAATTAGTTTGAGAACCAAGTCTCTGAAGACAGAGATCCAAGTCTCTGTGATTGGCTCACTAGGCCACCATTATTAATTAATGAATTAATTTGTCCATTCATGTTTATTTAGGTGCCTACTAGGCATTTATATATCTAGAAGACATACTAAACTTACTTTCAGATGACATGAAATACAGTGGGATACTGAATACTTTGGATCAGGATCAGAATTCACAATGATTTAAACAGGTTAGAATGATGAGTTTAATTCATGGAATTTAATAACAAAAAACATAAAGCTGCACATGGTTTCAGAAATTCAAGTGAAGAAGGCTGAAGGGTTTAAATTGACTTTAAGTATAATAGAAGTTAACCATTGAATAAGAACTGCCAAAGCCAGAACTATCATGTAGGAAGTTTTTCACAACCTATTGCCAAATTGAAAGAGCAGATTATGAAGCAGATACTACACTCATTCTGTGTGGGGAAATACAGAGAAATTATGTATATCAGGATGTTGACGAAATGTTTATAGTAGCCATCTTTGGTTGTTGGAGTGCAGATAGGTGACTTGTTTTTTGCTTTTTGTGTTTTTCAGGTTTATGACATTTGTGAGTATATTGTTTTGCTCCTTAAAAAAAAAAATGCTTTTGCAAAAGGTACTATATATAGCCAGTGCTGATAACTTAGGCTTTTATTAACAGAAGTGGGGAAGGGGAAGGAGAGTGGTGATAATCTCCATCATTCGTCAGTGCCTGAACAGCTGTCCTCCCTTAACGGCATTATTAGTAAACACCCACTTCCCTGCAGGGGCGGCACCCTGCCTGTGGTCAGAGCATTCTCCCACTGGCTTGGTTTGGAGCAGCAAGGTCTCCATCATGAGGAAGCGACCTCAGGTGGGGGCTGCCACGCAGCGGCTGTCTGTAGCTGGGGAGGCCCAGCTCGCATGCACTGAGTGACTCCTGAGTCCTTCTTTTTTCAGATCCATAGGTTGACTCCCCCGTTTATCACCCAGGTTAAGCCACGTGGACACAGTACTCAGTAAGGAAATTACAAATACTTCTTTGCTCCTCTTCCTTCTGAGAAGTAGTAGAATCGCTCACACCTTAGCATCCTGATTGCTTGTTTTCGCAAAGGTTTGGGTTGATTTTCCACAGGAAGAATGTTAATAACAGCAGCTCACATTTATTGAGCATTTATTGTGTGTGCCAGACATTTGTGCAATGCTTTTAGACAGATTATTACATTTAATTCTTGAACCAGTCCTGTGAGAGGTGAAATTGAGTTTTACTCCCATTTCACAGCCAGGGAAACCAAGGCCCGGAGAGATGTTGAGCCTGTTGCTTTAAGTGGTAGCACCAGGATATGAACCTAGCAGTCTTGTTCAGGAGCCCAACTCTTGCTCACCAAGCTGTGCTGCGCCTGTCCTGAGGGTCATCCACTTGAGGAACTAGGGGGCGGATCCAGGGGCACAAGGACTCTGCTCTCCCTCTAGAATTCTCTCACCACCCAGCTCTTGCATTGGTTTTTGATTCCTTTCCAGCATCCAAAGCCTTTTATTTCTTCTTGCCTTCTTTCTTGGATTATTTCTTTAATCCTTTCCCAAGAGCCTTTCATCCTCTCAAATAAACAAAATATTTAAAGGTTTTTAAGCTTTTCATCCTGTTCTCAAGCAGGAAGATCAGCCTGCATTTATAATTTCATATAGTTCTGTGCTTTTTGACCTAGCATATAGGTCATCAAAAGTTCGCATAGTTCTTCCAGACAGTTTCTGAGCTTTTCTGTACCTCTCATACTGCCTTTATTGTACTTCAGCTCTTTCTACAAAAGAACCATCTCAGTATAACTCCATAGATGCAAAACAGGAGGAAAAAAAAAATGTTTAGTCTTATCTTAGGGAGCAAACTCAAAGGTAAAAAAATAAACTTTTAGCCTTCAGCACTTGCATTCTTAGAGACCTTTTAAAATAATTTTCCAAAACAAAAATTCTCCAAGTAAGGCACCTGTCACCGTGAATATACAATCTCTTAATTCATTCCACTTAAGTAATTTGAGGCACAAATTTCATGTGGCCAGCTGTTACTGTTCCTAGTCAGCAGTTACTAACAAGCCTTAAGACTTACTAGACAGTTTCTGTATTTATTAAATTGATATCTGCACGCAATTTGACTTTTATTCTTTCACTAATGAAAATAGCTCTCAGTCATTCAATGGAAGCCTTTTGTAAGCAGACTTTTTCTTGGAGACTTACACTATGTCATTTTAGTGCTAAACTTAATTATCGCTGACCTCGTGACTGTATGTAACTTTTAATTTCATAGTATATCTTCCGGTGCAAGCTTCCGGAGCCCGTGACTTTTTCTGCCTTTCAGCTACTCACCACCATTACTGTCACTGTCCTTACGTGTCTCTCACTTCTTTAGAGCTTCTCACCAGTCTCTGTGGCCCTGCAGGGGCTGAAGCACCTGTTCTCACTCAGTGTCGTGTTGGCGGGCTCCCCTTGACTCGCCGTCCAGGGCTGCTCCTCCAATGCTTTGAGCCTCTCTGGAAACGCCACCTATTCCACAGTTCTGCCATTCCTGACTTCCCTCCACTTGCTCATCTTCCCTGGAAACTGAGAAGAAACTGTTAGTCACTTAGATGTGTCCGACTCTTTGCAACCCCCTGGACTGCAGCATGCCAGGCTTCGCTGTCCTTTACCATCCTCAAGAGCTTTCTTAAACTCACGTGCTTTGAGTCGGTGATGCCATCCAGCATCTCGTCCTCTGCTGTCCTCTTCTCCTGCTGCCTTCAATCTTTGCTAACATCAAAGTCTTTTCTGAGACAACTCTTCCTATCAGGTGGCCAGAACATTGGAACTTTCAGCTTCAGAATCAGTCCTTCCAATGAATATTCAGGATTGATTTTCTTCAGGATTGACTGGCTGGATCTCCTTGCAGTTCAAGGGACTCTCAAGAGTCTTCTCCAACACCACAGTTCAAAAGCATCAGTTCTTCAATTCTCAGCTTTCTTTATAGTCCAACTCTCACATCCACACATGACTACTGGAAAAACCATACCTTTGACTACAGGGACTTTGTCGGCAAAGTAATGTCTCTGCTTTTTAATATGC
This sequence comes from Ovis canadensis, assembly GCF_042477335.2. Taxonomy (NCBI): domain Eukaryota; kingdom Metazoa; phylum Chordata; class Mammalia; order Artiodactyla; family Bovidae; genus Ovis; species Ovis canadensis. The sequence goes on from NC_091251.1 coordinate 97,543,550, forward strand.
TGTCTAGGTTTGTCATAGCTTTTCTTCCAAGGAGCAAGCATCTTTTGATTTCATGGCTGCAGTCACCATCTGCAGTGATTTGGGAGCACAAGAAAATAAAGTCTGTCCCTGTTTGCATTGTTTCCCCATCTCTTCACCTTGTAGTAATGGGACCAGATGCCATGGTCTTAGTTTCTTGAATGTTGAGGTTAGTCTAGCATGACTGATTTTTTCATGAATCAGTCCTGATCTTAAGTGATTCCCTTTTCTTTCTTTGTATGCGTGCACTCTCAGTTGTGTCCAACTCTTTCCAACCGCAGTCCTTAGAAGCCTCCAATGACAGACTTAACAGACAAAGATTTTAAAATGGCCCTTATAACTATGAACAAGGGTATAAAGAAAAGTAGGCTTTAATGAATAAAAGAAAATTTCAAGACAAATTTCTAGATGGAAATTGTGAACTGAGAAAAACTAATGTCTGTAATCCAGAATAAACATATTATCAATGTTGAATCTTCCAATCAGTCAAGAATATGGGATATCTTTATATTTACTTAGGTTTTATGTAAGATTTCTCATTAATGTTCATAAAAATCAATGTATATACCTTATATATTTTTCAGTATCTTTATTTTGAGATATTTGGTATATTTTTATGAATTTGTAAATTATATTGCCTTTTAAAGTTTCGTTTTCAAGTAATAATTACACTGAAATTTCAATTGTGTATGACTAGCATATAAAAATCGGAGAAGGCGATGGCACCCCACTCCAGTACTCTTGCCTGGAAAATCCTATGGATGGAGGAGCCTGGTGGGCTGCAGTCCATGGGGTCGCGAAGAGTCGGACACGACTGAGCGACTTTCACTTTTTACTTTCATGCATTGGAGAAGGAAATGGCAACCTACTTCAGTGTTCTTGCCTTGAGAATCCCAAGGACGGGGGAGCCTGGTGGGCTGCTGTCTATGGGGTCGCACAGAGTCAGACACGATTGAAGCGACTTAGCAGCAGCAGCACCATTTTGTATTTTGTTAATGGACCTTATATATATATATAGTTAGACTATAAAGAAAGCTGAATGCCAAAGAATTGATGCTTTTGAACTGTGGTGATGGAGAAGACTTTTGCGAGTCCCTTGGACTGCAAGGAGATCTAGCCAGTCCATCCTAAAGGAGATCAGTCTTGGGTGTTCATTGGAAGGACTGATTTTGAAGCTGAAACTCCAGTACTTTGGCCATTTGATGCGAAGAGTTGACTCACTTGAAAAGACACTGATGCTTGAAAGATTGAGGGCAGGAGGAGAAGGAGAAGACAGAGGATGAGATGGCTGGATGGCATCACCGACTCAATGGACATGGGTTTGGGTGGACTTCGGGAGTTGGTGATGGACAGGGAGGCCTGGCGTGCTGCGGTTCATGGGGTCGCAAAACTGAGCGACTGAACTGAATGGACCTTAATTTCTGCTGCTTTGCTCCATTTATTAGTTTTTCCAGTGCAGTGTTTTCATTAAAAGTTGTAGAGTTTTCAGTGTAAGGAAATATATCTATAAATAATGGCATTTTTATTTTTTCTTATGACACTGACTGGGTCTTATATTCTAATTTTGAGAACAAACGTTTTTCCTTTATTCCTGATCTTGGAGAAAAAATGCTTAGTGCTTCACCAATAAGTCTCATGTTAGCCATAGGCTTTTCATAAACATCCTTTATTCGATTGAGCAACTTTCTTTCTGTTCCTAGTTTATGGAGCGTTTCTGTCATGAATAGACGTAAGTAAATTTTGTCCGGTGCATTTGACATCTTCCCATATGATTTTTCTTCTTTGTTTTCTTAATGTGATAAATTATGATTGATTTTTTTAACCTTAAATCACTCTTGTGATAAATACTACTTGATCATAATATATATCCTATATATGAGACAGATAGATTGATTATAATTGCTAATAGTTTATTAAAATTTTGTGTGTGTGTGTTCAGGCGTATAGGTCTGTAATTTTCTTTTCATGTTTTTGTCAAGTTTTTTTTTTGTATCAGAGAGAGGTTAACATCATAAAATGTGTTGGAAAGGTTTCCCTTGTCTTCACTGAAAGATTTTGTGAAAGACTGAAATTATTTCTTTAAATGTTTGATAGAATTCATTGAATCCATCTTGACTTGAAGTTTTCTTTGTTAAGGTTTTTGACTACAAGGCAAATTTATATATTTAGATTTTCTCTCATCATGTCCCTTTCAAAAAGGATTTCTTTCCAAGGATTTTTTCAGTTTATCTCAAGTTGTTGAATATTTGACAGAGTTGTTCATAATATCATCTTATATTTTGATATCTATATTCTCTCTATGATGTTCCCCTTCTTCATTCCTGATATTAATAATGTATGTATTTTTCCCTTATGATTACTTTGCTTGAATATCAATTTTCAATTCTTTTCATATAGGCATCTTTTGATTTTGTTGGTATTTCCTATTTACCCATTTTCTATTTCATTGTATTAAAAGGTTAACTGAAGTACGTTATTAATAAATTTTCAAAGAGTTCATTTGAACGAACATTGAATTTAATTGGGTAGCACCAAACTAAGTGGACTTCCCTGGTGGCTCAGATGGTGAAGAATCTGCCTAGAATGCAGGAGACCTCGGTTTGATCTCTGGGTTGGGAAGATGCCCTGGAGAAAGGCATGGCAGTCCACTCCAGTACTCTTGCCTGGAGAACCTCATGGACAGAGGAGCCTGGCGGGCTGCAGTCCATGGGGTCGCGAAGAGTCAGACACGACTGAGCTACTAGCATACTTTCACTCAAATTGAAATTGGTTTGGAGTGCTCCACTGGCAGAGACTAATGGGAAAGCTTTTTTTTTTTTTTAACAGAGCAGACTCTTAAACAGAGTAAGCAAATTATTTGGCTGTAGCTTAAGTGGTTGCCTTACTTGGAAAAGACTACTTGGCTGTTTGTGATTGGTTGTTCTTAAATGCATTTTCTCAAATGTCAGTGCGTTGACTCCGGGGTAGATTTTGGTTTGCTTACGTTGACTGCCAAGGCATTAATGCCACCTCAGTCTAATGGCTTCCTTGTTTAATTACTTTATTAGCTGCTTCTCTTATTATTTTATTTTTTATTCTTTTACTTTGTGTTTAACTTGCTTTATTTTTCTAGCTTCTTAAAGTGGCGGCTTAGGACATTGATTTTGCATTACACATTAATGTGTAAAATCAGTATAGTATTAATGCTATATGTTTCTATCTAAGGACTCTTCACTGCAATTCAAATTTTGTTTGGTTGTGTTTTCATTACTGTTCAGTTCGATACATTTTCTAGTTTCTCTTGTGATTTCTTCTTTGATCTATAGGTTATTTAAAGTATGCTATTTAATTTCCAAATATTTGGGAATTTTCTAGATATCTTTTTGCTAATTGATTCTTAATTTAACAGCATTCTGGTTAGAGTATACTTTATGTGATTTGGATCTTTTCATTTTTATTCAGGTTTGTTTATGACCCAGCATTTAGACTGTCTTATGTATGTTCCGCATGTACTTGAACACACATTCTAAAGTTATTGGGTATAGTTTTCCATAATTATCAAATAGATTGAATTGATTGAAGGTGTTATATAAATGTTTAAGTCTAGGTTGGCACTTTGTAGTTTTTGTTTCCCTTTCAGCACTTTAAAGATAACATTTCTGGCTGTCATTTTTTAATAAATCATCAACTCATTTGCATTGTTGTTCCCTTATATGTAAAAATACTACTACCACCAAGCACCTCGCCACATTGGCTGCTTTTAAGATTTGTTTCAGCCATTTGACTATGATCTGCCTGGGTATGGGCTTCTTTGTACGTGTGCTGCTTGGGGGTTTTTTGAACTTCTTAGGTCTGTAGGTTAATGTCTACCATCAGTTTTGGAAATTCCCAGCCCTAATCTCTTTAAATATTTCTCCTGTCCCATCTTCCATCCTCAACTACTGGGATTTCAATTTTGTACACATTAGATATTCTACTGTGTCCAGTCTGCTGTTAAGCGTTCCAAATGCACTCCTCATCTCTGATTTCATATTTTTTTCATTTCTAGGATTCTTGTTCAGTTCTTTGTTTTATAGATTTCATCTCTCTTTTGAAATCCTCCATCTGTTCATAGGTGTTGCCCATCTTTTGCCCAGTACTCTTGTGTGTTTATAACTGTTACTTTGGCGTCCACGTCTGCTACCTCCAGCATCTGTACCAGCTGTCTGCGTCCTTCTACTGACTTTCCTCTCACGGGTCATGTTTTCTTGCTTCTACATGCCTTTTATAATTGTTAGTTGTATGCTGGACATTTTAGGTAAAACCATAGGTGTAAGTAAATAATATTTACGCCTCACCCCCCCAAAAAAATATGCTCATCTTTTTCTTAGGTTTCCAGTGTATGGAAAGGAGGCAGAGGAAGAAGGGGTTAGCTAATTTGATAATTAAGCTGGGTCTGGACTTTGTTGTAACTTTAGATTTGTTTCACCTCTGGCTGGTTTGGGGGGCAGAATGGGGATCACCAGTAAGATCTTTTTGTGCAAAGAATTCTGAAAAACTGATATTGACCACTATGAATATGACACTTTCCTAATACTTAAAAACTTTTTTGGTGAGATTGGAGTGATAGATACTAACAGATACAGTTTTTTAATATTGTGTGATGAAATATGTCTACATTTGGAAGGTCTGCATAGCTCAGTGAACCAGTATTTCTAAAGATTAATGCTGTATATTACAAAAATCTTGTATGGGTAAAAAATCCATTCAAAATGCTAGATAGATCAACAGAGTATGAAAAGCTCATTGATTTGGTCTCGGATTTTACATTACTAACTTTTAGACGATACTACTTTTTGAGTTTTGGTCAAGGTCAAAGAATAATATCCATCTGAAAGGGACTTTAATCAGTCCTTGCACACACCGCCACCCCTGCCAAGCCTTCTGTGCCCCCATGAAGTTGATGGAAGAGTTGATGGGTGGGTACAGACTCGTTCTGTGGCTAGGGCTTCTAAAATAACATGCGACGTGCAGGCGTTACAAACTTGTCAGAAATTGAGCTGGTAGAGCCTTAGGCCCCATCTTTGACACTTTCCATTCCTCCTTGTCCCAGGGACCATCCTGGCTAAAATCAAAGAGCTTGTCACTTCCTGTGGTTATATTCATTTAGCATTTTGTTCCTCAACATTCTTTTGGTTTTGAAATAAGTATAATTTGGCAGTGTATTCAGCTTATTATTTTTGTTAAGGTACAAGGGACCTTCTATTTGCTCAGAAGCAGAAGTCCATCAGAAACTTTAAAATGTTTTCTGTTTTTTTTTACCTTTTGTTTATTTTCAAGAGAGGTTATATCCAAGATATATCCTGAATGTAGGAGCTATAATAAAATAGAGAGCTATTTCATTATTTCTGAAAGTGGAGGGTAGGACTCCCCGTGGGGAGTTTTAAGGAGCCCTAGAGGCCTCTCCAGTTAACTCTTGCTCTCCCTTGACCACTGTCTAGAATAGAAAAAGGAAGCCATTATATTTATAGGGGTGGAAACGATGTTAGAAAACTGGGGAGAATGTTAGGTCAGAAACAGGCAGTATAAACAGAAAGTCCTCTGTTTGAGATCACCAGTGAAGAGTGGAGGAAGGTAGACTTATGGGTGCTTATAGATCACACGTTCAGTCTCTGAGATGTTTGGCTTTGATGTAGGATTGAAAAGTAGGTTTGAGCAAAAAACTGACTACCTGACAGGGTAGATTATATAGGTGCTCCCTTCACTATTTTTTTTTTAAGTATTTTTATTTCTTTATGGGCTGCACCGGGTTTTAGTTTTGTAACATGTGGGATCCAGTTCCCTGACGAGGGATTGAACCCAGGCCCGCTGCATCAGGAGCATGCAGTCCTAGCACTGGACCACCAGGCAAGTCTCCCACCTTCACTGTTTAGTGGATTGAAGAGGAGATGATGGATCCAGCCCTCCCCAAGTAACTTGTCTCAGTCCTCAACATAAGGAATTGCAATACAATTATAATAACCCTTTGGATTCACTGTACATCAAGGCTTTCCTTTTTAGTATTAATAACTTGGACCACATTTGACCTCACAATGAATATTCATAACTAGATGGTGCTAACTTTGTAACACAGAATCCTCTGGTGGAAAATGATCAAATCTATGTTTCTATATACTATAATACTTCAAAGAACTATAGGGCAGCAGGGAAATGGAATTGTTTAGGAGGGAGAAGAATAATTATAATGGTAGTAGTTATGGTGGTGATATATTTTTGTAACTCTTCCTGTGTGCCTATACTTTCACTTGTGTTAGCTCTTTAATCTGCATGATAACCCTATGAAATGTTGATAGGTACTATTATCATATCCCTATTTTACAGATGAAAGTTTAAGAATAATAAAGCATAGAGAAGCTGAATGTAATAAAAGCTGGAGTAGTGTGCCCTGTCTGTTCTCTTCTTATCCATTTGATCTTTGTGAATATGACCCAACCTCAGCTGCCCTGGGAAGGATCAGGAATGGAATGCACAACATTCCATGCAGAATCACACCAATTTTGCCCTTGAAAATAACCCCCATGGCCAAGGGGGTTCCCCAGCACTATTTGTAATGCCTCTCTGATCATGTAGCATCCTTATCCTGTCCAGCACGGCTTTGTTTTCTAATTATTCATTTTAATATATTCACTTGTTTGGCGGCACCAGTCTTAGTTGCGACACATAGGATCTTTAGTTGGAGCATGTGAACTCTTAGTTGCAGTATGTGGGATCTATTTCCCTGATCAAGGATTGAACCTGGGCCCCCAGCATTGGGAGTGCAGAGTCGTAGTCACTGGACCACTAGGGAAGTCCCTGGCCAGCACTGCTTTGGACAGCTTTTGGGAGCTCTTCCCTCATTCGTAGGATTTTTGGCATTTGCAGCACCTTTCCAGCACTTACTGTGTGTCATGACTACTTTGTTTGAGATTAAAAATTTATAGGCAAAGAGAATGGAGCCTCTGCTGTTCTTGAATATCTGTACATTCCATAGATAGACATTCCACTGTCTGTAGTGGGTATAGTGTCATGGAAGTGGGTAGATACTCTTGTGAAGAAATAGTAAGATTCTTTCCAAAAAGCACCTCCTTCAGTCTTTACATTGTTTCTCATTAGAAGCATCAGTGGCATAGTTTCCCAGCACAGGGCTGACTCTTCCTGATAGTTTTGGGCATTTAGCACCTCTACCTATTAAATGTCAGTAATCCCACACCCCCATTCTCAGGACAGATGAAAACACACTTGCCAACACCCTCAAGAGGGCAGAGGCGTCCTTGTACATGGTTGCTCAGGTTTTGCTTGGATGGGTTGGAAGGAACTGGGGAAATGGACTGCGGAATCACACTGTTTGTACAACTGTCGGGTTCCTCCAGTTCATCGCTACCCTATATACTCTTTTGAGACATCATATTATTCTTGGGAAATCGTGACACTGAAGGCATATCTTTATGAAGAGGGCAACAGCCTGCTCAGGAGATTTTGCTTTGCTAAAGACTTGTGTATTTTACCAGTTTCCTCCGAGTTCCCAACAACCAGCATCCATTTGATGAAACAGATATTAAACCAGTGGGAAAGATACAGCCCTTTTGGCCCGAAGTTGGAGGGGTGGGACACGGTGCGGGAAGGGCAGTGATGGTGAAAAACATTTAGTCCTGCCGTGCTACAGTATATTAAAGAAAGGAAGAAAGACAACCTTCTAAATGACTAGGCTAGTAAAACAGAACAGAGAACCTGCAGTATTGTTGGCTGTTAGCTACGTAGGTAGTCAGGGCAAAATACAGCACAGTTCACTCTGAATCTCTGAATTCGAATCGAATATTCAACAGAACATTCTCACAGCTAACCCTTTTAATTCTGTTTATCCTACTCTATAAATAACATGAAAGTATAAGGAAGTTATTTATAGGGAATGTATATAATATTTTAGTATTAAGCAAAGAATAACATAAAAACTGAACTTTATAGAGAATAACGGAATTTCAAAATTTTGATGAAAGTAGGAAATGTATTTGAGCAACTCGTAGCTGCCATGGAAGGACTATGTAGATATGTAATCTCACTTGGGGCAAATCCGAGTGACAGTGTAGCTGGCATCCTCCATGTCAGCAATGACAGAACATGCATATTGCAAACCCCGAAGTCTTGGGCTTTGACCATGAGACACCGAGGTCTGAGTAACACCCACTGGAATTCAAAGCAAGCAGGTTTCTCATGGCCCTTACCACACTGCCTTACACCGCTAAGCACTCGTGCACGTATCTACTGCTGCACTGTACAAATTCCTTCCTCTTTGCTAAAAACCTCTACTTACTGAAGAAACTTCTCTTTGTGAGCTGGAGACTGTGCTTTTGTTATTGATGAGATTAAAAACAACCTTCACTTTAAAAGAAAGCAGGAATAGAAGGAACATACCTCAACATAATAAAAGCTGTATATGACAAACCCACAGCAAACATTATCCTCAATGGTGAAAAATTGAAAGCATTTCCCCAAAAGTCAGGAACAAGACAAGGGTGCCCACTTTCACCGCTACTATTCAACATAGTTTTGGAAGTTTTGGCCACAGCAATCAGAGCAGAAAAAGAAATAAAAGGAATCCATATTGGAAAAGAAGAAGTAAAACTTTCACTGTTTGCAGATGACATGATCCTCTACATAGAAAACCCTAAAGACTCCACCAGAAAATTACTAGAGCTAATCAATGAATATAGTAAAGTTGCAGGATATAAAATCAACACACAGAAATCCCTTGCATTCCTATACACTAATAATGAGAAAGTAGGAAAAGAAATTAAGGAAACAATTCCATTCACCATTGCAATGAAAAGAATAAAATACTTAGGAATATATCTACCTAAAGAAACTAAAGACCTATACATAGAAAACTATAAAACACTGGTGAAAGAAATCAAAGAGGACACTAATAGATGGAGAAATATACCATGTTCATGGATCGGAAGAATCAATATAGTGAAAATGAGTATACTACCCAAAGCAATTTACAAATTCAACGCAATCCCTATTAAGCTACCAGCCATATTTTTCACAGAACTAGAACAAATAATTTCAAGATTAGCATGGAAATACAAAAAACCTAGAATAGCCAAAGCAATCTTGAGAAAGAAGAATGGAACTGGAGGAATCAACTTGCCTGACTTCAGGCTCTACTACAAAGCCACAGTCATCAAGACAGTATGGTACTGGCACAAAGACAGACATATAGATCAATGGAACAAAATAGAAAGCCCAGAGATAAATCCACACACATATGGATACCTTATCTTTGACAAAGGAGGCAAGAATATACATTGGAGAAAAGACAATCTCTTTAACAAGCGGTGCTGGGAAAACTGGTCAACCACTTGTAAAAGAATGAAACTAGATCACTTTCTAACACCATACACAAAAATAAACTCAAAATGGATTAAAGATCTAAATGTAAGACCAGAAACTATAAAACTCCTAGAGGAGAATATAGGCAAAACACTCTCTGACATAAATCACAGCAGGATCCTCTATGATCCACCTCCCAGAATTCTGGAAATAAAAGCAAAAATAAACAAATGGGGTCTAATTAAAATTAAAAGCTTCTGCACAACAAAGGAAAATATAAGCAAAGTGAAAAGACAGCCTTCGGAATGGGAGAAAATAATAGCAAATGAAGCAACTGACAAACAACTAATCTCAAAAATATACAAGCAACTTATGCAGCACAATTCCAGAAAAATAAACGACCCAATCAAAAAATGGGCCAAAGAACTAAATAGACATTTCTCCAAAGAAGACATACGGATGGCTAATAAACACATGAAAAGATGCTCAACATCACTCATTATTAGAGAAATGCAAATCAAAACCACAATGAGGTACCACTTCACACCAGTCAGAATGTTTGCGATCCAAAAATCTGCAAGCAATACATGCTGGAGAGGGTGTGGAGAAAAGGGAACCCTCCTACACTGTTGGTGGGAATGCAAACTAGTACAGCCACTTTGGAGAACAGTGTGGAGATTCCTTAAAAAATTGCAAATAGAACTACCTTATGACCCAGCAATCCCACTGCTGGGCGTACACACCAAGGAAACCAGAGTTGAAAGAGACACATGTACCCCAATGTTCATCGCAGCACTGTTTATAATAGCCAGGACATGGAAACAACCTAGATGTCCATCAGCAGATGAATGGATAAGAAAGCTGTGGTACATATACACAATGGAGTATTACTCAGCTGTTAAAAAGAATACATGTGAATCAGTTCTGATGAGATGGATGAAACTGGAGTTGATTATACAGAGTGAAGTAAGCCAGAAAGAAAAACACCAATACAGTATACTAACACATATATATGGAATTTAGAAAGATGGCAATGACGACCCTGTATGCAAGACAGCAAAAAGACACAGATGTGTATAACGGACTTTTGGACTCAGAGGGAGAGGGAGAGGGTGGGATGATTTGGGAGAATGGCACTGTAACATGTATACTATCATGTAAGAATCGAATCGCCAGTCTATGTCCGACGCAGGATACAGCATGCTTGGGGCTGGTGCACGGTGATGACCCAGAGAGATGTTATGGGGAGGGAGGTGGGAGGGGGGTGCATGTTTGGGAATGCATGTACACCCGTGGTGGATTCATGTCAATGTATGGCAAAACCAATACAGTATTGTAAAGTAAAATAAAGTAAAAAAAAAAAAAAAAAAAAGAATAAAAAGGTGAATTAAATTCATCCTTTTCCATCCAAAAAAAAAAAAAGTTAATCTTGTTGCAGCCTGTCCAATGTGTGTGCATTCGGATGGATAAGCCTTCTCTTATGCAAAGGCCCTCATGTGATCTTCTCTTACCTACTGTCCTGCCCCATATACAAGGACAGACCCTTGCTTCATGTCCATACACCTGAGACTCTGTCCCTGGTCATCTCCTAATAAGACTCTCTGGTTACAAGAAGACATTAAAGTCAGTGTCTGCTAGGAATATTTGTTATTAAAGCAGTTTTATAATAGTAATAGCACTGGTTCCAGGCATAACCAGCTGTTACCGATTTTTTAAAATATTTTATTATCTGTTTATTTATCTGGCTGCACCAGGTCTTAGTTTCGGCATGAAGGATCTTCGATCTTCATGTGATGTATAGAATCTTAATTGTGGCATGCCAACTCTTAGCTGTGGCATGTGGGATCTAGTTCCCTGACCAGAGATTGAACCCTGGGCCCCTACTTTGGGAGCACGGAGTCTTAGCCACTGGACCACCAGAGAAGACCCTAAAACATTTTTTAGAAAATAAAACCAATTTAGCTAGCCCATAAGCTGAATTCTGAAATACAAACTGTATCGTTATATACCTTTAGTATTGAATCCCTGAGTCTGGACTGCTTCTTGTGGCTAGAACCTTCTGTAACCAGCAGACCAGGAATGGAAGCAGAATCACAGTTGATGAATTGTCTGACCTTTGGTCCAGTTATCTTAAGTGATAATTTCACTCTACATTCAAATTCCTGCCTTAATTGGCATGGAGATCTCAGAGTTGTTCAGCAGGCAGTTCCTGCAGTATCATGTCTCTTCCCCTGTGTTCATTGGATTGGCTTGCTCCTGCTTTTCATTGTACCTGGATGCCTTGCTCCATTGCCTGCCCTTCCACTCAGAGCTCCTTTAGTTCCGTTCGCTATTTGTTGTATCTTGGTTGGTAAGCTTTTCTCTTCTCTTACTATCCAGAAGAGAGATAGTCGTTTCCTCTGGCCCCTCCCTTCTGAACTCTGGAACTCCTGTTTGACTCCCACTCAACACTTTGCTTTGTGAATAACATTAACATTTTATCCATATACTGGAGTTTTTATTTACACACCATCATTGGTCTCCACATTTCTCCACATCTCCAGAAGCTCCCTGGGAAAGATTGTGTCTAGCAACTGGTACCTTGAGGTAATTGAGGAGGGATCAGGAAGATCAAATGTCAAAGAAAAAAAAAAAAGCTAATAATAAGTAAGCTCTGAGCTTTCTGGTGCTGTTCTCCAGGAAGATTAGCCGAAAGTGTGTAATTGTGCAACTGCACTGTGGGAGCCAAACTGTGGGAGGAAGTGTGCAAGGGATGTGACCTATCAGAGGTGAGGTTACTCGAGTAGAAAACCTTCCATCTGTGGACTTCAGAGTGCACTACACGGACTTTCCCTTAACAAGCTGTCTGGAGTGTCTTTGAGAGGGGCAGGGAAACCAAAGCAGAGACCCGGAATGACCACGCTGTGAGAGAGGAGGTCCCCGACAAGAGAGGAATGTGGGCTTCTGGCCTCTGCAGACAACCCACTTTGCTCCCCACACCACCACCCCCAGCTCTTTTGGGGTCACCAAGACCCAGACTGTTAATACCCGGGCGGCCGGTAGGTCAGGACTCAGGAAGGTCTGCGTCAACTCACCCCAGTGATGTTGCATCTCTGCCACTGGAATGACCGTTAACACCAAAGGATATTTACAAAGGAAAGAATAACATGATGATTTAAATCACTATGAATAGGTTTCTTGAATTAGGCACTAGTTTATTTCTCTAAGCCCCATTCACCAAGGTTTTGGGATAAGGTAGTTCACCATGAGGCTCTTCATGTTTCTTCTGTGTACAATTTTCTGGTCACTATAATTCTAAAAGGAAAAGGAAAAAAAAAATACTAGGTAGTTAAAGACGGTTCAGAGTTGAATATCCAAAAGTGTTAGGAGATGGAAGGATTTACAAATAAGATTGTTCTAAAAATAAATAGAGACCTTAAAAAAAAACAAACAACTGTGATAAAATAATACATGTAATAAAATTTGCTACTTTTAAGTGTACGGTTCATTTAGTACATTTGCAATGTCGTGCTTCCCTGGTGGCTCAGGTAAAGAGTCCGCCTGCAGTGCAGGAGACCCAGTTTCGATCCCTGGGTCGAGAAGATCCCCTGGAGAAGGAAATGGCAACCCACTCCAGTATCCTGGCCTGGAGAACGCCATGGACGGAGGAGACTGGCAGACTACAATCCACGGGGTAGCAGAGTCGGACACGACTGAGCGACTAACACTTTTACACTTTCACTTTTTCACAGCGTTGTGCAACCATCACTGCCATCCACCTCCAAAGCTTTGTCATCATTGCAAGCTAAAACACAATGCGCATTAAACAGTATCTTCCCCATTCCTGTCTCCCCACCCCCAGACAACCACTGTTCAACTTTCTGTCTGCACGAGTTTGACTGTTGTATGACAGATCATGCAATATTTGTCTGTTTCTGGCCGGCTTATTTCAGCTAGCAATAATGTCTTAAATGTGCGCAAGCTAAATGTCAACGTGGCCGGGAACCCAGAGGAGATGAATTCAGAATAAGAAAAAAATGTATCTTCTCGCACCAGTTATGCTGTCCCATGATATGAGATATTAGCAGATACTTCACAATAGGTGGCTAAGGAAAACCAAGAATCTCGTATCATTCACCCGTATGCTTTTGAAGTCACTGTTAGTATGATTGTGCTTCTGTTGTCGCCTTAACTTGCCCTCCTGCATTTGAAGCTTTCAAGGCTCCGCTTGGGGGGTCCTTTTGGGCATTAGAAGTGAAGTCGCTCAGTCGTGTCCGACTCTTTGCGACCCCACGGACTGTAGTCTACAAAGCTCCTCTGTCCATGGAATTTTCCAGGCAAGAGTACTGGAGTGGATTGCCATTTTAAAGAGGAGTGAAAATAGCTATTTAAATTATTTAACAGTCCGTGCCAAGGCTTAGGACAAGCGCTGCGAATAGAATGGAAAGCAGAGCCACCCACCTTTGTCTTCATGGGGCTGCGGTTTAGTAGGTAAATCAGATTTGTAATTCCAGACTATGTTCAGTTCCATCAAGGAAAAATAACAGAGGTGTTTCTCTCCTTGCCTTCACTATGCACATAACCGTTCTAAGAAATCTGCTTTCTTTTCTCTTCAGGAGCCTCCAGACAGGTGGCTTTGCCTGGGAGGGAGAGGTAGAGAACAACGCATATAGCAAGGCTACAGGGGTGGCCCCCCAGCACAAGTACCACCCCACCGCAGGCAGCTACCAACTCCATTTTGCCCTGCAACAACTAGAACAGCAAAAACTTCAGTCCCGGCAGCTTCTGGACCAGAGTCGAGCTCGGCATCAGGTAAGTAAAAATAAGGCTTTTCCATGTGCTAGTATCTTCCTTCTGTTGGTTAAAATAAAAAAAAATTTTTTTTTTCTTTCATGAGAAGTGTGGAAGTAGTCTCTCAAAAGTTTATCAGTGCCACTGTGGCTTGAATGGTTGGTTCATGGGGAAGTCTACAAACCGGGAAGTAATGTTCTGAAGCCATCCATTGGCTTTGTTGAAAGGTGATGCTGAACCAGTTTTAACATCCTTTCTTTCATTTCAGAGTTTCAGCACAAAAATCTCTTTTGTAATATTTACCCTTTCTGAGGCCTGATCTTATTCAGTGATTTCTCAAAGGTTCTAATTCCCAGATACCTAAAAGCCAGCGTTTTAAAATATTTTTTTTGGAAGTTGCTCAGTTGTGTCTGACTCTTTGCGACCCCATGGACTGTAGCCTACCAGGCTCTGCCATCCACAGGATTTTCCAGGCAAGAGTACTGGAGTGGGTTGCCATTTCCTTCTCCAGGGAATCTTCCCGACCCAGGGATTGAACCCAGGTCTCCTGCATTGCAGACAGATGCTTTACTGTCTGAGCCACGAGGGAAGTTCACAGAGAAAGGATGACTTCACAAAAATAAAAAATCAGGTCATGAAGACTTAAATTTTTCTTGATGATTTGGGATTATCATTAGAATCAGTTACCATGTTTTTTCCTAGTGTCATGGGCTTCCCTTGTGGCTCAGCTGGTAAAGAATGTGCCTACAATGCAGGAGACCCTGGTTCAATCCGTGGGTCAGGAAGATCTGCTGGGAAGATAAGAGAATAGCTACCCACTGTAGTATTCTGGCCTAAAGAATTCAAGAGTCGGATATGACTGAGTGACTTTCGCTTTTCTTCACCATGCTTTTCATGTTCTGCTTGGATGAATCCATACTGGTTCTGTGAGCTTCCCTCATATTTGTGTGAAGAAATATATTGGCTTAATCTCTTGTCATTTGCTCATATAAAAATGTAGTATGTAGTGTGCACTGATTTGTGCAAAATTAGTATTCACTCAAAGGTAACATTCCCAAAGTTTTTTTTTTTCTTCTTCTTCTAATAAAGCAGTTATTATTATGCTCTCTATTGTCTTTTCAACTACTGTCCAGGTCCATAGGAATGTCTGTTTTTTTCAGTATCATTCATCACTTGAAAATCTTTATCTGTGGTAATATAATCTGTATATTATATTGTGTTAAGTCACTCAGTCATGTCCAGCTCTTTGCTGTGTAGCCCACCAGGCTCCTCTGTCCGTGGGGATTCTCTGGGCAAGAATACTGGAGTGGGTTGCCATGCCCTCCTCCAGGGGATCTTTGCAACCCAGGAATCAAACCCAGGTCTCCCGCATTGCAAGTGGATGCTTTGCTGTCTGAGCCACCAGGGAAGCCCGTATATTATGTTGATTCTTTGTAATCAAGAAATCATAAGTTCGGGCATTTGTGAAGTCTTTTTTTACTGGAGAAAAATTCTGACTTCTTATCTGTAAAGCTGGAATACACCATCATCCCACTACCCTCTGTCACGTAGAAATTTCTTTATTTAAGCAGTCTTTGTGGAGGATTTCTCTGGTTGTCCAGTGGTGAAAAATCCACTTTCCATTGTCAGGGATGTGGATTTGATCCCTAGTCAGGGAACTAAGATCCTACCTCCTGTGGAGCAACTAAGCCTGAGCACCGCAACTGGAGAGCCTAGTCAACGAAACAAAAGAAGCCTGTGTGATGCGACGAGGACCCACTACAGCCAAAATCAATAAATAAAAAAAAATTTGGGATAGCAGAGACATGTAGGCCAGTTTTTGAACCTTTTTTTTTTTTTCATTTTGGCCGCGCTGCCTGGCTTGTTGGGGATCTTAGTTCCCTGATCAGAGATGGCAGTGAAAGCAGGGAGTCTCAATCACCTAACCCTGCCTACCCACCCACCCAGGGAATTCCCTAGAGCTTTATTCAGGGTCTTAAGAATTCCAGTTCAGGAGACAGATTTGGGTAATACCAAAAGATTATTCCCAGGAAGAGAAAGAGTCAGGGGCTCAAGGCCAAAGCCACAGGGTTAGAGTTGTTCTGTGCAACCCTGACACACGGAAGGAAATGTTTGTCCTTAAAGGATAGGTGGTTATGAGTCATTTTAGGGTAAAAGACCAATAAATAAATAGACTGTCACAAGTTATCTTAGAGGATAAGGGTCCCCTAAGCATCTTGAGTTTCTGGAACACTGGGCAGATGTTCTGGATGCCTGTGTTAAGACAAGGAGCAGTTGAGGTTCAAATTCCGTTCCTGCTGAGATGTGCAGAAGCCACACTTCCTCAGTGGCCTCCTGGCTTCATTTTAGAGAATGCTCTTAGCAACACCTCCATTTTTATTTTTTCCCACCGTATGTCTTAGCTGTGTTTTTTTTTTTTTTAATCTGTGTAAATTTCTTAAAACTTTTAAAACTTCTGAACCCCATGCAGTTTGGATTACTCTAGAATGCCAGCTTAATCAGATGCTGGATAGTGGAAATATACATAGCCGTATTTCCCTTGTTTGAGTAGAATCTAGACAGTTGGTCCCTTTTAATGCTCCCATACCCTGAAATGGTGGATGATTTTAAAAAAAGGTGATTGCAGAGCACTGAGAGTTCTGAGGGAAAAGACAGTTTTGCTGATTTTCACTTTTAGAAACTGCTTCATTGCTAAGTCCTTCTCATTCTTTTGATTAGCTTCCAGCAACTCACATTCCTTTGAAAACTCAGAGTACTGCTATTCTTGTGTGGATTTTCTTTTTTTTTCACTGAGGATTATACTGACCTAGTTTCACTGAACTATGAAGTATATGGAAAATATGTTTTTTAGAATCTGTCAGAATACCTGTTTTAGGGAGAAGTCAGAACTCCCAAGAAGGGAGTTAATCTCGTGTCTCCTGGAGAGGGAACAGAACCTCATTTATCATAATTTTATATATGTTTATAACATCATTTTATTTTTTCCCCCTGTTCTTCTAATCCACAGTTGATTTAGGTAAAAATGAGTAGGGGTGAAGTTTGGGACTGTGGGAGAGAGTGAAAGAAACTACATTCTATTAGCTTGAAGAGTTTATAACTACTAAAATAACAAATAAGTTATTAAGTTATTCTTCATGTTCTAACATGAAGAATATTTAGTAACTTAGAGCAATTTATTTCAGAGGATTTTAAGAAATACTCCACAGAAAGAGCAAAGCCCTGTTAGATTTTTAAGCCTCTACTTTTAGCTCAGCTTGTGATTATACTGGACCTGACCTTTATAAATTACAGCCAAATGATTGCCTGAAACATGGTTTGCCTTCTCTGTGTGTCCTATATGTCTGTCTTTGGGTTAACCCCCTTAGATAGAGATGATTTCTCTGATGAACTTATGCTTTGGATTCAAGTTGCTAAAGTGTAGACAGCCATTGATATAAGTAACAGTTTGGTTAATTGCCTGTTGTAGAGCTGCTGCTGCTGCTGCTAAGTCGCTTCAGTCGTGTCCGCCTCTGTGCGACCCCATAGACGGCAGCCCACCAGGCTCCTCCGTCCCTGGGATTCTTCAGGCAAGAACACTGGAGTGGGCTGCCATTTCCTGCTCCTGTTTGAGAGCAGTGGATAGAATGGAAATCTGACTTACCTAGTATTCATTCACAAGAGAAATATGTTTATGGAATAGGACATTAAACGGGACCTTATACTGTATTGTGGGGCTTCCTTGGTGGCTCAGACAGTAAAGAATCTGCCTCCAGTGCAGGTTCATTCCCTGGGTAAGGAAGATCCCCTGGAGAAGGGAATGGCAACCCACTCCAGTATTCTGGCCTGGAGAATTCCATGGACACAGCAGCCTGGCAGGCTGCAGTCCATGGCGTCTCAAAGAGTTAGTCCCGACAGAGCGACTAATACACACGCAGACTATGTTGTCTTCTAGTCTACTATTACACATGGACGGTATCTTTCATAGTGATCGCCTGAAAATGCTGTTGGAAAAATCATGCAGCCTTTCTTGCATTGCATTCAAAGGAAGTTGTCTATCCTTTTTGCATTTAGCTTTTTGAAGCTCTCAGGAAGGAAAAGTGATTCAGGATATGAGTTTGGAAATGCACATCTCTAACCATTCATGCAGTGTAAGCCTTGATCCTCATCTCTGTCTAAAATTTCAATCATAAGTCTAGAAGTTGCTGTGTTACTGAATCACTCATACAAAAGACTGGTCCTAATATGGACCTGGGAGAGGAAAGTCACCTGGAGCCATTGGCAGAGGCTTCCAGGGCCAGAGGTACAAGGAAATAGGTATGATCCAGTCATTTGATAGAGAACATGATCAAAACAAGATAAAATTGAAACTATGAGCAGTGTATAAAAACACGGTTCTAAATCAGAGCAGAGGTCAGCAAGCTTTTCCTGTAAATGGCCATAAAGTAAATATTTTAGGCCTTGCAAGCTGTACATAGGGTCTGTGGTAACTACTCAGCTCTACCAAGGAAAATAGCCATAGACCATGTAAATGAATGAGTATGGCTGTTTTCCAATAAAACTTTCTTTACAAAAACAGATGGCAGGGGACTTCCCTGGTAGCTCAGTGGTAAAGACTCCATCTGCCAGTGCAGGAGACACAGTTTCCACCTCTGACCCGGGAAGATGGCTCATGCTGCAGAACCAACTAAGCCCGTGCACCACACTGTTGAACCTGTGTTCCGGAGCCCAGGAGTCACAACGACTGAGGCCACGTGCCACAACTGCTAAAGCCCGTGTGCTCTAGAGCCCTGCTCCACAGCAAGAGAAGCCACCACAGGAAGCCTGCACAGCACAACTGGGGGGTAGCTCGTGTGCAGCAGCAAAGACCTAGCACAGCCAAAAATAGAATAAATAAATAAATTGTTTTAAAAATGAAAAACATGGCAGGCTGGATTTGGCCTGCAAGCCCTGGTTTGCAAACCCTTGGTTTTGAGCACCAGAAGCCCTTAAAGGGTCTGTTAAAACATCAGTTGCTTCTCTGACACCATTTCTGATTCAGTAGGTTTGGGATCAGTTCAGTTCAGTCGCTCAGTCATGTCCAACTCTTTGTGACCCCATGGACTGCAGCATGCCAGGCCTCCCGTCACCAACTCCCGGAGTCCACCCAAACCATGTCCATTGAGTCGGTGATGCCATCCATCCAACCATCTCATCCTCTGTCATCCCCTTCTCCTCCTGCCCTCAATCTTTCCCAGCATTAGGGTCTTCTCAAAGAAGTCAGCTCTTTACATCAGGTGGCCAAAGTATTTGAGTTTCAGCTTCAGCATCAGTCCCACCAGTGAACACCCAGGACTGATCTCCTTTAGGATGCGCTGGTTGGATCTCCTTGCAGCCCAACGGACTCTCAAGAGTCTTCTCCAACATCACAGTTCAAAAGCATCAATTCTTCAGTGCTCATTTTTCTTTATAGTCCAAGGTTTGGGATGGGTGTCAATAATTTCCATTTCTAAGTTCCCAGATGATGCTAAGACTTTTCTTCTGAGAACCACTGAGCTAGAAATTAGAAGTATCTCCTTTTCATTGTTTCTCCTGTGTCTTTTGGAAGGAAGGCTGGTTTTGTTAAACTTAGTGTTGCCCTTATAAAACTTCAGGCAGTTTTTTTTTTTTAAAGGAACTTTGTTTCCATCTTTTTCACTTCATCTACCACAGCTTCCTTACGAATAAGTTTTCCAAACTTGAAAACTTCCTGTTCATTCCTCTTATCAGGGTACATTTTGCCCAGCAACCACTGCTCCCAGGATTCCAGTTTTATGAGGGATGAGAGATAAGTAACGGCACAGATTCCTCCCTCTTTGTTTTAGTAAGAATGGCCAACACTTAATAAGCACATACGGTGGTCCAAGCACTGTTCACGTGCTTTAAGGTATATTTATTCATTTAAAATGGGTTCCAGGATAGCTGAGGAAGTTGTGGGATCTTGGCCATCTAAGGGTGGTTCAATGAATCTGTGTGTTGATGTATCCCAGGGTATCTTCTCTCTGGTTTCCCTCATTGCGTCCCACTTCCTTCTCAGACTGGCTTCCTGCCCTTGAAGGAGAAGGATTAAAAAAAAAAAAAAAAAACAACTTCTCTGTCAGCTGAGCAGGGGGACCTTCTTGGGCAGCGGTGACTGCTGCCGACATGAGCATGAGTAGCCCTCCCTGCTGGGGTCTGCAAGGAGGGCTGCACCAGCTGTGAGGCCCGACTGACCTGATTCTAATTGCCAACATCGAGCTGATGTTATTCTTGGCCCAGGGCAGAGCGATTACTCAGTAGTTTCTGTTAAAGTGATTCTTTGTTAAAGCTCTGCTCCCAACCCCCATCCTCTGGCCCTCCCACTCTCTCCTCTACCTATTCCAGTCTGGAAAAAAAAAAGAAGCCCCAAAAGCCGAAAAATTAAGGGTATTTTGATGGTCGAGACAGAACTACTGAAATTTCTTTTAACAACAGAGGGGGAGAGAGAGGATTTTAACTACACCTTAATTTTTCCCTGGTTTCCAAAGCCCTTCAATTTTTAGTAGATGTAATTTTTAACTTTGCAAAGTAACTCAGGGTAGGAGAAAACCTTGCATCCTCAGTTCCTTCTTGCACTCTGTCTGCCTTCCTTCCCCATCCTAAAATGCCCAATTTCACCTCAGCTCAGCCAGTAGAAACTAACGTCCCGAGACAAGCAGGGCGGGGGGCGCAGCTCAGCGTTCACTTGAAGGGGTCTTTCAGTACGATAGCAACATCTTGGGTGCCGTGTGTAATGAGACATCTTGGGTGCCATGTGTAATGAGCTTTTTGCTAACGGCCTGTGTGTATATAAGCACAGCTTCACAGGTGTGGGAAGGGTTCCCATAGAAACCCAGCCAAGTCTTGTTATTCTGCTCCTAAAAGTTCATTGCATGTGTCTAGAAAAATTGTGCATACACACCGCCCACCCTCCCCCGTCCAACTTCAGCAATGAGTACTTCAGCCTTCGCTGCTGTGTGTTTGCGTTGTGGGGGAGGGGGAGGCAGGCACCTGGGCTTTTCCAGGCAGTCAGCAATAACATGCTAGCTCCTCAGCCTGACCCAGGGAGAACCAACAAGCAGATCAGCTCTGCAGGGGGAGTCTTTCTATGTCTTCCCAACAAGAGTATCTGGGAGGATGGTTGGGCACTGGGCACAACCTCAGGCCAGTGCTTAAGTTCCTAGAACAGGCTGATTTGAACTTCCTAACCTCCTGCTGCTCTGTGTTGTTTTGTGTTGTTTTCATTTGGTTTGGGGATCTTTTGTTCAATTTTATATTTCCTTCTGACCTTTATTGGGAACTCATCTAGTTTGTTTATGATTATGATTGTCTTAGAGCCATTCGATTTAGCGGATTTTGCCCAAACTAACCTCTTCATCCATAATGACACTCCATTCAAAATATGTGATAATACACGCAAAACCGTATTCTGGTGTTCAGAAACAGGCACTGTGGACAGGCTGTGGAGTCAGATACTCCTGTTTCAATCTGAGCCCATGACCTGCGCCAAGCTCTTTAAACCTCCTTGAAAGTCGGTTTCTTCATCTCTAACATGGGGACGATGATGTGTATCTGTGGGTTTTCGTGAGGACCATATTCCTCAGGATGTTTCCATGTGCCCAAGCACTAAATGTGCAGTGGTATTTGTATAATCGCAGTGAATCTTCACAACTGCCCTCTTATAAAAACAGAGCATCACGTATGTGGCTTTCCCAGGCTCACAGAAGTGACAAATAAATGGAGGAGCTGGGGTTTTTGAATCCAGGCATGTCAGCCTCCAGCATCCAAGCTCTTGGCTATCATGCTGTATGTATTATCGCACTTCCCAGGTGGCACTAGTGGTAAAGAACTCGCCTGCCAGTGCAGGAGACATTAAGAGATGGGGGTTCGAGCCTTGGGTCAGGAAGATCCCCTGCAGGAAGGCATGGCAACCCACTCCAGGACTCTTGCTGGAGAATCCCATGGACAGAGAGCCTGGCGGGCTGCAGTTCATAGGGTCGCAAAGAGTCAGACACAACTGAAGCGACTTAGCACGCATGCATGCAGATGTATTATTACATTTTAAATTGCAGTTCATGTGTTCAACAGGTACTTATTGACACTCACAAAGCTATTTTGAAAACTTAATCTCAGGTAATTTAACTAGTCTCCTGCTAGGCAGATACACTGTTGCAAAAGAAAAGGTCTACTAAATGTGTGTTACCCCAGTTACCTCAAATTCCTAATTAAAGAAATGTCTTAAAAAGGTGTTTCAGGGTTTAAAACTCTTAGAAATGGCCACAGTCTACCTTCCGTTGTACTTTTATTATTTAGGAACAATGTCAGGGACCACTGAGGTTTTTGGTTTTTTACTGCCGTGTAATTGCTTTACAAGGTTGTGTTGGGTTCTGGTGTACAACAGTGTGAATCAGCTATGTGTATACGTTTAGCGCCTCCCTCCCATCCCCCCCCCCCCCCACTCCTCTGGGTCATCACAAAGCCCCAAGCTGAGGTCCCGTGCTGCTCAGCAGCTCCCCCCTGGCTGGCTGCTTTGCATGTGGTGGTGGATATGTCAGTGCTCCTGCATCAGTTTGTCCCACCCTGTCCTTCCTCCACTGTCACAAGTCCATTCTTGACATCTGGGTCTCTATTCCTCCCGTGCATTGGTACCATCTTTCTAGATTTCATATTTATATATTAATGTACTGGATTTGTTTTTCTATTTCTAACTTGCTTCACTCTGTACAATACGCTCTAGATTCATCCACATCACTACACATGACTCAGTTTTGTTCCTTTTTATGGCTGAGTAGTATCCCATTGTATATATGTACCACGTTTATCCATTCATATGTCAATGGACATCTAGGTTGCTTCCATGTCCTGCCTTTTGTAAATAGTGCTGCAGTGAACGTTGAGGCCTATGTGTGTCTTTTTGAGTTATGGTTTTCTCAGGGTATATGCCCAGTAGTGGGATTGTTCTTGCAGCATCCTGAACTATGTTCTGTGAGTTTGAAGATTCAATGTGTGGGTTGTTATTAATAACATAGGAACTATCTCTTCAGTGATCAATTTGTCCTTTCAACCCTGTTTTTGTTATTGGTCATATTTTTAAAATTTTATTTCTTTTTAATATAAATTTATTTATTTTAATTGGAGATTAATTACAATATTGTACTGATTTTGTTATACATCAACATGAATCTGCCCCAGGTGTTCTATGATGGTATTTTTGAGAAGGCTATCAGGAAACGGCAGGTGTCTGCAGATGTGAATACCACAGATGTTGCTTTTGTGATTAATCACTAATCACTTTTGTGGTTAGTATTATGCTTGCTTTCTCAATAGATTTCATAGAAATCTGATTCTTAATGCACTGTTACAGTATAGACATCGGTTCATTATGCTGATTCATTACTACTAGTAATAGAAACCCCTTGGTTATTACCAGAGTGTTTTCTAAGCTGTTGCTTGGAAGGAGGAAGGTGAGAGCAAGGAAATAGGTGTATAGTGAGTGCCTTTTGTATGCTAGGTGTAGTAGTATCTCCGTTCCACTAATGAGGAAACTGATGCTCAAAAACTTTAAGTAACTTACACAAGGTTGTACAGCTAGCTTTATTGCAGTTATAATAGATAAGCCAGGTCAGAGGGTTCTAAAGCCCTTTTCCAGTCTACCTCCCTCCCCAGTGAGTAAGTGACACTTCATTTTCTCCTTGTTTTATACATTTATTATCAGTCAGATAAGGCATTCGAGTTTTATTGTTGCTGCTGCTATACATCCATATGCACAAATATAAAAGAAAAGGTCAATACAATGAATCAAACTCAAAACCCCACTTGGCTGTAGTTATGTTAAGAGACAACTCTTCACCTGCCAGCTGCTTGGGATTGACCTTGTTTGTCGTATACCCTTAAAATGTGGGCTCTGCTACAGTTGCCTGGTGGCCAGTTCCCTTCCCTCCCCTCACTCTCTGACCTCTGGCTTTTTTCTGTTTTTCTGTGGGCATATGAGGGACTCATAGCAGTAACTTTGTGTGAAATGATGAAAGACTTCATCTTTAAACACAAAGAACCCCATCCATCTGTGATGGATGCAACCACAGGAAAAAACTTAATAGCTCTATGACAGCAAAGTTTATATAAGATAAACAGTAGGTCAACGTGTGATATTCTGAGCCAAATAAAATAAACTATACATTTGAAGACAAAGGCAAGTTAGTTATTTAGAAACTGAATTTAAAGTTGTAAAGGAACATAGAGATTACCTTGTCTAATTATTTCATTTACTCATCAGAAGATATGAGGCAAACACATTATTAGGAGAACAAGGGCACTGATATAGAAATAATTCCCTAAAACTACTAGTAAATAAAATATAAAAGAGACAATTGAAAGTAAGGCTATGAATTATTTTTTTAACCAATTGAACTCTCAGTCTGGGGTCATTGGTGATCTTTTGAGGTTACCTTTATTTATTATACATGCACACACACATATTCTTGCACACTTTAACTTTCCAAGTAAGTAACAAAGATTTGCTTATGCACAAATTTTTTTCAACCGCTTTTCCTTGGAATAAATTAAGTGAAATCTCTGTCTTTTAAATGCATCTGGTGAAAGCTGGACACATTGCTAGGTTTGCTTTAATTTTGCTTTGGAAGGGAGATAGATTTAACTTCAGTGCAGCTGATGTGAAAAGGGAGTCAGCATGGCCTAAATGAGGAAGGCAGTGTAGTGTGGCGGGGCCACGGAATAAGACTCCTTCCGGGACTTGCCATCATGGACAGACCGTGGAAGCCTTTTGTGCTCTGATTTCTTCTGTAGATGGAAGTGATGATGCGACCCGCCATAAATGGCTGGGAGCGTTATATGATACAATATGTAAAGCACTTAGAGCAATGCTGACTGTGATAAAAGCTCAATAAAAAGGTGTTGCTCTTATTGCTGTGTATTACTTCGTTTTTCATTGTGGTAAAAAACACATAGCATAAATTTGCCCTCTTGGAGATCTTCTGTTTTTGTGCAGTATTTTCACCTGTGTGCATGTGGTTGTACAACGGATTACTAAACGTTTTCATCTTGCATAACTGAAACTCCGCACACACTGAGCAGCTCCCCGTGTCCCCCTCGCCCAGCCGCTGACGTTCACCACTCTGCTTTGTGTTCCTGTGAATGTGATTACTTTGGATTCCTCGTATCACTCAAATCTTGTCGTATTATTTTTTAGGGACTGGTTTATTTCATTTACTGTAATATCCTGAAGGTTCACTTGTTGTAGTTTACGGCAGGATTTCTCTAGTTTTTAAGGCTTAATGATACTCTGTCACGTGTATACACATTTATCCATTCATCAGTCTATAGGCGTTTAGGCTGCTTCCACATCTTAGCTACTGCAAATAAGACTTCAGTGAACCTGAAGATGCAGACATATCTTCTACTGTATATTACTTTTAACCTTAAATGTACATATCTCTGGGGCTTCCCAGGTGGCTCAGTGGTAAAGAATTCACCTGCCAATGCAGAGACTCGAGAGATGTGGGTTCAATCCTTGGGTCAGGAATATTGCCTGGAGAAGGAAATGGCAACCCACTCCAGTATTCTTGCCCAGAAAATCCCATGGACAGAGGAGCCTGGTGGGCTACAGTCCATGGTGTTGCAAAGCTGGACATGATGAGCTTGCATGACTGAGCAAGCATGCATGCACATGTCCATAGCGTTATAATCTCAACTTGGAATTTTAGTCAAACCCCTCATGCCAGAAGGAGGAATTGGTTTGAATGATATTTAAGAAGGTGGCTTAGAAGTTCAAGGCTCATAAAATACTAATTAGCTACGTTTTGAAAAACTAGTATTTACTTATTTGGACAGCAGGAAATTATATGCAGATTATTGCTAGGAAGAGACATGAGGAGAAAGAGTAAAAAGAATGATTAATAGTACCATGGTAAAATGGTTAAAATAATAATATGTTTGTCCAAAAGCATAAATGTCTTATAAACATTAGAGAAAAAGAGAAACAGCATGAGCAACAAATTAGAAGCCAGCTTTCCATAGGACATGTTGTATTTACTTAAATAATCAAGGAAAGGTAAGGCAGTTATTCTTCCAAACATACTGATGGAAATATAATCAGTACAACCTTTACAGAGGGCAATTTGAGAATATGTATTTAAAAAGATGTAGAAGCAGCAGCAGCATTCTGATCTAGCTATTCTGTTTTAAGGAAATTATTTTAAGGAAAAGATGCAGCGTATATCAAAAGGTAGAAATAACATGATGTTTATCACAACACTGTTCTTAAATAGAGAATTAACCTGGCGAAAACTTCTGGATGTGTGTGTGTGTGTGGTTTCAAAATGAAAGTATAAAGTTTTAGGGGGCCTACTTTTTCCCACTTAAAAATGTATTGGAAACTTAGTTCCTTAATTGCATGTATGGATCTACTGTGTTAGTTCGCAGTATTATACTGTTGGTGACTGGTTAAGTAAACTATGATAAACTGTGATACAAGATGTTATTCAGTTGCTAAGTCATATCTCACTTCTTTTGTGATCCCATGGACAGTAGCCTGACACGCTTCTCAGTCCATGCAATTTCCCAGGCAAGAATACTGGAGTGGGTTGCCATTTCCTTCTCCAGGGGATCTTCCCAACCCAGGGATTGAACACATGTCTCCTGCGTTGGCAAGTAGATTCTTTACCACTGAGCCACCAGGGAAGCCCAGGAGAAAATAGATAGCCATTAAAAACAGTGATCTAGATCTACCCTATAGATATGGAACCAAATGCTCAAGATAGATATTTGAATGAAAAAAAATTTTCAAAAAATCAGATATCATATACGAATTTTTGTAAGCCCACAGAAATAATGTATCATATACATAGAAAATAGGTGATTATACACAGGAAAGAATCTAAATATTACTGGAGGTTATCAGAGAACAGAATTCAAAATGACTTTTAAAACAGTTTTCCTTTTTTTGGTGTGAATGTGTTTCAAAAAAAAACCATTAGTCTGCCAAATATTTCTGAGCATTGAGGGAGGAAAACAGAAAGCAATGCAGAACCTACAGTCATTGGTGTCTAAACTTGCCCTCAGAATATAAACCTCTCCCAATGTATGACTGTCATTTGGTTGGGTGGTGGGGCTGCTAGTGAGGGAATGTCGTCAATGTGATGTCTTAGGGCTAGGTAGCTTTGTGACCATGGGGTGCAGCCCTGGCCTTAACCAGCTGCCTCATAGTAGGACTTTGTTTGTAACACCTAGCCCAAGATCTGTTCAAGTGTCTCAATACTACTGAGAAATCAACCGAGAGACACTGTTGGTATCTTTGTACGCTTAGTTGCAGGAAGTCTGAAGCCTGTAAGTATATTTGACTATCTCTTTTTAATGGCCTGCATTGTTGCTCAAATGTTTTTAGGTACAACTGATTTAGGGGCTGCCTGAAGCACAGTGTTTTCAGTTGGTTGGTGAATAATACTCTCTTCTCAATTGTTCTGTCCCAGTAAGCACCTGTATTCACATCCTTTAGAATAGGTCACTGGAACTTCTAAGAGCCTTCTTTCCTTGTTGCTAAAGGAGAAAAAAATTCTTAACTGGTTTTAGAAATGGGAGGGAATGCCAGAGGACTTCCAGATCTCTTTGGCATCTCAAAGTCCTGTCTCAGTGCCCAGGTCATCCGTCTCTCTCTGTATGAACCAGAGCATCTTCAGGGTTTCTGCCCCATCCCTGTTGAGGTCCTAGCATTACCCACTGCTGGTTGCAGTACCGGAAGTTGTACTCTTTATCTTGCTCAGCTTTCAGACTTGCCCCAGGTGACAAACACTGTGAAATGAAGACAGCCAAGAACTGCATATAGGATGGGATGAAGACCTTTTGGAAGCTTGATTTTGCCAAAATAGATACAGCTACCCTCACCCTCTCCCTGGCTTCCCTGGTGACTTAGATGGTAAAGAATCCACCTGCAGTCTGGGAGACCTGGGTTCGATCCCTGGGTTGGGAAGATCCCCTGGAGGAGGGCATGGCAACCCACTTCAGTATTTTTGCCTGGAGAATCTCCATGGACAGAGGAGCCTGGCGGGCTACACAGTCCATGGGGCCACAGAGTCAGACACAGCTGAGTGGCTAAGCATAGCACTGTCCCCCTGCCTTTTTTATAGCATTGTATGGTTGCACGTAATGTGTTCTTTGCGTTGAGCAACTCTCAGCCTGGTTGTAGTAAAGACGAGTGATTAGCATCTTACCTTCTCAGGGAGATAAACCATCCAGTACTTGAGTTACCAGAACTAGAAGCTGTGTTATGGGAACTTTATCCAAGTTAGGATAAAATCTCACATGGGGAGAATGATGCATAAAATGTTTGCTGTCCTGATAGCAGAGAAAAAGGGGTACAAAGTGACATTAACAACTCAAATAGAGATTTCATATTTGCCTGCTTCATCTACCTTAATTTCTGAAAAATGAATTTAGAGAGTTATTTCACTGCAGGGAGGCATCCAGTTATATTCCATCACCAAGAAGCCCGAGTCAAGACTGAAAGGGGTGTTTCTCTGGAAGGGATTAAAACACACACATACACCACACAACCTCCCAGAATTTAATCTCTGAACGGTATTATCTTTCAAGTAAGGGAACCCAGATCTTGCTTCCATGTGGCCTTCCAAGTTGCAGTCTGTGTTCTATCACAGATTCCTCCTTCCCACCCATGATTACCCTTCTGTTGTGGGAGAAGGAAGGCCTTTCCAGTCTTTTGTCTGGGGCCAAGCCAAGCTTCCAACTGTGGTTTCCTCTGAGTGTCCTTGCTGAAGCATTGCTGTTTCCCACACCCAATACAGAGGCAAAGGCTTGCGTTTGTTGACCAGGTCTTGAGTGGAGGCTGGTGCTGATATAGCTTTCACATTCCCAGGACAGTGACTGGTGACAGTGCAGGCCCCACCCCTGGGTTAGCCCACAAGTGCAGAGTGCTAACACTCTGTCCAGACCTCACAGTTCTTAGAAATTACATGGCGAGAACTTTATATAATGCTCCTGTTTATTTATGAATGAATACCAGGACAAAACAGTTCACATAATCTGTCATAGAGGTAGACTTGTAGGATTAGGGTCAATACAGGCTGTGGTTGCTGGGGAGGTGGGTGGGGGTTGGGGAGGCTGATTTCTGCCAATATTCTACACTCATCTATATGTCTTCTTTTATCTTTGCCTGAGTACTTTCTGGTTTTCTTCTCATCAGTTTTGATTACTTTAATCTCATTCCACTTAGCCTTGGCTTTGGTGCAGCTTTTGGGAACTTGTCTGACACATTACTGACTTCGGGGAATTTTGGATGGCATAGAATTACAATAATTTCATTATCCATTCAGTTTATGAGCGTATGATCCCCAAATGACAAATGAGAACCTAGAAGCTTTTTACTGTATTTGGGAAGACTCTCTGCTATTTTTGAGATGCAGTTACATTTTTATTATATTGAAGCTGAAACAAGCTTGACTCTTTGGTTGATTGAGAATTGTCTCTCAGCTCAGTTAGGATTCCATTTGGTTGCATATAATAGAACACTTCCCACCCATGGCTGTTTAAACAAGTTAAAGATTTATTTTCTTTTCCCTGTGTAACCAGGTATCTAGAGATAGAGGTGCTCCTAAAGTCCATGGTGCGGTCAGAAACCCGTGCTCCTCCTGTCTTTATCCTCTGCGATCCTCAGCAAGGAACTTCCACCTTGCTGCTTCTGAGTAGATGGCCACATTCTGGGTGAAGAACAGCAACAGTGCAGGGTGACAGCTGTGTGCCAGCCAGCCCAGTCTGCCCCCTTTGAAGAGCTTTCCCAGAACTGCACCGGGAAACGTCTCTATTTACCATTCAGAACCAGGTCACGGGGTTATCTCAAGGTACAGGAGGGACTGGGAAATAGAATGTTCTAGGTGGGCACATGTTTTACCCAAATGAAATCAGGACAGTTTTGGGGGGAAGAAAAGAAGAATTATTAGTATCCAGGCAAGTGAGTTTCTTTTGTGGTTTTGAGGTAAAGACTCATCTTATTACTATGGAACAAGTGTCTGAGGTCCTGCCACAGTATGTGCATCTAGGAAGGTGAATTTATTTTCATCTGGAATCTGAAGAAGGGCTTAACTTACGTATTGTGGCTGAATGTAAGTTGAACACAAAACACACGAGGCCCTTTCACTATTCAAACTCCAGACAGCGGTCCTACTACGAGATAGGATCTCTGTGTAAACACAAACTTGTCTATTTTCTTGTATAGGAATTTAGTAGTTGGTATAATATGAGGTGCTTTTTTCTTCACTTATGGAGTAAATGTTTATTAAGCACCATTTGTACACAAACGGTCTTCTTGGCACTGTTGCTGCTGCTGCTAAGTCGCTTCAGTTGTGTCTGACTCTGTGCGGCCCCATAGACGGCAGCCCACCAGGCTTCCCAGTCCCTGGGATTCTCCAGGCAAGAACACTGGAGTGGGTTGCCATTTCCTTCTCCAATGCATGAAAGTGAAAAGTGAAAGTGAAGTCGCTCGGTCGTGTCTGACTCTTAGCGACCCCATGGACTGCAGCCTACCAGGCTTCTCCGTCTGTGGGTTTTTCCAGGCAAAGAGTACTGCAGTGAGGTGCCATTGCCTTCTCCCTTGGCACTGTTAGTGAAACAAAAATTAATCAGGTACAAAGGCAGGCATTTCCAGTATGTATTGTCCAGACACAGAAAAAAGTATGTATATAGGTGGCTGTGATACAAGGTAATTGTGCTAAATGTGATAAGACAGATACGAATGCAGGTTTATAAGCGTTTAGAAGAGAAAAAGGCTGTTCTGCCAGAAAGAATTGCGTAAATATGATCTGGGGAACCTACACATGTGCTTTCATTTTATGAGTTTGTTTTTGCAGCTAGTGAGCATCATCATAAGACTGGAAAAATATGCTGGAAACACAGAACCAACCACCATTCACAAGTCATTGCAGATAAGCGGACTTGCACGTCAGCCACCCTTTGGTTCCTCAGTACGCTGAGGTGGTAGTTTGGGAAGGAAGGGGGCATTTCCGTTTCTGCTGTGTGCCTGGGGCTTTGATTTATTTCTGGAAACCTTTACTGAGTGCCTGGGCTGCATTTACGTATTGATCTTCATCTAATCCCCTACAGTCCAGCCAAGTGATTATAATTGCTGATGAGGAAGCTAAAAGCTCAGAGAGGTTAAGTAACTTGAAAGGTCACCCAATTTATAAGTGACAGAGCCTACATTTGAGTCCAGGCACACCTGACTATGGGCTACCCTGGTGGCTGAGATGGTGAAGACTCTGCCTGCATTGAGGGAGACCTGGGTTCGATCCCTGGGTTGGGAAGATCCCGTGGAGAAGAGAATGGCTCCCCACTCCAGTGTTCTTGCCTGGAGAATTCTACAGACAGAGGAGCCTTGCAGGGTACGTCCATGGGGTCGCAAAGTTAGACACCACTGAGCGTGTCCGACTTATCACCCCTTAACCGCTTGTCTCACCTGACTGTAGACCCATGTTCCTTTCCACTTCCATGAGCCTTTGCCTATCGCTGATGACCTAATCTGGTCTTGAAGCCATAGTAAGTGTTGAACAGTCAATTCTTTCTTCAACACAGTCTAATGGCAAGTCCTCAAACCAGCTGGGCTTCATTTGATATTTTGATTTATACTTAGAAAGTTAATCTGCTGCCTGCTCACATCTTATTAGAACTTAACTTACTTTTGACTTTTCAATAATTTACTTTTAGAATCAGTTCATAAATAACTACATTTAGATGGCATAAAATTCAAAAAGACACAAATAATATATAGTAAAAAATCGGTTCCCCTTTTCCCCTAACCCCTAGCTAACCAGTTCTTTTCCATGGAGGCTGCCAGTTTTTGTTTTTAATCCTTTCAGAATTGTTCTGTGCAGATACCAACATGGTAAATATCTTTGTGTGTGTATATTGGCATATAAAGATATGTTTATAAGTATCCTTTTTCACACAAATAGAAGCTTACTATACTCCCTGCTCTGATCGTGCTCTTTTTATTCGTCTTTTTATTTGTATTTAGATGTCCCAGGAAGATTTTTTAAACAAATTTGAAATATGGTTAAGCTGTCACCACGGCAACGTGTATTGAATAGATGTTCTTCCTGATGGCAGTTCAATGAAGAATGTTTTTATTTCCACGAGTTCTTCCCTAACAGTGGTTTTCCTCCTCTGCTTCTCATCCAGTGAATGTGTTTATAGAGGGCCAGTGTAGACCTCGTCAGCCCTCGTGGTCAGTTCTGGCTTCCTCCCCACCCTGAGCGAGGCATCTTGCGAGCACGCGTCAGTCTAAGCTCACTCATTGGGAGATTGTGGGGTCACCCTTTCCTGCCACCCTCCTTCCTTCCAATTGAATCTCTCCCATAGATTTTTAGGCCCTTAGATATGGTGCTTGAAAGGAGTGGATTTCTTTTTGAGCCAGTTCCACAAGCTGGCCTCTGCTGCACCCCTTGGTTACAGATGGCCCACGCCCTTGCTCCCACTGCCCGCCTCCCCGGGTGCAGCCCTGCACTCTAGGCTTTGTCCCTGGACTCAGGTCTTCCTTGGCACCCCTCCTCCGGTCAGAGGTAGAGGCAGGTGAGCCCCTCTTCCATTCCCTCTCGGGTGGCTTCCAGAGATGAGGACCATTTCGTCCAGTTGGTCTGTAAGAAAGTGCCGTGAGCGTCCACCTCTGAAATCGCTTTGCTCCTTGTCGAGCCTCTCAACCACACACACTCCATCCGCACAAGAAGGCCGGCTACCCCTGCTGCCCCGTATCTGCCCAGCCAGGGACCTTCGGACACACTTTCCTGAAATGGGCCATTTCAAGGCATTCGCGTAGAAGGACTGGTTAACACTTCTTTGCTGAAGCCGCTCAGTTCATCTTTTATCTCTCAAAAACTAAAATTCTTAAGGGACAGAAATACTGCTGGTGTAGTTTGCCTAGAAGGTGAATGTCTCCTGAGAGCATCTGACATTCCTTCAGGCCTTGCTGTGAGAAAATGACATTTCTCCCATTACCTCTTGAAGTGTAGTGCCTGTAGGTGGAAATCAATTGCCAGAAATCCTTTAAATAAAAAGTCCTATGTCTTTTGTCACTTATATTTTCTTCCTAATATCCTTTTCTATTTAAAGTTTTATGAGGCATGCATACTGAAAGCAGGGTTAACATATTTCAAGAATCAGTAACAAAATTTGTAACACACACGAAAAACTATTTCTAATGAGGTAAATAAGTTGCAAGACTTGTTTTAAGCCTCTCTCTGAGGAAGTATACAATTAAGTGTACATCCTGCAGGTATGTGTGGTATTTGTGATGTCTAGATGGTGATTTTGCGATCTTCATTTAGTATCTGTAGGCTTACCTTCTAAGCGAAAATACCCTTCATGTCGTAATTTTACTTTAAAAGTGTTTCCAAGTGTAGGTCTTAACGTTAATCTTTAGGTCATCAAGGTGTTACTACTCCACACTGGGTCCTTCTCTTTCCTCAAAGGTGCAAGCCTTCTAGAGGAGTTCAGAGTTCTGTGAGTGGGCTGGAATTGAGTCAGGTTCAAGTCACTTTTGTTCTCTGCCATGTTCTTAGTACTTAACACCTGACAAGAGGCATTCGTTAAATTCTTGTTGAATTTAACAATGAAGGGAAGTACTAAGACCAAGAGAGACCAAATGCTTCTCTGATTCACGTCTATGGACAACACATAGTACCCAGCTGCCCACTGAGTCCTAGCCCAGTGCACTTTCAACAAGACCATCTCCACTCTCTGCTAAAAGAGATTTCCCTTCTCTGAATCTAAACCTGCACTGGCGTTATTGGAGGAAATGTTTTTTCTTTAAAGTTGCTTCATTTGAATGATTTCCCTTTTCCTTTTGTCCTCTCCTCAGGATTGCAAACCAGTTATTCACTTACAGCAAATGGACTGTGAAGAATATCTCCATCAATCTTCTGTTTTTCTTTTTCTCGTAGGCGATCTTTGGCAGCCAGACACTACCTAACTCCAATTTATGGACAATAAATAATGGTGCAGCTTGCAGAATTCCAAGCGCCACAGCCAGTGGCCAGAAGCCAACGACTCTGCCACAAAAAGTGGTGCCACCTCCAAGTTCTTCCTCCTCCCTGGTCCCCAAACCCCCATCCAATCACAAACAAGTCCTCAGAAAGGCAACATCCCAAAGGGCTTCCAAGTAAGTTTTCGGAATTCTTCTGTTCCTTCTGAGTTGTATCAATTCTGTGCTAACAGTGCTCTTTATTTATGGAGGCTCAAGACAATGTGTACTGCAGTGCTGAAAAGAACACCTGATGGGGAGTAAAGGCCAACTGTTTTCCCAGCCCTGGCTGTGAGCTAGAATCACCGGGGGAGCTATTACACCATGGCCAGCGGCAAGGCTGTCCCCTGTGAGAGGGGCAGAGACTGCTCCTTTAAGTGCGCCAAGGGTAATGGTGAGCATTGCAGCTGGCAGGTCACGGCCAGATGACTCTTGTGACCTCCAGCAGGAGCCTCAACCAGACACAACCCCTGGTAACTGCTGAACTGTGGACTCGGAGGAGGGAACTTCCTCCTGGATGTGTTCTTCTTTCAGTCATTCTACAGAGTTAGATCTTTTCAATTTCATGTAAAATGCAACACTCTTCCCTCACTTCCACCCTTGTTTATTTGTTTTTAGGCATTTGAAAGGGAAGACATAGGATTGAGATTTCATAAGATGAATTAACTTCATTGACATTAGTCATCAGGCTCTGTGAAGCAACAATGTTTCTAATACCTTTTGTCATCTTCCTATCTTGCCTGAAAAAAAAGATGTCTCTGTAGCTATATCACTTACGTGTTTTAGGTCACGTTCTTCACTCTACCTCCAGCCATTTTCCCTAGAAAACTAGAAATGGGCTGGTAAAAAAAAAATGTTTTGGCTTTAGCAACCCCTGACCATTTAAAACTGGGGGACTTACCAAAGCTGTCTGGAGGAGGAGGCAACCCCTGATGGGTGAACACCTAGAAGAGATTTGTGTATTTCTCTTGCTCTCCTTGAGGGTCCCCATTCGTTTGTCCTTCACGAAATCAACTCAAATTGTAAAAAGGAATCCTAGGGCACAGAAAAAGCAGTTCGTGTTTTCCGCCCCTTGGATAATGAATCATATTCTGGATTTGGATTGAAAAACAATCCCTTGTGGTTGTTTTAATTATACTGCTGCCAGATTCGTTTACTCAGCAAATATTTATTCAGTGCCTACTAAGTGCCAAGCACTGTTCTAGGAATAACTGGCATCATGATAACTTTAGAGAACTCTCTGGAGCAGTAGGACAGTTCAGTTTGTTGTTGAGAGCCGATGGCACGACAGGAAGGATTTGTGGCCCCTGAGTTCCTTAAGGGCGCAGCCCCCGGGGCCCGACTGCCTGTGTCAGACCCCTCTTCACACTTTATTGCTGCAAGATCTTCAACAAGTTGCAATTTACTTAAACTCTTGGCTTCAATTTCCTTACTTGGGACTTCTCTGGTGGTCCAGTGATTAAGAATCCACCTGCCAACGCAGGGGACTCAGGTCCGATCCCGGGTCTGGAAACTAAGATCCCACTTACTGTGGGACAGCTTAACCTGTAAGACACGACTGCTGAAGCCTGCATGCTCAGAGCCCTTGCTCAGTAACAAGAGAAGCCACCCCAGTGAGAAGTCCTCTTGCCGCAACTAGAGAGCCTAGACAGCAGTGAAGAGCAACACAACCCCCTAGAATTATTTGTTCCCTTATTTGTGGAGATAATATCTGTTTCATAGGACAGTTGAGAAAGATGAGCAGACTTAATATATGTAAAGTACATTGAACAATACATGGCACACTTCAGACCTCTGTAAGTCTTAGTAACCATCATAAGCATTCCGAAAGCACACACTCCTTCCCAGGTTTGAAAAGCCCACAGCTAGGCGGGGAAATGAACGTTGAATTTGCGAATGTGCTGTTTCCCGTGGTCTTTCCACTTATTGCTGGGATGGTCTTTGGTGGCCGATGAGGTTCGTGTGCTGGTGGAGAGGGGGGCTCTGTTGGCAGGAGCGGGGCCAGACATTGGAGGACCCCGCTCACTGCCCTGAACTCACTACTGGCAGGAGAGCTCTTCAGACTTCTGAGATGGAATTGCAGCTCCATGGACAGGCTTTGCTCTGCTGCATTTTTGTGGTTTCTTGTCTCTGACAGGCAGGAGTGTGGGAAAACCGGAAGCAGCTCAACACCAAAAAAGCACAAAAGAGGGAGGAAAAACAAAATTTCTTCAGAATTTAAAAAATATAATCTAAGTATCAAAAGGCATGCTGTTGAGGCATTGTTCCAGGAAATAGTTTCCAATTTGCCTTTAAAATTCTAGCACAAGTCTGTGAAGCTAAGTAAGTTAGCACTAGTGGAGACCTGAACATCCTTTCCTTTACATGAAAAATGTAGGGCTTGAGGACCCCCCCTGTTTTCAATATGCTCTCAGACTTTTAGGAAGAAGAATAGCACTGTTTTTCTCTGAACTGACTCAGTGAAAAGTTCTCCCTAGGAAGCATCCAGATAAAGTTTTTTGAAATAATCTTTTCATGTAAGAATTATTTTCGATTTGTAAAGCTAGTACACATAAAGATACGTACACTCAGTTTTCCCCACGTTAACATCCTATATTGCCATGGTACATTTGAAGACACTGCAATACGAAGAAACTGTCACCCATACATTACAATAAACTAAATGCCATACTTTATTGGGATGCTGAAGTTATTTTTAATCTAGAGAAACCTTTCACGGCTTCTGAAATCAGGACCCTAAGTATCAGGTGACATATTATTATTGTTGTTTTTCCAAAGTACTTGTTCCTAGCCAGCATAGCAAGTTACTTGACATCTGTGTGATTCAGTTTCCTGTTTAAAATAGAAATGATAATAGTACTAGAAGGCAATGGCACCCCACTCCAGCACTCTTGCCTAGAAAATCCCATGGATGGAGGAGCCTGGTAGGCTGCAGTCCATGGGGTCGCTAAGAGTCGGACACGACCGAGCGACTTCACTTTCACTTTTCACTTTCATGCATTGGAGAAGGAAATGGCAACCCACTCCAGTGTTCTTGCCTGGAGAATCCCAGGGACTGGGGAGCCTGGTGGGCTGCCGTCTATGGGGTTGTACAGAGTTGAATACGACAGAAGTGACTTAGCAGCATGGGGTTATTAAGAGAAGTAAATGAATTGATGAATGTCAGGCACAAATACAGTGCCTGGTACATAGTAAATACTAAATAAGTTTTAGGTGTTATGGCTAATACTAAGACGATACTCCAAGAAATTTTCACATAATTTTTTGCTTTCTTCCTACAAAATGTGTTGCTTCGTTTGATTAAGCTTATTGCGGCCCTGATGCGGGCTTGGTTCATATTAATCAGGAACCCTCAGTTATGACTGACGATACTGAGTCACACTCAGGAATGCCATAGTTGTCCCAAGAGACACAACTAATGAGAAGTTGTAATGAGCTTTTGACCGTGCCAAGCCCTGTGTTTTTGGGTTGAACTTCAAACCTCTCCTAGCGCAGAAGTTGGCACTGGACGAATATAGAAGCAATTTCCAAGAGCATCAAAGTTTCCACATCCTAGAGGGTTGAATTTAGAAAACAATAGAACATAAAAGATGGAATGTCTTTTGAATTTTGGTGCAAAGGGAGTTGAGAATCAGAACAGTGGAGTCCTATTTCTTTATAATAATAGTCTAGTCACTTTCCCTCTAAAGGTTTCAATTTGCTAACTGTAAAACAAAACTCACTGTCCCCACTGAATAATTAACCAAAATAACTTGTTTTCAGTCTGTTCTGTTGAAAGCTTTTTTTATGAGCACGTTTGTTTTTTAATCCTGACGCTTTACAGCCATTTTCCCCATCCTTTCTTGGCCCAGCAGTTCTTGGTTATAGTTCAAAGATTCATAGACTTATATTTCCTTTAGCTAAATCTCACTTGTCAATTCTGTGAAGAGAATGATTTAGTTTTTTTTTTTTTTGCCTTTTCCACAGTGCCAATACCATTTTTTGATCTCTCCTCTCTAATGTTTGTAACACTTCATAATTTAGTACCAACTTCAGATCCTCCTTTCAAAACTATTTGGGGTATTTCTTCCAAGCAGTCAGCTTAACTAGGAAGGATGAGAGCCGCTGAACATGCATATGAACTGTCTCTTCCTTGTAAAAGACTTTTTTCCCAGAGCCAGAATCATACTCTCCAGGAAACATACAGAAAGAAATCTGAGATTAGTGTTTGCGAGGGATGTGGGCAAAACTCATAGACTAGAGATGAATTTGGAAAGGCAGGGTCACAGCTGTTTACCTTGGGACTTCCCTGAGAAAAGAAAACTGCATGAGAAACACCAGACTCAAAGAAAGGGCTTTCCTTTAAATAGCTGGAGTTACCTTTCCTTGCCGGGTTTTAGTATATTCCGCATCAGAGTGACCTCAGTAGACTTCGAAGCCAACTGCTATTCTGTGTCAGCACCCAGGACAGTGGTGTTTGCTAAAGGCTGCTAAGGATTAGGAGGCAGGAAAGCTGTCCCAAACCCAGGAGCATGTTAATCCAAACACCAATTAATGTGACCTCAACATTTGGTCAGCAGTGTGATGGAGATGCTCACATTAATGTCAGAAAAATATAAAAATAAGGATCAAGAAAAAAATATGTTGTATCTTTTTAACAAATGAGTCATTGACAGGAGGCAAAGTGATCAGGAGTTAAAATGGTCCAAAAGTAAGGTCTTGAGGTAAGCATTGAAGATGTCATGTTGTAGGTTATTAACCATCTTTATCAGCTTTTCAGTCTTATTATGTGTAGCTTTGAGAAATATGATTGAAGCTGTAGTGTATCCATCCTTAAATATGAGATTTCTAATTTGTGTACTTCCCAAATAATATAGCCATAGGCTCTTAGTGCTGAAAGACAAAAACCTGGAGGAAGGCGCCATGTAGGGCTTTAGATACAGCAAGGTACACAGATGGACAGTGGCAGAACCAAAGCCAGAATTCACATCCCCTGCTATGCTAACCCCACACTCTTCCCAGTATATATCCGCTACTATGCTAACCCCACACTCTTCCCAGTAGACCACTGATTTCAGAGACCCTCCCACCAATCTATTCACATCCATTCTGTGCAGTAAGGGACAGAGTAATCATCCTAAAATAGTGCCTTTGGGAAAATGCAGTGTCAGCACTTAGAAACTTCCTTCCCTTCCTTTCCACATTAGTTTTGCCACTTAAATGGCTGATGAAATGCTCAAAAGTAGGAATAGTTAGTGTCACTGTCATAGTGAGGTGTTAGAGAAATGTCCCTTAGATGCAGCACGAGGATTGAAGAACAGCACTGAGAGCTTTATATACTGCCTGTC
The DNA here is from genome assembly GCF_042477335.2 of Ovis canadensis. Classification (NCBI taxonomy): domain Eukaryota; kingdom Metazoa; phylum Chordata; class Mammalia; order Artiodactyla; family Bovidae; genus Ovis; species Ovis canadensis. Next base: position 97,583,018 of record NC_091251.1, read on the forward strand.
TGTGGGAGTGCAGTGTAGGAAAACACTGGGAGCCCTGGGATACACCAGTCAGGGCCCTCTCACTCTAAGGGGGCAGGCGGAGACAGAAAGAGCCGGGGGCCAGGTAAGGCGCCACCACTTAGGCTCTTTCCTTTACTAGCTCTCAGCATTTGGACCTCAGTGGATCTTAGGATTTGCTTTGGCCATGATGACAATGACATCAGTCTGCAAATAGGTACTTTAAATCACATGTAACAAATTGTTATCATTGGAATTATGTATGGTCCCGTGGGGAGAGAAATACATGAGACTCACAGAATGATGAATCTTCCTTTGGTGATTTTATACTTAGATAATTTAAATTAAAATCTTACTTTTCATTCATCCTTGCTGAGACATTAAAATGGTAATGTGACTGTTGGGTATTTCCCATCTCTCACTTCCCTTCTATCTTATCTGATTATGAAAAAAATCCCTTTTAAAGAGATTTGAATAGGAACTTCCCTGGTGGTCCAGTGGTTAAGAATCTGCCTTCCAGTCCCTGGTCGGAAAACTAAGATCCCATATGCGTGGGGCAACTAAACCCAGAGGCTGCAGCTACTGAGCCTGCGTGCTCTGGAGCCCACACGCCACAACTAGAGAGAAACCCGTCTTATAACAACTAAGACCTGATGCAGTCAAATAGATAAATTAAAAAAAAAATTTTTAAGATTTGGATAGAAACTTAAAATAGCCTTTGATAGAATTCATATCAGTTCCTCTGTGATCGTCAGTCCTTATTGGCAAACTCAGACTTTCTTCTCTGAGGATGAGCAAATATTTTAAAATCTCCGGGCCTGGAAATAGATAGTATAGCTTTAAAGAAAGATCCATGGAGAAGATTCAGAGGAGCTGTCCACCTCCAAAGTAAGTTTAATCAGGGAAGAAAACATTTTAGAAAAATCCCTAGTGTGCATTGGTGTGTAGAGCTCGGAAAAGCTATCTGAAAGCAAGTAGTCTGGGGTCTGGAAGGATTGAATGGAAATGAGAACACCTGAGTGAAAAATTGGATTAAATGTGGTGAATAGAGATTGGGTGCTGCACAAAATGGAATTAGTGACATTCAGGACAAACTGTTAAAATTCTGAGGAAAAAAGTGTACCAAGATAAAAATGATGAGAGAAAAGATAGATTCAACCTAAAATAATGAATTCCAAAATGAAAACAGAATAGTCATTATTATAGGCAAAATAGATCTAACCTGAGGACATAAAGGGTTTTGAATAGTATAATTAATGAGATTAAATTAATAACATGCAATTTTATGCCCTGCAGAGCTCCCATGGAATATTTTTCAAAACTAAATGATTTTAGTATAAATCTTCAAAAAAACAGGAATTATGCAGTCTTCATTCTCTGACCACTTTATAATGAAATGAGATTTTAAAATCTGGGCAAATGCTCAAATAAATGTAGAATGTTAAAATACTCTTTTAAGTAGTTTAGATCAAAATTACTTTGGAAACTACATTAAAAATAAGAATTGTACATATGAAAACAAGATAGAAAAGCCCATTCTAGACACTTTCATTTAGCAATTAGACAAAAAAAAGAAATAAATGGCATCCAACTTGGAAAGTAAGAAATAAAACTGTCTCTGTTTGCAAATGGCATGATATTACATATAGAAAACCGTAAAGACCCCACCAAAAGACTGTTAGAATTGATAAATAAGCTCAGTAAAGTTTTCGGATATAAAATTTATATCTAGAAATCTGTTGAATTTGTATACACCAACAATAAACTGTAAGAAAGAGAAATTAAGAAAAGAGTACCTTTTAAAATTATGTCAGAAATAATAATGTGCATTGGTGTACAGAGTTAGAAAAACGCCTAGGAATAAACCTAGTGAAGGAGGTGAGAAAATACGTACACTGAGTACTGTAAGACACTGATGAACGAATTCAAAGACACAGTAAATGGAAAGATATTCTGTGCTTAAAGACTGAAAGAATTAATAGTGTTAAAGCAATCTACAGATTCAGTGCTATCTGTGTCACAATTCCAATGGCATTTTTCATAGAAATAAAACAAAAATCCTAAAAGTTGGCCTGAATAGCCAAAACAATCTTGAGAAAGAAAAAGAAAGCTGGAAGGATCGTGTTCCCTGATTTGAAACAGCATTACAAAGCTACAGTAATCAAAGCAGTATTGGCGTACACACAGACACATAGATCAACGGAACAGAAAAGAGGTCCCAGAAATAAACCTAGGCATGTTTGATCAATTAATTTATGACAAAGGAATCAAGACTATACAAGGGGGAAAAAGGATAGTCTCTTCAATACATGCTGTTTGAAAAATTGGACAGCCACATGCAAAAGAATGAAATTGGATCGCTATTTTAAACCATACACAAAAGTTAACTCAAAGTGGAATAAAGACTTGAATGCTAGAATGGAAACTATAAAACTCCTAAAAGAAAACATAGGCACTAATCTCCTTGAGTCAGTCTTGACAATGATATTTTAGATTTGACAGCAAAAGAAATAGACAAGTGAACTGCATCAAACCTAAAAGTTTCTGCACAGGAAAGGAGATCAACAAAATGAAAACGCAACGTACCAAGTGGGAAAAAATATTTGTAAATCATATATCTAATAAAGTGTTAATATCCAAGTTATATAAAAAACTCATGCAACTCGGTGGAAAAAAATAGTCCAATTAAAACATGGGCAGAGAACCTAATAGGCGTTTTTCCAAAAAAGATGTTCAAATGGCTAAGAGGTACAGGGAAAGGTGTTCAGCAATACTTATCATAAGAGAAGGGCAAATCAAAGCCACCAGAAGATGCCACCTCATACCTGTTAGAATGACTGTCATCAAAAAGACAAGAAATAACAAGTGTGGGCAAGAATGTGGAGAAAAGGAAACCTTATGTACTGTTGGTGGAAATGTAAGGTGGCACTGCCACTCTGGGAAGCAGTATGGAGGTTCCTCAAAAAATTAAAAATAGAACCCCCTAACATATCTGGACAAAGAAAATGAAAACAGGATGTTGAAAAGATACTTGCACTCCCATGTTCATTGCAGCCTGATTCACAATAGCCAAGATATGGAAACAACCAAAATGTCCATCAATGAGTGGATAAAGAAGATATAGTATATATGTATGGAATGGAATATTATTCAACCACGAGAAAGAAGTAAATCCTGCTATTTTTAACAACATAGATGGACCTCGAGGACACTATACCAAGTGAAATAAGGTGGACCTTTAAGGCATTATGCTAGAGAAATAAGCCAGACAGAGAAAGACAAACATTGCATGGTTCCCTGGTGGCTCAGACAGTAAAGAATCTGCTTGCAATGCAGGAGACCTGGGTTCGATCCCTGGATCAGGAAGATCCCCAGAGAAGAAAATGACTACCCATTCCAGTATTCTTGCCTGGAGAATTCCAAGGACAAAGGAGCCTGGCAGGCTAGAGTCCATGGGGTCGCAAAGAATCGGACATGAGGGAGTGACTGAAACACATACACACATATCACTTATATGTGCAATGAAAAAAAAAAACAAACTTATAGAAACAAAGAAAAGTTGTTGCCAGGACCTAGAGTAGGGGGAAATAGGGAGAGGTTGGTAAAAGGGTACCAACTTTCAGCTATAAGTGAGTAAAAATAAAATCTGAGGATCTAATATAATATATGGTGACCGTAGTTGACAACACTGTATTGTATAACTGAAGTTTTCCAAGAGAGTAGAACTTAAATGTTCTCACCAAAACGAAGGAGGAGAAAGAGAAAGAAAAAGGTAAATACGTGAGGTGACGTGTGTGTACTAAGCCACTTCAGTCGTGTCCGAATCTTTGGAACCCTGTGGACTGTAGCCCGCCAGGCTCCTCTGTCCACGGGATTCTCCAGGCAAGAATACTGGAGCACGTTGTCACGCTCTCCCCTAGGGAATCTTCCCAACCCAGGGATCAAACCCACGTCTCTTATGTCTCCTGCATTGGCAGACGGGTTCTTACCACTAGCGCCACCTGGGAAGCCCTGCGTGAGGTGGTGCATGTGTTAAATAACTAGATAGGGGGAGTCCTTCTGCAATATATATGCCAAATCACCTCAGTGTACTTTGAATAACCTATAATTTTGTCAAGTCAATAAAGCTGAAATAACATTTAAAGATAAAAAATGAATTATATGTATCAAACTTATGTTTGAAATGTAGGCAACAGTGTACTCAGAGCTAAACTCATAATTATTTTCAGCATTAAATACGGAAAGATTGTAAAGGAATTAATCAGGATACAAATGTCAAATTAGCTTCAACCAATAAACTGGTTTCAACTCATTACAGCAGTGTCATGTTAAAGAGAATTATGAGGACTTCTCTGAGCTCAGCAAGAAAGAGTGCTGTGATAGATTAGTAATGTCTGATGTTGAGAGTAGTGACTATGCAAGCCACATATTTGTCATACCTGAACTAAGCTTCCGTCTCTAAAAGCTAGAAAAGGGTCAATAAAACAAAGCTAAGAAAACAGATCAAAGGAAATCAAGAAGAAAGCAATATAAACTGAAAAACAAGCCACAAAATTAGCTAAACCCAAAACATTTTTTAGTTCAGGGTAGGGGGACAGGGAAGCAGAAAATAATTCTGGCACCATTCTGCCAGAAAGATAAGAGAATTAAAAATAAAAGTTTAAAAAAGTAGATGCAGGGACGATGGAAAAATCAGGAGAACACTGCACATAGTTATATGCTACTAAAATTTTAAAACTGGATGAAAGATAATATTTTGAAAAATGTGGGCTCTCAAAATTGGTTCTTGAATAAAAAGAAAACCCAAGTAGAACACGATAGAAGATTTTAAACTATCCAAATAGGTACTTCAGGAAATAGGGTACGCACATAGGCCTAGGAAGCAATTTTAAAATACCGTCTCTAAAGTAGTTCTTTGAACCTTTCTTCTGAACTCTCTGGAGGCTTTCAGTTGCCTGCAAGATAAAGTTGAGAGTCCTTACTCTGGACATTGAAGCTCTCTGCAGTATATTCTCCATCCTGTCTCTAGTCTACTTGGCTCCATTAATTGGTCCTACCTGCCCATGTCATGCCCCCTGCACAGAATGCCCTTCTCCATCTTGAGTCGAAGTCCTGCCTTTTATTCAAGATCAGGTTCTAGTTTATCACTTTGATATAGCTTGACCAACTGCCCCGTTGTCAACTCCTCAGCTGGCTCTACCATCTGCGTCCTTGTCTTATTTTTCCTTTTCCTACGTGTTCTGCTTTCTATTAGGGACAGATGTCTTGTCTTTGTCCTTTTATCATATAAATATTGAATGTCCATTGCTATGCATTGCTCTGGACGTTGGTGATAACACCGGTGGACAAGACAGACATGAGCCCTCTATTCGTGAAGATCAATTTTGAGAGAGGAGAGAGAAGTTCAGTCCCCAGCCCCTGATAGAACTTATATTCATGATAAGTTCTCAGGAAATGGTAGTGGAGGAGGCGGTGGTGAAGGTGGAGAGAGTGGCAAATTATTTTGCATCAGGGTGAATGCATCAGGGACCACTAAGTAACAAAGATCTCTTCATTAATTATTTAGACCATGTAGAGTATGGGAGAGTGTGGAGTACAACTGCTAATAGCCCAAGATTTGAAATTAAATTTGAATCCTGGCTGCTTCACTTAATTGACTGTTATTTAGGGATATCTCTAAGCTTCTGTTTTGTTATCTGTAAGATATTATCTACATCATGGAGTTGTTCTTAGGATTAAAGGAGATCATGTGTTTCCCTGACATATAGTAAGTGTCCGTTGCATGCTGGTTGATGTGGTTTGTAATTTCTGCTGCTGTTACTATTCCCTGTTAAATCTCATTCTTGTTTTTACTAAACTGATGTTCGTAAGTGTGATATGGCTCTAGCTAACCAGGCTATGGAAATTGACACACATTCTGATTTCCTGAACACTAATAACTCTGATGACTATTGAAGGTGAAGGCTTAGTTTCAAACAAAACAAAAGATTAAATTTTGACTTGCTGACTTCCAGTCAAGTTGGCTCCATAAGTTTATGCTTAGTATTCCCCCTCTGCTTCAAACACAGCAGTGATAGATAAACAGCTTAAAGAAGAAGAAATAAACAAGGGAAGCATCTCCATGGCCCCAAAGTGTACTTGCAACAAATAGCAATCAGTGAATGAGGCTGAAGCAGCAAGCTTTGCGAGCCCTGCTGTGGAAGCGGGCAGTGGCGGCCTGGACCGCAGCTCCCGTGGCATTTTGGGGCCAGTCTCTGCCCTACCCAAGAGCAGAGACTCATTCATAGAAAACAAAAGAGCGATTTTTTCAGTTGGAGATGATACTGCCCCCAGAGGGCATTTGGCAGTGTTGGAGTCATTGGTTGTGAGTTGGGGGAGGGGTGTTGCTACTGGTGTGAAATGAGTAGAGTCTAGCGGTGGTACTGAAAAAACTAAAAAAGGCATCCTGTGAAGCGTAGGACAGTTTCCCATAGTGAAGAATTATCCAGTCCAAAATGTCAGTATACCAAACTTGGAAAATCCTGAGCTAAAGAATGCTGTGGGCCCTCCTACAGGGAGACTGATAAAGCTGCCATGGACCCACCGGCTGAGGCTCCATCTTTCAACGAGGCCATGAGCCTACCGAGTTAGAAAGATAATGAAATACCTTCTGAATTTCTATTCATCTCTGTGGCAGAGGCACCAAAATACCACTGTAAAGTCTGGTTCTAGACTGCAGTCAGGGGGACTGGGTGGAGGCAACTGTGAAGTCTTCCAACAGGGAGGGAAGAACACAGGGGGAAAGCGATGCCTATTCAGAATGAGCCTGCAAACCAGAACTCTAGAGCACAGGAGTAAATCTAATATTAAGAAGGATTGCCTGCAGAATCAAAACTGAACCATGAACTCCTTACAGGTGAAATTAATATTTTGAATGGTGAGACATATTCGCTCATGTATCTAGCCGTATCTTGTGGAATATGACATGTGACTCTAATAGGAGTATCAGAAGAGAGAGCCGAAGGATAGGTTAACAAGCAATACTTTAAAAAATAGTAACAGAATTCTCAGCTAAAGATATAAGTCCTCAGCTAAACAAATCATTCTTTGCACCATTCTTTGCAACCATCATAGTGTGTCTGCATAGAAAGTGCAGACCATCAAGCATAAATGGGGAGTCTAAATGTATTACCTGAAAGAAACCTACTTTTAACTACAAAGAAAAAGAGAATAGCAGCAAGCTTCTCTTCAGAAGTAATAAGTGGCAGAAGGCAAGAGCTAATAGCTTTAAAGTGTTGAGGCAAAGTAACTTGCAGTCTAGAATTTTATATATAGCTAAATTATCATTCAAGAAAGAAGGCAAAAAATAATAATTTGAGATATTCGAAGTCTAAGAGTATACCCATGGGCCTCACTGAAAAAATTAGTGAAGATAAATGTGAACACAGAATAGTGTTGCAATGAAGTGCAAAAACTGTATAAAATGTCTGTACACATTAACGACTATAAAAATAATTGTTGGTTTTCTTAAAAGGATTAAACACGTTTATGACAACAACAGGATTCAAGGTCAGGAGTATTCTGTGGACAGTAAATGTGTGAAAACATCTGTGTCAAGCTCAAGGGCAAGATGGAAATACTGAGTAGCTTTAGACTTTCTTAGAAAATAGTAGCTAAGTAATAGATATACAGTCTGCTGCTTTCAAACCAACAGAGCGGGAGAGAAGGGAATGTAGAAACTTTATGAATCCAGTGGGAGGCAGGAAATGGGAAAAAACGGCAAAGGAAAAAGATAGTAAGTGGAAAATTAAAACTAAGATAAAACACATGAGTAATCCCAATAAATGTTAGCAGATTATACTCTTCTATTAAAAGCTAGATTATCTAGTTCTGTTTTTTAAAACATTCAGTTATAGGCTGCTTAAAAGACGTATCGAAAGGAAAATCTCAGAAAGGTAAAAGATTGGGGAAAAGATAAACCATGCAATACTAATTAGAGGCAGAACTAGTCTGTTGCGGTTCAGTTGTCAAGTCTGTCCAGCTTTGCGACCCCGTGGACTACAGCACGCCAGGCCTCCCTGTCCTCCACTATCTCCTGGAGTTTGCTCAAATTCATGTCCATTTAGTCAGTGATGCTATCTAATCATCTCATCCTCTCCCTCTGCCTTCTCCTTTGGCACTCAATCTTTCCTAGCATCAGGATCTTTTCCAGTGAGTTAGCTCTTCAAATCAGATGTCCAAAGCACTAGAGCTTCCGCTTCAGCATCAGTCCTTCCGATGACTGTTCAGGGTTGATTTCCGTTAAGATGGACTGGTTTGATCTCTTGGTAGTCCAAGGGACTCTCAAGAGTCTTCTCCAGCACAATTCAAAAGCATCAATTCTTCAGCGCTCAGCCTTCTTTATGGTCTTTATGATCTCACATACAAACATGACTACTGGAAAAACCATAGCTTTGACCATGTGGACCTTTGTCAGAAAAGTGATGTCTCTGCTTTTTAATATACTATCTAGGTTTGTCATGGCTTTCCTTCCAAAGAGCAAGCATCTTTTAATTTCATGGCTGTAGTCACCACTGTGATTTTGGAGCCTAAGAAAATAAAATCTGTCACTACTTCCACTTTTTCCCCTTCTATTTGCCATGAAGGGATGGGACCAGAGGCATGTTCATAGTTTTTTGAATGTTGAATTTTAAGCCAGCTTTTTCACTCTTCTTTCACCCTCATCAAGAGGCTCTTTAGTTCCTCTTCACTTTGTGCCGTTAGACTGGTGTCATCTGCATATCTCAGGTTGTTGATATTTCTCCCGGCAATCTTGATTCCAGCTTGTGCTTCATTCAGCATGGCATTTCGCATTATGTACTCTGCATTTAAGTTGAATAAACAGGGTGACAGTATACAGCCTTTCCCAATTTTGTACCTGTCGGTTGTTCCATGTAAGGTTCTGACTGTTGCTTCTTGACCCACATACAGGTTTCTCAGGAGGCAGGTAAGGTGGTCTGGTATTCCCATCTCTTTAAAAATTTTCTACAGTTTGTTGTGATCCACAGACAAAGGCTTTTGAGTAGTCAATCAAGCAGAAGTAGATGTTGTTTCTGAAATTCCTTGGATAGCCATAGGTAAAAGGAAATTAAACAAAAAGCACTGGTAGGGATAAAGAGAAGCACTTGTATGCACTTAACATAACGTCAAAGTGTATAAATCAAAAAATATAAATAAAAAGCTAGCAAATTATATGAGAAATTCACAAATTATCATAGTGAGTGATTTATTTAAATATACTTCTATTGGTAACTGATAAGTAACTCAAATAAAAATTTCTGAGGATTTTGAATACTTGAAATGCAGAATTAACTGTTTGCTTTAATAAGATGCTTTTAATCTTTTTGACAACCACTCATAATTTAAAAATACATTTTATATGCAACCCAGTAAAAATATCTATATATGTATGAAGTTAAAGTTTCACATAATGCTTTTAAAAATGCTGATTGTGTCCCCTAAGTTAATTTTACAAACACCCCCTTATGAGTCACTACTCATGGAAAAGCATGAATAGCTGTGCATCGTCTCTTGGGCCCAAAGGGGATAATATACGTTCTTTTAAAGAACATGTGGAGGACTTCCCTAGTGGTCCAGCGGCTACGACTCTGTGCTCCTGGCACAGGCAGCCCACGTTCAGTCCCTGGTTGGGGAACTAGACCCCATGAGCTGTACCCAGAGTCTGCGTGCTGCAGCGAAGACCTGGTGCATCCAGATAAATAGTGAAGAATAAACAAAGTATGCGCGGAGTATTTGTGAGATTTCAGTGCATGCTGTGTCGTAAGTGAAGTCTCCACCTGTTTCAAAATAGCAGTGTCACACTTTATAATCTCTCTGTCTCTCTCTGTGTTCAGTCGCTAAGTCGTGTTCGACTCTTTTGCAACTCCCATGGACTGTAATCCACCAGGCTTCTGTGTCTGTGGGGTTCTCAGGCAAGAATACTGGAGTGGGTTGCCATTTCCTTCTCCAGGGGATCTTCTCCAACCAGGTATCGAACCCACGTCTTCTACATTGGCAGGCGGATTCTTTACCACTGAGCCACTTGAGAAGAATTACATATATAATTTATAATTATAATTGTAATATACTTAATCTAGAAATAATAGTTTTTTAAAGCCCCATGTGTTTAGAAGTTTTTTAAAATAGAGTATATAATACTCAGTTATTAAAGAGGTAATCATAACAAAAATAATAATCATTAGAACTGAATGGTCATGAAAGTATGACGTATCAGATTTGTGGGATAGTCAAAACTGCACTCTAAAGTAAGCTTATAGCCTTAAATACTTTATCCCAAAGGTAGGAAAGCTTGAAAATCAATATTAGTCATTTAACTTGAAATGCTATAAATGAAACAACAGTAAATTAACCAAAATCAAATAATAAAAATACAGAAATCACTTAGAACAACCTGGCACGTGGGAGAGCAGTGCCTCAATCAGTGTCTGGCACATATTAGGTGTTCAATAAAAACTTGGTGAAGCAATGAATGAAACAGCCAACAAAAACTCTGCAATGATTAATAATTTTTTTAAGTGAAAAGACACACATAAATAATATTAGGAATGAAAAGAAATATGACAAGAAATAAAGTGGATTTGTAAAATGTGTTCTGTGCCCCAGTAGTACACAAATTGACTTTACTAAATGTTTTTTGAATTGGTTTTGGAACCAGATTCACAATAATAATGTTCTAATTGTTATTTGCTAAGGATTGGAATGTTAGTATCTGTTTGTGAAATGTGTATATCATCCCTGGACAGGAGTACACATACACCTATTTGCACATAGATATGTTGTATGGTAAATTAGAAGATAATTAATCTGTGAGAAATGTTTGTTAAGCAGAGTTGAAGTCTTTTGGCAGGGGTTGGGGGCGGGTGGAATTCAATTCTTTAACCTAATTTGCATTTCAAGATTTCTTCTGTCCTTTGAGAATTGAAAGTGGTGGTCACCAGTATTTTATAAAATTGATCAAGTTTGAGGATGTTTCTTTTCAGGACCTTGATAAATGCCACCATAGCTGTTTGCCACAGCCCTGGCGAGATCAGCATTTCTAATTCTACTCTTTCTGTAAAATCTTGAGCATTTTCCTTTTGTGGGTCCTTCCTTCTATGGAAAGGTCATTCCTAATGTGGTGGCATGTATCCAAGATAGACTTTCACTAAACCATTGAAATAGAAAACTAGTACCTCTGTGTTAGAGATGTGGAAAGTCTTGAAACATAGCACCAGACCACCGTCAACCTTGTGAAGTAACGATCAAAACAGATCTTAAAGAAAGAATATCACTTTCAGCAAAAGTTTCCACCGATCAAAATAATGGTTGGAGGCAGGGAGAGGAAACCACAAATAAAGGAAATACAGAGTCACCCTTACCAGCAAAATGGATAATGGGGATTTTACCCATTATAACCCTCCTTGGTGATGGCATGTTGTGTAGGCCTGCTATATGGTGTGATCTTAATGGTGGTGGAACTCCTAGCCAGCCATTTAATCATCTTCTATTCCCTAAAGGGGCTTCCCTGGTGGCTCAGAGGGTAAAGAGTCTGCCTGCAATGCAGAGACCTGGGTTCGATCCCTGGGTCAGGAGTATCCCCTAGGGAAGGAAATGGCAATCCACTCCAGTATTCTTGCCTGGAAAATTCCATGGACTGAGGAGCCTGGTAGGCTACAGTCCTTGGAGTCACAAAGAGTCAGAGACGACAGAACGACTTCACTATTCCCAAAGTAGAGACTTGCCCTGGAAGAAATCTCTCAAAATAATAAATGCAGACATATTTCCACTCACAGAGATACTGTTTGTTTGCAATGTATTATTGAGCAACATCTTTGAAAGGCCTGGTCCCCTCAGTGCCAGGATCTTTCTTAGACCTCAGGAAAATGGAAGAGGCAAAAAGAGTAGAAAGAAATGGAGCAAGTGAATTGAATTCTGGGTTGGGAAGTATATATCTAATATTTGAGGAAAGTCTTTAGGTACTAACTTTGAACATGTCCCAAGGAAAGATCCTTTCTATGTTGAGATGTCCCCCATTAATAGAGTTCTTCTAATTCATCATTGCTACTAATGTAGGCACCTATCTTATTTCTCTTTTTAGGTGGCTCAGTTCATCAGGAATCCTGCCCTTCAGCGGTTTTTGATAATTATAGACAGTTCATCTGCAGAGAAGGGTCTGAACTAGGCCAGTTACCACAGCTGAGATTGTAGTAAGCCTACGTCTAACTCTTCTTCCATCTCCAGAACTTTCACCATTTCCAGGAATAATAGTTGAGGAACACTGCAGAATCGGTCATCCCTCACACTCTCCTTAGTTTCAACTCTAGCTTTTGTGATTCATCCAGCTCAGCATTTTGCATGATGTACTCTGCATATAAGCTAAATTAACAGGGTGACAATATACAGCCTTGTTGTACTCCTTTCTCAGTTTTGAACCAGTCTGTTGTTCCATGTCCAGTTCTAACCATTGTTTCTTGACCTACATACAGGTTTCTCAGGAGATTGGGAAGTCCTATGTTAGATTTATTGAGACTGCTTGTCAGTCTCAAATGAAACCTGTCTTCCAAAGAGAGTTTGAAAGTAATTTTGACTGATTTTAATTTCTGCCTCATGAGTTACCTCATAATTACCTTTTGACTTTAATAGTGAATTGCTGTTAAGTTTCAGGTTCTGAATATCTCACGGTCATTCTTCAACAGTTTAGCGCTAATAATCCATACTGAATTAGAATCAGTGAGTCATCCAACTTAATATTTCTGCATGTAGGGGACTTCCCTGGTGATCCAGTGGTTAAAAATCTGCATTTAAATGCAGGATGGGATCCCTGGTGGGGAACTAAGATCCACATGTTGTGGGGCAACTAAGCCCACACCCACAGCTACTGAGCCTGTAATCTAGGGTGCACGTGCTGCAGCAAAGATTCCACATGCCATAACTGGGACATCACAGCCAAATAAAGCATGTTTTTAAATGCTTCTTCATATAGATAGGCCCATAGTAAATGCAAAGACTGTTGATATTCCTGTGGTTGTTCAGGTCCCTAAGTTGTGTCTGACTCTTGGACTCATGGACTGTAGCACCCCAGGCTTCCCTGTCTTTTAATGTCTCCTGGAGTTTGCTCAAATTCATGTCCATTGAGTTGGTGATGCTGTCTAACCGCCTCATCCTCTGCTGCCCCCTTCTCCTTTTGCCTTCAGTCTTTCCCACCGTCAGACTCTTTTCCAATGAGTCATCTCTTCTAGTCAGATGGCCAAAGTATTGGAGCTTCAGCTTCAGCACCAGTCTTTCCAATGAATACTCAGGGTTAATTTTCTTAAAGATTGACTGGTTTGATCTCCTTGTGGTCCAAGGGACTCTCAAGAGTCTTCTCCAGCACCACAGTTTAAAAGCATCAATTCTTTAGCACTCTATCTTCTTTATGGTCCAACTCTCACATCCACATAGGACTACTAGAAAGACTGCAGCTTTGGCTATGCTGACCTCTGTCAGCAAAGTGATGCCTCTGGTTTTCAATATGCTCTTTATGTTTGTCATAGCTTTCCTTTCAAGGAGCACGTGTGTTTTAATTTCATGGCTGTAGCCACCATCTGCAGTGATTTTGGAACCCAAGAAAATAAAATCTGTCACTGCTTCCACTTTTTCCCCTCCTACTTGCCATGAAATTATGGGACTGGATGCCATGATCTTAGTTTTTGAATGTTGAGTTTTAAGCCAGCTTTTTCATTCTTCTCTTTCACCCTCATCAAGAGGCTCTTTAGTTTCTGTTCACCTTCTCCCATTAGACAGGTGTCATCTGCATATCTCAGGTTACTGATATTTCTCCCAGCAGTCTTCTTCCAGCTTGTGATTCTTCTAGCCCAGCATTTTGTATGATGTACTCTGCATAGAAGGTAAATAAGCAGGGTGAACAGCCTTGGCATACTCTTTCCCCAATTTAGAACCAGTCTGTTGTTCCATGTCCAGCTCTAACTGGACCTCCTGTACAGGTTTCTCAGGAGCCAAGTAAGGTGGTCTGGTATTCTCATCTCTTTAAGAATTTTCTACAGTTTGTTGTGGTCCACATAGTCAAAGGCTTTAGCATAGTCAGTGAAACAGAAATAGATGTTTTTCTGGAATTCTCTTGCTTTCCATATGATCCAACAAATGTTGGCAATTTGATCTCTGGTTCCTCTGCCTTTTCTAAACCCAGCTTGTCCATCTGGAACTTCTTGGTTCATGTACTGCTGAAGCCTAACTTGAAGGATTTGAGCATTACTTTACCAGCATGTGAAATGAGCACAATTGTATAGTAGTTTGAAGATTCTTTGGCATTGCTCCTCTTTGGGATTAGAATGAAAACTGACCTTTCCAGTCCTGTGACCACTGCTGAGTTTTCTAAATTTGCTGATATATTGAGTGCAGCACTTTAACAGCATCATCTTTTAGGATTTAAAATAATTCATCTGGAATTCCATTACATCCACTAGCTGCTTCCTAATGCCCACTGACTTCACACTCCAGGATATCTGACTTTAGGGGAGTGACCACACCATCATGGTAGTCTGGGTCATTAAGACGTTTTTTGTATTGTTCTTCTGCATATTCTTGCCATCTCTTTTTAATCTCTTCTGCTTCTGTTAGGTCCTTACCATTTCTGTCCTTTATCATGCCCATCCTTGCATGAAATGTCCCTTAATATATTCAGTTTTCTTGAAGAGATTTCTATTCTTTCCCATTCTGTTGTTGTCCTCTATTTCTTTGCATTGTTCACTTAAGAAGGTGTTCTTATCTCTCCTTGCTATTCTCTGGAACTCTGCATTCAGTTGGGTATATCTTTCCCTTTCTTCCTTGCCTTTCTCTTCTTTTCTCTTATCTATAAAGCCTGTTCAGACAACCACTTTACCTCCTCATATTCTTTTCTTTTTCTTCGAGATGATTTTGGTCATTGCCTCTTGTACAGTGGTACAAACCTCCATCCATAGTTCTTCAGGCACTCTGCCTGGCAGATCTAATCCCTTTAATCTATTCATCATCACCACTGTATAATCATAAGGGATTTGGTTTAGGTCTTTTTTCCCCTACTTCCTTCAATTTAAGCCTGAATTTTGCAATAAGGAGCTCAAGATCTAAGTCTTCATAGAACTGGTCAACTTCAGCTTATTCAGCATTAGAGGCTGGGACATAGTGGATTACTGTAAGGCTGAAAGTTTTGTCTTAGAAATGAAGTAAGAACCTTCTGTTGTTTTTGAGATTGCATCCAAGTACTGCATTTCAGATGCTTTTGTCGATTGTGAGAGCTACTCCATTTCTCTAAGGAATTCTTGCCCACAGTAGTAGATATAATAGTCACTTGAATTAAATTAGCTCATTCCTGTCCATTTTAGTTCACTGATTCCTAAGATGTCGATGTTCACTCTTGCCGTCTCCTGCTTGACCACTTGCAATTTACCTTGATTCATGAACCTAACATTCCGGGTTCCTATGCAATATTGTTCTTTACAGCACTGGATTTTACTTTTACCACCAGACACATCCACAACTGAGCGTCATTTCTGCTTTGGCTCAGCCTCTTCGTTCTTCCTGGAGCTATTAGTAATTGCTATCCACTTTACCCCAGTAGCATATTGGATACCTTCCCACCTGGAGGGCTTTTCTACCAGTGTCATATTTTTTTGCCTTTTCATACTGTTCATTCCAAGGCCAAATTTGCCTGTTACTCCAGGTGTTTCTTGACTTCCTACTTTTGCATTCCAGTCCCCTATAATGAAAAGGACATCTTTTTGGGGTGTTAGTTCTAAAAGGTCTTGGAGGTCTTCATAGACCCATTCAACTTCAGCTTCTTCAGCGTTACTGGTTGGGGCATAGACTTGGATTACCGTGATATTGAATGGTTTGCCTTGGAGACGAACAGAGATCATTCTGTCATTTTTGAGATTGCATCCAAGTACTGCATTTCGGACTCTTGTTGGCCATGATGGCTACTCCATTTCTTCTGAGGGATTCCTGCCTGCAGTAGTAGATATAATGGTCATCTGAGTTAAATTGACACATTCCAGTCCATTTTAGTTCGCTGATTCCTAGAATGTCAATGTTCACTCTTGCCATCTCCTGTTTGACTACTTCCAATTTGCCTTGATTCATGGACCTGACATTCCAGGTTCCTATGCAATATTGTTCTTTACAGCATCAGACCTTGCTTCTATCACCAGTCACATCCACAGCTGGGTATTGTTTTTGCTTTGGCTTCATCCCTTCATTCTTTCTGGAGTTATTTCTCCACTGATCTCCAGTAGCATATTGGGCACCTACCGACCTGGGGAGTTCCTCTTTCAGTTTCCTATCATTTTGCCTTTTCATACTGTTCATGGGGTTCTCAAGGCAAGAATACTGAAGTGGTTTGCCATTCCCTTCTCCAGTGGACCACATTCTGTCAGACCTCTCCACCATGACCTGCCCATCTTGGGTTGCCCCACACAGCATGGCTTAGTTTCATTGAGTTAGACAAGGCTGTGGTCTGTGTGATTAGATTGACCAGTTTTCTGTGATTATGGTTTCAGTGTGTCTGCCCTCTGATGTCCTCTAACAACACTTACTGTCTTACTTGGGTTTCTCTTACCTTGGATGTAGGGTATCTCTTCATGGCTGCTCCAGCAAAGCACAGCTGCTGCTCCTTACCTTGGACGAGGGGTGTCTTCTCATGCCGCCCCTCCTGACCTTGAACATGGAGTAGCTCCTCTCAGCCCTCCTGCGCTCGTGCAGCCACCGCTCCTTGGACATGAAGTTAAACTTTTTGTTTCTCACTTGGACCTAGAAGAGCAAGTATCAGCCTTACAGGCACTTTGGATGGCTTTGGGGAGTCCATGAGGAACTTAAATAAAATGCACCAGCATTCCAGATGCAGGTCTCCAAGGCTAAGGCTTGGGAAAAGGGAAAGCCCTCTGCTCCTTCCTCTCCTCCTTGCATCTATGGTTCCCCTGTCCTCAGAAGTAGAAAGGTGTGGGCAGGGCCCAGGTCGCAGCTCACTGCAGGGGAAGGGCTGTAAGACAGCGTGATCCTTGCATCACTCCTGGAATGTGACTTCAAGCTCCCTGTCTCCACTGGGGGTGTCGGGACCACCTGGCACCTAAGCCTCTACCAGGCGCTCCCAGAGCTCCTTATACCACCTTGCTCTGTGCCCACCAGTCCGTGTTTCCCTGATTTCTCTGGTGGTACCAATCACCTAGGCCCTTGGGGACTGTAAAAAAAAACCTAAGTTCTTAAGGCCTGTCCCAGACCACTGAATCAGGATCTCCAAGGGAATGGTCTGGAGAGCTGTGTGGTTAACAAGGGTCTTTTAATTTCATGGTTGCAGTCACGATCTGCAGTGATTTTGGAGCCCCCTAAAATTAAGTCTGTCACTGTTTCCACTGTTTCCCCATCTATTTGCCATGAAGTGATGAGACTGGATGTCATGATCTTTGTTTTTTGACTGTTGAGTTTTAAGCCAGCATTTTTACTCTCCTCTTTCATTTTCATCAGTCAGTTAGTTAGTTCAGTTCAGTTCAGTTGCTCAGTCGTGTCCGACTCTTTGTGACCCCATGAATCACAGCATGCCAGGCCTCCCTGTCCATCACCATCTCCCAGAGTTGACTCACGTCCATCGAGTCCGTGATGCCATCCAGCCATCTCATCCTGGGTCGTCCCCTTCTCCTCCTGCCCCCAATCCCTCCCAGCATCAGAGTCTTTTCCAATGAGTCAACTCTTCGCATGAGGTGGCCAAAGTACTGGAGCTTCAGCTTTAGCATCATTCCTTCCAAAGAAATCCCAGGGCTGATCTCCTTCAGAATGGACTGGTTGGATCTCCTTGCAGTCCAAGGGACCCTCAAGAGTCTTCTCCAATACGACAGTTCAAAAGCATCAATTCTTTGGCACTCAGCCTTCTTCACAGTCCAACTCTCACATCCATACATGACCACAGGAAAAACCTTGGCCTTGACTAGATGGACCTTAGTCAGCAAAGTAATGTCTCTGCTTTTGAATATGCTATCTAGGTTGGTCATAACTTTTCTTCCAAGGAGTAAGCGTCTTTTAATTTCATTTTCATCAAGAGGCTCTTTAATTCATCTTTGCTTTCTGCCACAAGGGTGGTGCCTCTGCATATCTGAGGTTATTGATATTTCTCCCAGCAATCTTGATTCCAGCTTATGCTTCATCCAGCCCAGCATTTCACACGATGTACTCTGCATATAAGTTAATAAGCAGGGTGACAGTATACAGCCTTGATGTACTCCTTTCCCAATTTGGAACCAGTTTGTTGTTTCATGTCCAGTTCTAACTGTTGCTTCTTGACCTGCATACAGATTTCTCAGGAGGCAGGTCAGGTGGTCTGGTATTCCCATCTCTTTCAGAATTTTCCACAGTTTGTTGTGATCCACACAGTCCAAGGCTTTAATTAACAGTCAATGAGCAGATTTTTTTCTTGAATTCTCTTGCTTTCTGTATGATCCAGTGGATGTTGGCAATTTGATCTCTGGTTCCTCTGCCTTTTCCAAACCCAGCTTGCACATCTGGAAGTTCTTGGTTCATGTACTGTTGAAGCCTGGCTTGGAGAATTTTGAGCATTACTCTGCTAGCATGTGAGATGAGTATAATTGTGTGGTAGTTTGAGCATTCTTTGGCATTGCCTTTCTTTGGGATTGGAATCAAAACTGACCTTTTCCAGACCTGTGGCCACTGCTGAGTTTTCCAAATTTGCTGGCATATTGAGTGCAGCACTTTCACAGCATCATCTTTTAGGATTTGAAATAGCTCAATTGGAATTCCATCACCTCCACTAGCTTTGATGCTTCCTAAGACCCACTTGACTTTGCACTCCAGGATGTCTGGTTCTAGATGAGTGATCACACCATCAAGATTATCTGGGTATGAAGATCTTTTTCGTGTAGTTCTTCTCTGTATTCTTGCCTCCTCTTCTTAATATCTTCTGCTTCTGTTAGATTCATACCATTTCTGTCCTTTATTGTGCCCATCTTTGCATGAAATGTTCCCTTGGTATCTCTAATTTTCTTGAAGAGATCTCTAGTCTTTCCCATTCTATTGTTTCCCTCTATTTCTTTGCATTGATCACTTAGGGAGGCTTTCTTATCTCTCCTTGCTATTCTTTGAAACTCTGCATTCAAATGGATGTATCTTTCCTTTTCTCCTTTACCTTTCACTTCTCTTCTTTTCTCAGCTATTTGTAAGGCCTCCTCAGACAACCATTTTTCCTTTTTTGCATTTCTTTTTCTTGGGGATGGTCTTGATCACTGCCTCCTGTACAGTGTCACAAACCTCCATCCATAGTTCTTCAGGCATGCTGTCTGTCAGATCTAATCCCTTGAACTTATTTCTCACTTCCACTGTATAATTGTAAGGGATTTGATTTAGGGCATACCTGAATGGTCTAGTGGTTTTCCCCACTCTTCAACTTAAGTCTGAATTTGGCAATACGGAGTTCGTGATCTGAGCCACAGTCAGCTCCCAGTCTTGTTTTTGCTGACTGTATAGAGCTTCTGTATCTTCGGCTGCAAATAATATAATCAATCTGATTTCGGTATTGACCATTTGGTGATGTCCATGTGTAGAGTCTTCTCTCGTGTTGTTGGAAGAGGGTGTTTACTGACTCTCCCAGGTAAAATGTTTACATTTCAACTGAAATCAAGGTAGACAGGCCCAACAAATAAGTGTATTTATGGGGCAATGGGTCAGATTACTTCTAGAAATTTTAAGTATATAATAGTGAGTAGGACTGAAGCAATCTCTGTCTTCATGGAGCTCACATTCTAGCAAGGATGACAGATGTTAAGTTCACAGCTACCCCATAGTCCCATAGTCCCATAGGTTTTGGTAGTGGCTTTCCTGGTGGTCCAGTGGTTAAGCCTTCATGCTTCCACTGCAGGGCATGCAGGTTTGACCCCTCAGAAGTTCTGCATGCCATGAGATGCAGTCAAGGAAAAAAAATTTTTTTAAGAAAAATATATATAATTTTGGTAAATGCAATGAAAGAATGACAAAGCTGTAAGAACCTGTAGCAGGAGGAGCTGGCATAGTCTGGAGGGCATCAGACCAGTGAAAGAGTTTCTAAAGCAAGCAGCTGGGGAGCCTGTGCTGGAAGAATCTAAAATACTCTGTCCTATCTCTTGTCAAAACTTGGTGTGAGGGAAGGTACCTCTATATGTGGTTTCTCAACCTTGGCACAGCTGACATCTTGGACTAGAATATTCTTTGGGGGCACTTTGCAAGGGCACTGTGGGAAAGGCTTAGCACCATTCCTGGCCTCTACCCACTAGATGCCAGCAGGCCCCACAGTTGTAACAACCACAAATATCTCAGCATCACCAAATGTCCCTTGCTGGGAGGGTGGGGATAGAGGGCTAAATCCACCCCTACTCTCTCCCCCAGTTGAGAACCACTGTTGCACATAAATTTTTTTTTATGTCTTTACTTATGATTTATCTAAGTCAATACCAGAAATTTAATTTACTCATTCAGTAAACAAGTAATCTGTTGAGTGCTTATTAGGTGCAGGCATTGTGATAGTTGCGGGCGGAAGTGGGGGGGGACACAGTCATGATCCAAGCCTGTGTTTTCTTGAAGCTGTGTTCTAGTGGGGAGAAATGTACAATCAATTTTAAAACACATAACACTTCAGAAGAAGAAAGTTCTTTCTGATAAGATGACATCTGTACTTGAAAGAAGTCTTAAAAGAAGCCAGGGTGGGGGCAACCCCAGAAGCAAGAGGCAGCGCCCCTGAAGGGCAGTAGTTGACCTCACCTTTCTGTCTTCAGGTCTAACCAAGCCGCTTGTGTTTCAGAGGGGCCTCCGCAGAAGGGCAGCTGAACGGACTCCAGAGCAGCCTCAACTCTGCAGCCTTTGTGCCCATCACCAGCTCCACAGGTTAGTCTGCGGGGGCGCAGTGGGGAGGGACTGGGCCCACCCTTCTCTCCTCTGCCTCTGAGGAGAGCTCCCGTTCAGAGAACGAAGCCTCTCAGGCTTCTGAAGTGTTGGCAAATGGGCATGTGGTCGCTCTCTTCTTTCAGATGATACATTTTAGGGTGAAGTGGTTTTTCTGCGCTTAGTTTGGGGTAGATGAAATTTCCCAGTCTGGCAGAGTGTTACCAGATTTGCAGCATTTAGTAAAAATTGCCTGTATTTGAAAAAACTTGCCAGTGTTTCACCATTTATGTGATGTTTCCACACGTAGTATTAGCATCTTACATTAAATCCTCACTGCAGCCCTGTGAGGTATACCATTGTCCCCTCCACGTGAGCAGAGGCTCAGAAAGTGGAGAGACCTGTGGGAGCTGATCCGTGGGTGCAGATCTGGAGCTGTGGTCCGGGCTGCGTCCTGCCTGCTAACATCACGGTCTTGCCAGGTAGCAGCTGAGGGCCTCAAGCCTCTCACCATATAAGGCAGCACTGGCCCGGGGATAGCTTCCTGTGAGTAGCACTTCCTGCACTCATAAGTCGTCAGAAAACTGAAAGCAAATCCACTATTCGATTCAACAAATATTTATTTTTGAACACCTCCTGTGGGGAAAGTAGCATGCTGGGCAACTGAGACATATGAAGAGTGAACTAGGCCTTCCCTGCGGTCAGGAAACTTAGAGGCTCAGGGAGAGGGAGGTTGACGGGATGTGGCTGCAGGAGGGAGTGCCAAGCACTGGGGACATAGAGAATAATAGTAGACAGTGTTGCTGTGTGTCAGGCACACTTCTGAATGCTTCACATGTCATAACTCATCTGTTCACAAAGCACACGTGTAATATGGGAGCTGTATTCCCTGTTTTACAGCTGAAGAAATAAAGGCACAGACAGATTATGAACCATAATCCAAACTCCCACAGTTGGTCAGTGGTGGAGCAGTATTTGAACCCAAGCAACTTGGCCCAGGCTCTTTAGGGATAGAAGAGGGCTTCCTAGAGGAAGACGCATCTGAACTGGGGTCTGACTGTGACAGGTCAGCCGGGAGAGGGGCGGCCTGGGGTGGAAGGAGGTCCAAGAAGAGAGACCAGTGTGGGCAAAGGCCAGTGAGGAAAGGGGGCTGGTGGTGAAATGGTGCTGTGTTCTGGGGAACCCCCTGTATCAGTGTGGCTAGGAACTAGGGCCTCTGAGCAGGGGGCGTAAGGGCAGGGTGCAAGGGTGTATGTGTGTGATACAATACACCTTAAAATGATGACAAGATTGTTAAGGAATCTGGTTCATTTGCCTATATCATGGGGATAATTATTAATACATATACCTCATAGGCTTACTATATAGAGAGGAAGGCTCTATAACTGCACCCAAGTCAGATAATAATATGAAAAGAGTATAGATTTTGTTTTCCACTTAAACTCTTCAAACCTAAATTCAAGAAATAGTTGATGGGTATATAACTCCCCCCACTTTCCCCCTAAAAAGAACTCCTAGAACATGGTAGTTATTTTTAAGGAGGTTAAATTTCCACCTGGAACTCTTATGGCCTGAGAAGTGGGAGGTTAAGAGAACCATGGCCTACCTGGAATGATTTCCATGAGATAGAGCTCTTAGAGCCTCGGCAGCTCTTCAGATTTGCTGAGGCTGGAGAAGTTTACAAAGCTTAGGAGATCCAGGAAGCCTGCCTATTTCATCTGCGTGTTTTTGATACATTAAGTATGAAACTGAACTCTTTGCATGCACTCTGGCTGAGGAAGTTGGAAATTTGAGCGACCAGGCGGGTCACACTTCCAGCATCTTGATCACGAAGTAGTGTTGACTGACTGTTGACGGTTCTTAGAAGTTTCTGTAACAGTTGTACTGAATTTGGTATTGCTGTAAAACCACAGGACAAGGGGAGGTTGTACTCCTGGTTCTCCTAACCTTCAGTTATCTATGAATACGTCTCTCCATGCTTCTAACTGAAGATGAGTGTGTTGTCTTCCCGCCTTGTTTACATGGCCTTCTGCGAACTGCTTTTGTCTCCAAATGACTCTGGGCCTCTAAAGTCCTTTGAATTTGTTCTCTTCCATGACTGCCTTGGGGTTCTTGATCCTTAGAGAAATGCTGATGAATGTGCAGTAACTAAGGTTCAGGCATTTTCCAGACTTCCCAATAAATGTTTTACCTTAGCAATATAATAATAACTAAATAACTACCTGGCACTTCAGTGTTTCACCCACAAATTATCTGTTTTTCTCTGTTACACGTAGATTTAAAGGCATTATTCTGGGGGTTCAGAAGCACATCCTATAAAAAGGAGGAGGTTAGGCTGCTATTAAAAGCATTTTTCTTTAAACCCACAAGAAGGGAGAACAATCCCCATAAGAAGTCAGAAGGTTTGCACATCTCTCCGAGAGTTGGGAAGTTTTCCTGTACAGGGCTCACTAAACTGCCTGTAAAAGGTGTTTTAGCTCCTGTCTGGTCCAGTTAACTCAGTGATTGAGTCCATGAATGTAGCAAAAGTCTGCTTCCTGACCTCTTGTCCCTTCCCCAAGTCTAGCCAACCAGGCCTTTAAGCTGTGTGACCCTGTTCGTCAGGCCGTCTGAACAAGATAGCAGTTCATCCCAGGGTGCTGTTGAAAAACCACTCAAAAGTCCTTTCCCATTGACGGTGGCCTAGTGACATTCTTTTTGTTCTCAACGTTAAATGAGGTAGTGAACGTGAAAGCTCTTAGCAGAGTGCCTGGAATGCTCCGTGAATGTTACTTTTCCTGACTTCCCTACCTCCAGCTATATTCTGCGTGTGCTATAGAAGGGAAGGTGTAGAGTCAGCAGATTTGGAAATTTGAGAAGGAAACTGGAATGAGGGCCTTTGGCTCAAAGCCAAAGCCACTGGCCCTCCTCCTTTATAAGCATGGTGTTCTTCTTGAGTTCCGAAGTGGTGATGGTGAACGAAAATAGCAGAGCGCAACAGATTAGATAACTGGCATTTCTCTCATGCTGATCTGATGGTGCAAACTGCCATTGTTGTAGGGCCTGAAGCCATACCAGCTGCCTTCACCCCTGTCCCTTCGCTTCCCCCCATGCTTTTCCTGTCCTGGAGCCCAGCCTCCGTATACACTCCCCCAGGCTTTTTTTTTTTTAAAGCTCTTGTAGATCTCTAGTCAGAGAAAGGAACCTTACCTGGCCTTTTGAACACCAGTGCTGGGTTTCATTTACAAGTAGTGAAGCAGTGTCCTCTGCTAAGCATTGGTCATGTGGGGCCCTGGTAAAATTCTGTGTTGCTTTATGCTTTTTGCATGGGGACAGGCAGCAGCGCCTCAGTGTGCCTCTGCCTGCCTGCTTTGTTGTCTCTGGGACAACAAGAGAAAGGAACTTATTTCAATATACAATAAAGCCAGTGGAAGTCAAACCCTAAGGATCTAGAAATCACTTTGACTTTCAAATGAAATTACTTGCCTGGCCGCTCTCGGCAGGATGACCTATTTTTCACTCTCAGACTCTTGTTCTTTTCACATGCATTGTACAGTTAATGGAGATCCAGGGTGGCTTTGGAGTATAATAAATTAATAAAAATAAACAAACCCTTGAGATTCTTGCCATAGTGTCTTACACACTTCACTGCTCCCAAAACGTTGTTCTCTCCCCAGAGCCAGAGGGACAAGAATTTGGGTTTATTACCCACTCTTAATATGGTTAGAAAGCAAGAGAGAGAGGATAGATTCGATGTTTGGCAGGAAATGGGGTGCCAGCATCGGGGTGAACGATGGTCCCCTAAAGCCTAGTTTTAGATTTGACCTCTTGTCCTTTCAGCCAAGATTAAATAAAGTGTTAAGTGGGGGTTTTTCTTACATTTTTCAGGATCTTTGGAAGCTCCCCAGGTTATTTTCGCCAGATCCAAACCCTTGCCCACACAATCTGGAGCCCTTGCTACAGTTTTAGGACACAGGAAACCCAAGTCGGTGAAGTCAGGGCCAATTTAAGGTAACAGTAAGAAATAAGAGCTTATTTTTTTTATTATAACTTGCTGACTTTATGCCACAGCAAGAGTATTAATAGCTATCAAGAGAAGTGATAGTTTCTCAAAATGACAAGGAAATTGGCATTTTATAAAAACCAAGCTCAGACGGACTCTCCAAAATTGTGGGTCCAAGTTAAGCTACCGCTATCTTGCTTCTGTGTTGACCTACCAGTAGGTGGCGCTGTGGCAGTAAGAAATCTCCTTAACTCTTCTGGAGGCTTTTGATTAAAAGTATGGGGGCGTTGAGGCCAATCAAAGAAAGAAACTAAAACCGTAATTGAGTTATTCACAAATAAAATGTAACAGGATATGTTGAAAAGCATGATATTTGAAGATCAAATTGCAGTAGCATCTAAAGAAGATGAATATTTATTATTAAAGAAAACGTTTAGGCTACAGTTGAGTAATTTGTGAATTGGACTTTGAGATAATAATAGGAGATAGGCAAAGAAAAAAAATTTTTTTAATTTTTTGGCAAGATTGAATAATTATGCTTCTTTCTGAGTTAAGATAAACATATACTATAACTGGAAGAAAAACACAACTGTCGTTCCATCCTACCACTTGTCCGAGAAAAGCTCCTTCACTGAAGGAGTGCCCTGACTTGATCTCATGAGGTTATACCCACACTTCACCAGTGCTACCCCCCCCCCCAGTATTTTGTTCTCCACTCTCACTTCCAGAAAATTCTATGAAACCACAAAATTTTGATGATTCCTTTCCTCTTTGCTCTACCCTACACACTAAAGCATTAATGGCACACCTGCTATGAGCTTAATACCCCTCTTACCTCTAGTGGAATATTTATAAACTTATTTGAGAAGCATTATTCATCAAACTACCCCAGGAGAGGCAAAGGAGGGAGGAAAATTATTTACCCACCACAGGATTCATTTACATTGGATCCGAAAGCTTCAAATATCTTTCCCCAGCCCATCTAAACTCTTTCCAAAAAGGAATGAGAAGAGAGGAGGGAAGACCAAATCCATGGCTTGGTCACCTACCAAAATGTGCCAGAGAAACTGCAAACAACCAGAGTGCCATTGGTAACACTTACCCAGTGGTCCTTCAGTCCTGATACTAAGCAGCCCATCCAGTGAGGAGCAGCTCATAAAATACAGAAGCCTAGAGCAAGAAGGCCCGTGTTTCCTTCAGGGACTGGCAGCCAGGACAGCGAATATGACACCAAGCTCCAAACCAAACCAGCGGCCTGCCAAGAAGTACTAACGTCCCTCCATGTCCAGGACTGTGAGACTTGGACTTGCCTCAGTTGTAATATCACTTTCCTTGAACCTATTTCATTAGTAGCCCTTACAGTCCACCCAGAACATACGCTGGCATCATAGGCTCATCAGCAAAGAAGCCCCTGGAAAGAGCTCGTCTCTCAACACTTAAATCTCCATTGCAAACACAGATCCCGCTGACCCTGAGCGGTACATAAGCTAGGGGTGGGAGATGGGGGTGCTGTGCTAAGGGAGTGAGACCACACGCCAAGTGTATATGGGCCCAGAAGACAGTGGGTGCAGTATAACTGTGGGGAGGCCCCGGGGGCAGGCCCGCCAGCCCAGCAGGTGGCAGTGGGCTGCCTCTCCTTGAGCAGGGGAGTTAGGTGGTTTACAAAGTGAGGAGGCAGAACCCCAGGAGTCCACAGCCCATCACCCAGACACGTGCTTTATTCCCATATAAATGCAGTGTGGACAAAATCACTGCTTGGGCAGAGGTCCCTTTAGCCACAGTCATGAAAGAAGGTCATCACCAGCTCTCCAAATATGGGTTTAGAGATGCAGTCAAGTTAAATTCAAGGATTTTGATATGTGTTTGCATAGCATGTTTTATAAGACTGAAAAAATACCAGTTCTTATCAAAAAATGAGAAAGATGTGCTGAAGGATACTGGGGACTCAAGACTGTTTAAGATCCTCAATATGCGGCCCCAGGCAAGTGGCATATTTAAAATCATGCACTGTTCTGTGTCTTCTTAGATTCTTTATTGTCAATTTGGCATCCATTCATCTCAGAGTCAATTATGTCAACTCTATTTTCTTGATGCTTTGGCATTTGGGGACTTACAGACTGCCCCTGCCAGGAAAGCTAATTCCTAAAGATAATTACAACTTGCCCACATATGTGTCCTTCATATACAAACCAGTCAATCCCAAGTTTAAATCCCCGACTACCTCTTTATCTAATTCTTCCATGACAAGTCAAAATTTTCCTTGCCCTAAGTCACTCTGGGACCAGGGACCCAGCAAGTAGATACCACCCCTATAGCCCAAAGCCCACCAGAATTATTTAAACTAGCCAGTCTTACGCTGTTTACCCTGTCCCGCCTCACCTTTTCCAAGGAAACTCCAAATAAGGCTCTGCCTAGACTTTCCCCTCACCTCTGTCCTCTGAATACACTGACGTTTGCCCCTGGATGGTGGGCATGATGACCCCGTCTAGGACCCACGACCAAAATCAACTTCGTCCTGCCAGGCCTTGTTCATACCCCCTCCTTAGCTGTGCTGACTTCAGCACACTATACCCAGCCTGTACTTTCTTATAACAGACATCAATAGGAAGAATAGCTTTGATTTGTTGTACAAGGAACCAGGAAAAAATCTGAATCAATTAGGTTTGTATCACCCAGCTCTACGCAACTAGTCTTAGTACTTCATTATAGGCTGTGTTGCACAAGTGATGTTTGAACAGTAGGTGTTTTGCTAGTCTCAATCTGGCTGCAGCCACACAAGAAGGATGTGGATCCCTCTACATGGCAAAGTCGCCTGGCTGCCAGCCATTGAAATTTCACGCTTTCCTGTCCTGAGGCCTCTTTCATTTCATGTAGTAACTCTTTCTACATTCAGCAACAAAACTCAGGCATAGCTGAACAACCTGGGTGGAAATGGGGGGTAGGAAACAGCCCGTCTTTCAGTTTGAGGGGAAATGGTGGGGGGGTGCTTCTAAGAACCCACCCAAAGGGGGTTCATTTGCCTTAAAGAAAATCAGGGAACTCTGTTTCTGAAAGGGATTAAGAAATGGACTACTGAGATAACATCTGAAAATGGATATTGTCTCTTGCTGAGCTGGCAAAGTCCCAAGAGAGGAGTGATGATTCTTCAATTGTTAACAATTACTACCTTGTTATAAAGAGAGGAGGGAAGTGCGGTGGCTCCTTTCTCAACTTACATTTGTATTAAGGAAGCACAATCACCTTCTGGAAAAAAGTTGCCTGGCACC
The DNA here is from genome assembly GCF_042477335.2 of Ovis canadensis. Taxonomy (NCBI): domain Eukaryota; kingdom Metazoa; phylum Chordata; class Mammalia; order Artiodactyla; family Bovidae; genus Ovis; species Ovis canadensis. The sequence continues at coordinate 97,611,167 of NC_091251.1, forward strand.
CTGGATTGTTAGAGCTCTCCCTACCATTGCGTCTTATAGCAGGTCTGTGCTGTCCTGTGTGGTATCCATTCTCTTAGGGTGGAAAAAGATCCTGTTTATTCTTGCAGTCCTGAATTGGGCAGGCAACCAGCATAAAGTTACCTTACCCTGGGAGCCTTTATACTTCATCGCTACAAGTTATCAATCTATACTCCGTGGTTATTCATCCAGTGAACCCACACATCGTGCTTCTGGCTTCAATGAGATGCTTGTTATAGGCACATACTTTTGCTCTGCCATCCTTTTATCCTTAGGACATAATTGCTCCTAAACGTTCTAAAGAAAGAAAACGGCATGCTAAGCCATGCCTGTCTTTGGAAAAAGCAAGTTTTGCCCGTGGAAATATTTACAGCTCTGCTTGCCCGACCTGTAAAATTGGAACTGGGTCCCAAAGAGTGTGTAGGTAGGTAATGCAAGGTGTGGAGAGTGGTGACTTGAAGTATATTGCCCTGTGGGCATGATTCACCTTTGTATTTGTTCTATATTCTTTCAAGTTAGGATTATAAGGCAAAAGACTCAGATTCTCTTAAGTTCCCAGAATGAAGATCATCACTAGTCAAGCAATGGTCTCTTACAGTTCTTTGATCTCACCTTTTGGACATGCAGGTATGTCCATTTAGGGCTTCTGTAAGTATCGGGGAGCCCTCTTCTCTTGAAACCTATACCCAGGTTAACTGGTTATGCGATACCAAAGAGGAGCAGCTTGAATGTGTGGAATGTCCCTTCAGCTTCATCAATAAAACATAGCACGTATCGCCAGTATAAGATGGGGATATACCTGAGAAATCCAACCTGGTTGTCAGGGTGTGAAGAAGAAAGTCAGCTGGTTAGAAGCTGCTGTTTTAGTGTTGCTTGTTTGTTGGTTGGCTTTTGTTGTTGGGTAGAACAATCACTCTTTTTCTTTTTTTGTATCAGTGGGATTAAAAAGTGACTTTCCTCCCTGCCATTCACTTCTAGTTTGCTTCCCAGGGAAATTAAGATATGTGACAAGACATTTGATGAGTTATTTTTTAATTTTTTATGGTTGAGCTGCAAATCTTAGTAAATAATGAATCATTCATAGTTAATCTTCAGACATTAAAATATGCAATTTCTAGAAACGTGACTTCTCTCAGGCCTTGTATTTTCTATTTACTCATCCTTTCTACTGTTCTCCACTGTAAATCACCATTATTCATGGTACCTATCCTTACCCTCCTCTTTTCATGCTGAGGATTCGGGTTGTCTACAATAACCCTTTGATTATCGAGGTGAGAAAGGCCCTCAGTTTACCTGTTACAGAAGGTTATTCGGAGAAGGCAATGGCACGCCACTCCAGTACTCTTGCCTGGAAAATCCCATGGACAGAAGAGCCTGGTAGGCTGCAGCCCATGGGGTCGAGAAGAGTCGGACATGACTGAGCGACTTCACTTTCACTTTTCACTTTCATGCATTGGAGAAAGAAATGGCAACCCACTCCAGTGTTCTTGCCTGGAGAATCCCAGGGACGGGGGAGCCTGGTGGGCTGCCGTCTATGGGGTTGCAGAGAGTCAGACACGACTGAAGCAACTTAGCAGCAGCAGAAAGTTATTGTACATAAGCTCAGGGGAGAGACAGTCTCAAAAGTCAGACCTCATGGAAACCTGCAGCCTTATCTGGGACAGTTAGCAGCTATGGTGGCTAAATGACGAGTCTGTTAGGCCATCCCTATGACCAGGTCATCTGTTGTCTCCTCAGCAACTAGCTTTCATTGTTCTCGGGTGAACAGCTCATGACTGTTACTCGTGGCTCGACCTCTGTGTGATGCTTTCTCTCCCCACTTGCTGTGTTCAGCTTTAAAAGACAGAATCAAAATATTTTCCATTCACTCATCTAGCAAAGTGTCACTGGTGTGCAGAACTAAAGTTAGGTAGCTGCTGCCTTTCAGATGGCAGGCTGCTTCTAGTGTTAGCCTGATTATGTGATTAAAAAGTTTCCAGTCTGTGCATGGCTGGCAATTTTCATCAGCTGAGATTGTAGCTAGGCAGATACAGCATGGACGTCTCATCTCTAGCAGAGTCTTAAAAAATATAAAACCATGTGTAATAAAATAATATAAAGAGAAAATCAAGGCCAAGAAGTATGTATTTCAAATTTTTCAAATATCAGACCAAGTAAAATGACTATAACTGAGGTTGAATCTGGTTCTGAATCTCCTCTAACAACCAGGATAAAATGGAAAGTGTGATGAATAAAAGTATATAATTCTCATTATCAAAAAGGGAGAAATACCTTGGGGGAAAATTAAGCTTCTTCCTAGCTCCTACTCTAAAACCTGTATTTTCCTCCTTTACGCAGAGGACACTGAATGACCCTGAATGAATAATAGTGCCCTCAACATCCTAACATAACAGAAGTAGGTCACGTTTCTTGGCATGACCAACAATGAAGGCAAAATATTTCAGTGCATGTCAACAAAGACAGTTTTGTGAAGGACAAAACTAATATAATCTAAGTTTCTTTGTGGTCCAACATAATCCAAGTGTGAAGGACTGGGTATTTAGAGGACTGATGGATAGCATATGCCACAGACAATCCGAAAATACAACTTGTTGCAATATTGATGGCTTAGTAAGAGCTAGTTGTGCTCTTAGGCTAAAGTCCAGACACCTGGTCTTCTACATTACTGGTTGAAGATGCCTCTGTCTGCTTTGGGAAAACAGGTGGCGCAGGTAACATTTTGTGAGCACTGTGGAGGCTAAGTGATATTTTCACCCCGTCATGCAGCATATTTCTTCTCTGTGCCTTTATTTGTACGTAGTTTCCTCTGCTTGTGCACCATCCACCTCCTCTTGCCCTTTCGCATGCCCAGTCTGATTTAGATGCTTTCTGACTATGCTTGAGTGGAAGCCTGTGATTGCCTCTACTAGACTGTGACACTTGCAACATTCTAATATCCTCAGGGATCACTTGACTCTTTCCCCCACTGGACTATGATTCCCTGGAAGGCAAGGATCAGCTGTGATTTGACGCCGAAACCCCAAGGCTTAGCACAATGCCCAGCCAGTAGTAGGCACTTAAAAAATTCAGGTTGAATAGATGAACGAGTGGAATTTCATGTTTCTCTCTGTGTGTATTCTTTTGCCAACATCTGGAGTACCTATTCACCTATACAAATGTCTCTTATCCTTTAAGGATCCAGTTAAGTTTTTTCCCCTCCAATAATCCTTACTCATGTAATTACATTTATCTTGCCATTTGTTTAAAATCCCTGGAGCACTTATATTTTATACCACGAAGTCCAATGCTTCAAGTATTTTGTCATCTTTTACCACTACTTACTTCTGGAGCAAATTGCCTCTTTCAGTAGGACCAGAAATCCTTGAGCGCAGGATTATGTTCTGTAAATTTCTTAAGTTTCTAGCAATATCCAAAATGCATTACCTTGTAGTATCAGCCCTTAAGAAAAAAAAAATACTTAACACACATAAAATTATTCTGGAAAATAGTTTATGCCCTTTATTCTCCTCACTTTAAAGTAAAATGCTTAATCTTAGAAGATTACAATGAAAATTTTATAAATAAAGCATTTTACTATTAAATTGTCTTCAAAACTAAAATCACCTACCTTATAAATTATGTAGTGTTTCTAACCTATTTCTTGCAACATTTTAAAACTACTTCCTACAAAATAATGACTGATGATTACTTTTCAGATAACAACCTCAAACACATTCATAGCCTTGCTATATTCAGCTACAGTGCAGAATTTAGGATAAAGACGTTCTGTTTTAGACACATCAAGGATCTCTTTATAACAATTAAAATGAGGTATAGCTTTTGAAAAATATTATCCTTCAGCTTTTTTTCCTTCTGTGTAACTAATTGGAGCTCTTTAACATTATCACATAGATCAGGTTTTGCTTCTCAGCACTGAAGTGTCTTTTTTATTCTCTTCTGAACTCCTCATGAATTCTTTTTTTTTTTTTTTAATTTGGCTGCTCTGGGTCTTCTTTGACGCATGAGCTGGGTGCTCTCTAGTTGCAGTGTGCAGGCTTCTCATTGCAGCAGCTTTCTCTTGTTGCCGAGCACATGCTCTGGAGCATGTGGACTCAGTAGTTGTGGTGCCTGAGCTTAGTTGCCCCACATCACATGGGATCTTCAGACCAGGGATCGAACCCACGTCTCTTGCATCGGTAGGCGAATTCTTAACCGCTGGACCACCAGGGAAGTTCTCCATGAATTCTTTAGGCACCTCTTAAATTGTATAATACCTGACATTGGACACTATAACATTTGAGCTCTGCTTAGTATTGATTATATTTTAAAATTTGATTGTATTTTAAAATTTTAATAGTATTCTCAAGACCAAAACTTAAAGTTCTCTCAGCCCTTATTACCTCTTACCTTCCCTACTTCCTCTTCCTTCAAGTTCAGTGCCATATGCCAATATCACTGGCATCATCAACAACAATACCTAGCTTTTGTAAGAATTCCAGTGTAAACTGGAAAGAGCATAACTCTGAAGTTAGAGTGACCTTTCTGGGCTCTACCACTTCCCACTTGGCAACCATGGGCTAAATCACATAACCTCTTTGAATCAGTTTTTTCGTCTGTACTTTAAGCAAAAAAGCATCAATCTTAGGAATTGCCTGGTGGTCCACTGGTGAGGACTGCAATTGGGCCACTAAGGACCCACATGCCCATGTGACAAAAAAAAAAAATCTTGCAGGATTGATGGAAAGATTACAGATTGCCTCAACAACAAAAACTAATCAACATGATTTATAAAGGAGCAAAGGACTGGAAATAGGCATTTCTCCAAGGGAGATATGCAAAGGGCCAATAAGCACATGAAAATATGCTCAACATCACTAATCATAAAGGAAATACAAAGCACAGTCATAATGAGATATTACTTTATACTCATTAGGATGGCAACTATTTACAAAATATATATATATATAGAAAATAACTAGTTTTGGCAAGGAAATTGGAGAAATGGAAATCTTGTGTGTACCATTGGTGAGAATGTAAAATGGTGCAGCCTTATATGGTGCTTCCTTAGGTAAGGTAAAGTCACTCAGTCATGTCTGACTCTTTGCGACCCCATGGGCTGTAGCCTACCAGGTTCCTCTGTCCATGGGATTTTCCAGGCAATAGTACTGAAGTGGATTGCCATTTCCTTCTCCAGGGGATCTTCCCGACCCAGGGATCGAACCCGGGTCTCCCATATTGTAGACAGATGCTTTACCGTCTGAGCCACCAGGGAAGTCCTTAAAAAATTAAAAACAGAATGACTGTATAATTCAGCAGTTTTACTTCTGTGTATATACCCAAGAGAACTGAAGGCAGAGTCTTGAACATATGTTTGTATGCCCATATTCATAGCAACATTATTCCCAGTAGCTACAGGGTAGAAACAACCCAGGTGTCCATCAGTGGATCATAGATAAACAAATGTGGTTATACATATACAATGAAATGTTATTATAGCATATTCAAAAGCAGAGACATTACTTTGCTGACTAAGGTCCGTCTAGTCAAGGCTATGGTTTTTCCTGTGGTCATGTGTGGATGTGAGAGTTGGACTGTGAAGAAGGCTGAGCGCCCAAGAATTGATGCTTTTGAACTGTGGTGTTGGAGAAGACTCTTGAGAGTCCCTTGGACTGCAAGGAGATCCAACCAGTCCATTCTGAAGGAGATCAGCCCTGGGATTTCTTTGGAAGAAATGATGCTAAAGCTGAAACTCCAGTACTTTGGCCACCTCATGCGAAGAGTCGACTCATTGGAAAAGACTCTGATGCTGGGAGGGGTTGGGGGCAGGAGGAGAAGGGGACGACAGAGGATGAGATGGCTGGATGGCATCATGGACTTGATGGACATGAGTCAGTGAACTCCAGGAGATGGTGATGAACAGGGAGGCCTGGCGTGCTGTGATTCATGGGGTTGTAAAGAGTCGGACACGACTGAGCGACTGAACTGAACTGAAGGATAATATTATTATCTTTAAGAAGGAAAGAATTTCTGCACTCCAACATGAATGAACCTTGAAGACATTATGCTGAATTAATTAAGCCAGTCAGAAAATGACAAATACTGTGTCATTCCACTTATGTGTGGGACCTAGAGTCGTCAAATTCACAGAGACAGAAAGTAGAATGATGGTTGCCAGCTTTTTTCTGGTGATTAGTAATGTTCCACATCTTCTCAGATAGCTATTGTCCATTTGTATATATCTTTTGGAAAAAGTGTCTATTCAGGAAACCCTAAAGACTCCACCAGAAAATTACTAGATCTAATTAATGAATATAGTAAAGTTGCAGGATATAAAATCAACACAGAGAAATCCCTTGCATTCCTATACACTAACAATGAGAAAACAGAAAGAGAAATTAAGGAAACAATTCCATTCACCATTGCAATGAAAAGAATAAAATACTTAGGACTATATCTACCTAAAGAAACAAAAGACCTATATATAGAAAACTATAAAACACTGATGAAAGAAATCAAAGAGGACACAAATAGATGGAGAAATAAACCGTGTTCATGGATTGGAAGAATCAGTATAGTGAAAATGAGTATACTACCCAAAGCAATCTGTAGATTCAATGCAATCCCTATCAAGCTGCCAATGGTATTTTTCAGAGAACAAGAACAAATAATTTCACAATTTGTATGGAAATACAAAAAACCTAGAATAGCCAAAGCAATCTTGAGAAAGAAGAATGGAACTGGAGGAATCAACCTGCCTGACTTCAGGCTGTACTATAGAGCCACAGTCATCAAGACAGTATGGTACTGGCACAAAGACAGAAATATAGATCAATGGAACAAAATAGAAAGCCCAGAGATAAATCCACACACCTGTGGTCACCTTATCTTTGACAAAGGAGGCAAGAATATACAATGGAGAAAAGACAATCTCTTTAACAAGTGGTGCTGGGAAAACTGGTCAATGACTTGTAAAAAAATGAAACTAGAACACTTTCTAACACCATACACAAAAATAAACTTAAAATGGATTAAAGATTTAAACATAAGACCAGAAACTATAAAACTCCTAGAGGAAGACACAGGCAAAACACTCTCTGACATAAATCACAGCAGGTTCCTCTATGACCCACCTCCCAGAATACTGGAAATAAAAGCAAAAATAAACAAATGGGACCTAATTAAAATTAAAAGCTTTTGCACAACAAAGGAAACTATAAGCAAGGTAAAAAGACGGCCTTCAGAATGGGAGAAAATAATAGCAAATGAAGCAACTGACAGAGAATTAATCTCAAAAATATACAAGCAACTCCTGCAGCTCAATTCCAGAAAAATAAATGACCCAATAAAAACCTGGGCCAAAGAACTAAACAGACATTTCTCCAAAGAAGACATGCAGATGGCTAACAAACATGAAAAGATGCTCAACATCACTTATTAGAGAAATGCAAATCAAAACCACAATGAGGTACCATTTCATGCCAGTCAGAATGGCTGCTATCCAAAAGTCTACAAGCAATAAATGCTGGAGAGGGTGTGGAGAAAAGGGAACCCTCTTACACTGTTGGTGGAAATGCAAACTAGTACAGCCACTATGGAGTATGGGGATTCCTTAAAAAACTGGAAATAGAACTGCCATACGACCCAGCAATCCCACTGCTGGGCATACACACCGATGAAACCAGAGTTGAAAGAGACACGTGTACCCCAGTGTTCATCGCAGCACTGTTTATAATAGCCAGGACATGGAACCAACCTAGATATCCATCAGCAGATCAATGGATAAGAAAGCTGTGGTACATACACACAATGGAGTATTACTCAGCCATTAAAAAGAACACATTTGAATCTGTTCCAATCAGGCAGATGAAACTGGAGCCTATTATACAGAGTGAAGTAAGCCAGAAAGAAAAACATCAATACAGTATACTAATGCATATATATGGAATTTAGAAAGATGATAATAATAATCCTGTATGGGAGACAGCAAAAGAGACACAGATGTATAGAACAGTCTTTTGGACTCTGTGGGAGAGGGCAAGGGTGGGATGGTTTGGGAGGATGGCATTGAAACATATATATTATCATATGTGAAACGAATCACCAGTCCAGGTTCAATGCCTGATACAGGGTGCTCGGGACTGGTGCACTGGGATGACCCAGAGGGAGGGGATGGGGAGGGAGGTGGGAGGGGGGTTCAGGATGGGGAACACATGTACACTCATGGTGGATTCAAGTCAATGTATGGCAAAACCAATATAATATTGTAAAGTAATTAGCCTTCAAAAAATAAATAAAAATTTTTCAGTGTCTATTCAGATTCTCTGCCCATTTTTAATTGGATTGGTTCATTTTACTGCTATTGAGTGATATAGGGTTATATATATATGTATATGAAAGTTTTGGATATTAACTGCTTATCAGATATATGACTTACAAATATTTTCTCCCACTCCATAAGTTGCCTTCATTTTGTTGATTATTTCTTTTGCTGTACAGAAGTTTTTTAGTTTAATGTAGTCTTACTTGTTTATTTTTGCTTTTGTTGCCTTTGGTGTCAAATCCAAAAAATCATCTCCAAGATTGATGTCACTTCATGGCAAATAGATGGGGGAAAGTGGAAACAGTGACAGATTTTATTTTCTTGGGCTCCAAAATCACTGTGTACGAAGACTGCAGCCATGAAATTAAAAGGTGCTTGTTCCTTGGAAGGAAAGCTATGGCAAATATAGATAGTGTATTAAAAAGCAGAGACATCACTTTGCTGACAGAGGTCCGTATAATCAAAGCTATGGTTTTTCCAGTGGTCATGTATGGATGTGAGAGTTGGACCATAAAGGAGGCTGGGTGCTAAAGAATTGATGCTTTTGAACCATGGTGCTGCAGAAGACTCCTGAGAGTCCCTTTGACAGCAAGGGTATCAAACCACTCAATCCTTAAGGAAATCAACCCTGAATAGTCATTGAAAGGACTGATGTTGAAGCTTAAACTTCAATACTTTGGCCATCTAATGTGAAGAGCTGACTCACTGGAAAAGACTGTGATACTGGGAAATATAGAAGGCAGGAAGAGAAGGGAGAGACAGAGGAGAATAAGATGGTTGGATGGTATCACTGACTCAATGGACATGAGTTTGAGCTAACTCTGGGAGATAGTGAAGGACAGGGAAGCCTGGTGTGCTGCAGTCCATTGGGTCACAAAGATTTGGACACAACTTGGCAACTAAACAACAACAACAAGATTGATGCCAACGACCTTACTTGCTATGTTTTCTTCTAGGAGTTTTACAGTCTCAAGTCTTATGTTCAAGTCTGCAGTCCATTTTTAATTAATTCTTGAGTATGGTATAAGACAGTGATCCAGTGTCTTTTTTGCATGTGGCTGTCTAGTTTTCATAACACTGTTTATTGAAGAGACTATCCTTTCCCAATTGTATATTCTTGGCTCCTTTGTCCTAAACTAATTGGTCATATCTGCATAAATTCATTCCTGGGCTTTCTATTCTGTTTCATTGATCTGTGTGTCTGTTTTTATGCCAGAAGCACACTGTTTTGATTACTGAAGCTGTGTAATATAGTTTCAAATCAGGAAACATGATGCCTCCAGCTTTGCCCTTTTTCAAGATTGCTTTAGCTATTCAGGGTCTTCTGTGGCTCCATATAGATTTTAGAATTGTTTGTTTTATTTCTGTGAAAAAAAAATGCCATTCAAATTATCATAGAGATTGTAATGATTCTGTAGATTGCTTTGGGTAATATGAGCATTTTAACAGTATTAATTCTTCCAATCCATGCACAGAATATGTCTCCATTCATTTATGTCTTCTTCAGTTTCTTTCATCAACATGTTATAGCTTTCATTGTACAGGTCTTTCATCTTCTTGGTTAAGTTTATTCCTAGGTAGTTTATTCTTTTTGATGCAGTTGTAAGTTGAATTGTTTTCTTAATTTCTGTTTCTGTCAGTTCATTGTTAGTGTATAGTAATTCAGCTGATTTTTGTATAGTGATTTTGTATCCTTAAATTTTATGGAATTCATTTGTTCTAATAGTTTTTGGTGAAATCTTTGGGGTTCTCTATATACAATATGTCATCTGCAAACTGTGATGGTTTCATTCTTGCTTTTTGATTTGGATGGCTTTTATTTTTTTCTTGTCTAACTGCTCTGACTAGGGATGATATTGTATCACATAAAAGTAAACATCCTTGTCTTGTTCCTGATTTTAGAGGAAGAGCTGTCTTTATTTTTTTGCTTTTCACTATTGAGCATATTCAAAAGCAGAGACATTAGTTTGCCAACTAAGGTCTGTCAAGGCTATGGTTTTTCCAGTAGTCAAAGGCTGAGTGCCAAAGAATTGATGCTTTTGAACTGTGGTGTTGGAGAAGACTCTTGAGAGTCCCTTGGACTGCAAGGAGATCCAGCCAGTCCATTCTGAAGGAGATCAGCCCTGGGATTTCTTTGGAAGAAATGATGCTAAAGCTGAAACTCCAGTACTTTGGCCACCTCATGCGAAGAGTTGACTCATTGGAAAAGACTTTGATGCTGGGAGGGGTTGGGGGCAGGAGGAGAAGGGGATGACCCAGGATGAGGTGGCTGGATGGCATCACTGACTCGATGGACGTGAGTCTGCATGAACTCTGGGAGTTGGTGATGGACAGGGAGGCCTGGCGTGCTGCGATTCATGGGGTCGCAAAGAGTCAGACACGACTGAGCGACTGAACTGAACTGAACTGATTGAGTATGATATTAACATGGGCTTGGCATAGTAGTGTTAGTTGCTCAGTCATGTCCGACTCTTTGCGATCCCATGGACTGTAGCCCACCAGGCTCCTTTGTCCATGGGGATTCTTCTGGCAAGAATACTAGAGTGGGTTGCCATTCCCTTCTCCAGAGTGTATTCCTGACCCAGGCATCAAACCCAGGTTTCCTACATTGCAGGCAGATTCTTTATCATCTGAGCTACAGGGAAGCCCAAGAATACTGGATTGGGTAGCCTATCCCTTCTCCAGCAAATCATCCCAACCCAGGAATCAAACTGGAGTCTCCTGCTATAGCCTTTATTATATTGAGGTATATTCTCTCTGTAGATACTTTATTGAGAGTTTTTAAGTTGGATGGATGCTAGTTTTGCTAAATGCTTTTTATGCATCAGTTGCAATGGTTATATCATTTTTATCCTTCATTTTTTAAGTGTGATATAGACACTGATTTGTGAGTGTTAAACCATCCTTGCATGCCTGAAGTAAATTCCACTTGATCATGGTGTATGATCCTTTTTATATATTATTGGATTCTGTTTGCTAATATTTTGTTGAGGAGCGTTTTTTCATCTGTTCATCAGGCCTATGATTTTTGTTTTCTGTAACATCCTTATGTGGTTTTGGTGTTGAAGTATTGCTACTCTTGTAAAGTGAGTTTGGAAGTGTTCCTCTTCTGTTTTGGGGGAGAATTTTGAAGGATTGGTATTCTTGTTTCATAGACTCAGTGAAGCTACCTGGTCCTGGACTTTTGTTTGTTGAGAGGTTTTTGATTATTGATCCAATCTCATTTTATATTATGAGTGTTTTACTGCACATTACAGAAAACTATAGATTCTGTATGCAGTGCACCTCGTAGTGTGTGGTACATGATAGGCTCTTGATAAATGGTAGTTCTTACTGTGGTGTCACCATTCAAGGCACGTGGCTTCATTATGATCCTTGAAGTCATATTACTGTTAAATAATATTTAAAAAGTTAGATTCCTTAGAAAGCAAACTCTAAGATGTACATTAGTGTGCAGGAAGTTTATTAAGGATTCCTCTTGGGATCAGCAGCTATAGAAGGGAAGGGAATGGAAAGAAGCAGGGTTGGACAGTGGGAGAAAGTACACTGTGATGCAGTGACAAAGGAGGCCTCTGCTGGCCCCCAAGGATGCTATAGAGCCGAAATGACCTTTCAGATGTGTGAGTCATGGTGAGGGGGCTAGGGCACAGTTTACATACTTACTCTCTGCCAATCTGTCCTTGGATATGGGCTGCCTGGGACAAGAACGTAACCTTGAGTAATGGGGCCATCCCTAGAAAGGGCTGAGGGTAGCAGTGGAGGTGGGGAATGTCTTCTATTCCTGCAGAGGAGGGGAGTGAATGTGCATTACTGTAGCAAAAGTTTAGAAGTAAAACTCAGGTTTTAGTGCCTCCGAGTCTAGTCAGGCATTCAGGCTCATTTCTAGTCCTCTGTATTCATGAGTGAAATTCCCATGTTATATCTTTCACATTGTTAAAGCAATAATTAGGGAACTTTCCATTGAGTATAGCATTTCTTTTCAAATCCTTGGTGGTTAAGAACTAGTTATTTTCCTTTTTAAGTCCTACATGGACTGTTACCTTAATAAAATACATACACAAAAAATTTACTGGATAAATAAGAAATCATATAACAGATATACTCAAATTTATTATCAACAGATTCATCAGATGTAAAATTGCTGTGACAATTTGCTATAAAGGTGTTAACTGCCCACTTTCAATTTCTAAACTTGTCTCATTGTAACCTAGTAATAAAGAGTTCTCAAAACTGGTACCAATCTGGGACTCTACTCTAAATAATTCTGGGTTACAGAATTCTTACAAACTATTGTTGCCACTGCTGCTGTTTAACCACTAAGTTGTATCCAACTTTTTGCAGTTCCGTGGACTGCAGCCTATCTGGCTCTTCTGTTCATGGCATTTCCTAAGCAAGAATACTGGAGTGGATTGCCATTTCATTCTCCAGGGGCTTTTCCCGACCCAGGAGTTGAACCCACATCTCCTGCTTGGCAGGCAGATTCTTTACCACTGAGGCATGCTGATGTCCTTCTAAATTGACATTGACAATATATGGGTTAAGTGAGTGTTATTCTTCAATCTAGAGATCTGATCTTTTGCTATTCTTGGGGAATCCATAGTTCTCTTCAAGCCTGGCCTGAACCTAGGAACACCATCAGCATCACAGGTTCCAGGTATAAGTAGTTCTAAGTCCATTACTTACCCAAGGATCTAGCGGATGAAGGAAACAAAGACTGATTTCTCATTTAACAAGATAAGAGTCATCAGGCATCTTCTATTCCTGGGACTAGGAAAACTGACTCGTCTCTGGTAATCCTCTTGGGACATTTGATGTAAGGGTAGGGAGATAAGAGGACAGGGAAAGGAGGTCTGACAAACAGGGCATGTCCTTCAGGAAAGAAGTAGTAGTAAAACAAAGGAGTCATGATACATTCAAAGGGTTTATAAAGCTTTCTAGTCTAATTTGGGGTGTATGACCTAAGTACAAGCTGTGGTTATAGCTTCAGTTGATCTATGAGTCCCCTGAAATTGTATACAGAATATTAGGTGTGCTGTGTTTGTGTCTTTTGGATAGTATTCTCAGAATAACCCCAAAACTCATAATCATTGACTTAACTTCCTAGCTTGAAACATGGATTATATTTCCCCACTTGCAAGGATTCAAAGTCAAGTCACCAAACATTCTCACTTGGATCTGCTGTACTGCTTTTAGTCCATCAACCCTTGCCATCTCTCTTCTTCCTCCTTTCCATTCTCACATCATTGTGAGCATTCCAAGATGCAGACTGTTTCTGACATACACACACTACCTGAAGCCCTTCAAAAAAGCTTTCCACTGTTCTTGGGATCAAAACAAAACAGGATAAAAAGTCTTACATGACCTGCCTACCTTCTATTCTTACCCCCTACACCACCTTTCCCACATGCTTTCTCCACACTAACCATCCTGGTCTTCTCTGAACTCCCCACACTTCCTCAGTCCACAGAGCCTTTGAGGATGCTGTTCCACCTGGAATGTTCTTCCCTTACCCTCAGGTGAATTTCTTTTCTCAGGTGAATTCCTTATCTATTAGGGCATGTCCCCCCTTTTACAGCAACTGTATAGCTTCTCCTTTGTAGCATTTGTTACAGTTCCTTTGTGATTTCCTCTTAGTGTGTATCTTTCTCACTAGACTCTGAGTTCCTTGGGGACAAGGACTGTCTGTGCTATTCACCCTTACATGCCCAGGGTTGAGCAGAGAAACTGTAGAGAAAGCTTGCCATGGTGTTTATGAGTGGGTTAGCAATTTCTTCTTCACTTAACAGAGAAAATTAAGGTAAGTTCACATAACTGACAGATGACAAATCTAGGCTTTGAACCTAGATTTGACTTCTAAGCCCTTGCTCTTAACCACTGTAATCACAGTACAGCTGCTTTAAAAACTGAGAGAGGTTATTAATGACCCCTGTCTCACTTAAAGAAAAGTTTATATGCTTTAGGAGGATATTATACTCATTAATATATATGCACCCAGTACAGGAGCACTTCAATATGTAAAGCAGATATTTAACAGACATAAAGAGAGAAATTGACAATAGTACAATATCTGGGGACTTTAATACCCCACTTTTATCGATGAACAGCTCATCCAGACTGAAAATCAGTAAGGTAATAGTGGTCTTAAATGACACAACAGACCAATTGAACTTAATAAATATCTACAGGACATTATATCAAAAACAGCAGAATACACATTCCTTTCAAGTGCACATGGAGCATTCTCCAGGATAGGTCACATGCTGGGCCACAAAACAAGTCTCAGCAAATTTAAGAACACAGAAATTATATCAAGTATTTTTTTCTGACCACAGTGTTATGAAACAAGAAACCAATTGCAAAAAGAAAAATGGGAAAAGAACAGACATGGAGACTAAACAACATGCTACTAAAAAACTAGGGTCAATGAGGAAATCGAAGAAGAAATCAGAATTCACCTCAAGACAAATGAAACTGGAAACACAACACTCCAAAATCTATGGATACTGCAAAAGCAGTTCAAGAGGGAAGTTTATAGTGACACAGACTTTCCTCAAGAAACAAGAAAATCTCAAATAAACAATCTAACCCACCACCTAGAGGAATTAGAAAAAGAAGATCAAACAAGTCCCAAAGTCAGCAGAAGAAAGGAAATAATAAAGATCAGAAAGGAAATAAATAAAATAGAGACCCCCCCCCAAAAAAAACAGAAGCAATGGAAAAGAACAATGAAATCATGAACTGATTTTTTAAAAAGATAAATGAAACTGATACTCCATTAGCCAGGTTCACTGGGAAGAAAAGAAGATCCAAACAAAATAAGAAATGAAAGAAGAGAAATAACTAATACCACAGAGATACAAACAATCATAAGAGAATACTATAAAGTTATGTAGCAACAATTAGACAACCTAGAAGAAATGACAAGTGTCTAGAAACAAAGAACATGTCAAGACTGAATCAAGAAGAAATGGACAATTTGAATGGTTACTAGTAGTGGTATTGAATTTGTAATTGAAAAAAAAAAAAAAAACCTCCTGGCAAATAAAAGTCTAGAACTGGATGACTTCACAATAAAATTCTACCAAACACATAAAGAAGAGCTAATACCTATTCTTAAACAGTTCCAAAAAAATTGAAGAGGACAGACCATTCCCAAGTTCATTCTACTAAGCCACATTACCTTGATACCAAAACCAGACAGAGACATTTGAAAAAAAAAAAAAGAAAATTATAGGTCAATATCTTTGATGAATATAGATAAAAAAATTTCAACAAAATATTAACAAATCAAATCCAACAGTATATAAAAATGATCATACAACATGATCAAGCTAGATTTATTTCAGGCACACAAGGATGGTTCAACAGTTGCAAATCAATCAGTGTGATACAATTCTTGTCACTTCTATTTATCATAGTATTGGAAATCCTAGCCACAGCAGTCAGACAAGAGAAAGAAATAAAAGTCATCCAAATTTGACAGGGAAGGAGTAAAACTGTCACTATTTGCAGATGACATGCTTTTATATATAAACCCTAAAGTCTCTACCCAAAAAAACTATTAGAACTAATATATGAATTCAGTAAAAATTGCAGGATATAAGATAATATACATAACTCTGTTTTTTTCTAATATATTAATAACTATCAGAAGGAGAAAAGTTTTTAAAATCCCACTTAAAATTGCACCAAAAAGAACAGAAATAAACTTAACCAAGGAAGTGGAAGACCTACTCTTAACACTATAAAATATTGATGAAGGAAATTGAAGGTGATACAAAGAGATAGAAAGATATCCATTGCTCTTGGGTTGGAAGAATTAATATTTTTAAATGCCGTACTACTCACAGAAATCTACAGATTTAATGAAATCTCTAGCAATTACCCATGACATTTTTCAAAGAACTAATAAACTAAATAATCCCTAAAATTTATATGGAGCCATAGAAGAGCCTGAATTGCTGAAGCAATCTTGAGAGAAAAGAATGAAGTTGGAGGTATTGTCCTTCCAGATTTCAGACTAGACTTGCAAAGCCACAGTAATCAAAACAGCATGGTACTGGCACAAAAACAGACACATAGATCGATGGAACCGAATAGAGTGCCCAAAAATAAACCCATGCACTTATGGTCATTAATCTACAACCAAGGAGACAAGAATATAGAGTGGAGAAAAGACTGTCTCTTCAGTAAGTCCTAGGAAAACTAGACAAGTACATGTAAAACAGTGAGATTAGGGTATTTCCTCACTATTCTAAAGTCAACTCAAAATTAAAGACCTAAATGTAAGACTGGAAACCACAGGACTCCTAGAAGAATACATAGGGAGAATACTGTTTGACATAAATCATGTAGTATTTTTTGGATCTGTCCCCTAAGGGTAAAGAAAGAAATGCACAAATAAACAAATGGAACCTAATTAAACTTAAAAGCTTTTGCATAGCAAGGGGAACCACTGACAAAATGAAAAGGCAACCTACTGAATAAAAGAAGATACTTGCAAATGTTATGGCCAACAAGGGGTTAATGTCCAAACTATATAAGCAATTCATACAACTCAACGACAAAAAGACAAATAGCCCAATTAAAAGAAAAATGGGCAGAAGGTATGAATAAACATTTTTCTAAAGACATACAGATGGTCCATAAGCACATATAAAGATCTAAACATTGCTAATTATAAAGAGATACAAATAAAAATTAAAAAGATATCACAGCACACCTGTCAAAATGGGTGTCATCAAAGAGAACACTAATAATGTCGGTGAGAATGAGGAGAAAAGGGACCCCCTCATACATTTGTTGGTGGGAATATAATTTGCTGTAGCCACTATGGAAAACAGTATGGATATGCCTCAAAATCTAAAAATAGAAATACCACATGATCCAGCAACTCTACTCCTGGGTATATATCCATAAAAACTGAAAACACTGATTTGAAAAGATATAAGCAGCCCACTTTCACAGCAGCACTATTTAAAGTAGCCAAGATATGGAACAATGCAATTTTTCATCAACAAATGAGTGGATAAAGAAACTGTAGAGTGTGTGTGTGTGTGTGTATTAGTCATATATGCCATAATATGTATATAAATATACTCATAATTTATATTCTCATAATCATATGAGATTATGATTATGAGAATATAATCTCATGATCATATGAGATTTATCTCATAAATCATATGATTTGTGACTCATAATCATAAAGTCATATATATATATATATTGCTCAGTCATAAAAATAATGAAATTCTGTCATTTACAGCAATGTGGATGGACCTAGAGAATATTATGCTGAGTGGAATAAGTCAGAAAAAGATAAATACCGTATGATATCACTTATATGTGGAATCTAAAAATAAGCAAATGTATATAGCAAACCTAAACAGAATCATAGATACAGAAAACAAACTGGTGGTTCCAGTGGAGAAACAGAAGGGGGAGGGGCCAGATAGTAGTTTGGGATTAAGAGATACAAACTAGTATGTATAAACTAGATAAGCAACAAAGATATAGTTTTCAACACAGGAAATTAGAGCTTTTATTTTGTGATAACTTTTAATAGAGTACAATCTATGGAAATAACAAATCGCTTTGCTGTACACTTGAAACTAACGTAATATCATAAATCAACTATACTTCCATTTGAAGAAAAAGAATTGAATGAAGGTGAAAACATGTATATACTTTGAAAGGCACCATAAAGAAAGTGAAAAGAGTTCACAGAATGGAAGAAAGCATTTGTAAATCATATATCTGGCAAGTAAACTCTATTCAGATTACATATGGATCTCTTAGAGCTCAACAACAAAAAGACAGATAACCTAATTTTTAAACTGAACAATGAATTTTAATTTTTACAAATGGCCAATAAGCACATGAAAAGATGCATGGTTAGTCATTAGAGAAATGCAAGTCAAAACTGCAAAAAGCGACCACTTCACACCCAATAAAAAGTCAGGTAATAAGTGTTGGTGAGAATACGGAGAAATTAGAACCCTAGAGTCTTGCTGGTGGGAATGTAAAACACAGCTGCTTTGGGAAGAGTTTGTTGATTTCTCAAACAGTTAAGCATAGCGTTACCATGTGACCCAGCAGTTCTCCTCCTAAGTATTAATATATACAGGAGAAATGAAAACACATGTTTAAATAAAATCTGTACAGGAGTGTTCATAGCAGCATAACTCAGTAACCAACATGTAGGAACAAACTAAATTTCTATCAGATAATGAATGAATAAACAATATGATGTGTGTATACAATGGAATATTACTCAGCTATAAAAAAGAACAAGGTACCGGGACATGCTTACCACATGGGTGAACCTGGGAAATGGAATGCTAGGTAAAGGACTACATATTGAAGATTCTGTGATGTGCAATGTCTAGAACAAGTCTGTAGGGACAGAAGGTAGGTCAGTAGGTCCCTGGACTAGAATAGGGGAAGGGGGCTGAGGAGTGACTGCCAATAGTCATAGGGTTTTGTTTTTTGGGGTGGTTGTTCTTGAATAATAAAAATGTTCTAAAAGTAGGTGGGGTGATGGGCACATTACACCCTGAGATACACTTTAAATGGGTGAATTTTATTAGTGTGTGAAATAGTTCAGACCTTTACAAAGTTAGTGGTTGATACCTAAAAAGTAAAAAACGGAACAAAAAGCCTTCAGTGTAAGCAGTCAAATTGTATTGACTTCTTACTAAAGAATTTAACAAAATTCTTTAGTAAAACCTTTAATAAACCTTTAATAAAACCTTTAATAAACCTTTAATAAAACCTACACAAAATATTTATTCATGTTCATTAATTCAGCAATTAATTGACTGCCTGCCTTGTGCTAGGTGTGCTCTCAAGGTCCTAGGTAGAAAGATGCCCAGGCTTAGCTTTGTCTCCTGTTTTTCAGGCTTCCAAGGAAGGTGGTATGTCTGGGGGACAACAGCTGTCTCTGGGCCTGGCCTCACTTGCTTTTTCCCCGTTTGGAAAGGTGTCGGGTATTTCTGTTGCCTTAGTCAGCACGGAGCAAGGAGGACCCTGATTATAGTTTCAGAGCCTTAAGCTTCACCTCATGCTCCAAATCCAAGACAGAGCAGCTGAGAATGGGGCTAGCCGTGCCACCAATTGCTTCTCCCCTGTTGTTAATCCCTTTAATTCTGCCGTCCGCAGGCACCCCTCCCTTCACACTGTCCTGTTGCCCACTTGTGATATGATTGAGCAAGTGGTTTTGGCTTTGAAAGGTGATTCTTAGAGACACCTCAAGTGACCCAGCCCTCTGGCTTGCGGGGATGCTCTTGATGTTCATTGCCGTGGGGCACCAGAGATCTTCTGTGGGCAGATACCACTTGCAGTCAAGCCTGGTCTGAAAGAAGGTAGCTGCCTGTGACTCCCCTGCGGTCCTGGCCTCAGTGCTGGGGTCACGAGAGGGAGCAGCCTATCAATGCGAAGTGTAAACAGTGAGAAGCCGCCAGTCTCTTGGTTCTTACAGAAGAGTTTATGATACTTGAGTTCCAAATCACTTTAAGCATGGAACAACTGGCTTTGTGATGATTATATACATATGTGTGTGTGTATTATCTGCTTTATTCCTGCTTTGCTGTGTCATTCCCTGGTCAAGACATTATAGTTTATTTTAAAGTTCGTCTATGTCTTTCACAAACCTTGAGTCCAGGAGTTGGTGATGGACAGGGAAGCCTGGCGTGCTGCAGTCCACGGGGTTGCAAATTGCAAAGAGTCAGACATGACTGAGCGACTGAACTGCACTGAACTGAACTGCGTCTTTACGACCAAAAGGGGAGGAAAATGAGTCACTTTTCAGTCTATATGTCCTTTTTTCACAGAGCCCTAGAATTAAGCTAATTCTAATTTCTCCCTCTTCTCAAATTGGTGAGTTTATCAGCATCGTAAGATGTTTATTGCATTTGCAAAAGAATGCCTCCTGATGGCTTATGGAAAGAGAAATCCAGCTGGGTTTTGTGGGGGTGAGAGCTGGTGCTGGGCCTTACCCAGCCCTTGCTGTCGTGCGTGCCTCTCTAACCCCCACCCTCGTGCTCCTGGTGCCTGCAGAGCCTAAGGAAAGCCTCTCCACCCCTCCCGGGTTCTCCCCTCACTGCAGTCGGAAGGGGAGTAGCAGGAAATGGAATCTGCCCGGGTCGTGGGATTTTTTTTGAAAGAAACAAAGCATGATCTGATGAAGAGCAGGTTAATCCTGCTATTTCATTTCCCTTTCAGAAAGGGTGGGGGCAGGATTGTGATATGAAGTATTTGGTTTCACATCTGTTCCAGGAATTATCCCCGGCATAAATCCACTTTTCCTCTAAGCATCCTAAAGCATCCCAGGGAGCTCCTCCTCCCGGAGCACCCTCCCCACCTCTAGAGTTTATTTCATGGCCACAAAGCAGCTGACAGGCTCCCCAAGAAATCATCCTGTCATTGCTAGAGCAGGAGGGCATCTCTGAGGGCATTCTGAAGTCAGAATGTCTGTGGGTCAGCGGTATCAGTTCTGTGCTGTGCTCTCCAGGAAGAGTTTAGGAGAAAATGTGCGGAGCACACCAGCAGTGTGGTGCAATATAGGAAGAGGACCCAATTTAAAAATCAAAGGAACTAGCTGTCATCTCACCTTGGCTACTATTTGTGTGATCTTGAGCAAGTCACGAAACCTCTTCAAGCTCAAAGCCCGCGTCTGTGGAATTAGGGCAGTGTCTCCCAGCGTGTGCTCTGCAAAATGCAGGTCGTCACGGTCAAACAAATTTGAGAAATGCCATTTATTCTATGCCATTTCTTAATGAGGCATAATATATATTAGTCTGTTTAAAGGCTGTGAGGAATCTTTCAGTAAAGAAACTTTTTTTCCCCCAGCATTTCTCAAATTTATCTGACCTGAAGTTTTTTTTTTTTTTTCTATGATGCTGATTAATATCTTGACACTGAGAAATGAAGTTCAACTCCAAAGTGCTTCAAGTCTATATAATCTGTAACATGTTATGCTTAAAAACCTCAATAAAATAACTTTTCAACTTTCAAATCTTATTCATGGGAAAAGGAAAAACAATTTCACATGTGGCAAGGTGACTTCTAGTTTTAAAAACTGAACTTAAGGGCCAAAGCAATTGCTCAAAGAAACACAGGCTTGTAAATAGAGTTTTGAAAACATTTCCTGGAACTGCTGTTTTCTCTTTCTACCTTTGAGATGTTTAGCATTCTAATGTGGCCTTCGAGTGTGTGATGGGAACTTTCTATGAATAATTAAGTTCAACACACTAGTGAGTACATGTAAGGAAAAACAAACTAAGTGAAACACAAGATTCCCAACCTTAATTCAGACTAAATATATACACAAGGAAAAACAACTTCAGACTGAAGCAAAATACAAATTCATATTTTGACAAATGTTAATATACACAGATGGTCCCCAACTTTAGATGATTGAACTCACAGTTTTTTTCCTTTTACGATGGTCTGAAAGCAATACACATTTGGTAGAAACCATACTTTAACTTTTGAATTTTGGCATTTTCCTAGGCTAGGTATTATCCTCTCTTGTGATGCTCGGCAGTGAACACAGCCCCCAGTCAATCAGGTGATCGTGAGGATTGACAGCTGGTACACTTCCAACCATTCTGAACCTAGACAAACAGCCTGTTGTACTGTACTTTAAGTACAGTTAGTCAACAAATTACATGAGATATTCAGTTGTTGTTTAGTTGCTAAGTCGTGTCCAACTCTTTTGTGACCCCATGGACTGTAGCTCACCAGGCTCCTCTGTCCATGATATTTACCTCTCAAGAATGCTGGAGTGGGTTGTCATTTCCTTCTCCAGAGGATCTTCCTGACCCAGAGATCGAACCCACATCTCCTGCATTGGCAGGTGGATTCTTTACCACTAAGCCACCAGGGAAGCCCTAAGATGTTCAATACTTTATTCCAAAACAGGCTTTGTTTTCACTGATTTTGCCTGGTTGCAGGCCAGTGTAAATGTTCTGAGCATGTTTAAGGTAGGCCAGGCCAAGCTATGATGTTCAGTAGGTTAGGTGTATTAAGATGTATTAATGTAAATAAGACATGAAACCCAAAATTCAAGGAATAACTGGATCAAGGGTCAAATGGAAGATATATGAAGGAGAAATGTGAAAATAGGATCAAGCAAAGCAGTAGTTTTAGTAACTTAAGAAAGTAGTGACTTCACCTGATATAAAATTATTCACCTGGGACTGATATTAAGTTCTGACTAAGATCAACTATAGCCAGACAATACTAACATCATTAAAAAAAAAAAGCTAATAATAAACCTTGTAAGGAATAAATAAGAATGGTTTACTTAATCATTCAGTTTGAAGAAATAGCCGCATCTTTAAAGTGGTCATCTTTAATGAGTTTTAGATAAGGTTGGCTTTCCTCTTTCTCATCTCTCTGAAAACTTCTTAGTCACTTTTATAAAGCTCTTCATCCTTTGCTTACTTGTGGATTTTCATTTTTTAGAGTCCTGCCTTTGAGGGAGGTTTATTACAGGGCCAAGCAAGGAGAATGGGTGGCTTATGCTCAAAACCCCTATGGTTTTGGGGGAAAAGTTTTTATTGGCAAAATTTGGGGTGAGAGCTGCAGGGTATATGACTTTCTTCTGATTGGTTGGTGGTGAGGTAACACAGTGGTACTCCAGGAATCTTGTGCTCAGCCCGAGCTTCCCATCCACCACCTGGATGTGGGCCTTAGTTCTTTCCCGTAATTTTGGCTGACCTCCATTTGGCAGTTCCAACTCTGTACCTCCAGCCAGGGCCTTCATGTATGGCTTCACAGATGAATTGTGCAGTGCATAATTCTGGAAATATCATATACATAAAGCATGTATGTAGCAGCCCTCTCCAGCCCAAACTTCTCTCTGGATGTCTGTATCCCAGATACCTCTACATGTCTGTCCTGAATGTCTCCCAGTCATCGCAGACCCACCACATCCAAAACTGTGCTCATCACCTTCTTGGCCATACTCCCCTTATGGTCCCTCCCTATTTACCTTCATTAAGTGAAGCCAGAAACCTAAGAACCATTCCAGCTACTCCCATCAACCCACACATCCCACTGGTTATCAATTATTATACTTTCCCCTTTAAATACCTCTCAGATCTTATGTCTAATCTCATTCATTTTCTTAGACTTAATGTATCACTTTTTGTTTGAATTACTGTGGTGTTTTCCATACAGGTCTCTTTGCCCTCAACCTCATTCTGCTTTTATCCTCCGCACTGTTCTTAGTGGTCTTTTAAAAACAATTATGATACTTCCCCACTAAAGGTTTTCAGAAGCTTTCCTACAGGTGCAGAATCCTTCAGTGGGTAACCAAAGCCCTTTGCGGTGTACTCTCTTCTCTATCCATATTTTCCACTACTCTCCCAACACGTACCTTTAAATTCCAGTCATTCTAAACTGTTTGCTGCACACTTCCGTGCCATTGCACAAGATGTTTCCTCTTTGCAGAAACCCAGTCTCACCTTGGCTAACTGCAGCCATGCTTCCACTCCCAGATCTTGTCATCTCTTCCAAAGTCCTTCACTAACCACAGTACCCACTTCCTGCTCTAACCATCAACTCCTATAATACCCTTTGCCTTCCTCTGTAATGGAATTTTCTAAAATATGTTTATTTTACTTTACTCATTGGCTTCTATCACTAGATTGTAAACCTGAGAATTAGAGATTATATCATTCACCTCTATATCACCAATACTTTTCATAGTGCTGGGCACTTAGTAGGTATTCAGTAAGTGAATTTGGGATAAATGGTCAGTTTCTGTTACTATTATAAAATGTAACATTCACCAAATAAGTCTCTGGACAATGTTAGATCAACTATACAGTGTTCACATTTTGTAAATTTGGAACATTGTAATAACTATTTCTATCCTTCTTTCTGTCCATTGGAATTCTTGGAGAAGAAGAGAAAAGACTTCATGAAACTTCACCAGCCTCAACCAGCTCTTTCCTGGTGTTCAAGGGCTATGTTCTTTCCTTCACCCAGAAAACCATGTGGGGAATAGATCAGACATATAGTAGAGTACCTATCTTTAATAGGTTTAAGATGTTAAATCCACTACTTGTTAACTCTAAAAAGATGAGATTTAATTACAGTGTATAAAATAGATAGCCAGTAGGAATTTGCTGTATGTCTCAGGAAACTCAAACAGGGGCTCTGTATCAACCTAGAGGGCTGGGATGGGGAGGGAGAGGGGAAGGAGATTTAAGAGGGAGGGGATATATGTATACCTATGGCTGATTCATATTAAAGTTTGACAGAAAGCAGCAAAATTCTGTAAAGCAATTAGCCTTCAATTAAAAAAATAATTAATTTTAAAAAGATAAAGTGAAGTCGCTCAGTCGTGTCCAACTCTTTGTGACCCCATGGACTGTAGCCTAGCAGGCTCCTTGTCCATGGAATTTTCCAGGCAAGAATACTGGATTGGGTTGCCATTTCCTTCTCCAGGGGATCTTCCCCACCTAGGGATTGAACCCAGGTCTCCTGCATTGCAGGCAGACGTTTTACCATCTGAGCCACCAGGGAAGTCGGATTTAAATACAAATCTTCTAAGATTGACCCAGTAGCAAACTACAGGGGTGTATGTGCCCATACCATATGCAGTGATCATTTTCAGAATGTAGCTACTTGCTTATACCTACACAGCCCCCAGAGGGGGGAAATGTAAAGTGTCAGTTAACTGAAATTCTTATTTTTTTAATTTTTTTACCCATAACTTCAAGGAGGAAAGATGCAGATAGCAAATATGTCAGGTGACTATAGTAGGAAATCCTGGACTTGGATTCTGTTACCATACTTACCACTTAGTACCTGTGCAATCTTGAACAAGTTAGTTAACAACTCCTACAGGCTCAGTTTCATCATCTGTAAAATGGAAATACATTCATTTAGAAGTAGTTTTTGAAGGCCTACTATGTATCAGGTGCTTTGCTTGGCACCTAAATTAAAACAGCTGCAGCATCTTCTTCATGGACTCACTGTGAAAATTAGCTGAGATATTGCTTGTAAAAATATTGTTTTGTTTTGTTTTGTTTTTTATCAAGCAACACATAGAACAGTTTCAGTCTTCAGAGACTGGGGCAAAAAAGTACACTGATTCATTTGCAGCAAGGTTTGAAGCAAAGAAAAATTGGGCCTTAACCCCATTTAACAAAGATATTCAAGTAGCGTAAATATTCTTTGCCCAAGAAACCCAGCAAAGACTGGTTATTCTTTGTTGGTACGTGAGGTTGTTGTTATTTTTATCTATTGCCGCATAACAGATTTTACCCCAGAATCATGGCTTAAAAGAACAGGCAAGTTTATTGTCCCAGTTTCTGTGAGTCAGGCTTCCTGGCTTAGCAGGGAACCTCTGGCCTAGGGTCTCTCATGAGGTTGCTTGTCAGATGGGAGCTGTGACCTCATCTGAAGGCTTAGCTGGGGGATCTGCTTCCAGGCACACTCACATGGTAATGGGCAAGCCTCTTTCCATTCAGTCCTCTCCGAAGGACCTCTGCATGAACTGAAATGTGACCCCATTACAGATTTGTATGTGAAATTTTAACCGCCCCCCAGAACCTCAGAATGTGACTATATTTGGAGATAGGGCCTCCACAGGGGTTGTTAAGTTAAAAGGAGACTCTTGGGGTGGGCCCTAATCCAGCCCAACTGGTGTCTTTATAAGAAGAGGGAATTTGAACATGCAGAGAATCATCAGGGATGCACTCAGAGGAAGGACCCTTTGAGGACCCAGAAGAAGATGGCTATGTGCAAGTCTAGGGGAGAGGCCTTAGAAAGAACCAGACCACACTTTGATCTTAAACTGCCAGCCTCCTGAACTGTGCGAAAATAAATTTCTGTTGTTTAAGCCAACCATTCTGTGGTTATTGCAGCCTGGGCAGACTAATTCATGGCAACTGGCCTCCTGTGACCAAGCAATATGAGAGAGAATAAGAAAGCACCCAAGGCAGAAGCCACTGTCTTTTCATAACTTAACCTTGGAAGTGACATCCTATAGCTTTTGCTGAATTCCCTCTGTAAGAAATGGGTCAGTAAGTCTGGTCTGTTCTCTGGAAAGGAAATTACGTAAGGGCATGAGTACCAGCAGGCAGGCATCACATGAGGCCGCTGCCTACCACACCAGTTTTGTTTTGTCTTTAGTAAAGGAAAAATAAAAAGTCAGGAGATGGACAAATTGGCGGTTTTTACATGGCAGATTCAACTTCATCAAATGCATGAACACTCCCTTACTGATGCAGTCTTTAAGCCATACTACCGTTCTGTGAAGCTAAGATTGTTCTGATCTGGCCGATAGAAATTTTTGACACTTAGGGACAAGTTTTTCTGGGAGTGAAAAAGAGCACTTTATGGAGTTGATTGAAGAGAAATGGTACAGTGGAGCCTTAAGTCTATGTCTAATACAATGCTTCTCAACCAGCAGTGCATAGCAGTGGGGAAAGAGGAGGGTAGCGACCATAAGTTTAAAAAAGCATGTCAAGCTATAATATAATTTTATGTATGAAGAGTGATAGGAAATTTATGGCTTTCGTAAAACAAACGGCAGAAAGTAAAATCCTCTTGGCTGGCAGAGCATAGGTTATAAGAGGTCGAGAAACTGCTGTAATCACTCTTTTATTGTTAATAGACAAAAAGAGGGATACAAGATAGTGGCTTAGAAATGGGCGTGCAGTGAACCATAAAACCCAGAGAGAGGATACAGTTTAGAAAATGCAGTGAAAAGTAATAAAAATGATTAGGGGGAGGTACGGATTAGTTTGGAAGATAAATACAAAGTAACAGACATATTCAGGAGCCTTTGGAGAACGAATAGGAAGATCTTTACAAGAGAAGGATGGATGATAGTTAAAACTCAAGCTTTAGTTCAAAGGATGCAAGGGCCATCTGCTTTGTGGTGATAGTGAGTTGACATCTGAATCCTCAGAAAGTACGCTGAGTTTCCAGTAGCTTTAGCCTCTAAAATTAGTAGCATTGTCAGCTTGATTGTCTCATGTTTGTCTAACCATCAGCATCTAGGTGCCGAAGCTGTCCTTATTCCCACGCAAGGGCAAACCTCTCTTCACCTGCAGCCCTCGTTTTGGTCTCTAAAATGATGCTGATGTGAGGCTAAACTCTCCGTTTACCTTCCAGAGGACTCTTAAGAGCTATCACTTGTAATAACATCTCCAAATATTAAGCTCTGGTAATTTGGCTCCTGCTTTGCTGGAACTCCCCTGTGGGTGGCCCTTTGTTTTTAAGAGAGGAAGAGGCCATTTCCTGTTATCTCCTGGTTGCACGATAACAAGATGACAGACTGGTTCTGGGTCCATTTCAGTTTTCCTTATAAAAAACTGTGGAAGCAGAGAGTGAGACAGTGGGAAGATCTCACAAGATGACCCATGCTGAAATGGTGTCTTGGAATTGGAATAATATTTCTATGGGTTACCTAAAGAGTTCTCCTAAAGTAGATGTTTATGATGGTATGGAACAATGGCAGAAATGTATTGTTAAGTGAAAAACTTTCTAAAATTCTACTGTAGGTTATGCTCCCATTTCTGTAAGAAGGGGAGAAGGAATATATGCTTGTCATGTATTTGTTGGTATGAAAGTGAAAGTCGCTCAGTCATGTCCGACTGTTTGTGACCCTATGGACTGTAGCCTGCCAGGCTCCTCTGTCCATGGAATTCTCCAGGCCAGGTTACTGGAGTGGGTAGCCATGCCCTTCTCCAGGGGATCTTCCCAACCCAGGGATTGAACCCAGGTCTCCCACATTGCAGGCAGATTCTTTACCGTTTGAGCCACCCGGGAAGCCCCTCATTCGTTTGTGTGGGCATAGACTATTCTGAGAAGGATATAGACATATATAGCAATGACAGAGTCTAGGGTAGAAGAGACACTTTTAACTCTATACCCTTTTGTACTGTTTGGTGGTTGTTGTTTTTTTTTAAACCTGTGCACAGATTGCTTTTTAAAAGCACAGATAAAAGCAGTGTTTTAAAGAGAAAGATCTTGGGGAATTCTCTGGTGGTTCAGTGGTTAGGACTCCATGCTTTCACTGCCATGGGCTCAGGTTCAGTCCCTGGCCAGGGAACTAAGATCTCACAGGCCACATGATGTGCCCCTAAAGGGGGAAAAAAAGACCTTGAAGAAATGAAATTTAAGTTATTATATAAAAGCCTTCAAATTCAGTCATGTCCAACTCTTTGCGACCCCATGGACTATACAGTCTCCAGGCCAGAATATTGGAGTGAGTAGCCTTTCCCTTCTCCGGGGGTTCTTCCCAACCCAGGGATCGAACCCAAGTCTCCCACATTACAGGTGGATTCTTTACCAGCTGAGTTACAAAGGAAGCCCAAGAATACTGGAGTGGGTAGCCTATCCCTTCTCCAGGGCATCTTCCTGACCCAGGAATCAAACTGGGGTCTCCTGCATTGCAGGCAGATTCTTTACCAACTGGGATACCAGGGAAGCCCGGTGTAAGCCATTTTAAATTGAACCTTGATAACTAAGATAAGAATGAGAAAGAATGAGAGCACCCAGCATTGTGGATGAGTGGGACAGATAATCCTATTCATATTTTATTTTTATGAATTTCATATTTAGATTTTTTTTCTCCCGATTTTATTGAAATATGGTTAACATACAGCACTGGACAAATTTAAGGTATATGGCATAATGATTTTATGAAGCTCCAATACTTTGCCCGCCTGATGCAAAGAACTGACTTTTTGGAAAAGACCCTGATGCTGGGAAAGATTGAAGGCAGGAGGAGAAGGGGACGACAGAGGATGAGATGGTTAGACAGCATCACCGACTCAATGGACATGAGTTTGAGCAAGCTCCGGGAGTTGGTGATGGACAGGGAAGCCTGGCAAGCTGCAGTCCATGGGGTCTCAAAGAGTCGGACACAACTGAGCGACTGAACTGAACTGATAATGATTTTACGTATACACATCATGAAATGATTATCATAATAAGTTTAGGGAATATTTATCACCTCATATAGAAATGAAAGAAATAGAGAAAAATTTTTTTCTTGTGATGAGAACTCCTAGGATTCACTCTCTTAACAACTTTTATATGCAACATCCAGCAGTGTTGATTGTATTTAGAATGTTGTGTGTTACATCCCTAGTTCTTGTCTTATAACTGGAAGGTTGTACCTTTTGACCACCCTCATCTAATTCCCCTTCCCTCCACACCCTGCATCTGATAACCACAAATCTGATCTCTTTTTCTATGTGTGTTTGTTGTTTGAAGTCTATCTGACCTACAACACTGGGTTAGCTCCTGTTACACAAAATAGTGATTTTGGTATTTCTTTACATTTCAGAATGATCCCCATGATAAGTCTAGTTATGTCACCGTACAAAGATATTACATAGTTATTTGCTTTATTCCCCACACAGTACATGTTTTGACTCCCCACCCTCACGTTTACCAGTTTTATGCTGGGAAAGATTGAAGGCAGCAAAAGCAGAAGGGGGCAGCAGAGGATGAGGTGGTTAGCATCATGCGTGACTCAGTAGACATGAATATGAGCAAACTCCAGGAGATAGTGAAGGACAGGGGAGCTTGGCGTTCTGCAGTCCAGGGGGTCGCAATAGTCAGACATGACGACTTAGCAACTGAACAACATGTCACATCTTTTTGCTCTGTGTATCCCTTAACAACTTATTGTGGCTACGGATGATTTTACTACTTTTGCCTTTTAACCTTCCTACTAGCTTTATGGGCTTCCCTAAGTGGCTCAGATGGTGAAGAATCCGCCTGTAATGTGGGAGACCTGGGTTCAATCCCTGGGTTGGGAAAATCCCCTGGAGGAGGGCACAGCGACCCACTCCAGTACTCTTGCCTGGAGAATCCCCACAGACAGAGGACCTGGTGGGCTACAGTCCCTGGGTCACAAAGAGTCGGACACAACTGAAGTGACTAAGCAAGCACAGCAATGGCTTTATACACAGCTGATTTGCTACCTTTCCTGTATATTTGCCTTTACCAATGAGATTTTTCCTTCCATAATTTTCATGTTCCTAGATGTAGCCTTTTCTTTTTCACTAGAGAAGTCCCTTCAGTATTTCTTGTGAAGCTGGTTTGGTGGTACTGAACTTTTTGGTGGTGCTTATCTGTAACCCTTTGATCTCCCCCTCATATCTAAAGGAAAGTCTCGCCACATACTCTTGGTGGCAGGTTTTTCCCTTTCCTCTGCTTGAAAGTTTCTGCTGGAAAGTCAGCTGATAGTGTTATGGAGCTCCTCTGTATGTAACTTGTTGCCGTTCCCTTGCTGCTTTTAATATTCTTTATCTTTAATGTTTGCCATTTTAATTACAGTGTGTCTTGGTGTGACCTTCTTTGGATTGATTGTTTGGGAGAGTCTTTGCTTCCTGGATAGTATTTTAGAAGTCAAATTCAGATGATGGCTGAACATTAAATTCAGAAAAGTCTTCTCAAAAGCCAGGGAGAAGTCAAAACCGGATGTAGAGTTTAGCAGTGGTCCTTAGAGCTACCTGTCAGTGGACAAATTCTCCTGAGGGAAAGGAGCAACAAAGTGCAAAGGAGAAAAGGAGCCCGTGGAGGAGTCCAAGGAACCAGCCTCGAGAGGAGGCCCCTGGATATTTCATAATCTCAGAGAACCACGCAGGAGAGGTCAAGAAGGTGGGCATGACCGGTGAACTCAGATGCTAAGACAGGTGATATTCAATTCCCTGTGAATAAGATTGTGTTAAATGTGGTCATTTTCATATGAATACTGTCCTGTAGGTCCCTTTACAATTTTCAGAATGTCTTCATGTGAATTATCCTACAAGAATCCACTGAAGTACACAATTTCTATATAACAATAAAGAAAAGGAAACTCAGAGAGATGGTGATTTTCCTAAGGTTACTGCTAGTACCACTTGCTTTCTCCACATGATCAGTCCTGGGGAGGCTGAAGGCTGGTTCAGAGATGCCCAGGGTGAGAGGTGGTTCCCCTCCGGTGCCCAGGCGGCTTGTCATCCCAGTGCCTGTGTGCTCATTCAGTGCCTCCTGGGAACAGTATTTGCTGGCCTCTCTCAGCTTCCTGTGAACTGCTAAGGAATTTGATTGTCTAGACTCTCGAGCAGTCGTTTTTAAACTGTGGGTCATGACCTACGAGTGGGTCATCAAATCAATTTGGTGGGTCACAGCCAGACTCACAAGAACCCGCGGTGCCTGCCTCTTCTTAGTCCTGCCTTCGGTGACTTCACGTTGCTTACTTGAACTCAGCTGTGGTGGACAACAGCCAGCAACGCCAAGTCGGGGCTTTTGTTTGCTTATTTTACCGCAAAGAGCCAGTTGTTAAACATTTACTAGCATACCACTGGTTGTAATGGTCAATTCTTCCTGCCTCCCCGCCCCCCTCAATGGAACAGAATGGAGTAGAAAGAAAAAACACCCAGTTCCATCTATGGTAAAAGTAAGAGCTGTTCTGTGAGACTTTAAGTCATAAAGCCACTTACGGTTGTGTTCACATGAGATGTAGTTTTTATACTGTGTGTTGCAATTCTTAAAAAGCTTGAAAGTCACTGGTTTAGGGTCCCTTCATTTACTTTCCTCAGGTAATTGAACATCTGCTCTTCTCCTGATCCTTGGTATCCAGTAGCTTTTTTGAAGTAATGCTGCATTTACTATAGGAGGAATGAGACTGGAGTTTTATCAGGCTAAAAATAATTGTTCTAGATAGGAAAGATCCCTCTGTACATCAGTGCTTTTGAACTCAAAGCTATGTAAAAATTTGTTCTTAAACCTAAGTTTTTTACAGTGGTCATGAATTTATCCTATAGTCAAAAAACAATAATCATTATTAAATTCCAAAGATTTAGGTTAGATTTCTGATTAGAAGAAATCAGATTAAATTTCTTCTGATTAGAAGAAATCAAATTAAAGTTCATAGCCTTGTGTTACAATGTCACTCTTCATTTCTAGAACTCTCTATAAAGAAATTAAATCCTTTTTGTTAACTTTTTATGGTTACTGTATTTTTTCTTAACTTTATTGAAGTATAGTGATTTACAGTGTTGTGTTAATTTCTGCTGTACAGCAGTGATTCCCTTACCCACATGCATACTTTTTTACATTCTTTTTCATTTTGGTTTGTTATACTATACTGAATATAGTTCCCTGTGCTGTACAGTAGGGCCTTTTTGTTTATCCATCCGATATATACTGGTTTGCGTCTACTAGTTCCCAACTTCCAGTCCTGGCCTTCTCCCCTTCCCTCTGCCCCTGGTCAACCACAGGCCTGTTCCTGTATGTCTGTGAGTCTGTTTCTGTTTTGTGTGTAAGATTCCACACACAAGTTACAGTCACGCGGCGCTTGTCTTTTTCTGGCTTCAAGTGGTGCGATCATCTCCAGGCCCAGCCATGTTGCTGCAGATGCCATTATTTCACGCTTTTGTATGGCTGATTGATGTTCCATTGCGTGTGTATATACAACATCTTCTTTAAGCACTCATCTAGCAGTGGACATTTAGGTTATTTCCATGTCTTGGCTATTGTAAATAGTACCACTGTGAACACGGAAGTGCATATATCTTTTCAGATTATACTTTTGTCTTGGTATACGCCCAGGAGTGGGATTGCTGGATCATATGTCAGTTTTGGGGGGGCTTCTCTGGTAGCTCAGCTGGTAAAGAATCCACCTGCAGTGCAGGAGACCCTGGTTCGATTCCTGGCTCATGAAGATCTGTTGGAGAAAGAACAGGCTACCCACTCTAGTATTCTTGAGCTTCCCTGGTGGCTCAGATGGTAAAGAATCCGCCTCCTATGCAGGAGACCTAGGTTCAATCCCTAGGTTGGGATGATCCCCTAGAAAACAGAATGGCTACCCATTCCAATACTCTTGCCTGGGGAATTCCATGGACAGAGGAGCCTTGTGGGCTACAGTCCATGGGGTTGCTAAGAATTGGACACGACTGAGCAAGAGTTGACTCATTGGAAAAGACTCTGATGCTGGGAGGGATTGGGGGCAGGAGGAGAAGGGGACGACAGAGGATGAGATGGCTGAATGGCATCACTGACTCGATGGATGTGAGTCTGAGTGAACTCTGGGAGTTGGTGATGGACAGGGAGGCCTGGTGTGCTGCGATTCATGGGGTCGCAAAGAGTTGGACACCACTGAGCAACTGAACTGAACGAACTGAGCAACTTTCAATTTTTGTGGCAACTCTAGTTTTTTAATGTACTTCCATACTGTTCTCCATAGTGGCTGTACCAGTTTACATCCCTACTAGCAGTGTAGGAGGGTTCCCTTTTCTCTGTACCCTCTCCAACTTTTATTATTAGTAGGCTTTCAAAACTACAATGAGGTATTACCACCTCACCCCAGGTCAGAATGAACATCATTAAAAAGTCTACTTAATTAATTAATTTCTTATGCAATTAATTACTCTCTTATGCAAATCAAAACCACAATGAGGTACCACCTCACACCAGTCAGAATGGCCATCATTAAATTTGCATAAGAAATCAATTCTTTTCAAGAAGGTAAAAACTTTCTTTGAAACAAATCATTTCCCTTTTAATGATTTAGTGGTCTATTTTATAAATCCAGATTTATTTACAGGTATATATAAATTTTACATATAGATATTATATATGTCCATCTGCAGATGAATGGATAAGAAAGCTGTGGTACATACTATACACAATGGTGTATTACTCAGCCATTAAAAAGAATACATTTGAATCACTTATAATGAGGTGGATGAAACTGGAGCCTATTACACAGAGTGAAGTAAGCCAGAAAGAAAAACACCAATACGGTATACTAACGCATATATATGTAAAAAAGGAAATTATTAAATGTTCATGCCAAAAAGGGGCTTCCCTGGTGGCTCAAGACAGTAAAGAAATCTGTCTGCGATGCAGGAGACTCTGGTTTGATCCCTGGGTCAGGAAGATCCCCTGGAGAAGGAAATGGCAATCCACTCCAGTATTCTTGCCTGGAGAATTCCATGGACAAGAGGAGCCTGGTGGGCTCCAGTCAGTAAGAGTCGCAAAGAATCAGAACACGACTGAAGCCAAAGAGAAAGCAGCATAAGCATGCCAAAAAAGCCTCTATGCAAGTGTGTGAGAGAGTCTGCCCTGCGCATACTCACTATCTGAGCTGGCAAAGAAGCCGCCCACAATGCAGGAGACCTGGGTTCGATCCCTGGGTTGGGAAGATCCCCTGGAGAAGGGAAAGGCTACCCACTCTAGTATTCTGGCCTAGAGAATTCCATGGACTATACGCAAAGAATCTGACAGGCCTGAGCGACTTTCACTAGAAACAGTTGTGATCGAGTGGCATCTGAAAGTCATTCTCATGGATTTGTATCTTTCTGTCCATGCTGTAGCTTTATCCCACTCATCTTCGGGTTTATTGTAATAAGCAAATGAACCCGAATAAGGGTGATACGGTTTTTACAGGTCTGTAAGAATGAAATATACTTTCAGAGTTTCATTGGGTACAGTTCTGAGAAGAATTAGGCTTATTGTCTATGTGACTTTAGTTCTTTACAGGAGAACTCCTTTAAACAGCAGTTAAAACTATTCATTGCTCATGGGCAAGTAGGAAGTACATCTCCCCCCATGGATGGTGTCTTGAGCCCATGTTGGTGTTGGCATCAGAGAGTTACACCAAGTGCCTGTATTTTTTAGAAAGGCAGGAGCATTTCTGGAAGGGTGTGAGAGTCCGACGGTGCTGCTGTGGTCGGCCAGCTCCTTTCTCCCGTGTGGCCGCTTTTCAGCGTCACTCGGGGGCTGCCTTTGCTCTGAACAAGCCCCTCGCAGCTGTGCCTGGTGCGCCTGTGTGTCACCCGGGCAGGGCTTCCTGAAATGGATCTTTCGCTTTTGTGCCTGTGTTGTTCATTCCTGCATACTCGAGCTGTGCCCAGGAAGGTGGCGGGGGAGGCCAGCAGGTTGGCCCTCACTCCCCAGCTGTCTCCTTTCTCCTTGTGTCACTCAGGATAAAAATAAAGTGATTCATTCACTCTCTTTCTTAGCAAACCAGAATGCTGCCAGGGTACTACCAGGGCGACTCAGATCAGTTGGAAAGGCCTTAGGGACAAATCTAAAGCACAACTTTAAAAACTTTTTGCATTTAGGTAATTTTAAAAAGTAATTTTCTCTTACTCGCTTCAGACCTTGGAGGGAGAAAGATCACTCTAGTTACACCATGTTGGTTGAGGTCCGGGCTGTCTTTATTGGAATAGAAGTCGTGATGATGTTCTGTTTTTTCTCAATTAGAAAAGCCGTGATCAGAGGATCTCCCTGGAAATCTGTACCCCTTTCCTTGAGACAGCTGATAAGTGGTGGAGCACTGGTCTGGAGCGTGATTGCTGCTTATCACACCAGACCTTTTGCCGCTTGAAGAAGCACAGTCTGTATTGTTAGTTGGAAGCCTTTTACTTCCCACTGGGAACTGTGCTACTGATCATTTCCACAGCAGTCAACAGAGTATTTACCATGCAGTCCCCTTGTAAATACTTGCACACCAAAATACTAGGAGGTCGGGTCACATAAAGATTCGTAAGACATGGTCTCTGCCCTTAAAAGAACATCGCAGGGGAAGTGAGGGACACGTGCAAGACACAGTCCCCTCCCCCTACCCACCCCCCAGAAAAGGTTCAAGAAACGGTTTGGGGCAATTTAGGGAAGTCTGTCAACCATTCTGCTCGGGGAGCGCGTGCCTTAAAGTGAGCGTGGGGTGTGGGTCTCCTGGGCCGCCTCTGCTCCCAGGTGCCTCTAACGGCATGTTTCACCTTCGCAAATGTTGCCCCATGTTTAAAAATATTTTTATTCGCTGTATTAAAGTAACAGAGGGCAGTTACTTTAATCTGGTACTAGGCTGGAAGAAGAATTGGGTTTGTTGGACTCTGATAGTTGCCAGACCAGTATAATGTAGTTTACAGGTGCTTTACGATTTTCAGAAGTAACTCTGATTTTATGCCTGTGTTGCTTCTTGACTTTAGAACTAACCTAATAAGATGTAACTTTATTTGATAAAAGCCAAGTGTATAAATAGATAGTATAATCCATAGACATTTGACCAAAAAACAAGAAAGCATTTCCACACTAGGACATCAAAGCAAAAAAGAAGATGGGATAACTTCAACGGCCATTTTTTTTTTTAAGTCCTACAAAAAAGCACTGGGCTGTGATCATGATCATGGCCACAGAGGCAGGGAGGGGGAAGATGCAGTAACATTATCATTCTATACCCTTCCTGCCCCGATTATCCAGCACCGGGTCACCAGGCAGGAGAAGGGATGGAAGCAGCTCTCGACCAGAATTATGGCAGATGTAAGGGACAACAGGCCAATCTCAAGGTGAGAGTCTAACCGGAGACCTTTCACATAAAGATGGGACCCCACAGGGCTATATCCTCCTTGGAAAGTTTATCCAGAAATAAACGACCCACCCACCTGACCTCCTCTGCTCAGGCACTGAAAGAAATTGCCTGTCTTAAACCTTGGTGGTGAGTGAGATGGAGTAGGGGACTCTCCCCTGTTCATTTACAACCCTATTCCCTAGGTACTTCAAAAAACTTCAACCTGAGAACTTCGTTTAAGTAGTCCTAAGCTAGTAGTGGCCCCGGGCACCCAGTAGAATTAAATACCTTTTTTTTTTTTTTTTTTTCCTGGAGAAATCCTCCTTCAACTCAAATCTCAAATAATTCCCGGAGGTAACATTTTAAGAACCATGGTATTACCGTTTAGCAAAGAAGGAAAGATGGCACCGTAAGTAAAAGTCAGCAAAAATAACAGCTAACAATATCAGACCTGTAAAAACTAAGATATTGAAATAACCAGACATACAATTAAAAAATATTTTCTCAAAGACAAATATTGTATATTAATGTATATTTATGAAATCTAGAAAGATGGTGCTGATGAACCTATTTGCAGGGCAGCAGTAGAGACGCAGACATAGAGAAGAGACTTATGGGCATAGGCAGGCAGGGGGTGGGGATGAATGGAGAGAGCAGCATGAAAGCATAGACTCTAACACATGTAAAACAGCCAGTGGGGATCTGCTGCATGACTCAGAGAACTCAAACCAGGGATCTGTGACAACCTGGAGGGGTGGGCTAGGGTGGGAGGTGGGAGGGAGGCTCAAGAGGAAAGGGACATACATATATACCTATGGCGGTTCCATGTTGATGGATGACAGAAACCACCACAATATTATAATTATCCTTCAATTAAAAATAAATAGTTTTTTTTAATAGCTAAAAACAAACAAACAAAAAAACTTGCTCATATGTTTAGAGAAATTAAGAGGGAGTGAGACTATGAGTAAAACCAAGAGATTAAAATTATGACCAAACAGATTTGAAAAAAAGAACTAAGTAGCACTTTCAGAATAGAAAAAAATACAGTAATTAAAGTTTAAAAATCAACAGATGGGCTTCAGTACAGATTAGATCCAGCTGAAGAGAGATTCAATGAGCTGAAGTTGCTTTTAAAGAAACTATCTGAAATGTAGTACAGAAAAAAATAATAAAACGGTGGAAAACCAAGCGAGACGCCCTAATAGCTATCTAATTGGAGTTCCAGAAAAAAAATGGAACAGGGCAATATTTGAAGCGTTAATGGCTAAAAACTTTCCAAGGCTGATGAAAGATACACAAATTGCAGTGAATCGCAAGAAATCCACACCTAGACACACCATGCTTAAACTTTAGAATGCCAGAGACAAAGGAAAGAGCAAAGAAGCCTTACCAAAGGGTGCCAGCATACTCCTCAACAGAGGTGGTGGAAACCTTACCGTTGATGACAAGAAAGAATTACCAAACCTAAAGCATGTTTAAAGCATTTCATAGATGAGGATGAAAAAAAAGACACTTTTTAACATATAAAGCCCTGAAGAATTTGCCCCTAACAAACCGCCACAAAAGGAAAGAACCTAAAGAATGTATTTCAAATAGAGAAAGATGATGCCAGAAAAAGGTCTGAAATGCAAGGAGGAATTATGAGCAAAGACTGTATAAAAATGTGGACAAATGTAAACATAATAACCAGTGAAGTACTAATGATGTTCTTGTGAGGCTACAAGGGAGAGGAAGGGAATGAAAATATCCAACATCAGTATCATATAAATCAAAAGAGAAGGTATGATCAGAGTGAGAGGCATCTAACCCGACATGGTACAATGAAAAGATGAAGATATTGATAACTTCAGCCATACATGCTTTATACAAATGCAGAAGGGAGCAGAGTAATTACTAGAAGGTTACAAATGTGAAACTTCCAAAATAGTAGAGAGGAAACGAGATGATAAAAATGACAAATCCATAAGAAAACACAGAAAAGGTAGAACACATAGGAAGCGCGATTTAAGATCGTGGATGTAAATTAAAATATTAGTAATTACAGAAATGTGAATGAACTAAATGTTCCAGTGAAAGAGACTGATTCATTGGACAGATATTTACTGAGCACCTGCTATGTGAAAATCCCGTGGACAAAGGAGCCTGGCTGACTGCAGTTCATGGGGTGGCCAAAGGGTCGCACACAGCTTAGCCCTAAACCACACTACGTGCTACACACTGGTCAGCACTAGGCACACAGCTCAGAGCAGTGAACAAAATAACCAAAACTCCCTAATGGGAGAGAGACAGGAAACCAAGTAAGTAACACAAATAGTGCATTAGATAGTGGTGAGTGTTCCAGAGAAAAAGTGAAGCCGTGAAAGGAAACGGGGAGTGAGGAGAGGCACTGTGCTGAGCAGTAGTCAGGAAGGGTGGCGTTTGAGTGAAGACCTGAAGGGGGTGAGGGCCTGAACCGGTGGTGACGAGGGAAGGGAATTCCAAGCAGAGGGCACAGTGCGCGCACCTGCCTTGAAAGGGATTGTGGCTGCCGTGTTTGGGAAAGACAAGCAGGCCAGTAGGGAGCAAGGAAGAGTGGACACAGATGGGCCTCAGAGATGATGAGGGGTCAGATCCCGAAGACCCCACAAGCTAAGGAAAGGACCTGTACTTCCCTTTTGAGGGAAGTGCGAGCCGTCAGAGCATTCCGGGTAGAGGCGTGCAGGAGCTGACTTTGGGTCTGGTATCATCTCTGTGGCTGCTGCGTCAGACGGGGCAAGATAGTAGCAGTGGAGGTGGGGAGAAGTGGTCAACCAGAAGAGGATATATTGTCAGCCTTGGTTTTAAGCAGCCACTTGTAGACTACTTAAAATTAGAGATACATCTCAATCATAAGTATATGAAAAAGCATGAAAGGAAAGGTTGGAAAAAGATATACTAGGAGGGTACACTTATAGTCACCAGACAAAATAGATTTTAAGGCAAAAAGTAGATTGAAAAATAAAAGGAATCACTACATTTTGGCAAAAAGTTCTGAAAATTCATCAGGAAAGTATCCTTTCCTTGTGGACTTATTTTAACTAGCATATTGAGTGATTTTTAAAATTAAATAAAATGAATAGTTATAAAAATATATATATATATTGGGCAAAACTTAACCACAAAGAGAAACAGACAAATCCATCTTCGTTATGGAATGTTTTAATGTGACTCA